>NC_084468.1:128157500-129391875 GCF_027409185.1 Cynocephalus volans | reverse complement strand
GGGGAGGGCGCTTGCTTTCTGCCGAGTGACAGCTGGAGTAATGGCTGCAGACCCAGTGCGGGGGTGGGGGCGGGTGAGACCGGCCGGGGGTAGGGGGTGAGGGTGGGAGCAGTAATTACCAGCTAGGCTCACCCGCCTCCCTACTTTAGAGCGAACGCGTTCTTTTTGCACGTCCAGCTGCGCGCCGGGCTCGCTGCTCGGCCTCGGGGCATCCTGGAGCCTGAGTGGGGGGTGAGGTGCGTGCTCGGGGACTTTAAACCGACGTTCCTAAAAGGCTTCTGAACTAGAATCTGCCCCGAGACCCCCCTCCTTGCAGGTCAGAGGAGCAAAGGAAGGCTGAGCAGAGACCTCTCCATACCCAAGTCGCCCCCAACGACTAGGCCCGCATTAGGGACCAGGCAAAAAGTGAGGAAGGGGTCGCCGCGCAGGAAACGATCTGTCTGCACAGGACTGAAACCTTGCCACGCGAGCGGAGGAGAATGCGAGGCCAGGTCCCCACCTCCTCGCACTACCTCCTCTCCGGTTCACATCCCCGAGAGCACGCACAAGCTCCTCGGGGCCGCAGAACCCTGAAGTTAAGTGGACACCAAGGGATCCGCGCCGGGAGGGGCGCAGAGGAGCGGAGAGCCAGGGGGCCTGGGTTCCCCACCTCCTGCCGCCGCCTCCTTCCCGCAGGCTGGAAGCCTCACGTAGTCTGGGATTTTTTTCAGAATAATTGATGGGTCCAGTTCTCCTGAGCTTTCCCGGTGAGAGCGCGGCGGACCGCGCTAGAATTTAAATAGGCGTGATTAGTAAAATGCGAGGGGGCCAGGCGCCCGCGCCTCTCTTTCTGCGGGTTCCTGCCTGCGCGCCTGGCCGGGCGCCCGCTCCCCGGGGCTCTGGGGGCCGCGCGGGGCCGGGGCGGCTCCTCCAGCGCGGGAAGGCGGCTCGGCTCGCCACCCCCCAACGCTTTGGACGCTGCCCCTCACCCCCTCCCAACCCGCCTGTCTCCAGCGCGCGCCCGGAACCCGAGGGAAGGAGAGGGGAGTTGGGGCTGCCAGGGCACCCGGGGCCAGCGGCGCACAGCGTTAGGCGGTGAGCCGAAGGGTGGGGACGAGGATTTTGATTTCTCGGTGCCTCTGGAACTCGCGAGGCCCGCACGAAGCACTGGCCTGCAAAAGCGAGGAAAGCTTCCCGGTGACGGCTGCCCCCGCCTGCTGCTGCTCGCTCTCTCCGTTCCCTTCCTCTCTCTCCATTCTCACCGATGACCTGTCTCCAGGCTGCCGAGCCTGAGCAGCCAGGACCGCGGATCTCTGCACTTACCCAAAGCTCTGAGAAGGTCCCCTCCGCAAAGAAGTGACCTAGACTGGGAAAAGCCTTCGCCTTGGCTCTCTCCCACATCCCTATCTCATCGATTTGTTCCTGAAAAGGGGGCTGTGCATTCTTATAACATCTACAGCCAATTAATATTGCATTAACTCTATTAAAACACACACACACACACACACACACACACACAGACACACACACACACACAAGCACCAGAATACTGCACCCTATCAAAGCCATTTATTATTCACGGAAATGTAATTGGAGACCTAAGATATGTGTGTTACAGGGCAATGGAGGAAAACAGAGTCGTGACAATATTTCAGAAAGAAAGGGGATCCGAGGGTACCTAATATTTAATTTCAAGTCTGTGGTTTTTCTAATTCGAGATTAAAAGCAGTCACGTCTTTGAAGCCAGACAGTTGGTATAAATGTACAGTTAAAATATTCTATTCCACAGTCCCCAGACAGAGCTCTCTGTTCGTCCCAGGCTTCATTAAATTTTTATTATCATCCCAGACTAGAGCAGGGAATGAGCGGAAAGACTGTCCATCTAATTGCAATTGATAAAAAAAAGAAGAAGAAGAAAAAGAAAAAGAAGCTCTTCGATTTCCCCCCTCATTTTAATACGTTAACAACAGTTTTCTTCATATGTCCAGGCTTTCCCAGCCCTGTGATGCACACAATCATATTATCACACGGATACATTTTCCCCTTTCCAACAGGCACCAGGATTTGCCCTCTTCTCTGCCCTTTGAGAAGGCCTGGGGGGTTGGTGGGAGTGGAGGGAGAGAGAGTAGGGGAGGCTGGCTCCACAAAGTGATGCTATATGGAAAAAAAAAAAAAGTGACATCAGTTCTTGAAGCATCTGGCGAAAGATCAACGAGAGACAACATTTGCACTAAGCTGGTTCTTCCTGTGGCAAGATGAAAGCATATTGTTGCCCAAACAAAACAAACAGATTATTAGACTGGGCTGAACTTTTCGACAGCCTTTCCACTGCGCGGGATGAAAGCAAAGACCAATATTTTCACTTTATTTCTTTCTGAATGCTGCCCCTCCCCCTCATCAGGGGGGGGGCTCAAAACGTTTGTTCTTCTTGAGCCTTCTTCACGTGCTGCTAATCTGACTGTCACATCGGTCGACTGTAGATGTGTGTGTGTGTGTGTGTGTGTGTGTGTGTGTGTGTGTGTGTGTGTGTGTTTGGGGAGCCCTTCTCAACAAGGGTGCTTTAAATTTTTTTGAAACTGGTGTAAATAAAGCTTTTCATCTGCAGGCATTTAAAGTGCAGAATAAAACCCACAGTTTGCTTTCGGAGCAGCTTCCTATTATCACATTTCCACTTAATTTTATTTCTATTCTCTCCAAGTTAAATAGAAAGACTGGCTCACAGGGGAGCTGCCATGTGCCTACAGACTGAGGATGTCAAGCAGAGAGACTCACTGTGCAAAGTTAATTTCAATTCCCGCGGAGGATTTCACATTCCGGCTGGCTCTGACCCACAGTAATTAGCTGAGATAACTAATGATTACTTACTTATTCCTTGTAATTATCTGGATTTAATAATTCGCTGTGTAATTTATTAATTCGCTCATAATAGACTTTCGGTGCAGGGAATGGCTCCTTTAAAGGGGCAAAGCAGGGAAAATTTAGCTATTTTTTTCTCATTGCCATAAATCTGTCTCCTGACAAATGTGGACTTCAGGAACACCGCAGCTATTCAGAAACATTTGTCTTCTTTTTTGTTCTATCAGGACACCAATCCAACTTTATTCTTCCTTCTGTTGTAGCCCCTCCCTCCAAAGCCAACTGAAAAGAAAACTTTTACGTTCTAGCATGGATTGTTCACCTAGAAATAAAAATTGTTTTCGCCAAACAATTGCAAAGACCAATTTCTAAACTAACTGTCAGGGCTTGGCTAGAAAATTTGAGCTTCATCCTTCGAATAATATGCATTTTAGAATCAAGTGAATTTTTCAAAGCTTTTTCCATCATCTCCTCAAGAGCTTCTCCAGTAAACAGATCAAAATTAATTGATTTATTTGAGGTTTGAAATAAAGTATTTTTGTCCTTAAAATTTCAATTCTCTTGGCAAAATTCCAACTCTCCTGGCAGAGAGAGGTCCCAGGATCCGTTCTTGGTAGTAGAAAGGCTTAGTAATGCACCGTTATTTATTTTTTAAATGCATTTTATAGAAAATAGGATAGTATTAAACTGTCTGTAAATCCTAATTATTTCATTCACTTTTTCAGATTTTTATTATTTTCCCCCAAGCTATGTATCAATGAAACTTAATCTGATAAAGAATTTGACCAACTGATTTAATGTCAAATATCAAAAAGGAACTGCATTCTTTCTGGATAATGTAATGTTTTGGTGTAAAGAATACTTAGCCATCAACCAGGGCTTACATAATCTTTTCAGTTAGTCACTTGTTCCATTTAAGTTTGGCCTTACAGGATCACATTGACCAAAATGTTGGATCATTTGCTTTTAGAGAAGTTAAAAAAAATAAAACTACATAATTCTGAAACATAAAATTTAGGATGACAAAGTGTTCTAATAAAGTCATAATATATATATATATTTCTAATAAAATAGCAGTTGTGGATCTTGAGGAAAAAAATAGGAAATAAGTCATGAATGCCAATGGATTTGATTGATATGCCAGGGATGTATAGAGACATTTTGCTATTTATCCATTTGAGTATTTTGAAAGTCAACACAGAGTGGATATTTCTCAACAATATATACATGGTTGATTTTATTCTTACCTTTAATTTCTGTCTTAAGATGAACCCTCTTCTCTCCAAATCTCTTTGGTTTGGTATATCTCTCCAACTCTGATTAATAAAAACTTTCAGAATATATTTATTTTTAAATTTTTGCTTCTTTCATAAAGCAGGTTGTAAAAACAGAAACATATCCATCTTGTAGGCAAGAAAGTTTTTTTTAACCCTTGTAAAAACACAGAGAAGATGAACTTAAAATGTGATACAGTTTTAAAAGTCGAGGAACACAAGAGACAAAGAATACTTGGTAAATTAGGGGGGAATGTAAGCCTTCATTCTCAAGTGTTGAAGTAAGTGGAGAGTTGTTATGTCACTTTTCTCACAAAAATCTTGGGCTTGCATGCATACACGGCAAGATATTATGTCCTCCAAAATGTACCAAAAAGAATAAACACCTATTTTATTTCTGTTCAATGTATTTCTCGATTTCTACTACTTTTACAGAATTTCTCTCTTTATTGAAAGATGCCATTTGTCGGAATAAGACACAAGTACACCTGTCTGTCTTTCCTCCAACTAACTCCCCTTTCTCTTAACTTTCATACCCTAGCCCCTTCAATAAAAAAACATGTACAGGAAAGGGAAAGTATTATTTATTGAAGATCATTTTAATCCTAGATATGCAAGCCTAATATATTACACATTCAATCCATTCCATTCATTTTCTCCACTCTGGAAAAAGTAAGCAAGCAGAAAGTTCTCTAGCTGACTAGAAGTGCTTGGTCAAACCTGTGTCCAAATAGGGCTGTCGTGTGGTCGCTATCCATGGTGCTGAAACCAGTACTCAACATAATGACATTGGCTGTTTGGAAAGACTCTGAGGGAAATTGAATCTAAGAACAGGGAGGGAAACTGAAGAAAGAACTTTCAGCCTCCAAAATATAGAAATAAAATCAAACCATCAATATCATTATACTTGAATTCACAATTCTTTCTTTTAAATTGCTACAAGTTTAAATGTTTTCTTAGGCATCTGTGCAAAGTATTTCATAATTTCTAAATGGACAGTTACGTTTTGTTTCTTCAGGTGTCTTTCTTATTTCAGTTATAGAAAAAGAGTTCCCTCCACCCGTTCTCCATCCAACTTTCACAACTCTTACATTTGGAAATTATAATCGTTTTCCAACATTTAATCCCAACTAGAGCCACTATAACAATTTTTATTAACTCGTGGGATATTTCCTGACCTCATCTCCAAAATAAGAAACATCCCAAGGCAGCTCCATATCAGAAGGGTCACAGCTCAGGTTACAAGAAGTTCTCCTGGAGGATGACCTGGTTCCTTCCTCTAGTTTGATCTAAAGATTAATATGATGTCTCACACTAATTAACAGTGTGAGATATTAACAATATAAATATCTAACTCAGAGCCGTAGTGGAAAAAAAACTTTGAAAACCTAATATGTTGCTCAACTCTTGAAGGCAGTGAAAATAGTTAAAATGGGTGGAAAAGTGTCTTTAAACTAGGATCAGATAAAGAAATGTCTGTCTTAAATGGGCAGAATTTTCTTACGCCAGTGCTAGACCAGTGTTTGACAGACTTCCAACAACTCTGTTGTTAGGGTGAGTCACAGAAGGGGGCAAACATTTGCTCCTTCTAACAACTCAGAATTTCTTCATCAGCCCCATTCTGCCTATTGCAGCAATGTGAGTTTCCTTAAAGGTTATGGAAAATGAAAAGATAGACAGATAGATAGATAGATAGATAGATAGATAGATAGATAGAGAGAGAGAGAGAGAGAGAGAGAGAGAGAGAGAGGTTTCCCTTATTTGTAAGACAGCAACCCAGATGCTTACTGCTCTGGCTTGGATCTTTGCCCTCTAGGAGTGGTGACTGAACTGAGAACTATGGTAGGCCAGTACCTGGGCCTCAACCAGGGTGCTCTACTACTACAACCAGGCCTTGGCTCTTGCCACACCCAGTCTCCCAGTGCTGCTGAAAAACGAGTGGAGTTCCTTTCTTCCTTTTACCCCTGGCAGATAGGAGGGAATGGGTGAAAATGTTTCCATCCAATATCTCTGTTTGCAAAGACTCTTTTTGCAGAATCATTGCAGATCTGGAGAAAGGACTCCAAAGGAAGTATTTGGAGTCGAATATCATGATTTCATCTGGTAAGAAAATCAAAGCACCGTGTGAGATTAGCTATGACTATTAAAAAAGCTGTAATAAACCCTTTTATTATACTTTAAATGTACTTTTCCGGAGAAACACCTCTACTAAGTCCCAGCCATACTTTGATAACAACCACTCCCTAATGAACCATCAAAATGTGCTTCTGCCTTTAAAAACCTCCCACAAAAATAATTCCCACATAAATAATTAAAACAACATCACATTTTAAAAGCCATTTAATTTTAATAGCATATTTTAATGGAAAAAGCAGCATACTTTGCCAATAAAACATTAAAATCATCTCTTCAGTGAAAGACAAACAACACCAAAAAATAACTTAATACATTACCATAGTAAATAAACCATCTATTAACAAAAACAAGAAACCAGGTCATATACAGAACTCAAGACTTTGGAGAGCCTCAGATGGAATAGCAATACAGCAAAATTTGTAAGAATATATCTATATGTGCATCATTTTGAATGAAATATTTACAGTAGATAAGGTACCAGTCAACATGTACCTAAATTTTTTGTTCCAAAACAATTCTACCAAACAATGTGAATTTACAAGCAGTGCACTGTCTTTCTTATAGTTCAAATTAGTTTCTCTACAAACAAACCTCCAAAAGGAAAAACTGAAGGATTCCTATAAATGTTAAAATGTAGCCAACAACTGGAAGATTGAAATACCTTGGTGAAATCTTAGGATCTGGAGGGCCAACATCGAGTGCAAATGCACCCAGAGCTAGAAAATGATGCATCAGTCATGGTTTCAGCTGCTTTTTTCTCTTCCGTTAGAGGTGTGTGTGTGTGTGTGTGTGTGTGTGTGCGCGCGCGTGCGCGCGTGTGTGTAAGGGTGAGAGAGCGCATGTGTAGTGAAGACAATGTGGGAATCCTCATTAAATATGTAACGAAGTAAATAATACTTCGGACAGTGAATTAGGTCTACACGATTAAGACATCCATTACTGAGTGTTGACTCACAAATCAGAACACTACCAATAAAAACAACGAAAAAACCATCTTCGTTCAAAGTGAGAATATACAAATAGGCCAAAAGGAACACAGTATAAGAGGAAAACTGTAAAAACTCAGTAAACTCCTCCAACAAAAATTTTTGAATGTCACTAGCTACACGTTTCCCCCATGTTTTCAGTCTAAAGAAGTTTAATTAATTAGAATGTGCACAAAATTAAGTTGCTAGAGAGAGAAATTAATAATTTACAGAGGGTTGTTCGTCAATAATCTAGTAAGAGCTTTCAAGATCAGTGAACACAGCAGGCGCAACTCCTTTCTTAAGCATTAACACTTCAGCAAAGGGGGTAAGAACCACAATAAAAATATATATATAATATACAGTGTAAATGCAGAAAATCTGCCATCTTTTTTTTTTAAATTGAAAATACTTTAGAGATGTCTCTCACATTAAGCATCAACTCTAGTTTAAAGTTTCAATCATGAATCAATTTCTGCTTCTGAAAAATAGCTGTAAAGTGTACTTTTAAACTTGAACAAGGGTGATGTCTGTAAGAATAAAAACGAATCTTACTTGATTATTCTTGTGGACTTTTAAGAGGCTGTCTCGTCTGCCTTCCTGCAAACAGCCAGCTCCACTCGTCCTCTGAAGAAGCCAGGGTGGAGTTAAACGGGACAACTTTGCTACAACTTGACGGATCCCATGTTTTGTGTTTCTTTCCTTGGAGAAACCGCTTCACTTTCTCACCGGTTTGGGCTCAGTTGCTCGCTTGTTCGCTCCCTCTGCAACCCTCGGTTTCTCTGAATTCACATTTACCGGAGCTGTTTCTGGTCGCCAAAAGTGGAAAGAAAAGAGGCAGGAAAGACAGGGAAGGGAAAGAGGGGATGCAGAGGGGGCCGTCCCTGGAGAGGCCAAGGGTCTCCTAAATGCCGGCGGAATATTTCATTCTTTTCTGTTTCTGCCTCTGGTTGCAGAACCAGACGCGCACCACGTTTTTCTTAAGGTCCAGCTTCTCCGCGATGGCTGCGATCTTCTCGGAGGA
This sequence comes from Cynocephalus volans, assembly GCF_027409185.1. Classification (NCBI taxonomy): domain Eukaryota; kingdom Metazoa; phylum Chordata; class Mammalia; order Dermoptera; family Cynocephalidae; genus Cynocephalus; species Cynocephalus volans. The sequence continues at coordinate 129,383,641 of NC_084468.1, read as the reverse complement.
GGGCCGCGGCTGGATAGCAAAGTACGCTTCAAGCGAGCGCTTCTCCGGCGCAGCGATGGACGTGCGCTTGCGCTTCTTCTCTGCGCCGTTGAAGAGCTCAGGCTTGGTGAGCTTCTCGCGGTGGGACTTCTCGGCCTCTTCGAGCCACGCCTGCAGGATGGGTTTGAGCGCGATCATGTTGTTGTGTGACAGCGTGAGGGACTCGAACCTACAGATGGTGCTCTGGCTAAGCGAGCCCACGCCAGGGATCTTGAGGTTGGCCAGCGCTGAGCCCACATCCGCCTGGGTCACCCCCAGCTTGATGCGTCGCTGCTTGAAGCGCTCGGCGAACGCCTCCAGGTCCCGCGGGTCAGCGTCCACGTCGCTCATGCAGCCCATATGCGAGGGCAGCCCGTGCGCGTGGGCCATGCTGAGCGCGGCTTGGTGCATGGGGTTCATGGTGGCCATGTGCGGCGCGTGAGCCGGCGTGGACACCACGGCGCCGTCGGGGCCCGCCATGGCGCCCAGGGCCAGCCCGGGACTCAGGTGCTCCAGCAGCTCGCCCTCGAGTGCCTGGTGCGGCTGATGGTGGTGGTGGTGGTGATGGTGGTGGTGGTGGTGGGTGCCCGCCAGCGCGGAAGGGTGCGAGATGGGCACCGACGAAGAAGAGGCGGCTGACGTGCACGGGATGGTGTTCATGGTGTGGTACGTGGCGTCCGGCTTGAAGGGGCTGTGGTGGGGCGGATGGTGCTGGTGGCTCTTGCTCTGGGAGACGATGTCCACCGCCGCCAGAGCCTCGGCGCGGGCCAGCAGACTCTCATCCAGCCCGCCGAATATATTGCTCTGCAATTGCAAGTAGAAGGCACACATTACGCTCAGCAGGGAATTGTGCGCGTTCTCTCCGGAAACCCCGGGCCCAGCGCTCGACACCGCCGCCGCGCCTACAGCATTCCCAGAACGTTAAAATAATAATAATACTAATGATAATCCTGGAAATAGGAGGTGAGGAAGAGAAGAGGGAAGCCACCAAGAGAAGCCGAGAGTGCAGGAGGAAGAAAGTGAGTCTGCAGACACAACACAACACAACACAACACGCGCACAGGCAACATCCCAGGTCATAAAAATTAATACGAAAGGCAAGACCCGCTGAATACTTAAGGGGGGGGGGATATTGGTTGGAGGTGTAGGGTGATTTGCTGTGCAGACATGAAAAAAACATCAAGCAGATAAAGGGGGCTGTCAAGATGTGCCTTTAAGCGGTGATTATGCAGAAATACGCACCGGTGGGGTTGGAAGACAAGCTCTCCGCATCGCCTCCGAGCCCCCGCTGCCTCCGCCGCTGCTGCCACTGCTGCTGGAGCTACTGCTCCGGCCTCCGCCGCCACCGCCGCCGCCGCCGCCGCCAGCATTGCTGGAGCTGCTGGGGGAGCTGGCCGAGGGCGCCGCGGCTGCCGAGGAGCCGGGAGAGGCGCTGTGCAGTGCCGAGTACTTGGGCTCCACGTGCAGGCTGCCGCCGTGCGGCATGCTGAACGCCTGCTTGCTGTTCAGGGACATCATCATCATCTTCCCGCCCGCCGGGGCGCTCGGCCGCAGCGCACTCGCTGACCCCGGCTGCCTGGAGCCTCCAGAGAAGTGCCGGGCCGGAGCGGGAGGAAGGGCTGTGCTGAGCTGCGCTCACCCGCCGCCACCTCCCGGCTCTGCCCGCCTGGTCCGCACAACGCGCTCCTCCGCCGCCTCGCCGTCAGTCTGAGCGGATGCCGGGCTCCGTTTGGCGCTGGCTGCAGACCTTGGCGCCCGAAACCGCCCCGGCTCCTCGCGGCAGCCGAGTTATACTCCCCTCGCCCCACGCCTGCCCCCGCGCCCCCGCCTCCCGCGCGCCCCCGCCCTCCCTTGCCAGGAAGCGCCGGCTCCTGCTAGGTTTCCAGCGTCGCCCCTTCTGCCTCTTTGCTCACCCCAGGCTCGGGTCCTTTCTGCTCTCCCCGCACCTGCCTCCCGCTCCCCCACCGCACTCGCAGCCTCCCCTTCCTGCCCCCCGCCGGTGCTCAGATGTCGCCGCCTCTTCGCGGCGCCCCCCTCTCCCCGCCTCCAGCCCCTACACACTTTCGCGCCCCTGCTCAACCCACCCGACTGGCCGGGTCCGCACTCCAGTCGCCAGGCAGTGCCTACCTAAGGGCGCACCTCCAGGCCCTCCTGCTGCTTCTGCCGGTCTCCGCCTTGTCAGGAGAGAAACTCCCAAGTAAAGTTGCGGCCCGAGCCGGCCTTGGGCGGATTTTTCCCTGCACTACTTCGAACGCCTCTTACCCTGCTCCCTCCGCCCCCGCCTCCTGCTTACCACTAAGTTCCAGGCCTCCGCCCCCACTCGCCCCGCCCCTCCCGGCAGCTCTATTGACCCTGATTCCCGGCTCCCGACCACCCCTAAGGACAGCCCAGGTCCTACGCGCTGCTCTGAGCTCCCGCCCTGATGCGCTCCGAGGTCGGCGCTCGGCTCCGCACCCCCTCGGCCCGGCGGGTGCCTGGTGCCGAAGAGACATGGGGTCGGTGGGGCTGCAGAGCTTTCTCTCACTCGATTTCTCGCAGCTCTCAGCGGATTGGACAGCCGGGGAGCCAGCTTGGGTAGCCTGTGCGCATGCGACCCCCCCCCCCGCGTGCTCCCCCCACCCCCACCCCCACTCCTCTTGTCCCCCTTTTCTCTTCCTCCCGATCTTCCTCCTCCTCCTCCCTGTATCCAGTACAGTGTGAGCTGGGTCTTGGGAGGATCCACTGGCAAACCTCGCCACTGGATTTATTATTCTTCATTAGTCACAATCAAAAGAAGCAGGGGCAACTGACAGAGGGGAAAGGAGGGCCAGAAATTACAGAGCGCGTGTGCTGCGAATACCGGCCCCCCCAACACACACACACACACACACACACACACACACACACACACACACACACACACACACACACCCTCGGGGACTGGCACGAGCCCCACTTATCTTCATTTCCACAGCGGCTCAGCGCGGAGAGAGCCTATTTTTAGCCGACACTTGGCTCACACTTTTGTCCTAGTGCGGACCACTTTTCCTAGAAGTGGACACACACTTTTAGTTCCAGTTGCAAAAGAAGACAACATCTGCACACACACACACAAGCGCACACATACCCACGCACATGCACGAACACCTCGCCTCTCTCTCTCTCTTAGTTCCCGTCTTCTCTCCACTTCCCGCGGTGTTGGGGGCTGCTGCCACCTCCCCAGAGCGCGGCAGGAGCGGGGTGGAGCGGAGAGTGAGACGAACCCGCGGCCCGGACGCAGGAACTCGCGGGTGGCCCGACCCGGACGGGGGTGACCGGGAGCAGGTGCAGGCACTGGGCGCCTGGGGAAGGCGAGCAGGTGCGAGAGCAGGCGGTAGGCCTGAGAGGCGCTGACGCTCGCTGGGACAAAAAAGAGAGGGAAGGAGAGTGGAAAGGGGGACCCTCGGGTGGTCAGCGCCCAGAAGCCCCGCGGCGGCGGCAAGTAGGGGGCCACCTGTCCACCCCTAACCTTAGCTGGGCGGAATGGCGGGTTCTGCTTGGGAGCGCTATCCTCGGGAAGGCGGCTGCAATGAGCGTGCGGCGGGCTCTGTCCATGGTCCTTAACTCTCTCCGGCTTTCCTGCGCTTTCTCGGGCTCGACTTTCTCTTGCCTTGTGTGGAGGGAAATAACGCAGAGTAGCCAAGGGGATTCCTGTGAGCAGTGCTCCCGATTGTGAGCCCGGAGAAACCCGGACATGGGACTGGGAGAGGGGGTGTTGACATGAATGAATGTGGCTTGTGCAGGACGGTTCAAGTAAGTGCTTAGGTGTTGAATTTCTACCTCGACAACAGCCAGGGTAATTTTAAAGGAAATTTTAAAAATGACATTGTTCAGCTCCCACTGTCTCAAGCTTCGAGAAATGAAATAAATCAAAGTTAAAAGCTTGAGTATCATTTAATTATGGTGCGAATAGCGCTTTGAAAGAAGTAGAACAACATCTCTAAACAAATTATGACTGGGCCAGGAAGGAATTATTAGATTGAAATTTCATTTTGGCTCGGGAGACACCGCGCTTCACTGTGTAATCTGCTATGCCTCATCTGATTTGTATGCTTAATTCAGCTTGACGAATTTATTAGTTTTCATAATAGTGAAAAAATTGAGCAGCACTATGGGCTAATGCATTGTGTGTACTATAAATTGTATGTCATCGTGGAAAGGCTGAAGTCTGTAGAAATCTTTTATTAATGTCGGTACAGAGGGGAGGATTTTTGTGCAAGCCTTGGAGAGGTTCATGCCAAAACTACTGCTGCTGTGTTTCACTGGTCCATTAACATATCGTCATACTAATTAGACTTCATCAGCGATATAATTTCAAACTTCAAATTATGTTTTAATTAACAAGGGTTGTCCAATTTGTTTAATCTCCAAAAGGCTTTGGATGGTCTAATTAGTATAAACTGTTGAGCCTCTCTAAAGCCTGATAAAAATCCATAAAAAATATTTGGGGTGTGTTTTCTGTCAAGACTGTGTAAAGACTAAAGGGCCAAAGTGAGAGTGGAGGACAGAAATAACTGGAATATAAATGTCCTCATCTACCTAGTTCCGCCAGGTTATGATAATAAGTGAATCATAGGAGAAACTTTGGGTTATTGCAACTCCTAAATAGTGTGTTTATGTGTTTAGATAAAGGCACAAGAATCTCAAGGAGAAAAACCACATGGGGAAAAAATTCTTCTCTTTCATTAGGTGCCTAATTAGATGTAAAGCAAAAAGCAACCCTGAGGAGTTTCCCAAGCATTATTGTGGCAACAGTCTGCTGAACTTGAATTGCAAAATCAAATATTTGGGGTGTTTTGAACCTCTCCCTGTCCCCTCCCCCTTCAATGAGCTTAATTAGTTGCAATCGTTGTTTTAATGTATGTTGTCACCTGGGAGTATTGAGAAATGCATATCGTTAATACGAATTAATCTTGATTTTAATAGCAACTGACAACTGATCTCCAAAATGCTAAACACTTGTCACCACTTCATATGGTACATAAGGTAGTATAATAAATTCATGAAAAAGAGAGGGCACTGTTGGAATGACTGGACAAACTTTGTTTGATATGGAAATTATTGACTAAAACTATTTTAAGCAAGAAAATTCCCATGAGAATATTTTTCTGATGACCAAAATCCATATAGCATTAAGTTAATCTTACTATAACTTTTTACATCTCTCAGATATTTCTCAGTGTTATCCCTAATTCCAGCATGTAAAAAAAGGAGCCCTTATTATCTACCATGATAAAGGTAAGGTAAATTAATGTGTAGTTGTAGAGTAATTCATGAGTTTATTCACCTGTATTTCCTTCCCCCTAGAAAACACATACATTTTTAAAAGTCAAATCAAAGAGTCCTTTTCCCCCTCAAAGTGAAAAATGAACAGCAGTGATTGTTTTGCATTAGAGGAAAATGTGATTCTTCCTTCATCACCAAGACTTGCAATCTTGCAATCTCTCCTTTCAGTGTGTCCAGAATACCAACATGTTGCAGTGATAACAATAAAAGCCATTTCGGTTTTGCCCACAGGCATTGCTGCAAAGTGCTCCAGCAAGTGTGGAAGCTGCTGTTTGAGGAAGAAAGACTCCAGTCCCCAAGTTAACAGGGGCCATCTAGGCAAATGAAAAGTTGGCAGTAAACCCAAGGGGTGGAAGCAAATGGCCCAAAATTTGAAACCTGCTTCCTAAGATCTCAACATATCTTTGTATGCCTGAGCTCCTATCCACATGTGCACAAACTTACCTAGTAAATGGAAAGTGAAGTGGATTTTTAAAAGCAACGAGGTGGAAAATGGATCAACCAGGTGACTACAGAAGGAGTGCCTTTCTTCTCACCAAACCTCTTTGTTTGACAATAGCTCTGTCCTGTCTGCTGGCAGGTGTGTACAGATGTGAACAGTCTTTCTCCAGACAAGGAGGAGTCCCTGGAGGTTCCACTGAGGCTTCCAGGCAGCGGGTCCCTGCAGCAGTCACCCCCCCACCCCAAAATCATCCCTTGGCCAAAACCATCCTTAGAGAAGGAATCACTGTCTTTTCCTTGTATCTGGGTCCTAATTTACTATTAAAATTTTAAGCAGTGCATTCATATTTTACCGGACCTAATGTGTTTTATTAAATTTTAATCTATTAAGGGCAGCGTGATTTCTTTGTATTTCAAACAGAATTAAATTGGACTACAAGAAAGATTTCTTAAAAGACAGATCTGGCCCTCTTTGCACACCATTTCAATCTCGGGTAGACAGGGGCTGGGGGAGGAAAGAGAGAGAGCATGGATTCCCCCATCCCATTTTCAGTTATAGGGATTTCAAGTCAACCAATCTGCTTCGGATAGAATCTGCTTCTGAATAGAAGATGAATGCCCCGAGCTCTCTCTGGACTCTGTGGCTTGAGGCAGAAGCGGAGGAGGGAATAAACCCCAGGGAAGAAAAAAGAAGAGGAAGGAGGGAATTATCCCTGAAACTGAGACATCTGGGGGCTCCCAGGAATCTGGCCATAGAGCAAAGTGCTGGGGAAGGAGGGTATCCCTGGGCTTAAGCGTTGAGAAAGGGGGCTGTGTTCCAGGAATCATCGGTGCATTTTGCTCAAATATCTTTCCTCTTCCAAGTATGTCCACCACTACCTCTGTGTTTGTCTCTAACTTTCCCTCTCCACTGGCTCCCCGTGAGCAGTGATCCCTAAATCCCCCTAGATTAGAGGTTCAAAGGAGCTCTTCTTTCACCCAAAGGTGTCAGGTGCCTCGTATGCCCCAGGGCATGGCCTCCTCTCAATTCCTTCCTGGCTAACTCTCACTCCCAACTTCCCAGTGCAAGCAGTCAGCAAGTGTCTCCAGAAATCTCCACATCCAGCAGTTCCCAGGCCCTTCTAGATCGAAATTCAGGCTCACAACCTCCCTCCCTCTCATCAAAGCCAGGCAGAGCTAAGGGGGAGGAGGGAACAAAAGCAAGTGGCTACTGTCGCTCTAGAGGGCAAGCTCTGAGGGTTGTGAACGACTTGCGCCTAGGCCAGGGGCCTCTGGTCGCGTGGGGCTCAATAGGTAATTATGGACACAGGAAAGCGGCGACTCAGGTGTCAAGGGAAGGAGAGGAAGCACGTTAGAAAGGAAAGCAACGGTTCCCTCTTTTCCTGGTGGAGGGAAGAGGGCAGAGCTCAGTTCCAAAGAAAGCAGACTGGGAGGAGGGGGACTCGGGACGCAGCCAGCCCCTGGCCCTCTGGATGTCTGCGAGGCTCCTAGACGCCCTCACGATTCTGCCTGGTGGGGTTGCTGAGGCTGAGTGTGGCCAGAAACCCACTCGCAGGGGCAGCTGATTGGACCTGCCAGTGTCGTCTAACATTGGGAGCAATCGCAAAATAGTCCGAGAAACTAAAATCTGCCAAGGGAAAGAACTCAAGTACGCGGTGTCCAACTCTGCACTCTCCAGAGCGCAGGGGCGCGAATCCACACATTTACACACGGACACACACTCGTGCTCACACACGCACGCAGGCAGACACACACGTGCTAACACTCACTCAGACGCGCATACATGCTCCTCCCCTCCACTTCCCCGAGCCACGCTGGGGTGGAGGTCAGACCTCCGTGTTTCATCCACAAGCAGGCCCCCCTCTCTTTACTTGTCCCACGAAACGGTTACATTTTTTCGCAGTGAATTTTCTTGGTACGTGTGTTTACCTCTTCTTAGAGATAAGTCCAGTCACGAAATCAAACTTACAGCATTGGAACAATCAATGAAGACGTTTGCAATCCATGGCGCCTTGCGCTTCCTGGAACTAAAATAAATGCAAGAAATCGAAACTTAATTACTTGAAAGAAATCCAGAAATCCCTCTGCATAATTTATCCAGTCATTTTTGGTAGCTTTTGTGTTCGGTGCAGTGTATGTTAACTCTACACTTTTGTCTAAGATCTGGCTCCCTGAGACGGTTCCTTGAGGTTCGCTGCCCCCACCCCGGCCCAGAAGTTTTGTCTTGCATTAGGCTCCTACCTCTTGCCATTCCTCAGAGTCGATCTAGTAAAATTCCTTTTCACATGTCACCAACTGTCACGATACAAGAATCCCTGGGGCTGAGTATTGTGTGTAGTTAAATAATTAAAAATCTCACCCATCTTACTTTGTCTTTTTGCTCACTAGGGCTATCGTGTGAATTTGTTTGAATACTACTAATAATAATTTGTGTTAATACTAGCGTTGAATACAGTCATTTTAGTAAATACAAGCCAGGACTACCTTTTTGAGTAAAAAGCACACCATCAAAATGTGCCACTCTGCTGATGATGGAAAAATTGATAAAGAGCTGGACTTTTTCCTTCTCTCCAGGAAAGTTTTTTTTTTTTTTTTCTTAAGTGTCATTATCTTCCTAATGACAAAGTACTAAGAATTTGTTCTGACCAAACTATTCCTCAAGGTACTTAGCTGGACCACAAACCCTGGACATGACTTTCTTCCTCTGATATCTGCTCCTTTTAAATTCACTCATTTTCTCTTCTCCTTTAGTTTCTAATTGACTGAGAATCTTTATACTCATAAAGTGTTAACGACCTCTCATCTGGGGGGCACTTTGTAAACTATATGCTCCTGTATTCAGCTTAAAGATGCTGGCTAAGATCAAAAGACTTTTGTATACATGTCATGACTCTGACATTGGGCACCACTGAGAATTTAGAAATTTGGTGATGACTAATGCTGTGGCCAGTGGATTTCTATAACTGAACATTACCTGAATCCATTAGCATGGTGAGGGTGACTCCAGAAATGCAAGCTTTTTCATAGACACCTCATAGAAATCTGAAGTAATGTTATGAAAGAATGAAAAATACATTGGGGAACAGCTTGGAAACTGAAGTACATTTTGATTTAACTTACATTAACAGAAATGTAATGTAAAAGTGAAAGGATCTAACAAAACCATTAATAATTAAAAAATAATTACAGATAGTCTATCCTTACTATTCATAACCACTCAACACTTTAGACAAAGAAAACGGAATACTCTTAATGGGAATGAGATGTGAGCAGACTGCTAATGAGAAGTTAACCAAGGACCGTGCATTTGTCAAAGGAGACGAGTTTCCTTGTTTCCTCCACCTGCATATTTTTATTCTCGGAGCTAGCTTGGACCTGAATCTTCCATCAGCATATACACTGAGTCTTAGAGTTTATACAATAGAAATCTCTTGAGCAATAACAATATAGACCTTATCAAGTTCTAAGGATCAGTGGCACCAGGTGGTTTGTCTACTATCCTCTTTGACAAATATTTATAGGTGCCTAAGAGATACATGGCTCTGTAACAGATTTTGGTTGGACAATTCCATCCCATGAGGATTTCACAAAGCAATGACCCTCTAAAGGTAGCAGTTTGTTGCCTTTCTCTGTGTGATCACTTTTTAAAGATTAATCACCTTTTAAGGACTCATCATCAAGCCTTTTCTTGTACTCCTCAGCAAAGAGTTGTGCTCCAGTGTTTTTTTTTAATGTGCATTTTTCTGTTACCTAAATTGGGTTTATCATTTCCAGTATGTATTTTTCAATGTCCAAAGACTATAGAGCAGTATTCTGCATATAATCATGCAGTAAACATTTAGTCATACACTAGACCTTTAAAAAGGTGTTGGGAAGAAGATACAGTGAGTCTATTCTGATTTTTACTGCATATTCTTTTCTATTTTGTTTGAGAGACACATGGGACTGCCCCTAGAGTACTCTGTTGACGTTTGTTCGAGGCACCAGGAGGAAATCAAAGCAGCCTGGCGGAAAGCAAACTTCGATGCCTCTTTTCAGAGATAAAGGGAAATCTTACAAAAGGAATGATTTGCAGACATACAACTGGAATTCAATGAAGTCATGGCTAAGGCATCTGCTGGGAAGCCACCAGGAAGTGGAGACCTACAGCCCATGTCAAATCTCATGCATCTAAAGAATCTGAAGTCTCCTTCCTTCCTTCCCCATCCCCAGATGAGTTAGAAACAAAACAGCATGCCTTTTGTAGGAAACAGAAAAACCTAAGGAGAAATGCTAATAGGTTGACTGCAAAGATTATAAGTACTTCTTAGCTATATAAATATGAATTGAGTACATAAAACATGTTAAATTCCTTGTAGGCATACACTTGATATTTTTTACTGCAACAGAAGTACATTACAGCAACAATGACAATAAACTCACCTTTGAACATTTATTCTTTCTTGAAATTTTATATATGGCCTATGATTTGCCTATAAATCTTACATATACAGAAGTGTGTGAATCAAACATAGAATTATAATATTTGTACCCAAATATGTGTTATTGTTTCATTTTTTCTTGATCTTCTTTCTGTGTATATATAGATCACTAAGACATAGTTCAACTAATATGTGCTCTGGTAGATGCTATAGCTTTGTGCCTTGACTAGTTTTTCCTGATATACATATGAGACATCGATTTGCCCTAGCATCATGACAACCATTCTGTACTTGAAAATATTAAGGACTCTCTTCCTCGAAGCACAAATACTACACACTTTGTGATGTCACATGCTCATTGCACCCCTTCTTTGGCTTTCAAGGCCAAAGTGGGCATTATCAACATAATGCTTATCTGCATATTCCTACCTCATATTTTATTGATTTCTCCTGGCCTCCACTGACTACTTACCTAGTCTGGGCCACATGACCAGTCACTTCCATACTGACCCTGTGAGACAAGCTGATCTCTTTACTCCTTTATTTTTTCCCATATCAAACTACCCATTTTCTCCATTTTTGTCCACAGACTGCTGATTTCACTGGAGAGAGTAAGAATAAGATAGTTTCTCTTTAAGCTGTAATTTACTATACGTTCATGCTATCCATCAGTAACAGATATGGTAGCGTGGAACTCCACACCCCTTCCAACCTCCTCCTGGTATGCCTGCTGTAGTGCAGAGCCTTTGAAGCTAAAAACTACATTTCCCAGATTCTTAAAGCTCAGGTACTGGCTGTGACCAAGAGGCAGAAGTATGGGTCATTTGTTCTCCATTGGTATGAATCTAAGTGGAGTGGTACTTTGAAAACCAACAGTTGTGTGCTGCTAGGATGGCATATTCCTGAAGTCTGTGGTTTCACCTTCCTTATTCCACTCCTTTCGGACTGTGGTAGAGCTCCCAGCTTTCCTGGCAAGCTAGTTCTGCTCTGCAGTTCTGGGAGTCATTCCCAGAAGTTCAGCCTAGAGTCTGCTACTTCAGCTTTTCCAAAGATTTGTAAGCATTTACCTGTATTAAATCTCTGCTTACAATAGATAAAGTGGTTTCTGTTACTTGCAGCTAAACCCTGACTGATATTCCAGCCTTAACATTATTTTCTTTACTGCTCAGTATCTTTATTATTCACCTTTAATTGACTCTCCATTTTATTCCCCACAGAATCTATTGTAAACATTTTCCATTTCTGCCATCACGACTTTAAGCATATAACCTCACCTCACAGTTTACTGAGAAAATAGTTTACTGACACATGTTCCCTTAAGTGCTCTTCTGCCACCTAATCATTTTTTTCAGTGTTTTCACCCAACATCTCCTTTGATTTTCCCGTGAGTGTTCACTTCCTCCCCAGATTAATTCTTTCATGTGCTTATGAGTTCTTACCCTCTCACCTCCTTCAAAAATTTGATCTATCAATTTACTCTCTTTCTGGCACCTTCAATTTCTCCTCTCCAGCCTCTCTTCTTACCCTACACATATATGCAAGCTGTGTGGCTCACAAAATTTAAATAAAACAATAACTGTTTAAATTTCTTTCTTCCAATGTCTCTCTTCCTTCACCATCAAATTCTGGAAATGGCAGTTGCATTTACTGCATCCATTTTCTTACCACACAACAATTTCTTAATTTCTGGCAAGATTATTACAATTATTAACTCTCTACTGGTTAGAGAATTATTACCCCTCTCAGGGTGTCAGTGACCTTTTAGTATACAAATTCTGTGGTACTTTTTCCAAAAGCATGGACTTCAAACTTGGAAATTTGTGCTGGCTCTACCAGCTATTGACTCCAGTTCTCACTTTGCCCCTCTGAAAAATGTGAATAATAATAGCATATTCTTCCCCCAGGTTACTGAGTGGTTTAAATGGCATATTGCCTGTAAAGGGCTTAGCATATTACCTTGTATATAATAAACACTTAATAAATGTTAGCTAATAGTACAAACAATATCAACAATAATCCCTGCAGAAAATGAGGGCTGGCAATTCTCTCATTTTTGAAATGAATTGGCATAGATCTCAGCATATGATCTGTGAAGGCAAGATGTACCAGCCTCAGCAGAACTATTCTTTAAACCAGTCTTTGTCCTTCCTTGGTGTTCTTTTCCCACCTTCTCCTGTCCATCAAATAAGGCCAACTCCCCAGTGGCCCCTCCCCCCAAGGCTATTATATAAAAAATGTGGGATTATATGTCATTTATTCATTAACTCAAAGATCCATTCAGAGGAGGGGGTTAATTGTTACTGGTTAAATACATTACTTTGCTCAGGGAGACCCAGATTTTTGTGATTAGGCTTTTCCCACCAGTTTAAAACCATTCCTAACTTATTCCCTAAAAAAATCTTGTTTGAAAGGAAAACATATGCAATATCTAACCTTGCACATATTCAATATGGTTTCTTTTCTCAAGTCAAGAGTATTCTGCACATCTACCTTCTGAGACACTGGGTTTTTTTGTTTTGTTTTGTTTTTGTTTTCTTTCTCTCCTTTTCCTTAGCTACTCTCCCATTTTTGGAAAGGTAGTAATTGCCTAAGAATCTATCAACTCTTTTCATTTCTCCCTTGCTAATTCTATCCATTTTGTAGCTTCTACTGTCACCAAAATGCCTTTCCAAACTATATCACTCTGACCTCTTCTGACAGTCACGTTCCAACATTGTATTAGTTTTTTCCATCTGTGTATCTTCTTTAACTTCAAACTCATTCCCTACAGACCCATACCAATTTATCAATATTTCACTTATGGAATTTATTACTTTTCATTTGTATATTTTTTTCCTTGTCTGATTTCCTGAGTGAGATTGTGAGATCCCAGAAGACAGGATATATGCTTAATTCTTCCTTGTGGCCCCAACATGCTTAGATGGTGTTCTGTATAGAGCAGCTGCTTGATACATGTTTGCTGACTAGCTGAATGGATAATCATTATAATAGCAAATGATATGAATGTTGTGCATTAAAATCTCACTAATGCTTGTTCTCTTTCTCTGGCACTTGACCTAAGTTAACAGGTAGATGACAGACTGAGGGAAAACATTTGCATTGAATAAAAAATTCAAAGAAAAAACTAGATTATACAAGGCATCCTTGAAAAATAACATAAGAAAACAAATAGAAAAGTGAACAAATTACACAAATAGGCAATTTATAGATTGGCAAAGCCAAGTGCTAACTAGGATTGGAGAGACACCAAATCTCACCAAGTAACCAGACAAAGGCTAATTAAAGTAGTGAGACACCACTTTACAGCTATCACCTTTATAAAACTGGAAAGTTAGACAACATCAAAAAGTACTAAGGATGTGGGCTAGAAACCAAAACATAATGTTGATAGACATATAATTATTGGTATGGCGATTGTGAAAAGCAAACTTTCAATCGTTCGTAAAAATGGTCGTGCAAATATGCTGTGGTCTACCAATTACACTGCTGGGTTATACTCCAAAGAAATTTTTCTATATATCCAAAAGGTGACGTGTTTGAGGATGCTCCTATCAGTGTTTTTTATAATGGCAGAGAGGGAGAGGAAACAGATAGAAGCATGACAATGTGGAAAGGCCTTAAAATGTTGAATGAAAACAGAACAAGGTCTATAATATAACGACATTTGTACACATATACAGAAAAAAGTTGTGTATCTTTCAAGGAGATACATATATCCAAGGACATAGTCAGCTCATTAGAGTAATGTCTTAGTTCTTATGTACTACTGTAACAAAACGACAGAGACTGGGTAATTTATAAAGAACAGAAATTTGTTTGTCACAGTTCTGGAGGCTGGGCGTCCAAGATCAAGGTGCCAGCTGGTGAGGGCCCAGTTTCTCTGCTTCCCTATTGCTGCTGCATTCTCCAGAGGGGAGGAACACTGTGTCCTCACATGGCAAAAGAGCAGATTAAGCAAACCCACACCCTCTGGTCCTTATAAAAGGGCCCTAATCCCATCGATGAGAGTTGTGCCTTCATGACTTAATTGCTTCTTAAAGGATTCGCCTCTTAATACCATTACATTGGGAATGAAGTTTCAACATATGGATTTGGAAGGGACACCAATCATTCAAACCACAGCAAGTCAGTTCTATGGGCTGGAGGAAATAAATGTACTAAGACATATCAAGGGCCTTAAAAGAGTTCATTTCCTCCTACAAATCCAACTTCTAAGACTCTCTTCTGAGAAAATAATTAAAAATGCATGGAATGATAAAGGCAGTGTTGTCTATAATAGCAAAAATTGAAGACAGTCTAAATGTCCAAAAATAGAGAAATAGCTTAATAAACTGTAATACAATCATACTACGGAATAATATTCAGGCACTACTATCATGTTTTCAGAGAAAATTTAATGATATGGGAAAATACTATAAGATAAAACAAACATGATAGAAAACAATGATTCTTTTTGCTCAAAATAAGTATACAGATGCACAGAAAACAGTAAAAAATTTAGTTTTTCATTTTACATGTTGCATTGTGAGATTTCAGTTTTCCAAATTGTCTACCAGGAGCTTTTATTCTATTTCTCTTATTACCAGAATTATTTGCATGCTCAGATTTAGATATAGATGTAACTGTCCCAGCTTGCATACTTTTCATATAAGATTCATTGCATCTCTTATGTAAAGTGCTGTAACAAAGTGATCCATCAGCAAAACCATCAGCAGAACTCATTTACTATCACTAGCTGCAGTGAATATTTATAAATTGGAAATGATATTTAATTGACATGAGAAGGTATTTTGCTATCTAAGTTTTATAGCATATATCTGAAATATGGAAAAGCTCTTATACAGAGAATCCAGTTGTAACTATCACACACTTAGCAGGGGATCCCACAAAAATGACCCTTAAATATGGGCCAAATCATTTCAACTGTAATTCATATTGCCCCTCTGCCTAGTGCTGGACCAAGATGTTCCCCTGATGGCTAAGAGACAGCACAAGAAGGGGTATATTATGAGACTCCTTATTTCCACACTTTTCAATATTTATTGCCAAGAAAAATGCATGCTTGCTTAGTTTAAGAAAAAAAATATGTTACTAAGATAGAGTCCAAATAGCATCTCTCTTCTCAGAGGCAGAATCTATTGTACTCTTTACCTGGATTCTCTGGATGGTATATACTTGGAGAACTTCTGTAAACTAGTTGTTGTGAATTGAAAAAGTAACACAAAATGATGATTGGATTTTTTCTGAAGATGGTACAGTTATTGCAATTTTTTAGCAATCCATTAGTTGCAAACACATAGCAAAGTTAGATAAAATATATGAAAAGAAAGCCCCATAGTGTCACGATGAAGAAGGAAAATTTGTGATTCCATCTCAGACATACCAATGACAAGGAAAGTAGACAGTGATTCTTTTTTCTTAGAAATGAAACACGCAAGATTTTATGTCCACGAGTATCCAGGAGGGAGGTTTCTGTTACTTTTGATTAGCAAATTAGATTTATTTACACACACATCACATGATATCTCATGACAAAAGTTCAAGTGTAAACTGGTGTCATTATGAGGACTCCTGCTGTCTCATCAACTGACAAATTCTGTCAGTAATCATACACACAAGCTTGGGTGGCCAGTTTGTTTTAACCTAAGGCAGGAACAATGTGGTTCATATTTTTCTCTTTAACATCTCTTAATGTCCTTTACTTAATAATTCACTCCAAGTTACTAATCTAAGTTCAAATATTTCTCTAATTGAAACTCATTGTGGAGAAACCTGAAAAACTAAAAGATTCTTCTTCCTGATGCTACTTAGAACCAAATGGTCAGAGAATCTATGGTGAAAAGAAAATGGTGAACTAAATAATTCTATCATGAAATTAATTTGTAACTTAATTTGCTAGATTAACATAAATGATTTTCTCAAATTATCAGCCTAATTTCCTAAATGATTTGTTCTAGATAATTTCTCCACCAATCTTCTTTATGTTGATTCTGAAAAGACAACTATTTAATGTTAAACCAAGTATTTTAAATCTAAATAAAGTCTAAAATTAGATTCAGTCATAGTTAAAGTTTCATTTCATTACCATGCAATTGGCATGCAGGTCAATTGATTTTCTTTGTTCACCTCAATAGTTTAAAGTATGTATTGAGCATCTGCTATGTACTAGGCACTATGCTAGACTACCTTGAGACAAAACAAGTATATGCCTGTGACATTATAGTTGTCTGTGTTTGTGATGGGGGTGGGGCATGAAGAAGCAAGCTCTTGAAGAATTACATGGATACCTAGGAAGACCACAAGAAGGGATGGTTGTTATCTCACTCTTTGGCTGGATACTTGCTGATCTTCTGAATTTTCAGGTCCCAATTGGAAGATATGGTGAGTGCATTTTTGGAAGAGCTTTCTGAAGGTTGATGGGACACTTGAACATAAAAATCAGTGACTGCTTCTTATCTGATGATTTCAGGAGGTGAGAAGCTTGCTAGGGGAGCCCACGGGAGCAGTTTGCAGAAGAATATGGATAATATTTCTATATATTATCTTCTTATTCTATAAAATACCCTTTTTAGCAGTCCATTGCTCCCATTGCAGCAACTAAAACAAAAAAATAATTACAAAAATGAAATTTTTGAAGACAATGGAGAACTGTGGAAGCAATGTACTTTGGAAGAACTAAAATTTTATATAAAATGAAGCCCTTTGATAGAATTTGGAAGTGTTGTCCACCCAAAACTCATGTGGAAATCTGATCCCCAGTGTGGCAGTATTAGAAACTATTTGAGTCATGGGGGCGGATCCCTCATGAATGGATTACTGCTCTCCCTGGGAGGTGGGGTAGTGAGTGAGTTCTCATTCTATTAGTTCCCATGAGAGCTGGTTGTTTAAAAGACCCTGGCACCTTCCCTGTCTCTCTCTTGCTTCTTCTCACTACATGATCTGCTTGTACCCACTGACTGCCTGCCTCTTTCCACCAGGAGTAGAAGCAATCCAAGGCCAGTGCCAGATGCAGCTGTCCCAGAATTGTGAGCTAAATAAACCTCTGTTCTTTATAAATTACCTAGTCTCGGCTATTCTGTTATGGTAACACAAAACAGACTAATACACCCTTATTACCTGAACTGAGATCAAAGGCTCCTTTTTTCCAAGGGGACATTTGCTGATTTGGGGCACTAGCTGTAGATCAGACTTGGACTAAGTAGTGGGGCTCTACTGGGGCAGAGATAGCAGAAGAACTTTCATAGCTGCTTGTGCTAGCATGACAGATTGAAACATACAGGAGCAACAAATCCATGGCTTGTTTTCCACACAACATATTATCTGGGTGCTGGGATGGCCAAGGAGGCAAGACAGCTGGGCCAGAAAGGCAGAATGAAATCTCCTGCCATTTGGTAAAACTTAGGGGTCGAAGTCCTGGTAAATTTTGGGCAGAAGGCCGAAGAGCTAGGGCTAAAACCTCTGAATGGTAGAACTCTGAGGGCTAAGGAGAGAGAAACCTGGTAGGGCTCAATCAAAGAAACCTGGCTTCAGGGCCACCTTTGAGATATAGGGGCAACTAGATATAGGGACAACTATAGCATGGCTGTGTTTACATACACAATAAGAATAAGAAAGCTATTATAAGATTCACAGACCCATGAGAGGTACAGCAATTTATTGAGGAAAATTTAGAATGATGGGTGGAGAAGAGGTACTCTTCTTACCTGCTTGCTTATTGTCCAATCAGTGCATGTGAATATTCATTTTTTTATAGTATGCAGGCACCATCTCTTCCTGTTCATGTCCAGGAGCCATTTCCTCATATTCTTTATTGTTAAATATGCTGTTCCTGGCTGATTTTATATCTCCCATCATAAAGAAAAGATAGCTCTTTGGAACCTGTTTGTGTTGATACAACGCAGATTTTCTTGCCTCTGCAGTTTCCTGGTATCATTCTTTCATGCTGGTTGCATCATTGCTCATGCTGCTGTACCATTCATTCTGCTGCCCATGAATGCCACTTTCCGCCAGGAAAAGTGATTCTCTCAAGTGATTTCCACTGATTCTCTCAAGTGGTGTTATTGTGTGCTGCTGATGATGACACAAATGCAAGTTTTTGCCAATGTATGCAGAAAATGTGAATTATAACTTTTCTGGTAATATAAAATTTACTTTTCAGAATTTTATAAAATAAAAGTGAAACAACATATTTTCTGACCATGTTTTATCCAGAAGTTTTTAAGGCCATCAGTGCCTTCCTGGATTGTCATCTTTTTCAGTGTTGACTGACTTCTACACATGATCACCAGCAGAGAGGATGAGTGCGGCCCATATGGGCAGAAAAGAGTGGTCCCATTCACTCAAGGAGGTGTATCCCTCCTTTAGCGTGGCTTAAAATCAATCCAGGAGGGCATGACATCACCACACCTATCTGGGAACAGATACAAGAGAAGATATTGATAAGAACAGCCCTTTGCCAGTGTGGAGCCGTGGTCTCAAAACCTGTCAGAGGAGAAAGGCATGACTATCCAAGATGCTTGACATGTGGTATGGAGTCTACAAAGAGGGAAGGTTAACTATTCTTGGTGCCAAAAACATAGGGCAAACAGTAAAAGATGCCTGGTCCCCCCTTGCCCTGTTCCACTGCCTTTGGGTATTATAGACTAGAGGTGACATTATGGTCAGAAGACAGATGAGCAAAAGTCAATACCCAGGCCCAGATACTCGGTTCAAGCCCAAAGGTTGGCAGTGGACCACAGTAGTCCATATCCCTAAATTCATTCTGTGTCTCATGTGAGTGAGAGTAGCACAAAATCAGAGTGTCATCAGCATTCTGGTGGCCCAATCTTGTACTATTTTGTGAAAGAAATACTATACTTGCCATCAGTAGTGACCCAATTCCCAGGCTTTCCTCCTGGAATAAGAGTCTGGCTGCAGTAATTTAGGATGATCACTTAGGCTCAAATCCTGGAGCTCTTTGGGGCATCTGACTGAACCCATGTGTAGAGTACAGGATCTGAGAGCAAGCTGAGGAGAGAAACAGGCACTAGGGTCCACATAGTTTCCAATATACACATGGGATGCCGCCCACAACCCTGCTGGTCCGGTCCTGTTCTGGGAACAGAAGAGAAATTAGAAAATTCGAGGAAGTGCTTCTAGCAACTAGGATCCATGCAAGATCAGGCCCGAGCTCTGTCTGGATTGCACTGCTGGTCCTGAACAAACCAAGGCATTGGAGGACAATTTAGAAAATTTCAAGGAAGGCACTTCAAAGCACAGGGTCATGAAGTTTGGGGCCTGGTGCAGTTCCCAATTCACCCTGGTTTAGGAGCAGTGCTGACTGAATGGATCATGCCTGAGGATGAAGAGTTTTCTAAACAACATACGACATTTATGAAAAAAATTGCCAGTCATGCCAGGAAATAGGACCAAATGACCAAAAAATAAAAGGGAGAAAAATAAAACAGATCATAGAATGAACCTCCTAGGTGATCAGATATTTAAATGATCTAATATTGACTTTTAAATAACCAAAATTAATATACTTAAGAAACTAGATGATGGTTGTAATCCATAAAAATAAATCAAATGGAAGTTCTAGAAGAGAATAAAATAACTGAAATTAAGAAATCAGTAAATGTGCTTGATATAAAATTAGATACAGCAGAATTGAAGATTATTGGCATAGAATATGGATCTGGACTGAATCATGGACAGAAAGGATAGAGTATGCAAAAAGAACCACAGCTTCAAAAAGCTTGACAAACTTTCAGCAGAATAAATACAAAGAAAATAATATTTTGACACATCATAGTAAAACTGCTGAAAGCAAAGAAAAAGAGAAAGTCTTGACATAGCCAGAAGAAAAACATATGTAAACTTCAAAGGTGTAACAATAAGACTCACAACAGACTTTTCAAGAAAAATATGGAACAAGAGCTTTAATGTGCTGAAGACAGTGATTGCCAACCTATAACCCAATAACTGAGAAAATATGCTTTAAAATGAAGGTGAAATGACTTTTCAGACAAATACTGAAAGAATTTTTCACCAACAGACCTATCCCCAAAGAAATTCTAAAGTGAGTTCTTCAGCAAGAAGAAAAATGATCCAAGAGACAGACATTAAAATTCATGAATAAATGAAAAGCATTGTAAAGGATTAACACGGGGTATTCAGAATTAAAATATATGACACCTAAAGCACAGAAGGGCAGGAGTGGGTTAAATAGACTAAAGTATTCCAAGATCCTTGCATTACCCAAAAGTTGATAAAATACTAGTGTACAGTAAACTCTACTAAGCTTAAGGATGCATGCTACAGTATTTAGGTACCTATTAAAAAAATAAAAAAGCTAATAGAGAGGGGAAATGTAATTTTAAAGATACCTGATTAACCTAAACGAAGGTATGAAAGTAAATACCAGGGAGCAAAGATCAGAGACAACAAACAGAAAACAAACAGTAATATGGTTGATTTAAATCCAAATATACCAGTATTTATAGTAAGTGTTAATGGACTCAGTATTCCAATTAAACAAGCACCTTTTAGATAAGGTGTTGGCAAACTTTTTAGGTAATTGGCCAGATAGCGTTTTGAGCTTTGCAGGTCTCATATATCTCTGCTGCTCTGCCTATTTTTTATTTTTTGTTGTTTATAACCCTATAAACATGTGAAAACCATTCTTAGCTTGCAGACTGTATAACTCAGGTAAGCCAGATTTGACTTGAGAGCTGCAGTTTGCTAATCCCTGCTCTAGACAGTGATGACAATGGTAGTAATAATAATGGTTATTTATTTAGCACCCTCTGTGTACTGGGCACACTTATAAGAACATTACATATATAAGTTCATTTACACCTCATATCAATAAAGTGAAATAAGCACTGCTATAATCTCCATTTTTACAGAAGAGAAACCTGAGGCACAGAGAAGTTAAGTAACTTACTCAAGTCTTACAACAAGTGGCAAAACCAGGCAGTCTGACTCCAAAGCTAACCTTCTCACTGAGTTGATTAGCAACATTTCTAGGTAATGTGTAGTCCACAAGAAAACAGTAGCAATATGTATGATGAGAAGAATCTTTTAGTTAAAGTCTAGAGATCAGGACCAGTTGGAGACTTGAAATATCCTAAACAAGGTCCACCTTCCAGTAAGAATTATTGGTTTTATTTATTCATTTTGCAGTAGTCAGGGCTGTTGATTTACGTCATATCTGGCTGTACCTTGGAATCCATTTTTCTTTATTAAGTCTAAATTTTTCAGTCTTCATGAAAGATTATTCCTAAGAAATCTATTGTCTCAGCATAATGCTGATCTGAGTTGGTTTTTAAGACAATCTGGTCAACTACCAGTACTGCCTCTCCAATCTTACAGTTAAGCATGAGTCATCTGTATAGCATGTTAAGTCCAGAAATTTCTTGCAGCAGTTTGTCCAAACCAACCTGAAAACAGTATGCAAGTTCATAAAGATGCAGTCTACAATTCTACTAGTAACATTTTTGTGTGTTTTAAAGAAAATAAGTATATATCTAAGTTGTTGTTTCTTGCTCAAATTACAGGGCTAATGTCCTTATTAGGTCATATGAATTGTTTAGATGTTTATGAAAGATCAATACACAAATGGTCGTTTTCAAAAGTTTTTAATGTTTTATATTTCTCAAAGATTTTATAGAAGAAAAGTGGACGCAATTGAGATGTACGGTTTACAAGAAGCAATAGCTGTGAATACTGGTTTTACCTTTTTTTCCCCAGAAAAAAATGTTGATAAAAAAATTTTAATTACTCAATAGTGATAGCATAATGCAGTGAATTTTCATTTCAGGTTCAAATGTTTGAATTAATCATTTTATGTAGCATCATTTGAACACTGAAATATTTTCCTATATTTATAATTCAGGCACTAAAAAATATATCTTAGTAAAATTTCACCATACAAAGCCTTGGATAGGAACAATTACAGGGTTAATTTTACCAATAACATTAAGGTATATTAAGCAATATCTTTATGTTCTTATTTAATTTTCCCTGAAAGTTATTTTAGCTCTTAAATGGGCACTAGTGCTGCATTTTAAAATATTATTTTGAACAGAAATAATTCTAAAAAGAAGAACTAAAGCATCAGAATAATAATATAAAGAAATAACTTTTTTCCTTAAATCTCAGCTCATTTTGTGTAACAGCAAAACTTCTAAGTAGATCCCTTAGATGCTGTGAACCCATTAAGTCAACGACATTTTACCACAGTGAACACAGAAAAAAAGAGTTTGAGTCTAGTTGGTGCTAGATGTTTAAGTGCAAGTTTACAATTTACTTTCCCTTACAGGTGAGATGTTATAAAATCCCTAGGGGTAAATTAATTTAAATTTGGCTTGTTTTTATTCTTCATTCCTCCAGTAACTTTAGTCTCTTGCCAAACAACTATCCCTATCACTTCGCCCACTTTTTCTGGCAACACAAAAAGAAACAGGAAATCGTGGAGATGTTTTTCTGAGACCAAACATGTAGGGCTATGGTGGTTGGCAGTTTTTGATTATTCTCTGCTAACAAGAGCCCTCCAAGAGGTTTTAGAGGCAGCACATTTTGTTCACTGAAAGTTTCCTTATAAGGACATTTTCAATGGGAAGATGTCCTGAATACCTCTTTAAAAGAACTAACTGTATCCTTTGCCTTTTCTCATTTTTCCTCCTGATTGCTCCACTCCCTCTTTCTTCCAGGGCCCTACTGCTCCTCAAAATCAGCTCTCAGAATTGGCTCTGACACATTCACTCACATTAAGATGAAATTGATTTACTGATGTATCAGGCAGGTATCAAGAGTCAATTATCTTTTGTGATGGTTAATTTTGTGTGTCAACTTGACTGGGCTAAGGGATGCCCAGATAGCTGAGAAAACATTATTTCTGGGTGTGTCTGTGAGGAGGTGTGTCTGTGTTTCTAGAGGAGATTGGCATTTGAATTGGTGCGCTGAGTAAAGATCATCCAAACCAATGTGGGTGGCTTCTTCCATTCTGTTCAGGGCCAGAATAGAACAAAAATGTGGAAGAAGGGTGAATCTTCTCTCTACGCTTGAGCTGGGACATTCCTCTTACCCTGCCCTTGAACATTGGAGCTCTTCATTCTCAGTCCTTGTGACTTGAACTGAATTAAACCATCAGCTTTCCTGGTTTTTCAGCTTGCAGACAGCAGATTATGGGACTTCTCAGCCTCCATAATCACATGAGCCAATTTATGTACATATATATTCTGTTTCCCTGGAGAACCCTGACTAATGCCCTGTCCTGTGGAAATTTGCATTTTAATAGAGTTTGAAGTGAATCTCTAGCTGTAGAGTGTCCAGCCTTAGCTAGGAAGACGAAGATAGAGAAGAAGTGGTCCTGAAATCATAAAATGCAAATTGTTGTTTATTCTATTTGTTAGGATACACATGGCAAACAAAGGCTAAACTACTTAGGTTTGCTTGATAAAATGAGAGGAGAGTTGACCTATTGCCAACTGAACTTTAACCATATGAACAGGCAAGATATGAAACTGGAGACAATCATCTTAAAACTTCACCATGCATATTGGTATCTACATGCATATAAGATTGGACAGGAGATAGCACAATTGCAAAGGGAAATATACGCTTAATCCAAGCTGGTTTTTTAGAATCTTAGTAGAAGCCACAACAGCTAATAGCTAAAATTATATGAAATTTCACCCATGTTGACCTTTACTTCATTAAATTATTCTTTGCCATTTTTATGGTTCAAACAATAGAGCTGAAGAAAAACATGGCTTTAACATAGTAAAAATATGAGGGATATAGCTGGAATTCTTAAAGAAAGCTCCTTTCTGTACTTGTGCAGTTTGAAATGGCAGCAATTAATTTCTTTGCAGGACCTAATCACTTGCACAAAAAGAAAACATATCATTTTAGATACACAGTCAGCATTTGATTTGATCAGCAAATTCCTAATTTAAAGAAAGAAAAATAGCTTCAGGGCTTAGGTGGGCCAGAGTAGTGAACCATGCATGTAAAATGCTGAGCCTTTGATTAGGAATATAAATAATTATTAGCTTATACCACATGGTGTTTCTCTTTTTTTCTCTTTCATTCTCTGTATCTGCAGGGTATTTTATAAAATTTAACTGTGGGGAGGAGGGAAAGCTAGCCAAGGGGCCCTTGTCCCCACTTACCTCATGTTAACACAGAATTCTGGATGTCTTGCTTAAATGCAGATTCCTGTTATCAGAGGGAAAAGAAAAATCATAAGTGTCAGCTGAGAACAGAATATATAACATTTTGAAGATTCAAAGAACTTGTGTATAGTTCCTTTTTTCTAAAGTGACAACTAATTGTATATTCAAAAACTGAATATGGACATATTCAGTTTTAGGTAACAGCACTTTTATGACAAAATTACCATTGAGATTATGCAGCCTTTTTTCCCAACTTTTTATTTATGGAATTAATTTTAATCAAGTAATTCTTATTCATCTCCAGTGATGCTACTATCTCAGTTTCTTAGTAAAAGAAAAATAGAGTGTATTTTTGCTAAATATTTTTCTGAAAATCAAAACATTGAAATCTGACGGAGTGAATTTTTGGACTTAAGAAATGTACTGTATACTTAAATCTGAAGAAACTCTGCCTGAATATGGAAATGTACATATAGTGTATATTTAGTGTGAAATTTTGGTAATTACTCAGAAAAATTCAACACATACTCTCAGTCTGTTTCCTCTCATGGGAGAGTTAGTCTAAATACCTCAGGATCAAAATATACTGTGTGTCAATTTAAGAGATGAATCCTCTAAACAGAAATCAAGGATTAGAAAGTCACTTTTTATAGAGAGTAGCTTTCTTTTTCTTAAGGACTCAAGTGTCAGACCAGGCCTCCCAGTTCACCGTCTTAATATCTAAAGAAAATTGTGATTACTCAGATGTTTACAGAGACAACAAATGTATACAATGAATGTAACCCTCTGGATAAGCAGTTTATTTTCAGGTAAGTTAAACAAGAAGTAAGCAACAATGAGCAGTGTTGATTTGTAGTTTACCTCCAAGCCCTATCTCTATGGTATAAGAATTTCTGAACCAATGCCAATTGTAATCTCCTTCTTGACTCATTGTGCAAGTTCTATGTCTCTGGCCCACAATTTTTTTCTCCTCTTTACTCTGACCCACACTTATCTAGCCACTTTAAAATTCAAATATTTTCTCAGTAATTTCATTCATTTTATCTGCAATGTTCTAAATTCTAATCTTAGATTATAGGCTTTCTGTTTCATGGCAAGAGCTCATTAACGAAGAGCTGGCTGGTCAGCTTACTTGGTTAGAACATTGCTTTGTAACATCAAGGTCAAGGGTTCAGATCCCCATACTGGCCAGCAATAACAACAAAAAAGTCAAATGTGTACAATGGAATACATGAGACATGCAAGAGAAAGATTCTCCTGGGCACCCTTTCTACATGATTTTTTCCTCCTATAGTATACTTCCTCAAATTATGAGAGGGATTTTATAGTCTACCATGTATATAGATATGAAGAAAAGAAACCTTTAAACCTAGGGCTGTGTAGATTTTCTCCATTATTCAAAATTTTGGTTTCTTTTCATTTGACACAAGTGTTTCTGCTGCTAAGGCGTGTTTTGCATAGTAAAGAAAATTTGGTGGCCATATGGGTAGAAAAAAATAGTAATACGGTCCATATCTATTACAAAAAAAAAAATAATCTTGTTTGGAATCTTATTTCAGAGGTAGAACATATAATTAGAAAGTTCAAGTATAGACGTATGATATAGAAGTTTTTTTTTTTCCTGACCGATAAAGGGATCGCAACCCTCCACACGTTGTGGTCTGCACCATGCTCAGCCAGTGAATGCACCGGCCATCCCTATATAGGATCCAAACCCATGGCCTCAGCGCTACCAGCGCCACACTCTCCCAAGTGAGCCATGGGGCCGGCCCGATATAGAAGTTTTTAAAGTATAGGTGTGTTTAGAAATATTAAGAGATTTATTTTTGAAAACATTTTCAGTTTGACCAACACTGGAGGGAAATTGAAAAATGGAGTTTTAAAGTGTTATATAATCTTCATACCAGTCATTCAAATAGACATACATTGTAAGACAAAAACTTACAATCATTCACTTGACAAAAATTTATTAAATACCTACTATATTCTCCAGATATTGCTTTAGGTGCTATGAAATCAATAGTGAAGAAAATAAACTTCAGAACTTACATACTAGTGAGATAGCCAGATAATTAACAAACAGCCAAATAGATGTATAAAATCTGATCTTTAAAAAAAAATGAAGATAAATAAAAGAGATAAGAGAGATAGACAATATCATGGCATACTATTTCAGATAAAGTGGTTCTGGAAGATCTATCAGAGAATACATCATTTGAATCCTTCAGGAAGTGAGCAAGTCAGCCCTACAGATTTATGGAGGAAGGGCATCCAGGAGGATGGAAGAGTTATGCAAAGGCCTGAGGCAGGAGAGGACATGATTTTTGAAGATTGGCAAGGAGGCTGGTAGGATTAGAGATCAGTAAAAAGTTGGAAAGGTGAAAGAAGTGTCAGGCCTGAGCTCAGAGATTGCCAATAGATAGAACATGGACAGCCTTGTAAGTCATGGTAAAGAATGGAGGTTTTTCCAACGTCATGGAAGCCATTGGAGGATTGAGAGTAGGAATTTAAATGTAATTTGACCTAAGTTTTGATTTTAAAAGATCAGTCCTGTGCCTGCGAGTGTACACCCTGGAACAGAAACTGCTTGTGCAGACCATGTGACAGCATTAATCCTGAGAGGGACATGTGTCAAGCCACCAGTGAGTGCAGAAACTAAGGATAGCCAAATAGAGTACAGAAAAATACACACAGCCACCCCCACCCATCCCCCAACCAAGAGAAGCAAGGACCCAGAGGAGCCTCTGCCTGAATGAAAGAGGAAAGAGAAACTCCACCCAGGATTACCCATTCAAGCTGAAGAGCTTCAGTACACCTCAGTACACCTATCAGGGTCATGGGACAATAGCCAGGGTGCCTACAAGTCCACCCAGGGTTATCCACCTCACCAAGGAGCATCAGTGCACCCATGCACTTCTCCCAAGAACTTGAGATTTTGCCCATGTCCTCAATGACCCAACACAGAGTCACTCACTTCAGCAAGAAACCACTGAGTAACTTAGTGCCTAGGCCACAGAGGCACTCACAGACAACCCCAATGTTGAATATGGCCAGAGTAACCACATGGAGACTATACCACTCCATCTTCCTAGAACCAAAACTGAAACACCCTAACCAACAGTCAATATAAAACACAACTACAGGAGGGAGTCTCTCTCCTCAAAAGCCACACCAGAACAACAGAAGAAGCAACTGCTCCACAAGGTGACCAGATATCAACATAGAGATACAAGAAATATGAAGAAATAAGAAAATATGACACCACCAAAGGAATACAATAATTCTCAACTACCAGACCTCAAACAGCAGGAAACCTTTGAAATGACTGGAAAGAAATTCCAAGCAACAATTGTAAGGAAACTCAATCTTAAGGAAACAAGAAGACTCAGAAAACACAATGAAATGAGAAAAACAGTACATGATATAAAGGAGGAGATTTAGAAAGAGACAGAAACCTTTAAAAAGAATGTAGCAGAATTGCTGGAACTGAAGGATTCATTCAAAAAAATGAAAAATACAACTGAGAGCTAAGGTAGCAGGCTAGAGCAAGCAGAAGAAAGAATTTCTGATCTTGAAGACAGTTTTTTCAAAATACATCAGGCAGACAAAAAAAAGGAATTTTTAGCAATGAAGGAAAACTACAAGAGCTATCAGACAATCTTAAGTGCACAGATATCTGAATCATAGGTGTTCTGGAAGGGAAAGAGAAAGGAAAAGACATTGAAAACCTATTCAATGAAATCATGGTGGAAAACTTCTCAGGGATTGAGAGAGATTAAAAACTTCCAGAGCAAGAGGCTCAAAGATCTCCAATCCAAAAAGGTCTTCTCTGAGACACATTATAGTAAAAATGTCAAAAGTCAAAAACAAAGAAAGAATCCTAAAAACAGCAAAAGAAAACCATCAAGTCACCTATAAGGGAGTCCCCATCAGACTAACAGCAGATTTCTCAGCAGAAGATTTACAGGCCAAGAGAGTATGGGATTATATAAAGTACTAAAAGAAAAAAAGTTCTACCCAAGAGTATTATACCCAGCAAGGCTATCCTTTGTTTCCCATGCAAACAAAAGGTGCAGGAGTTCACCACCATATGACCAGCCATAAAAGAAATCCTCAAGGGAGTCCTGTATCTGGAATCCAAAAAGTGATAATCACCTCCATGGATACATGAGAAGGAACAAAACTCACTGGTAGAACAAATATGCAAATGAGAAAGAGAAAGAAACTATATCTTACCACCACAAAAATCAAACACAAAGGACAAACTGTAAAAGGGAAAGAAAAGAATGGAAGATATTTAAAACATCCATATGAAAATTGATAAATGCCAAAAGTAAGATAATACTTTTCAATAACAACCCTAAATGCAAATGAACTGAATTCCTCACTCAGAAGATATATACTGGCTAAATGGATTTAAAGGCTAGACCCACTGAAATGCTGCCTACAAGAAATTCGCTTCACCTGTAAAGATGCACACAGACTATTGGTGAAGGGATGGAAAAAGTCATACCACTCAAATAGTAACCAAAAACAAGCAAGAGCAGCAACTCTTATATCAGACAAAATAGACTTTAAAGCAAAAATTATATAAAGAGACAAACATCATTATATAATTATAAAGGGAGCTATTAAGCAAGAGTATATAACAATCATAAATATATACACACCCAACATTAGAGCACCCAGGTATATAAAGTAAACACTATTAGACCTAAATAAAGAGAGAGAGAGACCCTAATATAATAATAGTTGGCGACCTCAGCACACCTCTGTCAACATTGGATAGATCATCTAGGCAACAAATCAACAGAGAAACACAAGATTTAAACTATACTTTACACCAGTTGGACTTGGCAGACATCTACAGAACATTTCATCCAACAACTACAGAAAATACATTCTTCTCATCAGCACATGGAACATTCTCCAGGATAGGCCACATGTTAGATTACAAATCAAGTCTCAACAAATCTGAAAAATTTAAATCATTTAAAGTGTCTTTTCAGACCACAACAGATAAAACTAGAAATCAATAACAAGCAAAACTTTGGAAACTATACAAATACATAGAAATTAAACAACATGCTCATGAATGACCTATGGGTCAAATAAGTAATTAAACCAGAAATCAAAAAATTTCTTGAAACCAATGAAAATAAAAGCACATCTTACCAAAACCTAGAGTTGAAATCAACCTAAATGTCCATCGACAGATGACTGAATAAGGAAAATGTGGTATTATATACTCAGTGGAATACTACTCTGCCACAAAAAAGAATGAATTCCTGCCACTTGAAGCAATATAGATGAACTTAGAGAAAATTACGTTCAGTGAAATAAGCCAGGCACAGAAAGAGAAATACCACATGTCCTCACTCATAAGTGGGAGCTAAAATAAAGAAAGAAAGGAAAGAGAGGAAGGAAGGAAGGAAGGAAGGAAGGAAGGAAGGAAGGAAGGAAAGAGAAAAAAGCAAGAAAGCAAGCAAGCAAGAAAGAAAGAAAGAAAGAAGCACAATAATACATTGAACTTTCAAAAATAAAGAGAGAATAGAACTGTGGTTATTAGAGGTGAGAAATGGGGAGGGAAAAGGGGGTTAGCAAGAAATTAGTTAAGGTTGACAAAGATTGATTATGTTTTGTAAACATAAGTATACTAATTATCCTGATTTCATCACCACTTATTATATACATGTATTGATATTCAATTCTTTACCCCACAAATATATATACTCAATTATGTTTCAATAAAAAACAAAGTTAAAAAATAAAAACCTGTGGGATACTACCAAAGCAGTACTAAGAGGGAAATTTTTGTAATAAATGCTTAAAACAAAAGAATAGAAATACTTCAAATAAACAACCTAATGTTACACCTCAAAGAACTAGGAAAAAAGAAAAGAAAGAACAATCTAATCCCACAATTAGTAGACAGAAAGAAAGAATTAAGATCAGAGCAGAACTAAACAAAACAGAGACAAAAAAAAGAAAAAAGAAACAAAAGTTCAACAAAACAAAGTTTTTTGAGAAGATAAACAAAATAGACAAACCGTTAGCTAGACTAACTAAAAAGAGAGAAGACACAAATAACAAAAATCAGAAATGAAAATGAAGACATTACAACCAATACCATAGAAATACAAAGAATCCTTAGAGACTATTATGAACAACTATATGCCAATAAATTTGAAAACCTGGAGGAAATGGACAAATTTCTGGGCACATACAAAATACTAAGACTGAATCAAGAAGAAATAGGAAACCTCAATAGACCAGTTATAAGCAACAAAATTGAAGCAGTAACAGTAGTCTTCCAACAAAGAAGTGCCCAGACCAGATGGCTTCACTGCTGCATTCTACCAAAGCTTTAAAGAACAATTAATATCAACCTTTTAAAACTCTTCTAAAAAACTGAAACCAAGGCCATTCTCCTAAACTCATTCTACTAGGCCAGCATCACTCTGATACCAAAATGAGACAAAGATACAACAACAAAAAAAATAAAACTACAGGCCAATAGCCTTGATAAACATAGATGCAAAAATCCTCAACAAAATATTGTAAACAGACTACACCAGAATATCAAAAAGATTATACAGCATGATCAAGTGGGATTTATCCCAGGAATGCAAGGATGGTTCAACATACACAGATCAATAAATGTGATACACCACATCAACAAAATCAAGGACAAAAACCATATGATTATCTCAATATATGCAGAAAAAATATTTGACAAAATTTGACATCCCTACATGATAAAGACTCTCAACAATCTAGGTGTAGAAGGAAACTATCTCAACACAATAAAAGCCATATATGACAAACCCACCACCAATATCATCCTGAATGGGGAAAAGCTGATAGATTTTCCCTTAAGAACAGAAAGAAGACAAGGATATCCACTCTCACCACTCTTATTTAACATAGTATTGGAAGTACTAGTCAGAGTCAGCAAGAGAAAGAAATAAAGGTCATCCAAAATAGAAAAGGCAAAGTCAAATTGTTCCACTTTGCAGATGACATGGTCCTATATATAGAAAAACCTAAAGACTCTATCAAAAAACTCTTAGAGCTGATAAATGAATTGAATAAAGTTGCAAGATACAAAATCAACATGCAAAAGTCAGTAGCATTTTATATTACAACAATGAATTGCCAGTAAAAGAAATCAAGAAAGAAAGCCCATTTACAATAGTTACCAAAAAATAAAATGCTTAGGAATCAATTTAACCAAGGAGGTGAAAGATCTCTACAATGAGAACTACAAATTGCTGCTGAAAGAAATTAAAGAGGACACAAAAAGATCTAAAGACATGCCATGTTCATGGATTGGAAGAATTAACATTGTGAAAATGTCCATATTACCCAAAGTGATCTACAGATTCAATACAATCCCCATCAAAATACCAATGACATTCTTTACAGAAATAGAAAAAGAAAACAATACTAACATTCATATGGAGCAACAAAAGACCCCAAATAGTCAAAGCAATTCTGAGCAAAAATAAATAAATAAATAAAGCTGGAGGCATTATACTATCTGACTTCAAATTATACTCCAAAGCTACAGTAACCAATACAGCATGGTACTGACATGAAAACAGACACACAGACCAATGAAATGGAATAGAGAACATAGAAATCAATCCACATACTTACAGCAAACTGATCTTCAACAAAGGTGATAAGAACATACCTTGGGAAAAGGAGAGATTCTTCAATAAATGGTGCTGGAAAAACTGTATATCTATGTGTAGAAGATTGAAATTAGACCCATACCTCCCACCATAACCAAAATCAACACAAAAAGGATTTAAGACTTAAATTTGAGACCTGAAAATATAAAATTCTTAGAAGAAAACATAGGGAAACACTTCAGGGCATAGAACCAGGCAAAGACCTTATGAATAAGATCTCAAAGTGTATGCAACAAAAGAAAAATTAAATAAATGGGATTATATCAAACTGAAAAGCTTCTACACAGCAAAAGACACAATCAAAAGAGTGAAAAGACAACCTACAGAATGGGAGAAAATATTCACAAACTATGCATCTGACAAGGGATTAATATCCAGAACATACAAGGAACTCAAACAACTCATTAGTAAAAAAACAATATGATTTAAAAATGGGCCAAGCTGAATAGGCATTTCTCAAAGGAAGACAGAAATGGCCAACTGGTTCAAGACAAAATGTGCAGCATCACTAAGCATCAGGGAAATGCAAATCAAAACTGCATTGAGATATAATCTCACTCCAGTTAGACTGGCTATTATCAAAAAGACAAAGAATAACAAATGCTGGCAAGAATGAGGAGAAAAGTGAACCCTCTACTCTGTTGATAGGACTGTAAATTAGTGCAGCCATCATGGAAAACAGTATAGAGGTTTCCTCAAACAACTACAGACAGAACTGTCAGCAATCCCACTATAAATAGAATACCATCCAGCAATCCCACTAGTGGGTATATACCCACAGGAATGGAAGTCATCATGTGAAAAGGATACTTGCACTCCCATGTTTATCACAGCTCTATCTGCAATAGCTAAGAGTTGGAACCAACCTAAATGTCTGTCGAGAGACAAGTGGATAAGGAAAATGTGGTATGTATATACAATAGAGTACTACTCAGCCATTAAAAAGAGTGACAATTCTACCATTTTGCAGCCACACAAATGAGCTTAGAGAAAATTATGTTAAATGAGATAAGCCAGGCAGAGAAAGAGAAATATTGCACATCCTCAGTCATAAGTGGGAAGAAAAAATTAATAAATTAGAGTGAGAGGAGAGAAAGAGAAAAAGAGAGAAAGAAAGATCACAATAATATGTTGCACTTTCAAAAGGAGAGAACAGACCTGTGGTTACTAAAGGTGCTAAAGGGGGAGGAGGAGAGGGGTTAGCGAGAAATTGGTTGATGGACACAAAGAATGATTATGTTCTGTAATGACGAATATACTAATTACCCTGATTTTATCATCACATATTGTACACAGGTATTGATATTCAACTCTGTACCCCACAAATATGTGTAAACGATTATGTTTCGATTAGGAAAAAAAAAAAAAAAAGGAAGAAAAAATTAAAAATCAGTTTGGTTGCTTTATAAAGAATGGCCTGCAGAAGATGAAGCTGGAAGGAGAGAGACTGGTTAAAAGTATATAGCTACAGTCCGGACAAGAGATGATGACAGCTCCAATTATGACATAGCAATGAAGGTAGTAAGAAATGGTTGCTTTCAAGACACATTGAGAAAGAAGAAGCTATAGGATTTGCTAATAGATTGAATACAAGATGTGAGAGAAAGAGAGGTCTCAAGGATGACTCTAAGATATTTCCGTAAGTAATGGGATGTATGGACATCCCATTTATTGAGAGAGAGAACACCAAGGGAGGAAGAAGTTTAAGAGAGAAAATAAAGAGTTCAGTTTTGGACTGGTTAACTGAGAAAAACAATTAGAAACTGATCTGTGTATACTGCCTGCCGTATGCCTATTTTTTTTTTCATTACGAAGACTTTTCTATTATAAAATAAAACATCCACACTGTAAAGAACATGACATAAATAAAAACAAAATCTGTAAAATCAACACCCAAGTCATTGGTATTTTAAAGCTGTAGCTGGTTAGCTCAGTCTGTTAGAGATGTTATAGCACCAAGGTCAAGTGTTCAGATCCCTGCACCAGCCAGTTGCAAAAAATCAAAAACAAAAAAACCTTCCCAGGTGGCTTACTATGTAGCCAGAGTTGGGAATTATTATTTGGTATTTGGTAATGGTTACAAATTCAACAAGCAATTATAGTCTCTGAGAAAACTTTGGAAAAATCTTTGAGACCAGAGGTTTGGGTTTTATGAATGCATACAATTCTTTTGAATCTGTTGATCAAAATCTTGATTAAAGACAATATTCTGTTATAAGATATAGTAATAAATTGACTTAATATAGTAATTAATTATCAATAAAGTAATTAACTAGCCAAAATTTGTTTGATTCTTACTAAGTGCTTTGAGATGATATTCCCCTTCTTCTGGTTATAGTAGGAAAGGCAGAGCAACTCTATGTGACTCTTTTTCTAATGTTGAAGACTATCTACATTGCATTGTCCTCAGTTATGGGTGTGCTGCCTGGTGAGAAGGGCTAGCAATGTTTGAATCTCCTCTGAGCTAAATAAGCAACCATCTCTCTTGGACTTAGTAAATTGAGGAATTTTGATTAGATCATAAAGTCCCTTCAAAATCTATGTTTCTATGTTTCATAGTTGATTTGACAATCTGAGTGGTGGCCATAGCACAAAATTTCTTAACAGAATTATTAATATCTGTTGCCTTTGTTAGAATTTGACTTGATGATCTAAAAGGAGCATAAAGAGCATCCAAAATAAATTTTTGATTAATTCAGACTTAAAATTGATTGGGTTTTAGGTCACTGATATTTGCTTATAAGCAAAAATCTCTTCACCCACCCAGGTTAACTATTTATTCTTCTCTTCCTGGCTCTGTTTTTCTTCCTTTTAAAATGTCTCATATTTAATAATTGTCTTAATAATGTGGACATATAGTTTACATGTATGAAACAACAAGTCCAGGATATCTAACATCATTTGATCATGTATTCTTCCCTTATAAAAGGTTCTAGCAATTGAGAAAAAAAAGACTCTACACTCTAAAGTAACAAATACCTTTTTTTAATGGAAATTTACATCTTGACCATTTATTCACTATTATAAACAATGCTGCAATGAACATAATAGTATATACATCTTGTAAAAATGTATTTCTGAGGGGATCTCTAAAGCAGGAAATAAAAAATAACAAATGTCATTAAAAAATAAAAGATAATTTATTACATTTTCCTCCAAAGAGAAAAATAAACCATTGACTTTTCAAAATAATCTTTGTGTTTTTTTAATTACAAAGCCCACATTATTTAACGTTCCAAACACCAGAATTATCTTGAAAATATCTTTTCACCAAAAGTACCATGAAACATGGCAGCAGAACAGTAAGAAAAGTGGGCTATACAAAAATTGTTTTTAAAAGATATCCATCACCATTTTGGGCAATGCCTAGAAAAAAGAGGAAACCTATCAATCAATAGCTACTGCATCACACACAATGCCAGAAGCACCTTCAAAAGGTATTAGGAGAACCAATAAATCAGCTAAGATAATTCTCAGATTATTAGGATGGAAAAGGTTTCCTGGCATTTCTAGCTCATCTTGGTGCGCTGATTGCAGACCCAGAGTATTTCCTCTAAGTCCTGACGTGTTTAGCTGCTGTACCCATCTGACATTGGCATTGCAGCTGTGTCTTCTGGGGATTTTTAACTTCATGAGCAGCCAGTGATGAAGGGGTCTTGCTTGGGAGAAGTTTAAACTAATGTTGGGATATAAATTTCAGTATGTGTTTATTTATTAAATAAAGCTTGCTAATTGTGTTCTTCAAATCTTATGTATGTTTCCTAACTTTTCATCATTTTACCTGTCAGTCATTAAGAGAAAGATGTTGAAATCTCCCATTTTAATTGTGCATTTATCAGTTTCTCCTATCGTTTCATACATTTTTCTTTACATATGTTGAGACCAATTTATTAGAGGCATATGATTTAAAATTTGTTATATCTTTCATTTATTATGAAGTGACCTTTTATCATTATATAATGATAACCCTTACCCTTAATAATTATTTTTTAGGATAAAATCTATTTTTTTCTGATATTAATAGAGGGATACTAGCTTTTTCTCAATTTTTTTTACTTTTTAAAAATTGGCTTTAACTTTTTTTCTGTTTCTTTGTTTTTCCATTTCATTATTTATTTTGTTTCTATTCTTTTAGAGGTAATCTTTGATATCTTACCATGGGCACTTAACAATTTGAAAAAGTTTTAAATTAATCAGTATATTAACCCATCTTCCAAAAAGTAGAAGCATCTTAGATCAATTTTATTCCAATTGCCCACTCCCCAAATTATATCAATTTATTTTTCACAGTATAACTTTGGCTTCATGTGGAGAATGGAGGGTGGAAAGAGAAAAAGTGGGTATGAGGGAGCCAGTCAGGAGGCATTGGCACAGGGCCAGGCAAACAATGGTGCAGGCTTAGATGGATGGGTTGGATGCGGTAAGACAATTAAGTGCAATTGTTTCCCAGCATAGGATGGAATCAAAGTACTACCTCATGCAATGTAGCTGGTTTCAATGTGTGTTACAATAAATAATAGCTAAGATTTATTGAGGGCCTGTATGGGTCAGGCACTGCAGTAGCACTTAAAATGGATTTCTTTTTTAATCCTCACAAATATCCTGTAAAATAGATTTTTTGCTTCACTCAGAGAAAGACCCAAGTTTGCAGGCTAAGTATGGGACCACCCTAATGCATGAGTAAGGTAAGAAGCCAGGCCATGATGTGGACAGCAGAGATGAGGGATTGTGATTCTGCACAGGAAGAAAATCATTCCCTTGGGAACCAGCATCCTAAAATCGCTTTGTTTTGTTTGCTTGTTTGTGTTATATTTCAAAGTAAGGTTAAATACCCTTATCTTTCTGTACATCAAACTACAAGGTACATTACAGAATTTGGAATAATCGTGAAAAGAGAGACTCTCGTTTTCTTTTTTTTTTTTTCTTTTCTGCTATCTCAAGAAAGAGAAATAAATATTCAGTTCTTCTATGAATACACTCTACTGTTGTATAATCATACACGGCATCTAGTTTGCATTTTATGATTATTTCTAAGTTCATAGTCATTGAAAACACCCCTTTGTATTAAAAAGACTGAAAAGTTTGAGAGCTGTTTACTGTCTGTCACACATTAAACAATTTTTTTTTTTTTGGTCAATAGAGATTGTTTAAGAGTGATAAAAAATTTCTAATGAGGTACTGATTATGGGTGGTCCCCAATCTATAAACAGGCAGTGTTCCCAAAATTTGTTTGGAACGTCATTTGTATTTCTGTTTAAGCCAATAATTGTAGTTGGCATGCATAGAGTTCATTCTACGTATTGAGAACAAATATGATGTTTTAGTTTTCCAGGAAATACTATGGAAGTAGGTAGATTACTCCCATTTTACAGATGAGAAAACAAAAGCTGAAAGAGGTTTAGTAATTTGCTGAAGATCACCCAGCTTGTAAATAGCAGAGTCGAAATTTTAACCCAGATCAACTCCAAGTTTTGGCCTCATCCCCAGCAGGTTCAAGAAGTCTACTGAAGTCATAAACACAGCATCAATAATATTTGTTAAGAAATCAGAATTTACCTGCTCTCCCTGAGCTTTTCCAAATCCTGAGCATTGACTGAGATTTGAATCTTGTAAGTTTGAGCAGCCCCCAAACTAGAATTTCTCTAAACCTTTCTATAATGACCCACACATGATAGGTGTTCAATAAATACATGAAGAGAGAATTGAATTGAATTCTTTATGGCCAACATGATAAAATCAGAAATACATTTTTCCAATAGATTGCACTGAACGTGTTTGAAGAAGACAGGGTTACAAAGGTGGTCAGCACTGTAGCACATTAGCCTGTACATCTGCTAGGTTCTTACTTTAAGCAAAATACCCAACTACTTCAATAATCTTACCATCTTTATGCTGAAACATGGGTTGCCATTGCCTAAAGAAGAAAGTGCAACCTGTTAGTCACGACCCACCTGGCTCGCCAAGGTCTTGTCTGTTATGTAACTCTTCCATCTTCTTTCTAGCTGTGGTATCTGCCCCAACCTGTCAATGGACTCCCATGTCTCTACTCCTGCCCTTCTATCTGCTGAGAAAAGTCTTTCATTTATCTTTCAAGATAGATGAGGGTCATTTCCACCAGGTTGAAATCCTTGAGTTTCCTCTGTACCTTCTATCAACTTCAATAGCATATTTTGCCAAACTGGCTATTATAAGCCCATTTCTCTGAACTAGATGATGAACTTCTTGAGACTAAAAGTTACATCTTGTTCAGATTTGTATTCTTAATGCCTACCTTATACTAGGTTTCCAACAAATGTTTATTATTGAATGTCAGCAGCATGTTAGGTAAAAGAGAAAATTATGTCAGCCCTGGGCATTAAAAGAACTTGTTGTTTATTTTTTGTTGTTGCTGTCTCAGAAGCAGTCTAAGGTTTAATAATAAAACAGGAACAGTTTGAATACTTTCTTAATACGATACAACATATTGTACGGCAAGCCAAAGGCTCCATCATACTTCATTCATTCATTTACCAAAAGGGATTTATAGAGCACCTGTTCACTAGGACATCATTCTGAATGAGAGAGACAGGTTCCTGCCCACACTGGCCTCACAGCCAAGCAGAATAAACAGGCATGAGATAAATGATCATACAGATTTTTAGGTCAACAATTAGCTTGCCTGTGAAGAAGTGGAGGGTGCTCTGAGAATTTGTAGCAGAAGAACCTAAACCAGTCTGGGGATCAGGCAAGTCTTCTCGGAGGGATGCTTAAGAGGAGACCTGAAAGTTAAGTAGAAAGTGGGCATATTCTGGGCAGAAGCAAGATACTAAAATGAGAAGGATCTAAATGTATTCTGTGAACAGAGAGGAGGCAGTGTGTCCTCTCAACCCTACTAACAATTAAAGAAAAGTGGGTCAAATTTTTAAAAGGACTGATAACCATATCGGATGAAGTGTTGGGAAAGTGAGCAAACACACAGTGTTGGTGGGAGTGTAAAAATTTTTCTGAGGGTAGCTTAGCAATTTGAAGTGTATATAGCTTTGACTCTAAAATGCCAATGTCAGAAATTTAAACAGATCCAGTCAAATGCACAAAGACTTATGTATTCCAGGCTGTTCACTGGAATACTGTTTTTATTAGCGAATATTTGGAAACAATTTAATATTTATCAATAGGGGATTGATGGATTAAATTATAGAATTTAATGGGCTTTAGGAAAGAATATATGTAGCTATACTTATCAATAAGCAAAAGGAGCAAATTTAAAAACTGCATTTATAATATAATCTCATTCTGTGAAAAATATAGTGTGGATTTCCAGTCAAGAGGGTACTAAAACTTTAGCCTTGTTTATTTGAGGCAACTGTGAAAGGAGGTAATTCTGCAAGGAAAAAAATAGGATCCAGAAGGATAAACAAGGTTGTAAGAAAAACAGTGAACACATAAATTGGTAAAATTAATAATAAAAACAATTGGTTCTAATAAATTATAATTAAATTCCAGACAACAATAACAAGAAAAATGACAGAAGGGTTTTCAATGTGCAGTTAAAGCAGGCCAAGGTCTTTGTCTTATTTAGGAAGAATACAAAAATAGTGAATGGCTTGAGATGAGTGGAAAAGCTTGCATATTAAAAATTTAAATGTAAGCACTACTATTTATAGCTACATAAGTGAGTCTAGGAAACATAATACTGAGGAAACAACCAAACAAGTAGTAGAATAATATAGAGAAAATACCATTTCTCTGAAGGTTAAAAATTTACAAAACCTTGTTATATTATCTATAGGTTCAAACATATGTAGTAAAAATATAAAAACATGGATGAAAATAATACATATTAGCCCCAGATGATGTAACTTCTGGAAGGGAAGGAGGGTGGGAGAGGAGTGGGATCATGGAAAGGTACAAAGGTCACAATAGCACACTTTATTTCCTAAAAGAAACCAATACATATCTAAAGCAGATGTAGTAAAATGTTAGCATTTATTAAATCCTGAGGTGGGTCCATGAATTTTGTCAATGTGAATGGTGGCCTCCGATTTGAGTAATGGGGCACTCTGAGTTGAATGCTATACTTCATTGCAACAATGCATACCTTTGAAATATGGTTTATATACCTGTAGTTAGAGCGAAGTGAAATAGAAATGTGATTTAGGGCCTCGCAGGGTGCTTAACTTGGTGGAGCCAGTGTACTTCAGGTCCTGTGCTTGCCTCTGCAGGTCCAGAAACACGAGTTTTGTCTGCTTACCCAGAGGAAATAATCAGGTTTAGGGTCCCTGAGACACACTAACTAAACACAGAAGAGTCGAGGCATTCATTTAAGAAATGTATAACTATCAAAGGGGCCAGGAGGTTCACAAGGAGAGATTACTCTGCTTCTGTAGGATTATCCACATGGAAAACAGGTATCATCCTATTACATATTATTATATCTGTATTAGTGAATGCAAAGCCAGGGATATTCTTAATGATTAGTATTGTTGACTTGTATCCATTTCAAATAGAAGTAATTTAATTCAATAATTATCTGTTGCATCTTCCATAGCCAGGCTGGAAAGACGCACCAGCTGTGATTACTGGTCTGTGCAGCTTCTTCCCATATTGCCCTGGAGACATAATGACAGATACACTCTCTGAGTCTCTGCTCTCTGATCTTCTGCCACACCCCTGATGGAAGTACCACTTTTTTCAGACCAGCCAGGGTGCGATATGTTAGGTTTAAACTTTTCCAGATGCTATTACATTCCAGCCATGCCTTTGTGTGACTTATCCCCACATCAACCAAATGGGACTTGTGTTCTCAAATCCTCTTAGTAATACTCTACAGATAGGTGCTTAGATTACTACTACAGTTCATAATTCTATTCACTATATTGCTGCTTATTAGATTTACTCAATTAGAATGAAATTATTTTTCTTTTTAAAAATTATTTTTTGTATAGTAATACATACACATAGTATGAAATTCAGTAATACAAAAGGATTACAGTAAAATCTCAGCTTCTCTTCCTCCTCTGTCATCTATTTTTTTAATCTCCCTCCAACATTTTTTTTCTTTCTGTTGCTACAATGGAAACTACTGTCACCTGGCGGGGGGGGGGGGTTAGAAAACACTTTCTGAGTTAGGTCCTCTCCTGTGTGTTCTCCCAGCATCCCATACTTACCCCATCCTTAGCACATAGTTTTTTGTTTACTTGCTTGTATCTACCATATACCATAAGCTTCTTGAGGGATGGATTATCTCTGTCTTATTATTTTATTCCCAACTTCTAGCACAGTGAATGAAATAAAACATGTGGTACAATACATATTTGTTGAATTAATAAATACTATTGGTGACTAACATTTACTAAATGTTTACTATAAAATGAATAAGCTATATCGTACTAAGATTATTATTTATTGTAGCAGATGCTATCAGTGCCCACCCATATCCCCCTTGCCTTTACTATTTCAGTACAGACAAAACCAACTTCCAAATGCATTTCTTTGCCTGAGGGCTCTCTCTGACCACCTGAGCCCAAAATGCAAGGGAATTAATGACACCCACCCCCCTGTAATCCTCAACCAGTGACTGATGGGAATCAGCATATAAATACCAGGTTCCCTTTCCCCTAAGGTGGGATAACTCTGAGGCATGTGTCCTACATTTGCTCCCAGGATTTCAAAGCAAG
Organism: Cynocephalus volans; assembly: GCF_027409185.1. Lineage (NCBI taxonomy): Eukaryota > Metazoa > Chordata > Mammalia > Dermoptera > Cynocephalidae > Cynocephalus > Cynocephalus volans. Next base: position 129,341,939 of record NC_084468.1, on the reverse strand, counting down.
ATGAAGCCCTAGTTACCTTTAATGGTAACTTGTTTGAAAATGTACTACCTGACACCAATTTCCTGAAGTTAACCTTGTTGTCTCTAATTGGCCTCACTTGGTCATGTGCCCCTCCTTGAACCAATCACTATCCCTAGAGGGGGGCAAGTGTTTTGATTGGTCAGACTTATGTCACATGTCTGTCCCTGGAGTCAGGGCTGGAATAAATTCTACCAGAACCACAAGGATTGAGAACGAGAAAGGAAAGAAAAGAAAATCAGAGGCCACTTCCAGAAAGCACTATGATTAGATATGGAAGAGCCAAAGAACAGCTATATTCTATTAAAGACAGGACTGAGATTCACTGAGAAAGAAAAAAGATTTTTTTCATTGAGATTTATAGCTGGTCTGAATTATTTATTAGACCTTCTAAGGAAAATAATATTTCTCTATTTTAAACTTTTCCAGAGAGCCTAAAATGAAAGATTCCTTTTTGAAGTAAGATATTTTTCTTTGGTTGGAGAATGATAACATTCACCTCCAGTGAAGCCATAGGCCAAGCATATGGCTTTTATAAATATATTAAAATATTATTCACCTCTGCAAATATACCTGAATGGGCAAGATTTTTCAAAATAATATTTTAAGAGTTTTCATAAAAAGATAAATATTTTGAGGAGCTAGTCCCAGAAAGTTTGAGGTGTCAGCAACTCAACATACTTGAAGTTTCTCACATTAAAAGATGATTAAAAGATTAAAAAGTTCCTCCGCACTTTCCTCTCTACGGTGTTCCTTTTATGCTGTCAGTAAATTCCTTAAACCTAAAGGATGAATATTCTCACTGAACATTCCTATTCTTTTACTCTCCTATCTTTTTACTATCAAAGAAATACTAAATTGTCAATTCAGTATTTTCAAATATAATAATAATAAGAACATTCCCATCTTCGATTTACAGTTTAATTTGCAGACCCATGGCTCTTTGGCTGGATGGGTTGCTCAGTCTTACCTTGAGACTGGATATTTGGTAAACCAACTCTTCAGTCAAGATGCTTAAGGGAGTGCTATCCTCTAAACACATACTCTGAGTTTTTTTCTCCCAAGTAGGGCAAACTAGAAATGCATGTACACTAAGCCCTAAAAATTTCAAAGAGTGGAAAAACCACATATTCTTTCACTAACCCATTTTTCCTAATAATAGTTCACAATAGCATGTGAAATGTTGGTGAGAAAATGTTGGTTAGGAAATTAGAGAATTGGTCAAATGGCACTTTTCCCATCTTTTGAGAGCAGCTTCAAGGTGGGAAAATGACAGTAATTTAAAGACTAAGTCTCCTTCTTGGGCCTATAAGGATCAAGAGGCTGAGTAGAAAGCAATGACCAGAAAGAAAGGTTATACCATTTCTCCAAACCTGGTGTGACATAAAAAATAAAACTGCAAAAACTCCAAAATGAGGGAGAATCAATAGGGAACACTTTAGTGAAATGTTTCAGAGCATAGAAGATCAGCATGAGGAAAAAGAGACAATTTCTGCAAAAGTTAATATGTGCAAAATAGCAATATTTTGCAGACAATTTTTTATTTTCCTTAGAAAAGTATATACTGAAATCTTGCCCTTCCCCTCCAGTGTTGGCTGGGACATTCGTGTAATTGCCTGGAACAGAATTGAAGCCTGCATATCTTTAATTATACCATTGTAAAGGAGAGTAGGCAAGGAAGCTTTTTAACAGAAAGAAAAGACTTTGTGGGGATAGTAATTGCTGGAATGAAATTCTAGTTTGACATCTGTTCCAGATTCACCTGCTGCTGTTGGTTACCTACTTAGAGGCAGCTGGTGACACAGCAAAACACAAGATATGTGAGAGAAGGAGCTAGGAGAACTGAATCTGTCTGTGCCATCTCCACATCAGAGATGTGAGGTCCCAAGAAGTTAATACTTGACCAAAATCACACTATTAAAATACCAGAGTCAATACTTGAACCCAGGCCTTCTGGCTTTCACTACATTTGTTATAAACCCTGTACTTATGTTAATAAATCTAGGATGCCATTAGTTGGTATCTCTTTTTTTTTCCATTTTTTTTTTGTAACAGCCTTATTGAGATATAACTTATACACCATAAAATGTACATCTGTAAGGTGTACTATTCAATGATTTTTCAGTGTATTCAGAGTTGTGCAACTGTCACAACAACCTAATTTTAGAACAGTTTCATCACTCCAAAAAGAAACCCCATATCCATTAGCAGTCACTCTTCATTACATCTTCCCTCCAGCCCCTGGAAAAATGAGGCATGTCTGTGCAATAGAATATTGTTCAGCCTTAAAAAGGAAGGAAATTCTGATCCATGCTACAACACAGAGGAAGCTTGAAAGCATTATGGTAAGTGGAAGAAGCCCGTCACAAAAGATCACATATTGTATGATTCCATTATATGAAATGCCTAGAATAGGCAAATCCACAGAGCCATTGTTTTTTTAAAAAAATTGTACACATAACAAAATTTATCATTTTTGCCATTTTTAAGTATACAGTTCAGTGTTAAGTACGTTCATGTTGTTGTTCAACCATCACCCCTAACCATCTCCCAAACTGTTTTTATAAACCCAAACTGAAACTCTGTACCCATTAAACACTAACTCCCCACTTCCTCTCCCCCCTGTACCTGGAAACCACCTTTCTCCTGTCTGTCTCCATGAATTTGACTCCCCTAAGTACCTAATGTAAGTGGAATCATACAGTATTTGTCTTTTCGTGACTGGCATATGGTACTTACCATAATGTCTCCAGGGTTTATCCATGTTGTACTATGTGTCAGAATCTCTTTCCTTTTTAAGGTTGAATAATATTTCATTCCATGCATATATCACATTTTGCTTACCCATTCATCTACTGGCAGATGCTTGGGTTGATTCCACCTTTTGGCTATTGCGAATAATACGTCTAAGAACATAGGTAGACAAATGTCACAAATATCTCTGAGCCTTGCTTTCAATTTTTGTTTAGTATATTCTCAGAAGGGGAATTACTAGGTCATATGGTAATTCTGTTTTTAATTTCTTTTGAGGAACTGTCATGCTAACACCATTAGCTTTTTAGGCAGTCATAGGAGCTTACAGCATATGAATGCTTCAATCCTATCTATCATTTGAATGTAGGTGGGTAAAACCTGCCTGAAAATAGTTTAATTCCAGGCTTCCAGACAATAAGGTTAGAAACAAGTAGTCTATTCCCCACCACTAGTGTTTCTTTTCATATACTATCAGGTTAATGAAATGTCTCATTTTTAAAAATTCAGTGACTAAAACTGATTACAATCTCAGTTTATTGTCTGTTAACTTAAGGAAAAATTTAAAGCATTACTCATTTTTTAATGACCCTGTAAATCAAACTGTTCTCCATGCTTGAGCACAGCCTGCCCACCAGTGTTCAGAGGAAAAGCCCGTTTATGAATGGGTGGTTTTTGCGTGGCCTGAACAGGATGCTGTACACTGAATTTTACTCAGAGAGGATTCAATTTGCATCCCCTAATGGTTTACTTGCAGTCATGCCCCAAGGCATAGGATAGACTGGATTTTGTATCACTTTATTTCTCTGACTCATGAGGGAACAGGAAGATTGAAGCAGTTTCTGATTCAGAAAGAGGGAGAGGATTGCTACTCATGCCCCCTGCACCCTCCAGCGCTTTCCTTTTCTTCCCTCCTAAACGTCACTCTCCCTGAAAACAAAAATGTTCACAGCCTTAAATTCCTCAAAGTATCCCTGACATTTTCTTTGCAGAAGCAATGGAAAGAAAACCACCAGATGATCCTGCCAGCATGAGTGCCTGTGGGGAGGTCATTCGGCAACAGGCAACACGAATCATCTTCCTGCTTTCGGAGACACACTTCAAGGCCAGCCCCTAAGGTGGGCTCCATTTAAATAAGCCATGTGAATGTTTTCCGTAAAAATCTGTCTCCCTCTCAATGAAACTTACTAAGTCACTTCAAAATTATTTGTTTCTCAAATTCCAGGCCAACAAAACCAAGAATCTGAAGTTCGCGTTTTGTTTTGTTTTGTTTTGTTTAATTTAAAGTTTGCCTCAATTAGGTACCTTGAAACCACTCATTTTCTTACCAAAGAGAAATCATCTGATCCTCCCTTCCAGTCATGTAGGGTGATGTATGTGCTCTCCAGAGAGATGAAAAAGAGGATACCAGGGAAAACATTTGTTACCTTATCCTTTTAGGTGGAGAAACTAATCTGTCTACGCTCATGGTAGACCGCAAGGAACTTCCCTCTGCCTGTCAGTCCATGGGCCCCATTGCATAAACTGACTGTGTGAAGGTCCCCACAAGCCAAGCGCCTGGGGCCACCATGTTTGCATTAGCCTCAGAGCCATCATCAGATGACAGAACCCTGAGCCCGCAGAGCTCCACCTGCTTCCCTCTGTAATTCACTCTCAGCCTCCTTACGGTCGTCAGCCCGAGAATCAACCAAGAATAATCACATCATATGCTCCATCCCTGTTTTCTTCAGCAACCTCAGGAAGGCCAAGACTCCCAGATCATGCCTTCACCCCAGCACTCATCCCCATCAGCCTCTGTTAATCCCACACTAATCCTACTCAATCTTTTTCCCTCTGCAACCAGGGTTCCCTTCTCTGTTCCCTCTGGAACTTGCATCTACAGATCAACAAAATCTCCTATATTCTCAATCTCATCTTGCTGGAACTCTAACCTGGCTCTCCCCTGAGGACGCTGCCTCCCCTATTGTCCCCTCAGGTGGTGACTGTTTTTGTGTCCTACTACTGGGCCCAGAAGTGCTAGCTGTTCTCTGTGCCATCCTTGCCTCTTCCAGACCACGCTTTCTCCATGCAACTCCTTTGAAGTTCATGCCTTTGTCAGTTCCACCCATTTTCTGCTCCCAGTTGCAGTCACCGACAGCGCTCCAGGTCACTCTTCATCCCAGATCACTCTCCATCCATCCTTGAAAATCCCCAGTCTTGGCTCACTGTCAACCTCTCCAGTCATCTTAACAGCACTGAGATGATCCTTCCATGAATGTGAGTCCTGAGGCCCTTGACTACCTCTCTGCCAGGACTTTGTCCTTCACACTGTCTCAGCCACCTACTTTCAAGGTCACCTAGACCTTGTCTTTGCCTTTCCCAAAATTCATTTTCAAGCATTTTTCTCTTCAACCCCACTTCACTCCCTCTAGTATCCTGACACCAACAGTTCTTCAACCCAACCTCCCAAATCCATTGTCTCAACCACTTTTTTATTCAGCTTTACTCCCCTCATGTCCTTACTTCCCTCCTGACACAGTTTAGACTCAATTATCCTCCATTAAAAGCATTTCTTGCACTGCCTTCAACTCCTTACTCTTCTTTCCTCACATTGTAGCTACACGGAAAAATTCGCACTTGGTTAAACCCAACCTCTCCCCTCCCTTGCTGGTCTCTCTGCACCACTGATCTCAATGTGCACTTAGTACTGCTCTGTAATCCCACTCACTTCCCTGGTCCAATCTCTCTTAGTTCCCCTAGATTGCGATTTCTTACCTCATTCCTTTCTTCTTCCCCTCCGCTTCCTCAACTTTCAGTTGATGACCTTGATTCTTATTTCATTGAGAAAATAGAAACAGTCAGAATACCTTTCCCATTTGCTCTTACAATCAAATGTGCAAACCTGCCCATATTGGTACACACCAATTATGCTTTCTCTCCTGCTGTGAGAAAAAAAAAAAAAAACCCTGTTAATTAATTTCTATTTATCCTGTTTAAGGCCAATCTCAAGTTACTTGCATTTCCATTCCCTCTTTCATTCAAAAACCTCACAGACAACTTTGTCCAGGGATTTTGCTGTAAAGAGAAGAAAAGAATGTGCCTGAAGCTCAGTGGTTATGAGGCATCAATTTTTTTTTTTTAACTTAAGTTGGGTGATATTACTGCATGTGAGTATGCTGATGGGAACAATCCAGTAAAGAGAAAAAAAGTCAATGATGCAGGAGAAAAGACCACTGAGGATCTGAGGGGTCCTCCTAAAATGAAAGTCAAATCATGACTGTCTGCTGCTCGGAACCTTCCCACTCACTCCCAAAGTGTGGTCAATCGCTTTACCCTGGCCAAGAAGAACTCAATATCCCTTGACCTCCCCTCTGACCTTTTCCCTCCATCCCAGTTTCACTGTGTTCCAGCAGCCTCCTTGGCCTTGTCATGGTTAACTCCACACCCTGACACACTCCTGCCTCAGGGCCTTTGTACTTGCAGTCTTCTCTATCTGGAACAGTTCCCACAACAAAACCCACTTGGCTCCCTTCCTCAGTTCATTTCAGTCTCTGGTCAAATGCCACATCCTCTGATAAGCCTTCCCTGGTCCTCAATCCAAAACTGCACATCCACACCATGACTAGCTTTCCTTTTATCCAGCATTTTCTTTTTCACAGCATTTGTTATCACTTATTTGTCTTTACTTTATTATTAGCTAACTAGAACAAAACTTCTAGTTTCACTCTGACATTTCACTTCATGAAAGCATGACTTTTTATTTTCATCACTGTAGATCCCTGCACTCCATGCCCTCACTAAATATTTTCTGATTAAGTAAATAATCCAAATGCTGCAAATGCAGAAAATGTTTTTATTTCCTTACTTTAATGAGGCTTTCCCCAGAAACCAGCACCAACTCTGACAGGAATTATCTATGTTAATATTTCAAAAAATCATTTAATCAATATCCAGTAACTACATATTGAGCACATATTATGTGCCAGACATTATTCTATGGGCTGGGGATATAGTAGCAAACAGAACAGACAAATATTCTGTCCTCGTGGATCTTCTAGAAGAGGAGATTGAACAAATTTGCAAATAAGTAAAATACATGGCATCTAAGATAATGTGAAATGCTAAAAAGAAAAATAATGTAAGGAAGGAGTCAAGAATGCCACCAAGGTGATGGGCCTGAGTACCTAGAGGGAGGGGATGTCTTAAACTGAGGTGGCGAAGGCTGCAGGAGAAGGGAACTTGGGAGTGAATATCAGCTGCTTGATTTTCCATATGTTTAGATTGAGATGCCTATTACAAATGTATCCGATTAAAATGTCAAGTAACAGTTGGATATGGGATTCTGGACAAGAGACTTTTTGACATGAAGTCCAATTTAGTTATATTGTTTTTTATCATTGTAATACAAAGAGTTGGAAGCAGCCTATATCAGTCATAACAATCTAGAAATCTTAAGCAGAAATGAATTATTCCGGGGAGTTAGAAGCTCACACAATTATTGAAAGAGTGAACGTCCAGGAAAGATTTTCAGGAAATCCAGAAATGCAAGAGTCACAGAGAAGCACTACTGATGATAATGTTGCACGAGGTCAGAGGGGTATAAAGAAGGCTGAATAGGGGTTTTGAGGAAGTATTAACTTTTGGACTGGTCATCAAAAAGATGCCCACTAGTGAGCCTGTTCATGGTTTGTCAAACAAATAGCTAGGATTGTGATGTCATGAGATTTCGTGCTATTTTCCTACCCTAGTGCAACTCGACAGACATCTAAAGTAGTTCTGTTTAGAAGCTCTTTCAGGAACACAGCTGCATGCTAGCAGTCAATAAGAGATGCAGACAGAGATTCAACTCGGAGTTTGTAAAATGCAGGTTTTCAGCCCATCCCAGAGTTTTGGATTCATTAGGTCTGAGGTGAGTTCCAGGAGTTTTCAAGTACCATAGATGATTTTTCACACTGTCATAAACACTGCTCTGAGTTGTTGTCAAATCAGAACTGTTGATGGGAAAAGCTACTAAGAATTAGGGGTGCCTTTGGTGGTGCTAGGAGCCACTGTCGCCTAAGATTAGCCTTTGGAAGCCATGGATTGCTTCAGTATCAGAGAAAAAGTCTTATTATAAACAAAATGCTGAAGATTTCTGTCCTGCATTATTTTAGAATAAGTCACCCTTAAGAAAGAAGTAGGTTAGAGTCCACTGTCTACCTAATATAGCCGGAGGAAAAATAGAGATTTCTGGGCTTTTGTTGTAAATCTCAATAAAAAGAAGAAATAGCAGTTCTCACCAGAAAATTTCCCAAGTTAAACTCACAAACTCTGGCCTTTGAATCTTTTGCAAATTTTTAAATAATAATCTGGCACTCATATGCTTAATCAGGATGATGTGTCCATGAGAATCTTTAAAAACATTAAGTTTTTCCAGGGCTAGTATTAACTTTCAACTATATTTGGCCAAATATGAGCTATGAGCAGAGGTAATCATATGGCATTTTTAATTTTCAAATAAATATCAAGCAAAACAACTTTATGTGATAGTTGCTGAACTTTTTCTTGATATGGCTAATTTCATTATAAAGGAGATTTTTGTTTTTCCTTAGAGGACTGTGTAATTGAGGTACAGCTTTACTAACATTAAAGAAAAGCTTCAATCATTTAAATAAAACTGGTATGTCAGAACGTACTTGGTATATTTTTCTAAAAAATTAAAAATTTCTACTTACTACTAGTAACCACTTAACCCATATTATTCAGCTCAACCAATTAAATTAATCCCATGAAATAAAATGTAAGATAGAGACGATAGCTGAAATCATTTTTATTCACAACCGGAGACTATGAAGATTCTTTTCACAAGCCTTTAAAAATCTTGTGGGTGATGTTCAATGTACAAGTGCCTATTCAATCTGAGGGTGGGAGTGGGAACCTCCTGATTTGATAATTTTATATAGAGAACATGAGAATAGAAAACCCTCAAGCCATATAAAGCCTGCTGGAGTTTTCACATGCTCATTACCTGAATTTTCTAATGCTGATCAACTGAGGGACATGAATATGCAAAGCTTATAGACTCTAATAAGCATCTGCCTCTTTGAGCCTCTCCTCCTTCTGAAAAAGGAAGTCACTGTGCCTCTGGCTTTCTAAGTTCTGTGCTCTGAATCCCCAAAACAAGCAGGAGAAGAGAGGGGGTAGATTTTTATTTGCTTATTTGTTTTTATAGCAAAAACTGAATTTGCCTTTTTTAGAGCATGTACTTTCACATAAATGTCTGAATTTAGCCAGGGACTTTTCATGCATTTGCCTACAGAATTAGTGTATGTGGTTGTTCCAGAGGCAAAAGAAGAGAAATCTCATTGGCTTGACATCCTGGACTGTTTCAAGTAGTCTGCAAGTTCTTTCAATTTTCTTCTCTTTCTCTGTTTTTTCTAATCCAAAAAAAGGTAAAAGCACCATCATTTCCACTTCATATATTTCCATAATTATTTCTATGCTTAAGTTTTCTGAAAAGTCCCAGTCCTTTCTGAGAATTAATGCTTGTTTATTCACCCTACCAAATATATATGCTATATAAGAATGATTAATCCAGAAAGGGAGATCTCCTAAATCTACCAGCATCCTTTACATTTTACCAAGTGATAGACACACTGCCTTCTGTCCCTCATACCCAATCTGTGACCTCCTCCTCTCCCCTTCCTCATTTTGTATTGAACTGTGAACAGCAACCAAACTATCTTGGGCCAACACCACCACCTACTGGTCATGGTGGCAAATTACTAAAACTGCTTTTGCATATGAACAAGCCATGTTCTCCCATTTACTCTATACCCAAAACTCAGGAAATTGTCTTGGAAATTTCTCTTCAATTGAATATTTTATACACCCATGCATCTCAGTTGCCAATAGATGCCTCAGTAATTGCTTATTTCTGTAAATCACATCCCCGTACAGCTGTGTCTATCCCATTATATGACCCAATCTCACACCTTTCCCCACAATACAAACTCTTCCACTTTGTCCTTTGAAAGTCACTATTTGTCATCAGCAAAATATCCTATATCTTTGAGGTCTTCTTTACATTACCTTCACTTCTTTATTCTAAGTGAAATCTGCAGCTACGAATACTCACTGCCAGGTCCAGGGCATCCTTCTTTCCTTTTCCCTAAACACCCTTGCTTCCGTTGAAACTCAGCCATGGGTTGCTCCCCTGCTCCATGTGTCACCCCACTTCTCTATATGTCAATCATCTACAAACTTCATAATCATTTCCTGTCATTCCTTGAAGATTCTTATGCTGACCCACTGCCACTCTCTCCAACAGTACTCTTCCCTTACTTCTTGGTTGTTTCAATATAAGTGAGAAGATCCTTACAATAATCTAGCCTCTCAGGGTCTTGACATCTCCTCCCACGACCTTGTCCTCTACATCACCCAGGCTGCCTGCTCTTACGGTCATGCCCTAGATCTTATCATTACAAATAATTGCTCTCCCTTCATAATGTTAATTTCAGACACCCTACACTCCTACCATTGCCTCCCATCTCTCCATTTCATTCTAATCATTTTCCAGCCCCAGGAGAAACATCTATACATTGACTTTAGTATTTATCCCTCACCTCCCCATGTCCTAAATTACCTCTTTCCTCAGTTAAGACTCTACAGCTCAACATGATAACCATTACTCACATATATCCCAATTCTCTTGTCCTTCTCTCCCACCATCAAATTTACTTGTTCTTAGTTAAATCCAGACTTCACTCTCTCATTCCCCACTCCTGAACTGTTAAAGGTGACTGAAAGAAAACACGTACGCTTATGCTGACAGATCTTGCTTTAAATCCTGACTATTAACCTCAACTTGGGTCCTTACTGTTGCCAGGGAATTTTGCTGCCTTTGACTAGTCACTTTCCTCTCTTCTTTCCTAGACAACTACTTTGCACCTTAATGTTTTCTTCAAATCTACAGCACCTCATCTCTATTCTCATCTAATTATCTTTATTCTCACTTTGATGATCTTGCTCTTTATCTTGCTAAGAAAATAGAGGGAATTAGAATAAACTTCCTCATGCTCCTACCACCAAATACACAAACTTTCTTCCCTGTATGCCCCCCATCCTGTCTTCCCTTCAGTTACGTTGAATAAATTGTCTCTGCTCCTACCTAAGGAGAATTCTGTGCATAAAATAGTCTCCTCTTCTACTCAAGAATATCCTTCCTGAAGCTGCTTGTCTTCTCTGCATCACTGATACTTCCTTCTCTAACTGGATCATTTTTGTCTTTAAAGATAAAACCCAGGTTTTGACATTCAATGACATACCCCGCAGATATGCACAATCAACTATGTTTCAATAATAAATTAATAAATAAAAACTTACCTTGACCACACATGCCTCTCTTGGTACTACCTGATTGCACCCTTTCGTAGCAAAAACCTTCAAATGGTTGACTACATTTGCTGTCTGTACTTCTCCTAATATTTTCTGAAACAATTCAAATTAGGCTTGTGTGTCCTGCCAATCAAAGACTGACAGTGATTTTTATGTTACTAAGCTAATGGTTATTTCTCAGTTTTCATCTTCCTCCACTATCAGCAGCGTTTGGGTCACTCCCAACTTCTTAAAATGCTTTCTTTGCTTGGCTCTTTTTTGTCTTCCTGTTTCTCTGGTCGTTTCTCCGTCATATCCTGGCTGGTTCCTTCTCACATTCCAAACCTCTATACTTGACAGTGCCGAAGCTTTGAATCCTCAGATATCTCCATTATCACTCACTCTGCAGAGAATCTCACTCCAGCGTCTGACTTTAAATGCCACCTGCATGCAGGTGACTCCGAATTTCTGTCTATAGTCCAGACCTCTGCCTTGAACTCTAGACTCACATAATCATCTTCCCACTTGACGTCACCATATGGAGGACTAACAGGCAACACAAATTTAATACAGCCAAAACTGGACTCATGGTCCCACCCCTCACATGTGTTACTTTCCTGGTTTTTGCTCCTATCAGTAAATGGCAACTCCATTCTCCCAGTTGCTTGAGTCCAACATCTTGAATCCTCCTTGACTCTCTTTTTCAGCTTTTTGTTATGGACATTTTTACGCATACATAAAAGTAGGGTGAGCCTTGATACCTTTTTTTTTTTTTTTTTGCTTCCAACCCACATCTAATACATCAACAGATCCTACTTGTTCTACCTACAAAGAATTTACAAACCACTTCTCAGCACCCTCTACCATTATTACTCCCTTCTAGCCACCACTCTTGCCTGTCTGAACTACTGCAAGAGCCTCCTGACTATTCTAACTTCTGCACATGCCTCTGTATTTTCAACATAACATCCAGAGTCATTCTTCTAAATTCACACAAGCAAATATCACTGCTTGGCTCAGAGCCTTCTTCTCCTCGGGCTCACCGTGACACCAGCATTCTCATCTGGCTGTGCCCGGCGTCCTCTGGTCCTCTGCCACATGTCTCACTGTCTCTCCTCTCATGTCTCCCCATAGCCTGGCCTCCTTTCTCCTCGAACTCACCACCATGCTGTGCTTTAGGGCATTTGCACTGAGTATTCCCTTTGCCTGGAATACTTTTCCTTTACATTCTTCAAGTCTCTCCTCAACTGTAACCTGGTCAACACATCACTCACTGACCACTTCATATATCGCAGCTGTCTTTATCACCAGCCATCACTTGTATCCCTATTTTTCTTTATTTTTTTTTAATGTTTCTTATCTCCACTGACAATATTTATTTGTTTTGTATTTCTTCCCACTAGAATATACACTTCTTGAGAGTAAGGACTTTATCTGTTTTGTTTTGTTTTTATCCAGTGTTTTGAATAGAGTTTCATGCATACTAGGAACTAAATATTTGCTGAACAAATTTCTCTTTTTCTCATTCTGTTTTTCCAACCTTTGCGTAGTTAGCTGAAAGAATCTCTTTCCTCTTCTCTCTCTCCATTTCCATCTCTCCTTTCCCACTTCTCTCTCTTTCATTACTTTTCTTAGCATTTCTGAGTTCCAAAGGAGGAAATATAATCGAAATTGGTAAAGGGTCACAAGAAAGGATTACACTGTGTAATAATAAATATAGGAAAAATAAATAAACAAGAAGTAAATGCTCCAGAGCCCAAATGGGCAATAGATGTATGAAACAGCTGGGAATGGAGCCACCGTGGAGTGTGTGTGTGTCTTACTCCAAACTATTAAAATTTTCTAAAGTTAAACAACACACCTCTAAGGCAGTCTTTGTCCTGTGGCCCGTGAGTTTACCATCCTTGTCCTAATCACAGTGAAGAAGCCCAGGAATAGTGGTAGTGCTATACAGTTCTTGTATTGAGGAAAATTTCTAAATTAAATTTGACAAACTGCAAATACACAGTAGTCACCTTTAGAACTTCCTCAAGTATCTCTCCGATGCTTCATTCACATTAAAACTCTTATTTTATTTCTGTGGGGGACAGTACAGGGATTGAACTCTAGGCCTTGGAGTTATCAGTACCACACTCTAACAAGCTGAGCTAACTGGCCAGCTGTTATCCATGTTAAATTAAACCTACTTTCCTCAAATTCTAGCATTTAAAATGTTTTCTTCAATTTTTCACTTGCATTTCATTTAATATTATAAAATTATTGGTCTACTATTTTTCATAGTGAATTTAGTATTTTATAGTATTTGGTACATGTGTTTTATAGACCGTTTATAAGGCTTCAGACCCCCTAACACAAACATCCAGTGACTCTTCTTACGGGAAGCAGATTAATGAACTGTGATCAGTGTCTATTTTTCCTAAGCAAAGTAGACCAAAATCTGTGTTTGCTTTCAAAAACATAGGCCACAAGGAAAGAAAACACGTCATGTCTGAAAATGCTCTGCTTAAAGTGCCTTTATTTCAAAACCTTACTTGTTTCTTCCTATGTTCCTATAAAAGAACAGAGAAACAATTGCCCCTTGGCAGCTCTCAACAGGGTAAGAGAGTTGTATTGGATGTTCACACAGGGGCACAATTTCTGTGCTAAGAGCTGAAATGAATCAGAACCCAACCCATCACCCTATCCTTTTATGCCTCCCTCCCACAAATCATCAGCCAGTTATGCAAACAAGTCCTGATCCACCTTCTGTTGTCCCTGCAAAGGCTAAGTCCTCTAAAGTCCCTGGACCATTCCAACAAGGGAAGAATTCCATCATCGGGCCAAAGGTGGGTGCAGTATGGATATTATCTGCTTGTTCCTGGGCGTAGCATTTGATAGGGAATAAAGGTCAGGGCTCTTGTTGTCCAGTAATCTCTGTTTCACTGAAAATTTTAAAAATCATGCATTTTCCATCCTGCCTGCTTCACTCTTAATATTACTTGCCTGATCTTAAACATCTGCATTTTGCATATGGCTTCTGATTTTTAACAGCTTTCATTGGAATATGAGTTCCAAGCAGCTAGCTGATGAATGGATCTTTGAAACATAATTCAAGTATAAATGAGAATATCACTTCTTCTCAAACAGGTCTAAATCCAACAGTAGAATTTTCTGGTCAGGCTGGTTTACTGCAAATGAAGAAAAGGGAAGCTGAAGGATGTTATCAGCATAGGCAGCTGGGATAACCAGGACTTCTGAAACACCTGTTTTTGTTTTTATTTTTTTCCTTCAACAGCACAATTTAATGTTGGGGACAAAGACATTTTATAGAATTAACCAGATAATACTCAGACTGGGTCATAAATAGAACTTTATAAGCAAGTCACTCCAAAATGAACCCTAAAAAAATAGGATTTAGATGCAAAGTCCTGAATAAGGAAATTGGCCCAGTTGTGAAATATGTCGGCAACAAACTTCACTTGATACTGGCTCTGACTCCCGAGCTCAGCTGTAAGACCTTCTACTTCTGAGTGGAGTTCTAATATGCAAACAGAAAAATCAAACTATAAGGCTAACAGGAAATTGTATCTTCTCAGAGGTCAAATTTGCTGCAACTTTTGAATAAGGTACAAAAGGGCAAGAGGACAAAGATTCTGGTGAAATCAGGACCCTGTCCCCTGAAGCCAGTGACTGAGTAGGAAAATAATTTCATATCCTCATGCTTGGATTTTAAGTGCAGAAAGCAATATAGTGTGGCAAAAATATGGGACATAAATTTAATAAAATGAGTTTTATGAGATGGAGCACTGCAGAGCTTCCCTAATTAAACTTTATCCTCACGTTAGGGCAATTTTCTTCTTTTTGAAACCAACCTATCCTTTATTTCTTAACGTCCTGTCACTCTTTTTATTGGTAAAGCAATTATTTTTGCTAAAACCAGTAGACAGAGTTCATAAAGTGACATCGTTTTGCCCACACTCTGCATAGTTGAAAGATATAAAGAATAAATATATACTTTTGGAAGAGAAATAGATCACCCAACTATTACTCGTCATAGTAGATTGTGCCCATCATTATAACTTTAAACTAGGTTTTCTGGATGAAGACTGGAAAAAGTATTTGTTTTAATGTAAAATAAATAATGTTTGCTTTTGAAGACATTATAACAAATAGGTCTTAGATTAAAATATTAACTCATAGGACTAAGGGAAGATGTCTCTCAGAAATCCTTACACACATTCTCTTATGTCAGAAAACTGTATCTAAACCAGTCACAACTGCTAAACCTATTTAATGAAAGCATCTCAAAGTGATTTGCTAGCACTCACAGCTAAAATTGCCACCAGTAAATATGTCTGCAGGAAAAATAAATTTGCTATGGAAGTCACTACAACCGTCTACTGTAAAAAATGTATATCAAGTTTCATCATTAAATAACCTTTTCAGCTAATGAAAAGTCAACCAGTTATATACTGAGCACTATACAATGGATTAAGTAACAGTGAAATAGTCCTTTCATAATTTAAGGCAAAAATCCACATAAAAAGATCTTAGTGACAAATGTTTACTCATAAATCACTTGTTTTATTATATAGACTTAACTTTTGACTAGATAGCAAACAGATATTTAGGAGAGAGTTAAGAATAATGAGCTCTAGTCCCTTCAAAAATAGTTGTGTTGTCATTTGTAGGAGGGGATGGAACAGGTAATACCATTAGGCACAGTTTTGCTGTTTCTTTAAGGTAAAAGACTCTAAACTATGAGTGTAGTAATATAGGATACCACATTTTTAAAGTCAATATTTCTCAATATATCATTGTATTCTACCTGCTGAAATTCTATAAAGAAATGTCCAATAATGTTGACAACAGCCTCAGACTATTTTCCTTGAAAAAATAAGAATGATTCTCGTCTATGGCCCACCAGATGCCATATTGGGTACAATTGTTGTAGGGAGACCACAGAACTTCAAAGCTGCTTGTTCAAGATAGATTCATGAAACAGTCTCCGTTTCCTTAACCTGCTTCTATGGATTGTTTTTCATGAAAATAAGATACATCTGGGGATTTTGTCATCCTGAAGGGTGTGGGGAAAGCTGTGTAGGAAGAGAGTGGAAGTAAAAGTGGGAAGTAGATAGGAGAAAAGAACCTGAAGAAAGGAACTCTATCCATTATCATTATAGCTTTTCTCCCAGAAATAGAAATTTTTGAATACAAATATAAGTAGATTATTTGCTTTGGGCTATGTTAAATGGAACCTAAATAAAATGATGCCGTGTTGATTCAATCAGTATCCTTTAGCATCACAATATAGGCCTTCTTAATTTCCAAAAGTAGAATAAAAAAAATATAAAAAGTGATCCAGTGTTCAGGAATATTTTGCTTACTATTTTAATAAACCTTTGTTTATGCCTAGAGGTGCCACTAAAATACCAGTCAGACATTAATATACAGCATACTGGGAACTGGTGTATACAGTGATTATTGCTGGGTGTTTCACTCAAGGCTCCCTCACTACTGTTTATATGCACAGCTACTGGACAGAAGATTTAAAAAATGTTTGTGCTTCATTTATATCCGAAGATTGTTCTTTTCTATACATGGAGATGAATAGCTTTTGATGATGAGGATCAAATAACCACAATTGCAGGCTTTTAAAAATATTTAATGCATCTTTAGAAAGTCTTTCTGTGCTTAGACAATAATATGAATATTTTTTTAATTTGAAAAAGTGACGGAAAATAAAGTGATTGAGAGTGAATAGTATGTTTTGCCCTATTCCAGTCTGTGGCTAAGAGCCTGGCACAGAGTCCAAGGTTAAGGAACTAGATTAACTGTGGAGATAACCAAGCAGGCACCTATTTCCACCTGTGCAAATATATGCCAATTATTATGTACTTCAGAAAATCAATCCGAACATTGCAGTGAAACCTGAGCCTGAACATGTTTGGTACATTAACTCTAATTATAATAATTAGATTATAAATAATTCATCATGTATCAGTACAATGAGTTAATGCCATTACATTACATTTCTTTGATGGGTGATCTTAATTTTTCTCCCCAGCGTTTAAGAAATAAGAATGCTGTCAAGAAGCTAAATCTTTCTTTTAAGTTTATAACGCAAATCAGAGCATAGAAATTGTATTCAATGATTTAAAATGTATTTTTATACTGCTTTCAGGTGCTGGAAGCAAATATCACAGCAGTATGATGAAAATCAGAAAGCAATGCCAGCAAAATGGAGCCATTCTTCTCTGCTAAATGGAGTGCAGAGAGCATTCTTAACTCAAGAACTGGTGGAACTAAGTGAGTAACTTCCCACTGTGGCTCTCAGGAGCTATCAGCAATAGTTCTATATGGCTGCCTGGCATAGCTTTGGAAACGGGGTTATTGAAGACCTGTTTCCTTCACTTTTAAAATATAGGTGACAAAATAAATGAGCCAGGTAAGAACTGAATTTTTCTAGCACCATTAATAATGAAATACGTCTATTGTAATTACCCCAATTATGTGTGTGCATGTGTACACAAACACTAAAAATAAACATTGAATAAAATGCAAAGGGGAAATATGAGCTGTTAATGTCTTTTGAGAATGCAATTCTGGCCATATCTATTAAGATTACATGTATATACACCTCTGCCCACAGCAATCCCATAAAAATAAAACTATCAGCACATAAGGATGCGTGTGCAAGGATGTTCACTGTAGATTTGTTCATAGTGGCAAAAATGAGACAGAGGGAATGGTCCTCACTAAGGTTGTAAATAAGTGAACTGTGGTTCATCCAATCTTATGCATTCACTAAAGAGAATGTGCTAGACCTGTATTAGTTGATTTGGAGGGATTTTACACCAGGTGATCAAGTGAGCAAAACAGTTTCCTAGCATTTTTTATGGTCATGGTAAAGGGATGGAATAAGAGAGGGAGAGGAGAGGAATAAATAATTTAACAAAATGGTTTTAAAAGTATTCTCTATAGAATACATGTAAAATATGATTCTTTTTATTCAAAATTTTATATGTCTGCATATATAAGTCTAAAGAAATGTATTAAAGGATAGTTACCAGAGTGTTAATGATGGTTATCTCAGGTAATTTTTACATTCTTACTTTTTTGTTTGTTTGTTTGTTTGGGCTGACTACTTTACAATAGCATATTTTATTTGTATAATGAGATAAAAAAAAGAGGTTTAAAGAATTATCAGGAAAGCATCAGTTTCAATGTTATAAATGACATTTTTTAAAAAAAGAAAATAAAACAAAGCAAATAGCATTATTCACAGCAGCCGAAAGGCAGATGCAACCCAGTGTCTGTGGGTGGATGAATAAACAAACAAAATGTGTTATATACATAGAATATAATTCAACCTTAAAAAGGAAGAAAATTCTGACACATATTACAACATGAATGAATCTTAAAGACTTTGTGCTAAGTGAAATCAGTCCATCACAAAAGGACAAATATCATATGATTTACCCTGTATGAAATGCCTGCAGTAGTAAAATTCATAGACACAGAAAATAGAATGGTGGTTGCCAGGGGTAGGAGGTAGAGGTGTGGAGGGGTGAGCCGTGGAGAAGGGCAGTTATTGTTATGGGTACAGACATTCGGTTAGGGAAGATGAAAAAGTTCTGGAGCTGGGTGGTGGTGATGTTTGTACAACAATATGAATGTACTTACTGCCACAGAACTGTACAGTTAAATGGTTAAAGTGGTAAATTTTATGTTATATATATTTTCCCACAATAAAAACAATTTGGGGGGTTAAAAAAAAACTTTAAAAACTGTAAACTACCATATATAAAAACAGATTTTTGAAAGGTCAAAAGTAATGCATGTTTTCAAATATAAGGCTTAATATATACTCCATACAACTAGTAAAAAAAAATTTTTTTTAATTTGGCAGGTTTTGAAAGGATTGAATAAAGAATTTACATTATGCTGATATGTAATGGCCTAAGTACAAACAGTAGACTATTTGCAAACCCTAATCCTATTCAAGGGTCCTTAAAACCAACTAGAATATCTGTTAAAATTGGATATTCAGTCTTCAAAATGTGGGGCTTTGGTATAGAAAGTCAGAATGTCTCAGAACCTGTTCCTCCTGGGGCAGGAACGGACATCTTCAGTTCCTTCCAAAGACTCAAAGCTTGCAAGAGCAAGGTTTCCAGTATGCCCCTCAAATAGATTAGAGTATAACTAATTCTTTATTTTTGGCCATCTAAACATCTGTATATATCACAACACAGTGGATTTGTTCCAGTTTTGAATATAGTGAAATGAATATCTTGGTTGCCATCTGTAGAAATAACAATAATGTTTATCATTTGCTGATCATTAATGTCTGCCAGGTACTATGGTAAGTGCTTTCTAAACACCTAATTGAATGCTTCAAAAACAGGTAGGTAATATTATCTTTGCATGGCTTGTATTCTGACTTCATTCAGATTTTCAAATTTCAAATGGCAGCTCCTCAGAGAGGCCTTCTCTAGTCACTCAGTCTAAATTAGAATATCTCAACCAGGGGCTTAATGGTTCTATCCCAGAGCCTCAAAATCTGTCTAGAACCTCCTAGGCAATCAGTAAATATTTGTTGAATAAATGAATCATTTTTACCTCTCAAATAACATAAACTCATTCTGACAGTCAACTTGACTGGGTTAGGGATACCCAGATAGCTGATAAAGCATTATTTTCTGGATATGTCTGTGAAGGGGTTTCCAGGGGAGATTAGTAATTGACTCAGTAGACGGTAAAGAAGATACAATGTGGCAGGCATCATCCAATCCACTGAGGGCCTGGATAGAATAAAAAGGGGAGGAAAGGGAAATTTGCTCGCTCTACTTGAGTGAAACATCCACCTTCTACTGCCCTCACACATCATAGCTGGTTGTCAGGCCTTCATACTCAGACTGAATTACATCACCAGCTTTTCTGGTTCTCCAGCTTGCAGATGAGTGATTGTCCAGGCCTGTTCTAGGCCTTCAGAATGTACCAGTGGAGAAAGAGACAAAGTTCCTGTGTCCTCAGAGCTTACTTTTAGTCATTTTTTTTTTCACATACTTTTCACTGATTGTCAGAAAAAGTAGTAACAAATGTAAGCACTGTCTTAATTTCCTTCTATGATACTTAAAAATGTAGAGAAGCTCCTGTCATAACTACAGAGATCAGGCAAATTCTTTACATTTAACATTTGTAAATATTTAATTCTTTACTTAAGTAGTATTAAATAACCTTAGAGATAAAATGGATTTACTATAAACTAAAGGCAGAAATGACAATTTAATAAAATCATTGTCCTTATACAGGTCATGATAAAGAAATAAAGGCAGAATTAATTTTGATCCCATTGTTTTCCTATTCTTTAGTTGTAGTAATAAATTTTGACATTTGAAAAGTCGTTTTACCAACTTTAAGTATTTTATTTTGTACATTCCCCTCTTAGGAGAAAAAGAATGCTCTATGCACAAACTTTTATTAGGAATTAAAAGAATGCCTATGAACAAACCTTTATTAGGAATCAGAAAACTTGATTTATTTGTTTTTGTTTTTTAACCCAGTGCTAACTCTCAGCAAATACAGCAAACCACCCTGAGTTTCTTTATCACTAAAATGCAGATAACAATACCTGCTCTGTCTATATTACAGGATTGTGAGAAGCAAACAAACTTATGTGGGTTTTCGTAACTGTAAAATACTACTTAAATACAAAATATAATTTTTTACTTGGTACAATTTTAAGAATACAAAAATGAAGTCTCAATAATATCTGATATATATATAAATAGTTTTAGAATGAGAAAAATTAAATTTAGTGATAATTTCCAAATATGCTTCACCTTAATGAAATGAATGTGAGACTCTAAGAATAAGCAATTTCAAGTCTATTTTCAGTCTTTAAAATGGTATAAGGCCAGGAATGACTCAAGAATTCAATTCATTAACAGACCAATTTATCACGTTCATGTAGAAAGCCATATAAACTGGTTTGGGAACAAATATAATTGACTCTGGCTAACAGAATTTCTGTCGTCTTCTTAAGTAGCTTCACATTGTCATATGAGAACAACCCCAAAGCAACTCAGCCAGAGTTTAGGAATTAGGTCTGGGTTGAATCCAAACTCTGTAGTTTACTTTACTAGCTGGGTGACCTTCAGTAAGTTCTTAATTCTTTCTGAGCCTTTGTTTCTTAAAAGGGAGCATAGGTATCATATAGCCAATTCCCAAAACTCAGTGTTAAATCGATTGCATAGATGAAGTCATCTAGAATAGATCCTGGTACAATAAGGTACTCAATAAATACTCATTTCCTTACTCCTTGGTGAAATAAATAAATTTCCATCATCACCACTTCTCCCCAACTCTTTTTGCCAACATTATGTACAGTTAGCAAAGGATCTACTGAATAAATAGGTGAATCAAACTGATTTAATCCTAGGAAATAAAGTTCCTTAGGATGCTTAATGGATTATCCTAATCACTTGAAAGTGCTATAGAATAAACATCAGTTGGTTACTGTTCTAGAATGCAGGTGAGTATTTCAAAAGCAGGTAACAGGATCAACATTTCATGGGTTCACATACCAGTTTGCCTGATGCCTCTCCTCCACTTCCTGTATTAGTGATAGTAATAACTAGTAACTGGGAACTGAACAAAAAAGAAGGGTCTTCAATACCATGGGCTCACTTGGGACCCTTCTTTTCCCATGCCCCATTCTTCTGCCCTCAAGAAAGTGTTATTGTCTTGCTGTGGTATAATTATTCCCCTCAACCCTTTGCCAGAGTCTGAACCCTCATATACAACCTTAATGGGCCTGTTCTTGGGCCTAGTGTGAGTTCTGTTCTGGTCCTCCAGAAATCCTTTGTCTTGGGCCTTTGTGTGATTTTGTTTGAGCACAGGGTCTACTGATGATGGGGGAGAGCAATATGGACTGCTTTCCTTCATGGAGATGTTATAAGGATAAATGAAATGATATTCATACAGCACTTTAGGATGTTCTCATAAAATGCACCTTTGTAAATAGGAAGTATTCTAAAAGGCCAGTGCCTGCAACTTCTATTTAAAATAAAAATTGCTGACAACAATTTCAACCCTGGGAAGTAAACACATCAGCTTGAAATTGAAGTGCATTTTGCCAGGTATCAGCAGGCTGATGACATATCTGTGTCCTCACAGCAAATAAGGCTAAATGCTAGCGTGGATCACTGTGCACAGTTGCATTCACCCATCCTGCTCTGATATTTTAAAGTGTCTAAAGGCAATGGCCTGGTCCTGCGTTCTTTGTGATTCAGGAAAATCTGGAAGTATGGTTCAGTTTTATAACCTCCAAGGGCATTGCTATCTATCTTGAGAAAGCTGAGATTAGAGACATTTTGAGGACCTTGAACTGCAGCAGGATCCAAGCTTGCTCCTGTGATTAATTGTAGACCCTTGAGGTACATTAAAGCTATCCCATTGGGGTTAGTATGAAACCAGATTAAAGTGACCCTCTGGGAAACCTTCAACCTGGAGACAGGAACAACACTCAGCCCTCAGGTGGCCATGGTCTGAGAGTGAGGCCATGCTCCTGGCACATGTTTGCATATGTATATGCAAACACCATATGTTATCTACTTACAGTATACAGAGGATATTCTAACATTGTCACGGGGACACTGATGTGTTTTATACCATATCAAGCAAAATATGGTCTAGGACTAGAGATTACACACTAACTTAGCATCCTGGGTTTAGAGAGGGATGACCTGGCAGCAATGAAGCCTGTGTGAGTTGACAGTGGACCAAGCCAACAAATGCCATGGGGAGAACTAGGAAGAAAATGAGTCTTGGGGAATGCAGCCCTGGGAGATACCCCAGGCAACTATGCGAGTGAGACCTGGCTCTGGAGTGGCATAGGTTAAAGCCACAAAGATTCAGCAGTGGAAAAGTAGGAATTTCAGTAAGAGGCAGAGAGCAATGATGTCAGCCTCCGAAACAAAGCAGCTTCTCAGACAACCATAGCCATGGCCACTACATGTGAACTTGCCTGCTTTTGACCTCATTCTTTCTCTCCTCTGCTTTTGACCTCATTCTTTCTCTCCTCTGCCTTCCCGATATAAACATACAATAGGGTGTCTATTAAAAAATTCACAAAATTAAAAACACAACCTAAAAATAACCAATTAGTGATTTCACTCCTGGTTGCTGATTCATACACAAATACACCAAGTAATATCTCAAAAATAATGTGCTTGTTTTCAGAATTTTGAACTTCAGTTTTGGAGATTTTGTTATTCTTTTTGGATCTGTTCTTAAGTTACTTCAGAGAAAGTGTTAACATTTTGGTGCTTTACTTCTATGTTTTTAAATGAGAAAATTGTATAATATTTGCCCAGTGCAAAGATTCTAGGAAGGCATTAGATGTCTTGCCATCATTTTGTATTTATCATTTAAAAAGTCTGAGACTTTCATCCTATTCTGCTCCTAAGTCCATTTTACAAATATGGATTTGATGTTTAGAATCAGTTTTGACTTTGCTCTCTTTAAGAAAAGGAAGCAGGACAAAACAAGAGGAAAAGAATGACATTTACTGATAATTAACTCTACTGCTAGGTGCTTTATCTGTATTTAACTAACACAACCACCTTATGAAATAGGTACTATTAACCATGACAAATTTCACCAGGAAGCAGAAATGACCCTTGCCTCTCAATGAGATAGCGTGAGAGTTTATGCAATTCTTAGAAGTAACAAGAACATGTTTTTCCTATGATTTTTGAGAATTCAAGTTTGCCAGATGTCAACCCTGCTCCCTGACTATTCTATTATATCAATGAAAAAATGGACTTGTAACTGTGGTTAGGTAATTTACTCAAATGGTAGATGTGGAGTCTGAAGCCTACAGGTTTTCACTCTCTCTTGCATTTTTAAGTGTTTTAAAGTAAGGCATTTCAAATTGGTTTGAGAAGTGCATTCATCTGTAATCACCACTTAGCTTTCAAAATAAATCTTTAGGTAGATGACTAAAGTGATCATGAGAAAGTCATAAAGCATGAAAATGGAATCATTTAAAACATGTTTATTTGTTCCTTCTTTATTGCTTTTAGAGTGTTTGGTTTTAGAATATTCAACAAGTGGGAATAATACTATGCCATGTGACAGACTCAGACTGTTTGCAATGTGGTATCAAGTGAGGAGACATATTATCTCAAGAAAAAGGGTGTGGGGGGTGGTTGGTGAAGCAGACTGCCTACAAAGTACTTTTGTATTTCTTTTCTCTATGCTCTTTTAGAAAGCAATACAAAAACAGATTTATCTTACTTTGGGGTTGGTTATTTTTAAAGTCTCAAGGTTTATACTTCACTTTCTTGGGTTAGATAGTTGGTGGATTTAGGCAGTCTTCTCAGAACATATACTTCAAGTATAGGGATTCAAGTTGTGAAGAGATCGAAATATTTGTCAAATATTCCCAGCTCTTCTTCAAGTTAATCCAAAGATCCATGACACATATCCAGAGGAAATAAAGATTTTCTTCTTTGAGAAAATCCCAGTCTTCTTATAAGTCCATCAAAGTAGCAAACCAGAAGTAGCTTTTTAAAAAGATATTTTTGTTTAAAACACAGTAGATGGCAAATCCACTCCTAGAGCTCTCTGGGGATTTGGCTACCCAAAACCAATATATCACAGAAACATTTATTTTGTAAGTAACATTAATGATATTCTCAGAGCTCTGTGTTTATTGTTTAATACTGCTATCATTTATTGATGGCTAATGGTCAATAAACAGAGCCCCTTGCCTTTACTCTGGCTTCTAGTCAGTATTTATGGATTAGGCCCATTAGTCTCCTGAAAGCCATGGGGACAATGCAGCTGGTACCCAGATGAAGTGAACTTGCAAAAAAACATCCACTGCTTCTCAGGTGAAGACTAAGAAGTGAGCTTGGATGAAAGATGTACTATTGCGGCCACCAGGATGCGCTAAAATAGAAGTACTATGATGACCTAATTAGTATTCCTGAGTATCTAGTAGTATGGCTTACTTTTTAATTCTAGCTTTTAGGACACTAATCTCTAATAGATTTTATATTCTTTAATGTGGTTCCCTAAGAGATGATAGGAACCAGTGATTGAGACCACTTTAAGGAAAATAGATGTTCAGACAGTTTAGACTGTAGAAATAAAGAAATAATAAGAAAATGTAATTACTGGAAGTAGATGGTAAAAGGAAGATGGTACACAATTCAGAGAGAAATACATTACAAGGAAACAATAATTAAAACACTCAAAAACGTTAATCTGTTTACCATACAAGGAAGAAGAAAAATATTTGTGGAATTTTCCTCTTCTTTAATCTTAACCTGAAGATATTTTTGAGTTCTTAAAGTACTGTTCCATTACATTCAGTTTGCAGCTAGAACATGCACAATTAAAAACTGACTTTATCTTTCAAATGAACTCCTAAAGGCTGATCTTCCAATTGTTAAGAGAACTCTAAATCCTTTGAAAGCTTTTATATTTGCTTTCCTAAAACTGAGTTCTGTATCTAATAATTTTCACCATCAAAAGAGTTTTTCTGGGAGGGCATGTCCCAGTGCAGTGAACATGGGAGAAAGAACATTGATCAGGAACAGTGATTGTCCCAGCTCTGTCACTGCACAGCATGTGATTTTTAGGAGGGACGCAATTGGTCCTTGTTGATATAATGGGCATGTTGGAGTAGAATTATTTTAAAGTTCACCTTCAGTTTTAAATTTCTAAAATTCTAGGAAAATGGTGGCAAATTAAAATAGGATTGGTTATCTAACAATCTTTTTTTGTTAGGCACTCGCAGCAGAAACATCTGAATAACTATCAAGCAGGAATGTCTAACTCCTTACTGCAGTATACATTCTCACATAGCTTATCCTCAAAATCATTTTAAATTGCCTTAATTCTCTTTAACTTTACTTATTTCCCTCAGCCATATATTTGTCTGCTGAATCTTTCATATTTGTGTCCTTGATCTTGCGTTGGTTTGATTACCCTGCAATTTTTTCTGCATTTTAGAAAGGAACAAAAATTTATCATAACATCCTCTGGCTACCCAAGGATATAACTTTCTAAATTCAGGTGCCGAATTCCATTGATATGTTTTTTGGCTTCAAGTCTTTATATTGCATTTTCAGGAAAGTGTTGCTTGTTTGGGGCTGATGTAGGAAAATTCACCAGTGGGGTTTAGTAATAAAGTTCCACTAAAACTGCACCCTGCAGTAAACAAATCCGAGAAGTTATCTTGGGGTAGGAAGGACTGAAAAGTTAAAAATTGAAGCTTACAAACTTTAACGTTTTCTTACCTAAGGTATTATAGTACAGGGAGAGAGGAAACAGCAAACTTCTTTTACAAAGGCCAACCTCTGTAATGGGCCAGATAATAAAAAACACTTTGGCTTTGTTGGATGAGAAAATTTCTGTCAACTACTCAATTCTACTGTTATACCCAAAACAACCATACACAATACTAAACAAATAGGCTTGGCTGTGGGTACATTTCAATAGAAATTTATTTACAGAAACAGGGTTGGACTCAAGGGTGTTAGTTTCCCTGCCCCCCTACAGGACAAAGAATGCTAGGCTAGTAATTAGGAGATATGAATTTAAGAGCTCTACTTTGATAAACTATATCAGTTGGGAAATACCATTGGTCCAATTATTCAATTTCTTGCTTCTAGGGATCTACAACTCCAAAAGCCCTTGAAGTAGGGGAAGGAGAAAGTGATATTTTCCATGAAGAATGGTAGTGCATTTGTTTTCTCCCTCATTGTTCAAGAGTTTAAATCTCACTACCCAGAGTCACTCTGAGGCCAAGAGCCAGCCTCACCAATGATCCTAGGAACCCCAGTGTATTTAAAAATATTATTTATAGATGTCTGGCTTGGTATAATTCTAAGGTGTCTTCAGATATAGCTCTGACTTTCTTCCCTCCAAATATGCACAGATTTGATTTACCAAGATAGGTAAGGCAATCACATCAGCAAATTCCAGCCTTAGTTTTCTATTTAACAATCAATCTATCACCAATGATTCCATTTCTACTGTATGTAAGTTCAAAAGATTGTATGAGTTAAAAGCAATCAATTAGGCATCAGTCAGGGTTGGCAATTCACTTTTTTGAGCACCATTTAGATCAAGATATAACTGCTTGCTTTTCTACTTTTCAGAAATGCATAGCACATGATTTAAGATTAAGCTTGTCTATAAGTAATAGAAAACTCAAAATAATAGTGATAAATAAGATAGAAGTTTGTTCCTCTCTTACAAACATACCTGCCTGAAATAGGCAGTCTAGAGCTGGGCAGCAGCTCCAGGAGGCTCTCACCTTGCTTCTCTGTCAGTCTCAGTGGAAGATGGCTGCAGCAATTTCAGACTGTACATTTGCATTCTAGCCAGCAAAAAGAAGGAATATAGAGGTGAATGTCCACTTCCTTTAAGGAACTTTCTAGAAATTAGGCACTGCCAAGTTACACTCCATTGCTTGAACTTGGTCACATGCCCATTTACTGGCTTCAAAGGAAGCTGCAATCTTTTTATAACAGCCATGTGCCCAGCTATAGGCAGGAGCTCTAGCATTAAGGAGAAAGGAGAGAATGGACAAGAGATTGCCAGCAATCTGTACCACCCACTCTAATTACACAGCCCTTATATCAGTCAACCCAGTCCGTTCTGTGAAATATGTAGCCTTTGGGAGCTCCATGAATCTAGTGTAAGGTATACAGGTCTCCAAATTACAGAGACATAAGGCTGTCCAAGTGTTTAGATCTTTGTTCTCCCTTAAATTGGACATACAATTGCAGTTAATGCTCCACCTTAGAGGACACTCAGATATAATAGCTATATATAATTTTCTAAGAAGAGATAAAAATCCCCTCTGGAGAATTTTAATATGTTTGACACTCCTCTCAGGAATATGAAGTGGGCAACCATTCTATAAATAACCTTGCTCTGCCCTAGAGGAAGGCAGGCAGCTATCTTTTCCCTGAAAACCAACATTTAAGAAAAATTACACAGATAATTATTATACTTTAATTTTTTCCCATTAATGTAAGGTGATGTATTTATTTTAAACAACAAAACCTATGTTATTCTTGCTATTTTACACACACACACACACACATATTTAAATTTTCTCTTTTTACCCTAGTCATCCTTCATTACTGGTGCCAAGTTATGCCTCTGTTTTTAGCTTAGCTAGTTTTTCCAAGTACTTTTGTGATATGGTTATGCACAGAGTGTTGGCTTTATTTCTTTTACTCTCTCTATCCTTCATCATTTATTAATGACACAGATTATGTGATGAAGAGTTGTCAACATTATCATTTTTCTATATTTACAGGTATAATAACTCCATTGAAGTAGATTTGTCATCTAATAGCCTTAAATGATCCCACTCTTTCCAGCTGCATTTCCCTCTGTTATTTACTGTGCCTCCCAATAGCTTATCATCCACTACTGTCTACTCTCCTCTTTCCCCTTAATTCCCTGAGACAGATTTCCACTTAAGAGACTGAGACACTATTAGATAGAGAGGCTCTACAAACCACCAGAGCACAAGGTCTTCTGCAAAGAGACACATTCACCCACTATGGGTTAAAGAAAGAAAGCAGCATTACACCTCCCATGCTGCCAAACCCAGTCACTATCAATGTGAAAAGGGCATAATCACATTTGAATTGAGAGAATCTGCATGTATAACTCTCATTAACACGATACAATAGAAACTAAGTGGCTAAATTCCTGTTCAGAGAAAAGAGAAGTGGTTATACTCTTAGTCTAATGTAAAACATGGCTTCCTATATTTGAGTTGGAATTTTCATAACTGTTTAATATGAGTCTGTGAGCTGTTCTGGGGAGAGGCAATATCAAAGAAGAAAACAGTACTCTATCTCCATAAAGCATTTTAACAACGCTCAGAGAAGCAGACTACCAGACATTTATTTCGGAATCTAGCTAGCTAGCTACAATATGTTTTCAAATTACACATGTATTGGTAGTATTCTGTTGTAACTGGCAAGGCCACTATATATCTTTATCTTTGCTATATTTTAAATACAGGAAAAGAAGGCAGCATTTCCTTTCACGGTAACATTCGGAGCTAACAATATTCACTAGTATAAAAAGCATTTCTAATCAAAACAGTTCTTAAATATGTGTTTATTTGAAGATTACATATGTCCTTATGTATTTTTTAATTTAATGAGTTATTACTTCAAATAATTAAAAAGAATACAAATGACTTACATTTCTCAAAAGAAAATAATAAAATAATTTTACCATGCCATATATAATTTTCAAAAATTATCGCCAGTGATAAATAAATTACATGGGTTGATTATTGAACCAAACACTACCTCTAAATTATGTTTCTATGCACTGTCATGTGGCTTTTTATTTTACTTGACTGATTGGAGTTCTACACTATACTTCCAATGTCCTTGTAAGCCCATGCTAAGATTTGAGAAGTTCTTGACCGAGGGTGTGGAA
This sequence comes from Cynocephalus volans, assembly GCF_027409185.1. Taxonomy (NCBI): domain Eukaryota; kingdom Metazoa; phylum Chordata; class Mammalia; order Dermoptera; family Cynocephalidae; genus Cynocephalus; species Cynocephalus volans. The sequence continues at coordinate 129,312,356 of NC_084468.1, read as the reverse complement.
GTGGGTTGAGTTAAAAGTATCGTGAGGACACAAAAGTGTTGGCAGAATTTGGGCAAATTATTACAGCATAGGCAACCAACTTGAAGCATATGGAAGCAACTAGTTGTTTGACTTTGAAACTAAGAATTGCTAGAGACTAAGTTTTTAACTCTTCACTTATTTTTCATCTATCACTTGCTTCATGTTATTATATACTAATTAGGTTCAGAGATTCATTTGCTTGATAGGAACTTTGTTACTTGAGCGTATACTTATCTTATAGCTGTGGTCTGAATGTTTTTTCCCAAAAAATTCTTATGTTGAAATCTAATCCCCAATGTAGTAGTATTAAGAGGTGGGGCATTTGGGAAGTTGTTACATCATGAGGGTGGACTCCTCATGAATGGGATTAGTGACTTCATAAAAAAGGCCCAAGGAAGCTCACTGGCCCCTTCCAACACACAAGGACACAGTGAGAAGGTACTATCTATGAAAGGTACCAAAGATGGAGTCCTCACCAGAGGCCAAATCTGCTGGTGCCTTGATCGTGGACTTCCCAGCTTTTAGAACTGCAAGAAGTAAATTTCTGTTGTTTGTTAGCCACCCAGTCTATGGTAATTTGTTACAACAGCCCCAGTGTACTAAGACATTCATCATGGGAGATATTTATGCTGGTGTCTACATTAAACACTTGGTATATATGTTACCAAACAAGTGAATTGACAGGGTGATATAAAACTGAAAGAAATAAGTTGATCCAGGAAAATGTTAAAAATGTTGAAGCGGTATAATAATTTCTTTCAAAAAGAAAAACTTTACAAATATAACCAACAGATATTGTAACATCAAGGTCAAGGGTACAGATCTCCTTACTGGCCAGCTGCCAAAAAAAAATTGTGTGTGTGTGTGTGTGTGTGTGTGTGTGTGTGTGTGTGTGTGTGTATAAAAATAAAATATGCACTCCTTGCCAGGCTATATATTTTGCATAAGTATTCTGGGACACAACTCCATGAGTCACATATTTACCAGTGAAGAAACTGAGTTTCAGAGAAGTTAAGTTACTTGCCAAAAGTTGATGGCTAGTAAATGGCACAGCCTAAATTTGAAAGCATTTTCATATCTGTTGAATTACTTAAATAAGTTAATAAATCAATGAGTCTAAAACCAACATTTTCTAACCATTTACACTAAGGCTGTCATTCTGGATTTACAACAAAGTCCTGATTAGATGGAAAAGAGAAATCTGAATGTATGAAATGTACTTCAGTAGGTTCATTTATTTTGTGAGTACTTTTTAATTAGTAAAGGCATAAGAGACTCTTTTGAAGGTCTCAGCTAAGGAGAGCAGGGTCATGACTAGAACACAGATGGCCTGACTCTGTCCAATGCAGTTTCCATCCAGTGCTACTTCACTTCCATCCTGTGACAACTGTTACCTTACTTCAGGATACGTTTAACCATTTACAGATGCCCTCAACTTATGATGGGGTTACAACCTGATAAACCCATTGTAAATGGAAAATATCATGTCAGAAATGCATTTAATACACCTAACCTAAACATTACAGCTTAGTCTAACCTACTTTAGATATGCTCGGAACACTTACTTTAGCCTAAAGGTGGGTAAAATCATCTAACACAAAACCTATTTTACAATAAAGGATTGAGTATGTCATGTAATTTATTGAATACTGTACTGAAAGTTAAAAACAGAATAGTTGTAAGGGTACTCAAAGTAAGTTCTTTACTGAATGCGTATCACTTTTGCACCATCATAAAGTCAAAAAATTGTATGTCAAGCCATCCTAAATTGGGTACCATCTGTAGACCTTGGGAGAAGTTAAAGAATCAAAATACACATCTTTTTTTATCATCCACTACAACATAAGATAAATCCTGTATTTTCTTTTTTTTTTTCCACCTCTACATTGTACCCTCTGATTCTACACCAACTATTAGAGTAATAAATATTTACCAAGCACTTATTACATCCCATGGTACTATTTTAGCTGGCGCAGATGACAGTAAGATGAAAAAAGACATAATCCTTATTCTTGAGAAGCTTCCACTCTAGTTGTAGGAAAGTATGTACACAAATAACCTCATGGTAACTGCAACAAAGAAGGAAACACAAGAGAGGGAAAGATTATTTCTTGCTCAAGAGAACAGGAAAAGTTTTTGAAAAAGATGTAAGATTTTATGTGGGTCAAGATATAAGAGAGACAGTATCATTTTTTTTTGACACTGGTTCTATTGCAGATATATTTACTCATTACCATAAGAATCCATAAGAGGTAGTTACTATAATGATCCCCCAAACTGAGGCTGAGGGATAAGTGACTTTCCTAGAGCCACACAGGTATTACAGAAAGTAGCAAAGTCAAGATTTTAACCTGGGCAGTTTATGCTTGGAGACATACTCTTAAACACTAAGGTACACTGATTGGGGTTCTGAAGTCAGACGTACCTAGGTTCGAAGCCTGACATCATTCAAGAGAAAAACCTTTACCTTATTTTCCTTTGTCGTCACATCTATAAAATGAGGAAAATAATATTTACTGTAGTTTGAATGGTGAGGTTGGAGAGTCACTAGGAGAAGAACACCCGGCTGGCCACCAAGAAGTCACAATTACTGTGGTCAGTTCACTACCATTCAGGGTCTGTTTCCCAGTTTTACAGAATTCTTACCCTGTCAGCTTTCCAGAGCTGATCAAACTCAGGGATGCTGTCTTATAAAAACAAAACCTATTGTGTTCCAGGCACCGTGCTGGGAAGATGTTAAATATGACTTGAGCAGAGAAGTGGTGTAATTAGAGTTAGAGATGGAGAGATCAGTTAGGTAGAGCCCATTGTGATGGACCAGGTAAAAGGGAATGAGAAACTGAATTAGGGTAGTAACATAACAAACAGGAAAGACTGGACAAAAGTGAGTAAAATTTTGGGGAAGAAAAACTAATCTAGGTGACTAGTTAGTTATAGATCAGGAGAGGAGGCAATAAAGGAGAATGCTGTAGTTTAGAGTGTGGGTAACTGAAAAGGGCTATATTTTTAAAAAGAGATAGAAGAAGCTGGTTCATGTTTTAACCTTTGTGTTTAAGCCTCAATATGTTTAAGACTCAATAGATATTCACACTCATATATAACTAGTCAATGCAGTATCTCCTCTTCTGGACCTGTCTTTATAAATCCCTGTTTTGTGTTTCACTTTCAGAAATCTTAAACTATAAGATAGAAATGATCACTCTAAAGATCATGTGGTCAGTTCCCAGGTTAATGTGGTTAGGGAATATAGAGGCTTTGCCTGTACTCTAAATTCCTCCAGGCCTCAGTGGATTGAGGGCAAAATTTTCTATCTTCCCTTCCATCGATATAGAAAGGGTCCATATTTACCTTCTGAAGTACTTGGCTACAGCAGGCAGCCCCTTTTTGAGTTTGCTATTGTTGCTGTAACAAACTACTACAAACTTAGTAGCTTAGAACAATATTTATTACCTTACAGTTCTAGAGGTCAGAAACCTGAAATAGGTTTCACTTGGCTGAAACTAAGGTGTTGGCAGGACTGCCCTAATTCTGCAGGCTCTCGAGGAGAATCCATTTGCTTGCCAGCTATTAGAGGCTGCCTATATTTCTTGGCTGCAACTATTTCTTGGCTGCCTTCTACTAATCGAAACACTTCAAATTCTACTTCTATCTCATATCTCTTTCTCTGACTCTACTGCTTCCCTCTTCTTAAAGACCCTTGTGATTACAGTGGGCCCACAAGGACAATTCAGGCTGCTCTCCCAATCTTGAGATTCTTAACTTAGTTACATCTACAAACAAAACCCCTTTTGCCATGTAAGGTAATGCACTCTCAGACTCTAGGGATCTGGAAGTAGACATCTTGGGGAGAGGGTCATTATTATACCTATCATAACCAAACCAAATTGTTTCTTTCTACTATATTCAGCCAGACTGTAGTCTGGGGCTGCAGTTATCTTAAGATTTCACTGGGGGAGGATCTACTCCAAACCTCAGGTCCTGGTTAACTGTACATATTGGTGACCAACTCAACCGTCGGCCCCTCTCTCCTCCCCAGAGGGGGTGGGGGACTGAAAGTTCCAATCCTCTAAACACATGGTTGGTTCCCTTGGAAACCAGTCCCCATCCCGAGGCTATCCAGGAGTTCCCAGCCACCAGCCCTCTCTTAAGCATACAAAAAGACACTCATCACTTTCCAGACTTCAAAGTTTAGGAGATGTGTGCTAGAAAATGGGACAAAGACCAATATGACATACGTATATTTCTTATATTACAATATCACAGAGCCCCTATTTCTCCTTCATTATTAATGTCTCCCTTTCTAATTAATCATCCTCATTGGCATAGGAAAATTTTCTAGTATCACACATCTTCAAAAAAAAAGCCCTCTGAACCAATCTTTCTACAGTTACCATTCAACTCCTCTGCTTGCCAGCATAGCAAAACTTGATTGAGTTGTCTATACTCACCTCAAGCACTTTTCAACTTTTTTCCAATTTGGCTTAAGTATTAATTATCTATTTCTATGTAATGAATTACCTCCAAATTTAACAACTTAAAGCAAAAGTTTCTGTGGGTCAGAAATCTGGGCTTGGCTTAGCTGGATGCCTTTGGCCACAGTCAAGGTGTAGTCTGGGGCTGCAGTCATCTTAAGATTTAACTGGGGGAAGATCTACTCCAAACCTCAGGTCCTGGCTGGCTGTTAGAGGAAGAGATCACTTCCTTGCCACATTGGCCTCCCCACAGAGCAACGCAAATGATGGCAGCTGTCTTCCCTAAGCAAAGGGGCAAGCCTGAAGAAAAAGCCCCAGACCGAAGTCATAGTCTTTTTGTAGACTAATCTTGGAAGTTACATCTGATCACTTCTGTCGTAATCTTTTTATTGGAAGCAAGTCAGTAAGTCCATTCACACTCAAGGGAGGAAATACACAAGGGCATGGAGGTGGGGATCCATCTGAGAAGCTGCCAACCATAGCTTCCATGCCCACCTTTCATACTAAAATTGCTCTTGTGGAGGTCACTCACAACCTGCATGTAGTCCAATCCTCTCAGTAGTATTCACCCCAGATGGCTGCTCCCTCCTTCATCAAACTCTCTTCCCCATCTTCTCTGACTACACACCCTCCTAATTTCCCTCTACCATTCCGGCTGTTTCTTCTGTCTTATTAACAGCATCCTGTTCCTTTATCCAATTTCTTCCCTTTTCACCAACACACACTCCTTAAGCCATTCAATCCCATGGCTTTAAGTACCATCTATATGCTGATGCTACTAAATGTTTGTCTCTTGGCCAAACTCCTCCCCTGATGTCCACATTCACATATTCGGCTACCTTCCTGACATCACTGTGTGGATATATACTGGGTATCTCAAAGTACACAAGGCCAAAAGAGATTTTGTGGTTTTCCTCAAAACTTGTTGCTTTGATTTAGAAAAATCCAGTTTTCTAATGATAGGAAATAAAACAACAAAAGCCCCCAAACCAAAACCAAAGCAACTAACTAACCAAATTTTAGAAAAATCCCAAGGAATCAAGAGAGTTAAATATATCTTTAACACAAAAAATGCAAAAATGTGAAATGATTTATTCAGTGGTACCATAACTTATGTAATAAGAATTTTTTTGTACATCAGAATCATTGGAGACATATTGACATTTTATATGCATGAAACCTATACTTAAAGCAAAACTAAGTCATATTATTCATTAAAGTAATATATCTTTACAAGTAATTTTTTTTTTTTTTTTTTGCTATGGCTATATTTATTACCAAGGTGGGTGTCAAAGGATGAGTCAGATGTGGAGACTGCCTTCAGTGAGCTCACACTGTCTAGAAAAGATAGTGATAAAATGCTAGGAAGTTAGAGAATAGAATGATTCTTTCATAATTGGGAATGATTGGAAAAACTTCACGGTGAAGGAGACATTCATGCAGGAACTTAAAGGCTTGGTGGGATTGGATTTGGACTTATGGAGATAGAAAGAGCCTTCCTGAGGAATCCAACAACATTTAGAAAAGATACAAGAACAGAAAATCTCACCTAAGAGTGTAAGAAGGGGGCGGGGGGTAACAGAAAATCAGACTGGCTATGTCAATCAGGGTATGTCAGAATAAGGAGTTGGTTTTATTCTACAGGAAACATGGAGCCATTCAAACTCTTTGAGTAGAGCAGGGCTATGCTTCTATAAAGGGGTGGGATCTCTGGAGGGTGGTAGTTAACTTGTATCCCTTTATGTTATAGACTAAATGTTTGTGTTCTCCAAATTTATGTGTTGAACCCCTAATCCCTACAGTGATGGTATTAGGAGATGGGGCCTTTGAGAGGTAATTAAGTCAGGATAGTAGTGCCCTCATGAATGGAGATAGTGCACTTAAAAGAGACCCCAGAGAGTTCTCTAGCTCCTTTTCACCATGTGAAGACAAAGCAAGAAAACAGCCATCTGTGAACCAGGAAATGGGCCCCAATCAGATACTGAATCTGCCAATGCCCTGATCTTGGACTTCCCAGCCTCCAGAACTGTAGGAAATAAATATTTGCTAAGTCACCAAGTCTATGGTATTTTTGTTATAGCAGCCTGGGTGGACCAAGACACTTTATCAATATTTTCTGTACACATTGTCTCTCTGGGTAATCTTATCCAATCCCAGGGTGTTAAGAACCGCTCATGCCAATGACTCCAAATATTTTATCTTTAGCCCTGAGCTCCCTCTGTAAACTGTTTAGCCAACTGCCCAATTGCCACCTGAATTTCTAATAGGCACCTCAAAGTTGTCTCAAACAAACTGGATTTTCCTCCCTAAATCTGAAATGATCCCAACATTCGCTCAAACCTATGGGTTTAGCTATAATTTAGGAGTCATCCTTGATTCCTCTCTTTTCCTCACTTGTCAAAATCCAATACAAGTGCTGTAACATAACTGGAAATGATCTACTTTTCTTCTTTTCCACTATCCCTGTCCCTTTAGTGCAGACCAATAGGATCTCTCCCTCGAACCACCCCAAAAGCCTCCTAATGGGTTTCTCTTCTTTAAAATTTCTCCTCCATACAGCAGCCAGAGAGAGTGGCCTTTTAAGAACAATGTTCTTTCCTTGCTTAAAATTTTCTTACCCTTTCTTGCCACAATTAAATGAAATCTAAACTCCATAACCTGGTCTACAAAGGCCCAAAGGATCTGGAGGATTTGGTCCCTGCCCCCCCACCACTGTTTTCTAGTCATATTGATCTTCTTTCTATTCCTTTAACACGCAGTAGTATACAGATTAATGCCCATTCCCCTCCAAAGATATCCACATCCTAATCCCCGGAACCTGAGAATATGTTACTCTACATGGCAAAAGAGACTTTACAGATATGATTAAGAATACTGGGGTAAGGAGATTATCCCAGAGTATCTGGATGTGCCCAATTTTATCAGTTTCCTAGGGATGCCATAGCAAAGTACCAAAAACTGGGTGGCTTAAAACAACAGAAATTGTTTTCTTATAATTCTGGAGGCCAGAACTGCAAAACCAAGGTGTTGGCAGGGTCACACTCTCTCTTAAATTTCTAGGAAAGAATCTTTCCTTGCCTCTTCTAGCTTCTGGTATTTGCTGCCAATCTTTGGTTCTCCTTGGCTTATAGATGCATCACTGTAGTCACATGTCCATCTTTTCCCCATATGTCTTCACATTGCTTTCCATCTATGAGTGTCTCTGTGCCCAAATTTCCCCTTTTGTAAGGACACCAGTCATTTTGGATTAGAGTGCGTGATAATGACCTCATTTTAACTTGATTACCCCTGTCAAAACCTTATTTACAAATAAGGTCATATTCTGAGGTACTAGAGGCTAGAATCTGAACATATCTTTTTTGGGGAACACAATTCAGCCCATAACGTCAATGTCATTAGAAGGGTAAGTGAAAGTGGGAGGCCAGAGGGTCAGTGTCAGAGGGAATCCTCCTAAGAAAAAGTTGACAGCCCATTGCTGACTATGAAGATGGAAGGGCAGTGAGCTGAGAATGCAGGCAGCCTTAGAATCTGGAAAAGGAAAGGCAATTCTCCCCTGGAACTTGAAGAAAGGCATGCAGCCCTGCTAACACATTGATTTTAGCCCAATGACATCCATTTTGGACTTCTGAACTCCAGACCTGTAAGATAATAAAGTTATATTGTTTTAAGCCACTACATTTGTGGCAATTTGTAACAGTAGCAATAGAAAACTAATAAACACACCAAGACCATTCCCACCTGTAGAATATACTATAAAGCATATGTACTCTACAGGGCCTTGTTTTCCAAAGCCTTGCAGTTTCAAATATTGACCTTGCAAGGACAGGAAATTTCCCTCAGATTATAAGTCTCTGTTGTAAGATAAGGATTGTGGCACAGCAGGTTGGTGGCTCAAAGACGGACTAGTTACTGATTGTTATGTAAAGATATTGAGAAATTGCTATAGGAAGGAATGTTTGCTAAGATCAAACTGTTGCTGATAAGACCACTTAATTGTCTACTGGAATGTCATCTGGCTTGTTTCACTGAAAGTTACCAGCCTATATTGTTAAACTATAACCCCACCTTTGTTCTCTTCCTGTAACTTCCTGGTCTGGAAAATAAATGCAGGAAGAGAAACCCAATTTGGCGTCAATTTCCCAAGGAAGGGATGACTCTCACTTGAGTGTCTCAAAGGGAGATTAACCACTTAGGGGCCTGTCACTGCTCAGTAGAGATGGGCTTTGAGTAATCCTTTGCATCTCCATCACCCAGGGGAAGTGGGGTGACAAATCCGTGGGGGGCAAAGCAACACAAAGCAACACCCACCTTAAGGCATTTCCACAGTTTGTTCATAAGTAGTTCCTTTTGTTTATTTTTATTCTGTTTATTTTCAAGTCAGAGACATGTATATTTGTCATCAAATATATTTCACCTTCAAAAAAAGATTATATTTATATGTTAAATATAATCACAAAATTCACTTGAGACTGATTTGACATTAGAAAATAAATATCTGATGAAAAAAAAGATACTGGTAATATTTCGTGGCAGATTTTGTCTTGTTTACCACGACCTATTCTCTCCTCTGCTAATTTTCTACCTCCTCTTTTATCTTATTTTTTATTTATACATATTTATGAGGTATAGAGCTGACTATCAGTATTTGTATACAGTATGTGGTGATAAAATCAATATTAGTATGTTCCTCATTACAAATAGTAATTATTTCTTATGTCCCTTGTTTGAAATAACAGAGGTAGACAGAAAAAGAGAAAAAAAAATTAAAAACCTGAAGAAAATCTAAGAGAGACAACAGACAATCTTAAGTGCTCAAATATCTGAATCATGGGTATTCCAGACGGGGAGGAAAAAGGAAATGGCATTGAAAACATATTCATTGAAATAATAGCAGAAAACTTCCCAGGTACAGGGAGAAATATAGATCTTCAGATTCAGAAGGCTGAAAGATCCCCCAACATATTCAACCAAAAAGATCCTCTCCAAGGCATGTTATAGTCAAACTGGCAAAACTCAAGACAGAGAGAGAATCTTAAAAACTGCAGAGAGGAGTGTCAAGTCATCTATAAGGGAACCCCTTTCACATTAACATCAGACTTTTCATCAGAAACCCTAAAAGCCAGAAGAAAATGGGATGATATATTCAAAATAATAAAAGGCAAAAATTGTCTGCCAAGAATACTGTACCCAGCAAGGCTATCCTTCCAAAATGAAGAACAAATAGTATATTTACCAGATAAGCAAAAACTGATGGAGTTCACTACCACACAACCAGCTTGCCAAGAAATTCTCAAGGGAGTACTGGGTCTGGTACATGAAAAATAACTATCACTACCATGAATACTCAAGAGAGAACAAAACCCACTAGCAAAATAAAATGTTAACAATAAAGAGAAAAAAAAAGTTTATCTACTATTCCAAGAAACCAACAAACACAGAAGACAAACAGTAAATCAGAAAGAAAGAAACAAAAGATATTTAAAACATCCAAACAAAAATCAACATAATGCCAGGAGTAAATCAATACCTTTCAATAATAACTCTTAATGTAAAAGGATTAAATTCCCCACTCAAAAGACACAGACTGACTGATTGGATTAAAAAGATGGACCCAACAATATGCTGCCTTGAAGAGACCCACCTCAACTGTAGAGACACACATAGACTAAGAGTGAAAGGATGGAAAAAGATATACCATGCAAATAGAAACAAAAAAAGAGCTGGAGTAACTATTCTTATACCAGATAAAATAGACTTTAAAGCAAAAAACCATAAAAAAGATCAAGAAGGCCACTATATAATGATGAAAGGATCTATCCAACAAGAATACATAACAATCGTAAATATATATGCAACATCAGAGCAGCCAAATTTATAAAGCAAACACTATTAGACCTAAGGAAAGAGATAGACAATAATACCATAACACTAAGGGATCTGAATACCCCACTCTCAACATTGGACAGATCTTTTAGGCAAAAAACTAACAGAGAAACACAAGATCTAAATAACACTTTAGACAAATTGGACTCAGCAGATATCTACAGAACATTTTATCAAACAAACTCAGAATATTCATTCTTCTCATCAGCACATGGAACATTCTCCAGGATAGACCACATGATAGGTCACAAATCAAGTCTCAACAAATTTTTAAAAATTGAAATTATTTCATGTATTTTTTCAGACCACAATGGATTAAAACTAGAAATCAATAACAAACAAAACTCTGGAAACTGTACAAATACACAGAAATTAAATAATGTTCTACTTAATGACATATGGGTCCAAGAAGAAATTAAACAAGAAATCAAAAAATATATCAAAACTAATGAAAAAAATGACACATCATACTAAAACCTGTAGGATAATGAAAAAGCACTACTAAGAGGGAAATTTATTGCATTAAATGCTTACTTCAGAAGAATGGAAAACTAGCAAGTAAACAACCTAACACTTCACCTTGGAGAATTAGAGAAACAAGAACAATCCAAACCCGTAGTTATTAGACAGAAAGAAATAATTCAAATCGGAGCAGAACTAAATGAAATAGAAACCCAAAAAATGTGACAATAGATCAATGGAACAAAAAGTTGGTTTTTTGAAAAGATCAATAAAATTGACAAACAATTAGCAAGACTAACTAAAAAAAGAAGAGAGAAGACACAAATAACAAAAATCAGAAATGAAAAAGGTGATACTACAACTGATGCCTCAGAAATTCAAGGAATCATTAGAGACTACTATAAACAACTATATGCCAACAAATTTGCAAATCTGGAGGAAATGGCTAAATTTTTGGACATACAAAATACCAAGACTGAGCCAAGAGGACATAGAAAATCTAAACAGACCAAAAACAATCAAAGAGATTGAAGCTGTTATCAGCAGTCTCCCAACAAAGAAAAGCCCAGGACCAGATGGTTTCACTGCAGAATTCTACTAAATCTTTAAAGAAGAATTAATACCAATCATTTACAAACTATTCCAAAAAATTTAAAAAGTGGCCATTCTCCCAAACTCATTCTATGAGACAAACATCACCCTGATACCAAAACCAGACAAAGATACAACAAAAAAAGAACACTACAGGCCAATATCTTTGAGGAATATAGATGCAAAAATCCTCAATAAAATGCTAGCTAATAGAATACAGCAACATATACATAAAATTATACACCACAATCAAGTGAGACTCATCCCAAGAATGCAAGGGAGGTTCAACATATGCAAATCAATAAATGTGATACAGCACACTAATAAAATAAAAGACAAAAACCATATGATCATCTCTGTAGATGCTGAAAAAGCATTTGACAAAATTCAACATTACTTCTTGATAAAGACTGTCTGTGAATTGGGTGTAGAAGGAAAGTATCTCAACACAATTAAAGCCATATATGACAAACCGACTGATAATAACATCCTGAATGGGGAAAAATTGAAAGCTATTCCTTTAAGAACAAGAACAAGACAAGGATGCCCACTATTGCTACTCCTATTCAACACAGCATTGGAAGTACTAGCAAGAGGAATCAGGGAAAAAAAGGAAACCAAAGGTTTCCTGACTGGAAAACATGAAGTCAAACTCTCCCTGTTTGCAGATGATATAATCCTATATATAGAACAGCCTAAAGACTTGAGAAAAAGTCCTCTTAGTTGATAAATGATTTCAGAAAAGTTGCAGGATACAAAATCAGCATGCAAAAATCAGTAGAATTTCTATACTTCAACAACGAACTAGCAGAAAAAGAAATCAAGAAACCTAGCCCATTTACAATAGTCACCAAAAACAAACAACAAACAAACAAAAAAACCCTAGGAATAAGTTTAACCAAGATGTGAAAAATCTCTATGATGAGAACTACAAATCACTGTTGAGAGAAATTAAAGAGGACACAAAAAGATGGAAAGATATACCATGCTCTTGGACTGGAACAATTAACATTGTGAAAATGTCCATACTATCCAAAATGATCTACAGTTTCAATGCAATCCCCATCAAAATTGAAATAACACTTTTCTCAAATTGAAAAAAACAATCCTAACATTCATATGGAAGAACAAAAGACCACAAATAGCCAAAGCAATTGTGAGCAAAAAAATAAATCCAGGGGCATAACACTACCTGACTTTAAACTATACTACAAAGTTATAGTAACCAAAACAGCATGGTACTGGCATAAAAACAGACACATGGACCACTGGAACAGAATAGAGAATCCAGAAATCAACCCATGTACCTACAACCATCTGATCTTTGACAAAAGCACCAAGACTACACACTGGGGAAGAGACGGCTTCTTCAGTAAATGGTGCTGGGAAAATTGGACATTCATATGTAGGAGAATGAAACTAGACCCATACATCTCACCATATACCTAGGTCAACTCAAAATGGGTTAAAGAATTAAATATATGTCTTGAAACAATAAAACTCCTTTAAGAAAACATAGGGGAAACACTCCAGGAAATAGGATTGCATACAGATTTTATGAGTATGACCCCAAAAGCACAGGCAACCAAAAGAAAAATAAACAAATGGGATTATATTAAACTAAAAAGCTTCTGCACAGCAAAAGAAACAATTAACAGAGAGAAAAGAGAACCAACAGGGTGGGAAAAAATATTTGCAAAATATACATCTGACAAAGGATTAATAACCAGAATATAAAAGGAACTCAAACAACTTAACAACAACAAAACAAGTAACCCAATTAAAAAATTTCTCAAAGGAAGATAGATGAATGGCCAATGGACACATGAAAAAATGCCCAACATTGCTCAGCATTCGGGAAATGCAAATCAAAACCACACTGAGATACCATCTCACCCCAGTTAGGATGGCTAATATCCAAAAGACTATGAGTGATAAATGCTGGCGAGTTTGTGGAGAAAAAGGAACTCTTATACACTGTTGGTGGGACTGCAAAATGGTTCAGCCTTTATGGAAATAGTATGGAGCTTCCCCAAACAAGTGAGATGGAGCTTCCCCAAACAAGTGAAATGGAGCTCCCACAAATAAGTGAGAACATGTGATATTTCTCTTCTGTGCCTGATGTGTTTCACTTAATATAATTCTCTCTAGGTCCATCCATGTTGTTGCAAATGGCAGTATTTCATTCTTTTTTATAGCAGAGTAGTATTCCATTGTGCAGATACACCACATTTTCGGTATCCACTCATCCGATGATGGACATTTGGGCTGGTTCCAACTCTTGGCTATTGTAAATAACACTACAAAAAACATGAGAGTACAGATATCACATTGACATGATGATTTCCATTTCTCTGGGTATATACCCAGCAGTGGAATACTGGGTCATATGGGAGATCTCTCTGTACTTGTTTGGGGAAGCTCCATACTATTTCCATAAAGGCTGAACCATTTTGCAGTCCCACCAACAATGTATAAGAGTTCCTTTTTCTCCACAAACTCGCCAGCATTTATCACTCATAGTCTTTTGGATATTAGCCATCCGAACTGGGGTGAGATGGTATCTCAGTGTGGTTTTGATTTGCATTTCTGTATGCTGAGTGATGTTGAGCATTTTTTCATGTGTCTGTTAGCCATCCATATATCTTCCTTTGAGAAAAGCCTATTTAGCTCTTTTGCCCATTTTTCCCTGGCTTACTTGCTTTTTTGTTATAAAGTTGATTCCGTTCCTTGTATATACTGGATATTAATCCTTTGTCAGATGTATATTTTGCAAATATTTTCTCCTACTCTGTTGGTTGCCTTTTAACTCTGTTAATTGTTTCTTTTGCTGTGCAGAAGCTTTTTAATTTGATATAATCCCATTTGTTTATTTTTCCTTTGGTTGCCTGTGCTTTGGGGGTCATATTCCTGAAGTCTGCGCCCAGTCCTACTTCCTGAAGTGTTTCTCCTATGTTTTCTTTAAGAAGTTTTATTGTTTCAGGATGTATATTTAATTCTTTAATCCATTTTGAGTTGACTTTAGTATATGGTGAGAGGTATGAGACTAGTTTCCTTCTCCTGCATATGGATATCCAGTTATCCCAGCACCATTTGCTGAAAAGGCAGTCTCTTCCCCAGTGTATAGGTTTGGTGCCTTTGTCAAAGATCAGATGGCTGTAGGTGTGTGGGTTGATTTCTGGATGCTCTATTCTGTTCCACTGATCTGTGTGTCTTTTTTTATGCCAGTACCATGCTGTTTTGGTTATTATGGCTTTGTAGTATAGTTTAAAGTCAGGTAATATTATGCCTCCAGCTTTATTTTTTTTTTTGCTCAGAATTGCTTTGGCTATGCATGGTCTTTTGTTATTCCATATAAATGTCTGGATAGCATTTTCCATTTCTGAGAAAAATGTCATTGGAATTTTGACGGGGATGGCATTGAATTTGTATATCACTTTGGGTAGTATGGACATTTTCACAATGTTGATTCTTCTGATCCATGAGCATGGGATATCTTTCCATCTTCTAAGGTCCTCTTTAATTTCTCTCAGCAGTGGTTTGTAGTTCTTGTTATACAGATTTTTCACATCCTTGGTTACATCTATTCCTAAGTATTTAATTTTTTTGGTGGCTATTGTAAATGGGCAACCTTTATTGATTTCTCTTTCTGCATGTTCACTATTGGAGAATAGAAATGCTACTGATTTTTGTGTGTTGATTTTGTATCCTGCTGCTTTGCTGAAATCATTTATCAACTCCAAGAGTTTTTTTGTAGAGGCTTTAGGCTGCTCCCTATATAGGATCATGTCATCTGCAAACAGGGACAGTTTGACTTCATCTTTTCCAATCTGGCTGCCCTCTTCTCTGATTGCTCTGGCGAGTACTTCCAACACTATGTTGAATAGGAGTGGTGAAAGTGGGCATCCTTTTCTAGTTCCTGTTCTTAAAGGAAAAGCTTTCAGCTTTTCCCCTTTCAAGATGATATTGGAATTGGGTTTATCATATATGGTTTTAATTATGTTGAGATACTTTCCATCTATACCTAACTTATAGAGAGTCTTTATCATGAATGAGTGTTGAATTTTATCAAATGCTTTTTCAGAATCTATAGAGATGATCATATGGTCCTTCTGTTTGATTTTACTGATATGGTGTATCACATTTATTGATTTGCATATGTTGAACCAACCTTGTATCCCTGGGATGAATCCTACTTGATCATGGTGTATAATTTTGCATATGTGTTGCTGTATTTTGTTAGCTAGTATTTTATTGAGGATTTTTGCATCTATATTCATCAAGGATATCGGCCTGTAGTTTTCTTTTTTAGTTGTATCTTTACCTGGTTTTGGTATCAGGGTGATGTTTGCTTCATAGAACGAGTTTGGGAGAATTGCCTCTGTTTCAATATTTTGGAATAGTTTGTAGAGAATTGGTGGCAATTCCTCTTTGAATGTTTGGTAGAATTCTGCCGTGAATCCATCTGGTCCTGGGCTTTCCTTTGTTGGGACCCTTCTGATAACAACTTCAATCTCTTTTATTGTTTTTGGTCTGTTCAGATTTTCTACATTTTCTTGGCTTAGTTTTGGTAGTTTGTGTGTGCCCAGCAATTTATCCATTTCCTCCAGATTTTCAAATTTGTTTGCATATAGCTGTTTATAGTATCCTGGAATGATTCCTTGTATTTCAGACATATCAGTTGTAATATCACGTTTTTCATTTCTAATTTTTGTTATTTGGGTCTTCTCTCTTCTTTTTTTAGTTAGCTGTACTAATGGTTTGTCAATTTTATTTATCTTTTCAAAAATCCAACTTTTTGATTCTTTGATCTTTTGTATCATTTTTTGGGTTTCAATTTCATTAAGTTCTGCTCTTATCTTGATGATTTCTTTCTGTCTGCTAACTTTGGGTTTGAATTGTTCTTGTTTTTCTAATTCTTTAAGGTGATGTATTAGGTTGTTCACTTGCCATCTTTCCATTCTTCTGAAGTAAGCATTTAATGATATAAATTTCCCCTTTAGTACTGCTTTTGCAGTATCCCACAGGTTTTGGTATGATGTATCATTGTTTTCATTAGTTTCAATAAATTTTTTGATTTCCTGTATTTCTTCGTGGACCCATATGTCATTAAGGAGAATGCTGTTTATTTCCATGTGTTTGTATAGTTTCCAGATTTTGTTTGTTATTGATTTCTAATTTTATTCCATTGTGGTCTGAAAAAATACATGGGATAATTCCAATTTTTTTGAATTTACTGAGAATTGATTTGTGACCTAACATGTGATCTATCCTGGAGAATGATCCATGTGCTGGTGAGAAGAATGAATATTCTGAGGTTGTTCGATGGAATGTTCTGTAGATATCTGCCAAGTCCAATTGGTCTAGAGTGTTGTTTAGATCTTGTGTTTCTCTGCTGATTCTTTGCCTAAATGATCTGTCCAATATTGATAGTGGGGTGTTCAGGTCCCCTGCTCTTAAGGTATTAATGTCTATTTCCTTCTTTAGGTCTAATAGAGATTGCTTTATAAATCTGGCTGCTCCAACCTTGAGTGTGTATATATTTATGATTGTTATGTCTTCTTGATGGATCAATCCTTTATCATTATGTAGAGGCCCTCATTATCTCTTTTTATGGTTTTTAGTTTAAGTCTATTTTATCAGATATAAGAATAGCTACTTCAGCTGGTTTTTTATTTCTGTTTGCATGGTAAATCTTTTTCCATCCTTTCACTCTTAGTCTATGTGAGTTTTTATAGGTGAGGTGGGTCTCTTGAAGGCAGCATATAGTTGGGTCCTCCTTTTTAATCTAGTCAGCCAGTCTGTGTCTTTTGATTGGGGAATTTAATCCTTTTACATTAAGAGTTGTTATTGAAAAGTGTTGATTTACTCCGAGCATTTTATTGATTTTTGTTTGGATGTCTTAAGTGTCTTTTGTTCCTTTTTTTCTGATTTACTGTTTGTCTTCTGTATTTGTTGGTTCCTTAGGTTGTAGATAACCTATTTTTTTTTCTCTTCATTGTTGGCATTTTTATTTTACTAGTGGGTTTTGATTTTTCTTGAGTTTTTATGGCCGTGGTAGTTATTTTTCAGGTACCAAACCCAGTACTCCCTTGCAAATTTCTTGTAAGGGTGGTCATGTGGTAGTGAACTCCCACAGTTTTTGATTGAGAAATATACTATTTACCCTTCCTTTCAGAAGGATAACCTTGCAGGGTAGAGTATTCTTTGCTGGCAATTTCTGTCTTTTAGTATTTTGAATATATCATCCCATTCCTTTCTGGCTTTTAGGGTTTGTGATGAAAGCCTGATGTTAGTCTGACTGGGGCTCTCTTATAGGTGATTTGACACTTCTCTCTTGCAGCTTTTAAGATTCTCTCTTTGTCTTTGAGTTTTGCCAATTTGACTATAACATGTCTTGGAGAAGCCCTTTTTGGGTTGAATACATTTGGGGATCTTTGAGCTTCCTGAATCTGAAGATCTATGTCTTCGCCTATACCTGGGAAGTTTTCTGCCACTATTTTGTTGAATATGTTTTCAACACAATCTCCTTTTTCCTCCCCTTCTGGAATACCCATGACTTGGAAATTTGAGTGCTTAAGGTTGTCTGATATCTCTCTTAGATTTTCTTCAATGTTTTTAATTCTTTTTTCTTTTCTTTTTTTTTTTTTTTTTTTGTCTGCTCGTGTTATTTCAAACAGCCCATCTTCAAGGTCAGAAGTTTTCTCTTCTGCTTCTGCAAGCCTGCTGGTTAAACTCTCTGTTTTGTTTTTTATTTCATTGAATGAATTCTTCAGCTCAGCAAGTTCTGCTACATTCTTTTTCAGGGCATTGATTTCCTTATACCTTTCTTCTTTCTGGTCCTGTATTCTTTTCCTCATTTCATTGTGTTGTATAGCTGAGTTTTCTTGTATCTCATTTAGTTTCCTTAGAATTATCACTCAAAATTCCTTGTCAGACATTTCAAGGGCTTCTTGTTCTATATGATTTAGAGATTGAGAGTTATTACCCTTTGGTGGTGTACTTTCTTGATTTTTCATATTTCTGGTATCTTTCCTTTGATTTTTAGTCATTGTGGCAGGGGATTTCGTGGTCCACTGGTTTGACACTATTGTCTGGCTAGGATGCTGCTGGGGCTGCCAATTTGGCACAGCTGTCTCAGTGTCTGCTCAGTTGCCCACTGGTGCCTTGGGTGCGTGGTCACCTCGGGTTTTGGGCCTCTCCTGGGAGGCACCTCTCTGGTCAGTGCATACTCAGGTGGGTTGGGGATCGAGTTGGGCAGTGGTGGTGAGGCCTACCTGCTGAGTCACACGCTGGCACCACAGGGCATGTAGTCTCTGCAGATCTTGGGCCTCTCCGGCTGGGCGCCTCTCTGATCGGCATGCACTCAGCCAGGCTGGGGATGGAGTCCTCAATGTACTTATTTAAATGTCACACATTGTATGTGTGTTCACTGTGATCTTCTCATATTTTATACTAACATGTTTTGCTTTTCAAATATTTGTAATTTTTGAGAATTCATTATATTAAAAAGTACTTAATTCAAAAAATTAACTACTAAACTATTAAAAAATGCTCTTTCTCTTTTTGTCATGTGAGGATGCAGCAAGAAGATGGCCCCTGCAAATCAGGCAATGGACCCTCACCAGACCCAGATCTGTTGGCATCTTGATCTTGAACTTCTCAGCCATTTGAGAAGTAAATGTTTCTTGTTTAAGCCACCCAGTGTATGGTGACTTGCTACAACAGCACAAACTAAGACACTTCCATGACTATTCAGTTGAAGTAGCCCTTTGTTACCCTCTTTTTTTAACCCAATTTACTTGACCTTTTTTTAAAAAAAATTACATGGCACTATCAGTACTTGTAACTTTTTTTTCCTTATGTCATTATTTGAACACACAAGGAAAGCTGAAACTTTGTCTCTTCCTTTTCCTTTCATTCCGGTATCTAGACTAGTACATAGTACAGAACAGGAGCTCAATAAATATTTGCTGAGTAAATGAATGATTGAGAATTTATTCCATGCAAGACAGAATTCATACACTAACACATTTGATCTTTTCAACAGCTCAATGAGATTTACTACCATTGCATTAAACATAAATTCCATGAAAGCAGACACAGGTATACCTGTAAATTTTTGACAACAGTAACTGTTCATAAATATTATGAATAAGTAAATAAGCCATATTGAAAGAAATTAAGTAGACGGTATAACAGTTTAAAAGTTTAAAAAGTAGATATCTTCTACATTAACACCTATGACTTCCATAATTTATTGTTGAAGAAGCTCAGAGCTACAGTTTGAGCCAACTCCATTTTCATGAGCTCAAACCCCTGTGTTACCTGTCTTCTGGACAGCTCTATTTACATCTCCAGTGGCCCTTGAACTCAAGATATACAAAACTGAATTTTTTTTGATGTTGCTATTGATTTTATTAGCAGTGAGAAATAAAATTTATTTCAGTATGATTTATCATTCATAACATCCATGTTACCTAAACATACCAGACTGAAATGCTATTTAAACAATTCAGTTATATGCTTCATATTTACATATATTAACAATTTTACATGATTATATATCAAAAACTAAAAACTAACTTTCAAATCAATTTTAAGTAAAGCAGACATCTGAGAACTATAGGATTGTATGTTTAGGGATGAAGAGATGAATAGGACATGATATGGAGGAAGGCATGCAGAGCTTCTTTGCCCTCCCCAGGTGTGCCACCCTCCAGGAACCTCAGCTACCCAGAAGCTCCATAGAACTGAATTTAAGATCTCCTTCTCAAATCTACTTTGTAAAGTTTCACTGGCTGAGTGAATGGCACCAGCACTTATCTACCAAACAAATTCCAGACGTCCTCCCTGTTCCCCTACAGGTGACTGGTAATCAATTTTTATTCTTTTTGATCAACATTTTGTATACTAACTGCCTTTTCTAGCTCCATTGATTTAGTCACTTCTTTCTGAACTATTTGTCTAGAGACTGCTTCTAAAATAATTTCTTTAGCAAAATTGGATATTTTACTAATTAAAAATTTAGTGGCTTTCTACAGTATTTAATAAAATCTAAATCCTTTACCACAACATGAGAAGTTTCACATGATCTGTACCCTGCCCAGCTCTCCACCTTTCTAACATCTAACATCACTCTCTCATCACTGACTAGTCTAGTCACACTGGTCTTTTGATTCCATGGAGGGTAAAACTCTTCCCTGCCTGAGCAATAGCTTTCTCCCACATGCCTGTTCATCCTTTGGATCTCAGCGACACCATCCCCAATCTAAATTATTCTCGACATCTTGCTCTTTTCCTTCCACAAATCACAAGCTGTTTGCATCTGTTTCCTCCACTAGATTATAAACTCCATGAGGGCAGACTTGGTGTCTTCGTGTTCACCACTGAATGCTCAGCACCTGACACGTGCCTGGCATACAGTGAAGGCACATTAAATATCTGTTCCATAAACAAATTTAGTATTTATTGAGTAAAGAGTTTATCGTGTGTGTTTAGAGAAGCATGCTTTATTATTTTTTATTGACTCATAATAGTTGTACACATTTATGGGTTACAGTGTGATATTTTGATATATGTATACAATGTATAATGACCGAATCTGGATAATTAGCATATTCATCACCTCAAACATTTATCATTTCTTTGTGTTCGGAACATTCAAAACCTATTCTTCTGATTGGAATTGTGGTTACTAGAGGTTGAGAAGGGGAGGGAAGGGATGGGAGAGGTTGATTATGGATACAAAATTACAGCTAGGTAAGAAAAATAAGTTCTAGTGGTCTACAGTCATGCTAGGCATCTATGATGAACAATAACTTATTGTATGTTCTCAAATGGTTAGAAGAGAGGAGCTCAAATGTTCTCATCACAAAGAAATAATAAAATTTTGTGATGATGGATATGATAATTATCCTGACTTGATCATCACACATTGTATACATGTATGGGTACTCTGTACACCACAAAAATGTACAATCGGTATGTACTATTAAAAAATAAAATAAAATCCACTCTACTATTTGAAAATATACAATAAATTATTGTTAACTATAGTCACCCTACAGTGCTATAGAATACTAGAACTCATTACAAGTAGCTGTTATTTTTCATCCATTAACCAACATCTCCCTATGACCCTTCCCAACTAGAGAAGCATGCTTTTATGTGTCCATTTTGGTTGGGATGATGTCAAGTGACGTGGTAGGGATAACAAAGAGAGAAAATTGAGGGTAAGAGGCAGGGGAAAGAAAAATAATGACAGAAAAAAAAAAGAGTGAAAGGGAAGAGTGATAGAATTATTGAAGAGAGTAATAGAAGAGGAGGCAGGGAAGAGACTTGTAGTGGGTTGGATGGTGGCCACAACAAAGAAAAAATCACATAAAATCCCTGGAACCTGTGAATACTACTGTATTAGTTTCCTAGAACCGCTGTAATAAAGTACTGCAAAGTGGGTGACTTAAAACAACAGACATTTATTTTTTCATAGTTCAGGAGGCCAAAAGTCTGAAATCAAGGTGTCAGTAGGGTTTGTTCTCCCTGGAAACACTGGGGGAAAATCTGTTCCATGCCTCTCTCCTAGCTTCTTGTTGCCAGAAATCCTTGGCATTCCTTGGCTTGTAGCCACATCACTCTAATCTCTACTTCCATCATCACATGGCATTCGCCTCTGTCTTTCTTGTGTCTTCACATGACATTCTTATAAGGACATGAGTAATTGGATATAAGACCCACCTTAATCCAGTATGACCTCATCTTAACTAATTACATCTGCAAAGACCTGATTTTCAACTAAGGTCAAATTCTGAGGTTCGAGAAGGACATGAATCTTTGGGGGCCACTATTCAATACAGCATGGTTATCTAATTTGGAAAAATGACATATACAGATGTAATTAAATTAAAGATCTTGAGAGATCATTCTAGATTACCAGTGTGGGCCCTAAATCCAATGTCAATTGTCTTTATAAGAATCAAACAGAAGAGCAGGGGCAATGTGAAGACATATGGAGAGACTGGAGTGATATGGCCATTAGACAGACACACAGAGGAGAATGTGATGTGAAGACAGAGGCAGAGATTGGAGCACTGTAGCCACAAGCCAAGGAAGCCAATGAATGCAGAGAGCCACTAGAAACTGGATGAGGCAAGGGAAGATTCTCCCCTAGACCCTTAAGAGGGAGTGCAGCCCTGCCAATGCCTTGATTTGGGACTTCTATCCTCCAGAACTGTGAGAGAATAAACTTCTGTTGTTTGAAAATATCCAGTTTGGGGTATTTGTTACAGCAGCAACAGCAAACTAATTCAAGCCTTAACAGAACAGAATTCACAGTGCACTATATTCTTTTAAGTACCATCAAAAACAAAACAAAAACCTTTCTGTAAGTTAGATTCTGCTTTTAACAGATCAAAGAGTTATTAGTAAATAAGAATTTGTGCACAGCTGTAAAGTTAAACCAGCTCAATTTCTGTAAACATAATGTTAAATGACATTTTAATACAAAAATATCCCTTCAATAACTGAAACGGATGGCTCTCTAACTTCTTTACTGTAAGAAAATAAATATGTTGTAAACTATCTTTCTGTATCTGCACTTATCTTCTGGCTGCGTGATAATTAACATCAGATTTTATCACACCTCATGTTCTTCTCTCTTTTCTGGGTAAGTTGTTTAATGTCATCTGTGTCTCTCTATTAATTTCTTTTTATCTTTGATTAACTTTTCTTTATGCTGCCTGATGTATAATTAGATTGGTACTGTGTAACCTGCAACGAGTAGCACAACTGCTTAAAGTGGCTTAGTTTTTGGACAAGTCATGTGATCAAGATAAAGCTAAATTAAATATAGGCAATTCATGATGAATCTCTTTCAAGCTCTGAATAAATTCAGAATTAAAGTCTGGCATCACTAAACAATCCCTTCCAACCCTTAAGTCCGATAGTTAACCATTTAAGTGGTAGATGCCACGCTACTTCAAAACGTCATACAGTGTTTTATTTCTTTCTGTATTCGGGTGCCTAATAGGGAAGACCTGATGATCCTGCAAGGTCTACCAGCAGTAAGTCCATTCATGAAACTCAAAGCCACTGGTCGCCAGGATACACTTCAAGGAAGAAGCTGGAGTACGGCTAGAATTTAGCACGCGAGGCAGTGGAAGGCAGGACTCCCCACCCCTCAGACTCGGTCTCTGACCCAATTCCCAGAGTTGTCCTGCTCTTTCGGTCGGTCAGCTCTGGGGGTCAAGCGACGGCGGGCACCCGTGCCCCCTCCGGACTCGCCGGCGCGGACCCCGCTCCGCCTGCAGGAAGCTTCGTTGGCGAGAAGGGGACTTGAGCACTCACTCACCACCCCTGAAGGAAGACCTTCCCCGACTTCCCCCTCCCAGGGGCAGGTGTTGGCAGGAGAGGGAGTCCGGGCCGAGCGCCCATCCGCAGGCCACAGATCTGGCGAGGTCCGGCCTGTCCTCCTCAGGCTACAGCGGCTGGAAAGTCGGGGTCCTGAGAACTTGGGCATTCGCCCCGCTCACTATTTCCAACCCACCCCCGGGCCTTAAGCACACCCCAGGAGGAAGCCCCTTTCCCGCGCAGACAGCCAAGCGCGTCTAACTCTAGCCGCTCGCGCGGGGAACCGGAGACCGAGAGTGGCCTCCCCTTCCCCCCGCGCACACGTCAACGCCGGCGTAGGGAAAGCGTCGCAATGCCCCGAAGAAGCGCGCCTACACAAAACCTGCACCCCGCTGCCGCAACTCCAACGGAGAAAGCCATGCCTCGAGCGCACGCCAGCCCTTCCCGCGTGCACCTGGCGGAGCGAAAGAGAGGCTCTCGGTGGAGATATGTTCCAGGGGCGCGGGCGGCTGTGCCTAAAGGTTTGATGGAGCGGGACCCTTGATGAGGCTGGGTGACTAGCGCCACACGAAGTTTCGGCGCCCCGCTCATTCCAAGCCTTCCGCGGGTCTCAGAGGCAGCATGTCTGTCAGCCCTACCCGGCTGCCGCCTCCGTTCACCGATCGCTCGCGCTTGCCAGCCCGGCCCAAGTCTCCTTTTCAGAACATCTGCACTTGGGAGCCCGTGTGGGAGCTTGTGCGCGACTATTAGGAGGCGTGTGGTAGTGATGGCGGCGCTCAGTGAGACTTTCCTGTCACTGGATACTACTACTCCCAACCCTCCTCCAAGCCGCCGAGCAACCTCCTGGTCTTTACTTTACGAGTGGCAATTTGACTTGTTCTGCTGCATGTCTGGAGGGATCGAGGAAAGTGTGGAGACGCCTCGGGGATTAAGCAATCGCCGCTTGAAAAGAAAAAAAGCCAAACAAATAAACAAAACCCACCCACCCTAACAAACATGAGGCTGCTGGAGAGAATGAGGAAAGAATGGTTCATGATCGGCATAGTGCTGGCGATCGCCGGAGCTAAGCTGGAGCCTTCCATAGGGGTGAATGGCGGTACGTATTGCACTCTGCCGGCTCCCCCACGGCTCCCACTTCAGAACTAATTTGTGAGTCTTGGAAAGCAGGGGCGACCCTAAACAAGTGCCTGCCTCCCTCAGGGGCACTGACCAGCCCGGTGTGTTTTTTGGCCCTTTTGCTGATTTTCTAACTTACCCCCAAAGGGGACTTGTAATTAGGAATGAGGCAAAGGAATCTGAGCACAGGTTGCCTTTTCCGCGAAAAATTAATGACTATCCTCAGTGTCAAGGAGTGAGGTTACAGAGAATGGAACTTACTCCTTTTGCCTTCAAAGTAGCATCCTATCCCAAGGGATTGTAGGTGCCAGGAGGTCGTGATCTATCTTGGAATGGACCTCATTACCTAGTCTATTTCCGATTCCTCCCCTCCCCACGTGAAAAAAAAGGGTGGGGGTAGACATAAAAGGAAAAAGGGACAGCCTAGACCCCCAACCCAGAATTTTTGGCCCACATGATGGAGAGTGATCATTTGCTATAGTTGCTGCCGCTCCAGAAACTCCCAAGCCGACTGACACGTCGCCCTCTCTCATTACCGGACACTACTTCCGTGTTCTGCCGAGACTCAGTTGCTGCATTCGCCGTCTAGCAGATACAGACTGTGTTAGACTATGCGTAGAGTGTATTTTGGCAAGGAAATGTAGATGGGCTAAAAACATACTTAAATCTCTGAATAGTGGGAGCCTTGTAATGTGGCAATGGTGGGCATTGTGGGAACTCTGGAAATATCATTGGCCCTTTATGTCCGTTCCCCCCGCCACCCCCCCCCCCCGAACTTCAGACAGTCTTTTTCTGTTTTTCGTAAACATTCATTGACTTTCTTCAATTCATTCGTCTTTTGACCTTGTTTGTCTGTTTCCAAGCTTACTGACAGGTTTAATACATAATCATAGTCATACAGCGTGGGACTAATAAGGACAGAAGTTATTTGTACCTTTTTGGTAAAACATGATGGAAGTGAATGAAATGATCTTTCAGGAGAACAGAGGTTTCTTCTCCCCTTGACCCTCAATTTTTCCATTTAGAAGTAGCTTCCAAGAACATTTTTTAAAGGAATTTGTAAAACAAAGATTGTGGAGAGATTAAAGCTTGCTTTAAAATGTTTTTTCTTCTATAGTCAACAAAATGTATTTATCTGTGAGAATAAAGCTGTTATTCCTCGTGGTTTCTCCCACTAAGGGGAGTTTGTCAGTTTCTTCTTTAACATAGCTTCTCTGTGAGTTTTGGGGAGCTTGCAAACGCTGGTATTTCAGGTTCTGTGAAATGAAGACCCACCTTTCCCTGGAGCTAACTGAATTTCATAGTAAGAATTAGAGTGTCTTTCTGGTAATCTGCAGTGCACACTTCACTAGTTATAGCTTTTTGTATTAGATGTATTTGCTCAGTTTTGAGGTGAAATTACAGGTGATTTATGATCTTTAAATGTAAATCTGCAGAGGCTATGTTTGGCAAAATACCTTTTATTTTACATTACCTAAATGATCTGTGGGAAGAAAGGTTTTGAAAGTGAATCATTTTCCTACGGCTTCCCGCCAGTGGCATGTATGAGACAGATTCTGTAATCTTGTCTGCTTATTCACTTGTATGCTGCTTATTGAAGTTTTGGTACCTTACTGCATCTTTAAAAAGTTGCTTATTTTTACTATTCCTTATTTCATTAATATAGGGTAATTAATTTCTTTAATTTAAAAAAGAGTAGAACTTTAAGAGCTAGAAGAGACTCTCAAAGTATTTTAGGGCAACATGCTTCTTTTACAGTTGAGGATACTAAGGCCTGAGGTGACTCAACCTAGGTTAAGTGATCTGGCTTAGGGATGAAGAACCATTGGAGACCAGAGCTCCCTCCACCTTATTTCCTATCAGTTGCAAAATCCATTCTAATTGTCCTGGCAAAAAATCATTAAAAATAAAATAACCATTATAAAGAAGGGCTCTGTATAATGAAGTCATTTCCCATGCTCTGATTTTTCACTTAAAGGAGCACAGCAAAATCAGGTAATACTAGACAACAATGTACTCATATGATTTCTTTGATAGCTGTCCCTGTGTAAAAGTTACTTTTTCTAAGAACAAAAGTTAAACAGTTGTATGGGATTTCCTATATAGGCTGTCAGGTTAAGTTCTTGATATTTCTGTTGAGCTTTTAATTGACCTTTCCAACTTAAAATATCTTAAATAAAAACAAACCCCTAAAAATATTACCAAATAACACTTCCATTCCAGTAGTTAAAACAATCAAATTCTAAGAACAGGGAGAGGAATAGATGCTGAAAATGCTTCTGTCATAAACTGCTCTTTAGAATGGTCTAAAGCATCTCTCTTGGCTTGTAACTTTTAGTCAAAAGGTTGCATTTATGGGCTTTGAGCACTGTAATTGTGATTTTTAATGCATTCACATTGTACAATTTTCGGATGAACAATTTTCTAGACGTTCTTTTAAGTGGGAAAAGTTTCAGTATTTTTCAATTTGTTAAGATGCTTACTTCATCTTTACCTGGATTGATACCTTAATGACTACACTCTATTTTTAAGTGTAAGACCTCTATACTTAAAGAATTACACATATGAATGCTCTGACCTCCCTTTAAAAAGTCTTTACAGGCAATTGGTGAGTTAGTATGGTAGAAAACTTATAGATGTGGAAACCCTAAATATAGAGAAGTTGAACGAATTTTCATATGGGAAGTATAACAGATATTCTTAGTACACTGTTCTTTTAACTCAGTTACATTTTATTTTCAAACATGTAGAAGGTTGGAAATAAAAAGCCATAGAAGATGTAAATATGTAGATTCTGAGGTGTTGAAAATCTGTTCCAATGATGACCTAGGGAAGCCCTGACCTATTGCATACTTTAGAGTTTATGGGAGTTCAGCATTGTGCTATTCATTCTTGGGAAGAGAAAAGTTTGCTTCTTTGGAAGTACAGAGTAAGTTTCTCATTTCTAACTGCATCTTAAATTATTGTTGTTAGTAAGACATTAATCCTAAAAAAGGAAACTGCTTTGTTTTTCCATTAAAAAACATAACCAGATATATACTGTAAGTTAAGTATATTAGCATGAATATCTTAGAATATCTTAGATTAGATTTGGAAGTGAAATTTACTCTGATGATGAGTGGCTTTTGTAAAATGATGATAGATCCTTGCATTTTTAAGTATTCCAAAACATTTTTTCCCTTCCATTAAAGAGCATGGGTTTTGGAGCCCAAAATTTTTTTCAATTTTTTTCCTATTTTTTATTTATTTATCATTATACAATGTATTTGATTTTCGTGGCCCTTTCCATCCCTCTTCTCCCTTTACAAAACTGGCAACCTCAGTTCTGTTCTCTTCTCTTAAAAAGTTCAATGACTTATTGTGATTGTTGTATCTTTCTTTGTTGTTTGTTTGTTTATTTGTATTAGCTCCGACATATAGGTGAGAACGTGTGGTATTTCTCTTTTAGTGCCTGGCTTATTTCACTAAATATAATTTCATTCTTTTTTATAGCAGAGCAGAATTCCATTGTGTAAATATACCACATTTTTCTTATCAACTCATCCAGTGATGGGCATTTCAGCTGGTTCCAACTCTTGGCTGTTGTAAGTAGAGCTGCAATAAACATGGAAATACAGGTATCCCATCAACATGTTGATTTCCATTCCTTTGGGTATATACCCAGTAGTGGGATAGCTGGGTCATATGGCAGTTCTACCTGTATTTGTTTGAGGAACCTCCATATCATTTTTCATAATGGCTGCTCCAATTTACAGTCCCACCAACAGTGTAAGAGAGTTCCCCTTTCTCCACATCCTCACCAGCATTTGTTGTTCTCAGTCTTTTTGATAATAGCCAGCCAAACTGGAATGAGATGATATCTCAACATGGTTTTGATTTGCATTTCCCTGATGCTGTGTGATGTTGAGCATTTGTTCCATGTTACTGTTAACCATTCTTATATCTTCATTTGAGAAACGCCTATTCAGCTCCTTTGCCCATTTTTTAATCAGGTTACTTGATTTTTTACTGATAAGTTTTCTGAGTTCCTTGTATATTCTGGATATTAATCCTTTGTCAGATGCATATTTTGCAAATATTTTCTCCCACTCTGTTCATTATCTTTTCACTTGGTTAATTTCTTTTGCTCCGCAGATGCTTTTTAGTTTGATGTAATCTAATTTGTTCATTTTTCCTTTTGTTGCCTGTGCTTTTGGGGTCATATTCATAAAGTCTATGTCCAGTCCTACTTCCTGAAGTGTTTCCCCTATGTTTTCTTTTAGGAGTTCTATAGTTTCAGGATGTATGTTAAATTCTTTAATCTATTTCGCGTTGATTTTGGGTGTATGGTGGGATGTACAGGTCTAGTTTCATTCTGCATATGGATGTCCAATTTTCCTAGTACCATTTATCGAAGAGGCAGTCTTTTCCCCAGTATATACTCTTGATGCCTTTGTCAAAGATCATATGGCTGTAGGTGTATGAGCTGATTTCTGGGTTCTGTATTCTGTTCCATTGGTCCATATGTCTTTTTTTATGTGAGTACTGTTTTGGTTATAGCTTTATAGTATAATTTGAAGTAGGGTAGTGTATGTCTCTGGCTTTATTTTTTTTGCTCAGGATTGCTATGGCTATTTGGGGTCTTTAATTGTTCCAAATGAATGTTAGTATTGTTTGTTTCCATTTCTGTGAAAAATGTCATTGTTATTTTGATATAGATTGCATTGAATCTATAGATCACTTTGGGTAGTATGGACATGTTCACAATCTTAGTTCTTCCAATCCAAGAGCATGGAATATCTTTCCATTTTCTTGTGTCTTCTCTAATTTCTCTTAACAGCGATTCATAGTTCTCATCGTAGAGATCTTTCACATCCTTGGTTAACTTTATTCCTAGGTATTTGATTTTTTTTAGTGACTATTGTAAATGGAATAGCTTTCTTGATTTCTTTTTCTGCTAGTACGTTCTTGGAGTATTAAAATGCTACTGATTTTTGCATGCTGATTTTGTCTTCTGCAACTCTGCTGAAATCATTTATCAACTCTAAGAATTTTTTTGTAGAGACTGTAGGTTTTTCCATATATAGGATCACATCATCTGCAAACAGGGACAGTTTGACTTCGTCTTTTCCAGTCTGGATGCCCTTTATTTCCTTCTCTTCCTTGATTGCTCTGGCTAGTATTTCCAACACTATGTTGAATAGGAGTGGTGAGAGTGGGCAACCTTGTCTCGTTCCTGTTCTTAAGGGAAAAGCTTTTAACTTTTCCCCATTCAGGATGATATTGGCAGTGGGTTTGTCATATATGGCTTTAATTGTGTTGAGATACTTTCCTTCTATACATAGTTTGTTGAGAGTCTTTATAAAGAAGGGATGTTGAATTTTGTCAAATGCTTTTTCAGCATCTATTGAGATAATCATATTTTTTGTCTTTGATTTTGTTGATGTGGTGTATCACATTTATCAATTTGCACATGTTGAACCAACCTTGCATCCCTGGGATGAATTCCACTTGATTGTGGTGTATAATTTTTTGGATGTGTTGCTGTATTCTATTTGCTAATATTTTATTGAGGATTTTTGCATCTATATTCATCAAAGATATTGGTCTATAGTTTTCTTTTTTTGCTCTATCTTTGTCTGGTTTTGGTATCAGGGTGATGTTTGCCTGATACCAAAAGTTGGGAGAGTTTGGGAGAATGGCCTCTGTTTCAATCTTTTGGAATAATTTGAAGAAACTTGGCATTAATTCCTCTTTAAATATCTGGTAGAATTCAGCAATAAAGCCATCCAGTCCTGGGCTTTTCTTTGTCAGGAGACTGCAGATAACAGCTTTGATCTCTTTGATTGTTATTGGTCTGTTCAGATTTTCTGTGTCTTCTTGGTTCAGTCTTAGTAGTTTGTATGTGTCCAGAAATTTGTCCATTTCCTCCTGGTTTTCAAATTTGTTGGCATATAGTTGTTTGTAATAGTCTCTAATGATTCTTTGTATTTCAGTGCTATCAATTGTAATGTCTCTTTTTTCATTTCTAATTTTTATTTGAGTCTTCTGTCTTCTTTTTTTAGCCTAGCTAATGTCTTATCTATTTTGTTTGTCTTCTCCAAAAACCAACTTTTTGTTTCATTGATCTTTTGTATTGTTTTTTGGGTTTCTATTTAATTTAGTTCTATTCTGATCTTAATTATTTCTTTTCATCTACTAACTTTGGGGTTGGAGTGTTCTTGTTTTTCTAGTTCTTTGAGGTGAACCAGTAGGTTGTTTATTTGCAATCTTTCTATTCTTCTGATGTATTTATTGTGATAAACTTCCCTCTCAGTGGAATATGTAACAATATATTATATATTTATATAATAAATAATGTGTCATTATTTTCATTAGTTTTAATAAATTTTTTGATAATTTGTTTAATTTCTTCTTCGACCCATATGTCATTCAGTAGAATGTGGTTTAATTTCCATGTTTTTGTATAGTTTCCATAGTTCCGTTTGTTGTTGATTTCCAGTTTTAATCCATTGTGGTCTGAAAAAATACATGAAATAATTTCAGTTTTTTAAAATTTAATGAGGCTCGATTTGTGATTAAACATGTGGTCTATCCAAGAGAATATTCCATGTGCTGATGTGAAGAATGTATATTCTGTGGTTGTTGGATGAAATGTGCTATAGATATCTACCAAGTCCAATTGGTTTAGGGTGCTGTTTAGACTTTGTGTTTCTCTGTTGGTTTTTTGCCTAAATGATTCGTCCAATGTTGAAAGATGGGTGTTCAGGTCCCCTACTATTGTGGTATGTCAGTCTATCTCTTTCTTTAGGTCTAATAGTGTTTGCTTTATATATTTGACTGCCCTAGTGTTGGGTGCATACATATTTATGATTGTAATGTCTTCTTGCTGGATAGATCCCTTTATCATTATATTGTGGCCTTCTTTGTCTCTTTTTATGGATTTTGTTTTAAAGTCTATTTTATCTGATATAAGAATAGCTATTCCTACTCATTTTTCATTTCTATTTGCATGGTATGTCTTTTTCAATCCTTTTACTCCTAGTCTCTGTGTCTTTAGAGGTGAGGTGAGTCTCTTGAAGACAGCATATTGTTGGGTGTATCTTTTTAATCCAATTAGTCAGTCTGTGTCTTTTGAGTGGGGAATTTAATCCTTTTACATTAAGAGTTATTATCGAAAGGTGTTGATTTACTCCTGGTATTTTATTGATTTTTGTTTGGATGTTTTAAATATCTTTTGTTTCTTTCTTTCTGTTTTATTGTTTGTCTTCTTTGTTTGTTGGTTTCTTGTGGTGGTTGGATAAAGTCCTTTTCTTTTTATTGTTTGCATTTTTATTTTACTGGTGGGTTTTATTCCTTCTTGTGTATTCATGATCCTGATGGTTCTTTTTCAGGTACCAGACCCAGTACTCCCTTGAGGATTTCTTGTAGGGCTGGTCGTGTGGTGGTAAACTCCTGCAGTTTTTGTTTGTCTGGGAAATATACTATTTGTCCCTCATTTCTGAAGGATAGCCTTGCTGGGTACAGTGTTCTTGGCTGGCAATTTTTGTCTTTTAGTATTTTGAATATATCATCCCATTCTCTTCTGGCCTTTAAGTTTTCTGATGAAAAGTCTGCTGTTAGTCTTATAGGGTCTCTCTTATAGGTGAATTGAAACTTTTCTCTTGCTGCTTTTAGGATTCTCTCTTTGTCTTTTAACTCTGCCAAGTTGACTATAATGTGTCTTAGAAAATGACTGTTCTGGGTTGAATCTGTTTAGGGACCTTTGAGCCTCTTCAATCTGAAAGTCCATATCTTGCTCTATACCTGGAAAGTTTTCCACTATTATTTCATCAAATATGTTTTCAATGACTTTTCCTTTTTCCTTCACTTCTGGAATACCATAATTCAGATATTTGTGCACTTAAGTTTGTCTGCTATCTCTCTCAGATTTTTTTCATTTTTTAAAAATTCTTGTTTCTTTTTTTGGGGGGGGGGTCCACCTGGGTTATTTTGAAAAGCTTGTCTTTATGATCTGAAATTCTCTCTTCTGCTTGTTCTAGCCTACTTTTTAAGCTCTCTGTTTTGTTTTTTATTTCATCAAATGAATCCTTCAGCTCCACCAGCTCTGCTACATTCTTTTTTAGGGCATTAATTTCTTTGTACATTTCGTCTTTCAGGTCCTGGATACTTTTTCTTATTTTGTTGTTTTGTCTGATTCTTCTAGTATCTCATTGAGTTTCCTTAGGTTTATTACTTGAAATTCCTTTTCAGTCATTTCAAGGACTTCCTGTTCTATAGGATCTGGTATTTGGTAATTATTATATACCTTTGGTGGTGTCATATTTTCTTGCTTTTTCATATTCCTGGTATCTCTATGTTGGTGTTTAGTCATCTGGCAGAGCAGTTGCTTTTTCTAATACTCTGGAGTGGGGTTTGCGGAGAGGGAGTTCCTCTTGTACGTATGTTTTATTATGATGGTTAAATGCAGTAGTGTAGTCTCCATGTAGGTACTTTGGCCAAATTCAGTGTTGGAGTTAAGTGAGAGTGCCTCTGTGACCTAGTCCCTAGGACACTTAGTATTTCCTTGCTTAGTCTGGTGACACTATGTTGGTTCATTGGGATGTAGGCAAGCTCTCAAATTTTGGAGGCTAGTACCTTGGAGTCTTGTTACTCTTAGGTTATGGTGGGTGTTCTTTGGCAGGAATGTTGGCACCCTGGCTAGGTCCCCCTTACTTTGATGGGTGCTCTGGGGTATACTAGCACTCCTTGATCTGAATGGGTAACTATGGGTGGGTTTTCTCTTTTTTCTATCCCCTTTCCCTGGGCTCTACTGGTGGCGCTCCTTTTGTCTATGTCAAAGAGTGGTCAGCAGGTCACCTATGAGGTAGCAGTGGCTGCTGATAAGGCAGTGAGCTGTCCTGTGTTAGCAGTTACTATGGTGGTAGTGTCTATCACAGCCCACTCATTCTGCACTGCTGTTTGCAGCAATAGCAGGAAGTGTGGCTGCTGGTGCAGCTGCCTGTTGCTCCAGTGTGGCCTTGGCAGCAGCTGATTGGGCTCTCAGGGGCAGGGCCTGCTTGCTGGGGTCCCATGTGGCTGCCTGTTGCTCTGGCAGGCAAAATTTTCTTCATTTTTTTTAAGGCCAATTTTATTTTGATTGTACTACCCCCTTTCATTTTTGTTGCTAAACATTTTTTTATTTTGTTCAAATGAAAAGTGAAAACATATTTCCAGTTTGAGTTTTATAGCCATCTTGAGATCTGAATCTGGTTATTTTGCTGATTTGGAGGATGTATTTATTAGCTTGAGGAGGAAACAAATATAATTTTTGTATATTAGTTTCAACTCTCACCTCTGTGCAAATATTTACCAAATTTTTATTTCGGCGTTGGGTGACTTCAAGTTCTGCATTCCCAACTTGGGCAATATGTTAGTTTCTCAGTTGATTATGTGTCAGAGGAGCCTTAGGTTTCTCTAAATCAAAATTAATCACTCTTTCCCTCTTACAGGTGCAGTGTAGGTGGACTTGTAATATCCTCACCATCTCCTTTAATAGGTTAGAGTTGTTTAGATGTGCATCTAATATAGAAAGACAGTATACCCTGTCTCTAGAATTTAAAACATTAAAAGTCATGAATTATTCCTCTGAATCATGCCAAATAGCTAATAGTTATGAGTATTTATGTATGTGTTTGTTGAGTGTTGGAAGAGTTAGCTTCTTAAAAATAAAGTTGCTGGTCAACTAAGATAAATGCTACCTCAAAGAAACATTCAATCCAAGTAAATGCTGTGTATATGCTGTGAAGATGCATCTTTGGACATGTCCCTTAGCTCTCACTTGCAACCATATTGCTAACTCTAACTCCTCCTATTTAGAAATTCTGGAGGCAACACTGTGGGTGGAACCACAATCAAAAAAGAATAAGGTCTCAAAAAGCAGGGGATTGGAGGAAAATAAAAATAATATGTTTAAAAAAGCAGAGTATTTAAAATTCCTGGAGGCCATCTACTTCCAAAACAAGGCACATTCGTTTATTCATTTATTCCTTGACTTTATAATCAGCTCCTCTCCTGAATCACAGTCCTCCTCAGCTGCTGAGGAACTATTTCTTTTTTTTTTTTTTTTTTTGGTAGGTGGCCAGTATAGGGATTGAACCCCGGACCTTGGTGTTATTAGCACCAAACTAACTAAAGGAGTTAAGTGGCCAATAGCCATAGAAATATTACTTCTATGTGTGAGTGCTGAAACAGATTCACTCACAAGTATAAACATAATGTACAGTAAACCCTCCGTATCCATGGATTCAACCAACCTTGAATGGAAAATATTTTTAAAAAACAATAAAAATTAACAATACAACAATAGAAAATAATAAAAATAAAAACAATACAGTATAACAACTATTTACTTAGCACTTACGTTGTATTTGGTATTATAAGTAATCTAGAGATTATTTAAAGTATACCTGAAGATGCACATAAGTTATATACAAACACTATACCATTTTTTATCAGGGACTGGGCATCTGCAGATTTTAGTATCCTTGATGGTCCTGGACCCAATCCCCTGTGGATACCAAGGGACAGCTATACGTCTTTTTTAAAGTTTTTGAACAGCCTCTACTGCCCCCAAATGTAATGCCTTTGCACTTGATGTCCTATGAAAGTTCTGAGGAAGAATCCTTCCTTGCCTCTTCTACCTTGTGGTGGTTGCCAGCTATCCTTAGCATTTCTTAGCTTGTGGAATTATTACTCTAGTCTTCACCTGTCTTCACATGGCCATCTTTCCTGTGTGTATGTCTGTGTACAAATTTTCCTCTTCTCGTAAGAATACCAGTCATTGGATTAGTGACCACCCTCATCCAATAAGAATTCACCTTAACTTGATAACCTATGTAAAGACCCTATTTCCAAATAAGGTCACATTCATATATTGTGGGCAGACATGAATTTTGAATTTCAAACAGACACTGCTTAATCCAGTACAAGAGGATTGAATAGAATGTCAAATATGAGATGATCTCCAATTTTAAAATGTTGGTATATACCAGGGTTTCTCAACGTTGGCACTATTGACAGTTTGGACATGATAGTTTGTTGTTGGAGGGCTGTCCTATTCCTTCCAGATGTTTAGCAGAATTCCAGGTGTGTACCCACTAGATGCCAGTAGTACACCTTATCCCTTGAGGTACAACAGCCAAAGAAAGCTTGCAAACATTGCCAATTGTCTGGTGGTGGGGTGGGGCAAAAATGCTGCTGCTGGAGAACACTGGTACACCAGTATAAAATGGCATTTCTCAGAACTGCATCTTTTAAAAGAATTTTGTTCTTTTGTTAACACATTAGGTCTTCAGGCCAGTTGAGTACAAATCACAAATGATACATTAAATATCAAGAATGCCCCTATTCTCACAGTGTTAACACATTTGTGGTGATGCCAGCCTAAATCCAGAGAGAGTTTTCTGAAGGGCAAGGACTAGGCCTGTCTGGTTCACCACAGTATCCCCAGGGCCTAGCACAATTTAATATAATAACAATAATAGAAATATACCTTAAGTACTGTATATGCATTATCTCATTCATATTATGAATGTTCAGTAAATATTTGTAGAAAGAATACTCTTGGGCAGAATTGAATGTATGCATGTTTACAAGCTTTTATTTCTGGTGTCATAGAAGGAATAAAATGGTATTTGCTAAAGAGAAGGGAATCTCTTCCATTTATTCTCTTCTCTGGGTTTGGGGGTATTTTGATTTTTATCTAACAACTGATACCATGACAGATATGATTAGGACCTACTGGAGTACTTCGAAAAATTCATGGAAAGGTTTTTAGTATCTTTTAATTCTATTTTTCTATGAACTTTTTGAAGAACCCTGGTATATTGGAGGATGTTGCCTACCTGCTCTCCTGTTTACTTTTTTTTCTGGCAGTTGGCTGGTACAGGGATCAAACCATGGACCTTAGTGTTATTAGCACTGTGCTCTCACCAGTTAAGTTAACAGGCTAGCTCCTGCATACTTTTTTATTATTCTGGTCTGAGGATACTATGCTGAGGTGGACAGCCAATGTCCATGACCTCTGGAAAATCCTCTCTGGAGTTAGGCTGCATCACAATGAATGCTTAACTCTGTTAGGACAGGAGAACACTAGAGCAACACTAATATTTAGAGAAGTATTTGTTCTCCTCTGATAGATTCTTCTTTCATACCAAGTTGTCTACTGGAAATTCTTTTCTAACAGTAGCTCATTTCTCTCTTTTTAGGACCACTGAAGCCAGAAATAACTGTATCCTACATTGCTGTTGCAACAATATTCTTTAACAGTGGACTATCACTAAAAACAGAGGTACTGTCACTTATGGGGCACATGAAAAGCTGGGAGAAAATTTTAATCTGTACTTACTGTTTTGAAATTCACTGCCCTTTTGTAAGGCTGTTTATAGCTATACTCTGAAGGCGTCATTATAACAGAAGATAACTTAGACTTCTGCAAAGGACTTGTATTTTGTTCCTATGTATTATAGAAACTTTATCCTTTAGCAGCATGGACCCTGAGGATGTGGTTATAATGAGTATGTTTTAATATGGCAACTGAACTGAAGCATCTATTTCAGGTCTTCCGCAAATTATGGTGGTAACTACAATGGTGTCTGCTGTGCCTGGGCACATCTGAGTTGTTGATGTTTATTTGGTTTCCATAACTTTTGTGGATCACTTTTTGTTCCTAGGACTCATGCTGCTTAAGTAATGCTTATTATGTCATAACTTTTAACTAATTTTTAGTTTTAAAAAACATATTCTTTCCTAGCATATCTATTAAATATTAATAGGTGTTTTAAGAGAAATATTGTTATTTTCATACCAAGTCACAATCTATCATGCATACATTTCGGTAATGTTATTTACTGATCCAGATTTCACTGAACATGGGATTCTTTTGGAAGTGAAGAAATTCAGACATTTTTACTTCTGAGAAAGAAATGAGTAGAGTTTATAATGGAAGAAAAAAAGAGGAGAAAATACCCTTTTGCTTTTGAACAAATCACGTAACGTTATCATTCATGCTTATTCTTATGTAGATGGGAAAATCTTACCATAAGAAGGTTTTTTTTTGGAAATGGCTTTAAAAGTAAAAATTCTGGTTTAGCATAATGTCTTACCTTTATTTATTTTATTTTATTTATTTTATTTATTTATTTTGTATGTAATTTGAATGAAGACCAAATTTGATTACTTCCTTCTTAGATCACCCTCATAGCAACATGGAAAAACCTATGATTCTACTAAATTTATGTATTCTGAAGCTATAAGGTTGGTATAAATCTTTTCATGGGGGTATTTTTTGATATACATAGGATCAGCATGTAATGTCTACAAATGGCAAATTGTCTCAAGAATTCTAAATAATCTTGCTGATTACCTACTGTTCTGAAAAGAATTGACATGGGAAGAGATTTCCTAAATATGTCAAATTCCAGTTTTTGTAAACAGTATTGATACAAGAAGACAATCATTAGTCTCACAGGGTATAGGTTTTTTTCTATCAACACCCAAGTTCTAATATTGGTTCTCAAATGTGGGGCACAGTGATACAGAAAGATAATTACTGCTACCATGGTGCCGGACTGATCTTACTTGGAGGTCTTCCTGCTGGCTTTGGCTAATGCTCTTTGTGGAGTAACTGCCTTATTCAAGTCCTCTCCTTGAGATGTTGCTCTAACTACATCCCCTGTGGCAGCTTAATGTTTACAGCTGTTACTTATGCCATGGGAAATCTGGCAAGACTTGATTTCCCTCACTCCTTAGCTTCTTACTTAATGTTATTCTGGAAAGCAGCTGACTTTGGGGGATGCAGAAATTGAGGAAGGAAAAATGCCACAGCTATCAGCATTTCTCTAAGAACCAACTTCTTCTATAAGCACCCAGGAAACCTTTAGAGTCATCCTGCTAGTTCAGATCTAATGATGAAATGCCTTGATTCTGTGCTTTATAGTGGTATCTAAATAGCCATCAAAGCCATTTCCTCAATCAAAGACCCTTTTCAAACTAATGCAACATTAAGTCATTTTCAAAAGCCATTTAATTTAAGATGTCCTAGATTGCATCATTGTGTAATATTAAACCATCTCTAAGCCCTGCTAATTTCCTGGGTAACCTAACTTGTAAATTAGGAGGTAGCAGTCTTGTTATTTATTTTCTAGTTAATAATCCTATGTTACTTTCAGCTGAGACTGCGATTTGTATATCTTACTAGGTCCTAGAATAATGCATTTCTGCACATGGGAGATGGTAAATTGTTACTGACTTGAGTTTATCTGGAAGCATTTATGTTGCAGTTGGTTAGAGTGCAGTGTTATAACACCAAGGTCAGGGGTTCATATCCCCTAACCAGCCAGCTGTCAAAAAAAAAAGAAAGAAAGAAAGAAAGAAAGAAAGCATTTATGTTGGTCCCATTTGAGTCTGATTTATATTGAACATTTCATGTAGTATTACTCATAAACTGACTTAATGATGTGTATCCTAAAATTTATTTTACTAATTTGTTAAAATTATAAAGGGCACTGTGCTAATGCAATGCTAAATCTTCAGTTTTATAACTGTTGATTTCTAGTTTTGCCTGTTGAAATGGTTTCTGAAATTTTATTGTATTGAAATTAAACAAGGTCACATTTAAAATCTATTTTGTATTTAGCTAACTTCAAACCTACAATTTCAGAGGATTTGTCACTTAACAGACTGTGGCAGGGCCAACTCATTTCAAGAAATACCTATTATGGGCCGATGGCTACAGGGCACAGTGCTTGGTAGCAGGAGGCTCAGGGCCTGAAAAAAGGTTGCAAGTAGTGCAGAATATACAGGTTTTTCTTTATTTTCTTAAACAGATTATTAGTTTTTAATCCCATTAGCTGAAAAGTAACTATAGCAAATTCTAAATTTTAGGCCCATGCTGCTAATTTCAAGCCCAGAGCTATGAGGCTGATTCTCAGAAAGTGAGTCAGATAAAGGTCAAATAAGGGTTAGAAGGGAAATTGGTATATAACGAAAATATTTCTATGTCCTAGACATAGCCCTAGTTTTAAGCAATTTTTGATTCTGTCAGTGAGACACTGGTATAATCACTACATTATGTGGATTATCTCCTTAAGGTTATTTTAATGGAATTTGACCTATATTACATGTGAATAAACAAAATGTCACACAGAGTCAACTTTTCAATTATTCATAATGGCACTTATTTGAATAGGTGATCCTAAATTCTACATAGGAATATATGGAATAAACACTATTTTAGATTTTATGGGGTTTACTTGCTTTTTCTTTTCCAGTATTACCTTATTTTATCTTTTGGTTATATGAAGAAGATATGGAAAACATGACACTGGGTTTTTGTGACAGTCTTAAAAATCTTTCTTAGAAACACTTCATGTCTGTTACTTCCCTGTTGTTAAGAGTCCTCTCATGGCCCAATATGGTGGGCTGTTGTGATTCATTTTGCTGGATTCTTTACTGTACCATTATTCTAATTGTTGGGAAAATACAGGAAAATGGTCAGGGCCCTTCAGATGTTCAGAATCTTGCTGACCATTTGATGTAAATATGCATGTACGCCCAGGTGTTCCTTGGTTATTGTCTAATGTAATTGTGCATGTGCACCCAGGTGTCCTGGGTTATGGACTTAAGTATAAAGGACTAATGGCTCTGATACACGGTGCTTCTTGGGACGCTCCGGGAGGCCACTAGGGCGGCTACTCCTAGCTCTGAATAAAGCCTATTAATTTTTTACCCACAGCTCCCAGGACCTTTTCTTCTTACCTAGCTCGTAGACCTCCACGTGAAGGGTTTGTGATGTGGTCTGTACAACAGGCTCTAGGGGGTCTATGAGCTCTAGCCCTACCTAGCTTTACACTGATACAATGTGAATTTTTTCTAATTGTCATTTATTAGATCAGCTAGTGTTTTCTAACTACATTTTAGTTTTCATAAAATTTTTCTGATTATAAAAGTGATATTTACTCATTTTAGAGAGATTGGAAGTAAAAATAACTGCTATTAACATTCACGTGTTTTTTAATCTCTTTTTTAAAACATGTTTTCTATATAGAATATTTTTAAAATAAAGTATTTTAAAAAATAAAATGGTGTATGTATGTATATGTATACACATGCTTGCAGACATTTACACATACAATCTTATCCTATGTTTTCCATAACATGTATAATAATTTTCATGTAATATTAATTTTTCTTCCTTTATATATTTTAAAATAAAATTATTTACATTTTGCTTACTTTTATGAATGTGTGATTTATTTACATAGTTCAGAGTCAAAAGGTACAAAATTATATATAATGAGAAGTCTTCCTTCCACTCTCCACCATATGTCTGGTTCTCTTCTCTGGAGACAACCATTGTTAACAGTTTCTCTGTATCTTTCCAAAGATATTCTATGCAAAACATACACATATGTATCCCACTCCCTTACAAAATGTAGTGTTTTATACTGTTTGGCACCTTACCTTATTTTACTTAAAATACCTATCTTGTAGATGGTTTCATATTAACGTGTAAAGAATCCTGTTTCTTTTTGTATGCCGCTATTGATGGACATTTAGGTAATTTACAAGGCTATGCTATTACAAACATGTTGCAAAGTATAACCTAAGAATTTGTAATTTCCTATGTTCTGGAACATATGTGAAGGATAAATTCCTAGAAGTGGAATTGCTAGGTCAATAGATATTGCAGTTTAAGTTGTGATAGATATTCCAAATACTTAGAATGGTGCCAGGTGCTCAGTAAGTATTTTTTGAATGAAGGAGTGAGTTGCCAGATTGTTCCTCACAGGTTGTGCCAATTTACACTACTATTGGTAAAGTAGGGTAGAGATCCTATGTTTCCATACCCTTATCCATACAGTTTTTAATAGCTAATAACACTCTAGTTATACTTTAACATTTAATTGTTCTCCCATTTTTGAACATTTATGTTGTTTCCAGATTTTGCTCTAATTGATAATGTTGTGTCAATCAATTCTGTGTATAAATGATTATAACCACTTTTTATTGCCTAAGGAGAAATGCTAAGACATAAAATTTTGGGGTCTAAGAATGTGAATTGTATTATAGTCTTTGACGTATATTCCCAAATTACTTTTCAGAAAAGTTAGGCTTTTTTGTATCCCTATTAGAAGTATATGCAGTTACCTTAGTTAATGCATTCTGGCTAATTATTTTTTTTAAATTAAAAACTATTAATATTTAATATTTATTGAATGCTTCTGAGTATACTTAAATGAGACTTGGTTTCAAGACTTGAGAATTCTCTGAACTGCTGGTGCTTAAGTTTTCTCTAGGGTGGTACTTTTAGAATTCTGATTCGCTGTAAGGATGGCTTGTTTTCTCTTAGGTCTAAGTCAAGGACTTACTTGCTTATTTCAAAGGACATACTGTGGCTTCTGGTAGGCACAGGGTTTCCCAGTGGTCCTAAATTAGACCTAGATTGTCAGAAATTCCTTAGATGTCATTAGGGACGTCTTGTGACCAAACAGGAGCTGCTGTGTGTCTTCACACGGGGAGATAGATAGCGAGAGCTGATGAGACAGATCCCAGAATGTGGTACTCAGTGAATGAGTTAGCATTAACTTACTGTTTATTAGACTGATAAACTTTGGCTAATATCTCTGAGGCTGAGGATTTCTTGACCATCTTACTTGAACTAGGAGACTCCTTGCAGTTCTATGTTTCTACCCAGCGAATGTCCGGCATCTTTGAATATGCTTTAATATTTATTTGCTTATTTCAAAGGACGGTACTTTTCCTACTACTTTCTGAATTTGTTTTATTTCAACTGAATAATCACATTACACAGATTCAAATGCAAATGTTTGTTAGTTTATACATAGTTGAACCTCAGAGGTAAACTATCCTTTTTTAGCTGTGAGACTCATAGCATGTGCCTGGTTTGTCATGTTTAATGTGCTTTTCTTCCCTTCCCTGGGCACCAGTCTAATACAATAGGCGAAGCAGGCCTGGGCTCGATAGCGTGACAGAATGGGTTTGATTCTGATCTTCACTGTACAGTAGCTCTCAACCTTAATTTCCTCATCTGTATAATAGGGATAATAATAACTGCATAATGTGGTTGTTGTAAGGATTAAAGTACATAATGTATGTAAGGTGACAAGCTCATATAGCTGGTATTCAGTAAATATTAACAAAGAAGTCTAGTGAGTAGATTTTGGGGGGAAGAGCCATTTTGAATTATAGACTGTCATTGAGGAAAATATTTTTAAAAATTATTTGTAGATTCAGTAACATCTTGCCAAGTTGAGGCCTTATAGGTTTGGTGTAATGGAGATTAATTACTATATTTAATTAAAATGTGATGGATCCTGCTAAAAAAATTTTTAAGATTAATTTTTTTATATAAGTAAATGTACATGTTTGTTTATAGTGTCAACAATCCTCAAATCTATACTGGTGTAAAGGTAGTTAGCTTAGTTTTGGTCCAGAATTTAACAAATCTAAATTGTTAGGGTATATTGTATATTCAAAAGAAACTAGAATATTTTAGAAATTTCATACAGAAATACTTTATAATCATCATGAGTAATTTTCTTTCTCTTAAAGTCTTTCTCTTATGCATATGCTTATAGATAAAAATTTTAATTATGCAATAACTCAAAATTAAAAACGAACTCATATGATGTTATTTTAGAAGCAGTTTCTTTTCAGAAATAGTTTTCTTACCTTTGTTTATTTTGTGTCCTTCATTTTTTCAGGAGCTGACCAGTGCTTTGGTGCATATAAAACTGCATCTTTTTATTCAGATCTTTACACTTGCATTCTTCCCAGCAGCAATATGGCTTTTTCTTCAGCTTTTATCAATCACACCCATCAATGAATGGCTTTTAAAAGGGTATGTTTATCTTTTGAAGAGTCCACTTTTAATGGGGCGTATCTAATGACATATTGTTTCTATTGCAACTGTGTACAAAAGGGCGTACGTGTGCTATTGTGTAAGGAAATAAAAACACTTTTAACAACAGTGTTTCATGAAGGAGGTTCATCAGAGTTGTATATTAAAATATACCCTCATGCTTAAGGTTCTAGAATGGACACTTTTCTGGGAGTTTTAAAGAGTAGTCTTGGGAGAAAAACGGAAAGGACTAGAGGATTTCAGATCTGTATGCATGTGTATAATGCAGGCTGTCAATTGGATGCTTTAACTTTGCATTCTGTATCTTACCAAATGTGTACAGATAATAGCTGAGTATAATATGTGTTTTTAAAAATGTCATATCAAGAACCAATAGTTACTGAGTAACTGCCATGTGTAGGGCACTCAAAGAATAGAAAGAATACTCATTTTCCTTGTCTTCAGGAAACTTCCATTCTAGTTGGATGTGTAGGACGACAATGAAAAGTTTCTTTAAGGCCAAGCCACAGAATGCCTGAACTACTAGGCTGAAGAGTTTGAGTTGAAGCTGTAGATGATGGATAGTTCTGCAAGTGCTAAAACAAGAGAATAACGTGCTAAAAAGTCATCATTAAGGAACAATAATCTGATAGTGTTGTACTTGGTTTGTTATTAGAAGAGTGGCACTTGCAGTTTCAAAATGCTAAATAGAACAAGCAAGCAACTCTCACCTCAGAAAGTTAAACTTAAAGGAGTACACACTTGCCCTAACTTCCTAGGAGAAAGCTCTTTCTGGCTCACCTTCTTCTTTCTTTCCTTTCCCAGTTTGAGAGTACACACTTAATACATTTAACTTGAGGGAGTGGCAGGCTTCTACCTCAGAATCAAGTTTAAGTCATTGAAATAAAGATATTCTGAGCACATACTCCTTATTTTGCTGTGTTGAAGGGACAGAGCAGAGGTTAGAGAGAGCATTCAGCAGGCATTTGTAAGCATCCAGATTTGGGTGAAAAGCATCTGAACAGAGATGGTGGCAGTAGTTACAGAGAAGAATGGAAATTTGGTTGTGGTGACTGAGG
The DNA here is from genome assembly GCF_027409185.1 of Cynocephalus volans. Classification (NCBI taxonomy): domain Eukaryota; kingdom Metazoa; phylum Chordata; class Mammalia; order Dermoptera; family Cynocephalidae; genus Cynocephalus; species Cynocephalus volans. The sequence continues at coordinate 129,267,501 of NC_084468.1, read as the reverse complement.
GATTTATGAGGAGCAAGTGGAGTCACATAAAAATAACTCCAAAGTTTCAAAATGAGTCATTAGGTAAAAACTGGTTCCTCTGGTAAATTCAGAGGGGAAATTGATTTTTTAGAAAATATATAAATTCACTCCAGAGATCTATTGTACAGCATGGTGACTATAGTTAATAATGTATTATTTATTTGGGAATTTCTAAGAGAATAGAACTTCAGTGTTCTCACCACAAAATATTGATAACTGTGTGAGGAGATGGATATGTTAATTAGTTTGATTGTGGTAATCACTTCACAATGTGTATATATATCAAAACATCATGTTGTACACCATAACTATATATAATTTTTATTTGCCAATCATACCTCAGTAAAGCCAGGAGAAAAAGAAAATATATACGTTCAATTTTAGACATGTTTAGCTTGAGGTGGCAGTCACAAGCAGCCACAAGTTTGGGAATAGTAGTTAGGGCTAGGAGTGTAAATTTGAAAGTACTTCTACAGATTGAAACTAAGATTGAAAAGAAGGCAGGGGAGGCAGCAAAATAGTACAGTGGGCTGGTTAAAAAGATATGATGAAGTCATATCTTAAAAGGAGATATGATGAAGTCAGATGTATGATGATAACCAAGAAAACAGAGTGCCCTGAGAAGCAAGCATGTAAGCAGAGTGAATATGGGGAAAAGCATACTGGATTTGGTGTTTGGATATCACTAGCACCTTTAAGGTTACTACTTTTATTAGTAGAAGGGACAGAAGTCCCATTCCAAAGGAGTAAGGAGAGAATGAGCTGTGGGGTCATGGAAGTGGAACACTCTTTAAAGAAGGTCAGTAGGGTGTCAGAAGGAAAAAAGTAGGATTGTATCTTGAGGAAGCAACAGTACTGATTTTGTAATTAGTTATCTACATTTGTGTGTTGACTCTTCTGCCTCCTTGAAGGCAGGAATGATGTAGTATCCTACAGAGAAAGAATATATTAATATACAGTTTAGGGATTTTTTTTTTTTTTCAAGATAGAGAGAATTCCGCTTCTTTGTACATGGAAGGGAAGGGGTCAGAAGAGAGGGAAAGATTGAAAAAGCTAGGAAGATAAAAAAAAATAATAATAACTGGGAGGATCTGTCCCTACTATTGGTGGTAGGGGAGATAGAAGGCAGAGAGGTTGGAAGAGGAAGCCTAGATAATTCTTTGACCCTGGATTGTTCAACTCAGGATAACTGGCTTTGTGAGTTTGGGCAAGTTACTTAACTTTTCTCTTCAGCTTTCAGTCTAATGAGAATAATAATAGTATTTATCATAAATACTTGTGAGAAAAAAATAAGATGATATATGTAAAGTGTCTAGAATAGTATCTATTACAAGTGGTAAATGCTCAGTAAGTATTAGTGACGATGGTGGTAGACCATAAGGAAGGCTCAGAGATTGGGAATTCATAATAGGACAGACTACTTTACCCTCACTTAGGAGAATAGACCTTAAGAGAAGACCAGATGGAATTGAATTGAGCTGGAAATTCCATAAAATGTGTTCTATTATGTTTCAATCAAAATGAGTTAAACATTTTTATTTTTTTATTTCAGAACTAATATAAATTCATTGCATAAAGTTTGGATAATTCATTCTTACAAAAGTAAATAAAAATCACAGATAATTATACCCATTCAAAATCTGTTTAATTCAGATACTGTGTCCTCTATGCTTTGTATGAACTTTACACTTAGTCTGGCCAGCTACTCACTCTTCCCAGAATGTATATTCTACATGAATTCTGAATAATGTTTTTTATTTTTATTAATTAGATTTACTGCTCATAGTTTCATTTGCTTATCATGCAATTTATTTTCTATCCTAACCTGAGAGAATAGATCTTGGGAGTATGCACATAATTTAATAAAATCCAAATTGAGAATAGATACTAGAATTTACTACAAAGTCTGAATGCAAGAAGTATATGACTGTGTCATGCCTGATTCTATAATGATATTACAACATGAAAATATCTTTTATGAGATAAAAGTTTGAGAACTGCTGTTTTATAGAAAGAAATCTGAAAATGTAAACTTTTGTTTTATTATATATTTTTAAATTTTGGAAGTGATTTTGAAGCTTTAATTTTACCAAGAGACTCCCTATAAAAAGGATAATGAAAAGGTTTTTACTTTACCTGAAATAATCTAAGATTATAAACACTTACCAAATGATTAACCATTTTGGCTGTCTTTCAATGACTGCACTCACTATAACTTGACTGTTTTTTGAATTGTATAATAAGAGTTTAAATACTTTAAAAAAAATAAAATCACCCAAGTCTGTGGAATAGAATGAGAGCATCGAACCCATGCATTTACAGCATATTCTTAGCCATGTTGCGTCACATAGAATTGTATAAACTCAACGGGGCATGTACATCAATAAACACTCTTTTATTTTCATTTGTCCAGCTCTGCTATCTTGAAATGAATGTAATGAGAGCTATTTGTAACTGAAAAAACAAAAGCCTATTTATAATTGGATTTTCTTTTGTTTTTCAGTTTGCAGACAGTAGGTTGTATGCCTCCCCCCGTGTCTTCTGCAGTGATTTTAACCAAGGCAGTTGGTGGAAATGAGGTGAGTTATGGAGGCTAAACATAAGTGCATGCTGTGCTTTTATTTTGTTCAAAACTATGTTTTGAACATGAAGGAGTTATGTGGCAGGAAACTCCTAACCGTAGATGCTTATGCAAGAAGCGAGAGTATCCGTGTATTAGGATGATTCTAAAATTGATGATAGTGAGTGGAATTCAGGACGTCAAAGAGAAGAGCAAAGGAGATGAATGAAGTAGAGATGGTGATTTTTTTCTACTTCAGTGGAAAATTGGGAGACAAAGGACACAGGAGTCCAAGGAAAGGGACAATTTATCCAAGACTCACACTGAGGATGCCCACTATGGCCATCCCTTAGTTCCTAAAAATTTGTAACAAACTAAATTGGTGGGAAAAGGTTCACTATATTAAAGGCAAGTGAAGATGATATAAAAAAGAATAAATTTGGCCAGGTTTTTAAGATGAATTCAAATAAATTATCTAACTACTAGTGAACTGTGGCCAAAAAATTGTGTTTGTACATTGGAGTAACAATTTTCCATTTTAGAAGGTATCTATAGGTGGTTGTTTCTTCGTTGAAAGGCCCTACAACTTCATACTGAGGGACTTTCCTTTGTGAGAGCTTATTCTTCCATCTCTACCTATATTCTCTTTTTCAGAAAAGAATACTATTGAATAAGGGAAGATGTAATGGGTGTTTGCTTCAAGTTATTCTTAGGATTTTGCATTATTAGCATCTGTTCTTAGGATTCTGCTTTTCTAAATGTCTATTTTCATTTTCATTTTTGTATCCACTTTATTCTTTACAAAAATAGTTATGGAGTACCTTCTGTATGGTTTTTAAAAACACGTTCATTGAAGTATCGTTGACATATAATAAACTGTATAAGTTGCAACAATTTAACATTTTGACATATGTGTAACCTGTAAAACCATCACCACAATCACAATAACGAATGTAACCATCACCTTCAAAAGTTTCCAGTTTCTCTGACATCCCTTCCTCCTGTCCCCAGCATTTCTCTTCCCCAGGCAACCACTCATCTGCTTTCTGTCACTACCTGTTAGTTTGTATTTTCTAGAGTTTTATATAATGGAATCATACCGTGTGTATTCTTTTTTGTTTTTTTTTTCCTGACTTCTTTTACTCAGCATAATTATTTTGAGATTCATATATGTTGTGCTTATCAATAGTTCAGTCCTTTTTATAGTTGAGTAGTATTATTTTGTATGGATATACCACTAATTGTTTATCCACTCACCTGTCAATGGACATTTGGACAGTTTCTACTTTTTGGCCATGAATAGCTGTGTACAAACCTTTAAGTGGGTGTATACTCTCATTTCTCTTGGAAGTACTTAGGAGTGTAATGGCTGGATTATTTGGTAGGTATAAATTTTAGCACCTTTTAACCAAGGAAGAATCAGCTATAAATAGTTACAAATCTCCTGTAAATAGCTTTTGAAGTAGACAATTTCTATCAATATACAAGCACTCTTCTTTTACCCGAGGTATATGTTTAACTTTTAAAGAAATTCTAAAACTATTTTCCAAAGTGGTTGTACCATTTTACATTCCAACCAATAGTGAATGAGATTTCTAGTGTTCTACATCCTAGTCAGCATTTAGTATTGTCAATCTTTTAAAGTTTTGTGTGTAGTGATATCTCATTGTGGTTTTAATTTAATTTGCATTTCCCAGTGATTAATAATGTGGAGTATCTTTTCATGTGCTTATTTGCTATCAGCATGTTATCTTTGGTGATATGGCTATTAAATCTGTTGCTCATTTTTTTTTTTTTTTTAATCAGGTGGTTTGCTTACTTATGATGAGTGTTGAGAGTTTTATATATTCTGGGCATACATCCCTCATCAAATATATGCCTTGTAAATATTTTCTCCCAGTCTGTGTTTTGTCTTTTCATTTTCTTACCAGTGTCTTTTGAAGGGCAAGATGGTAGTGGAGGCAGTAAAGGTGATTGGATTCTAGATATATTTTGAAGGTACAAGATATGCTGATTAATTGGGTGTGGGTGTTAAAGAAAAAGAGGGGTCGAGAATGACTCCAAGGTTGTTGGCTGAGCAGCTGAAAAGATGTGGTTGCTTATATGTAGAAGAGTACTATGTGAGAGCATGTTAGGGTAGTACTAGCCTAGGAAGGCTAGGCTGTGCTGGGATCACTAAGAACTCCAAGATCTAAGTAGCTAGACATATACATTTATGTCTTGCTCATAGTACATGTCCATGTGGATCAGTGGGAAGGTCTTTTGCCTTCCCTGATGAAGACTGTTTGATTGGAGGCTCTACCATCTTATAGGTATACCATCTGGATGGAACACAGAACATTTCAGTTGCCACAGCAGAAAGAGAGATCTGAGAATCATAAATGAGTTTTTGCTACCATGGCACTTCTGCTCACATTAAATTAGCCAGACAAGTCATATGTCCTTACTATTGGTTATCATTTATAAGGACTGAAGGAGAAGAGAACTGGATATTGGAGAATACTTGTAAGGTTGGCCATATGGGTAAAGATCAAGAGTTTGTTTTTTCGATGTGTTAAGATGCCTGTTATATATCCAAATGGAAATACCAACTAAGAATTAGAGATATTAGTGCTGGTAGTGTGTTCTAAACTAGGAATATAAATTAGGGAATCATCAGTGAATAAATGATAATTAAAGCCAAAATTGGATGAGACTACTTGGGGAGATAGATGAAAAAGAGAGGAAGTTCAAGGACTAAGCCCTGGGCCACATTAACATTAAGAGATCAAAGTAATGAGGAATGGCCAGCAAAGACAACAGAAAGCATAGTGAGATAGAAGGAAAAACAGGAAAGCATGGTGTTGGGGAAGCCAGGTGTCTTGGAAGCCATGTGAAAAAAGTGTTTAAAGGAGGAGGGTTGCAAATGGCAGAATTTCATTCTTTTTTATGGCAGAGTAGTACTATATATATATATACCACATTTTCCTTATCCAATCATCTATTGATGGACATTTAGGTTGGTTCCATGTCTTGGCTATTGCAAACAGAGCTGCGATGAACATGGGAGTGCAGGTATCCCTTCGACATGATTATTTCCATTCCTTTGGGTATATACCCAGAAGTGGAATTACTGGATCGTGTGTAGGATCTATCTGTAGTTGTTTGAGAAACCTCCATACTGTTTTTGATAGTGGTTGTACTAATTTACGGTCCCACCAATAGTGTAGAAGTGTCCCCTTCTCTCTATACCCTCGTCAGCATTTGTTATTCTTTGTCTTTTTGATTATAGCCAGTCTAACTGGGGTGAGGTGATATCTCAATGTGGTTTTAGTTTGCATTTCCCTGATGATTAGTGATGTTGAGCATTTTTTCATGTGCCTGTGTGTCTTCCTCTGAAAAATGTCTATTCAGATCCTTTGCCCAATTTTTAATTGGGTTATTTGGTTTTTTTTACTGCGTAATTGCTTGAGTTCCTTGTATATTCTGGATATTAATCCCTTGTTAGAAGTATAGTTTGCAAAAATTTTCTCCCACTCTGTAGGTTGTCATTTTACTCTGTTGTTTGTTTCCTTGGCTGTGCAGAAGCTTTTTAGTTTGATATAGTCCCATTTGCTTATTTTTTCTTTTGTTGCTTATGCTTTTGGGTTCTTGTTCATAAATTCTTTGCCCAAACCTAGCACCTGAAGTGTTTATCCTATGTTTTCCCTTAGTAGTTTTACAGTTTCAGGTCGTATACTTAAGTATTTAATCCATTTTGAGTTGATTTTGACATATGGTGAGAGGTGCTTGTCCAGTTTCATTCTTCTGCATATGGATATCCAATTTTCCCAGCACCACTTATTGAAGAGGCAGTCTTTTTCCAAATGTATGTTTTTGTTGCCTTTGTCAAATATCAGTTGAGCTTGGAGAAACTTATGTTGAGTGAAATAAGCAAAGCACAGAGGGAAAAATACCGCTTGTCCTCATTCATAAGTGGGAGCTAAGAGAGAAAGAAGGAAGGAAAGAAAGACCATAGTGGTACGTTGGACTTGCAGAGGGAGAGAGCATACCTAGGGTTGCAAAGTGGGGTGAGGGAAAGGGGGAGGGGGAGGGAGGTCAGGGATTAATTGAGTGGAGGACACGGGGTATAATTGCAATTTGTGGTAATGGGCATGCTGCCAGTATTGATCTGGCCATCACATCTTGGGCACAAGTGCTGACAGTTAGCTTTGTATCCCTTGAATATTCATAACCAATAAAAAAAAAAGAAAACAAAAAGGAGGAGGATATGTTCAGCTGTATAAAAATATGCTGATATAAGTTGTATAAGATAAATTCTGAGACTTAACCACTGAATTATGCTACATGGAGATTATTGGTAACCTTGACCAGAGTGGTTTTAGTGAAGTGTTAGGGAAAAGCTTTTTTGGAGTGGGCTCAAGAAAAAATGGGAAGAGGAGAGTTAGAGACAGGAGGTATGATGACTGTTCTGAGGGCCATTGTGATAAGAGGGATGAGGGAAATGAGGCTGTAATTAGAAGGGGATGTAGGGTCAAGATCTTTTTTAAATTCAGAAATGACACCATGCTTCTATCACGATGAGAATGGTACAGTAGAGACAGAAATATGAGGGGTCTTCAAAAAGTTCATGGGAAGATTTATATTACCTTTTAATTCCATTTTTCCATGAATCTTTTGAAATACCCTTGCGTAGATATGAGAGAGAGTGCGAGCACACATGCTGGAGTAATATCAAAGGAGAAGGAATGGTATTGGGTTGTATGAGTTTCAGTAGGAGCTTGGTCTGTTTATTCATAATAATAGAAGGGAAGGCAGAGTATGTGGATATAGATGCATGTAGATGGGTAGAAGGGACGCACTTGGGAGTTCTCTTCTGATTACTTAGTGAAGTAGGAAGTAAGATCAGCCGCTGAGAGCAATGTTGGGGTAGGTGGTATTAATGTCCAAGAAGAGAGGAGAAAGTATGCATTTAGAGGATAAAGTTGCCATCTAGTTGAGGAGAATGAATTAGCTTGAGAGTGTGGTTGGATTATCAAGCAGCACTGAAGACCCAGATGAGATCCACAGACATACATTAAAAGTAAAGCCAGGTATAGTGGTTAAGTGTTTTCTCTTAGCTACATTTAGCTTCTTAGTATAGGAATAAAACTGGCAGATAGTTGGATTTAACCAGAGTTTCATTATGCTAGGTAATTATTTTCAGTTGCCACATAGTGAGTGTAGTTATAGGAGCTTTGGACTAGTGCCTACTATGGTTTTCTTTCTATTGCCTTGAAAGAATTTTAGAAAGTGTCTCTTTTGGTATGTCTAAGACCAGTTGTAATTGGCTTAAAGGTGTCAATTATCTCTTTCTTTCTAACGTGATTCCCTTAAGAAGTATATATACACATTGATATAAAAGGCTAAAAAACATTTTTGTTCTCAAGTGACTTTTGGTAGAAGTTCAAAGTTCACCTATTTTCCTGATATTTACATTTAGTCTATGCTCTTGTATATATATACATCTTTATATATAATATAAACATGTTTCAGTTATGCTCTCACACATTAAAGAAAATGTGTGGCTGTGCAGCATATTTGTTTTTAATGATTTGAGGATGTATGAACATATAATAGTCATTTCAAATGATTCTTTTGTTTTTATTTTGCAAAACTTAGAAGGGTTTTTTTTTTCCTGTTACTTATACACCTTTCATTTTAAGTGATTATTGGTAAAATTATTGGTCACAAAAAGATTTTGTCATGGATTGAAAGAGTTATTGCATTCCTTTAAATTTACAGCTTGTACTTTGGCAAGGAATAGCCTTATTATTTTTGGTTAAGGTTAAAAAAAATGATTTCCGATTTTATAACTTAAGTCGTTATTGTTTCAGTGAGCCAACTAGAATTTAGAGTAATTTTTAGCAGCAGAAAGAACTTAATGTACATGCATAGCAATGTATATATACTGAAATGCCAGTATATCTTTTGGGTATTTAAATGAGACTGTTTAGGGGGATAGCTGGCTCTCTTATTTTGTGGCTTTTAAATGGTAAACTATTTTAATTTAAATATTGAAACATGGTTTGGTTCTTTTCTGTAATTGTTATTTATCCATTCCAATATTTTAAATGCAGTTTTTCAAAACTGTAAAATTGTAGAGTGTGCTGTTGACATGGTCCACCTGCTGGTGATGATGGTTGTGCATGTGCATGTGGCTGTCCTTCCTTTTTTAAGTAAATAATAACCTCTGAAAGAAAAAAGAAAAATAAAAGAAAAGCATTAAGAATCATAATAGATAAAAGGCAGGACAAGTTAGGAAGGAGTTTTCAGTCATATCTGGGAGTAATATTTATGCTAAACCTTATGTTATCTGTATTTAAGCCTAAGCCTAGTAATTGGAACCATAGGGATTGCCACCACTAATTGCAGTGTACTGATGATAGGCGTGTTATTTATGTTTGTTCGTTTATTTTTTTTGGTCCTCAAAATGAATTCCATGGATCACTTGCATTAGAATTACCTTGGTGATTAGAAAAATAAACTTAAATTCTTCATATCCACCCTAACCTATTAAATTAGTATGTCTGATAGATGGGCCTCAGAAATTTCCTTCTTCTTAAAATTATGAAATCTATTATATCTATAAAAGGTGTGTAAAACACATATATACAGTCACCATCAGCTTTAGAGATAGAATGTGGTATTCAACCAGTAGTTAAGCATCCACTTAAGACACTGTTTTCAGTGATAGAGAGTAAGAAGAATAAGATCTTGGCAGAAAAAGTAAATCTTTTCCTCCACCATTGCAAGGGTTGTAGTTGACACCCCTATAAAAAAAAAGACAGATTAACAAGAGAAAAGCATAATACATTAATTTAACCAAAGTTTTATGTGACCTAGGAGACTTCAGAAACGAACACCCAAAGACCCAGGGGAAACTGTATATTTTTATGCTAAAAAAATATGAAAGAAGTAGGTGGTTGTGGAGAAATATGATTGGGCAAAAGGGGGTATGATCTAATGGTAATAAACTGGGGGGAACTTAGCAGGGCCTGTTTGTTCATATCCTATTTTGTGTCTCTGAAAGACTTTCCATCTTCGTCCCTCAGGACACCTATCACATGAAGATCTTCAGGGAAGAAGGGAAGAGGTCAGACAGATGATTTTATGACCCATCTCAGGGGAGAGCAATTCTAGTTTCTGTGACACACTTAAGGGAGAGAAAGCAGGGCTGGAGGCAGGAGGACAAGGGAAGGTCACATAGACCTTCTTGTTTCTGAGGCCCTTCTGTCTTCTTTAGCTCAAAAATACACAGCATGCCAAGGTGCCATACTTTGGGATACTATGTTCTTGGCCCCAGAAATCTGGCACCTGCCTTTGAGAAGCTTACATTTAGTGTTGTATTATACTATTCAAAATCTCTATTTCAAGTTAAAAACCTCACAAAGAAAATCAAAACAACGTACAATAGTTCTAGATTGACCATTATCTTTGGATTATTTTTTTCCTATTTTAGCATGGAAAAAAAGCAAAAGGCACCCCAAGTAACTTTAGCCCCATCCAGCTGAATGGGACAGCCAGAACTTCAGTTTAGAGGTCTGAACTGTGTTGGCTACTTGTAGGCAATAGGCTGTCATCTTGCCTAATCTAGGATTAAGACAGTGTTCTTTTAATGTAAACATTTAGCTGGCACTTTGTTAAATTTTATTTAGCAGGTTGAAGTATTTTAGAATCCCTTGATAGTCATGTTGAATTCCAAATACATTTTAAAGAAATGTTTTGATTTTAGGTGTAGAAGAAAGGTAACAAGTAAAAGAGTGTGTGTTTGTGCGCATGGGTGTGTTTAGTTTCATCAATGGAGTTGGTACCCAAAACTCCTCAATGAAAATTTAAGAATGTCTCCTGAGCAGAGAAAATTTTACACGTGGTGAGCTCTTTAAGTCATAGACAGAGGTCATGGCAGTCTGAGTGTATTTAAAAAAGGTTTTCTGTCTGCCTGGAAAGCAAATGAAGTACTCATTACTTAAGTATAGCTATGAGATTTTTACTAGGGGTGAGAGATCAAGATCATCACAGTCCAAATGGAGACTGAAAGTTTTATTTCTGGCCAACAGAGAGGCATGAAACATTTCAGGCTTGTTTTGCATTATCAGTGGGGACTTGGTCTTGCTAATCCAATGCATGAAGATAAGAGTCATTGAAACATTTATAAAGGCAGTTAGAGTAGATCTAATCAGTAGAGAGAGGGGACTTGGAGTGAGAAGGAAATCTGTACTGTCAGTCACTGTCTCGGCTTCAGTTACGTGGCCTTTCTGTTCCTTGCCTTTCTCTTCTGTTAAATGGGGTTACTGCTTTTGCTTGCAGTGGAAGGTTAATGACATCCTGGAGGAATCTTATGTCTGAAAAAGGCTGTCAAGTGTTGAGCCTTCTTGTAAGCTGGCAGATGTGTATTTTTCAGCCTCCAGCCTCATGTGTTTTCTGGGAAATGGTAACAGTTTTCCCTCTGACAGATGAAAGAACAGAAGTAGCATCAGCAATACGAAGAATTTCTATGTCCCTACTCTTCTACCATACCTTTAATTGCAGCCGTATCTTCAGGGTTGGGTTAGAGTTCTTAGGATCTAGGAAAAGCTGACTATGTTTTATTTTAAGCTGCTATAAAACTTGTTGAAACATACCTAGATTTCCCAAGATTTTTGTGTATAACTTAGAATTTTTTCACTTAACCCTAATGCCTCTCAAATTGGCTTCCATTTCTACCACTCTAACCAAAAGGATCACCTTAATGGTTAGCAGTGATTTCTAGTCACCAAATCCAGTGGCCTTTTCTCAGTTCTCATCCTTCATGATCTAACTGTAACCTTTGACACCATGGCCACTCACCTCCAAATTCCTCTATTTCCCTGACACTATTCTCCCATAATTTTCTTTCTACATCTCTCATCACTTCTTCTTTTCTTCTTGTCTGGCTCGTTTACCATCCCAGTGGAAGCATCTTCCAGAGGTCTGATCTTGAAACACCTTGTTTAGTCCTGCCAGATTCTTGCTTCTAGTCCTTTTCTCTCTATGGCTAAAGCATGTGACCCCCACCTTTGGGTCTAACTCTGCCTCAGACATTAGAACCAGTCTTGATCTTGGATGAGAAGTATTTAAACAACTCCGTCTTAATACGCTGTGGTACATCACCACCTTTTCTACTAGGCCACCTGACCTTGAGCCTGCCTTAGAATCAAAGCATGTGCTTGGTTCCTGCTTTTACCGTTACTCATCCAGTGGTCTCAGTAAGCCCTGGAGCACTCTGAGCCTTGGTTTTCTCATCTGAGGAGCAATAATATTTGTGTACTTATTTCACAAGATTGCTCACAAGGATCTCATGAGTTTGTATGTGGAAGTACTTGTAAATTGTGAGGGAACATATCAAGCAAGCATTTTGTATAGGTTTGTCACTGATGAAATCACTTGGTTTTCTGAGTCATTACTATTGCTTTCTCAAGAATTTGATCTTCAAAGTTTACTCATTCACTCCATTCATCCATTCAAAAATATATGTGAACGTTTGCTGTAGTTTTTTATATACAGTACATTTATAGAATTTTCAATTTCTTAAGCTATATAAAACAGATAAGTTGCAATATAAGATGGTTGGTGTTTAAATAAATTTAATAAACTGGGTAATCCCCGTTTATAAGTTTGTATTACAGGTCCTCAATATTTTTGTAGAAATATTTCTTGTCATAACCTCGAATACTCATGTCAGATATCCTAGATAACCCCTTCTGGGAATTAAATGTCATGGGAAGCCAAATTAGTAATTGAAAGATTGCTTTGAGAGGTTTTTTTTTTTTTCCTTTTTCTTTTTCTTTTTCTTTTTTTTTGCTTTGGGAGTTTAAAACCACATAAATGGGATTAAATCAATTTACAGGATGTTTCCCTTAAACAGTAAAGCTGGAAAACCATCCCAGCTCTATTTCAACAAACAAGTCACAAGCACAATCCTTTCAACTGTTCTATATAAACACTGAAAATTTGTTATTAATCTAATTCTCCTTTTCAATATCAGAATTTCTGCATATATTATGACTAACAAACATGTTTTTGATAGTTTGTTTTATTTTAATTAGTTACATTTTAACTATCAGTCTTTGTTTTTAGGGAGGGACCTGGGCCCATTAGCAATTTTGAGGAAACACTGCTCTAAACAACAACACGTTTACACTTTTTCTTAGTTTATCTTGTCTGATTAATGTTTATATTATTTGTATTTCATTGTAGAGAATTTGATTATTTTTGTCTCCTTTATTTCCAGATGCTGGGCATGTACCGTTTTTAGATTCGGTAGCTTATCTGTACATTGACTATATGCCAGTTATACATGTATTTGTGTATACTTATGAAGTTGTCACTATTGAAAATAGGAGACTTATTCTCAATGATATACTAAACCATGGAGTTATGGACATATCAGTAAATTAAACCTCAGAAGACTTAGCTTCTTCTCTTGGCCCCATTCCTAAGTAGCTTTGTGATCATGGGTATTCCCTTTTTCAGCTTTTTAAATAATTGTGTGAAGGCAGGGTAGTTTCAGATGAAAATACTTTGGGAAAAAACATAAGGACCAATATAAATGAAAGGAGATAATCAGTCATTTTAAACTATTTGCTTCTTGGGGGAATATGATATACTTTATTGCATTAATTATAGATCTTTATGCTTTCTACTTATTTTTCCTATGAGATTATTTATTATACACGTGTCTTTCATATTAAGGTGTTTGGCATCTATAAGACTGTTTATTAAGAACATCAAAATTGTGGACACAGGCTAAAGGAGTCAGGCTTGACTCCTTTACTGCATTGCTACAAACTTTGGAAACGACCCTTTTAAATTTTACTTGCTTTATAAGGACATCAGATGGTGTCTTGTAAGTATCATGAGATTATCCTGCTTGGTGCAATAAGATTTTCAAGCAGCTTATTCATGGCCAAGAACAGCTAGGTCCAAACTAATGGTCTGAATACAGTGAGTGGGCTGGGCTGTGTTCTAATCAAGTGCCAAGATACTAGACTTGCCCTCTAAATGAGTGATTTTCATTGCTTTTTTTTTTTAAACACACCACCCACAGATAGAAAAAGAAACGTTTCCCACAATGTATTTACTCCGTGTGTAATTTATTCCCTTCCCCCTCTTTTGTCCCCCCTCTTTTCTCTGCCTTTCTCCTTTTCTTTCCCCACCTTTCATTTTGGGGAAAAAAAAAAAAAATCCTAGTCAGTATTCTTCAAATTGATTTTGGGAACCACAGCTTGAAAAACAATGCCCTAAACTGTATTGGAAACTTGTCATCCATATTTTCTCTTTAGTCAGCTCCTTTGATCCTCTGGATAAACTTTTTGGCCTTTGGTCTATGCTTAGAGGGATTTCTGGCCTTTTATTACTTGCAGACAGTTCCTCTGGTGTTGACCCTTAGTCCACCTTTGAGAACTCTGTCTTCCTGGTGAATTCTTCTGTTGCTTATAGTCAGTTGACTTCACCTGTCTACTCCTATAATACGGACCTCCTCATCCCCCTATATCTACTAGCTGAAGCCCCACCCATCAGTCAAGGCCCAGCTCAAATATCACTTCTCTGCCAGGAAGCCTTTTCCTATGCCCAGTCATAATTAATCTTTTCTTCCTTCCGCAGTACAATACTTTCCTTGTACCTCTCTCATGACACACATCCTTATTCAGATATTTTTGTATGTATTTGGCTCCCCAACTAATTTTTGTATTTTCTTTGCAGGAACTACTTTTCTTTGTATCCCCTTAATGCAGTACACAAGTATCCTTAATAAAAATGGCAAACGAGGGTTTGGGGAAGGTAGAGAATGATCCAGTTTCCTCCTAGTCATATCGTGATCCTAACAGAGTTATTCATAGCAATGATGAAGCCACTTACATTGCAGTAATTTTTAAAACTATATGTTCTCCATCTCTCTTTCAAGGATCTTTTCATGTATTTATTGTGCCAGAATAAAGAGGAGATTGAACAATGACTTAGATTAGATATATTTTCTCATTGATGCAAGTCCATTTTAGATCCTGTTAAGAGAGCTTATCGTGGGAATTATTCAGGGTTTATGCTTGCTCAGTACTGTTTCTCATTTAGTGATCCTTCAAATATGGACCTGAGACAATGTTATTAACAAGATTCAGTGTGATTACAGTTACATTACATTCGCACTGGTTTGAAAATGATATATTTTCTCAGATAGGCAGACCATGATAGTTTAATTCTGAAAAAGAGTATGATAAACTATATGAGGTAAAACATTTATATATACTAACCTTTATTTAAGTGCATAATGGTTAGCCTATGCAATGCTTTTCGACTTTTATGGTCTTCCTTATGAAGAACAACAGGGACTACTATGCCTTAACTCTCATTTGTGTTTACAGTAAGCCCCTGTCAAAATAAGCCATCACAAATGCTTATCATTCATTTATTCTTTTTGTTCCTCCAAAGTGTAATATTTCCAGTTTCCCAATAATTGTTTAATTACCAACTATTCTGTTGTGTGTTTGCACACTTGCTGTTAAGGGTGGGGCCACATAGTTATATTTTGATATGAAAAATGAGAATTGACATTATAATTAAACAAAGAGTCTACCATGTTCAGGTGGTCTATGAATTCTGTTTGATGTCATTGTCTTTCTGTAGATAAATAGAATTTTTGTTGGAGGAGTTAAGTAACTCTTTAAAAATTTTTTATTTTCAAATCGTGTTTGAAAATATATCAAAGGGTAAAAAAGGAACTTTCTTTAAGGAACAGTTTGCATGTGGTCAATGAAGTTTTACAACTTCAGGCCCAATTTACAATAAATTGATTATCAGTAGACAAAGAGGAAAGAAGTTAATTGAGTTAGAAGCTTGTTTGCTAAAGTAGCCTTTTACTGGTTTGGAAAAGCCTAATCTCAGGTTTTACCAAGACTTTTAGAGATGTAAAGAAATGCTAGCATTTTTCTACACTTTCTTGATTTCTGATCTGGAAGGAAAAAAAGAAAGAGCAGCAGGACAGTGGAATTACTCAGGACTGCCATGATGCACAATTCCAGGAGGCACTCTCAACTTTTGTGGGCAATTCCTCTGCCCTAAATGGATTTAGCAAGCTTCTAACCTGCAGAGTAAGCTCTTGCCATCAAAATAGTGAGAATAGCCAGTGTCAGTCCTTGTTCTCAGTGCTTTATTGATACTAATTCCTTTTATCCTTACAATAACCTTTTGAGATAGGTACTATTATTATTTCCATTTACCAATGAGAAAACTGACACAAAAAGAGATTAAGAAACTTGTCCAGGGTTATAGAGCACAAAAGAGGAAGAGCAAAGATGTAAACCAGGCACTCTGGCTTCAATGCCTGTGCTCCTCACCTTCCCTTTACTCTCTCTCAGTTAACACTGGAGGTAGGACAAATGGTGCTAAGAGCTCTCAATCCACAGATAGCGTTGTGCCCAAACTACCTACGTGGGAGAAATAAAGGTTGTCCTGACATTAAACCAAAAAGGCAGTAGCTAGGTAAAAACTGATCCCTAAGAAGTTGTGGATATGTTGATATTTCTGTTTGACTGGAAGCCTCCCTTCAGGAAATTTTCCTCCTCTGTCTTCCAGGGCCCTGTGGTATGTATCTCATTGAGTCACGTTTAGCACAGAGCATTGTAAATGCCTGTATATCTCACTGAAGCTTTCATTAGAGGACAGGGAATATGTGTTTCTTATTCACAGTTGTATTCTCTGTGTCTAGTGTAGTATTGGCATATATCAGGGGCACAGTAAAATGTATTAGAATAAATGAATATTTTTGAAGAAATTTGTTTAAACCTAGTCCTATAAGTGTCTTGATTTAAATATGTATTAAAGCAATAATTCACTTTGTCCTATGTTAAATAAACTCTTATAGAAAAATCACGCTACAAAATTGGCTGGCTTTTAATATTTTTGCTTTTCTCAATTATTCACACCTATTCTGCTTTGTCTAAGCATCAGCAGCCACAGCCTTCTAGGGGAAGCCCCACCCCATCCCCCACCCAGATGACTGGCATAATGCCTGGAGTGAAATAAGACTTCTAATGTCTGGAAGGAAATAGAAGACATCTATAGGGTTGATTGTGTATTTTCAAATCTAGTAAGTGTTTAAAAGCATACACAACAATTTTAATAGCTGAAAGAAATCTTTAGTCTCTTTTCTTCCCTTTTTAATTTTGAATGATCTTAAACCATCTAGTTAAGTAAATATCTCATGTGGGAAAAATGCTTTGGACATTAGAAGGCATTAAAAATTCCTGATAGATTTTTTTTAATGAATGATGAGGTAGAATTTCTTCTTATTTAAAATAAATGGTGATTTCTCTATGGAAGTTTCCATATTTATGGCATTAAAATATATGTGAGAATTCTTAGTAAGATCACCTCCTATTGTGATAAATACATTTTTTAAATTATTGTGCACATTTTATAGAATGCTTTTACCTATATTTTCTCTTTTAACTTTCAACAATTGTATGAAATAGATAGTACTGGTATTATATTACCTTGATTTAGTAGTTAGGCAAATCAGGGTTGACAGGTGAGATGACTTGTGCAAAGTCCCACAGCTGAGAAGTCGTGGACTCTTACTCCAGGACTCTTTCATCTCATTATATATTATCTAAAACAAAATCAGCAAAACTCCAGAAATCAACCTCGTAATATCTAGATCTTGTGTGGGTTCCTTGTTAAAAGTATATGGCTTGAGATTTTTCTAAGGGTTGAATGTCAGTGTACTATTGACTTCAGTTATTGAGCACTTACAATTTACAGAGGACTGAGCTAATACTCTGAAAAGTGAGGAGCTAGAGTACAAAGAGGCTCAAACCTAGTCTTCTTTCAGAGAGGTTGATTAAGAAACGGGGAGAAATTGACAGGAACATAAACAACAGGTGAATGTGAATGAGCAAGTTGGGTAAGTAAGGAGAGGGCGGGGGAGGTCTCTAAAGCTTGAGTCAGGCCCATGGGTCCTGGTTGGAAAGTTGGTATTTGGAAGTGATAAGAGTTTTACCTTCTCTCCCAGTGGATAGGGCATTTTTTGAAAGGCCTCCCCTGTGGGGTTAAGATAACACACTGGCTGGAAGATGTAAGAAAACAGGTCTGATGGAGGGGGTGCTACTCAATAATCCTGTCCTGGTGTCCTGGCCAGTAGAACAGACTTACCTGCCTTGGGATCAGGAGAGCAGGTTGGCTTAGGAAGCGGTTGCAACTTGACTGACAAGTTGCTTCCTTATGGTGAGACAAGGCAGAATTATTGCTTTGCTGTGCCCCACAGATAGAAAATCTGAATGGAATAACCAAACACTTGGGTGGTGTGGGTAGACCAGGGGCACAGGCCAAGGCTGTGTTTCCTGCATCATGGCTGTTGCAGAGTTAAAAGAAAAGACTGCCACAACCTGAGGCCGAGGGAGGTTATACGTGTCCATCTCAGGAACTCCCATTCCCTATAGGATGAAAGGTGAGAGCAAAGCTGAGGTTTTTCTACACCTCAAGCATTGAAAGGCGCTTTGTCCTGAATTCCTTTTCGTACCACAGATCCAAACTCCACCAGGATGCCGGTCCCACCCAGGAACACAGCCACACACATATCCCATTCTAATAAATTTAATAAATGGTATCTGAAACTTTAAGATGCCATGCACATTTTTTCTTTAAAATTTATTTGTTTAAAGAGAAAAAGTGAACTGCAATGCTAGAATCCCTACTAGTACTTATACACTTTCCCCACTAAATCCATACCATAGATAAGGTTATATAAAATATTTCCTGGCCGTACATACACGCTGTTTAGTATTAATTTGTTAAATGATTAAATTAACATGTGTGAACGAAACATTATACAATTATATTATTGCTATTACTATTAGAGGACTGGTTTTTAAAATATTTGTGATTGGAAAATGTCTTTTGGGTATAGTTAATTGGTGATAAATTAATCATTGCTCTCTTGACAGCTTATCTGAATGACCTACAGTTTCTAGTTGAATATTGAATTGTCTTATTGAATATCGTGTTATTACTTTGAGAATTAGGAGTTAAATGTAATATTTTACACCTTGGTTTAGGAAACCATAATTTTAGTATTTTCTCTCTTCCTTGGCTGCTTGCTTCACACATTTCTTTTCACCTCGTAAGGCTAGGAAGAGAGAATAGAGAGAATACCAGAATGGTTTACTTGATTTTTTAAATCTTCTTCAGTTTTCATCTTTTAAAAAAAATTTGTTTTACTTTATGTTGTCTGCTTATTTATTTATTTTTATTGAAAAATAACTGATAAACATATTTGTGGGATACAGAATTGAATATCAATACCTGTGTGCAATGTGTGATGATCACATCAGGATAATTAGCATGTTCTTCATTGCAGAATGTAATTACTCCTTGTGTCCTTTGACCAATTTCTTGCTAGCCTCCCTTCCCCTCCCCATTTCCCATCTCTAGTAACCACAGCTCTGTTCTCTCCTGAAAGTTCAACATATTATTGTGATTTGTTCTTTTTCCTTCCTTCCTTCCTTCCTTCTTTTTTTATTTTTATTTTTTAGCTCCCACTTAGGAGTGAAGACATGCAGTATTTCTCTTTCTGTGCTTGGCTTGTTTCACTTAACAATTTTCTCCAAGCTCGTCCATGTAGCTGTGAATGGCAGAATTTTGTTCTTTTTTATGGCCGAGTAGCATGGAGGTTTCTCAAACAACTCCAGGTAGAACTACCATGTGATCCGGCAATTCCACTACTGAGTACATACCCAAAAGAATGGAAATTGTCATGTCAAAGGGATACCTGCACTCCCATGTTTATCACAGCTCTATTTACAATAACCAAGATATGGAATCAATGCCCATTGATGGACGACTAGATAAGGAAAATGTGATACATATACATTTTTCATGTTTGTATTTTAAAAATTTGTGTCTACCTTCTGAGCTTTTCTCCTTCTCTTTCCTCTCCTTTTCCTCCTTTTCTTTGTCTCTGCCTCTCTTTTCTGGTGAATTTTAGTTACTTCATTAATCAAGTCTTAACCAAGCAAGACTCTTTAGGAAATTGGTTTGGTTATCCTAATTTTTACTCTTATGCTTCTTTTCCTACATTTTTTTTTTTTCCCCTTGTGGGAGCAAGTGGTGGAAGTGGGATGGTAGGAAATCATTGACTCCATCCAGTTCATACTTAAGGTTATGGTCTGGTCCCCACATTTGAATCTATCTAAGGCAACATGGAATGTTAACTCAATGGAAGGATTTGATTGATTCATTTATTTTATATGTACTCAATTCATACTTAAGGAAATAAAGAAAATTATTTTTGTTACAAGGAAATTAATTCTTCGTGTCTGTCTCTTTAATTGGATATTATTTTCTCAAATTGACCCTATTTTAAAATTCTTGTTTTTATCATGGTAATTTATAGATAACTCCCACTCTTTCATCTGAATTAAACTAATTTGATACCAGTAACAGTAATGAATTTGTTTTTCTTTTTCTTTCACTCACAAAGTTAATCTTTATTTTTGTGGAAAGGGCAGCTTTAATCTACTCATTTAGCATGAAACCCATATACAGTGCAATTTTATTATTTATAGTCCTTGTGTTGTACATCAGATCTCTAGATTTGTTCATCCTACATATCTGCTACTTTGTATCTTCTGACCTACATCTCTGTGTTCCCTCTCCCCCTCCTGCTAACCGCTGTTTTGTTCTCTATGTCTGTATATTTTAATTTTTTCTTTTTAGATTCTACATAGAAGTGAGATCATACAATATTTTTCTTTCTGTGTCTGGTTTATTTCACTTAGTATAATGTTCTCCAGGCTCATCCATATTGTCAAATGGCAAGATCTCATTGTTTTTTAGGGATAAGTATATTCCATTGTATATATGTACTAGTTATTTTATCTATTCATTCATCTGTCAAAAGACTGTTTGTTTTTATGTCTTGGTTATTATGAATAATGCCGCAATGAACACAGCAGTATAGATATCTTTACAAGCTGGTGATTTCATTTCCTTTGGGAATATGCACAGAAAAGGGATTGCTGGATCATATTGTAGTTCTACTTTTAATTTCTTTAGAAACCTCTGTACTGTTTTACATAATGGCTGTACCAATTTACATTCCCACCAACAGTATACAAGAGCTCCATTTCTCCACATCCTCACCAACACTTGTTATTTTTTGACTATTTGATAATAGCCATCCTAATGACTGTAATGTGGTATCCCGTAGTGATTTTGATTTGCATTTCTAGGTTAATTTAATGATATATGATTATTCATAATAACCTCTTCTGATCCTTTTTATTTCTGAGGCACCTGTTGTAGTTTCTTCACTTTTATTTTTGATTTTATTTATTTGAGTCTTCTCTATGTTTTTCTTATTTAGACCAGCTACAGGTTTGTCAATTTTGTTTATTTTTTCAAAAAACCAACTCTTAGTGTTATTGATTCCTTCTATGGTTTTTCTTCTCTGTTTGATTTATTTCTGTTCTGATTTTTATTGTTTTCTTCTGCTAATTTTGGATTTTGTTTGTTCTTTATCTGGTTCCTTGAGGTGTAATGTAAGACTATGTATTTGGGACTTTTTTTCTTTTTTAACGTAGGCATTTATTGCTATAAACTTTCCTCTTAGAACTACTTTTGCTGCTGCCATAGATTTTGGTATGTTGTGTTTCCATTATCATTTCTCTTAAGATATTTTCAAATTTCCCTTTGATTTCTTCTTTGGCCCATTGGTTGTGGTACTTTTCCAAGATTCTTCCTGTTATTGATTTCTAGTAACAGTACTAGATATAATTTTTATCTTTTAAAATTTGTTAAGACTTGTTTTGTGGCATAACATATGACCTATCCTGGTGAGTGTTTCGTGTGCTAGAGAAAAAAAAATGTGTATTTTTCTTTGTTGGATGGAAAGTTCTGTACATGTCTGTTCAGGTTCATTTGGTCAAAAGTGCAATTCAAGTCTAGTATTTTCTTATTCATATTCTGTCTGATCGATCCATTGTTGAAAGTGGAGTATTGAAGTCCCCTACCATTGTTGTATTACTATCTATTTCTCCCTTCAAGTTTATTAGTATTTGCTTTATGTATTTAGGTGTTCCAATGTTGGGTGCATATATATTTGGATCTTTTTTATTATTATTATTAATTTAGCCACTCTATGTCTTTTGATTAGATTTTAATCCATTTGAGGTTATTATTGATAGGTAAGGACTTACTATTGCCATTTTGTTCTTTGTTTTCTGGTTGTTTTGTAGCTGCTTTTCTCCTTTCTTCCTCTCTTTTTGTCTATTTTTGTGATTTGATAATTTTCTGTAATGCTAAGCTTTGATTTCTTTCTATCATTTGTATGTCTTCTGTAATGTTTTGTTTGATTACCATGTTTACAATGAGGTTTACATAAAATACTTTATAATTATAATCTACTATTTTAAACTGATAACTTCACTTCTGTTGCATACAAAAACTACAGATTTTTAATCCCCCCCACCCCATTTATGTTTTGATGCACAATTTACGTCATTTTTATTGTGGATTCCTTAACGACTTAATGTAGCTTTACTTATTTTTGACTATTTTGACTTTTGACCTTCATGCTAGAGATATGTATGATTTACACACCACCATTGCAGTATTGTTGTGTTCTGGATTTTTATACTTTCATATGTATTTATGATAGTAATTATTGTCTTTTCATTTCTGCTTAAAGAACTCCCTTAGGCATTTCTTGTAAGGCAGGTCTAATGGTAATGAATTCCTTCAGGTTTTGCTTGTCTGTGAAAGACTTTACTCATATTTTTCCTTCATGTCTGAATGACAGCTTTTCTGGGTATAGTATTCTTTTTTTTTTTTTTTTGTCGTTTTTTCGTGACCGGCACTCAGCCAGTGAATGCACCGGTCAGTCCTATATAGGATCCGAACCCGCGGCGGGAGCGTCGCCGCGCTACCAGCGCAGCACTCTACCAAGTGCTCCACGGGCTCGGCCCTGGGTATAGTATTCTTGATTGGCAGTTTTTTTCTTTCAGCAATTTGAATATATCATTCTGTTCTCTCCTGGCCTACAGGGTTTCTGCTGAGAAATCCACTGATAATCTAATGTGAATTCCCTTATATGTGACTTGATGCTTTTCTCTTGTTGCTTTTAAAATTCTCTCTGTCTTTGACTTTTGACAGTTTGATTATAATGTGTCTCATAGAGGACTTCTTTGGGTTGAATTTATTTGTGGACTTTTGAACTTCATGAATCTTGATATCCACAGCTCTCCCAAGACTTGAGAAGTTTTAGCAGTTATTTCATTAAATAAGCTTTCTGTCCCTTTCTCTGTGTGCTCTCCTTCTGGAACTCCCTTAATGTGAATATGCGTTTGCTTAATATTGTCCCATAAGTCCCACAGGCTGTCTTCACTCTTTTGTATTCTTTGTTTTTTCTCCTTCTGAGTCATGTCAAAAGACCTATCTTTAAGTTCAGGGATTCTTCTGCTTGATCTAGTCCACTGTTGAAGCCCTCTACTGTATTTTTATTTTATTCATTGAATTCCTCAGCTCCGAGATTTCTGCTTGGTTCTTTCTTATATCTACCTTTTGTTGAATTTCTCATTAAGATCATAAATTGTTTTCCTGATTTCATTGAATTATCTGTCTGTATTCTCTTATATCTCACTGATTTCCCTTAAGATTGCTATTTTGACTTCTTTTTTTGACAATTAGTAAATTTCCTTGGCGGGGAGTTAGTTATGGAGAATTCTTGTGTTTCTTTGGTAGTGTCATGTTTTCTTGCTTTTCCGTGTTTCTTGTGTCCCTGTGTTGATGTCTATGCTTCTGGTGGTGCAGTCACATCTTCCAAACTTTACAGGGTAGCTCTTGTTAGGAGTCTTTCATTCGCAGATTTTCCTGAGGGTGCTGATTGGGCAGGGTGCAGTGGCTCTTGTTCCTTATGGGTGCAGTGGTATAGTCTTCATGCAGCTTCTTTAGTTTTGATCAATGTTAGTGATGACTGGAGGTGCCTCAGTGGTCTAGGCTGCTGGAGTTTGTGGTAATGATGGTGGCTGCCTAGGTTATTAGGACAAGGGCTTTAGGATTCTTCCTGTTCTTGACTTCCTCACAGTGGGGAGTCTTAGCTGAGGTGATCTCTCTTGGTGTTGGGTCTGACATGGCTCACGGGCAGCCATAGTAACACCAGGATTGAGGGCACAGGTGCTTAAAACTGGCTGTGGAGCTGGGTTCCTATGCTGAGGATCTTTCAAAACTACTGTAGCACTGGGACTTGAAACACAGGTTTCACTCTCTAAGGCATGAATGGATGTAGTTTTCCCATTAAGTCAAGGTCTGTTGCTCTGAGGCATACCTCTTCCACTTCAGGTGGAATGTAGACATGGTTCTGACCCTGGGGGACAAATCACAGCATTGGCACAGCTCTGGTGAAGAAGAGGTGCTCTAGAGGCTTGGGCCCCAGGGAACAGAGCACAACTGTAATCTAGGACCTCGAACCAACAGGGCACAATGGTAGCTTTGGCCCCAGGGGATGAGTTACCATGCAGTGGTGACTCTGAACCATGGGATGGTGAGACACAGCAGTAGTTCAGGCTCTGCGAAGCCAGGTGCAGCAGCAGCAAGGACCCAGTAATGGCAAAGTGTCATTGTGGCTTGAGCCCTGGTGGATGGGGAGCAGTGTAGTGATGACTCCATGCCCCAGAGAAGTGGAGTGCATCAGCAGTTTGGACTGCAGTGGGGCTAGTCCAGTTCTGGAGAGGCAGGGCACTGTGGCTGTTTAGACTGGAGGATGGAGTGGCATGGCTCAGCCAAGGCTCTGGTATCCTGGGATGTGAGGCAGTGGTTCAGCTAAGCCCCAGAAAGTAGGGCTGCATGGTTCGGCCAAGCCCCTGGATCCCTGGGGCTTGAGGGCTGTGTTAGCTGCAGTTCTGAGAGGTGCAACTGCTTCAGTGTGCTAGAGGCCTGAGGTCCTCAGGGGTCAGGGTGCTGCCTCACCTATAGCATGGAAGGGGACAACTGTTCTGGTGTGTAGGAGGCCTAAGGTCCCCAGGTTGGGAACTGCCTCAGCTCTAGCTCCTGGTACATAACTGCTCCAGTAGGCTCTAAGTCAGGAGGCTCTGAGTCCCCTAGGACAGGGCACCACTTCAACTCAGTCTTAAAGGGAGGGTGCACCAGTAACTGGGATAAAGGGGATGCAGCTGCTCTGTGGTAGCATGGCCCTATTGGGTAGGGCATAGCAGCACCTCTGCTCAGGGATGGTGCACTACCAGGTGGATATAGTGCAGTGGTCTTAGGGATGGAGGGATGTAATGGCTTTTTGCCCTCTGCAGCAGAATGCACTCTAGCAGTCACTCCAGTTCCAAGACAGTACAGAGCAGTCGCAGCATGGGCCATGGGGGTGCAGGTACAGCATCAGTTTCTTCTCTGTGAGTAGCTCAGTGTGTTGATCCTCGGAAGCACCCTCAGCTGGGCTCAGAGCCTGTGAGGACTTCAGGAGTCTGCTGCAGTAAAAACTGTAGGTGTCCATGGTGGTGATGGAGACTGCTGGGTTCTTCTTGCTTACCTTTCCCCCCTGGGAGAAGTTCCTCCAGGTTTCAAGTTGATCCCAACTGGGGAAATGGTATGGCAGAGGTGAGGTGTTTTCTTCCCTTCTCTATGCAGCCGTCCTTGGTTTCGGCACTCTACAGGATTTCTGCTGCTGTTTTGTTGTTCTGTGGTGCTCTCCTTTAGTTCTTTTGGTGAAAATGTGGTTGTTTATTTGTTGCTTTGGGTTTCTTTGTTGAGGAAGAGAAGAGTGCTAGCAGATTTTAGTCAGCCATTCTGCTGATGTCACTTCTCTGGTTGCTTTCTAATATCCATTCCTCCTTCGTCTGTAAAACAGAACCCCAGCTTTCAGCTGGGCACGTTACCACCCAGCTAAATACCATATTTATTAGACATCCTGTTGTTTTATTTGGCCACAGGCATAAATTCTGGCCAGTGAGATATGAATGGAAGTATTGTATATTCCATCCAGGATGTCACGTTAAAAGGGGGTAGTACAGCCTTCATTTTTCCTTCCTCCTGCTTGCTGGAATGTTAATTTGATGACTAAAGCCTGAGAAGCATTCTTGGGCCACGAGACAGCCTGCTAATGGTAGAGGAGCAGCAAGAATAGGACTTTGGGTCCTTTAGACTATGGAGCCGCCATACCAGCCCTGGATTGCCTACCTCTGGATGACTTTTACATGATAGAGAAATGAACATCTCTTATATAAGCTACTGTTATTATTATTATTATTTTTGTATGCAGCTAAAACTTAAGCACAATTCATATAAAATACATAAGGGTATAATTTTCAAGTGATAGATGGTAGTAAACTACACTTACCATTGGAACTACTTTGAATAACTTAAAATAATGTAATACCTAGTGGGCACTTTAGGAGCTAAATTTTATTTTATTTATTTATTTTTTTTGGTCTATTATAACTTAATAGTACGTAGTATTATAAAACAATCTCATTGGTTGTCTTTAATTTTCTAACTCTTTGGATTCTTCTAAATTAATATTGCAAAAATAGTTTTGTTACTCAGCTGCAGTACTACTGATACTAAGTACAAAACTCAGGACATTTAGGTGGAGTTTTGGAAATATTCTGAAATCCATTTTGCTAATGTGTTCTGGGACCAATTTTGTGCTGTTTGTTTGTTTCTTGAATGTTGGTGATATAAATGTACACATTAAAGTGTGATTGGTAATGTGCCTCATAAACTTTATGTGTCTTTGGTCAAGGAGAGACAATTAAAATAAAAATCTCTTTCATATTCATTATCCGAATTCTTATACTATGTTTCTAACATTTTTTTTAATAGTGGTAAAATATATATAACATAAATGTACCATTTTAACCATTTTGAAGTATACAGGTCAATGGCATTAAGTATGTTCACATTATTGTGTAACCACCATCATCTACCTCCAGAACTTTTTCATCTTCTCCGTCTAAAGCTTCATACCTATTAATTAAACAAGAAGCCCTCATTTCCCTTTCCCCCCAGACTCTGGCAACCAGTCAATTTTTTGTCTCTATGAATTTAACTACTCTAGGAACCTCATAAAAATAGAATTATATAATATTGTCCTTTTGTGACTGGCTTATTTTACTCTAACATAATTTTCTTGTTTTTACTTTGGAAATTATTTAATCATAAATAAATTATTATTGCATAATGTTTTTTTTTCTTATGTTCACCATCTGAAAATTTTCATCTGTCATGGTAATTATAATAGATGTTAGCAGAATGGGTCATGTTATGATAAAATAGGTTATTAGAATTGTTACCTATGAAATATAGTATAAGATAGAAGTCACTATATAGTTATATGTTTTTATTCTACAAAGACAGTTAAAACATAAAATGAAGAATTTCTCTGAAAAATAGACCTGAGATGTGTGCACTGGGTATTTTAGCAATCTGGTGAATTTTCCATCACCCTGTAGAACAATGTAAATATCATATTTCAGTGTAACATTTAATTTTATGTATTTCCTAAATCTATACTCATGTATTAGAAATAGGTAAAGTGTGATTTTAAGGTAAAATATCAAAGTTCACAAATTAAGCTGTTTATATTCTATTTGTGTAATAAATGGCAAATTATTTTTTCTTTTTCAGACTTTAAAGATTTTTGAGATTGAATAATAATCCCTGAAAAGGTATTAAGGTGTTGATGATTGGTTGTTGCCTTGGCAAAATATTGATGATATTGTAACTACGAAAATAACATTTTATCCTTAAGTGTTTTTGTTTTTATTTTTAAAGCTTGTGTCATTTCTTCTTGCTCCTTCTTGGTTTCTTCAGAGGCACTTTACAGAAGCCCACTTCAATAAAACTTTTCTGATAGATTAAGCTATTAAGTTTCTTTGAAAAAATCCCAGTTAGAAGAAACAGGATAGGGAGTTGGCTTAATGGGAGGCATGCAACTGTGTTTGCAAATCTTAGACATTGTCCCACAGTTTTGGTGTAACCCTTCAGCTGACAATTAAAATCTTTGTTTTATCAGTCATCACCCAACCCTAACAGATGGGTGAAGAATTAATCTGATTTGTATTTTTCCTCACAACTTTCTCCTACATATTATAATATTCCATTATTAACATTCAGTGAATTCTTAAAGATGACTGATGGGCCTTAAAGATACAATATACACATCCTATTTAAATTATGCCCGAGTAAAACCACAGAACAGAAGAGCTCCTAAGACCCCTGTAGAAATTTGAAGAGAATTTTGATACTCTCATCCACTCAAAAAGAAATCTGCTAATACTGTAATGTTTTTTCCCTTGCCAGGACCCTCCTTGCCTGGTGTCATTTCTTGAGCTCTCCTGGGAGGAGATTAGTCTAAAACAACAAAGTAGCCAGATGTCTGGTTCTGAGAGAGTCCCAGAGGCCAGGCTATGGTAGGCAATAGAAACCGCGTGGGGATGAAGATCAAAGATACCTGAGAATTACTTATGGGCACATAGTATGTGTCATTCCCATTATTAACAGTCTGAGAAAATTTGTTTCCCTAATTAACCCTTTTGTTGGAGTAACCTTAAATTTTAGTGAGTATATTTTTGTTTTGATATGTTTTCTTTTGTGTAGTTTTGAGAAATGCACATACCAAAAAGACATTAAATGGAACTCACGAGCTTCACTGAAATCTCTAAGCTGTTATTCTTATCCAAAATCGATATGCTATCAAGTGTGTCATCATTTATCATGAAATAAGTAGGCATTATGGATCTAAGTTAAAATTATAAATCAATAGTTAGGAACTAGATGGTTTATATATATAAAGAGCTGTCTTTACATCCCTAATCCTTACTTTTAAGCACTATTATTTCAACTTTTTACTGTTTTAGAGTGGGGATTTTTAGATCACAGCTTTCTGGTCTTAAAATGAATTCAGAATAAATCCCAGTGGTGGGAAATCTGTACCTTATTAATAGTTGACCTCTTTCTTTTCACATTGGTGTTACTAATGAAATGCTAATTAAAATTTCTTGTTATTCTTTACCTGTTTGCCTTATGGATACAATTTTAGGTTGTTTAGACATATAAAAATTTGGAAAATATGAGTACATTTGTTATTTTAAGTTATTCTTAACTCCAGAGCCTCTAAAAGCTTTTAGTTGAATTTATTCCAAAGGATGGGTAAAAATGTAATTATAACTTTTGATGTCTTAGCCTCTAGATGAGAGAGTATCAGAAGAGTGAACAAAAGATTGTGGTTGACCTTGCCGCTTGTTTTCGTTTCTTTTCAAAATTATCAGGTAACAAAAGCATGTAAAAGCCTTATTCTTGCTTTCCTTGAAATATAATCAAAAACCATTGTTATTAAGAGCATGATTAGTTAGCTTTAGTGCTTTTAAGTGCTACAACACATTCTTTAACATCTAGTAATATAAACTTGGCATAAAAGCTGTAAAAATGTCTTTAAATCTAATTGGAGATATGTGTTAGCAATTTAGTGCAGAGATTTCATATTCTTTGTGTAGTGGTCAAGGCTTCTTTTAACTCCTTGAGGAAAATGAAGCTCCTAGGAGCAGTTTGTAAGTATTAATTGATTTATCTCTGTTTCTAGATTTAAGTATTGAAGCAAGAATAAAATCACCTTCTTTAACAAAAAACTGGAGAGGCAACTGTATTTTTTTTCAGAGCAGAATTTGTTGTTCCTTCAGCGACAAAGAGTGATCTGCGTTTTCACTCTTTACACCTGTGCTTCTGTTACTGGCTACTTCCCTTGTGAATAATACCGTTTGCTATCACTAAATCAGTCTGGTTATTTGTTTTCCTGTTTTGAATGCAAGCTGAGTCAGTTATGGCCACTGTACTATAAATATTTCTGAGCCCCAATTGATGGATTATTTTAAGCAAGTGGTATTCAGAGTAACAAAACACCTCCTAGTACCACGATATTGTCAATTCCTTGGAGTTGATTATAGTAAGATTTAATGTGAGGGCATAAGAATCATAGTTCTAGGACTAAGGTCTAGTAGCATATGCAATATACTACTCAATAGTGGTTCAAAGAGCTGTTCCTGTTTCCCCTCTTCAGGGAACTCCACGTGAGCCTCCCCTTTGCCCCTCACCTCCAAGACATATATGCGCACATGCGTGCACACACACACACACACACACACACACACACAGAGCATACATTTTTGTTTTTATTCTTTTTCTTTTTCAAACTACTTTTTAAATTGACTTGCGAAGTTGTATATATTTATCATATACAACATAATTCTTTTAAACATATGTACACAGGGGAATGGTTAAATCCAGCCAGTTAACAAATACATTACCTCACATAGTTATCATTTTGTGATGAGAACGCTTAACACCCACTCTCATCATTTTTCAAGAATACAAGATATTGTCATTACCCGTAGTCACCATATTGTACAATAGATCTCTTGAACTCATTCCTCCTGTCTAACTGTAATTATGCATCTTTGACCAACATCTCCCCAACTCCCCTTCCCCCTAGCCAACCCAGCCTCTGGTAACCACTATTCTACTATCTACTTCTATGCAAACATCTTTTTTAGATTCACATGTAAGTGTGATCATCAGGTATTTGTCTTTCTATGTGGGCTTATTTCACTTAACACAGTGTCCTCCAGGTTCACCCACGTTGTTGCAAATGACAGGATTTTCTTCTTTTTTATGGCTGGATAGTTTTCCATTGCAAACACACGTTTTTAAGTGGGCATTGGCTAAGCAGAAGACCAAAAGATAACTCCTTTTTTTGTCTTCCAGTAATTGCCAATACTGTTCTCTACTTACCTTTTAATATGTTTATCTTGGGTTGCTTCATTGGCTGTTGGTGTGTACTCTCTCTCTTCCCCCTCCTCATCCCTCCCTCCCCTCCCCATTTACCTTATGGACCATGGCTGCATGTATCATCTCTTTGTGTAGCTTCTCTTCCACAACACTGTTGTGTACAGAGAGAGTTTGATTATGCTTTTAAAAATAGATATCAAATTTAAGAAGGTGAAGAGTGTTAGTTTTCCAGTGCCTGCCCTTTATTTACTCACTCTCCTTCCTAATTCATATATATATATATGTATTTTTTAAAAATTGCGTCCTCCTCTACCCATTCATATTTTCTTTTTCTTCTTTATCTTTTAGTTCTTAATTCTGTTTCTTCTTAGTATCTGTAGCTTTTCAGAAAGGGCTGTAATTTGAAATAAGAGCTAAATTATAAGAGTAGACATGAAGATCTCTTTTTTAAAACTCTTAGTAACTTGGTGTGTAATGACTTAATACTAGAGTGGGTGTTGAGGTAGTAATCTATAAACTTTTTGTGATAGAGTTTTGTGCTAAATAAAAATGCTTGCAGTATAAATCAAGTTGGCTTTATTACAATGTGATGATTTTAATATACATTTAATTTCTCTTAATTTTAAAAACTTCAAGATTGAGTGTTCAGTCTTAAAATGTTCTTTTTAATCTGTTATAATCTGACTGGTTTTTTGGGCTATTTATTTACTTTTTTGCTTGATAAATTTCTCTAGTTTTAATGTAAAGTTATAGTTATCTTCACCTGAGGTTTGGAGTAATAGCTTTGGAACATCTGCTCCTCTTTAGGATGGTGGTCTTTGACTCGAAGTTGCCTGTGAGGCTGACTCAGCAAAGTGATAGCATTAAATCTGGGAAGATGGGAGGCTCCTTTCCCTAGTGCCAATTGTGGGGTAGCATGCTGCTTGGCAGGGTAGTCCTGGAAGGAAAATTACATTTTGGGTACAAAAATGATTAGTTCTTGTATCCTTGTGACTTCTAACTCTATTGTTAAAATAAAGATCAATATTTGAAAAAGAAAAAATAGAAAATTAAGTATTGTCATTGATTGTATCCATGATGAGTAGTTGACAGAAAATAAATGTTTTAAGTGAATTATTTTTTTCTTTTTTCAAGTAAGATTTACATGATTAACTATGAAATGAAATTACAGCCAATAGATAATCAGATACCTAAGAATAATGTTTGGGAAGCTAGGTTTCCTGAAGATATGAGGCTCTGTTATTTTAGCCTGGGGATTTTGCCTGGGGAAAAATGTATGTGCCTCAACAGCTGAAGGGCTTTTCAGGAAGAAACAAAGTAAAATGGCATCTATTTAATGTGTAATTTTGATATTTCATAGTTAATCTTGTCCTTGGCAGAAATGTCAAAATATACTAGCCGAAAACCATCTCTGAAGCTGTATGTACACTACCAAATTGAACTGGGTAGATAAAGTCCTTATGAATCAAATAGTTTTTATTGGGGAGAGGAGGGTCCTTTCTAGGCAATTCTCTGGAGGGAAGGGAATGCTCTGGTAGAATCAAAATGAAGCTGTGGTTTATTTCAAATATAGGAATATATAATCTGAAGAAACTGCTGGCGGGGATGTGGGGGATAGGGGCTAGAACAGGTTTTAAAATTGGTATACCACACTTAAATATAAATATGATTTCTTTCACATGATTTTCTATTTATATTTATTCCCACTTAAAATTTTTTAAATAACACTTTCCTTCATTAATATTTAGTTTTTCGGTTTTTAAGATTTTAAGCTCATCTAATGTAGAATTGCTACTTTTGGAAATGATACTACAATTCTGTCCTTATTGCCTTCTCTGCCATTCTTTAGAGTCCAAATTATTCTAGCTACGTAAGTTGCTATTTAACTTAAAATCAAGCTCTTACTAATGGAATAGCTAGGTTTCTATTTTATATAAATGCTTTTCTTTTGTTTACCCTAGAGTGTAAATGTATTCCTTTAAGGAATTAAACTGGTAAAGTCTAGGCCACTATTTATCCTCTCCCCATATGGCTGTTGTTTATTGTTTTTTAATCAAAAATCAAGTTTCTGTATTTAATGACTTGGAAGATGCATTATATCTTGTCAAAGTGTAAGAATTTGTGAAGAATAAAGAGCCCCTTGAATCCCCAAAACATCAAGAAGTAGATGTGTATAATTTTGTTGTTTAACACATGTATAAGCATTAATATTTATAATAGAGTTCAGTATTTTGTATTTATACTTCCATCAACATATAATATATTATAGTGTTTTCTTTAGAGACTATTAAATAGCTCAGGATTTATTCACAGAAAAAAAATATTTTTAGTTTTTGGGTTTTTTTTTTTCTCTTTCATTTGAATTTTCCCCAGGTTAGTAAAAAGCAAACATTTTTTTTACAGTGAGGGAATATACCTTGTATAAAACCCTGTTTGGTGTATATGGAAGTCATCCAAAGAACTGACAAGTTGCTGAACAGTCACCATCATCTGTTAATGCAATGCAAAAACTATTAATGCTAAGGTAACAGAAGTAACCGTGTCAGTGAAAATCAGTGACGTGTGTAGATATGGCCCTTGATACTTAATTTTTACTTAATTATTAGAATGTACATAAAATATATCAGGTGGTTGGCTTAAATAATAATGTTAGTTCCCTAACATTTAAAATTCATAGATATGTTAGATAAATTCACTTTTTCTTGATTAGAGTATTCATTTTTTTATTAAAATACCCATTAAAAAATGAAGTGGAACATTTCTAGAAACTCATTTTTTGTTTTTAGAAATACTTGATCAGTAAAAGAATGTTTCCCTAGCCTCATGCTCTATTAAGTAGCATTGTTTAGAATACTTCTGAAAGCTCTTTTTACCATATTAAATTAAACGTCAGATTATGCACCTTCTTTGCAACCTTTTTAAAGGGGAAATTTCAAGGAATGAGACTGCTGTGTTTAATTCACTGAACTGAATTATAATTTCAAACATCTGTTAAGGTGTTTTAAAAATGATCTTGTGTAACATGTGGCAATATACCTTTTTTATGGAATATACTCCTTGGCTTTTCCTTACCTTCTACGTATTGTAGCTTGGAAAGAAAACTCACATGGATCAAAGATTCCAGAAACTGGGCAGCACTAAACTAAAATATGCATTTCATATGTGCAAACAGTAAAAAGTATATCAATAGGACAGCTTTTTTTTTTTTAGAGTCTTCAATAATAATTTGAGATTAAAAGAAATAATTTTATTGTATCTTTTGTGATTCTTTACAACTTCAGCCAATTATACTGATCTGTCCAAACACGTTTTACATCAGGATCAGTGTGCACAAAGGCTTATACTTTATGGTGACCTTAGGATATGCTTGGATTAGAATAAAAAACTACACTTAAAGAAGACATTGGTGTTAAGAGTCCCCTCACTTTTGTCTCTTTGAGGAAATAGTAATGGCTGTCATTCAGGTCTTCCTCATACCTCTAGTCTTCTGTAGTGATTGAAGAATCTTTAGACAACTGGTGACCAAGCAGTTAGCTTTTTACCAATTTGGGCTTTTGTATTTGAAATTCACATATCAGTCTCATTTCTGCCTGCTTGCAGCAGAGTGGCCTTTAGATAACAAGACTTTAAAAAGTTAAAAGGCAATAAGTCAATCTCCTGGAAACGATGCAGAAATGTAGATTCAAATCATAAATAAGGAAATGCATTGAGTACATTAAACAGACATAGAAAAATGAATTTCTGTCTTTTGTAGTAAGGTAATTGGGCACCACTGCTTGGCAGGAGCTGGTGCTATTGAGCCAGCTATAACTGCCACAGGTTGATAGGCAGGTGATAAGGCAGCTTCCACCAGGGTCTGCACAGGAGGCCTACCTAATATGCTGTCTGCCCTAAGGGCCTATGGGAACACAGTTGGATTATTATGTTAATGCATGAGCCTGCTGCCCTCTTCCTTTCCCAGCTGGGTTCCCTGTTGTTAGGAACTGCTTTGCACTGACAGTGGAGTAATATGCTTCATGATTGAAAGGGCAAAGGGGCTTGAAAGAAAAAAAAAAAAAAAAGAATAGGCCTGCACAGATATGTAAATGAGGAAAGAGAATCTGTAGGAAGATTTAACTCTAAGCAGAGAAAGAAAGTTTGTTGGAAAGTTCTTCTCATAGAACTCTGTGAAACCACTCATCTTAATTAATTTCAGGCCTTGCTTTCCTTCCTAACACTGTTACATACATACAGTACGTGGAAGTGTTTTCCAAAACGGGCACTTAGGTTGATTTGTTTTAAACCAAGATGCTGTAATATACTGGTACGCAGGTTATAGTGTTGACAGTAGTGCGTTTTTTTGCACCGTCATTATTCTTTAACACTCATCCCTCAGTTATTCCATTATATTTTACAGAAAAGTTATTTTTTAAGGTGCTGAAGGATTTATATTTTGTGTTGACAAAATATATTTTTTTTAAAAAAGAACACTTTTATTTCCCTTTATTTTTGACATAGGTTTAGAAAACTGCATGAACCTATCTTTGGGAGTGGGTGGTGATGGTGGTAAGGAAATGGTTGGATGGGTTAGTGGGGTATTGCTTGGGTTCATGAATTTGGTATGGGTGGTGATTCAAACATTTTGCAGTTAGTTGAGGTTTGTAATGTTGGCACCTTAATGTAGTGAAAACAGTGTGAGCTTTGATTTCTACAGACCTGATCAAATCCTGGCTCTACTAATTAATTACTAGCTCTCTGATTTTAGATAAATTACCTCTCCTTTACCTCAGCTGTAAAATGGGTGTAATATGAATTTTAAATGGGAGGATAATGAATCATTAAGTCTGGCATAGAGTGAGTATTCATCAAATGCTTGCCATAATGATAATACTTAATTGCCACTGTAACAACTATCATATTCAGTTATGAAACCATTATTTTCATATGTCTGGCTGTATGGATTAAAGATTTTATCTACCCTTTTTCAGCAAGCCTTAGCAAATAAAAGTGACACAGAAAAATATTCAGATAGACTTTATTTAATTAAAGGGTTAAAGGCTTCCCCAACAAAATGCTAGGATATGTTCCTAAATAGTTTTATAATAAGCTATATTTCAAATGCTAAAAGAAAACTGATGAAAGAGAAAATCTAGTTGGGCAAATATTCCAGGTAGCTTCTAGATTTACTTTTAGTGTATGCCTGAATTTGGGAAAGTTTTCAGATATCTCTGTGTGTTAACTGTTTATATGTTTGTTTACTTAAACTAAATTAAAATGGTTGGGCACTGTTTTAAATACACTATTTTACTTAATTAGCACTGCACCTATTGCATGAGATAATGTATGAGCATTTCAAAAAACGCTTATGGAAAAATAGAATTAAAAAATAATACAAATCTTCCCATGAACTTTTTGAAGTGTCCTTGTATGCAGAGGTGACGTATGCATAGTACCTGGCACATATGAGAGATTAGTCTTTGTTAGTAGTGCCACTGCACTTTCTATAACAACATACAGCTTGCATTGGTAATGCTTTCCAGATTTATAAGGAGGAATTTCAGAGAGATTCTTAAGGTTAGAAAATGTAGAAAGTTTGGGATTTGTATAGTGTCTATGGGCTAGTATAGGTTCCCTATGCCAGTAGTATGGTTCCCATATATCTGGTGGAAAAGAATCCACATGATTGCTTTCATGAAAATCATAAGTATGCAAATATCCTTTTAATACTCTTGTGAAAACTATATCAAAGTTTGAAGTAAGTACGTTGTGTTGTATCAGAAAAGAGACTCCTTTCCGAAAGATAATTGTGCATTTGACTTTAAAAATTTAGAATAAAGGGGCAAGGAACCAGTTCTATCTAAGCAATCCTTCTCTGTAGTTACACCTAACAAAATCCTTTTATAACATGTCTTTATATTACCCATTTAGTTATATATGTGGGGGTGTGTGTGTACGGTATATATGTGTGGGTATAGATATGTATGCATGAATATATATGTATATGAATATATGTATGTATATCTATATATGTGTG
This sequence comes from Cynocephalus volans, assembly GCF_027409185.1. Lineage (NCBI taxonomy): Eukaryota > Metazoa > Chordata > Mammalia > Dermoptera > Cynocephalidae > Cynocephalus > Cynocephalus volans. The sequence goes on along the minus strand of NC_084468.1, from coordinate 129,231,091 downwards.
CATCTATATCTCAGAATCGGAAGTATACCTAGGGATATTTCAAGAGGAGCTCTAGTTGAGCACATTTTTTTTAAAGTGGCATTTTAAATAATGCATTAAATTTGAACAATAGTTGTTAAGTTGTTAAGACAGAAGAAAAGGCAGTAAAGGAAGCAGTAAGTCCATGAGATAGATGGAGAAATAATCAAAGGATTATTACACCTTTTTCACACTCTCTATGCTGTTGTAGTTAGAACACAGTTGTGTGTCTGCCCCAAACATAGCCATTGTACATAGAAAGAAGCCCATTGTAGAATTAATAATAAACTCTGTTTTAAAGGAAGTGTAACTTTAATGGAATGCCTGGTTTTCTTTAAAGTGGCTTTGGATTTGACATATGCTGTACACCCTTGTAGGCTGAAATGTTCTTGAGTCACATCTTACATTAAAAAAATTTTCCCAGTTTTTTATACAGAGTAGGAATTCATCAAATGCCTGGGTGAATAACTGGTTTGTTTTTAATGACAGTACTCTGATTCAAGTAGAAGGATTCCTAGTTGATGTATCCAGTGTCCCTTGTTTTCTCTTACCTAGTATTGCTTTCAAGGAAGCATTCTCCATGTGCCCTTTGGCAACCTTGTGAAACTGCTGACTGAGCTAAACTTCCAACCTCTCTGACACTACTGATAACTTCTGCCTCTCCTGACCATCTTCTTGCCTCCATCAACCATCTGTGTCTCTTTACATTCTCCCTGTTATTATTTTATCAGGGGCCCAAGAAAAGCCAGAGTTGGAAAAAAGGTGGGTTAGAAGATACACTTCATAGGAAAGATGCAAAGGTCTTGCCAGAGGGGTTGGTTTCTTCCCTTGTAGAAGCCATTAGCCTCTCCGATGACTATCTGTCCTTCTGGCTGTGTTCCCCCTTCAGCTTTGTGTTTCAGGAAACTTTAAGAGCATCCTGAATGATTCTTTTATTCCAAACTGCAATCCTAATTAGAACTGTTAGGAGCCCCTCCTGCATAACAGGTTTGTTTTCTCCCTGAGGACTTTCAAGATTTCCTCCCAGTGATGGTAAAAAAAAAATTTTTTTGTTGTTGTGGAATATTTTCCTGGGCCTCATAAATCTTTAATTATTAACAAAGAAGTTCTACATAACAGGTTATGATTTTTAAAAAATATGAATTATATTGTAAAAAATAAACGTTGCATTTTAAAATGCTTGTCCCATACCCTTCCTTCTTCCCACCTTAAAATATTTATTTGTCCGTATGTTCCAAATGTACCAGAAATTTTATAACTCTATTTCTGGATTTCTAATTTGGCATGTCATTGATTAATGGTTCTTACCACTTAGTAATGTGATAATATTGATGATGATATAGTTAATAATAGCTAATATTTATTAGGCACTTTCTATGTTAATGCTTTATGTGAACTTCCTTATTTAATTCTCACAAAATCCTTTAATTATGCCTGTTATTGAGACAAGGAAATAGAGGCTTGAAGTATTGTCATGCTTTGCTTAATGATGGGGATACGTTCTGAGAAGTGCGTCATTAGGTGATTCTGTCATTTTGCGAACATCATGCGGTGTACTTACATATACCTAGAAAGTATAGCCTGTATACACCTTCCGCTCCATTATAATTTTATGAGACCACTGTCATATATGTCGTCTGTTGCTGACTGAAACATCACTATCTGGTTATGTGACACATGACTATAGTTTAATTAAACTTATTAGAGGTCCTCTGGCTGTGGAGCTGGATTCAAACTTAGGTAAATTAAGTTTAGAGCCCTCTGGTGCCTGTGTATCTCACGGCTGTTTTAGGTGGTAAACTACATACTGAAATATCTCTCTTCTCACACTTCCCCTCCTCCAATCTTTGGGTTGTTGTAGAGCTAGGGCTAGGATCTGGAGCTCACAGACCCCTCGAGCCCGTTCACAAACCCTTCACATGAAGGTCTACGAGCTAGGTAACCAGACAAAACGGTCCTTGCAGCCTTGGCTGAAGTAGGAATAGTCTTTATTCAGCACACACATGTCTGAGAGCTAAACAGTCCAAAGGAGAAACTCTGAAATGGGCAAAGTCCAAAGAAAAACTGAAACTGAGCAGCTGCCAGCAGAGTAAACATGCTCTTAGACGTGAGCTCTCTGCCGCCAGCCTGCTTCACAAACTGCAGAACACACACAAGCAATTAGCTAGAAAGACATATGGGTGCACATGCACACCAACTCCACCCACACACAACTTGTTTACATGAAATGTCCAGGGAGCCTGACTAAATTATCCTATTTTCCCCACAGTTGTGTCCAGATCTATTTTTGTACAGGGGGTTATGTCACATTAGGCATAATCACTTCATATAGATCAAGGAAGCTGGATCATGGATAAATGGGGGGAAAATATGCTAAAAAGCACAGAAGTTTTTTTTGGTTTGTTTGTTTAACCCTACTTTTCAGAGTTAACTTGGTAGTGAGCTTAGTATCTTGGTATTATCTCACATTGATGATCTCAAAAGAAAAAATAAGATCTAGCCTAACCAGTCCCTCTTTTACTAGTAAGGGGTAGCAGCAAAACTTGTATGGAAGGTGATTAACTAACAGCAAACTGACAATGGAAAGGAGTGAGAGGCAGAACTTATATTTGCCTTAGTTTCCTTGAAGATAAACCTAGCCCTGGAGGTAACAATCTGATAAGTGCACAAACAGACCCTGAGGATAAAAGAAGGAAGTTACCAAGTGGAAACTGGGCACAGATTATTGCACCAAATCTTTACTTTATGATAAAGCCTGACACTGATTGAGAAGATGGTGAAGTAAGTCTGGCTTTCAGATAGCTCTTGGCCTTTGCAGAAAGGGCCCCGAGAGCCCCAGGAATGAAACTTCTTGAAGCATTCTATCCAAGCTTACCACTAGAGGTGAAGGTGTCTCTGGGGCCACCTAAATCCCAGCAGCCTGTGTGAGAGGATTATTGAAAATTGGAAATAGGTGCTCAGTCCTAGGCTTTCTCTCCTCTCGTCCTCCTTTTGCAGCAATAGTACTGTCCTTTAACCTGACAAGAGCACGGGCTTGGGACTCAAAATCCTGCTTTCACCACTGATTCATTTAATTTATTCTCTCAACCACTTAACTTCTCTGAGCCTTTTAACATTTATAAAATGGAATAATACTAACTTACTGTCTGGCATGTAGAAGGTGCTCAGTGTCAGCTTTTTTCTTCTGCTTATGAAATCCTATTTTGAAGGACAAGTTAAAGAGAAGTTAGTCATTCTATGATAATTCCTGGGTCAGAAAAACAGATTTTGTCTCCTGCCCTTACAGAATTTTATGCTTCATCTCTCATTTCAGACTCTGGGAGCTACTGATCTAGGAGGAAAAACACTAAAATTCAGTTTGGTTAATAAAACATCTTGGAAGGCATTTTAAAAACTGTGATGAAGCTAGGTTAAATGGGAGCCAAGTGGGGCCATTTCCAGGGGTTTTGGGGTGAAGCAATTTGTTTTTATACTTGTATCAGTGCTTTTACTCTTTTAAATCTCATTTGTAATCCCTTAGGTTCCATAATAAAGTCTTCAGTACTATACATTTTTATTAAACATCTTTTATGGACTCCAATTTGCATTTCAGAAAGTATAACAAAATGTGTTTCAAATATTCAGTGCATAATTGTGATTAGAACATGTAATCCCTCAAAAGATGTTAATTGCAATTTAAATTCACACTGAATTTAATTAAGTGAGTTGGGGATTAGAAAGTAGATGTAAAGAGTAGTTAAGGGAATACATTTTTAAAAAGCATTAACTTTTTTTCTAAAAAATGTAAACCTCTTTCAACTTTAAGATTAGAAAGATGAAGGAAATAGAGAAGAGGAGGAAGTTAGGTTAAAGGACATCGTACAAAAATCAAACTATATTCACAGTTTGGATTTTGAATTTAAGCTAATTGTAGTTAGAGAAGCAGTGCTGGTTTGAGTAACGTTCTCATTTACATTCTTGAAGTCTTTCAGTACATGTTAACTCGCTTGGTGTCTGATAAAGACTTCAGTTAAACCGAGATCTTGAAGAGAAGAAAAGAATGATTGGGAGGGCCCTTTCAGTCCAACTGTTTGTTATCTGATGCTCCAATCTTCCTTACAATCTCCTTGCCATAAAACAGTCTGAGGGGATGTTTTATGAATAATTAGATGTGATAGGAACGTAGTGCATAGACAATTTATATTTAAGCAGTACTTTCCATAGAGCTTTCCTGTGAAGACTTCACTATATTGATGCAAGTTAACAGTGCCTTGGAAGGAATGCTGATGTCTTATGTTTCAAATCTAATAGTTAAAGAACACTAAAACTTGGGATTTAAGGTTTTAAAGCAGAAATATCTTCTTCCAGTGATTGGAAGAAGAGAGCGTTTAATTATTAAATGTTGAATGAAAAAGCAGTTTCTCAAAAGGCTATGGGAATAACATTGTGCCTGTAAACCTCATTTTATTTATAAATGTTCCTAGGCATCAGTTTTAAATTAGGAGTCAGTTTTAAGATCATCTAAAGAGTTTTAAAAGTAAAAGTATTATTCTTACTTTTAAGTCATTTCTTTATTATTACATGTGTTTAAAAGAAGAGAGTATTAATTAACTTCGTAAACCTATTTTGAATGAGTCACACCGTGAATGTGATGCACACATTTCTGGAGAGACAGACAGAAAATGAGAGAGAACATGTGCATATTAGTTATACGTACTGGCTGCCTAATACTTTGTTGGGCTCTATAAAAAGAAAATTTTTTAAAAAACAAATTTCAAAGTCTTTTAAAATGTTGCTCTTAGTGGAAACATTTCATGTGATGGTTCAGGTGTGAACCTCTGTCTTTGTTTCATAAGAAATTAAGCATCTTTTTTTTTTTTTTTTCCCCTTTTTGTGACCGGTAAGGGGATTGCAACCCTTGGCATGGTGTCGCCCACACCGCACGCAGCCAGTGAGTGCACTGGCCATCCCTATTTAGGATCCAACCGCGGTGGGAGCGCCGCTGCACTCCCAGCACTGCACTCACCCGAGTGAGCCACGGGGTCGGCCCAGAAATTAAGCATCTTTAAAAAGAATCATGTATCTGAGCTTTACATCTGTGACAGAGTTAGTTCTTTGACTTTATCTTTTCTATTGTAAAGTGTAGTTAAGGAAATACATTTTTTAAATGAATAAATAGTAAACTCTATTTTAAAAGAAATAAAAACTCTGTTTTTACCTAAGATACTATCTGCAGTTTTAAGTTATTTAAACTCTCATCCATTTTGCTTGCAACCTAAACTCATTCCTCAGAAATGACTACTTTGATAATGAATGTCATGGGTTCGTTTTCTAATAACATATAACTGCTGTTATTCTCAATGAAACGACTATTCTTTTGCTTTTGGATTAGGTTCACTTTATCACATGAACATAATTTTTGACGAATGGCATATCAAGGGAAAGGCTTACCATTCACTCACTGTTCTAAAGCACATTGCATTGTGACATTGCCTACTCACATACAGTATTCCTCAGTGACTGTATAATAAAATTTTATGTTCTTGTAAGTCTTAAAATTTTTTAATAACTTTTTTTAATTTTAGCCCTGAATATATCCAACTTTTTTCACTACTAAAAAATAATGGTACGATAAAGATTTTTTTAGAGTCTTTTCTTGGATCCATAATATTTCTTAGGAAAATTTTTAGAAGTGGAATTGCTGGGTCAAAACAAAACATATGTATGTACATTTTTGAAGTGCTGATACTTGCCAGCAAGGTTATAAAGGGTGTGAAGTTACCTTTTCCCTGAACTTTCATCAGTCATATGCATAATTATTTTTAAAAACCCTAGCTCATTTGATGGTTTTCTCCCACACTACTTTTGTTTTCTCATCTCAATGCAAATTGGTCCATATTGTAAAGATGAAGAAACTACATAATATTTTATTGAAATATGTATTTAATAAATGTTTTTATTTCATCCCCCCCTCCAATGTCTATTGCTCATATTATAGAGTAAAATCTAGAGGACAACATTTAATAAGTTGCTCTGTTTCTTTTATTTTACTTCAATTAAAAGAAATACACATTGTAGTTACTGAATGGATTGTTTAACTAAATCTCTAACCATGTTATAAATGGTGCCTGTAGAAGGATCTGGGGATAAGACCTTTAAGCTTTTTTTTTTTTTTTAATCATATCTTAAGATCTTGGAGAATCTGAACTTATATAAGAAGGTTTCAGCTACTGTTATTACAGTGAAACCTTCTGAGAGTATCTTCTTAGGTTATTTTTTTTAAAGAAAGTCACTTACAGATATAAAACGTTTGACCAGAAGAAAGCCTCAGGTTGTCAGAGTTACTTATACACCGTTGTTCAGCTGGGCCTCTTTATTAAATCATCTCTTGGCAGTCCATTAGTTGTGGTGCTACAGCTATTGCATGGCCCACTAAGCTAATATACCTTCAATCACTAACAGAAGGATAACCTTAATAAAAATTTGAAGTCGATTTAGTGCTTCACTGCTTGCTGACTGGTGTTTTACTTTTTAGTGTGTCTGTATAATTTCCATGCCATGTATTTTTGATATTCATGTATATCTTATCTACATAGTATATTAGAGTCAAATAAAGATTAATGGCTTAGAGAAGGAAGAGTGTTTGGGATCTCTTCTTTACAATCCTGACTCAGCCACTGTCACACATCATGTGATCTTGAGCAAGTCACTTCCCACATTGGGCTGCTGTCCAGTCCTATATGTAAAATCAGGAAACTGAGAAAATGTTCCCTCGTATTTCTTTCTGTGTTACTTTAGTATTTGTAGAAAATTTAAACTACATTCAATTGAATATAACACTTTGAATCTTTTTTCTTAACTTCAGCTATGATTTTATAGGATCTAAAAAGAATTGCTCCTTTCTGCCCCCTATGAAAGTTTGAATAACTAGGGATGAAAAAGAGAAGATGCACATTATTCGATTGTAAATGATACAGGAGAAAGTTCACTTAAAACCAGTTAGCTTTTAAAAAAGAATCAACATTTTGTAGTAATTACTGAAAAATACATTCAATTATTCTTTATTTTGAAAAATGAAACTGTAAATTATGAAAATGAGCTTATTTTATCATTCACCTAACAAGTTCAGATCATAACTATTCACTAATTCTTACAGTGAATGAAGAAAGAATCAAGTGTTGTTTTGTGATAGCAGGGGTCGATGTAATTTTTCTAAGAAATTTGTGTGATGACTTGATGCCACATCTTTCAGTCTTGTCTGTTTTTGCAGCACAATCATAAAGGTACAAATTTACAAGAAGAATTGAGTCTTCATGAATTTTCACAGGTGCTCTCATTTTTAAAAATATTTTGATCACTCATCTTTTAAGGACCTAGCTATCTTTTTTTTCTCATTTGACTTTGTTGTGATTTCATTGACTTAATAAATCCTGCATCTTCTGTAGGACTTGCAATTATGTGTAGCAACCTATATGTGTTTTTGTAACATACTACTAGGTGTTTATGATATTGTACAGTAAATCTGACTAAACTAATGAAAGCTGAAGTGCAAAGGTAGATATTGTTGTGACTTGAGTGTGGGTGCAGGAAGGGAAAGGGTTTTCTTGGGGATCATATTAGAAACAGTCAGTTCACTAGTGTACCTTTTGCCACTGTGATGTCTCTTGTTTCCTTGTACAATTTAAGTCCTTTGGGGACTTGGAGAATAAATACTTGTATAAGGAAGGCTTGCTGGGACTTACTTTAATTGATATTTTGTAGCATACCCACTGGTTTTATATTTGCCATCTCATTTAATCCTCACAACAATTTTATGAAGTTGGAGGTGTTATTCCCATTTATTGTAATGAATAAATAGAGATTTAATGAGTTTTCATAGCTCAGTATGTAACCAAGTTGTTTTAAAAACATTTCTTCTGACTCCATTATCAGGGCTTTTTTCTACCATTTCACAAATGCTTCTGTGATGATTTTAAATTTAAACTGTTTATTTACCACGAAATCCTTATTATTTTAAAATACATGTAAAACAAGGGTAAATGTAAAACATTATGTAATTATTGAAAAGAATGACTTGAAAAGACATTTTTACAAATCACAAGCAGAGCCCGAACCTTAATCTTTCTTAGATAGTAAGTAGTTACAGTAATTCTGTGGTTTTGATTCATTTCTGTTTATATTAAGTAAAGTCTTACTTATTTATTGAAATTTTCTGTGTAAACCTCAAAACCAAGTAAATATGAAAAAGCCAAGCCTTAATGTCACATGGTTATATTTTTCTACTTTTTGTTGACATGTAAAATTTTCATAGATTTGGAAAGTCGGTGTTGTTTTTTTTTTATAATTTACAGACAGTAAAATTCACCCTTTTAAAGTATGTAGTACAATTAGTTTTCAGAAAAAATATGAAGTTGTGTAAGCACTACCGCAATCAAGATATAGAACATTACTGTGATGACAAAAAATTCTTTTGTGCTTTTTTTCCTTCTCCTTCCTGGCAGTCCCTGATAGCCAGTGATCTGATTTCTGTTCCTATAGTTTTGCCTTTTCCAGAATATTATATTAATGGAATCATACTGTACATAGCCTTTTGTGTCTGGCTGCTTTTACTTAGCATAATGCTTTTAAGATGCATCCATGTTGTTGCACATATCCATAGTTCATTCTTTTTTATTGCTGAATAGTATTCCATTGTATGGAGCGTAATCATAATTTCTTTATTCATTCACCAGTTGATAGACATTTGGGTAATTCCCAGCTTTAAGCTATTACAAATAAAGCTGAACATCTGAATACAAGTCTTTGTGTGAATATATGAATATCTGTCTCTTGGATAAATACCTAATGGTGGGATAGCTGGGTCATATGGTAAGTATATGTGTAACTTTAAAAGAAACTGCCAAACTGTTTTCCACAGTGGCCATATCATTTTGGATACATACCGGCAATATATAAGAATTATACTTGGTCCACATTGTAACCAGCACTGAACTGTCAGTTTCTTTTTAAGTTTTAGCCCTTCTAGTAGGTGCATAGTGGTATCTCATTGAGATTTTAATTTACGTCTCTCTAATAACTCCCGATGTTGAACATCTTTTCATGTGTTGTTTTGTTATTTATATCTCTTCTTTAGTGAAGTGTCTATTCAAATCTTTTGCCCCATTTTTAAATTGAGTTGTCTTCTTATTTAGTTGTAAGAGATTCCTGTTTTTTTAAAAAATATATTCTGCATACAAGTTCATTATCAGATATGTACTTTACAAATATATTCTCCCAGTCCGTGGCTTGCTTTTTTATTTCCTTAACTGTCTTTGAAAGAAAGAAGTTTTAAATTGTGGTGAAGTTCAATTTATCAGTTTTTTATTTTTAAGTTTATGATATTTGTATCCTATCTTAAAAATGTTGTCCTACCCCAAAGTCACAAAGATTTTTCTCTATATGTTCTTCTAGAAATTTTATAGATTTAGCTCTTATGTTTAGGTCTATGATCCAGTACAGCTTGCTTTTGGTATATGGTGTGAGGTGAGTGTCAAGGTTTTTTTGTTTATTTTTTGCAAATAGATGTCCAGTTACCACATATTTTTTTTTTTTTTTTTTGTGACCCGTAAGGGGATCGCAACCCTTGGCCTGGTGTCGTCCGCACCACGCTCAGCCAGTGAGCGCACGGGCATCCCTATATAGGATTCGAACCCGCGGCGGAAGCGCCTCTGCACTCCCACCGCCGCACTCTCCCAAGTGCGCCACAGGGTCGGACCCAGTTACCACATATTTTAAAGATTATCCTTTCCCCACTGAATTACCCTAGCACTCTTAGAATATCTTTAGGTCTGTTTATGGACTTTCTGTTCTGTTCCATTGATCTGTATCCGTTGTCTCTAAGCCAGCACCACACTGTCTTGATTGGTCTAGATTTATATTATGTGTTGAAATCAAGTTGCGTGAGTCTTCCAACTTTCTTTTTTATTCCAAGAAAAAAATTTCTTGAATAATAAGTAAATAAATAAATAAAATTCACTTCTTAAATAAATAATAGTCATCTTGTCAATTTCTTCTAAAAATCCTTCAGGGATTTTGATTCAGATTGCATTCTATCTATAGATCAATATGGAGAGATTTGGCATCTTAATACTGAGGATTCTAATCTATATCTTCCTAGATTTTTAAAATTTCTCTCATCAACGTTTTGTAGCTTTTAGCATAGAAATTCTGCACGTATTTTATTAGCTTTATTCCATATTTCATGATTTTGATGCTATTTGTAGGTGGTATTTTTACTAATTTCAATTTTAAATTATTTCTTGCTATTATATAGGAATACATTGGTTTTTAATAGAGATATTGTATTCTGCAACCCTGATAAACTCACTTATTTCTTGTAGTTTTGGGGGTTAGGGGGTTTTCTAGGTTGATATAATTTGTAAATAAAAACAGGTTTATTTCTTCTTTTCCAATCTGTATACCTTTTATTTCTTTTTCTTTCATTATTGCATGGCTAGGACTTTCAAGAGTCAAAACAGAAGTCAAAGCAGATTAGCAAAGACAATTTTAAAGCGCATTGTCACATAAAAGAGTAAGTACAGATTTCATTCCAAGAGACTTCAAAATCGAAAGTAGTTAGAAGTTCAAAGGTGGACTGTTAAAGCTGGGCTTATGTAGCAAAAATGGGGAAATTGTTTAACCTTCCTGTGATTGGTTACAATCATGTATATTTTCAGAGAGCAGGGGATTGGTTAATAACAATTATTTTTACCATTTTTGGAAGGTGATTTAAGTTTTATTTCTGATTATCAGAAGCATTTACTAGAAATAGCCCAAGTTAAGTTTTGCTTATGTCTGCAAATCAAGCAAGGTTAAGGTTGCTTTCATGGCCTAATCAGCTTGTTCTATTTAGGGAATTTTCATTCCTGGACTCCATTTTATTTTCCATTAGCAAAGTCAAGGTTAGATGGAGGTAGTAGTGAGAGTATACATCCTCACTTTGTTCCTGATATGAGAAACATTCAATCTTATGCCTTTAAGTATGATGTTGGCTGTTTGGTTTTTGATAAAGATGATGCCTTTTATCAGGTGGAGGAAATTTTTATCAATTCTAGTTTTCCGAGTTTTTACCATGAATATATGTTGAATTTTGTCAAATACTTTTTCTACCATCAATTGAGATGATCATATTTTTTCCTTTTTTAAATGTGTTGATAAGGTGAATTGCTTTGATTGATTTTCAAATCTTAAATTGACTTTGCATCCCTGGAATAAGCCCCACTTGGTCATAATGTGTTATTCTTTTTGTATATTGCTAGGTTCAATTAGTTCAAATTTTATGAGGAGTTTTGCGTCTGTGTGCATGAGGAATATTGTTTTGAAGTTTTCTTATGATGTTTTCATCTGGATTTTGATGGATCTTGGACGTGACCAGCGCCATTGTGCACACAGTAAGCACAAAATAGCCGCTGGCCTTGTCTTCCACTCCAGCACCAAACCTCTCTCCCATTACCCTTGCGAGAGCCCCGTGACTTAAACAGAAACCCTATTGCTTCTGCAAGGGCACAGTTCTCCACCGTGGTCGTATAGTTTCCACATTAGCATAATGCCCCTCCTTGATGGCATCAGTCAGTCCTCGGTGCCCTATATAAGCTCTACCACCCCCACACCTGGTACTGCCTTCCATTTTGAGGGTAGCCCTGGGCTGCCTGTCACTTTGAGCGCAGCCCAGCAGATTCTTTTCCTTTAATAAAGCTTGATCCGTACCTGGCGTCTCAGCTCACTTTCTTTTTTTTTTTTTTTTTTCGTGACCGGCGCTCAGCCAGGGAGTGCACCGGTCATTCCTATATAGGATCCGAACCCGCGGCGGGAGCGTCGCTGCACTGCTAGCGCAGCACGCTACCGAGTGCGCCACGGGCTCAGCCCTTCAGCTCACTTTCTTTCAGTTTTGGAATCAGGCTTATGCTGGTCTCATAAAATGATATGGCAAATTTTCTTTCCTTTTGTATTTTATGGATGAATTTTCACAGAATTAATATTATTTCTTCTTTAAATGTTTAGTAGAATTTATCAATGAAGTCATTTGGTCTTGGAGACTTCTTTTAGAGAAAGTTTTTAACCTCACATTTAAAGTCTTTAATATGTACAATGGGCTTTTTAGGTAATCTTTTCTTCTTGAAAGAGCTTTGGTAGTTTGTGTCTTTCACTGAATTTGTCTATTTCTTCTAAGTTGTCAAATTCGGAGCCATAATATTGTTTAGAATATTCTCATCTTATAAATACCTGAAGGATTTTAGAATGTTCCCTCTTTCATTCCTGACATTGGTAGTTTCTTCTCTTTTTTCCTCCAAGAACAGGAATGGACAAACAACGGCTTGCAGGCTAAATCAGGTTTGCTTCATGCTTCTGTATGGTATGTGAGTTTAAAATGGTTTTTATGTATATTTTTTGATGGTTGGAAAAAAAAGTCAAAAGAATAAAGTTTCATGACATGAAAATTAAATTTTAGTATGCACATATAAATAAAGTTTTATTGGAACACAGCCACATTTATTGGTTTATATGTTACCTTTGGCTGCTCTTGCACTATCACAGCGGAGTTGAGCATTTGTGACCATATGGGCCACAAAGGTTGAAATATTTATTATGTGGCTATTGTATATATATATGCATTTTATATATATACAAATATATATATGCATTTTATATATATACAAATATATATAAATATAAAGGCTAGTTTTATATATAAATCTAGTCTTTGTCTTAGGTTCTTGTCACAGAGCTTAAAAAACCTTTGGAATTTCCTGAATGAGAAAAGTGTCTTTGTGATGCTAATGAGGTGACTCTTGGTGGGTCCCTAGATAGCTTCCAGATGATGGCTGGTCACCAGAAAGATGAAGTATATGATTAAAAGGATGGAACTTTCAGCCATATAACCTCTAGGGAGAGGAAGGGGCTAGAGATTGGTTTCAGTCATATGGTCAATGATTTAATCAATTATACCAATGTAATGAAACTCCAGTTAAAAACTCTGGACACCAAAGCTCAGTGTTGCTTCCTGGTTGGTAAACACATTGATGTTTACTGACTTCATGGAGAGAAGGCATGAAGCTCTGCACTCCTTCTAATATTTTACCTTATGTGTATCTCTTTTAATAAAAGTATAATTGTAAGTGTAGCATTTTCAGTGAGTTCTGTGAGTTATTCTTGTGAATTATTGAACCTTAGGAGGTCATGGGAACACCTGAAATTCTAGATAGTTGGTCAAGAAGTGTGGGTAGCTGTGGGAGTCTTAAAGTACACCTGTGGTCTAAAGTAAGGGCCATCTTGTGAAGGATGGAGCCATTAACTAGTGGAGTTTGACACTGACTCCAGGTTATTAGCATCAGAATTGTGTTGTAGTATACCTAGTTGGTATTAGACCAGTTGGGTTAAAACAGAACAGTGACTTTTACAGAAAATGTTCACCAATCCCTATTCTAGTTATATCAGTTTTATTGATCTTTTTCCAAAGAAACAGCTATTGATTTCTTTGCTTTTCCCTATTGTTTTTCTTTCTTTTTTTTATTTCATTAGTTTCTGCTCATATCTTTATTATTTTCTTTCAGTGCTTATTTTGTGTTTAATTTGCCCTTCTTTTTCTGATTTCTAATGCTTTGGAATTGTGCCATCTTTCCCATCTTGGTGTTTGGTGACATCATGTTTGCAGTTTGAAATTGGCCATTGTGGGAGTTATTTACACCATAAAGTCTGGCCAGTTAGCTTAGTTGGTTAGAGCACAGCCTTATAACCCCAAGGTCATAGGTTCAGATCCACCTACTGGCCAGCTGCCCAAAAAAAAGTAAAAGAAAAAAAAAGTTTATACATCATGAAAATCAGCAAATATCACATACTGTACTTCCCTTTATCCTGAGAGCCAGTTGTTAAACATTTAGCACACTGCTTGTAATGTCAATAACACAGCTCTTTAAAAATTCTCTCAGGGACCTATGAAAAAAATAATCTCAAATGAAAAGTTAATTCAGAAAAGGGAAGAAGTTATTAGTGAAAAATGTGATTTAAAACATAGATTTTAAATCTAAAACTCTTTCAGAAATTGTGCAGTCTTTGATGCTGAAGACATGAAGAAAAGGATAGACAGGCACCATTTGTTAGTGATTTCAGTGTAGTCCTTTCTGAACAAAAGTGCCTTGATTAGATGATCTGCAGAAGTCCATTGCAGTTCTGTGAATCTATGGTAAGTTATTTCCCAGAAGATGGTAGGAAAGTTATTTTATTGCTAATGAAAAGCTGATGAGGGAGTTATTGCTGAGAGATTGATCCATTGCCCTCTTATGAAGCTCAGATTCCCAGACCTTATTGATGGAAAAGAGCAGAAATAACAGAGCTAGGTAGCTACAGTCTACCATTTTTAAAAAACATTAGATACTGTGGCATAGGTTATCACTTATGGTTTGTGGAGGCCCTTCTAAACAAAGTGTTAAGGAAGTTCTTGGCCGATTCCTCTCTTGGTGTGCTGAGAGCTTAGTTCATAAGTTGGCATTAAATAGTGCTTCCATTAATTGATTAGGGAAGTGCTTGTTGTGTGTTACTAGGAGATATTAAAAAGCCCATTTTAAAGGAAATTTTAGGAGTTAATTTCTATGCAGCCATAATTCTTTGATATCATTGATCTTGTATTGTACCTATTACAATGTTTGTCTTCTAGATCTTGACTGTGAGTCCATACTCTTTGGACTTACGTAATAAATTTGTGTTGAATGAATAATTAGAGAAGCATTTTTAAAATTCCTTTTTGACAGAAATAGGAGACCCAAGAGATTCAGAACACTTAAACTCCAGGAATATTGAGAAATTGGCATTTAAAAAGATGTAATGTCAAGTACTATGTAACATTTTAAATAAGTTTTGTTCAGCTTAACCTTAGAAATTTACAAGTGCTTAATAAGCTATTAATAAACGCATAGTATGTATTTTCAATTTAAGAGTTACTATTCTGGGTTATACCCATCGTTTGTTTCTCTGAGTATTCAGTGTTACTATAGCAAAGAAGACTGTTTAGGTAGTTCCTTCTTGGTATTATCCTCAATTCATTCAATTTTTATCAGACATTGATTGAGTACCTAATATACGCACAGCATTTTTGAAGGTATGCCTAAAGATTAAAGAGAGATCCTCTAAAATTCTAATTGTACTTAACATATAACATTTATTGTATGATTTTTTTCCTAATAAATACATAATTAGTACAAAAACCTTGAAAATCAAGGAAAAGCACAAAGGAAAAAGTGTTTATAATCCCATCACTCCAACATAAGCACTATTAGTGTTTTGGCATATGCATTTTTTCTATTATATATTTACAAATGTCTATTAAAAATAATGTATAAAATAGGTGGGTGTCATAGGGGGGATGTCTGGAGAAGAGTTCTAGTCTGGCTTTGTAGCTATCCAATATGACCTTGGGAAAGATCCTTTGCCTCTCTCGAGTTCTGTTTCTTGATTTATAAAGGGATTTTCATAGTATCTAAGGGCCCTTTCCACTTGAAAATTCTGATTTCATTGAAATTGAACACCTTTGAAGACTGATATTTCAGAAGGATGAAATTGAAAATATTTAAATCTATGTTCACCTCAGTTATAAGGCAGATTTATAAATCTTGAACTAGTATAAATACTTCCTGCTAATATCACTAGCTTTCATTATCATGAACCAGTAGCACTAAAGTAACAAATTTCTCCTGGAACTGGAACTCAATCCGAATTGATTAATTTGAGCTAGTAAGTTTTTAGGAAAATGTTAAAACAACTCTTTAAAGCTTTTAAGTATGCTACTAGAAATAAGAAATACAGAATCACAATTTTAAATACATGGTATTTTATCAGAAAAGCATACCAAGGAGAAAATCAAAGCAACTATGTTACTTGATTCTTTTTGCACCTGAAGAAAATTGATTTTGCAGTCTCTCTCCCACTCTATTCATATTGTGAAAATGCAGATTTGTATGCAAGAATTATTACATATTATGCACTAAGGCTTTAAAAGTGTTAAAAGTTGTCTGGTTGGTCTTAGAAGGGTCAGTTTGCACATTAAACAATTTTTGTTGAACAGTTAAGATGTCCTTTTACCATTTCGTACTAGGATTTTTGTATGCATTTTAACAGTTATTTAAGAGTCCCCATGTGCTTAGAAAGGAATCTGAATATATGTGCCTTTTTTATAAAAGCCTCAGTACAATGTACGTTATTCCATCAATACCGTCAAATGACTAGGAGCTGTAGTTGGAGCAATATGTAAAAATACAGCTTGTGAAAGATTTCCTTTATTAACTGTCATCATCCACAGAATATATGTTCAAATAAACGTGTGTAATAACTAAATTTGAGATTAATAGGCCCCTTAAGAAACAGCAAAGTCATTCAGAATAGTCAGTGAAAAATAGGCTGTAAGACTGTAACATGCACATATTGTCCTGCTTACGTGCTCTCTCTGGTGTCATTCCCATTTATCACTGTCGGCCGGCTCTGTTCTCATTAAAACACTCTTGCACAAAAGCAACTTAATTTTCTTAAGAGGAGAGGACACCTGATTCAATTTAGTACCTAGAAACAGTAACTTGAATATATTTTTTGCTCGCCTGAATTGAGATGAATAGTTACAAACAAAAATAGCAACTCCCCGCCACCCCACCCCACCCCGTTCACCTCAAGATTAAAGATATTAAATAATTTTTCCACCAGTATCAAGAAATAGAGCTGGAGAAATAGGCAAGAAATGTAAAAAGCATTGGAAAAGCAGCTGGATGTCAAACATTTAACTTGGAGATGTATAAATAAATAAATAAATATAAAAACTTCTGTTAATTTCTGTAATATTTTTAAATCAAAGAATTAAAATGGTCATTAAGAAGATGAATTTTAATGGTACGTGTTCTGCAATTAATCTTTATTTAAATTGGTAATGCCTTGTAACATTGCTATGGTCTTCTTTTAGACTTCTTTTTGAGAAAAAATATTCAATAATGCTTTCAAAACAATGTTCTAGTTTTTAACCATTGCTACTTAAAAAATATAATGATATATGTAAATAGAATCAAATGAAAAGTGCCCCTTAGATATTGAGCATGGTGTATATTCTTGAATTTTAACCGATGTACTATATATTTACTTTTCTGTGGTACGGCTCAATTACATTTACATGTGATATATAAATGTATGACTCAAATTGTACATGTTATGACATTTATATAGTGAAAATCGTGTCAATTAAGTAGTCAGTAGAAAAATAGCAACTAAGTTACTTATGAGAAAACCAATTATAACTGGCTTTGAAAACAAACAGAATAAACACTTCCTAATTCTTTTTTTTTCTTTTTGCCTTTGTATAATACTATGCATAATACCTTACAAGTAAAAAAAAAAAAAGGTATTTCATGTTTCTATATTTAATTGAAGACCAAAGCTTGGAATTCAGTTTTTGATATTTTAGTCATTATATATTTTTCAAACTGAACCTCTGTTAAATAGGAAATAAATATCAAGGCCAGTTCTTTCTGTGAATCAGAGGCTAGTATGATAAAATTCTCATAGTTGAGGAACTTTTCCAGGGTAAGGCAATTGAGCTTTGATCTCCAACGAGCATGACCAGTAGTCAGTTTTGTTTTGGTTTTTTTTTCTTATTTTGCAGTGATGCCACATGCAATGGGAACAAGAGACAGTGCTAAATAAAATTTAGTATGCCTACTCAAATTTGTATCTTAGAGTAAGCACTTTCTGATTTGTCCAACCTGCCCAATTAGTTGTTTATTATTTTCTCCGTTGTTTAGGAACATGATTGTGTTAGTTACGCTTCAAGTAATAGAAAATCAAACTAAAAGTGGCTTAAACAAGCAGGGACTTATTTTTCTCATCTACCAAGGTGCCTGGAGGTAGGAGCTGCTGGCATTTGTTTGTGGCTCAATGATATTAGAGTGGCTGTCTCTGCAGTGCTCTTATGGATGCAAGATAGCTTTCACTGCTCTAGGCAGGAAGAATGGAAGAAGGGTCAACACAAGAAACTAATCTCCCTAAACCCTCACCATCAAGCATATATCAGTTTGTATCTCACTGGCCAGAATTTTGTTGCATGGCAACCCCTAGCTTTTCTTTTTTCATGTGTACTTTTTGTATCTTGTTAAAAAAAACTGTTTCCTTTTCTGACGGCACAAAAAAAGTTTCATATTTTCTTCTAGAAGTTTAAAAATTTTGCCTTCCACATTTAGGTCTTTAATGTGTCTAGTATTTTTTTCTTTACTGTACTGTGAAAAAGCCAGTTGCTTCTCTTCCCTCACTGCTTTGTAAGGACACTCTTGTCATATACAGCTTTCTCACATTGTATAGTTTTTTACTGTTAGCTCCTCTTCAGCTGAGGTTGTTTTTAACTGGGAATCCACTTTGTTCTTGGTTATTGAAATGACCCCAAAGGGAAGTTTTGCATTCTCTTCTTTACAGGCCTTAGGAGTTTTTCTGGTCCTTGATCTATTTTGTCTTTCCTTTAAATTAATCGTCATTTCAGGATTCTTGAATCACATGTATAGTGTAAATTCAGTCTCTACATCCACCCTTGATGCAGGCCTTCTGTTACTTTCTTGCATTTGTACATAGAGTTTTCTAGCTGCTTTTACCCAGGGTGGCCGTTCTTCCAGACTTCCACTCTTTGCTATTGCAGATGTCTGTACTTCTTGTTTCTGCAAAGGCATGAGTCAACATCAGCTCATCTGTTCCACCACTCCTGTCTTGACTACCTTCTGTATGTTTGGTACCTGTTGTCTAGTTTTGTTTTGTTTTAGCTCAGCTATGTATTTATTAGTTTTTTGCTTTTTTAAATTTTAATTTATTAATATGCAGTGTAGTTGATTTTCATGTCCCTGTACCAATTTGTCCTTTTCCTCCCTCCCTTTCCCTCCTCTCCCCACCCCCATCAACATCATATCTGTACACTTATCTTCACAAGTTCAAGGAATTGTTGTGATTGTTGTGTCCCCCTACCTGGTTTATTTGTTTGTATATTTATTTATTTATTTTTGTTAGCTCCCACATATAAGTGAAAACGTGGTATTTCTCTTTCTGTGCATGGCTTATTTCACTTAATATAATTTTCTCTAAGTCCATTCATGTTGCTGTGAATGGTAGTATTTCATTCTTTTTTATAGCACAATAGTATTTCATTGTGTAGATACACCACATTTTCCTTATCCACTCATCCAATGATGAGCATTTAGGGGGGTTCCAACTCTTGGCTATTGTAAATAGTGCTGCAATAAACAAAGGAGTACAGGTATCCCTTTGACATGATGATTTCCATTTCTTTGGGTATGTCCGCAGCAGTGGAATAGCTGGGTCATATGGTAGATCTATCTGTAATTGCTTGAGGAACCTCCATACCATTTTCCATAAAGGCTGCACCGTTTTGCAGTCCCAACATCAGTGTAGGAGGGTTCCTTTTTCTCCGCATCCTTGCCAGCATTTCTCATTCTCAGTCTTTTGGGTATTAGCCAGTCTAACTGGAGTGAGATGATATCTGAAAGTGATTTGATTTGCATTTCCCGAATGCTGAGTGATGCCGGGCATTTTTTCATGTGTCTGTTGGCCATCTGTATGTCTTCTTCTGAGAAATGCCTATTCAACTCCTTTGCCTGTTTTTTAACTGGGTTATTTGTTTTTATTTTGCTGTTAAGCTGTTTGAGTTCCTTGTATATTCTGAACATTAATCCTCTGTCAGATGTATACTTTGCAAATATTTTCTCCCACTCTGTTGGTTGTCTTTTCACTCTGTTGTTTCTTTTGCTGTGCAGAAGCTTTTTAGTTTAATATAATACCATTTGTTTATTTTTGCTTTGGTTGCCTGTGCTTTGGTGATTGTAGTCATAAAGTCTATGCCCAATCCTGCTTCCTGGAGTGTTTCCCCTACACTTTCTTTAAAGAGTTTTATAGTTTCAGGATGTATATGTAACTCTTTAATCCATTTTGAGTTGATTTTGGTATATGGCAAGAGGTATGGGTCTAGTCTCATTCTTCTGCATATGGATGTCCAGTTTTTTTCAGCACCATTTACCAAAGAAGCAGTCTCTTCCCCAGTATGTATTGGTGCTTTTGTCAAAGATCAGATGGCTGTAGGTGTATGGGTTGATTTCTGGATTCTCTATTCTGTTTCATTGGTCCATGTCTCTGTTTTTATACCAGCACTATTCTGTTTTGGTTACTACAGCTTTGTAATATAGTTTAAAGTCAGGTGGTGTTATGTCTCTGGCTTTATTTATTTATTTATTTATTTTTTTGCTCAGGATTGCCTTGGCTATTCATGGTCTTTTTTTATTCCACATGAATGTTAGAATTGTTTTTTCCATTTCTGAGAAAAATGTCATTTGAATTTTGATAGGGATTGCATTGGATCTATAGATCACTTTGAGTAGAATGGACATTTTCACAATGTTAATTCTTCCAATCCAAGACCATGGGATATCTTTCCATTTTCTTGTGTCCTCTTTAATTTCTCTCAACAGTGATTTGTAGGTCTCATCATAGAGATCTTTCACATCCTTGTTTAACTTTATTCCTAGATATTTTATTTTTTGGTGACTATTGTAAATGGACTAGCTTTCTTGATTTCTTTTTCTGCTAGTTCATTGTTGGAATATAAAAGTGCTACTGGTTTTTCATGTTAGTGTTGTATCCTGCAACTTTGCTGAAATCATTTATCAACTCTAAGAGTTTTCTTGTAGTCTTTAGGATGATCTCTATATAGGATCATGTCATCTGCAGACAGGGACAGTTTGACTTCATCTTTTGCAATATGGATGCCCTTTATTTCCTTCTCTTCCCTGATTGCTCTGGCTAGTATTTCCAACACTATGTTGAATAGGAGTGATGAGAGTAGACACCCTTGTCTTGTTCCTGTTCTATGGGAAAAGCTTTCAACTTTTCCCCATTCAGGATGATATTGGCAGTGGGTTTGTCATATATGGCTTTAATTGTGTTGAGATACTTTCCTTCTATACCTAATTTATAGAGAGTCTTTATCATGAATGAATGTCAAAATCAAAGACAAAAACCATATGATCATCAGCTGTGTATTTAAAATGTTGTGTTATTTGTTGAATGGCATAAATTTAAGGATTATAAACCTGAAATGCCTTCTCAAGTACTCCTGTTCTCCACCCCTACCATTTTTTTGACAGTGCCTCTGTCAGATCTCATGGTCTGGTCACTTTTGGTTACAAAAATAGTTTAATAGTCAGTAATTAGGATTAACTTTTAGATAATAAATCATCTATGGCAGTCTAGCTTAAACTTCAAATTACCTTTTCTCTCAACCTAGAGCCAACCAGTGTTTTTAAAACATAGAAAATTATACTTTTTAATTAATAAATACACACACATATGATAAAAATTTTAAAATAGGACCAGTGGGGAAGAGGACATGGTCTGTTTCACTATTTTTTTACTTTCTCATTGTTTCTACTTCAGGCCTTTTCAGAGCCATGGGGGGAAGGAGAGGGGTGGTAGGACAAGTGAGGCAGTGGGACAGAGTCTTATCTTACTGGTACTGTTGTAATATGGCCTTCAATGCCCTCTGTCATAGCAGGTGTCCACCTGCTATCTCTTTTTGCTAGACAGATTAGGGGAGGGGGTTCTTCAGAGTATACCTCTAGCCCCTGCTCCTATTCATATCCCTTTAGCCTCATTGCTGGAGTCTCTTCTTGGGTGTGGTCTCTCAAAATGAATCAAGTTTAAATGCAATCTTTGGAGGCATCTTCTTGGCTCTTCTGAAATTGACAGAACCTTGCCCCATTGCAAAACTAAAGTATACTTTGTGCAACTCCTTGCTCTTTCTGCTTGCCCCTCCCTTTGTGGTCTGTTCTAGGCAGCCTCCCACCTTGCTCTCTAGTTAGGAAGCAAGTACCTGTCTCTGGTTCATTTATATACCTTTCTGATCCCTGCCACCCCAATTCTAGAGAATGTACCAGATGTTTCCAAGAACTTTAACAGAGTGCACCCTTTGTTCCTTGTTGGGTCCGCCGCAGGCCGACTCAAACAGCCCTAGCCTCGTTCCTTTTGGTGAGCGAGCGAACGGCCCGGGATTCCTCTTTCCCTCCTGTCCCCTTTGGAAGGAGACAGGGGAAGAGAGCTGCGAAGAGAGGTGAGCACACCGCTGGCCCCAAAAACAGCCCAGTTAAAGGACACTCAGACGAGGCGGGGGTTCTGTCCAGCGGTTCCATTTATTACCACACAAGCACTTGCTTTTAAAGGCAAATGGGAAAGGGAGGTTTTTTACATAATCTTATCAGCCTAAAGGTCAAGAGAGCATGCATCCTGTCTCAATGCCTAGCTATTGCAACCACGAGTGCAGAAGCGCGTATTTGGCCAATAAGGGCTAAGGCAAGGTTCCCGCAGACACCCCCACCCTACTTCCTCCCGGCGCTGTCCTAGGCTGCCACATTAATACGCCCTTGTGGGCCCATAATGGTGCCGCTTGTAATGTCACTTAAGGTGGCGTGAGTTTTTAAAGCCCGACATATTCCCCCTTTTTGTTTTAATAAGGCAGCTGGAGGCGGCTAACCTTCCCAGCCTCGCCTCCATTCCCTCTGGTGGCTGTGCCTGTCTTAGGTTGTTTCCCTCTGGAAATCTTACCCCTCATTGACTATCCAGCCAAGCGGGAGTGGGGTGGAGCCTTACAGACTGGCGTTGATTTTTTAAAGGGCCATATTGACCCAAGGGCTGTCAGGGTTTCATTATGGGCCACTTCGTCTACCACCTGGGTGAGCATTACGAGATAAGTGGTGTTGCGCCTTATAAGGGACATAACCTGGCAAATGGCGTAAGGCCCCAAGATGAGGGGGCCTGCCAGGGAGGACAGCAGGGTGGTGAGCCACGGGGAACCTGATAGCCAGCCTTGGAACCAATTACTATTGGCTTCTTGCTCTTTTTTTTTTTTTTTTTTTTTTTTGCTTTTCTAATCTTTCTCTAAGCTTAGCTAGGGAATCTTTGACCACTCCAGAGTGGTGGGCATAGAAGCAGCACTCTTCTTTGAGGGCAGCGCATAATCCTCCTTGCTGTAAGAACAACAGGTCTAGTCCACGTTGATTCTGTAAAACAGCTTCAAAAAGTGATGTTAGTGATTTTTTTAAATGTGATACAGACACCTCCAAGCGGCTTGTATGACCTCCCAGGTTTGGTTGACTGGCTCCTGTGGACCTTCCCCGGTGGTAGAGG
The DNA here is from genome assembly GCF_027409185.1 of Cynocephalus volans. Taxonomy (NCBI): domain Eukaryota; kingdom Metazoa; phylum Chordata; class Mammalia; order Dermoptera; family Cynocephalidae; genus Cynocephalus; species Cynocephalus volans. The sequence goes on along the minus strand of NC_084468.1, from coordinate 129,207,862 downwards.
CCCTTGTCCTTGTTGACCCGAGGAGGGTGGCCACTTGGAGCATCCACAAAGGGTTCATAATGCAGTCTGAAACATACAAACAATAAACTCCTCAGGGTCCTCAGTACCCTGGGTGTCTGGCAAGAACTTAAGATTTTTGGCTGGGACCCATATAGGGGTTGACTCACTGAGGGGGAAGACACAACCAAACCCTCAACCCATAGTTAGCAACGGGTCAGGGCCCCTCCACTGGCCTGTTAAGGGGTCTTTCCACCACACTTGGACTTCCGGGCGCGGTGGTTGAGCTGACCAGTGTTTCTGGAAGGCAGACAGGGGTTCATTTTTGGAAAAATTTAGGATTTTAAAGTTAGGAGTGCCTGTCCCAACTGCTGATGAGGACTGGTGACTACCTCTTTTTGTTTTAATAATTGATTTTTTAGGCATTGGTGATGCCGTTCAACAATGGCTTGTCCTTGGGGGTTATAGGGAATTCCTGTAGTATGTTTAATGTTCCATTGTATTAAGAATTCTTGTAAGGCTTTGCTAGAAAAATAAGGCCCATTATCTGTTTTAATTTGTGCTGGCAGCCCTAAGGTGGCAAAACACTGCAGCAGGTGATTTTTTGCATGCTTGGCAGCTTCATCTGCGTGTGCTGTGGCCCAACACGTGTGTGAATAGGTGTCAACGGACACAAAAACATATTTGAGTTTCCCAAAAGGCGGGAAGTGAGTTACATCAGTTTGCCACAGCACATTAGGCTTGAGTCCCCTAGGATTGACCCCTGGTGGTTGTAAGGGGGGTACTTGCAGATAAGGAAGGCATGACTTGCATGTGTGTACAATCCTTTTTAGCTGTGAAATACGTATATTTGGAAACCTGGCATGTAGGCCTCGCCAGTTTACATGAGTTAAAGTGTGCAGTTGGCTGGCACTATCTATTGTATATATTTTAGGCACCTGAGAGGCAAGAGTGTCTGCCTGGGCATTTCCAGTGGCTAGAAATCCTGGCATCTCTTGATGACCCCGAAGGTGTTGAACAAAAATAGGGTTATTGCGGCCTTGTAAGGTACTCCTTACTTGTATCATAAGGGAGGAGATGGGATTACAATCTAAGCGAATGTGGGCTCCCGGAAGCCCAGGGAGAAGATTGGCCGCATATAAGCTGTCTGTAAAAAGGTTAATGGGGTCTGGCACCTTTTGCAGGGCAAGGAGTATAGCGAGCAGCTCTTTGTATTGTGCCGACCCATCACAGGGGTGAAAATGAGTAGCGGGGGCCGCTGGTGATGTGGTGCGTGGGGGTTTGTAAATAATTACAGCAGCCCCTGATTTGCCACTGTCCGTGAAGACATTGTAGGCGTCTACCAGGGGTTTGGCGACAAAAAGCTGTGGGTTAGTCCATGACAGCTCTTTGAAGGCAGAGACCCATTTATTGTTGCCATAGTGGCAATCAACAACCCCGAGATAGCCTTCCAGAGCCAGTGCCAGCCGGTTTTGATATTGAGCTAACCATGTAAAATCTGCCAAGCAGAAGGGGACGACAATTTTCTGTGGTTACTTTGCGAAACATCTTAGTAAGCATTCCCTTCCTTTCATTATTAGGTCAGTGGCTTGGTTCAGAGTGGTGTACACCCGGGGGGCCCCTCCTAGGGATAAGTGTACCCATTGGAGTGGCTTCCCCCTTTGGGTTAGGGCAGCCATGTATGTGGTGTTAGTGGCTATGAGCCGTAACTCTATAGGGGACTCAGGGTCATAGCGTTTCAACTGGGCACTGTTTAGGAGATCTTGGACTGACTTTAAAAAGCTGTCGGCACTCAGGCGGGAGCATGAAGGGGGTGCTGGGGTCAGAGGCGTGCAACAGGGCAAACGGGAATGAGCTGGCTGATGGAAAGGGGGATCCATGAACGTAGCCAATTTATTTCTCCTAGAAGCTTTTGTAATTGAGGGAGAGTATACGAGTTGGAGATGGTTAGCTGAGGCTTTAATGGGCTAGCCTTTTCTAAAGTTAAAAGTGTGCCCAGAATTTTAAACGGGGGTTTTTTGCCTTTAGCCTTGGGACATTGGCTTTTAAAATGACCTTGTCTTCCGCAACCAAAACATTGTCCCTTGAAGGGTGGGGAAGTATTGTTTCCTGAGGGGATCAGGGTGGTAAATGCCTTGAAGCCTTCGGTTAAGTTTTGTGTCTGAGCCTGCAAGGCTGAGGATAAAGTCCTGGCCTCAGCAACAGCCTTTTTTAGTTCTTTTACAACGTTGACCGGATAGGCCTGAGGGTCCGCTTCCCCCCACGGGCTGCGGATGGCTGGGGGTTCCCAGCAAGCCATGACAGGAAAAACCTGCGGCTCTGCCGGGGATGTTTTTAAAGGTGGACTAGCCTCCTCCACTTCTTCAGGTGCCGCTTTCTCTCCTTCGGCTAAACTTTGCTCAGGGCCTTGCATTGGCAGCTTTGTTTCCTTTTTTCTCTCCTCATCGAACTGCGCCTAATCCCTTTCTGCCCCTTCCTGATGCTCGGGGACGGAAGCAAAGCTTTAGGGCAGAGATGGTTGGGTAGAACCCTAAGGGGGGGTCTAGCCCGTGACTAATCTCATTCTTTCTGGCCAGGGTCTGAACCGGGTCCCAAGTCTCATAGGACAACAAGCTGGACGAAGGTGCCCAAGGGGCAACCTTCACCACATGACGCCAGGCATTGGTGGCCGTGGAGTCAGATATTTCTAGGCCTCTGCTTTTTAACATGTACTTTAGAGCCTTGCAGGCTGTCTCGTCACTCTTTCCACACACACCTCCCATGTTGCCCCATGGGGAAGGGACAAAGGGAGCAACAGGGCAGAGAAGTGCAGGGACTTCCCCCTGTTACGGTACTCACCCTGACACGCAGGCGGATTACTTTACAGCGACTACCGCGGTTGCGGGGGCCACTCCACTGGTTGATCACCCTTTGTCGACCTTCTTTCAGGACCGAGCAGCCGGGGGTCTCACTTGCTCGCCTTTCACCCACGAGTTTTAAGAAACTCCTCACACGGGGCACCACTCTGTCGGTCCGCCACTGGCCGACCCGAACAGCCCTAGCCTCGTTCCTTTTGGTGGGCGAGCGAATGGCCCAGATTCCTCTTTCCCTCCTGTCCCCTTTGGAAGGAGACGGGGGAAGAGAGCCAGGAAGAGAGGTGAGCACACCGCCGGCCACAAAAATAGCCCGGTTAAAGGACACTCAGACCCGGCGGGGGTTCTGTCGAGCAGATAGAATCTTATCAGCCTAAAGGTCAAGAGAGCATGCATCCTGTCTCAATGCCTAGCTATTGCAACCACGAGTGCAGAAGCGCGTATTTGGCCAATAAGGGCTAAGGCAAGGTTCCCGCAGACACCCCCACCCTACTTCCTCCCGGCGCCGTCCTAGGCTGCCTCCTAGGCTGCCGCATTAATACGTCCTTGTGGGCCCATAATGGTGCCGCTTGTAATGTCACTTAAGGTGGCGTTAGTTTTTAAAGCTCGACAGTTCCTGTGGCAGCCCAGTATAGAATTCGTCCCTTCATTAAACATCCAGCATGGGACAGCAATGCCATTATTACTTCTTCGCAATTTCTCCTATCTCCACTGTTGTAGATATCACCCCCATCTCCAACTTGGGAGGTGTGGTGAACAGATCAGCTTTCTCCCCTAGAGGGGGAAAGTCAAAAGACTCACTCCTCCTGGGAATTTCCTCTTATCAATTTCCTCTGGAATTTCTAGTTTTCACCTGTACAGCCTGCATGTGAAGTTGTCCCTGACCCAGTTCTGGTGTCTTTTTATAAGTACTGAGGTATCTGTTATCTTACTATTGAATAGCAGAATACTTGCCACACATCTTCTTAGTTTGGAATATTATTAAAAATTCTGAGACAACCATACATGTCCCATTTTAACTTTTTAAGCATTTTTGTGTACTTTGGGAACCAGGGTGTTCAACAGCAAAAGCCGAAAATTTCATAAATTAACTTCCAATAAATCAGTCATATTCAATATAAATGATGAATTTTATTATTTTTTTTTTTTAGTAGACTCGTCAGGGCAGGAAAAAGAGAAGTGTTGAACTAGCATTATGAACATTTTTGATTTAATGTCATAAGCAAAGACTTGGGCAGGACCCAGCAGTTTTCATATATTTGAAATGAATTTTAAAAAGGGACTAGATGTATTTATGTAACTCCAGAACATGGAACATGGTCAGTGTGCAGCAGTTATGGGAAGTTGTAGGTTTTAGGTAGAACTTTATAATGTTTAGAGCCATTCAGCAATGGAAAATCTTGCTTTTATGAGTTAGGGAACTCTTTGTTCCCGTTATTTTCAATGGCTTTTTTTGAAAGTCACCTTTTTATTCTAAATAATTCCAAGTAGGTTATGAAGAAATTAATTCATTACTGAACTTGCTCAATTGCCAAAAATAATTTAATAAAGACATGCTGTACAATATATAATGAAACATTAGTGAAATACCTTACACTGGGTAAAATTAGATTCATACCAAAAGCAATATATTTTCTAAAAATGTGTAATATAAAGGAAGCCAATCTACTCAGTATTAAAAAAACAACTCAATATGAACTTGTTTCAGTTAGCATTGATCTAATTATTCATTAAATGTGATTACTCCAAGATTCATACTTTGCACATGGGATTTATAAGTTAATAATGAAAACATTACTATGCAGACATTCAGTAAGCACAAGAAGTATTCGTTCATTCATTCATTCATTTAATAATATTTATTGAAGGTCTGCTATGAGCCAAGTGCTGTTCTATGCACATCCTTGAATAAATTAGACAAAATTCTTGTTGTAATGGAGCATTCTAGAGGGGGATTGATTTTGGAAATTGTTACTAGCAAAGGAAATAATAACAAATAAAGTGCTATATTTTAAAGTCAGTGGACTATCCTAGGTATGGCTTCCAGAAGGCAGAGAAAAGGAATCTTATATCCCATGAGAGTCTGATGATATAACCCAAAGGCTCCTACCTTTGGAAAAAATGATATTTGGTGGCTCATGTTTGATATCAGTTCATGAAGTCTGTATTTTCTGTAGCCATGTTTGTTTGAATATAAAAATAATAGTGGGTTCTTTGTTTATTTTCAAAACCAAATATTCACATGCTGTAATCCCAGAAGATGCCCTCTCTTCATCCTGTGGCTTCTTACACCCCCAGCACAATGATGTGTGATTGAAAGGACACACAACCTCCAGCTTGTGAGCAACCAGCAAGAAATATCACTAACATGCAAAGTAGGCATTGAAATCTTAATTTTATTTTAAATTATTTATTATATTTTTAACACAAAGGAGTTCAAAAACCAAATAATAAATGGACTAACATCTCACTTCCCTGATAATTTTTATTAAAATGTAAAAAGGTAAAATGTTAGAAAAAATTAAAACACCAACAGGACAAATAGAACAAAATGAAAAATAAATGACTCCTATCCAATCCCTGTCAACAAATTTAACCATAGTTAGGAAGTTATTTTATTTTATTTGGGGGGGGATTCCTTTTAGAAAAAGTGGTATGTTTTTATATTTGTGTGTGTGTGTACACATGTTTACACAATAGGAATCATACACGCTTTTGAAATTTGCTTTTTCACTTCAGATATCTTGCTTTTATTCATATCAGCGCATGCAGATCATCCTCTTTTAATGATTGCAAAGTATTCCTTATTAATTCTAGATTTTACTTAACTAGCTCTGTTGCTGTATACCAGTGGTAAGTCTTAAAACATTATGCTAAACGTATGTATGAAAGTATATCATAAGAGTCTAGATCTCCTGTCATAGCTATTGCTTGGTTGTGGTACTAGGTGTCAGATCCAGTCTTCTTTGTCGGCCACCTGTCTTTGGATTCTGCCAAGCACATAGGATAACATAGTAGGAGAGGTAGTCTTGGGCATTTCAGGGAATCCTACTTATTTCAGCAATTCGGTGCTTAGGATGAGTGTCATTAGATTCCATCCTTAGAAGACCTTGGACTGTGGTGGGGCAGGGAGGCATGTAAATAGATCATTTCAATACAGTATGACAAGTGCTATGACAGATATAGGCTCAGGATGTTCTGGCAGCAGAAGTAGAGACATGACTCCACCTATAAGTGTGGATGTGTATGTGGATGATAGGAGATCTGGATTTCAATCTCCCATCCAATATAAGAATCTCTTTCACAACATTGTGTTTTACTTGCTTTAAAATGCCTGAACCTTCCTCTTATGATATACTTACATAAATATGTTTAGCATAGATATTGAGGTGGTTGGAAACTTCTTAGGACAATGCCCAAACTGATTCACTAAGATAAATGAAAGTTCCCCGGGCAGAAGAGGGGAGAAGGGCATTTCAGGACAGGGAACCAAAGAGGTAAGAAATAACATTATGAGTTTGGCGAACTGCAAATAGTTTAATGCTGTCAGAATCTAATATTTGAGGCAGAGAATGGGTTGGACAGAGACCTGTACGTGGAGGGCCTATTACATCATGCTAAGGAGTGAATTCCTCCTTATGTTGGAAGGCATGCGTGTCTTTTATACGCTAATTCTTACTCTTTGGAACTCTGGAAATCATAATCCTTTCATATGCTGCAGCTGCACAATTGTGCTTAGTTATCTGTTGCTATTGAGCCCAAGATCCATGGTTCAGTGATTTCACCTGGTCTTCAGCATATCCAGAACCTTAATCAAGCATTTCACAAAAGATTGCCAGAGCTCACTGCACGGAATGATGGTGTAGCTGAGTGAGTTCAAATCCATCACCACTGTAAGAAAACAAGTAAGAATGAGTTGGCCTACAGCATTTTGGGGTACCTAAGATATCCCATCACTGCCATCACTGTCATTTTATAAGCCGCAGAAACACAGCCAGTTCACATAAAATTTATTGCTGTGTTTGGGTTAAAAAAAGGGAACCAGAGGGAGTGGGAGTATGGCAGTTTGATCTGATGTGAGCAGTAGTTAGTTCCAATTTTACTTTGACCTCTAAGTCTTTTTACATCTAGTGATTCCATGATTCCTTAAATGGTAGGCAAAACCACTAGTTATCTAATATAAATCAGTGAAAGGCACTGGAAAGAAATTAATTTGGAAGAGACGTGCTCAATGGGGAGGACCTCATTCCTTTGCTAAAAAGAGAGAGAAAGCCATTTTAAGCACAAAATAGTGTCTAGATGTAAACATTGTTTGTGGGGAAGGTGCATTTTTGTAGAAAGAAAGGCAATTCCTTGTTAATTTCACCACAACTCATTTATTTATACCTTTTTACTTATTTTGCTCCATACATAAAACTTTTTCCTGGAATCATTCATAATGGAATCCCAGGAAAATGTGTTAAGTATGTTGCTATAGTTTACAGTTGTTACCTGTAATGTTTTATTTAGCTGAATCTTTTTTTTTTTTTTTTTCACTGCTCCCTGTACAACACGGAACACCATATGCCATTGTCCCTGTCAGGAAGCAAAGGTTTCCCTTGTCTGTGCCTGTGCTTATGTTTATGCCACAGAGGAGCTGTGGTCCAGTGCCATCTTTTATTGATAGGGCCAGCAAAGGAGAGACATCTAATGAAATTATCAAAGCTTTGAATTAATTATGAACTGGAATAGGAGAGCTAAGCTCTCTGGAGCCAAGGATCTCATTACCCATTCACTCTCATTGCATCCTCTTCCAGAGCAGAAGGCATTTTCAGCTGTAGCTCTTAGCCTGGCTTTGGACTTTATTCAAACTTACTAAACTGACATTCTCTTTTTACTATAGTTTGGCTGCTAATGTCCATGATGATTAATTTAATTCTGCTCTGGATCTGTAAGAGATGTAAATAGGTTTTCTCTACCCCTCCTTTTACCTTTTATTATTTTTTCCTCTCTTTTATTTTCTTTCATCAAATTGGATGTTATACAAGTTTTTCTCTTTTTGGGGTTATATGAGAAGCTTTCGGGACTCTGGTATAGCTTTATGGAATATAGTGATTGATTTAAAGTTAAGAGCTATATTACATCTATGTATTCCATGGATATTTAGGTAAGCACAAAGTCAAATATTTCTTCTTGTTTTAACAGCATTTTTCATATTTCTAATGTGTGTTGTATGGGGACAACAGATCTCACCTCGTGGTTGTAGTTAACAGGACTTATGCTCACTGATGGGGAGCAATTAATGTTTGCCTTATAATTATGTTTTTCCTTCTCCCAGTAATATGAATTTTTTAAATGAATGTCAGCCTCTGATTGTTTAAAGTCTAGTAGCAAAATCAATAACAACAAGGTTTTGCTTTACTATTGGTGATGATTCTTTTGGTACTATGATATAGGTTCCAGGCATTTCATGGCAAGCCTTTTCTGCCTGCTTTTGACACCTATTATTTATGAATTCTTAAGCTGCAGCTCATCTGTCTTAGTAAACTACAGGCCACTGGCAATTTTTGTAAGTAGTGGCTAACTTTGCTTTATAGAGTCAGTATTTTAAGGTTTTGAATAGTGCGAGACGGTAGAATGATAATCTTTGCTTTTCCTATTTCTATTTACTTTCAGTGAGTTTTTTCACCCCATTTATTTTCTCTGTAGGCAGCTGCGATATTTAATTCAGCCTTTGGAAGTTTTTTGGTAAGTAAACATGATTTAATTTATCTATTATAACTTTTGCTGTGGTGTTATTTGGTATGAAAGATTTAGTGAAAGCTGGACTTCTTTTACTCTTTGGTAAATAAAAAGTTTTTGAATCTTTTCATGTGCCATTATCCATACCCTAAGGAAAATTAATTAATTAATAGAGGAAATGTTGTCTTATATATTTTGGAGGCTTGGGTTTAATATTCCATTTAATGGATTCAAGGAATCAATTAAGCACTATGTGTTTCCTTATAGAGGTTATGTCAATATATTGATCATTTAATGAGGTCTTTTAGATTATTATTATTTTGTGTCATGGGACCAAGGATTTTGAAAAGGAAATGTGACCCAGCTAGTCAGAAAGGAAATGCTAATTTACTTGTTGACATGTCATTTATATTGTACATTTCACCGTCAAAGAAGCTACTGTCCTGGATACTTCTGAGAAATCTATGTGAAAAAAAATTTGAAATGAGGATTAACTCATTAATGAGTTAATTACTGAGTAATTTGCAAGAAACTGTGATATTTTTTAGAGATTTGAACTATAAATGATATGTAAAAAGATTCAAAAGTAGTTCAACTTTTATAACTAGAACCAATATAATTACAAGGATGTTATTTTAGCATTTTAATCATTATTTTTAAATAGATGATATAATAAAGACTTAATTTGTGTTATGAAAGAAAGAGAAAGAAACTAAATGTCCTGCTAATTTAATATTTTTATTTATATTCTAAAACTTAGATAAATTTTTAAGAATAAGTTAGAATATTATATTTTTAGGTATATAACTCATTAGCAAATATGTAATACAGTGATTTACAAATAATTGAGAATAAAACCCAGTGGAGTAAAACTGGTTCATGAGTCGAGGTAAAATATCAATTACCTGTGTTTAAAATGCTCTTTATGTCATTTATTATTGTGTGTATTTAAATGTAGTTAAAGCTTTTAAACATATTATTACATAATGTTAATTCTGCATAGTGCTACATAGCTTTTAATGATGTAGCTTCAACAAAATAAGTGTTTAGAGTATATCCTTTTTTAAAAATTAATTAATTATTTTACTTCATCCAATATATAATGTAGTTGATTTTTGTGTCCCTTTACCAATTCCTTAGAGTATATCCTATTTTTAAAGAGGCAATAATGTTTTTCATGATGCTGTATATTGTTATTTGGTTTTAGAAGAGAGATAATAAGGTCTATTTAACAAAAATGATCTGTTGGACTACTTAGCTTAGACTCAGTAGTATTTTAAGTCATTATTTCATGGGTCCAAGTATTATTCTATGTGTTGTCACAATTGTTTGACAGAATATTATTTTGCTGGAATCCAATTTTTGTATATGGTTTGGAATTATAGACATCTGCTATCAAAAACATAGCTGTCTAAGTTGGGTCTCTTACTCTTTAAAACATCTAGGTTACTTGAGAAAATTAAGTTGAAGCAATTATTTGAGTAACTGTTGCAAAATCCTATACACTGTCCCTTTGTTGGAGAACAAGCTTACTAATCAGTTGGAGCTTTGCACTGACTATGTGAATATATATTTGTTCTATCAGGCACAATTGTTTGATAAGGTCCTGTGAAGTAAAACTTGTTCTAGAGGTTCTTTAGGGTTTTTAATATGTTCCATCACTTCTAAGAAGTTGTGCATTCTTGCTCCTTTGTCTTGCTCTTTTTCCTTTCTTCACTTTTTTCTTACATTAATTCAGCTAATCAATCAAAAGTATTTATTGAGCTCCTACCACACAGAAGTAGTTTTCTAGTAGCTGTGGAGGATGCAAAGAAATGTGAGGTGGGTCCCCAGTATGTGTGGAGATGACACATGGAAAAGAAATTCAATGTAAAAGTCAACAAGCTGAACAAAAGATATTACTAGAGATACATGATAGTCAAATAAATGGCACAGGCAATATGCACGCTGAATCAAGTTCTGACAGAAGCGATTTCTCTGAGCTCGGCCTTGAAGTTATGGGTAAGACTAGCTAGTAGAAAAGAGAGAAGAGGAAATGACATGAGCAATTGCAGAGAGGAAGAAGTGTCTTTTTCCATTTTTCCCCTCCTCTTCCTTTCCCTCCTTTTTCTTTCCCAAAGTTGAAAATTACCACAGGGTGCTTGAGAATGAAAATTATGATTGGGCATGTTTTGCTCCAGTTTTATAAGAGAAATAATTCCATTTCTTTTTTTTCCCCCTCTCTTCACCACGATTACAACAAACCCTGGATTATGAACTATATCAGAATTAGATTCAGCTTATTTAACAGAAAAAAATATAATAGTGACTTATAGAAGATGAAAGGTGATTTCTTTGTTATATAAAATCTGGAGGGAAGCTGTTCACGTATAGTGTAGTGACTTTATGGTTTCATCGCAGCTTGAGACTCCTGCCTTTCTCCTCCAACATCCACAGCATGCAGATTCCTTCCTCAAGGTTGGCTCATGGTCCAAAATAGCTGCTGGACCTCCAGCCAAAACATTTGGCTAGCAAAGTAAAGTAGTGGGAAAGGATAAAAGAGCTCTCTAAAAGCTAAGTCTGCTTTCTTTAAACAGCATTCCTGGAATTCCAACACCATACTTGCACCAATATCTTATTGCAGAACTTAGTAATATAATCACACCTAGCCACTGGAGAGGTTGGAAAATGTGGCAATATGCCAAGAACTAAAAATTGGATTTTTGTTACTAAGGAAGAAGAGGAGAATGGTTTTTAAGAGACAGTGAACACTTTCTGATATGAGCAATAAACAACAGTTATCAAGAACTTGAAGAAAGAGATTAATCTCAGTTGAATGATACAAGAAGACTTTAGGGAGAAGTTGGTGCTTGAGTGGGATTGGGAAGAGGTCTTATCTTAGGGGAGGGAAATGCCAAATTATAACCTTTATGTTTTATTTTGTTATTCTTAAAGCGAATATAATAAGTGTTATAGTTATTTGGAAATTTTCTTTATAAGTGAAAAATATCCACCTATTCTTAAAATTTAGGATTATGGGTAGTAGTATGGTTTCTGGAGTCAGACTGTGTTTTAATCCTTACTTGATTAAATACAAGCCTAACCATATAGCCTTTCCTATTTATAAAATGGGGCAATGATAACACCTAAATTATAGAGTTGTGGTAAGGAATAATCTATATAAAATGTTTATATGATATGGTAGAAATAGCTTTGAGCTAAAAATTAGATCTAGAGCTTTTGTCCAAGCTCTGCTGTGAATTTGTGTATGTGTGACTATGGACATTCATAAAATGAAGAAATTGGTTATCTTTGACTAAGCCCTACAAGTTCTAAAATAATACTGATTCAATGATAATTCTCTGATAATGAGTGATCATTCCTTTTGTAAAACATAATAGAATCTGAAAAGGATGTTTATTTCAGATTAACTTAAAACTTTGAATGAAAGGCTTCTTCTAATTAAAGAAGAATTCTTGAAGAAAGAACTCTGAGCCATTCTTGTTGATTTTTAGGCATCTGGATACACCAAATAAAGTACTGTACATATTTATAGCTAGTTTAATAATGTCCTGGGTCTAATTAAAACACAGTGTTTTAAAGAACTAATTGTTACAAAAAATTGTTGTTGTTGTTTTTTAATGTAGCTAGGCTGTTAATGACTAATCATAGATTAATTCAATTTACATAAATTTCAGACAAACAGAATATTTTAAAGTCATACCGCAGAGGATTGCTTTAAGTTAAGAAGTTAATGTCATTATTTCCTCCTCTCACTTAAATTGTATGTTTTACAATAATTGTGGAGCATAATAGGTGATTTGACATTTTCCTCCTGATGAGGTTTTAACTAAATAACGAAATAATTAAAATGCTATCAAAATTTATATATATATCTATATTTTTTCTATGAAAACTATATTTCAAGTTCAAACATCTCACATATTGCTTCTGCATCAGAAGGATATATTTGAAAAATATTGGCAATGTTTTGAAAAATTTCAGTTGAAAAGCTCTTTAATTTTCAAAGATTCAGTTGTGTTGAAAAAAACTTTCTGAAACTAAATTTAGATAATGTATTTGTTAGAATTTTAGCATTTTTGGTTTGGAGGCTGCATTCAGTGTTTCCATGTCTCTAAGATTTGTAGGTTAAAGTTTCAGAAGAAAAGGTAGCACTTTTTCTTTTTGAACTTCTTAACCTATTTTATTTTTGGTAACTCCTGATCTTAAAGGGAAACCATAGTGAGTGACAAAATTGATCATAACAAATTGTGTTTCTCATAAGTATGTTATATAACATTAGAGCAATCCATGGCAACATAAATGTAACAGTTTCTGAAACAGAAGCAATAAGTTATAAGCAAAGTTATCTCACCATTGTGAATGTATAACATCTAATCTAAAAAAGACCTTTCTTTCTAAATCTCTTCATTTAAAGAGTCAAGGAAATGGTTTCTTTCACATAAATCTTCTCTTTTAAAATACCCATTGCTGGAACTAGCAGAAGCTATTCTAAGATGAACAATTTTTCTTTCAATGCCAAGTCAAAGGTTAAAAGGAACTCCTTGCCTTAAGCTCAAAAACTAACAAGCACATATTTTTCTTCCCTTACCCAATTGTTCTGTCTTCCCTCTTTGTTTTTGCTGGTCCTCCATTATTACCTAGCATTGTAGAAAGATTTGAATAGTTAACTGATGTTATTTTGGTTGCTGAAATAAAAGAAACCCCAAACACAAATGCCATGTTTTAATAACTTGTTTATCACCTTCTTCAATTCTTACTTTCTTGTACAAAAATACACAGCAATATTTAGAACAGTCAGAGAAGGAAGCACATTAACTTTGTTATTCATTGATTGCTGCGTGAGACTGCTTTTTAAAAATTAGAGCAAGAATCTCAAATGTTAACAAAGAGGCTTAAGGGTGATAATAGACAAGACTCAACTGTTAATTTGGTTTTTCTTTCACCTATGTCTAGGATTTAGTTTATGGTTATTAAGTATCTTATTTTGTGCTATATTGAAGACTGTGTTGATTTATTTATTTACTATTTTTTTGGCTTAATTTTCTTAAAATCTTAACCAACCCAAATTATTCGCTTGGGGTCTTGGTTTTCCCCAAAAGCTCATGACTTGTTTATAAAACAGGTTTATATTTTCATTAAACTTAAATGCCAGAACAAACAAACTTAATTTTTAAGCAGTATTTAGTATTCCCTTATAGGATGCTATTTCAAGTTCATCCTTTTACTGCTAAGGACTCAATAAAACCAGGATTTTAAATGGCTCATCCTGAGCTTTAAAACTTGTCTTACGAACTATGTTCAGATAAATGGAGGCTGGTTTCCACCTTTACAAAATGGAGCTCATCAGCCTGCTATACTTTTCATTTGATTACCAATTTGGGCAAATGAACATCATAAAAGCTGGATTGCTGAGAACAGACTACTTTCCCTTTAAAAAATACCATTGGTTCAATTAGCAGTGTGACACAAAATAGAAAAATAGCATACATATACTCAGAGTCCATTAGATTCAAGGCGCTTTTCTAGATACTGAAGCAAATATATAAAACATAAATATGTGAAAAAATAAGTAACAAAGATTTAAGAAAGAGGGAAGATAGGAGCTGCCTTCAATGCAGTGTTTTTCAGCATTCAGGCACCATTATGGCTTTTGCCATGTTAGCATATTATTTGTTAAATGCGACTAGAATTAAATAAGACTTACTTTTAAAATGTAAATTTATTTCAAGCCAAACCACATCAACACTAAAAATAAAAAACTATCTTGTCATGAATAGAAGGTATCTGAAATTAAACTGATGGGAAAAACTACTATTAGTTTGTAAATAAACTCACAAGGCTGTGAGTGTGATACCTACCCTCCTTTTGATAAAGGGTAAAACTAGCACCAGTACCAAACCAAGAACTTTTCCTTTCTGCAACTTGAAGGACTGAAAAAGATTTGAAAAGAAAGTAAGTTTAATCACTAATTCTCTGTCCATGTGTTTTTTGAGTCATGTTGCTTTAACTTACACTTTGGGAAACACTGTTTTCTGAGGTCATTTCTCAATCACTTCATCAAAGAGGTGAATTAAAACCATCTGGGGATGTCAAATTAAGAAACCCCCAGAATCAGGGACTCTGACTACCTGAACATGTTCATATTTCTTTCACTAGAATCTTTTCTACATGACAGCTGTCCAGAAAAGCAGTATGCATGTGTGCCAAAGTGCCAAACATGTTTGCAGAGTTAAAAATATGCTCCAGCATTGGCTGGAATAAGGAAACCCTGTGATAGATGCATTTGGGTTGTTTTTAAAACAAACTCTTATCTAAAGCAGTCATTATAAATAAAAAATGGTCTTTGTTACTTAATAAAAATGTATAGAATCTTTACCTACTCCATTTTAACAGCATAATGTTCTATGCTGTCTGACAGGACTTGCGTAGCAAGTAAATGCATTAGTCACAGTGACCATTTTTCTTGCAAATTTGTGACACAGATTTAATTATAGGAATGACCAGCAACTTACAAATCTAATTTTGGTGGAGGCTGAGGCAACTCTTTTTTTTTTTTTTATTTTAATAATGATGGATTTTTTAAAGCAATGATTTCATTACTATTTAAAGAAATCTACTGGTGTAGAACTAGCCAATTGACTGGAGTTATTTTATTACCCTTTACCAAATGCCATGTACTTTCATCTTTATTTTTATTAATTTTTAAAATGTCATCATTCCCAAATTGGAAAATTATTTGCTCCTATATCCACTTTGGTAAAAATAAATAAATGTAAATTATTCTGGACCAGGATGTTTGTAAAGGCCTCCTGAGAAACATGATCCTAGCATTTGGTTAAAACTGAGATTAAATTTCCTTAATTTGAATCCAAACTACTATAGAACTACTTATTTTATGGCTTTTAGTAGGAGCTACTAATTGATTATAATGTGGCAGATAGTTCTCATTTTCTCTGCTTCTATTTCTCCATACTAAAATCTTACCATGATTAATCTATTTGTTGAGCTAATATTTGGGGAGCCTGGGCATAATAGTGTGGTGAGCCAGACAATCAAGTTTCTTGACTTCATCTGCATTACAGATTCTTTTTTTTTTTTTTAGCTTGATGACACGTTCCCGAAATACATTACAGATTCTTAAAGTGAGAATATCAAGTACCAATTGAATGTGTATGTGTGGTGGTGACAGGGATTGTGTTAAATATTTTCTTAGATCTTCTTGAAAGTTTTTTCCATTTTAATATACCTCATTGACTCAGATCCCACTCCCATTCCAAAATAAATCTGGGCATGTGGAGAGAAGGAGGAGAGAACCTGAGAAGGCATAAATTGTATAAACTTGTGGGTTCTGCCAACCAAAGAGAACCTTCTCTTTAATTTCTGGTCCTGAGTGGTGAAAGCAGTGTGAAGACATCCCAGCTCCATCATGGACTTGAGTTTTCAAGTAAACATTTGGAACTCCTTAAAAACAAGAGTGTGTTATTGGAAATGGCAGATTATAGTTTGAAATAAAAAATAAGATCAATTTTTTTAGTTTGGATTTATTGCATGTTGCTATGTGATCTTATATTAATTTTTCAAATAAAACATTTGTGGACTTCCTACTATGTGCTAGGCTCTGGGTTAGTTTCTAGTACTAAAAAAGTAGTTAAATAATATATGATTCTTGCCCTCAAAGAGCTTAAGATTCATGGATTTAAGTAGTGTTTTTAACAGTGTGATTTCATAGACATACTGATTCTGAATCACTCCCAGGTGATTTGGCACCACAAAGTTTGAGGACCAGTCATTTTAACTACAAAACTTCAGGTAAAGTAGTAGATTATCTTCTGTTATTTTCTTTTAAAAACTGTCATTTTTGTTGCAACTCCAAAGAAAACTAGGTTTTATCCTTGAGTTTTTGTGTCTGCTAATTTAGATGTTTAAAAAAATCAGTTTATCAGATAATTCAGTTTGTAAGTATATCAAAAACTGACATAAAAGGTACCATACCATATATAACTTATTCTGTGGGGTGTTATGTTAAAATTAACTTGTTAAAAGCTATTACAGTTGTAATACATGTTTATTATAGAGCTTTTGAAAAATACATATTGAATCACCTGGTTATAACTACTACCAGCATTTTGGTCTATGTCCTGTATAATTTTGTAGATGTAGTCATAAAAGTGGTATTACATGCATGACAATTTTATTTTCTGCTCTTTCCCTTTAACTACATTTGTGAGCATTTCTCTTTATTCTTATTTATACCCTGACAATTTGAGTTTGTTTTATATAATGGATAATGTTATGTATAATATTATTTTGGATAGAGTATTTATTCTTTTACTTTTTTTTTTTTAATTGCTACAACATTTTTGTACCTAAATATTTGTGGTTGTCCCCTTTAATTATCTTCCTTAGGATAAAGTGAGTAAAATGCTACAAACTTTGAAAAGATTGATATTGCTAAATTACTCACCAGAAATATTGAGCTAATTTATCATCCCACAAAGAATATATAGAAACACTTATTTTCCTGTATCCTCACCAACTCTGGTTATAGTTTTGTTTTTTTTTAATTTAACTAACTGATATTTTATCTTTAATTATAATTTTTTGATTGAGAAAGTTGATCTTTTATTATCTGTTTATTGACCATTTAAATTCTTCTATTATTTATTTATTCATATCCTTTGCTCATTTTTCTTATTAGGATGCTTATTTTTGTTTCAGAGAGCTCTTTATATATTGAAGATATGAATACTCTATTACATAACTTACAAAAATTTTTCCCTGTTTCTCTTTAGCCTTCTAATTTTTTCATTTGTGTGTGGGGGTGAAAAGGGGTGATTTTTGATTGACAGTTTAAAATTTCTTTAAGTCAAATTTTTTGAGGTATAATTTTTATATGGAAAAATTTACCCATTTTAGGTGTACAGTTTTGAATTTGACAGATGTATACAGTCATATAATAACCACCTCAATCAAGATAAAGAATATTCCCATCACCTTAGAAAGTTCCTTCTTGCCCAAAATTTTGTAATCAATCCCTTCTCCTATCTTCAGCCTCTGGCAGCCACTGAATTTTTCCCTGTCCTTATAATTTTGCCTTTTCTCAGAAAGTCACATAAATTGAATCACTCAGCATATACCTTTTGAGCCTGGCTCTTTCCTTTAGCATATGCTTTTGTGTTTCATCTATGTTGCTGTATGTATCAGTACTTCATTCCTTTTTATTGCTATGTAGTATTACATTGTTTATCATTTTATGAACTTTGGATTGTTTCCTATATTTGGCGATTATGAAAGTTGCTATGAATATTTGTGTACAGGTTCTTATGTAAATATATGTTTCTGTTTCTCTTGGAGAAACATCTAGATGTGGGATTGCTGAGTCAAATAAGTGTATGTGTAACATTGTAAGAAACCACCAAATTGTTTTCCAAAGTGGTCATACCATTTTACATTCCTAGCAGGAATGTGTGAGGGATCCAGTTGCTTCACATCCTCACCAGCTCTAGATATTAGCAATATTTCTTGTTTTAGCCATTTAATGGGCGTATACTGGTATGACATTATAGCTTTAATTTGTATTTCCAAATGACTCATGATGCTGGACATCTTTTTATGTGCTTATTTGTCACCTGTATATCTTTTTTGGTGGGGTGTCTGTTCAAGTCTCTTGGTCATTTTTTTTAATTGGGTTGTTTGTTTTCTTATAACTGGGCAAGAGTTTTTAAATATGTTTTGGACACTAGTCATTTATCAGATATGTATTTTGCAAATAAACAGTGACTTTCTAGGAGCAGAAGTTCTAAATTTTTATTAAATCTATTTTTTTCTTTTATGGCTCACTCTTTTGTATTCTAAGAAATCATTGTTTAACCCAAAGTCATAAAGATTTTTCTACTGTGTTTTCTTCTGTAAGTTTTAGTTTTCGTTTTTACATTTAGGTTTATAATCTATTGTCAGTTAATGTTTATATATGGTTCAGTGTATGAGTTGGGGTTCATTGCTTTGCAGGTGGTTATAGAAGTTTAAAGTTTTTATGTCTGTCAAATGTATGCATCTTTTTCTTTATGGGTTTTTCTGTTGCCTTTATACTTGAAAGCCCTTTCTTATCACAATGTCAGATAAAAATTCATATGTATTTTCTTTCAGTTTTATAGTCAAAATGCATATATAATATATGTTGAAAAGCTAAGCCCCTCATATGGGGGTTCAATAAATATAAAATAGTTTGAAAGTAGTTCATCTGGTTATGGTATCATTGGTTAAAGAAATCTATTTCTTTTTCTTTTCTTTTTTTTTTTTTTTTTTTTTGGTGGCTTTCCAGTACAGGGATAGAACTCTTGGTGTTACTAGCATCATGCTGTAACCAACTGAGCCAACTGGCCAGCTCAAAGAAGTCTATTTCAGTTTGTTGCTACCCCTTCTGTCCTTTTGGTTTTTTGGGTTGTTTTTTTTTTTTTTTCTTTTTTTCCATGTAAGTTCAGTCTCATAATGTTATTCTCACATTTACATAGTGATATATATGCTTGTCCCTGAAAATAATTGGATCAATATTCATGACTGTTAAAAATTGTTTCTCTATCTTAGGGTATGACACATGACATTAATACAATTACTTAATATAAAATTGTTTGTTCAAAATGTAAAATGAGTATGAGCACAGAAGAGTGATTGAAAATTATAGAAACCTCATTGTGATCTCTATCAATTTAATTTGTAAATATTCACACAAATTAACAATAAAATGTTCCTATTTGGAGGATTATGGGGTAAGGTGAATAGCTCTCTTAGTAACAGAATTTCAGATAGTAGAGGACTTTTTAAAAATAAAATTAATAATTTCAAAAACCTTGATCAGTTTGATTTTACAGGCTGTACTGATCAGAAGAAGATATTCTAGTGATGTGAACATGGTATCTTGGAAATTAGAGTCAAAACATTGTAGGTCTTCAGACTCACATGAACATTGGTTTATATTTTTATATTTTCAACAATAGTTGTACTCTGAATTTACAGTTTATACATTTTCTTTTCTTTCTTTCTTTCCTTTCTTTTTTTTTTTTTTTTTTTTTCCAGAGCCACACACTTGTTTACTTTTCCTGAGTAATTTTTTTGGTGGCTTTTTAATAAGTAGAGTAATTAAATTAAAAACATCCACTATATTTACAGTTTTACTTTATGATAGTGCTTGGTCTACTGGTCAAGATTTGTGGTTTGGTTATTATCATCATTCAGGCAATTCTCTTGCAAGTAGTTATTTTCTAACATTTTCCTAGGTTTTCACTTGAAAGCTCAGTTAATATTTTTATCCATTCATTTTGGAAGGGTAATGCTTATTAACATTACTGTGCTTTTTGTAATTTCCAAGAGCCAAGGGAATGAATCCTATCTTCTTTCTCACCATCTACACAATGTTGTAAGAAAAACGATCATCACTACTGCTTTTATGTGTCACTCCTATGCCCCAGTGCCTTCAGTAGCTCTTAATTTCCCCCCACCTGGTTGGCCATTCAGGGGTTCTCTCATTGTGCTCATCCTCCGCCCCCCACCCCTTGCCTTTCATTTGTGTATTAACTATTGATTTGCTCATCTCCTCCCCCTCCTCTGACACTTGGGCATTTGCCTGCTCCCTCTTTGCTTCCACTGTTCTCATACTTTGCACCATCCTAGCCTGCCCAAAGCCTGTCTCAAAAGAAATTTCTCCAGCTTTCCTTCTATGGTTACTTAGCTTTTGGAATGACTTGCCATCTAGATTGTAACTGGTTAGCATGGTTACTTTAAAATTCTGACCTTCTCTCCCATCTCTGGCACTTCTTGTCCTCATGGGCCTGCTATTTTTCTTTTTATAAAATACTTCCTTATCTTCAAAATATTATATAATTTATTATGTTTGTTGTCTGTCTCCCCCTATTCAAATGAAAGCTCCATGAAGACAGATGTTTTGCTTTGTTTGCTTCACTCATCAACAGCATCTATGGTAGACGGCACAAAGTAAGCACTCAGGAAATATTTGTCAAATGAATAGAAAGAAATCATCCAATGAATGCTATTTTAATCTCTCTTCTTCATATATCTAAGTTTGTAAGATTGCTTGCACATAATAAGCACTTAAAACATACACTGATTATTACACTTTTACATTTAATTAGTTGACAAAAATTCCGACGTCTCTGTTTAATTGGTCATCTCTCCACCAAATTTTTCTTTGCTATGTTAAAGTGATTTTAAATTATAACCCTTTTAAATCTCAGTAAAACATATGCTACATTTGTTTTGCTTTATATTCAGTATTGATTTAGAATGGCAGTAGAAATTCATTCCAACATCCAAATTTGATATTGGGTAATTTGTAAGATTTTCTTTTAGTAATAACTCCTGTGAAGTAGTTACAGCAGATTATCCCTATGTGAAAGATTATAAACCCATATGCTATTATCACTGAAATAATTGATTTTAAATATCAGAAGGTTTTGTATGAGAAATTGCTACAAGTATGATTACTACATATATTTAAATAGCTACAGAGTTATAAGATACAATAAGTGATTTCCATTATATAGCATTGTAGAGAATGGATAAACTGTTGGTATTAAAGGAAAACATTTTTCATTAAACCTTATTCTTTAACAACTTGTAAAATATATATTAAATTGACAAATGAAAGCTGGATTTTTAGACAATGCTGAAAAAGAAACTGTATGGTATCCCAGAGAAAAGAAAAAATATGTCTGAAAAATTAAAGAACAAATGTAATTACGTATAAAAACTAGATCAAAACCATGTATGGGAGGAATTAGAAGTAATTAGAATATATAGGGGGAAAAAGGAAAGAGAAAAATGTCTTAAAAGCCAAGGTGATAATAAGCAACCAGATAACTTGGGCTTGCAATATGATACGACAGCAAATGAAGGCTAATGCAGTTGTCCTTGAGAAGCATCATGTTACAGCCCTCTGCAGCTGAGTTCGGTAGATTCATAATTCAGAATATTGCTTTGACTTTTGTCTTACAAACTTGAAAGAGGTTAAAATGTGTTAAATGAGATATAGAAAGTTAAGAAAGATGTAACTTGGGCTGGAGGAGCTTTGGAGAGTGACATATAGCATGGAGAAAACAAGAGATGGACTTTTAAGATACTAAAAGAAGAGATGAATAGTTAATCAGATATGATTTTTAATAGGAAAATTAGTTCTATTTTCTTATGATAACCTGAAAAATACATTTGTGACATTTATATTTCTGATAGCAGCCTAAAAAGCCATTCAGAATTCGTGATCAGTAGTTGCTGAGGTATACGAATTTGGAGCAGGACAGATTTTTCAATCTTTTCAATAACTAAAATTAGCAATAGGAAAGATTACTTCTTGTTTACAAAAAAAACCCCAGTAGATTTACATGTTACTTTTTCTCTTTTCTTCTTTAATTTTCACTTCTTTAAACTGAGGAGGAAAAAAATGAGTAGTCATGAAAAATATTATATAAATGTAGAGGCTCCTGCCTTTTGCCCTTTAATTCACAGGTATTTCTCCTCAAAGATGGTAGAATCCTGATTCTACTTCATTAAATTTCTCTGTAGAATGTTGGATCCATATCTCATGTAGTATCAAGCCTAACAATTGTTGAAGTCAAAAGGTTAAATTTGCAGCTCTAAAAAAAATTGAATAAAAACTCTCACCAGTGTACATAAGTGGTTAAAAAAAATTTTTTAACTGTGTAACAACAGAAAACATCCAGATGGGAAGAGTACTTCTCTTGTAACAGAATGCTATTGTTCTTTTTTGTGTGGTTTCCAAGATATATTTAAAAAGTAGCATCAAGGTCTTCCTAAGGAGTAATCTCCACAAACAATCCTTAGTCCTGAAACACATTTTCTATCATGTCTGACTTTTTTTCAGATTCTGTCAACTTGGTGCCATAATAATTAAGAGGTTTCAGGTAGCATTGTGCATTTCTGTCTTAGTCTTCCTGTATGTCACTGACCTTTGTCACTGTAAGTAGTGGATCACTTAAAGAATATATTTTGATATGTGTTTTTAAAATACAAACAAACTAGAAGGGGAAGTTTTTCTCCTTAAAGAAAGAGAAGTTGGGTGCCACATAGTTCTAAAGGAAGTTTTTCTTTCTGTGCTGGAACTCACTCTTGATACCTTAAAGATCTGAGAGCTTTTTCCTTGGCTTTGGTGATAGCATGATGTCACCCCTAAATAGAATCATTTCCAGGAATATATGCTGTTTTTTTCATTGTCAATTTAAATCATCCCACATTTTTAAGATACTGAGCTCCTCATTATCAGGGATATAGGTGGCATATGTTTCATAAATTTGCTATGGTCAGAAACTAATTCTGTGGCTCCATCTCATAGGAATGAACTCACATTTATCATACGCAAATAACGATATGTAGAGCAGACTGCCAATTAATTAATTGATAGTGGGAAAATAATTATGGGAAACTCTTAGACACGTGGGTGGATACATTCCCTCTTAATGGTTAAATTCACATGAGAAAATATCTTAAGAAGAAGTTTATTTGGTGAGACTGGGATTAGAGGAAGCAGAGGTAGGGAGATAATTCCCAAGTTTGATTCTATCAGGCTGTTGTAAATAGAATGATATGTCTGGCTCTACAACAAGGGCATTTTGTCCTTGGAAACAGACGGGTCCATGTTTTGGACCAGGGATCTTCTTTCCTAGATGGTGCTTAGATAGGTGTTTGTAATAGTTGCTTTTAGGTTTTTTCTCTCTGCTTCCACTGCTGACTGGTTTTCCCTTTTTATTGACCCACCATACCTTAAAGAGAAGTCTTCCTGACATTGAAACCATTCTAACGTTTTAAAGTGATTTTGCATGTCTTTGCTGTAGGGCATTTCCTTTATTACCAAGTTCAGGAGGGGGGAAATAATTTAGTATTTCCATTTTGTATCAGCTATAACTGCATTAGCCAATACAGTAACAACAAGGCACATGTGGCTATTTAAAATTAAATTAATGAATATTAAATAAAGTTAAACATTCAGTTCCTCAGTCACACTAGCCACATTTCAGGTATCCACCAGTCACATGTGACTGGTGGGTACTGTATTGAAAAATGCCGAGTGTTGAACATTTTTATCATTGCAAAAAGTTCTACTGAATAGCACTGAAGAGAGAGTTTAATAGACAAACTATATCGTGATTATATATTTTTAATATAATTTTGTGTCTATTTTCAATATGTCTTTATTTTTGTATGTTTATCTCAGGTAATAGCCCAACTTTTCATTCCAATCTTCTCTAGTGAATTCAAAGTTGATCATATACACTTGTTCAGCTGTGCAGGGATTTGCTGTTGTTAAGATACTAGTTGGTTAAATATCTAGCACTCAAGCATTTTGCTTACTGAAAAGTGCTCATGAATTTCATTTGTAATTCTCCTTTAGTTTACTAAGAGTGCTACTTTAGGGCATTAGAAAAAACTCTGATACACAGACAAAACTTTTTTTTAATGGTTAAATTACAATTTACATAATTTTGATTTTTTGCTTTCTTTTTCCAATATCGTAATCTTTTGATAAATTAATAATACTGTTTCAGAAATGCTGATAGTGCTAGGAAAATAAATACAACCTCAAATATATGAGAGATGTCCTTGGGAAAATAGAATAATGTTGTAGCTAGAAATGCTGCCTAAGAATCAGTTCATTTTTATAGTCTAAATATGATTTTATTTTTAACTCATGTGACTTCTTCTGTATTTAACAACTGTTCTCATGGGACTGTTAAATTTTTTTATCTGCTTTAACCCCTCCACATTTGAAAGATCATTTTCAGTAAGATTGGTCTTTCTTACATGGTAGTTTGACTGGGTCAGTGATTTTTTTTAACATTTGGATTTCATTGATACATAAAATTTTGAAAGAAGTTTTAGGAGGTACCTAATGTTTTCAATTCTTTATTTTGTTAAACAAGAACTATCATTTGTTATCATTATTTGATGAAAGAATGATCATTTAAACATAAAATCCGAAAGGATGTATTTCAGAATAATTTGAATAAATTAGTTTTATGACATTCATACTACATTCTTCTTCTTTTTCCCATTTATTCCTTTAGTGCTTCTGACTAGTCCCAAACATAAGCTCTTCACTGTGAAGTTACCAACATTTTTTGGTTGGTTTTCTTTTTCTTCATTGACCTGTTTACCACCTCTCTTTGGTTATTTGAATTATAATTTTGAGTTATATTCTTTGCCATTAGTTAGGCAAAGACTGTCTCTATTCAAAGAAATCCTATACATATGCATATAATTTTTACTTGTAAAATTTTCCATGTGCTTCATGGACTTGTGAAAGAACTTCCTAGAGTGTGTTTATATATATTTAAATACATATTTATTCATCTATATTTTTATATACCACTATTCTTATCGTTAGAAGAGATCACTTTTCTTGAATACTAATTTTGTTGAATACTTAAAAGGTAATGGGTTCAGTGTAACTGCTGGGAGAAATACAAAGATGTCATCAAGAACAAATCCTACTCTCGGAGAGCTTACAGTGTAGTAATTAAGAGTATACAAAAGTACATGTAAAAGATTAGCTCAAGTATGGGTGATTGGGAAGACCTCCTAGAAGAGATGATATGAGAAGAAGCCTTGCAGAATAGGTAGAATTTGGGAAAATAATGATATTCATTCCAGACTAAGGGGATCTTACTATTATTACTGATTCTCTACGCAAAAATCTATCTAGTAGGCTTAACTTACAATGAGTTATAAAGTTATTGCCTATAGACAAAATGCAGTATAATACAAAATAATAATCCAAAAGAGACAAGTAATACATAGAAAGAAATCTGGTATAATATTTGTCATAGCTGAATTTCTGTAAGAAAAGTATATTTGACATGAAAAGCCTGCAAATTCATTTATTAGACTTTTTAGTTAATACTTTTACACATGGTTAAACTATAGTAATGTTCTTTTTAGGTAAATATATATATTATATATATTATATTCGAGGCAAAATATATATACGTGTGCGTGTATATGTATACACACACACATGCACACACACACACTGAATTTTAATCTTTGCTTCTGTTGAAAAATAGTTTTTCTTCTAAATAAGTAAAGACTTAATTTGCTACTATCAATATTATTGACATCATAGCACAGCCCTAGTACATTTGGCTTATGATATGGCCTCTAAATTATGTTCTACAAAGTTTAAGAGTTAAAGAAAAACACTGATGTTTCAAAGAACTTACAAAGAATTACATATTATTAGAGGCAATTATACCATACAGGAGAAATTTTCCTTTTTTATCTTTCCTCTCCATTTACATACCTATACCTTCTCTAGAGTTTTTTGTATCTTCATTTTCACAGATAAATTAGATCTTTGTCTATTATTATTTTGACTTAATATACTTAACTCTTTTCAATACTGCAAGCTATTTATTAAGCACATGCTGTATACATATCATTGAATTCAGTTGGGTTACATTCAGTTGGGTGGTGAGGAAAAATATGAGACAATTTCTGTTTAAGAGACTTAGTGTAATTGAAGAAAGGAAACATGCATAACTAAAACACTTGGAAAAAAACACAGGACAAAATATAATTAAGTGCCCAAATGTGTGGTATCATCAATCAACAAAGGGAGAGCAGGATAGGATGAAGTCTTTAGAAAAGGATTTCTGGTGGATGTTAAGTACAGGATCTGGAAAACTGACAACAGCCCAAGTGGAGAAGGTCAGCCTGAGAGTGGATATGACCTGACAAGTGCAGAGACCATGCCTATTATGCTCATTATTACATCTTCCTATATATAGATGTAACAACAAACATGTACAGTGCCTGGTACATAGCAGGTGATCAAAATATAATGAATAAATGAATGTAAATGAATGAATGGTCAGTTGCAGGTGAGAGAGTGGAAAGAGGGACACTTACTAGAGTGAGCCCATTTTTGGTAACTGGTGAAAATTAGGTGAGACAGTATTGAAGGGGAAGGTCAACTTGGACTTGGTACCATGTGAGGCATTGCTGAGGAGTTTTCAAGGAATATATCATGTCAAAAGTGGAATACTGGGAGAAGTGGCCTGTCAGCAATGTTTTTGTTGGTAAGCTGATGAGTGGAAAACTGATGTGTAGAGTATTCTGAGTTCAGACAAACAATGCCAACACCCCAGCTAGAGTCTTTGAACTGTCTTGCAAAGAAATAATCACAAACACAAAAGAAAAAGGAAAACCTTCCTTAGTCACTTATTCAATTATTTAGACAACTAATATTAACCTATTGCCTAATGTATGCAAGGCCCTGATACAGAATGAGGAGTCTCATTACTGTTTTGAACTAGGTATACTTACCTCCCAGCACTGTCAAAGAGATTAAATAAGATCGAGTCTCTTTTTTTTTTTTTTTTTTGTGACCGGCCGCACCGTGCTCAGCCAGTGAGCACACTGGCCATCCCTACATAGGATCCGAACCCGTGGAGGGAGTGCCGCTGCGCTCCCAGCACCTCACTCTCCCGAGTGCGCCATGGGGTCGGCCCAAGATCGAGTCTCTGAAATGCTTAGCAGTGTCTAGGCCATTAGCAAGCATTCATACATGGTAGGTGCTATTATTTTTATTCAGCTTATTTTGGAAATGGTGTCACTCCAACCCTCTCCATCTGTATGGCTTAAATCCTCTCTATAAGCCTTTGTCTAGACCTTTTATCCAACCCCTGGGTATGCTATTTTTCTAAACCTTAGAAGATGACATTTTTTTATGAGAAACTTTAAAATGTATACAAAGTAGACCAAATAATATTAATGAGCCCTGTGCACCCATCTCTCAACTTCAACAGATGTCAACCCAGTCTTTTTTTCCCTCTATGCTCCCACCCACTTTCTCCCTCCCAGGTATTATTTTGAAGCAAACCCCAGTCATCATATCATTTCAACATGAATCGTGGATAGGTAAGGACTCTTTCTTGTCTTTTGAACATCACTGTGTAATGCTGTTTTCCTATTTAGGTACTTATACTGGCCAAGTTTTTCATGAAAATATCAGGGATATTGTATGTTAGAAAGGCCAGGAAATGTGATGCTGGAGGAGAAGGGGACTGAGAAGGCCTGGTAGCAGGCCTGAACCCACCCCATCCTCTTATCAGGTTCTTGATTCTGCCACAGGAAAGAGTTCAAGGGCAGAGTCACAGTAGGAAGTGAGAACAGGATTAATGTAATGAATAAAAGAAACAGGTTGCACAGAGAGTGTGCAGCCTCGCTCCAGAGACCGATCAGGGCCAACACCAAGTTTAATACAAAAATAAGAAATAAATCCTTAAAATTTAGCACAAAGTGCAGTCTGGCTCAAGAGATGGAGAAGCCGCTTGCTGGAAGTAAGTTTGATACAAAACGCATATACACCACAGTGGGGAAGTGCAGGTTGGCCCCAGGAAAGTGAGAAACCACCCCACCTTCTGCCAGGATTCAGCTTTTGTAGTTTCACCATCTAATACATATTCATGCTATCTAATAAATATAAATTCACTTTACTGAGCATGCTTAGCTATTAGGGTTATAAAGCCGTTTTCTGCCGAGCATGCCCAGACACTGGATTTACATAAGTCAGCCCTGTGAGGTCTCGATTTCCCTGCATCGGTGCCAAAAATAAGTCCAACAAGCAACAGTAACTCCTCTAGGGAAGGGCCTAGAGGAGGGGCCTGAGACCTCATGGAATAGCTTGAAACCCAGAGGACTATCCTGAAGCCCAAACCCAGAGAAACTGAGCACCTCCTCTCTCAAATGCTAGGAACATAAAGAGACCTGAGACCCAAAGATCTTAGTATTAATTACTTTGGTGTCATGAACAAAATAGGGAATTTAGGTGAGAAAATAATTTTGAGTGAGATAATTTGAGTATTTCATTTGTCACCTATTAGTTATGTGGTATCCAGTAGCAGACATGGTTGATATCTGTTCTTTCATGAATGAATCTTTATGAATATATAGTCTTTTAGGTGGACCATTAATTCCTTTCTCTTTTTTCTTTCTTAACTTCTGATCTTACCCTTTCTGTGTCCCAGCCTCCAACTCTAATGCCACATCCCGTCATCCCCACACAGTTTTCTGTATACTTTGTAACCTTACTTATCTATTAATTATGTCTATTTGAGTTTACTATTTTAAAAAGCTTATTTTCTTCTGAAAAAGCCCTTCTGACAATACTTAACACAGTGAAGATTAGGCAATGGATAAATATTTAAATGGAATGGATGACAGCTTTGATTCTGATTTCATAGTGTTTTTAGCTTAAGGTACTTTTCAAAGTAAACATGTAAAACAGAACCATAGACAAAGTTCCATTCATCAACAGAACACATAAATAAATGCCACCAGTTCCTGAAATTAAATTTATTAAATTAAATGTGATACTGTAAAATATGTATTTTGGTCTTAGTCTAGTTTTCTGGCATACAGCTCCTGAAATCCTTGAAATCTCCAGGAGAATAAGAGTGTCTTTTATATGCTAATGTGACTGGAAGCCCCCTAGATAGCTTCAGGATAGGGCCTGATCACTAGAAAGGCCAAGGCATGATTAGACAGTTGGGACTTTCAGTTCCACCCCACAACCTCCAGGGAGGGAAGAGAGGAGAGAGGCTGAAGGTTGAGTTAATCTCCAGTGGTCAGTGATGTAATCAGTCATACCTACATAGTGAAGCTTCCATAAAAACCCAAAAGGACAGGGTTCAGAGAACTTTCTGATAGCTGAATATGTGGAGATTCCTGGAGGGTGGCATCTGAAGTGGAGGACAGTCTTGTGGAACTGAGCCCTCAGACTTGGGACCTGCCACTATCTACATAGATAGTGTCAGAATTGAATTGAATTAGAGAACATCCAATTGGTGTTCGCTAAAGAATTGCTTGATGAAAAGGAACTCTCATACATTGTTGGTGGGACTGCAAAATGGTGCAGCCTCTATGGAAAATGGTATGGAGGTTCCTCAAACAATTGCAGATAGATCTACCATACGACCCAGCTATCCCACTGTTGGGAATATACCCAGAGGAATGGAAATCATCAAGTCGAAGGTATACCTGTTCCCCAATGTTCATCGCAGCACTCTTTACAATAGCCAAGAGTTGGAACCAGCCCAAATGTCCATCATCAGATGAGTGGATACGGAAAATGTGGTACATCTACACAATGGAATACTACTCAGCTATAAAAACGAATGAAATACTGCCATTTGCAACAACATGGATGGACCTTGAGAGAATTATATTAAGTGAAACAAGTCAGGCACAGAAAGAGAAATACCACATGTTCTCACTTATTGGAGGGAGCTAAAAATTAATATATAAATTCACACACACACACACACACACACACACACACACACACAAAACCGGGGGGGAGGGGAAGAAGATATAACAACCACAATTACTTGAAGTTGATACGACAAGCAAACAGAAAGGACCTTGTTGGGGGGGAGGGGGGGAGGGAGAAGGGAGGGAGGTTTTGGTGATGGGGAGCAATAATCAGCCACAATGTATATCGACAAAATAAAATTAAAGAAAAAAAAAAGAAAAGAATTGCTTGATGTGTTGGGAAATACCACACATCTGGTGTCAGAAGTATTGAGTAGTGAGAGAGAGTAGAAAAAGAGCTTTGCTTTGGTTTTTCATATCTCACAGATAAATTAAAAATACTCATAAATGAATATCTTCAATTTAAAAAAAAATACTTAGCTTTCAAAATATTCCTTTCAAAATATCCTTACTATTTCACTTTTGAAAATAGTATAAGCAATTTAGCTTTCAGGCCAAAATAGAGATCTATTATTCTTTTTGATGCATGAGTATCATCATATTAATGCTAATTTGGGTTATGTGTATTCATCAAGAGTAAAAATCAGGCTCATTTTAGTGCCTGATTTAAGCCTGCAGTGGACTTTCACATCAAAATTGTAAACCCTAAAAATTAGAGATTTGTATAGAAAGTGGAGATATATATGCCTAGGACTTCAGCTTTATAAAACACTAGTAATTATTAGCAATGGGATCCATTCTGTTAACATTGGACAGCGTTTAAATGTTTTGTGATAATTTATAGGATTGATTACTCCAGCCTCAAGTGGAAGCTTAGGGAGAAGAGTGGCAAATGGTAAATCTTTGTGACAGTCCCTGGAGCAACGTTTCAGTTTGACGCTCTGAGTTATGTAGGTCTCAACCTCTTTTCCTCCCCTAACCCTTTCTGTGGTTCATCAACATCATCATCATCATCCCTTCAGATAATGTCTGTTCAGAAATCACAGGTCCCCTTGGAAGGAGGGGGGGGTCCTGTTACAAGCACGCTTGCTGCAAACCTTTCACCTTGCTGTCAAGGTGACAAATGTTTGTCCTTAAGGGAACACTGGAGGTTAAATCACCAGTGTTTCTCTCACTTATCTTCTTTCCCATACTACACAAGCTCTTAGCCAAATTTGTAGCTAAAAGAATCAGAAAATGAGGCCACTCTTAATCTTTATGGACCTTGTTCAGAGATACATTTTGTGCAAGCTCAAAGCACTATATTATGTGTTGGTGTCTAAGTAATTAGAATTTGCTAAAAGTCATTATATCAGTACATTTTTATTTCAGGGATTATTCAGAAGCAAGAGATTTGGGAAAGAAACATTTAAATTTTAAGAGATTGTATTGGAAAAACTGCAAATACACCTGTGATACATTAAGCAATGACTTATTTTTACATCAGCATGTTTTAAGGCTTTTCACTTCCTCACATGAGAGACACCAAAATTTGTGTTAACCCTGGAGATGGGAGTTGCTCTGGATTTCTTCATCTCCTTGTTGGCTCATTTTATTCCATTCTCCATATAGTAGTTAAAATGGTCTTATAAGATATAAATTGATTGTGTCGTTCATTTTTCTGCTTAAAATCCTTCAGTGTCTTTCCTGAAATAAATACCAAAATCCCTCATATGGCTTACAAAGTCCTGCATGGTCTATGCCTTGCCTCCATCTCCAGCTTCTTCCTGTGCCACCATCTTCTTCACCCACAAGGCATCTGCCATGGGGGCATACTTAACAGTTTCTCCAGTTCATTCATTTAACAAACCTTCATTGAGCTCCTGCTCTGTATTGAGGCTACAGAAATGTACAAAACAGAGGAAAACTCATGGAGCTTACATTCTCATGACAGAATATAACAACTAAAATATATATTTTTACATTTAAAAAATATATATGTGTGTATGTCATGTGGAAAAAATAGAGAAAAATGGTGCAGGAAAGGGAGAAAGCTAGAGGTGTTGCAATTTTTTTTAAAGATGATTAATATTTGTTTCACTTATAAGAGAGCATTTGAGCAGAGACTTGAAGAAGGTAAAGGAGCAAACCATGAGGATATTTGAGGAAGTAGTGTTCCAGGTTGAGAGAACCCAAAGTCCAAAGGTTCTGAGGCAGGAGAATGGCCAGGACAGAGAGGGTGATGGGGATAAATTTAGATATATAACAAGGGGCCAGATTATATAGTTAGGGGACTTTGGCTTTAAATCTGAATGAGATGGGAAGGCATTTGAGAGTTCTGAGAAGAGCAGTAGTATAATCTCTCTTAATGACCACTCAGTTGGGAATGGACTGTGGAATTAAAGGCAGGAGCCAGGAAACAGTTAGGAAATGGTTGCACTAACTCAGTCAGGAGATGATAGTGGCTTGAATCAGGGTGGTAGCTACAGAGCCAAGGTCATTGCAGCCTCAGCACATGCTTGAAGGTTTCCTTAGATTGCTTTTTCATCTCTTCATGGGGCCAACTTCAGTGATCAACTTCTTATTTCCCAAGTTTCAGCTTAAGTATCACTTCTTCTGAGAAGTGTTCCCTGAGCCTCCTTTTCTAGACCATATTCTCTTACTGAATACTCTCCCTGTACACAGTACTGTTCCTTTGAAGCGCTTATCAGAACTTTAGATGATTATTTGTGTAATCTTTTTTTTTAACACCCGTCTTCCGCCACCAGGACATAACTTCTCTGAGGGCAAGGGCCAAGTCTCATTTATATCCTAGCAGAGTTCCTTAAATATAGTCAGATGAGAAAATTGAAAGAAAGTGAGCTGAGATGCCGGTACCATTCAAGCTTTATTAAAGGAAAAGAATCTGCCGGGCTGCGCTCAAAGTTGGGGGCAGCTGTGGAAGGAAGCTATGCAACCAGGGTGGAGAATTGCGCCCTTGCAGAGAAGCAAAAGGGTTTCTGTTTAAGTCAGGAAGCTTTTCATGAACGGAAAAGAGAAGGGGTTTGGTGCTAGAGTGGAAGACAAGGTCGTCAGCCATTTTGTGTGCACAATGGCGCTGGTAATGTCCAAAATCCATCAAAAATGGATATATCCAAGTTTTCCAGCTAGTTAAGGATTTACCCTTTTAAAACAACTCATCTAAAAAATAATAATTTTTTTACCGCATTTAATAAAAATAGTTTAAAGTGCATTGTATGCTCTCCAGTCTTCTGAAATTTTCTCTGGTTTAATCTTTTGTTGATGACTCTAATTGGTCATTACAGTACTGACAATCATACCGTACATTGACTCATACTAACCATGTGGGCCTCATGGCATGGGGAAATGTTGAGGTTTTTGCCTCTGTATTAAGTGACTCCTACACTGCAGTACTTTTTGAGTTAGGGTGTCTGTGCTTTAATTTTTGCCTTCTCCCTTGCTCTAAGATAATCATTCTCACTCAGTCATTCAGCCAAGTGTCTGCTCCATGCCAGATGCTGGGCTAGCCTCTGAATATACCTGGAGTAGGTGTAGTATGCCTGGGAGAGTAGCCCATTTCTGTTCATTTCTATGGACTTGGAAAGCAGTTTGTTAGAACTGGGTTCAAAAAGGAATAGGTTTGGAGCAAGAGAGAGCGTGGGATTTTTCTTCTATATTTGTACAGTGGTATACTTTTTCTGTCTTTGTGTCTCACTAATTCATAATTTATGATATTTCAAGCTGGGTTTAAATGGGTTTAAAGTTTATCATAAATATTCATACTGCAAGTAATTTTGTGGTACGTGTTTTCAGTATACTTGAGAAAGAAACTCAAAGTATTATACTTTATTGATTTAATTACAGATGGAGTCTGCTAATTTTTAATGAATTTTATCTATTCATTAAATAAATATTAGTAATTTCTTATGTATGTATAACATCTTATAGGTTTCAAAGCACTTTTACATAAGTTTTTTCAGACAAGTACCATATTTTTCCTGTGAGGCAGGTGCGGTATTGCTGAGACTCAAGTTTCCGATGAGATTGATTACTGTAAATTGTAAATTGTACTCCCTCACTGTGACTATTCCCTGTATTGTAACAGAGGAAATTGCAACTATGTCAGCCTTGTGGATTGTTGGGTGGATTAAATGAAGTATTTGGTGTTAAATGTTAACAGAGTACATGGCACATTATTAAATACTCAATAAATATTACCTGCCATTATTTTTGCCATTTAATAGGCAATGAAATTGATATTCAGAAAGGTCAAGTGCTTTGTCCAAGCTTATCCAGCTAGTAATGAGAAGAACCAAAGCTAGAATCCAGTTCCTGTTATTTCTTGTATAGTCTACTTTCTACTATGTCATGTAGCTGAAGAAGTTCCATTTTAAACCAGAGGTTAGTTTTAGTTCAAGTTATAAAATCTAGTAAATGTTTCTTTGTTTTAACATATTCTGTAATTCGAAATTTCCAGTACTCGATCAGGCTCACATTCTTTCCTTCTGATGTTAATCTTCATAAATGAGATTTCCCTATATATCCATCTATTCTTTAAGTTTAGCCTTTTATTTCCTTGAAATAATTTGGACCTCTGTTGAATTATTAAGCTAATCTTTGGAAATTGCTTAATTTTTTTTCTAATGTTTTCTCAACCATTCACTGTGTCCTGTTTTCATCAGGAATAAGAGTACTGACTCTGGGACTATTAAATTAAGATTTTAAGGAAGTTTCTGCTCCTCCACTGGACTTTTCCTTCTGTTCTGCCCAACCACTACTGTCAGGTCTTTTATTGATGAGTAATGCACAGGTTCCTGTAGAAGTCGTGGCCAGATATCTATGCAGGCTCTTAGGCATTGTTTTCTCCTTGAGTTCTGAACACTGATAAACTTGATGTCAGCCCCTGGCTGAATCTTAGAATAGATTAGAAGAATTGTAAAAAAGCCTTATCATTGGTTCTGGGTTGCCAT
The DNA here is from genome assembly GCF_027409185.1 of Cynocephalus volans. NCBI lineage: Eukaryota > Metazoa > Chordata > Mammalia > Dermoptera > Cynocephalidae > Cynocephalus > Cynocephalus volans. The sequence continues at coordinate 129,173,103 of NC_084468.1, read as the reverse complement.
ATTTTTCAAGTGTCAACTTGGTATCTCCTTGCTGGGGTACGTAGGCTTGTTTGTATCCTCCCTATAGGAGCTATATTTAATGTTTATTTATCTAGAAACCTTCTTCACCAGTGTGATGGTATTGTTTCCTACTCATGTTGAGTATGGCCCGATGTGAAATTTCTGAGAGTTTGCAGCTTCCTCAAGGCTATATGTGAGTAAGCAGTTGATTAGCTCCAGTGTTCTGGGTCCTGAACATTTCTGCTTCATCATCTCTTCCAAGCAAGGACCCTACTATCTGACCTCCTTATCCTCCCCTTCCTCCATGTCTTTCTGAATTTCCCTTCCTGCAGTTCAGAAGTGTAGTCTGCTTGCTCCCTAGGCCATTAAGAGTTTCTTTTTATCATATCCTGAATTTTCTCTCTCTTTGTTTATGGTAAAGATTGGTATTCAACTCTACTGGATTTGGCCCCTAATCTGTAATAGGATTTTAAGAACTTTAGAAAATCCTTTTTCTCTTTAAAGGATACAGAGAATCTCCTTCTAAGACTCTTTTCCCTCTAGGAACTCAAATAAAACTAATTTGACTGTCAAAACTGGATAATAACTTTGGTTCCATATCTATGTTCACCCTTCTCTGGGTGATAAGCCTAATGGTTTAGCTTGAACGGAAAGGCTGCGAGGGATAATAATTACATTTTTTTACAAAAAGAAAAAGAAATAGTTTAATACTTTCATAATACTTCTACTACACGGTTTTGATTTAGTAAGCAAGATTGCTTTAGCAACCTTTGATTCTTCCTGAGTAATAAATTATAACTTATTAGAAGCAGGACTCTGTAGTGAAGTAGCAGCTAGAATGTGAAGTACTGAAAATTGAAACCAGGAAAGGAGAAAATAAAATCATTAAATATGAGTCTATATTGATAGGTCCTCTTGGTTTAGGGACATGTCGCCTTACCTATTCCACTACCCTCTGAGGGGACCACAATACTATACGGCAGAACATGAGAGTTTAATATATAACTTTCATTGTAAGTCATCAATATATGATTAGATTATATAAAGCTATTTTTTAAAAGAATAGAATGCAATAGAATGTTTGAATGACTCATATTTAAAATACTTGGAATTAAAATGTCTTGGCATCTTAAAGGGATCATCTTTGGTTATGTGAGAAAATCAGCTTATGTAGAAAATATTATTCTACAATGATCCTAGATAAATTTTTTCCATATATACATATGGAAAATTTTTAAAATAGGTGGTCCTTTGGAATCCCTTCAAATTCAGTCTAGTTGAAATTGTAAAAATGTGTTTGTATAAGAAATATTTACTGAGTATTTACTGTGTGCCTGGAACTAAGCTAGCCATTGGGAATATAGTGGTGAAAGCTAGATGAGATCCTTGCCCAGATGAAATATACATTTAAATAGGGAGACAGACAACAGATAAAATAAATAAATTATAATTAAGTGCTGTGAAGGAAATAAGCAGAGAGATGTATCAGAGAACCTCAGGCTTCAAGTGCTTTGCTTGAGTCCTTCATATAAAGTTGTATAATACAGAGCATATAACGTGAGTCATTGACAATAGATTGGCTGACAGTCAAAATTTGGATGATATTTGTGTTCACACATTTAAAACTTTAACTTAGGTCATGTTAGGCAGGTAGAGGTAAGAAAAGCATCATTTTAATAACAAACATATAATAATAACAAGCTTAGAAGAGATATTAGTGTACTTTATAAATGGTATCAGTCATTACAGGTAATTTTTTTCCTCCATTTACACCTAAAACAGATACTCATTGCAGAGGAAGTAGATGTTGTTATTTTTGCTATACACAATTAGTATTAATGTTTGAAGGAGAGGAGTTGTATACAATTAGAAATGACAACATTAATTAAGTAACTTGTTTTAAAATTACCTTTTGATAAGATAAAGGAAAGTACCTTTCAGAAGATCATGTGAATCACTCCCTGTCTCTTTTAGGCCAAGTAATTATATTCTATACTATAATTTTTTTGTTAGATGGACAGAGTAAAGATAAAAGACGACTATAAAGATAACAGTGAACTTCACAGCTGACTGAAGCAGGTGTTAGAAATGCAGATGAAGTGTACTGACTAAAGACTATACAAATTTGAAGTGAAAATGCCACTGGTCTGCATGCAGTGTTCTGCACATATGAAGTTTCAGGTAGTTAAATTATTCATTTATTGTGTGAACTAGTTCAGGAATTAGTGAAAAGGTGCCTTCTTCCTTTTATGTGCACTTCACAAGCAAAATGAACTTCATTTTGTAAGTTTTATTCCAGCAAGTGAATGACTTACATCTCTATATTGTATTTTTAAGAAGTACACCTAGAAACAGGTAACCCATGAACTTGTGACAATATAAAACAATAGAAACCAAAAATTATTTTTCTTCCTCACTTTTGTTGTAATGAAAGCCACTAAAGACAAATAAATGTGAAAGTAGCTATCTAGTTATTGCCATCACCCTCGCCACGAGATATTTCTCAAGTGCCTCTATGTGCATTATTCTGCACTAGGCTAGAAGATTGAAAAAAGTAAACCATTTCTTTTTTAATTTTATTTTGTCGATATACATTGTGGCTGATTATTGCTCCCCATCACCAAAACCTCCCTCCCTTCTCCCTCCCCTCCTCCCCCCCAACAATGTCCTTTCTGTTTGCTTGTCGTATCAACTTCAAGTAATTGTGGTTGTTATATCTTCTTCCCCCCCCGTTTTTTTTTTTTTTTGTGTGTGTGTGTGTGTGTGTGTGTGAATTTATATATTAATTTTTAGCTCCCTCCAATAAGTGAGAACATGTGGTATTTCTCTTTCTGTGCCTGACTTGTTTCACTTAATATAATTCTCTCAAGGTCCATCCATGTTGTTGCAATAAACCATTTCTTATATCTTGTTTTTCAAGAGTCATGATGTTCTTTAAGACAAAATAGATATTTTTAAATACCTTATATGCAATTTTAAAGCAGAGTTACATTTTAAGGGAAATGTCACAATTCCTGGAATTATGTCTTCTCTTTTTGCTTATTTTGCTTTTTGGTCTCATGGGCTGGCCGATCTTGTTATAGGACACCATGCTGGTACCTAGAGGTTGATACTAGTGTCAAAACACCTGCTTTTGGTGAACTTAGATCACTTTAAGACACCCAAAGAAGTTTGACACATGTCTGAGAGGAAAACATAAATGCTTAATCCATATGTAAAAAGTGAATAAGCTATGAACAAGATGTGCCTTTGAAAAAAAAAATTTTTTTTATCTCTGTTAAGATTAATAGTTACTAAACTACTGAAATTTTGACTCAGTCTTTACAAATTTTGTAAGTTTAGAATATCTTTCTTTTTGCTTTTAGGATAAAGGGATTCAGAGTCCAACAGACTTAGATTAGAATCCTGTTTCCATCCGTGATAAACTGCGTGACTTCGGACAACTTCATTAACATCTCTTCATCTAAATTTCTCCACATGTAAAATGAGGATAATAACAGTACCTACTCCTTAGGGATTGTTGTGAGATTGAATATGAGCAGTGGGCCTGGCACATTACAGGAACTTCATGTGTGTCTATTTTTCTTTTCATTAGAGTAGTAGCATAGTAGCTTTCCTTGCAGAAAATCTTGCCTCTGCTGTATTCTCATTTTAATTTTATAGAACCATTTGAGAAGTTACAGAGCTGCATTTGAGGGAGGATGTAGCCTTTTTCCAGTTTTAATTGGCTTTGTAGTTAGAGATTTGGGGAAGAGTTTTTGAAGTATATTGCTTTTAATTGGCAGCCTGCTACATGTAGAAAAGTAATAGATTTGGGGTCAGATGTCTTGGTTCATTTCCTGACTCTGTATGTACTAATTTTAGGATATAGATAGGTCATCTAACTTATCAGGGCTTTATTTTATCATCTGTATATTGGGGAAAATAATAATACCTTAGCTATGTAACTTTGCTGGATTACTATGAGAATCAGATGATAATGTGTGTGAGATACTTTGTAACTGTTAAAGGTTCTTGTTTTAGTCCGTTTCCTGTTGCTATAACAGAAACACCTGAGACTGGGTAATTTATAAAGGAAAGAGGTTTATTTGACTTGATTCTGGGACACTTGCATCTGGCGTGGGCCTCAGGCTGCTTCTACTCATGGCAGAAAGTGGCAGGCAGCAGGCGTGTACAAGCAGATCACATGGCGAGAGGAAGCAAGAGAGAGAGAAGGTGCCAGGGTCTTTTTAAGCAACAAGCTCTCTCAGGAACTAATAGAGCAAGAACTCACTCATTAATACTCCCTCCCCCAGGGAGCTTAATCCATTCATGAGGGATCCGCCCCCATGACTCAATCAGTTTCCAACACTGCCACATTGAAAATCAAATTTCCACGAGTTTTGGAGGGGACAACACATCCAAACTCCATTATTCCGCCCCTTACCCCCCCAAACTCATGTTCCTCTCACATAAAAAATACAATCATTCTATCCCAACAGTCCCAAAAGTCTTAGCTTGTTCCAGCACCAACTTAAAAGTCCAAAGTCCTCTGAGACCAAAAGCAAAAGTCCTTCCAGCTATGAACCTGTAAAAGTCAAAACCAAATTTATCTACTGCCAAGATACAATGGTGGAACAGACATTGGGTACACGTTCCCATTCCAAAAGGGAGGAATAGGCCAAAAGAAAGGAAAAACAGGTCCCAAACAAGTCCGAAACCCAGCAGGACAGACATTAAATCTTAAAGCTCCAAAATAATCTTCTTTGACTCCAACTCCTGCGTCCTGGGCACAGTTGGGCAACTGGGCCCCCAAAGCATCAGGCAGCCTTGTTCCCACAGCTCTGCCAGGCACAGCTCAGTGCCACACTGGTGCCTGTGGCTTTTCCAGGCTTGTGTTGCATGTTACCAGTGGCCCTGGAGTTCTGGGGTCCTGGCGGCAGCCCTGCTGCATTGGCTGTACTAGACATTTCCCTGGTGGGGGCTCTCTGTGGGGGCTCCAACCCCACTTTTCTGCTCAGCATTGCTCTAGTAGATGACCTCTGTGGCGGCTCTGTCCCTGTGGCAAGTCTCTGCTTGGGCTTCCAGGCTTTTCCATACATCCTCTGGAATCTGGGTAAGGCTTCCATGACTCCACTGCTCTCACGTTCTGCCGGCCTACAGACTTAACACAACGTGGACACCACTGAGGTTTCAAGCCTCTACTCTCCAGGGCTCCTGCATGAACTACACTTGGGGCCATTCCAGCCAGAGCAGCTGGGATCCAGGGAGCAGGTTCCCGAGGGCAGCTGCACCCCAGGTCTGTCCTCTGGGACAACTCAGTCCTTCTAGGCCTTAGGGTCTGTGATGGGTGGGGCACCCTTCCAGACTTCTTACATGCCTTTAGGGCATTTTTTCCATTGTCCTGGTTATTAGCATCTGGCTGCCTCACTGCCAAGATAATGTCTTTAGCAGCCAGTTTATCTGCTTCACCCTTGCATTGTTCTCCAGCTTTCTGCTTCTTTACCGCACGGCCAGGCTGCAAAGTTTCCAAATCTTTATGCTCTGATTCCCTTTTAAATTCTAGCTTTACATTATGCCTTTGCTGCCATAACTCAGAGTAGGCTGTTAGAAGTAGCCATGCAGCGTTCTTAATGCTTTGCTGCTTAGAAATTTCTTTGGCCAAATGCTCTGGTTCACAACTCTTAAGTTCCAACTTCCACAAAGTCCAAGGGCATGGCCACAACACAGCCAGGTTCCTTGCTATGGTGTAGCAAGGGTTATCTTTTGTCCAGTTCCCAATAAGCTCCTCATTTCCCTCTGAGACCTCATCATCTGCATGGCCTTTACTGTCCACATTTCTATCAGCATTCTGCTCACCACCACATAAGTCTCTAAGACATTCCAAACTTTCCCTTGTCTTTTTCTCTTCTTCTAAGTCCTCCAAACTCCTCCAACCTTTGCCCAATACCCAGTTCCAAAGCTGCATCCACATTTTCAGGTATCTGTATAGCAACACCCCACTCCTGGTACCAATTTTCTGTTAGTCCGTTTCGTGTTGCTACAACAGAAACACCTGAGACTGGGTAATTTATAAAGGAAAGAGGTTTATTTGACTTACGATTCTGGGACACTTGCATCTGGCGTGGGCCTCAGGCTGCTTCTACTCATGGCGGAAAGTGGCAGGCAGCCAGCATGTACAAGCAGATCACAAAGTGAGAGGAAGCAAGAGAGAGAGAAGGTGCCAGGGTCTTTTTAAGCAACAAGCTCTCACGGGAACTAATAGAGTGAGAACTCACTCATTAATCCCCCTCCCCTAGGGAAAGCATTAATCCATTCATGAGGAATCTGCCCCCATGACTCAATCAGTTTCCAACACTGCCACATTGGAAATCAAATTTCCACGAGTTTTGGAGGGGACAACATATCCAAACTCCATCAGTTCTTAAAAGTTAAATAACTATTATCATCTGTAATTTATCATTATCAAATATATCATAGGTGCCCTCCTTACCAATGGAAGATACAATTATGCTGTGAAATATTAAATTAATTTGTGTATTTCCACAGCAAAGGATATCACTTTTTGTGATTAATTACTAGTAAATTAAGTCTAATAATTTGATAATAATTTGATATCTAACTCAGATATGAAATTGATACCATTAAAAAGTCTTGAATACATGTAACAGTATGCTACAATACAGGATTATTCGTGCCATAGACATTTGTTGCTTAAAAATTTATATAATATGTGGGGCAATTGCTCTATTTCTTAAGTTCTTGAGTAGTTAGAAGAGCATGGATTAACCCAGCATAGAATAACTCTGGTATCTTATCACTTCATAAATGTGCTGTTTCTCCCATTTTAAAATTAAGGTATAATTTACATACAGTAAGTTCACCCTTTTTTAGTGTACAGTTCTACAAGTTTTGATAATTGCTTATTATGTAACCACCACCATAATCAAGATAAAGAACATTCCATCACCATCAAAGTTTCCCTGTGCCCCATTGTAGGCAATGCCTCCCCCCACATCCTACCCCCAGCCCCTGGCAACCACTGACCTGTTTTCTGTCCCTTTAGTTTTGCCTTCTCCAGAACACCATATAAATTCACTTATGTATTATGTAGTTTTTTGTTTGACAAATCTGACTTTCTTTTTAATGTGCCATTTTAAGCACCATTTTTTTTTCTTTTCTATTTGGAAGCCAAAGTGTTATTGCACTTACTTTTTAAAAGAGATTTCCAAACTTGCATTTTTTAGAGTGTGCTTTTCATTTTTTGAGAAACACTGGTTGATGTTCTTGACTCATATATTTATAGATAGAGAATATTTAAATATTTCCAAGTCTTTGCCTGTATAAACCCAGTTAAAAACTCCTCCGTGTGTCCCATATATTGAAAAAAAAAAGTTAAATTATCTTTCAGAATGTCTGAAAATGTATTTGTTCCCAGATTTTCAGTTCAGAGTTTTTGCTTTTGTTTTTTAATAACCCAAATCCTGGAATGTAAGAATTTACAATGGCTCTAGGGATTTCCACATAGCTACAGAATTAACATCTAGTACTTCCATAATGTATTAAAATTTCTAGGAGACTAAGATTTGAGCTATGATGAGTGAAATAGAAATTAACAGCATTAAACCTGGTGTCACCCCAGTAAGGCTCAAAGTGGTGAAGATATTAACAGTAAAGCGCTAGATAATCTGGGAAGAACAGGAGGGCTCATATTCCTACAAAGTTGAGAACTATAGATGTTTCTGAGAAAATAAATTGACTTAAAATCTTCCATCCACTAATGCACATCAGTCAACTTTAAGCAATATAGATATTTTTTATCCCTGTTAATAAAAAAATGGGAAGTAGACAATTGCTTATCTTGGTTCTGATGTTCAACAATGTAATCAGGTCCCGGGGTCTTTCCAACTCTGTGCTCTGCCATACTTAGTTCTTGGTCTTTTATCCTTGTGCTTTGTTACCTCATGGTAGCAAGATGGCTGCTGCAGCTTTAGGCACTGTGTCCTTGTTGAAGGTCGGATGAAAGGGGAAATGCATTCCTAGTAAGCTTTCTTCTTATCTCTGTCCTTTTGTGAGGAAGAACAAGCATTCTCAGGAGGTTCTCAGCAGACTTTCTCTAATAGTTCATCGTCCAGAACTGGATTACAGGATTGCTGCTAGAGGTAAGGAAAGGAGAGAAATTGAGTATCTATCAAAGCGAACAGGATTTGGCTTAGAACCATGATTCCTGACCTTTATTTATGACCCTTTATGGCATAAGTAGGAAATGATAACAGCTGTTGTTTATCCTGAGGGTAAACAGAGTGCTTCTGCTACTCTAGGTCCAGGCCTTCTGCCCTGAGAGTTAAGGAGAATCACTATCTTGGCTACCTATCCTGTATTTCAGGCACACATTGGTTGGAAATGTGAGTGGTTTAGACTAATGGTGAGTCATATCCTACACTGGGCATGTAGTTGCTGCAAAGAAAGCAGGGTTCAGTTAGCATTTAAGAAGGTGGCAGTGGCTATTAGATAGGCAATTAATAGAATCTGGCACAGTAGTGTTTGCTTAAAATTAAGTTTGAGAGATCTGCTATACAACACAATGCCTATGGTTGACAGAACAGTATTGTGTACTTCAAAAGTTGTGAAGAGGGTAGATCTCATGTTAAGTATTCTTACCACAAAAACAAAGAGCAGCAAAGGAGCACAAGGAAACACTGGGAGGTGTTGTATATGTCTATTACCTTTGATTGTGTTGATTGTATCAGGAGTGTTTGCATATGTCCAAAGTCATCAAATTGTACACATTCAAATTGTGCATTTCTTTGTATGAAGGTACTTCAAAAAGTTTATGGAAAAATTTACATTATCTTTTCATTCTATTTTTTCACGAACTTTTTGAAGCATCTTCGTATATCAATTATATCTCAATAAAGCTGTTAAAAAATAGTGATATCATACTGTGAAAGAGGATTGCAACTGGAAAGTTGACTTCTTTTTTAGGTATATTTTCAGCCTCATCTGTGATAGTCTGACTTCTGCATACATTGAGTTATGCTGGTAGTCTGCAAAGGGAAAGCAAGGGGTGGGAAAAGGGCCCATCACCACCTGAATTGGGTTTATATACGAGAATCACATAGTAAACTCATAAGGAAGGATCCTAGGAACCAGGTTTTGAGCAGATGGGTGGTAGGTGCCTTCTTGTATGTCAAGTTGCCAATAGTGCTCTCTGGCAAATTGTTAGGTCTCCAGTGTAGTCAAATAGGACTCTCCTTATAAGTTATCCATAGCAGAGAGTAAAGATCAGTTTTCAGGGCTTGACAAGGCTTTGCCCTGCAGAGTACCAAGGAAGATCTTATGGATGAGGATATAGAACTTTAAGTCTTCTATGCTCCATAATAAATTGATGGGGAGCCTAATGTGGATACAGGAGATTAGTTCATATATTAGGTATTTAGTGATAGCCTTAAAAACAAAATTCCTTAAAAACACAAAATTTGCTCTAGAGTAAGAGTTCTTTAGACTAGAGTCTTGAAATCCTAGTAACTTTTGAAAATTTATATCCAAAATTTATTTTATAATTGTGTATTTTTCTAGAGAGAAAGGCTATAGCTTTCATCTAATTTTGAAAGATTAAGAACTGAGAATCTTTTGAATGCTTAACTAACCTAGACTTGAAGCAGTTTTCCAGGTTTTATAAGTTCCTTTAAGAGAACTACAACTCCTAATTGTTCTGTGAGCCTATAATCTATTCTAAGTTACCTCCATTTGTTGTACAAGGTGCTTATGTACAGCATATGTCACAAATGGCTTTATGGAAAATATATGCTTTTCTCTAAAATATTCGTCAGTCCTGAGTCTGCAAATTCAGTTTTTTTCTGGAAGAATATAAAATATATTTTATGCGATGAGCAAAATTAAGCATTATTTTGTAAGTGGTATTGTAAAGCAGCCATAAAACTCTTCCTTCTGTCTCCAAGATTATGTAGAGTTAAGAGTAAGTTACTTAAAATAAACAAATGCTTAATTATTTACTAGTTCTTGCAGAATTTGAATACTCAAGGTATTTGGATATCTACCTGGTTAGGCTTTTAATTATAACAAATAGAGATAGATAGATAGGTAGATTAGATAGAGAGAGATGGATAGGCAGACAGATAGAGATATAGACAGATAAAAAAGAACTATTTTTCTCTTTATAAAATAATTCTCTCAGTTCTTCATTACCTTCAAAGTTACTTCAGTTCTTTAGATGTGTATGTTTAAATCATTTCCCCCCCGTGATGAAGCTGACAGCATTTTCCAAATTGATTTTCTATCTGTAATATTCCAACCATATTTCAAAATTCATTAAATTTCTTTTCATCATTTCTCTGACTCCATTAGTTATGGCAGCATCTCAAAATCTGGTTTTCTCAGTAAATTTCATTATTGTGGTTACCAATTCATTATAAAATGATCAGAGAACGAGGAGAGAGGGAGGAGGAATTGACACATGAGGACAAAATGAAAGATTATAACTCTTTGGCTTATAAAGTGGAAATCTATCAAATCATGAACAGCATGAATAAGGTGAACATGGACCAAAATGGTAGATCTCAAAATAGAAGGTTGAAGGGGTGTTCTTGAAACTTTCTTGAAAAATAAGAAGTAGCATTACAAACAGAGGCAGAAAACTAATTTTAAAAAGCTTTGGGTGAATTCATTTCAGAACCAATGAGAAAGTAAGATGTAGCAAATCTTCCGGTAAACTCTGAACAGATCCTAATTAATTGTAAGTATTATTATGCTAAACATGATTTCTTATTTTTTTATCATGTTTTTTGTGACATCCTCAGTAACAGAATTTTGCGCTGGTTAGGCAGGATGAGGATCTGACTTAGAAAGAGAATCCCTATACTGTTTTCAGATGAAACTGGCAAACAAGACCATTAATAACTAAAGCCTCTATAGAATACATCAGTAAAGACCACATCTTCTGTTCATTCTTACATTCATATATCAGTGAACGAAGTGCTTTTATATCCAAAGTTCACATAATGAAAAAGCAACATATAGATAGGATTTTTTTATGTTTAATATATAAATAATTTTTACAGATCCAGAAGAAACAAATATATATATATATATATATATATATATATATATATATACCCATAGAAAAATGAGCAAAGATCGTAAACTGGCCATTCACAGGAAAACAACAATGAATGAGCAACAAACCTATGATAAAATGTACAACTGCAGTGCAAAAAAATATTTTCCATCTATAAAATTAACAAAGTTTAACAAGATTCACAAGACTATTGTCAATGAGAATGGAAAGACATGGAAATACATACTGTTGGTGGGTGTATAGAGAGGCATACAGTCTTTCTAGCTGGTAGTCTAGTGATATAATAAAAACTAAAAATGCTAAGAGTAATAAAAGCAATAATAATAGTAGCATCTATCAAAGCCACCATGGACTTGGTGCTGTGCTAAACACTTCGCATGTATTATGTTTTTCTCACAATAACTATTATTACTCCTATGTTAAAAATCAGAAGACCAGGACTCAAAGAGTTTGTTTTGTTTTTTTTTTCTGGGTGACACAACTATTAAGTGCTGAAGTCAAGATCTGAACTTTTATCTTTCCAACTCTAGATTCCACAATGAGAACCACTTTGCTGTTCAGCTTGCTCTTGGTGTTCAGTTTCATTTCCAGGAATTATTGTCAAAAGACTATCATCAAATGCCCAAGTTATACACATGAGTATGTGATAGACTTTGATAGTTAGGTGCTAAGAATACATGCAGATACATGAAATGTAGCCTTGGGCATGTTCAAGGTGGTTGGGACTGAGGCCACTGAATAAACCTGGAAACCTGAAAGGTGCCCCTGAAGGAAAGCAGTACTAGAAAAACTTTACTGATTGGCCAAGATAAGTGAGAGTGTCATCTTAGTCTGGGACTTTGCGTGGGAGAAAAGAAGTCTCCTGGGGAAAAATGGAAACTCCATGCCTGGGCCACAGAGGGTTGTTGGAATATGAATTTATACTATTTTCAAAAACTCCACGCCTAGAAATTAATGTCAAAACTAGTTCCAGATGGGAGTTCCAGAGAGAATAGAAAGAATGGCTGAGAATTTTTCAGAATTACTAAGACATGAATCCTTAGATTGAAGTTCATAAGTCTCAAACAGGATAACTATGAGTAAATCCACACCTATATAAATCAGACTTCAGTACAACAAAGACTACTACTACTACAACAAAGACTACTACAACTAATAGTAATAGTACAGCAAACTCTTAGAGGGTGGTTACCTTGTGTTACTAAGCACTTTATATATACTAACTCACTTATTTATAGGTATTAACTCATTTTCAGCATTATATTGAAAAGAAAAATAATGCACAGAAAAGTTATAAAATTTCCCAAGATCACACAGCTAGTATTTGGCCAAGCTGGGATTTGAACCCAGACAATCTAGCTCCCAAGTCTGTGTTCTTAATCACTTCACATACTGTTCAAAGAGAAAATCTTCAAAACAGCCAGAGAGAAAGACAACTTTCTAAAAATCAACAAATAAAAACAACGATTAGTCTGATAGCTGACTTCTCTGCAGCAGTAAGACAGGCCAAAATAAAATAGAATATCTTCAAGGTGAAAAGAAGTAGGAAAATGACTACAGACAGTCATTCAAGAGGGAGGGTGAGCTCTTTCTCTTCTCCCTACTCCCCTCCTGCTTCCTTTCCTTTTCTCTTCTTTTCTTTGTAAGGGTGAAGACTAGAATTAAGTCTTGTGATGTTGGACTGAGGTATCAGTATGGTCTCATATTTTAAAAATTCACATAGGTAGATAGACATACATACACATATACACTCGTATATCTTTCCTACCTGTCTCCACTGAAAGGGCCTAAAATCAGTTTCACCCCAGTAGCAGTAAGCATACCTAGGACACCAGATCTGGGTCTCTAAATGCTATTTTCCACCAGTGGGGTATCATGTCTGCCACTCATTCTCAGTTAGGTATGAAGATAGTAATTGTGTGTCTATCTGTATACCTCTTGTTCTGGTTGTATAGATGTAATTTTTTTTTTCCCATTCTAAACAGGTATGGTACCTAATTAATATCTAAAATAATACCTATTATTATCCTTTAACCTGTTTTTTTTAAAAATGTATCATAAAGTTTATTTTTATATAATTTTTAGCTTAGCTGACCTTTGCAAACTGAACAAAAAATGCTGTTTTAAAGCACCCCAAATTACAAGTAAGTTACACTTGTATATTATTTGACTTATTATTTTCACATAATTTCTTCTCAATTTAATATATTTTAAACATATGTAACCCACAGTGTTTTATAATGGGAAAAGAAAAGTATTTAGAGTCATATAGACTTGGCTTTACATCCCAGTTCTGTTTCTATGCAGCTGTGTGAATTTGGGCAAAATTTTTATCTCTTTTTTTGTCACAGTTTCCTCATCCATGGCAACTCAGGATTGTTCAGGAACAAACGCATAAACATATGAAAAGCCTAGGCAGAGTTATTGGCATGTGAGATGCGTGCAGTGTGTTACCCTCCTTCATTTTGTTTTTCTTTCTCTCACCAAAAGTAGCCATGCTGGTTTCCTAGGCATAGGGAAATGTAAAACTTATTAATAAGGGAACATCGTAAGAGGGCTCTGTTCCTGCCCTTTTGTTCATATTTGGCCTCTTCCCTTGTATCTCATTCTTAGCTTTATCTCTATAATTAAGTCATCCATCATCATCCAGAAGATGAACCAAGCCAGACAGCGACCACAATTTGGAGGGAGGATGGGAGTAGAGCACAGAGAGGATTGTGAAGCACTAAGGATTACTAAGGGATCAGCAACCAGTGTTAAGTGAGGAGATCACAATAGAGAAGTTCTTTGCAACAGAAGACTATTATTGTCTGCTGTTGGAGTAGCTTACAGTCTCTAAGAAAAATGCTGATTGATCATAGCGGAATAGCGGAATGACTCTAGCCGATGCTTCTCTCTGATTCCTTACTCAGCAAGGAAATTTTAGCTGTTCTGAGTCTTGGAGCCATTCAGTGTTTGCAGTTTTTTCTTTCATTGATACGTTTATTTTTTCTTCTTTTTTAGGTATTTATTTATGGTTAACCTTCTTTACACTTTTATATAGAAGTAGGTATTTTCTAAATGTCAATATACATTTTATGCAATTTATATAGCATATTGGCTCCTTTCTATTTATTTTGTATCTTTTTTCTTTTAATATCTACAAGACCAGACTGACAATTTGTGCTTGAAATAAACATTGTAGAAGTGTGGAGGGTAAAAGCTCTTACTGACAGCCTGTCCACTTGTGTCTGTCACCAGATGTGAAATACGAGTCCAGTAGTACCTGAAGTTTAGCCTACTTGTCTGGTTCCTTGGAACCAAAAAACTTATGGAGAAATTCCACAAGTCTAGGACTAGTTTTTTGCTCCCTAGCAAGAGCTGAGTGCTGAAATTCTGAGCCTATATCCTTATTTCTAGTCTCATTCCTACCACAGTGCCTCACATCTAGTAGATGTTCAAAAAATGTTTCGGTAAGTGTTTGTTTTATCAGTGACTCAACAAATAACTTAAGATCCTGCTTTCTAGCCCAGGTATTTACACTAAAGCCTAGAAACAAAAATAGCATTGACTATGAGCCTGGGCTGGATCATGCTCTTGTAACACCTCCTGAATTTCTCTCCAGCCTCACACTATTTCACGTCTCTTCTTCCAAGCAAAATTTGAAACAGCTGTTCTGATCTCCACTTGTAATGGCACCCCCCTACTGACCCCCACCCAATTTACTTTAATTGAGCCTTCCTAGCACTCTTCTCAGCACTTGATTCTGTTCTTGTCAAGGTCACCAGTGACCTCTGCCTCTCCAAATCCAATGGGGTTTCTCTGTCCTCTTCTTATTCACACACTTGACAGTGTTGCGCACAGTTGACCACTCACTTCTTGTAACAAGTTTTCCTCTTCATTTCCATGTCACCTCCTTCTCTGGGGTTTCCATCTGCTTCACTGATTGCTGCTTCTCTGTTTTCTACATGGATTCTCTATTCTGCATAACCTCTGGATGTGAGAGTGTTTTAGGGCTTGGTTAAGGCTCCTGGCCTTTTTTCTGTCCACAATACTTTCCCAGGAAAATTCATCCAATTCCGTGGTTTCAGTAACATCGGAATGCTTGTGCCACCAAATTGGTATCTTCAGCTCTGACTTTCCCCCCAAATGCCAGAATCATGTATCAGAGTGCCTATTTGATGTCTCACCTGGAATGTCTAACAGGTATTTTGAGCTTAGCATGTGCAAAATAGAAGTCTTGATCACCCCATCCTTAAACTGCTTCTCTCTCAATGTTTCTTATTTCAATAAATAGCTCTACTCATTACTTGGATTTAAGAGCGTTCCTTTATTTCTTTCCTTCCATTATCTCCCCCTCCTCACATGTAATTCATCAGAAAATTCTGTCAGATCTACCTTTAAAATATGTTTTGAGTTTATCACCTTCTTTGTATCTTCAGTGTGACTATTGAAATCCAAGATGCCATCAACTCTGCCTGTTGTGCTGTAATTATTCCTAACTGGTTTCCCTTCTTCTATTCTAATTCCTCCTATTATTCCTTCTGTTCTAATACATCAGCTAAAGTAATCTTTGTAGACTATAAACCTTAAATTGTGTACCATACTCTCTCCCGAGTCTTTCCATTGTTTTCTTGTTGCCCTTAGTATAAAATCTAGACTCCTTACCCCTCACTAGTAAGGCTCTGTTATGTAGCCCCACCTAACTCTGTGACTCCAACTTATACTCCACTTCTCATATTCAACACACTAACCTTGTCTCTTCAAACACACCAAGCCTATTTTGTACTCATGGCCCTTGCACTGGCCATCCTCTCTGTCTGGAACATTCTTTCCTCAAATCTTTACTGGATTGGGCTCCTTCTTGTCTCTCAGTATCAGCTCAAATGGCAGCTCCCCAGTGGTCTTCCCTGAGTACCTCCAGTACTTTCTATCACATCAACCTGTTTTATTTTCTTCAGCCAACTTATCACTATCAAAAGTTATCTTGTTGGGCCGAGCCTGTGGCGCACTTGGTAGAGTGCTGCGCTGGCAGCGCGGCGACGCTCCCGCCGCGGGTTCGGATCCTATATAGGACTGGCCGGTGCACTCACTGGCTGAGTGCCGGTCACGAAAAAACGACAAAAAAAAAAAAAAAAAAGTTATCTTGTTCATTTCTCAATTGTCTGTCAATTCCAATTAGAGTGTAATCTCTGAGAGAGCAGGGTTCTTGTCTGCCTTTTTCATTCCAATATCCTCGCTGCTTATATAGTGTCTAGCACTTAGTATGTGCTAAATATCTATGGAAGAAATGAACCATTTTCCAGGACTCAGCTAGAACAAAAACCCTGGGACTTTGAGGGTCTTGCCAGTCACTGGTCTGTGATACCTATTCACATGCAGGGTTTCACTTTTCCCACACTGGCCATTTTTTCTCCTTCTTCTCTCCTTCTTCAGGATAGACTTATCTTTTGTTTCCATCTTTAAACAGCCTTCACAAAGTCACATTTCATCCTTCTTGTCTTTTGATATCATTCAGAGATTCTTTTCTGAAGTGAAATAATTCCAGCATGCTGTGGTCTGTAAGTCCACTTCTTATTATATCAATTTAAAGGACTTCTGATGACTGGTCCAAGCCTTGTCTACTTTTCTTATAACAAGTGTTCCACTGTTGGTGAGAAGTAGATCTAGTGCAGATTCTCCTTTGGTATTTTTGGTTTTTGTGATCTTAATTTTTCTTCTCTTACTTCTTTTGTAATAAAAAATCTTTTTGGTATTACTTCTCTAACTATATCTTTAACCAGGAAGATAACTAAATATTTAAGCTATAATGGATGTTGCATATTCGTTATGTATATGTGTAAGTGTATATAATTACTACCTTTTCCACGTGCCTTTTCCTTATATCCTAATTGATATTTTATTGGCAAAATAAATGTCAAATTGTAGGACACTGACTTATATAAAGAAGTTTTTTTTTTTTTAGTACAAAATAGATTTTTTTTTTCCCTATTCATTCACAGGCATTTGCTCATTCACGTGCATATCAACATATTTTCAGAAATGTTGAGCTGTTCTTAAGAGTTATTGTGTTCTGATTACATGATGTTTCAGAAAATACCAATGCTGTGTCATACCACTTTGAACACTTGTGACATTGTATACATGTGGGGTGCCTGAAGAGCTGACCGTGCTTTACAACTCCACTTCTTAAGCTTCTGGTCCCCAGGATCCCTGCCCAAAATGAACAACTTCTTTTGTTATTGTTTTATCTAGTTTTTCTTTCAGCTTTAATTTTCACTCTTGTTGAATATTATTAAATCATACTCCAGAGAATTCTTAAAAGTGTCTTTTCTGCTCTTCTGTTTTGAATCTGCCTCATATTTAATCATTGTAAAATGACTGCTTGGTCATCCTGTTGCAATATTTAGTTTGCTCTTCCACAGACTTAATGTTCCCCAACATTACTTCAGTGTGAATGGACTGACCATAATGAAGAAGTACTGTGTGGATGATCTCATTCTGCTACTTGAACTTCAGGAGTGGTATTAATGAGAAACCCCACTAAACAGGGTGTAAAGGAAAGCTTCAAGCTCTCTAACTGCTGAAAATCCTATGCAAACTCTCCCTGGTGCAGACTGGAATATAACCATGGATTCTTCAAACTAAAGGATGTGGTGCCCACAGTAAAGACCAGAAAAGTTACTTGTAATCAATTGTATAAATTATTGGAGTTGTATTTCTAAAGCAGACCTACCTTATTCTGAAATTTCTGGATGATTTTGGTATTGCTTGTAGTTGTTAAGTTGAAGGAAATTCCCAGATGTATGAAAACTTTTCTGATGTTATTTTAGCTGACAAATAGTGTCTTAACTTCATTAAAGTCAAAAGTAATGTTTGGGGAGGGTAAAATCATAAATATGATTCATAAATACTTAAAAACAACAACAACAGAGCTCCTAGTTGAATAGAAATCCCACTTAGAATTGTACTTCATTTTTGAAAGAAAAACTTCTGGGATTGAGGGTAAACCAGTTTTAGGAAAGAAATCAAATATTATGGAATTTGGAGATCTAATTTGGTATATATTAGATTAATGCCCTGTAAAATCCCAAAGTCTGAATTCAGTTAACAAAGTGTTTAACTAAATTCTCTTTCTTTTGTTATTTATTTTTAAATCTTGGTGACTTTTCCTTTTACGGGTTTAAACATTTAGTACTGAATTTCTAAAGGGACCAATCCTTCTCTGCTTTTTTTTCAGTGAACTTTTGAGGAAGTAGTGGACGTGAATTTGTGGGTGTGTGAGATTACTCTTTTTATGAAATATACATAATCCCACAATTTTACCAATGTACATATTTTTGCTTACAAATAAGCAGGGATTTAAAAATTTGGTACATAAAGAGCAAGGTTGATAAAGGCCTTTGCATACATTTGTATCCTAATGTGTTTTTGTTTTTAAAAAATATGCCACAGCTGATTGAACTAAATTTGATTTTGACTTGGGCCACACGACTGTAATTCCTTCAAAAGCATGTCAATATGCAGTATATTTAAGGTGATGTAAGCAGCAATTCCTTCTTTATTTAGAGTAATGTAATCTAAAACTGTCAGCCTTTTCTACTTTCATGAGCTTTTGGCTTTCATGCCATAATGCACAAAATAATTCATTTTATTTAGAGCTTTCGGTAAAATGTCCATCACTGGAGGGAAAACTTTTATTTAAATATGCTTCTTCCCCTGAAGTAGGCTTTTCTATCAGTATCTGTGTTTCTTTCCATGTTCTGAGCCCTTTGAATAACTATTGGCTTAATTAGTTATCCCTATATTTAAAAGTTAACATAATGGTTTATTTTTGTGGTCAAGGAATTGGACCAAGCAGGGTGATTCATTTAGGGAACAGAATGTCAAATGATACCAGAATCTAGTTACCTTATCAATCATCTTCAAATGGACATGATTAAGTAACCTTTTGGATAGTAGGTCTGAGCCAGAGAGAAGGAGGAATGATTTATGTTGGAAAGATGTGGGGTGGGGGTGGAGTGAGGGATGGGGATCTTGTAGATTGTCCTATAATGAGAACAATCCATGATGCATATGCAACAAAAAGAAGAATGATCGTTGTCTCAAATTCAAAGGCTATCTTGGCTTATTTTTATGAGGATATCTTACTGATTTTTATGAATGTTAAGTAAAAGTCCAAATTGGGCAAAGAGAAACAAATGACATATATGGCTATCTACAAGGCCGGGGGGAATTTAGGGGATACATTGAAATATTGAATAGCCAAAGTAGTAACACTCTTCTAGCAATGTATTCATGCTGTGCAATGTATATTCATTCACTTGTTTTGGTTTTTTATTTAAGTTATTGTATTTTAACACTAATGAGCCTGTCTGATGTTAGTGTATGTTGGGAGCGAGTATATATCAGCACCTGGCTCCACTTCACCACAAGCAGCCATGTTCATTTATTTGTGAAGTGAATTGTTCTATCTATTATGTGCATCCATTATGAAAAGTGCTGGGGGGGGTACAAAATGTAATCAGATAAAAAGCCTGCCCTGAATGAACTTCTGCTTTAAAAAAGGAGACGCGTACACACAAATATATGAAGTACAAGATAGCAGAAGCTGTGTATTTTAACAGGGAAGCATGTAATGGTGGGACAGGTGACCTGGTAACATGGAGTGAGAGTTCAGAGATTAGTGGGGAAGATGGAACTGATCAGGGGAGGCTTCATGGGAAGAAGTAGAGGTATTGATTGGACAGCAGTATTCCCTTTAAACATTTCTGATAGCTGAACAAAGTTCATTTATGACTAATAATGCATGGGTTTTTTAAAATATAGATTATTTATTTTAAACTCATGAATATGGAGAATATGGAGATGTGGTTAAAAAAAAAAGGGACTTAGGAAGATGTCTGTCTCTCTTCCCAGTTCTTCCATATTTTCATTTGTTCATGTGGTTCATATTTATTGTGTGTGTACATCATTGGGCTCTGTAGGTTCCATAAATCAGTATATTGCTAAAGATAAAATTTCAGACTTCATACATTTTATATTCAGATTATATTTACTATGGGCTCAATTGGACTAAAATTATGTGACCTCACATAAATGCTGATCTAATATGAATGGCTTTTATATCATGATTTAAAATATAGTATTTGTAGTCCTTGAAAATTTTTTCATGGCGAGCTGCCTCATATTTTCAGCCATTTTAGTACTCATTAACCACTTTGTTGTAGAAAGAAAGAATATGAAACAAGACCTATTTATTTTGTTCTTCAGTCACAGCACTGGTAGATAAAATATTTAATGAGGTAGGATATTGAAATAAAGACTTAAATCAGGTTTTCATTCATGTTACAACCATGGATTATGAGAATTTGAAATCTAGGGCTAACCTTGACCAGTCTCCCCAGAGTCGATGGAATTGGCCTTACATATTAGGTTCCAAAAAATTTGCAGTCACTCTGGTTAGATTTCCCAAAATAATATGGAATAATTCTGACTCTGTTTAGATGCAAGAACTAGCATCGAGTTAGATCTTCTATGGGTCTTTATGCCTTAATTATACATAATTTTTCAATGTGATTTTAAATGTGTTTATACTTTGAAATTGAATATAGAAGCTGTCAAACCTACTCTGAAAGCTATGGAGAACTGAATTTTCAAAAGGTGCCCTGAATAATTGCTCTTATTGGTAGGTGCCACTATAGTTAGATGTGCACACTGTGTTGCCTTCCCCTGAAGACCAGCTTTATACATTTCATATTCAGATTATATTTACTATGGGCTCAATTGGACTTCATATAGTACTTAATAATAATTTATACATATTTAAGCTTTCCAAATTCAGCACTTGGATAGGTAACAGCATATCATGAATTGTTTTAAATTATCTTTTCCTTTCTCTGTGTTAGAAATTACTCAGTGTGCCATGCACTCATTCATTCAATAAGAAACATTTATTCACCTCTGTGTTTCCAGCACAAGCACAGTGCCTGTTCCACAATGAACAGAGTATACACAGCTTCTGCCTTTCTGGAAGTTACATTCTCACGTGGAAAGCAAACATTAAGCTACTGATCATGTGACAGGTGTTAACCAAAGAGTATTGGGTATAAGGAGAGAATGTTGTAGGGGAACCATCTCAGTGAGTTCTTCCTCCACATTTACAAGCTGTATGATCTTGCACATATTTCTTAATCTTTCCGGGACTCAGCTTCGCACCTGTAAATGGAGATAAGAATGCTAATAACTTCAAAGGGTGGTTGTGAAAACTAAATTTAAAAAATGCATGTAAAGAGTGGGGCACAATGCCTAACACACAATAATATTTAGTAATTATTACTATTATTATTGTTTTTGGATTTTTTGGGTTTTTTTAGTGTGGGGAGAGGTTCAAAGAATGCTACAATGGTAGGAATTTGCTAAGTGGAGAACATTTCAGAAGAGAGAACACCATGTTCAAAGGCCAAGAGGCAGGATTGCCCGTGATGTTTTCAAAGTACTAAAAAAAGGCCATTGTGCCTTGAGTTCAGAAAATGAAGGGGAGAATGACTTGAGATGAGGCTGAGATAGGCAGAAATAGCTAGATCATGCAAGTAGCAAGGTCCCATGGGCCTTGTTAATGAGGATTTGGGGTTTTATTCCAAGGGCAATAGGAAGAATTTCCACAGGGGGATGGCATCATTAATTTGAGTTTTCGACAGATTGTTCTAATGTTAGCATTGAGAATTGTTCAAAATCTTTCATCAAGAATTGAGGGTCTTGCTCATTGCTAAAGGGACCTTTTGGGGAAAACACTGGTGCATATTTTTGCTAGTGTCATCTTCTTGGGTAATAGTCTTTGGGATAACAGTGGTGACATAATTGACATGGCCAATTTTTCAATAAATCTGAGGGTCATAGGTATGTGAATGTATGTGTGTGTGTTCATATACATCTATGTACACAAACATATGTAAGGATAAAAACATATATACGCACATATGTATACACACACATACATACACATACCTCTAGAGACAACATGTTTCTCTCTCTTCTTTTCTGCCTTTTACCATTCAATCTAAATGTTTTTGAGTTATGGCATAAATGTTTAAGAGATGAAAGATATATATTTACCAGTTTCTTTAATCTATAAGGTATAGTGACATATCATGATGATTACTTTGTATGTGAGAATGAGAACCTATTACGTTATACATAACAACTTCATAACATAGGATTCAAAAATCTCCGAAATTGTAAAGCTACAGCACAATCCTATGTTCCTCTGCATGGCATGATGAACACAGTTGTATGGGTGTGCAAGAATAGATCATACTGAGCATCTCCTGAGCTCCGTTTGCAGACAAGTCGTATCTCCACCATGACAAAATTCCCACAGGATTTTGAATTATTAATGTCTTAGAATCTGAGAGGTTCAGCAGATATGTTCGGTGTTACTGATGGCAAACTTTATCTCTTTTATTTCTGAAACACATAATGAAATAGGGAGCCCTTCAAGTAACTACAGTTAGCATTTAGGCTAATTTTATAGGGGCTGGTGGGCTTGTGCCTTAACGTG
Organism: Cynocephalus volans; assembly: GCF_027409185.1. Classification (NCBI taxonomy): domain Eukaryota; kingdom Metazoa; phylum Chordata; class Mammalia; order Dermoptera; family Cynocephalidae; genus Cynocephalus; species Cynocephalus volans. The sequence continues at coordinate 129,150,487 of NC_084468.1, read as the reverse complement.
CATAAATGCAATTTTTCTCTCTCACAGCAGGTTGTATGGTAGATAGAAGGAGAGTGAATTGGCACTAATTTATGAATCCTTCTAGCCTTCTTGGTGCAATACACCCTGTGAGGGCAAGCTGCTCTAATTACAATTAGGTCGCATAATGAGAGCTTTTAATGACAACTACTGAATAAAGGTAGAGATGTTTGGGGAACTTAGAAAAGATGTATTGACTTTCAGAAGACAATACTTTATCTGCCTTTTGCATAGTTCAGTCCCTAACAATTGACTAGCCACTAAATGAAATCCAGCTTGACAGACGTGCCCCAAATATCTGAGTGGACTATGAACTGAGGGGCTGAGGTACATTTTATTTCTCAACTCAAATTAGGTCAAAGAGTTCAAGAATTCTGTTGGCTTTTAGCAGTGTTTTTACTTTACGCTTTTTCTCCTTGGTGATGGTCACACAGACTGTTTTTCTGCTTGGTAACAAGAATAACCCATAGTCTAGACTGCTCTTTTTAGAGACATTGATTTGCACCATCACAAATGGATACCTGACATTGTTTTCCTCTTAACACATTTGCGGTGTTCAATTTGGGGGGTCCAATATTTAAAAGCTGTGGTATACTTTATGTAATACGTATATGAGAATTATAGTAAAGATTAAAAAATTAGAGAGAATACTAATTGTTATACTAAAGGCATGAGTTTATATGATCTACCTGTCCTTTTCTGAGCAAAGCAGAAATTTTTGTTATAAGTCAAGATGACATATTATTTATATGTCATCTTTTTGTAAACACTTAGACATTTTGATTATACAATACCCAGACATTTAACTAGCAGGATGAGAGTGCCCTTTCAAGCTTTACTATTTATCTCTCTCCTTAATGAAAATAGATCAAGGTCTGTTAATCTGTTTTGGTTTTTTTTCCCTTTCAAGTTGCTATAATCATTAGTTTCTCCTAAAGCTTTTATATTTCCCACTTTTGCAACCATTTTTTTGCATTTTAAATTTTCTGTCTTTATGTCTGGCAAATCTGAAGTTAGAATTAAAAGCAAAAAGTACTTGCAATGCAGGCAACTTTAAACTCAGTAAATTCAAAAAATTTACAAGTAATACAACTGGTAAGGTAGGAAGGGAAAATGACCCATGTTTTCTTGACTCCTGCTGCTCAGAATCTCCCCAGTTCTAGGATTTTGATTTCTACAACTGTCTTTTACGTATTCTGTATCCTCCCCCATTCTTCATCCATGCCTAGTATATTTTAAGCCTTTGAGAGCTATTAGCATTAGCAATATTACAATTAGTAATTGAAACCATAAAACATGATTGATTGCCTTCTGTCAATTTCAATACTGTTTCTTGTGAACAGGTTTGCCTTATAAAGAGCCTATTTTCATTTATTCATTCAATAAACACATGTATTTATTCATTCAGTGAACACATATATTTGTTGACCGATTGTTTGGAGTAAACTATAAAATACGAGCAAAAATAGTCCTTCAAATAGCAGAATCTAGGCTATTCAACAAATTTTACTATTAAACGGTTAAAATCACACCCCCACACTTTAGCAATGTTATGTATGTTATGTAGTATTATAATTTGCATTATTATAACCGTTAAAACACATTTTTTGAGTCACCATAGGTTGCATCCAACTAACATTTATTTATTGAGCATCTATTAAGCTTGGCAACTGGACTAAGTGCTTTTACTTCCACTATCTCACAAATCCTAATAACAGTCCCATGGAGGAATGGTCAAATACATTTTGCAGCTAATGACTGAGGATCATAGATGTTAGTGAAGTTATTTGCCTGGGGTCTCATAGCTAGGAGGCCAACCCACCAACCCTTTTCATTCTAAGTCTGGAGTTCCTATCTATAAACCAACCATTCCCCCTTCCCACCCTGCTATATTAGAAGCTGATTACCCAACTTGGAGACTGAAACAAGGAGAATGAAGTTCTCTCTGGGGTGTTGGTCTACTACTTGTCTGGGGACTACTTACAGCCTTTTAAACAGTTAAAAAATCTCATTAAGAATATATATTTTCTTAGTTGGTTCAGGCTGCTATAACAAATTACTATAGATTGGATGGTTTAAACAGCAAACTTTTATTTCGTGAAGTTCTGGAGCTAGAAGTCCAAGATCAGGGTGCCAGCATGGTCGGGTTCTGGGGAGGGCTTTTTCAGGTTGCAGACAACTGACTTTTCCTTGTATCCACACATGGCAGAAAGAGCTAACAAGCTCTCTGGCCTCTCCCTATAAGGGCACTAATCCAATTAGTGAGGGCTCCCTCATGACCTACTTACCTCCCAAGGCCCCATCTCCAAATGCTATCACATTAGGATAAAGGGTACAACATCTGAATTTGGGGGAAATAAACATTCAGTCTGTTACAATGTTCAAAACTAAAACACAGCAGTGACTTGGCAGAATGTGTATATAATGAAAGGAAAAATGAAATTTATAAAAATTATTCTACACAGTAACTTTTTTCTTTTTTCATTTTAAGAGCAAAGCCTATCACTAACTTTGGCATCAGACTTTAAGAGAACTGAAATAATAGTGTAGTTATTTCAGGTTCCATGCCTAGCTCAGCCAGAAAAGTTGTATGTAGCCCATTGACTCCCTGACTTGTGGGATCTGGGAGACAGATGGCTTTTTTGATAACAAAGGGCCCTGACACTGGATTCCTGTCCTGAGCTTTTTCCAAGGTAATATAAAATGTTTAGCAGAGAAGTCACAGATTCCTATACAAGAGATTTTGGTGGGATTGACAATTATAAAAGCAGAACTGAAATTACCTTGCTCATCACCAGAAACCCCCCTTCCCACCAAAGAAAAAGGCCCTTAATATTACATATGTTTCAAGCATGTATCTCTCTAAGTATTACTGCTGTTTATGATAAATCAAAATGTTAAAAGCCAAAACAATCTATTTACAGAGTCGCAAAGATTATTATGTCACTTTTTGTGGCAACAGAAAGTGTTAGCTCTTCTTTAGTAATCTGTTATCAAGTCTGGGTTATTTTGTTTTTGTTATTATTGTTGTTTTGGCTAAATAGCATTAGCCATTGAAATCACATATGCCTAACCAGGCACAAAGACCCAATTTCAAACAAGTCATTTTACAAACATTTATTGAACACATATTGCAGGTCAGGCAAACAATACAAACAAAAATTCAAAGGTGAACAAGACAAAAATCATAAGTCAATACACTACCTGTGTTACCTTGAATATGGCACTTGATTTTTCTACACTTCAGTTTCCTTTTGTAATAAGGTAATAAAGTGTTTCTCACAAAGTTGTTTTGAGGACTAAATGACATAATGTAAAGTTTCTTGTCCTAAAAAGAGCTATTATCATCAATGTTATCACTACTAAAGTTAAGTAATTGGCATAAAATCATAAAGAAAGTTGCTGAAAGCGTCAGAAGTAGAATGTAAATCTCTGATTCTCTCACAGCATACATTATTCAGTGATTTTGCTGGTTGGTTTTGCAGCTGTTTATCAAGTATCTCCTATCTAAAAGATGCTATGCTAAGCTCTGTGAAAAATACAACTTGCTATTGGATATGCTTCCTGTCCTCAAATGCTCATGGATTAGTACAGGTTTTGAGACATATACCTAAATAGCTATGTTGCCAAGAAGAAAATGGTGAGCAATGTAAAAGAGCCACAGGTAACAGAGGGAAAACTGAGAAGGGAAGATTTTATGGATTAAAGGGCATTTGAGTTGGGCTTTGAAGGAGAGATAAGATTTGGACATATGGAGAATAACAGAAGTACATTCCAAGGAGAGGAAAACAGTAAATGCGTGATATAGGAAGTGGTAAGAGTTCATCAGCTTGGAGAAAGGATCTTTGAAGGGCCAGGATAGCAGGAGGGCATTAAGAGCTACAGAATACATGAATACATATTGAAGTATTTAGGTGAGAAGTATCACAATGTCACAAAGTCTGCAAGTAGCAGAGAGGGAGTTTTGAGGGAAAGATGTTTAAGACAGAGGCGGCAAAATGTTAACAATTGGTAATAGGTGAATACTCCTATAGGTGAAGAATAAATGGGTGTTCAGTATATTATTCTTATGAACTTTTCTGTAGTTTTGAAATTTTTCAAAAAAAAAAGTGAGGGAAAATATCAAAATACATTAGAAACACCTATAATCAATAAGCAAAGGACAGACCACCTAGTTTAAAAAAATGGGGGGAACATATGAAATGAAATGCCACAGGAGAATATAAGAATAACCAATGAACAAATAAAAATATATTCAGCCTTTAGGAGTTAGAAAAATTTAATTTAAAGCAATGAAATACTACTTGTTGGGAAAATGAAACAATTTGGTCAGGCTCCCCTCACCTAGGAGCCAGTTTAGGGGCGGTTCGGAAAACATTGTGTGGGTGGAGTGAGTGCCCCCGCAGGGAGCCACTTTGGCTGGTGTTTACTGCCTCGGGCGCCAGCCCTGCACAGCCATGTTTTTCCAGACCTGCAGCTTCTAAGGACAGTGTGGCTGGTTACCTGGCTCATAGAGTTGCGTGAAGGGGTGACCCAGCCTGGCATGTGAAGGGTTTGTGACCCAGTCTGTGAATGGGCTTGAGGGGTCTGGGAGCTCCAGACCCAGCCCTAGCTCAACCATCAGCCCAGTCGGTGCAGGATCACCGGCAGGTAAAAAAGCCGCGACAACTAGCGTGGTCCCCTAGCTTTACATCTGGCGTCACGAACAGGATTAAGAGCTAGACAATTGGCGCTGTGAGCAGGATACGCAACATCAACCTTAGCCTTAGCCTCACAGTAGTCCTTAGGCTAGCCAGACACTACTTTTCACACATGTGATTATATCATTTTAAGATGTAGTCATATTGTGGGTATCTGGGGGGAAAAGATGTTAATATCAACCTTCCGTGGTTGCTGTATGGATTAGAGAGCGAACATTTGAAGTGCCTGCCACACAGAACTCAGTAACATCTCCTTCTATTGCTATTACGTAACAAAAGATCATCAAAACCTGAACTAGGGTAGTGGCAGAGGGAATGGAAGAAATGGAAATTTCTGGTTTACATTGCTCACCATTTCCAATAGAAATTATTGAAAATAGACCCATAATTTAAAGATTCTTCTTATATAAATGTTATGTTTTAAAAAATTATATTCTTAACTATATGATATAGTCACATTTTATAAAGTATGTAAAGATAAGAAAAATGAACGTACTCCTCCCCAACCTCTCCTTATAGGTAGCCGCTGTGAAGTTTCTCAGGTTTCCTACCAGAAAACACCTATACCAATACTAGTGTAATGCGTGTGTGTGCACGTGTGTATGATTTAAAAATTCACACAAATGATAATATATCATATAAAAGTTCTGTACTTTGCTTTAAAAAACAAAACCAAAAATTCAATACTATCTTCCCTCATTCTGTTTAATGTCTGCATAATAGTTCACTGGCAAAGTATGCCATAATGGATTTAACCAATATCCTATAAATGGACAGGGTTGTTTTTAGTTTTTTACTATTATAAACAACTGGTCGTGAACATTAATGTGTCTTGGTGTTGGTTTTTTGTTTTGGGCTGGTTATTTTTGGAGCATATTAGTAGCATGAATTCCTAGAAGTGGAATTGCAGGACCTAAAAATATTTATATTTTAAATTTTGATAATTTTCCTCTAAAAAGGCTCTACCATTTTACTTTCCTTCCAACAGTTTGTGAGAGTGCTGGTTTCCCCATACCCTCACCAACAGTGGGTATTACCAACTTGTAAATTTGTTAAAAGATAATGTTATTTAGATGTGCATTTATTAATTATTTATTATGGCATTACATATATGATTTCTTGTCATGTACTTATTACAAGTGATGTTGATTACAAGTTTTTCAAATGTTCATTGGTGTTTACTTTTTTCTTTTTTAGTATAATATTCTGATTTTATATTTCTGTAAAATTATGTAATAATTTTATAAAATTAATCTTCTATTTTTGTCCAAATCACTGTATATAGGTTGTCTGATTTTTCTATTAAACCTGATAAAGAGACTAATCTTAACATTGCATAGTTCATGTATTTAGTTCATCATTGGTTTTTTGATCATCTGTTTTCCCAAGGAACAAAGATAGGCACCAAGGATACAAAGAAATGTGTTCATATCTTTTTATCTATTTTCCCATTAACATTTTACATTTATATTATAAATTAGTCATAAAATAATAACCTATGTGTGTGCATTGCAAATATTATTTCCAGTTATTTATCTTTTGACTGTATGTATGATTTTTTTTGTCATCTACGATTTTAAAAAGTTGTATGATTAATCAGTCTTTTCCTTCCTAGCTCCTAGAAATTATTTTTTCTAAATTACCAAATTTCATTTTATATTCTTTGTTAATCCATCAAATAGCAGTTTTGAGCATAAGATGAGATCTTTGACTTCAGTCATTGACATTTGATTGGTATACAGTTTTTTGACAGCAGGAACATAATTTCATTCTGGTATTCCTGTACCATCCTCTTCTGAATTATTTTATGTAGGAGACTATAAATATAATATTAGAACTCAGAGATCATTTCATACAATACCTTCAATGTGTATCTGTGGAAACTGAGACCCAGAGTGGTTGAAGTAACTTCCCCCAAGTTACACAGTTAATCAGTAACAGCATTTGGACTGGAATCCTGGTCTTCTGACTAGTGTTGTTTTTTAAATAAGTGAATAAATACATTTAAAGTACTTAGAACATGCCTGGAATCTAATAAGTGTGCCTTATTATTATCTACTATCATTACTTTGCTGTTGTCATCAGTATCATCATCATTTTTAATAAAGAGCACAGATACTGGAGCCAGGCTAAGATCAGATATTAATAGTGACCTTAATAGACCTTCCTGAGCCTCAGGTTTCTCAGCTGCAAAATGAAGCAGTAATGGAACCTATCTCATAGGGGATTGAAAGAATTAAATAAGTTTTTATATGCAGAGCACTACCTGGATCAAAGTAATCATTATGTAAGTATTTAGTATTATGGACCTGCTCGGTCTCCTAGAATCAGCTCGAACCATCTAATCTTATCTAGTTGTTTCCACCCCCTGTAAGCAAAGTCTAAAGTGGTCACTGAAACAATAAAAATGCTCACTTATATTGTGTAATGAAGTTGCGGAGCATAATATATGAGGAGGCAATTTGAGCTTCCAGTGGTTTCAGAGGCCTACGTGCAAAAAGATGTGGAAGCCATGCATGGGAAGGTAGTGCCAAGGAAATTTCACCAATATTGACTATATTTAATTCCCTCCTCCCTCCCCTAATACTGACATAATTCTGTGTTGAGATATCCTGGGCTCATAATAAAGAAGAGTTTCATGACTCAAGATTGAGTTTTGTGTTTTTCTCATGTATAAAACTACAAATGTTCTGAAGAAGAAACAGGATATAGGTGGCAGTTTTAAGAAATCTGAAATAAATGATGTGATTTTAAATGCATTTGGAATATTTTTAATTTCTTGTTTCTGAAATGTTTTTCTGGAAGGGGATATTACTATGTGAATCGCTTCATACTTAGTACTGCTTGGTCCATCAAGAGCATCTTCTATGCCAGCTGTTTATCATAAAGTAAATTTCATTACTGGGTTTCAAATATGCCCTATCAGCTTCTAAAATATTGGGGTTCTTGCCATTCACATTTAAGTTGAAGGGAACAATTCAAAGTCGATTTTTAAAATATATAGATCTCACCATTTATTATCCATTCCATGACTCCCCTTCAGTAAATTCACTCATTGAGTGCCAACTATGTGTCAGCACTCTACTCATCACTGAAGATACAAAAATGAAAACAGTGCCAGTGCTGCACTCCCTCCCCTCCCTGCCCCAATCCCCGGGAGTCTATAGTCTATTGGATGAAACAGTCATGTGAACCACTAATTGCAGCATGATGATAGTGCTGTGGTAGTGTAAATCCAGCGACAAAGGAAGAAATGACTGTTAGAAATAGATCACTTTAGGGCCGAGCCTGTGGCGCACTCGGTAGCGTGCTGCGCTAGCAGCGCGGCGACGCTCCTGCCGCGGGTTCGGATCCTATATATAGGAATGGCCGGTGCACTCACTGGCTGAGTGCCGGTCACGAAAAAGACAAAAAAAAAAAAAAAAGAAATAGATCACTTTACACAATCCTTGAGCTAATTTTGTCCTACAGGAGAGTAAACAATAATTAAAAATGCCAACATAACTAGAAATCTTTATCCATTTATGGGTGTTATTTTAAACTATTGCTATAATTGCACAACGTGTATAATTTCCATATCATGATAACAGAACACAGACTACTTAGCATTTTTACAAAGGTAAAGACACAATCTTTGCAACAAAGCCCTTTGTTGGATTAGACTTTTTTGTCATCCCATGAATTTAGGAGATCAAATGCCTTCTCTAAGAATGAGAGGCTATTCCCTTTCTAGGTTTAGAAATCGTTATTTTCTGAATAGTCTTCTGTAAACTATTGATACCACAAACGCTTCTTAACCAGTTATTGAAATGTCTGCTTTTGTAGATTTTACACTCTAGGACTAAGCGGTTTTATGACAAGAGAAAGCAGGCGTAGAAAAAGGTATAAATGCTGTCTAAGGTGATTGATAATTTGGCTTTCTGTCTCAGGGGCTAGCTTCTGGAAAGGGCCTTCGAAGAGTAGTTTTAAGAACAATTGCCTAAGGCCATCTTGGGCTGAGCCTGTGGTAGAAACAAAACTTGCTCCTTTGGGGGAAGAGAAGGCTTTGCATCCCTGAAGACTGATGGCTTCTCTTTGATGAAAGAGTGGCATTGACAGAGTGCAGAGTGGTTGATAGCAAATCTTGCTTGTCTCCAGTGAAGATTTTTCTTTGGCAGGGTGGAGGGATTCAAATTGTGAAGTCTATTTGGGATGAGTTATCTGCAATCTCTCCCTATCCCTGGAGAGAATGAGAATGACTAATTGAAGCATCCCATAACAGTAATTGAGATGGATTGAAAGGGGAAATGAGTGATTAACCTTGAGCCTCCTCCTATGCTGTGCATGGTCATGTTAGAGTACGTTTCTGGGGGGCGGGGATCCTTAAGTAGTTCAATTTCACAAAAGTCCACATAGCTCCTATAATTAACTTTCGGAGAAATATGTTTCCGCTCCAACTTAAATTTCAGAAATTTGTTACTCTGTTTTACATCATGCCATTAATAAAAGTTTTTAATCTATGGCTGAAAACCAGAGACAGATTTACTCAGAAGCTAATGAAGTTTAAGCTTTAGGGCCCTCATTTGCATGGGCCCTTTCTAAGCCCTGGAACTAATTTTTGCCTTCCTTTTTTTTCTCAAAGAAAAGCCCCCAAATTGTATAGGCTTCAGGTCCCACAAAACCTGGATCTGTGTCTGCTGATAAAATTTCAATTATAAATGAGTGAACAGGCATAAATTGAAAAGTTCTGCAAAATGATGGCCAACATTTCTTCACTCCATAGGGATTTTGGAACTGTTTAAATTTAATAAATACTTAGGTTTATATCTGTTTACTCTAAATTATTTATTTTTTGAAATTCTGGGAATTAAGATAAACATCGTACTAGCTAATTACATGTTTTATATGTATAGTGATTACTTCATTCTCTCAATATAGTGTTAGTAATGTTAAAAAGGAAAAATAGAAGGGAAAAAAACCCTATGATGTTATAGTATACAGGTACCAGATTATATATTTGGGTGTGTTGGTACAACAACTATAAATAGAATCAAATGGATTAATTTCAGAAAATCTCAACAGATTTCTTATATTCTGACTTGTGGTGCAATTCATCTTCATGATTTTTAGCAACACCTAATTTAGTACCCAATATGTAGTAGGTGACCAAGAAGTATTTACTGAACTGAAACTAAGTATATGTAGTGAATTGAATTACTTTTAAAACTAAAAAGAAATGTTGGGAGGATCTCGCTGTTTGGAAAAAATAAAACACATAACCTAAATATAGTGGTCTGCATACTGATCGCAAGTAACTTTTATAGAGTAGAGCTCTCTGCTTTCCCAGAAATTACATAATCATCTTTTGGCAAGTACAATTAATAAAATATCACAAGCCTACTACCACATTGTTACTTGATTAGTGAATTCATGGTTAATTCAGCCAACCTATGTGCCTTGTCTGAAATTTTATATATGTTCAAAAGATGGGGTTTTTTTTCCCTTTTTAAAAAAGTTATTATTGTTGATTTTGTTTTCCTGCTTTTGACAGGGTTGTAAATTGATCTGGAGATACTAAACGTAATATATACCCATTTTTAGAAAAAATTTTATTTGACCAGTAGGACTTCTTATTATATACTTGTGTCTGAAAGATATCCTTTGGATAGTTTTTTCCCAGTGGATATCAAATGTTGCTTAAACTGCTTTCATAGAGACAGGAGGTTAACTCTCTCTCGTTTGCTCACTCGTTCTTTCATCCCCGCACATACACAACACACACACACAGACAGTTATTTGACAAGCAGATATTTGTGTAGTATAAATCACCGAATGAACCCTGAACTGCATAATTTGACAAGACCTGAGGCCATTCTTCAAGCTATCAGGAATTTTACATCCCCGAGCTCGGAGTATCTGCTGTATTAATGCAATACACAATGGTCAGACGGTCTAGAAATATTCAGTGAGAAAACATGGTCCCTTATTGCCATGCTCTTTGGAGAGAACAAAAAAATATAAAATGGAGTACATTGTTCAGAGCAAACTACTTAGTTGCTAGTATCCACGTTGCCCATTTAATATTTTTTCTTCCAACCGAGCAATTCTCAAGGTTGGGATTTTCATCTTTGGAGAAGCTTCTTTCACCTTCTTCTGATCTTCTCAGTTATTCAGGCAGTTTCATATACAAATACATGAGACAAAATATTTGTTGCATTTTTGACCAGCTTTCCTAGTTCTGAATATGTGTTTGTTCTGCCAGCAACGGCAATTACAGTATAAAGATAACCAGTAACTTTTTTTATTGGAGATCTTTATTCTCAAAAACCTGTTTGTATTGATGATCTTGCTGCAGCTTCTGATAAATTTGCATCAGTAAAAGACTTTGTATTCATCAATTAGGCATAGGGCTGAAGCTGTAAATACATGTATACATGTGTTAAAGATTGTCACTTTTGATAGGACTTGTTGAGAACAACATAGCCCTCTAATATGAGCAGACTAATATGAACTGTTTTGAGCTGTTGGACCAGCAGATGTGTGAAGAAATAGGATCCTAATGGTTTTGTGAGCTAGAAGGTAGAATGAAAGTAATTTGGGCAGCATTCCTAAGTCTGCAATTCTGTCAGGCCAGTTCAGACAGTCTCCACAGGAAGCGGACATTGAGGTCAGAAGTTGGGTCAAAGCCTTTTAATTGTGAGCCTCCATGATGCCTCTGGGCTTGGGTCAATAGCCTGAAAGGCTCTGTTTGTGGGCCTGGGAAGAGTATATTATGGGGGCTCAGGTGGTCTACTGGACTGTTCTAATGCTCAATTGTGAGAAGCAGATTATCCGCTTTGCAGATTATCTGATCTTCTATCATCAACCTTCCCACTGGGCTTTCAGTTGCCTAGGATAGAGCTAAAATGTGAAGTGCAGGAAGTTAGGCACAGTGGGCACTGTGCAATCGCATTACAATACCAAGTGTAAATCAATCACACACAGCTTTGTTAAGTGACTTTATGCTTATTTGGTTTGGCATTGTCTTTATCTTAATATGTATTCTCTAGAGTTCCCTAAACCTCATTTATTTTATTCTCATCTAGAAATCTTTAGACTAGAAAATAGTTGTGTCATGAAATCCAGGAAAAATGCAATGACTCACCTTAACCTCTTTCATGTTCTCTATAATGTAGGCATAGTATTATGATGTAATTTAATTTCTTCTCTGGAAATTCATGAAATTTTTCCAATCTAGGCTGTTCTTGGTTCACAGGTAATCTTGGTTGATCGTGATCCTTTAAGGCAGCTGTAGTTTGGTCACAAGAAGGATTGGTTATGTCTGTGAGTCAGTTTCTATAAATTAGGAAATCACAGCTATATTTGAATTATGTTTTTATTAAATACAAGAACATTATCATCATTCTCTTGTGTTTTCTGACACAAGGAGAGAAAGAGGAGAGAGAGGGAGAGAGAGAGACTATTAGTCTTCTCTGTGGATAGGCAGGTAGTATCCCTGATAAATTGTTGATAAGAAAGTGGATTCATGCCCTTTTTTTTGGCCTGACAAAGCATCCCTACACACTTAAAAGCAAAATGGCACACTCTTAAATGCTCATCTTTGTTCTCATCACCAGATCATACCTTCCTCCCAAAGCACGACTTCCAGTCAGTCTTTTCCCCCCAAAACACATATTCTTTCTCGTGTTCCATTAGCCCTGACATAGATGCTCTAAGAATAGAGAGAGCATTGATTAGTAACAATGAACAAGAATTTTTGGCTACAACAACTCCTTTGACTATCGTTTAAAAAAAATAATAAATCAGTTTTGATGACTTGGTTTTGTATAAGTAGCATCCTTACTGACAATACTGGTATTTAAACCTATGAATTTTGAATTTTGTTGGCAATTTTGCAGTCTTTTACTATTCAACAGATGTCCATTTCATGCCTACTTTGTGCCAGGCACTGTTCTAGATGCTTGGTATAAACAATTTAACAGAACAGACTCAGATCTCTGCCCTTGTGGAGTTTATATCTGTCATATTGTAGTATAAGAAAATATACATTCATGTGTGGCTTAACAATGGGGATATGTTCTGAGAAATATATCCTTAGGCGATTTCATCATTCTGCAAACATTATAGAGTGTACTTACACAAACCTTGATGGTATAGCCTACCACACACCGAGGCTGTATGGTATAGCCATTATAATCTTATGGGACCATCATCATATGTACGGTTCGTTGTCACTGACCAACACATCGTTATACATGTGACACATGACAGTATTTGGTGTCCCCCCACCCCACCACCCTTCCTGGAACAGAACTCCTAAAACCTTTGTAGGTAAAGGTGCTAGAAGAATCTTTTGTTCTAGTATTTGATCTTTGGCCCCCTATTCCTAAACAGTTCCTAAGACCTTTGCAATTTCCTAAGTGATAACATCTGACACAGATCCTACATCTCTTGGAATTTTCTAGGCGATAGGAGCATCTTTTGTTCTAATTAGGCAACCCTTGGTGGGCTCTTGGATAGCATCAGGAGGGGGCTGGTTGCCAGGGGAACCAACCAAGTGAACTTTCAGCCACCCACTGACCCTCAGGGAGGGGAGAGGGGCTGAAGGTTGAGTTGATCCTCTGTGGCCAGCGATGTAATCCATCATGCCTACATAATGAAGCCTCCATAAAAACTCAGAAGGACAGAATTCAAAGAGCTTCCAAATAGCTGAACATGTGGAGGTGCCTGGAGGGTGGCGCACTGTGGAGAGGGCATGGAAGCCCCTTACCCCTTCTTCCATACCTCACTCTGCATTTCTTCATATATATCTTTTCTAGTATCCTTTATAATAAATGGGTAAACCTAAGCAAGTGTTTCCCTGAATTCTGTGAGCCGCTCTAGCAAATTCATTGAACCTGACAAGGGGATTGTGGGTACCCCAATTTATATCTGGTCTGTCAGAAGCACAGGTAAAATAACCTGGGACCTCCAATCAGCATCTCAAGTTGATTGAACACTCATCCTGTATGATCTGACTCTATCTCAAGGTCGATAGTGTCAGAATTAAATTGAATTAGAGGATGCCCCACTGGTGTCCTCTGGAGAACTGCTTGGAATGTAGGGAAACAACCCACACACATCTGATACCAGAAGTGTTGTGTTGCTTGAGAGTGGGAAAAATACTTGGGTTTTTCTTAGCCTTTACAACATCCTACTGGGAGGAGAGAGACAACTTAGAAAAATAAACAAACTAAAGAAGTAAATTACACAGTTCGTTGAAAGGAGATCAGTGCTAAGGAAAAAACAAAAACAAAAAAGAGAAGAGTTAGGTTAAAGAGGGACAGAAGTGCTGGGGCAGGGGTGGTGAGGTTGTAATTTAAATAGCAAAGTCCTCATTTAGGAGGAACAAAAATTTGAGGGCCATGAAGAAGTTAATCATGAGGATTTCTGGAGAACATTCCAGGCAAAAGGAACAGTGAATGTAAAGGTGAGACGTATTTCTCCAGGTATTCAAAGACTGTGTTTTTACAAAGTGGAGCCAGAATACTTTCCCTAAAATCAGTCTTTCATTATCAAACTTCTGTCTATCCTTACTGTTTTGTTTTTTGAGAGAATTTAACAATATTAGAAGCAGATGATTTCTCTCAATGTATCCATATCTCTAGAAATGATAATACACTGTTTTCCAACATCCAAGACATCTTTTTAAATGTCTTGCATCTTCTGAGAAACATAAATCATAGTATTTGTTAAATACTATGTTAAAATATTTCATGTACTAAAACAAATTTAATGCCCTTAGGAATCTAAATGAATACATCTTACTTTTCATAGTAGCTACATCCAGCGTGTCTGTGTTATAAGATGGAAGAGAAAAACATTTATTGAGCATCTATTATGTAATAGGCACTGTGCTAGGTTTTTTATATATGTTATCTCATGCAATCTCTCCATTATCTCTGTGAAGTAAGTGTTATTGTCTCCATTTTGTATAGGGTTCAAAAAGATTAAATCAGTTGCCCAAAACCTCAAAATAGAAAATGGAGAAGCCAGTTCCATTGGAATCAGAGGGCAATGAATAGCACTGCACTTTGCCCATTTTTCTAGCAGGGAGGACCTCATGGTACTTTTTGCTTCCTGTATTTCTCTCACTCTCCGCAGATCAGTGCATGCTGTTGATTTTGCCACATGAATATCTGTCAAATGTATCCACATTTCTCCATCTCCACCACCCTAGTTCAGCCATCGTCTCTCATAGCCTTTCTGGTCTCCTGACTTCCAATCTGAGCAGTGGTTCTCAACATTGGTTGCTTAATACAATAATATGGGTGCTTTTTAAAAAACTGCTGATGTATGGGCCTCACTCCAGACCAATTAAATTAGGATCCTAGTAGAGGGGAACTTGGACATTGATATCTTTTAAAACCTCCCTGGTGATTCTAATCTGTACTCGATGTGGAGAACGTCAGTAAGAGATCCTTTCATAATGTAAATTTTACCATTAAAACCTCTCGGTAGCCTCCCATTCCTCTCAAGATAAAGACCACACTTTTATTGGTGCTTCTTGACCTGGTCCTAGACCTTACCTCACCAGCCCTTATATCATGCCCTGCCCTTGAATTTATTTGCAAATCACATAAAATTATTTTTATTGTATAACTTCAGAGATGTTTGTTTGTAAATCTAATCAGCCTTTTGCTTAAAATGCTCTTCCTCTAGGCCTTTTGTTTGAATACTGATAAAAAAAAAACCCTTAGGTGCACTAAGAAGCTATAAATGATTTAAATGAAATAAACCATTATTTTGTGAAGCAAACAGGACTTTCTGATATGGCCGATTGATATTCTTTAAGACAGACCTACTGAAGGAATAATTGGGTCCTGGCAAATCAAAATTTATATCAGTATTAAAACCTGGAATTACTCAGATTTCTCATTTTAAAATTTACATTGCTGAATGTAACTGAGAATAGAGTAAATAATGACAAAACATTTTGGCAGTGTAGTGATATTTAGTTTTTTAAAATGGTATTTTCTTTTCCAATGTTTGGTGAAACATTAATTTGCTTCTCTGTCATCTCCTGCTCCTGTATGCTGTCATCCTTGCAAAGCATTTTAGTAACTAATTAAGAAAGAAGACAATCTTAATGCCTTCTTTAAATGAATCAGTGTTTTTGTAAGATTAAAAATAAAATGGAGGCTAGTTATTTTATGAATCTGTTATTATTAGATAAGCTAGGTATTATTTTATTCTGTGAGCAGTAAGGGTAAAACATACTGATCTGACTTTTGAGTAGACTAGAGTGAAAGTCTCCAAATTTGGTTGTTCATCAGAATCACCCGGGAAGCTTTTTTAAAAATGCAAGTTTCTCAGCTCCACCTTAAATTTGTTGAATAAGAACCTCTAGGTTTAGGTCCAGGAATCCCTGTTTTTCATCAGATTCCCCAGGGTACTCTGATGCAGATCCAAGTTTAGGAACCATTGGACCAGAATATATTTCGCAATAGCAAGAGACAGAGAATGTCCTGATAGAAGTAACCCATTCACACATTTGGGATAAAATATTGCTTGTAGGTACTCTAAGTGTATCCAGATGCCTGGGAGTCAAATGGCAGAATAAGAAATAACACTCTGATAACCCACACTTATTCCATTTTCCATATGCCTGAGCCATCCCTAATTATCTGGACCTCTCTAATAATAATATAATACTAGGCCTCTATTAGTAATAGCTCTAACAATAGTAGCAATAGTATTTATTACGTGTGAGGCCCTGTTTTTATTTTATTTTTTTATTAATATAATTTTTTTTTTACATTCTATGATGTTGTGGAGCAGTTGGGAGGGAGGAGGAGAAGGGAAAGGGGAAGAAAATGGGATGGAAGAAGGAGGAAGGAGGAGGGGCAGGATTGAGGCCTGTGTCACCCCCCTCATTCCCACAGGGGAGACCAGAGGATTTCCAGCAGTGGCTTGGTAATTGCCGGGCTAGTTGCAAATGTCACAGGGTGTAGCAAAAGCCCTCACTGACCTTCTCCCCCGCCCCCAGCTCAGGAACCTGGAGCCCTTCTTGCTGCAGCTCAGTGGTCGTCGCTGGGCTGGTTGAAGCCCTGTTTTTATATATGTCCAGTCAGTCTTCTGTATCTGTAGGTTCCACATCCGTGGATTTAACCAACCACAGATCAAAAATATTCAGGAAGGAAAAAAGGATGGTTGTGTCTGTATTGAACATGTACAGACTTTTTTTCTTTGTTATTACTCCCTAAACAGTACAGTATAACAACTATTCACTAGCATTTACCTTGTATTGTGTATTATAAGTAATCTAGAGATGCTTTGAAGTATATGGGAGGATGTGGCATAGGTTATATGCAAATACTACACCATTTTATATTGGGGACTTTAGCATCTGTGGATTTTGGTGTCCGTGGGGGATACTGGAACCAATCCCCCACAGACGCTGTGTAATCTCCATTTAATCCCCAATATACCCTATGACTTATGACTTAGGCTGGCTAACTCTATAATTTATGCTGTTAACCACTTTGATGTGCTGCCCCTGAACATACCATGTGCTTTTTATACTTCCATTTTTTTTTTCTCATGGTGCTCCATTTGCTAGGAATCCCTTAGTTCCCAATCTTCTCTACTAAAATTCTACTTGTTCTCATCTTTACTGCCTTTAGACCAGATGAATTGTTCTTGATTTTGTATACAAGGAAGAAAGCAAACTAATATTTATTAATCTACCAAGGACACTCTATAAGGTAGATAATATTTCCTCTATCTTATATGTGGGTAAAATGAAGTTCAAGAAGGTGGGTGCCTTTTCCTAGAGTCCCTAGTATGTGGAGAAAGTAGATTTGAACCCTAATCTTTCTAACTCCCAATCTCTTTATGCCACACACAACACGTTCTGTCCTATGACATGTTGTTCATGTCATATCACAGCACATATCACACTGTAAGATAATGACTTGTGAATTCCCTGAGGGAAAGAAGCATATCCATCTTTGCAACCTACTTCTAGAAAAAGTGCTGTGCATATAATATGTGGTTAAACAATGAATTCTGAGGTTCTTCCATAAACCAGACCTGGGGAATTTTTATGGTGCCATTAAGCACACAGTTGGCAAATGTGGTTAACTTTACTTCCTCCTTCTTCAAAGTGTACAGATTACTTCTCAAGTCATCATGAACATGCCAAATTAACCTCTGAGGGTAGTTACTAGATCCTCTCTCTAGCCATGATGTGATTTAGTAACTATTTGAATTATGATTTCTCTCTTTTTGGAGGAAACACTTGGGAAAGATAAAGAAAGTAAGAAGAAAACATGGAGGGTAAGAAGAGTGGCTTTAAAATAATTCTTATCTTTAAAGAGCCAAGTTTTCACCCATGAAAAATTTATCTGAACTCTGTGGGGGAAGATAAAAACAAAAATGGTTGAATGCTGGTATTTGTTTTGCATGCTTGAGAATTCTATATTCTTCTCTTTGTGCCCTGAAGTTTAACGTAGAAGTGCAGACAGTTCTGATTTGACCTTAAGTGCCTCACCAATCTGCTCAGGGGACTCCCTTTAGGAATATAAGCTGACACCACCTTGCCTGAGCTTCTTTCAATCAATAACATGGCAGAGTACACATGATACGAATAGGCAGACTGATAAAAAAGAAAAGCATATCTGTTGATACAAATGGAACAGTAAATGGACTAGTTTCTATTCAAGGACTTTGAAGGAGAAATCAAGGAGGGAAAAGATGGCCAAATGTGAACGTGCATCAAATTAATTTTTTTCTGTGGGATGATTTCTTTTTCATTACTTGTGTTCAA
Organism: Cynocephalus volans; assembly: GCF_027409185.1. Classification (NCBI taxonomy): domain Eukaryota; kingdom Metazoa; phylum Chordata; class Mammalia; order Dermoptera; family Cynocephalidae; genus Cynocephalus; species Cynocephalus volans. The sequence goes on along the minus strand of NC_084468.1, from coordinate 129,131,980 downwards.
TGGTCAGCTTGTTCTATGCCTGAAAGGAATTTGTTACTCTGATTCTTGGAACAAGCCTCTTAAGAGTGCATTTTGTGACTGTGAATCTACAGTGGCAAAATTGTGTTAATTTGACTGACTAGAAATATTAACCATATTATATCAAATAACTGCCAGAAATAATTCTCTACCATGCCTTGTGACTTTATTTTAATTGATTTTTTTTTACTTTCAGCTTCTGTGATTTTTGTTTATTCTGACACTTATTTATTAAACGTATGAAGAAAATTGTTTTGCAAATTATTTTTAGTGTCTTTATCTTGTTTAAATTGTTGGGTTAACTCTTTTTCTTCAAAATTTCAACCTCTTTATTTTCAGACTCAATACTGCTGATTTAGCTTTTTGGGCCCACTAATGGCATTATTTTCCACATCAGCAGTCTATACAATTCAGCTGTATGCTTAGCAGTATCAGTTGATGTTTCACAAAGATTTGAAAGTCACTATTGAATATGATTGATTGTGTTGAGATATGTTAATATTAGGATTCCTGAACTATGTTATCGAATAAATCCTTCATTGTAGTAACAAAGATAACGCCTCTAACATTACTCATTTTATGTTACATCAGTAATCAGGCCTTAAGAGTAAACCTCATTTGTCTGCTGTAGAGCCCTCACATTATATGAAGTACAAGGTGAAAGTTCACACAAACATCATTTATGATAGTAGAATTTACCTGTCAATATTACCAGCAAATATATATTCAAAGAAAGATAAGCCCTGTTTCCTTTATCAGCCTGTTTCCTTCTCTCTATTTGCATTGGTTGCTGATGTTTAAAAATGAAGCTGTTTCGTTATGTTTATATATATCCGTCCAGACAAGATCAGGTCTGTTTAGGGTGGTATGGCCATAGACTCATAGAGATGGAAAATAGAGTAGTGGTTGCCAGGGACTGAGGTGCGGGGGGATGAGGAGTGAGTGCTCATAGCTACAGGGTTTCTTTTTGAGGTGATGAAAATGTTATGAGATTAGATAGTGATGATGGTTGCACATATTTGTGAATATGCAAAAGACACTGAATTGTCCACTTTAAAACTGTAAACTTGGGCCGAGCCCGTGGCGCACTCGGTAGAGTGCGGCGCTGGGAGCGCGGCGACGCTCCCGCCGCGGGTTCGGATCCTATATAGGACTGACCGGTGCACTCACTGGCTGAGTGCCGGTCACGAAAAAAAAAATAAAATAAAATAAAAAAAATAAAAAATAAAAAAAAAAAAAAAAAAAAAAAAAAAAAAAACTGTAAACTTTATGGTGTGTAAACTCTATTTCAATTTTTAAAAAATCAAAATTAATAAGTAAATATATATGTCCAAAAAGACTAATAATAATAATAATGTTAACCAATATTTTTTGAATGTTTACTAAGTGCCAGGTAGTGTATTATGTAATTAGCATGTATAAATTTATTTAATCCTCCCAGTAACACTAAAGTGTGGAAGAACTGTTGTTATCCCCATTTTATTGAGGAAACGGAGGCCCAGAGAGGGAAGATAAGTTGTCTAGGGTCACACGGACAGTAAGTGGTAGAGCAAGATTTAAGCGCAGGATGTCTGGCCCCAGAGTTCATGCTCCTTATGTGGCGTACGTGCTGGAGGAATTTTTGAGAAATGTAGTCCCTGTCCTCAATGGCTAGCTTTCTCATTTGTTCATATTAATCATGAATAGTAAATTATAGTAGAAGACAGACTAATAAGTGGCAGAATGATTGCCCCCTGATAGGTGCTGCTGGTATTCAAGAGAAAACAAAAACTGGTAAATGTTAGATAGCTCTCACAATAACTCATCATTATTTACTTAAAACTGAGATGCCCAGGAAAAACTTTAAAATTCCAAAACACTGAAAGTTAATACTCGAAGCACTTTTGTAGACTGCAGTATCTTTATTTTTACATGTGACTCCAGATACCTGTAGTAGTTATCTCTTACTAATTCTAATTTACTCCCAGGTTATTTTGAATATTTATACTTTTAGGGAAAATTTCCATTTGTTCCAACTTTCACCTGTAACATAAACTGAATATACATTTGCTAAAAATACGTTACACAATGCCAACTTAATATCTAGTGGGTTTATTCAGGAAGGAAGGAAGGGGCCCAAAGTTGTATTCTTTTATGGTTTTTAAGTCTTCCTCCTTTAAAGTTTTAGGCTGGACAAAATGATCCTTTGTTTTCTTCGCTTAGTCAAGTCAGTGCAGGGTTACTACCTATGTAAAAATAATAACTTGCTAATTTAATGTCAAAGCCTAGAGTGGATTAATTTCACATGATTTGTTGTCAACGGCTTTGGAGATTGTTGGCAGTTCTGGTTAAGTCAAAGCTCTGTATCAACAGTACCATTGACAGAACATTTGTACCATTAAGCCTTCAGACTCTTATTCAGCTGTCAACACATGGGCACTTTCTGGAGCCAAATACTCTCATGCTGTGCACTGCCTGCAGCTCGCCGGAAGCTCAACTTTGACTGAAAGGGTTGTTTTCTCTTCTCTTACTCTTGTTCTCATTTAGTGTTAAAACTTGCTTAAAGCCCTCCTTTTATTGTGAAAAGTACACATGCATGTGTCATCTCTTAAACCATTCTGATGTTGAGGTAAGGCACTCCAAAGAAATGCAAGACATCTTAACGAATAATTGATTAGAAGGGAGTCTGACCGTGTTAATTGTGAACTGCAGTATAATGAATGCTAAAACAGAGTCTTCTGGGTTTTTTTAAAAACTTGGGTAAAGTTTTTAGCACTAAGCCAAAAGGTCAGTGTACTGAGGTGAAATTTAAAGGAGTTTTTGGCTGTGCTAAGTTTTTTAATTGCTTTTGTCATTTACAATAGTTCTTTGATTGAAGTCTCATTTGTTATTGACTATGCATTTTTTTTTGTTGTTTATTTTATTTTTAATGTTTGTCTGCCAGAAGCCATTTTGTGGATATTTATTAGACGTAATTAGTAAGGTACGTTGAATAGAAGAGCCTAAAGAACTAGTGAAAAAAGAGAGGCACAAATGTTGGATAAAACAGTGAATTCTTTAGTCAACCACTCCAGCATAGCACAATGAATCAGAAACTTTCATTCATAGAGGCTGTGACAGTTTGTATTTTAAATTATTCTTTCAAGGAAGATTGTAGAAAAGAGCACCCAAATTTTATTACATGGAAGACATTACCAACAGTTTTAAAATAAAACCGGCATTCATTGTCTCCATCGAAAAGGACCGCATAAACAATTGGAGTTTTGTCAATCTGCACTAATACGTTAGTGAGTAGCCACATGTGGCTAATTAAATTTAAATTTAAATTAATTTAAAAATTAAATGAAATTTAAAATTTAGTTCCTTAGTTGCACAGTGCTTAATAGCTACATGTGTCTAGTTGCTATTATATTGAACAGTGCAGACTATAGAACATTTTATTACAGAAAGTTCTACTGCATAGCACTGTACTGGGCAATAATAGGGAAAACCAAAAGAAGTTTTTGTTTGTTTTATTGTTTTTGTTTGTAGTTACAACTTTAAAATATTCCTTTTATGGAAGTGGGACCTACAGCTCTTAGAAGAATTAATGTGAGAATTTTGGTATTCACCTTACTGTTATGACTAACAGCTCATGAATCTGTAAATACATTATTTTAGTAACTTGAGAACTGAAGAAATGCTGTGTAGATAAGCTAAACCATGTTTTTAGTACAAGTAGCAAATAAAGCCTTGCTTGTAGGTTGGGCAGAAGAAAAAAAAATCTGAATTGGAATTAGAAGTTTTTTTGTCCGTAATGAATTTATAACCCAAAAGCATTTTCAACACAGGAAATTCAGAAGAATTTTTGTCTATGTGATAAAGGAATAGTCAAGACCAAAAACATCTGGAAGGAAATACAATGACTTAAGAAAGTAAATCTGTTCAAATAAAGTGAGAACTTTTTTTTTACATTTTATAAAGCTGTTTTATTATAAAAGCAGTAAATGTCTATTATGTAGAATTTATAAGATATAGAAAGTGTAGACAACAAAATAAAATTCACTTGGAATTTCATCAATCGAGCAACTGTCTTTTTTAACAATTTGGTGTATTTTTCAGTCTTTTCATGGTTAAAATAATGTTGATAACAAGGACACCATTGGCAGCTAAGCGTGGCTTAGTATGTGCTGTGTGCTCTCCATGCATTTTATCATTTAATATTGACAGTAGCCCCATGAGGTAGAAATTACAGGTCTTCTACTACTTTTTCCACATTCAGAAACTGAAAAACTCTAGAAATCAAGAGCAAAACCAAATGTTTGAGTCAGGGCAACATCTGACCTGAAATGACATGCACCTCATTAAATATGAATACTAATATGTTTGCTACAGAATGTAATGTGTTTGATTGTGAAGTGCTTCCCCAGACCCCACTGGGGTGGTTACTTATATAAATACTGTTTATAACCTTTCAAAAATCTGAAGAATTGGAAACCTATCTGGCCCCATGATTTTTACATAAGAAATGAAAAATTGCCTTATCCAACTTTTATTGAAGAGGACAAAGGACATTAGGTAACTTGCCCAAGTCCTCATGGCTAAGAGGAAATAAGCCAAAACTCAAACATACCTATTTGACTGCGGAATTTGAGTGCCTAGCACATTGTTTCATTTGAGTAAAATTGCTGCATATTGAGGAACAGTAAATAAACACCTATCCATCTTATAGAACCTGAGCAGAACTTTCAGATATTGATAACTTAGTAATCATCACCCCCTTTCTTTATCATTAAGTGTAATAATTTTGAAGTATTATTCATCAGTAGCATGACATTTATTAAATTTATTAAACTTCCAAGCCTGAATTTAATTATTTAATGTCAAAACTTCTGTTAACTATGCATTAAGTAGAGATAAACTTTAATGGAGAGTACAGTCATAAAGTCAGCTACTATCAACCATGATGCATTAAAATAATATTTTGATGTATACTTTGTGATGTTTAAATCACATATGTGCTTTTTGCTGTATTTTACTAAGTTAGGTATCCAGATAAAAATTAGAAATTTAAATGCAAATATAGATTCTTGACAAAAAAGGAAGCAATTATCTGTAATATTACCGATTGTATTCAGTGTTTATAAAAATATAAGATGGTGTTTTGTGTTATCTTTTCTGGGAATACAGAAGATATAATAAATGAATAATCATTTTTTGTAAATCATTATATTCCCTATAATAACTGAATCTTAAGCTATAATAATGTGATCTTAATCTATAATAATCAGAGTGAGAATTATAGATTCCTTTGATATTTTGATCAGTTCATGGACCTCATGACTTAAATTGTTACCCAGGATTGTCAGTCTTCTTTTTGGGTGGTCTTCCTCATTGGATACTCTCCAATAAGAGTGGTATTAAAAAAGGAAATGGGTAGGATTGGGCACAGCCTTGATGAATACAACCCCAAAAGCATGGGCAACCAAAGGAAAAACAAACAGATGGGATTATATCAAACTAAATAGCTTCTACACAGCAAAAGAAACAATTAACAGAGTTAAAAGACAACCAACAGAGTGAGAGAAAATATTTGCAAAATATACATCTGACAAAGAATTAATATTCAGAATATACAAGGAACTCAAACAACTTTAGAGCAAAAAAAAAAGTAACAATTTAAAAATGGGTAAAGGAGCTGAATAGGCATTTCTCAAAGGAAGATAGATGAATGGCCAACAGACACATGAAAAAGTGCTCAGCATCACTCAGCATTCAGGAAATGCAAATCAAAACCACCTTGAGATATCATGTCACTCCAGTTAGGCTGGCTAATATCTCAAAGACAGAGAATGATAAATGCCGGCGAGGTTGCAGAGATAAAGGAGCCCTCCTGCACTGTTGGTGGGACTGCAAAATGGTGCAGCCTTTATGGAAAATGGTTTGGAGGTTCCTCAAACAATTACAAATAGATCTACCATATGACCCAGCTATTCCACTGCTGGGAGTATAACCAGAAGAATGGAAATCATCATGTGGAAAGGATACCTGTACTCCTATGTTTATTGCAGCACTATTTACAATAGCCAAGAGTTGGAACCAGCCCAAATGTCCATCATCAGATGAGTGGATATGGAAAATGTGGTATATTTACACAATGGAATACTATTCTGCTATAAAAAAGAATGCAATACTACCATTCACAGCAACATGGGTGGACTTCGAAAAAATTATATTAAGTGAAACGTAAGGCACAGAAAGAGAAATACCACATGTTCTCACTTATTTGTGGGAGCTAAAAATAAATAAATAAATAAATACACAAACAAACGGGGGGGAAGGGGAAGAAGACACAACAATCACAGTTCTTTGAACTATTTAAGACAAGCAAACATATATGATGTTGATGGGTGGGAGGGGGGAGAGGGAGGGGGATGGGAGGCTTCGGTAAAGGAACACAAAAATCAACTACATTGTATATTGATAAAATAAAATTAAATTTAAGAAGAAAAGGAAATGGAAGAGGCTTCCACTGTGTATTGGCTTTTCTTTTTTTTTTTTTAACTGTGCACTTGTTGAAATTTTAGAAAAGCGAGTTAGAATTAGCAACCTAATCCTCTTTGTGATTTTGCTTTGGTCCCTCCATTTTAATTGGTTTCATCAAAATAATTTTTCTAAAGCCTTCCAAATCCTTTCTTCCAACTTATCTACAAAGCAAGAAATAAATAGAGCATTTACCAATCTAAAAAAAAAAAATGTTTGCATCTGTTTGTCATTGGCTCTGTTTAGTTATGCAGTCATCCCTCAATCTACTTAATACTTACAATGGACCAACAATGAGTGAGACATTATTATACCGGGCAATGTGGAGGAATGTAAAAAGATAACTAGTGCATTTGTTTTTAGGGCACTCAGAGAAGAGAAAGATTAATTTTATATTAACTCATTTAATCCTTGCATCAATCTTATGAGGTAGGGATAATTATTATTTTCACTTTATAAATGAGGATACTGCGGTATATGAAGGTTTAACTATCTGTCAATGTCATGATTAACAAATAAATGGTGGAACTAGAATTGGAACACAGGTAGTCTGGCTCCAGAATCCATACTCGTCTATATTTTCAAATGAGAGGAGACATGAACTATGCCTTGAGTGACAGTGGGGAAGATCATCCAAAGGGAGATGTCATTGTGAGCAACTCTGCTCACAATTCAATAAAGGCCCGTTGTGTGCAAGACACTACAGAAATGAGTAAGATACAGACACTACCCTCAAGTAGTTTATAGCAGATCTTTACAATCTTTCTGATGATCTATTTAGATGCTATTTGGTTAAAGAATATGATTTCTATTTGATGGGTTTTTTGGCAGTTTGGTTATCTGTTGTATTTCTCAATGAATGATCAACAAATCACAAAATATTTTACCAACATTTTTTCCTTAAACTAATATTTGTTGAGTGCCTACTAAAAGTCAGGCATTGTGTGGGTGCCACAGAACAGTAACAAGCAAGATAGATTGTATTCCTCTTTCACAAAGTTTGCATCTGGTGGAGAAAACAAATGAGTGTTAAAATAAAATGTGATACATGCTATAATAGGAGAAGATAGGGAACCATGGGAGTCTATGTTAGAGACTTTAACCTGTTCTAGGGACCTCAGAAGGGCTGATGCCTGAAAGATGAGACAGTTAGGAAAAAGTAGGGAGTAGAAAAAAACATGTTCTGGGCAGAGGGAACAGCATGCACAGAGGCTCAGCACAGAGAATAAATGTGAGGGGTGGGTGACTTGATCAGCTTTGTATAGGTTCATTCCTGAGCTCTGAAGACCAGCTACCACAGTTTGAATGCCACTTTACTCTTTCCTTACTAAATGAACTTGAGAAAGTTATGCTTCCTCTTTAAGCTTCAGTGACTATCTTTTTTAAAAAAGAGAAATACAGTGTTGCCTTCTGTGCAATTGTGATCGTGCTTATGAAGTACTAAGCATAGAATAAGTGCTGTAGAAAACTTAGTTGTTATTGACTTAGAGGAACCACCCTGACTGCATGTGGAAAATGGATTGGAGCAGGGCTAGACTGGAGCTATGGAGATTAATTAGGAGGCAGATATAGTAATTGGAGGGAAAAAGAACAGTGTCTTAGAGTAAGGTAGTGGCAGTGGGGATGAAGAGGAGCAAATATATATATATATGAAAGTTATTTAAGAGAGAGTCCTCAATGAGTGATTAGTTGTAGAAGGTAAGAGGGAGACCAGTTAAGAATGACTCCTAGGTTTCTAGTTCTAGATCACTGGGTAGGTACAGAAAAACAGATGAAAAGTCCAAATAAAACCATGTAATGTACAGTTGTGTTAAATCAACTCTATGGATATAGATGAGCTATCACTAGGTAGTCAGTGACAGAGTGAGACTGGAAACACTTCTGACCTCCTGACTAGCATCTTTTCACTAAGACACACAATCTCCAATAGTAAATACCATGTTTAAGAAAATCAAATTATAAGAAAAGTACATCTTTGTGTGAATTTCCCTAGGGCACTCAATGTATATTCAATAATGGAAAGCCTTCTGGTTCTGTGTAACTATGTCATATCTATAATAAATTTAGCTAATAAATTAACAGTGTCTAATATACTCACTAGGAGGATTGTTCATTTAAAAAAAAAGAAAAGATATACTTCTCAAATGACTCTTCATAGTCAAGCCAGATATGGCTGATTTATTGAATAAGCTAGATTCTGTTGGGTGTAAGCACAAAGCAATATTACTGTCACTTATTAGCACTTCTTTACACTTGGTCTGTGAATTCAGTCCTTTCTTTTTTTGCATTAAATTTCAGAATGAACCCATAGTTTTTCCAGTCATTTTCAGGTATTAAAAAGTACAGTCCGCTAGAAGAAAACATAGAAAACATCTTAAGTCACAAAAACATAGCCATATATGAAGATTAATCAATTGGATTTCATTAAAGTTAAAAACATCTGTTTATTTAAAGCCACCATTAAAAGAATAAAAGGCAAACCACAGCCTGAGAAGAGATTTAGAATAAACACACCCTTTGTCAGATATCCGGCAAAAGACTTGTACCCAAACTACATAAATAACGCATACAAATCAATTAAAAATAGGGAGCACAATTTTAAAAATGGGCATAGATTTGAACAGACACATCATAAAAGATGATATCCAAATATCCATCATGTACATGAAAAAGTACTCAGCATCATAAGTCGTCAGGAAAATGCAAATTACAGCCACAATGAACTACCACTACACATGCATCACAATGGCTAAAATTTGAAAAGGTTGTCACAAGCACGTATTAATGCAGATTTCTAGTAACTGGAATTCTCATACATTGCTGGTGGGAGTGAGTAGAAAATGGTTCAAGTACTCTAGGAAACCATTTGGCAGTATCTACTAATGCTAAACATATGCCTACTCTGTAAATTAGCAGTTTTACTCTCAGTATATACCTCACAGCATGAATGCATATGTCTACCAAAAGACATGTTCAGGAATGCTGATAGCAACTTTTTTTTCATAAGCCAAATGGAAAAAAAAATTAAATGTCCATCATCAGGAGAATGGATAAATAAATTACGTTGTATTTATGTAACAGCACACAAAATATGAATGGAAAAGATGAGCTACAACATGGTTGACTCTCACAGACATAATACTGAGAAAAAGAAGCCAGACACAAAAGGAGTTCATATGTATGATTTCATGTATATGAAATTCAAGATAAGAAGAACTGACATGTGATAGAAGTCAGAATAACGGTACCTTTGGCAGAATTGGTATGGACTGGGAGGAAGTACAAGGGATCCTTCTGGAGCACTAGAAATGTTTTATATTTGGATCTGGGTGCTCTTTAACTAGGTATGTGTATGTATGTATGAGATATATATGTAAAACCTTATACTATGTTTGTTATACTTCAATAAGCAAAAAACCTAGTCCAGTCTAATGCCAAGACTCTAGTCTCTTATCTAATTGAAAGCTTTCCCCCTCTCTTCCCCTCCTACATCAACTCACAATCAATAATCCGCAGTATAGAAAGGAGAATTGTAACGAGTTTCTTCTCTCATCCTTGGGTCACCTCTCCCCCATTTGTGAGCCCCTTTTTATCCCCTCTAGGATCAGGCACATGGGAGGAGCAATGAGAGAAGAATGGGCAAAGTCTCATGTGTCTTGAGTTGTAATCTGGCGTTGATGCCCTCTGAAGTGTAGACATCTCCAAGGACTAATTCTTTCTGTCGCGTGGATGCTTCTGTGAGTGATCATCAAATTATGCCCATTTTAAATCTAAGATATAAGGGAATTGATTTAGTTCTCATCTGTTTCAGGCATTTACTAATGCCTTTGCATTGATTTTTAAATATGTTTTCATTTTTACAGAATTTGGCTGAATAATATGGCATGTGATCTAACCTGTATAGTAATGACAAAATGCAACTCTTACACACTCTTTAAAGTAATATGAAGTTATGATATCTTTGGCTACCTCACAATATTTACATGTCATGTAAATTATTTTATAAAAATCAGGCATTAAAAATTCACCCAGAAAATGCTGAAGAATGAGGATATATCTTCAAGAATGTGCAATTCAGGAAAGTTTACATGTATATAAATGATACATTTTTATGTACTGTAGTTTTCACCAAATAAAATCCATATGCTTTTTGAAAACATGACTCTTAGATGTTTAAAAGCTTGTCAAATACCATACAGGAAAAGAAATAAAGTTATTTTACTTAAGGTAAATCAATTTTCCAAATTTTCTCAAGCACATTTATGTAGGTACTGAGAGAAAACAAGAGTTCTTTTTCACGTTTTAAATACACAGCACACCAGCTGCTACCCCAGCTATCCACTAGAGAAAGGGAGAATAACTAAATTTCTGAAGCAATGTGTAGAACTGAATATATTGAAATCCCAGTGAAAGCTTTTGCTGTATTTGGTATAATAGGGAAAATTCCATAAGATATCTTAGATTACATTTTCTTCATGTTAATCTTCGTAGTTCTTGTGCTCCCCTCCCAGGTCAGTTTGTAAACATGCTTCATTCATTTGGAATGAAAACTCACACCTCAGAAGCCAGCCAGGGTTGGTAATTACAAGACATTTTATTTCAAATAGCATGACTACTCCTTATTGTAAACACTGAATCCACTGAATTTGGTTCAGAGAGGTGGGACCTGGTTGACCCCCATTTGTTATTTTTCCTCAAATATGTAAGTAGTGAATTTATATTCTAAAGTGTGTGGTTTTGATGAGCTAACATCAGCCTTTCTTGTATCTGTTTCCAAAGTTTATATTTCTGGTTTCATTTCAAGTGCTTTTTTGAAAGTCATTCTTCATTTATTATAAGAAGTCAATTTAGGTATGAGAATTACTCATCTTTTTTTTTCACAGAGCTTCATCTTTTCACCTATCCTGTGTTTTCTAAAAGTAGAAACAATCAAATGATTTTGTTCCTCTTAAGAAATCCCTGACAGGCCCATGACACTGGCTGCTGCTGTAGCTGTACATTTCTATACATAATTGATGACTTGGGGCCGAGCAGACAGCACTGGTACACAAACAATATAGATTACCATACAGTCTGGGTTTTTAGGCCTTTGAATTTTCCATTTCTGAATAGAAAGAATTCATTACCAAATAACAAAAATTCCAGAAGGAGTAAGTTTACAATAGTAATAAATATTCTTCAGAGGACAAAGCATTGGCTAGCATAGAAGATTTGGATGGTCTTTTGGATCCTAACTTTATTATCCTATCTTCCACTCTAGCCATTTCTCAACTTAGCAGCACAGGTAATGTTTGGTTTTTCTGACATTTTGGAAGTAATATATATTTTTTTTAAGTTTTAGTACTGAGGAAAGTTGAATTCCAAATAGCACTTTTTATATGTATTCCTCAATTTAATTGCCCTTTCTGTTTCTTTGATTTACCAGAAAATGAAAAGGCTAGTAGATGTAACTGGTTATCTTTTCATGAGGATTTTGTGAGAGATTCGTTTCATGGGAGTGGTGGTTGTTAAGTCCCATTCACTATGCCCCGTCTTTCTTTTCCTCCAAACACCATGAGCACTCTTTCTTGTCTCCAGGCTTTTGTACATGCTGTTCCCACCCTGGACCATTTCTAGTACCTCCCGCCTCTACCTTTCTTCTCTTGGCCATTCCTACTCGTCATGCGAGTCTCAGTTTAGATGTTCCCTCTTTCAGAATCCCTTGCTCAGTCAGGTGAGTTTAAGGAAAGCAGCCTTTCCTGTTGTCTGGCCTTTGCCTCTTTACTTTGCCACAACTAGACTATAAGATATTTTAGGATAGAGACCAGGTTACCTTCATCATTATTTTTCCAATCTCTAGGTTATGCCTGACACAGAGTAATATTTACTAATTATTTGTTGAATGAAACTACAAAGATCCTAGTAATATAAACTTGAACTTTAAACAAAATAATGATATGGATTTAGGTTTTAGATGATTAATTTATAGACTACCTAGATTTTCACTTTGTTTTTCTTATAGTAGTATATATTATTAGAAATGCTGTGATAATAGAAAAAATAGATTTAAATTACAATTATACATTTAATGACTCATGAAACTATTTTGTAACTCCAAATGATCGAGTTAATATAAATAAAACCAGTGTTAGTTAAGAAATAAACATAGCTGAAAAATTGCAATTCAGATTAAACCCTGTGGGGGAGAGGGGCACATATTTATTAATTGTGAGGGTTTAGGCAGCTGGCTAGTACAGGGAATGGAACCTTTGAACTTGGTGTTACAAGGCTAACCAACTGAGCTAATGGGACAGCCCCCTACTTCCTTTCTTAAAAATATAATTTCTTAGAAGAGCAAAGAATTTTTCTAAATCCTAATGTGTACTACCTAAAAAAGAACATCATTTTAGTCATTATTTCTTGGACTGTCCTTATACTTTAATAAAATGAACAGATGTCTTTTCCTCTTTTAACCAATGAAGTGTAGCAAACTGCTAAAGCTCTCACACAAAATGCCTGTTTGTTTTGTTGTTATTGTTGTTGTTATTTTCTTAACTCCACTTAATTTCAGAACATACTCCACAGCTCCCCAATAGAGTCAATCATCAGTTTGCAAATTAACTTCCTAAAGTTTGTGAATCGGTTCATTGATTTCTATAAGGAATAATTTTGAATTTCAATTTTATAAATGGAGATTAGGCCCATAAATGCTTTTTCATCCATAAGAGAACTGAACTACAATATAGTGTTATGGGCTCTAGAATAAACCTGTTTGAGTTCAAATCCTTACCTCAAAAATTGCTAACCTCTGTGTGCCTTGTTTTCTTCATCTGTACATGGGGATAATAATTGTGCCTACCCATTGGCTAGTTTTCAGAATTATATTACACTTGCAAAGTATGTAGAATGGTATCTGGCAGGTATGCTCAATAAATGCTACTTATTATTATTATTTTTTATTAATCAGTCCTAGAAATAAGAAATCATTTATTCCTTTATTTAGAAGTATGAATTGAGCTCCTACTATGTCCCAGGCATTTCACTAAGTGCGGAGAATATCAGATGGAGTAAAAATAAGCATGGTCCTTACCTTGGAAACCTTAAATGTCTACTGGAAAAGACACAGACATTAATGAAAGAAGCACATAAATAAATGGAAAATTGCAACTGTGATATGCACTACAAAGGAGATCCATGGTGCCATGAGAGAGTTGATATGGGTAGGAAAGCTCCCTTGCTGATTGAAGGAAGGTGAGATATCTGCAGGTGAGAGGGAACATAGAGCCCAGTCAAGGAATGGAGCAAGGGCCCATGGCTGGAGTATGAAGAGCCAGGTGGAAAATGGGGAGAGAAGAGTTGGAGAGGTTGACAGAAAAAGATCAGACAGGATGTTGTAGTCCACCATTGGAATAATGGTCTTTTAAAACTAATGGGAAACTAATGAAGGATTGCATTTCAGTGTGGAGAATGGGTTAGAGTCTCCCAGAGTACAAGAGGTAAGAGAAGGTAGAAAAAAATGCTGCCTTCCTAGATGTAGCATTGGTCCCAGGCTAAACTTTGAAATCAGAACATTTGCCATTGCACCCTCTGGACTTCCTCTCCATTCCTTCTCCTACCTGGGTCATTCCACTGAGGTCCACAGTCTTCATGCCACTGTTTACCTCTCTGCATCAAGCTAGTCAGACCCTCTTTGCTCACAACAGTACCTCCTGCTCCAAAATGTTCAACCTTTCCTGCTTCTAACCAAATCTCATTCTGAAAGAAGTTTTAGGTTCATATAAGTATTTAGAGGAAGCATACTGAGATGTGAGCAATTTCACCTCAGGAACGGTGTTTTCAAACTTTTTGGACCCCTTTACATTCTTAAAATTTGCAGAGGACGACAGCACTTTTATTTATGTGGGTTATATCTATCAGTATTTACCATATTTGAAATTAAAGCTGCTAAATTATTAATTTATTTAAAAATAATGATAAACCCCATGATATATAAGCATACATATTTCTATGAAAAAATAACTAGGTTTTTCAAAACAAAAAGAAAAACTAGTGAAAAGAGTACCATTGTTTTACATTTTACAAATCTCTTTAATGTCTGCCTTAATACAAGACAACTCATACCTGCTTCTGTATTAAATCCGTTTCAATATCACATGTCATGTAGCCTCTGGAAAACTCCACTGAACAATAGCAGGAGAATGAAAGTGAAAAAGGTAAATAATGTGTTAGTATTATTATGAAAGTAGTTTTTTTATCTCACTGACCTCCCCAAAACGGTGTTAGGGACTCCTGAGTCCCTGGACCACACTGTGAGAACTTCTGCTCCAGAAGAAGACATGCAATTTAAAAACAAGATGCTTATTAAGTCAAAAGACTCACCAGGATGGCATTTCAGATAGTCTAAAAAGTGAATCGAAAGAATTCAGGAAGTGTGGCTCTAATCTATTTCTGCTTTTCACCACGCCTTCCAGGTGTCTGTGTTTGAACTCATTAAATTCTCTGAAAATTCTGAATAGTTTTTAGTGTTGGTAGAGACTACTGTGAATGTTTATACAATATTTGAAATTCCTGAAATGTGATATTTTTGCCTTGGTTCCTGGTGTAAGGATTATTCCCCATTCAGAGTAAGTTGTGATTCCCACATGAGCATCAGGGCACTTAGCTTTCTGTGACACAGCCTTGCCTAGAGACTGTAGCTTCACTGTGTTTGTCTTTCAAGAAGAACTGATTTGTGAGGTGTACCTAAAGTAACAAGGGGGTTTTTAATCTCTGTGGTCTCTTCCAGTTCAGAAATGACATCATTTTATATTATTTTCTCATGTGACACACAGGCCCTTTCTGAAGGCAGCTAAAAATGTTTGGAATGATCATCATTTAAAAATGATTTTGTCTTCTCTCATTGACACACTTGAAGAACAACGTTCCTTTAGATGAGTTTTGTTACATTTGTTAGAAATTCATTTTCATTTATTTTAATCATAACTTGTACCTATAATATTAAGTTCCACTGTCACTATTAGTGGGAACAAATCCTACCATTTTTCATTTATGTTAATCATGTATTTCTCTCCATTTAATATTAAATATTTCACATTTTTCCTTCACAATTACAGAAATACCTGCAGGGAGAGGAAGACGATGCCAATGGAAAAAGACTGATAAATCTGTGCTTCTCTTTGAACCAGTAGCTCATCGTGGACTGTTAATGCTCTATACCACTACAGTTTATCTCTCAAAACTGTAGTAATTTCTGTTCTTTAAAGAGGGGCATACATGAGGGATAAAACATTCAGGAAGGACAGCTGAAAAGTCATTTGCACTCCTTCATTTGAACTGAAATTCTTGTTTATCTTTGAGATGTATTGCTCCTAGATAAATGGTTAGGAACATGTTGGGCTTGGTCAGAAGTCACAAATGAGTGGCCCCAAAGCCACATGCAGACCACAGATGTGCTTTCTTTGGCTTGCACAGTGGGGTGTGTGTGTGTGTGTGTGTGTGTGTGTGTGTGTGTGTGTGTGTTTGTTCACTTTTCATCTGAATTTGAATGCATATACTCTGTGTTTTCTATGTTGCCCCTACTCCCTATGATCTTACACGTAGCCCAGTTCATACATTTACTTTGCCAGTCTGGCCACTGTCAGTATTTGAATTAGCAGCTTCAGCTCTACAACAAGCAGTTACATTGAAGTAAAAAAGAAAAATAGAGGGGCCGGCCCGTGGCTCACTCGGTAGAGTGTGGTGCTGATAACACCAAGGCCGCACGTTCGGATCCTATATAGGGATGGCCGGTTTGCTCACTGGCTGAGCGTGGTGCTGACAACACCAAGCCAAGGGTTGAGATCCCCTTACCGGTCAGCTTTAAAAAAAAAAAAAAAAGAAAGAAAGAAAAATAGAACCCAAGAAGATAACAAAATATACTGTGATATAATAAGTCACCTAATCGAAAATTATTTGACAAGAATATGTAATTACTGATTTTTAAAAATTCTGGAACATATGAAAAAATAACTTTAAAGGTAAATGAAAAATAGTCACTAAAAGGCTAAAAATGACATTTATTATTATATAAAGATTTTAAAAATAACAACACAGGAGTTAGGGCATATTATTATGAAAGAGGGTTGTGTCTTCCTGAAAGAGGTCATCTATCAAAACTTTGCTTTTGCATTGTTACTTTTGTTATTCATGTGGCATTGGTTTATCTATAAAGAATATTTAATGTATATTTAAATACGTATAGAATCAACCACACAACTAATTTGTCAGGTGCAGAACTTTGCAGTGCTGGTTTATCTGGAAGGTCCCACAGCACCACCTAGTGCCCTGTATTTTATTTTGCATAATATTTTTGTAAATTTAAAAATTCTGATGACCACATTTTAGTATCAAATATGGTACTGAATAAATATATGGCTTGGGCAATATTATAAGTAGAATGATATAAATTAATTCCTAATGTTTAATTAAAAATTTTAAGTGGAACTCTAAAAAATAATGTTTGTATAACAACTATTATAAAAATCTACTGGCTAAAAAAAAATTTACTAGTGTCTCTAATTCACAACCAAAGATACTCTTTATAAGATTGTTACATTGTGTGTAATCTAATGAAGCAATTGGTAAGTTTTTTGTCTAAAGCAGATGCTTACTCCTTTTATTTTTTTATTTGCTGTTCTTTAATAAATTGAAGGTAATTTTTCCAGGCTTTTCGTTGAAGTCCATGAATCCTAAGTCTTCATAGATGACACTAATCACTACCATATACCACAGTCTTATCAATTTCAGACAAAATAGTATAACCACTTTTTAAACTGGAATTGTGAGGTATTAAGAGATGGATAAAATATTTCTACATTTAAAAATAAAACAAGTCAAAAGAATGAGGTGCACTTATCTATTCTTTTATGGAAAGAGCTCTAAGAAATCTAATGAAGTGAGAAAAAATAAAGCTATGTGCAGAATACTGTGTATACTATGATTGTCTTTTAAAAACTGTATAAATTTGAATAACTTAAGAAGGCTAGATGGGTGGGTTGGTAGGTAGAGGAATAGTGTATGATTTTCCTATCTGTAAAGAGTTACCAGAAACTGTTAATGTCTCTGGGTTGAGTGGGATGCTACAGAATTTCACTTTTCATTTTGTACTTTTCTATACAACGAAATTTTTTCTTCTAATGTGATTCATTGTATTACTTTGTTTGAGGTCAACAAGGGTTATTTAGGTATTAAGATATGAGCCATTTACTTTTTCCTTGTGATATTTCCCTGTATTAAAAACAAAACCTAATTTTTGAATTTGAAAAAAAAAGAGACTAGTATTGTGACATAGGGTAAGCATTTATCTTATAAGCTTATCCTTTTAAAAGGCTTTGTGAGTATTTTTTGTTATAGAGCGTGTAAGCTCCAAGCAGGCAGAAAATTTTATCAGCTTTGCCACACTGTATCCTTGACTTCTGTAAGAGTATCTGGCACATAGCAAGTGCTCAATAAATTAGTGTTGAATGACTGAATGAATGAGAACATATTACATTGTGTCCAACTATCATGTAGAATACAATATAGTAATGAGATATATTACGGTAGAATTTTACTCTATTTGCATATAAATAATACATATGTATAGTTACATTCTTATGTTTGATGTCATTAAAACATGAACACTGGTGAGAATTAGTTCAAAGTTTATGTAATATCAAAAACACTCAATTATACTTTCAAATGTTTGGGTATAGCCATTTTGCCTTGTTTTGGTTTTTGCCTATTCTTAATAAAAGACTATGCAGCTATATTTGGAATTCAGTCATAATGAAATTCAGTCAACCTGGTTAGTGAAGAACAGCAGTCTTCTCATTTTCCTTTTATATTTCAGTTACTGATGATTCTATCATATTGGCTTAATGGTTGCTACTTTTAAAGTTCCTGCAGTTACACTTATATTAATCATAAAATGCTAATTACTTGTTAAATATACTCAATTACTAATTACTTATTAAAAATTCCATGATATTTTATAGCTACCTGTTAGTGAAAATCCATTCATAGTCATCAACTGTATTGTTTTATTTTAAACATACAGTTGTTCTTACTGATGAGGTATGCATAGATTTTTTTCTTTTTTTTAACTGCCGAAGTGTGTAGAAGTTGCCCTCTACTGGGGAACTAGAAAAATTATGTTGACATAGATTTTCAGTTTCCTTAAAGACTCTTAGTTAAATTCATTGATGTTATTTACCAGATGATCACTTCTTGTTCTCTGGCACTTTTAAGTTCCAAATATATTGAAGTGCTTAGCAGAGTACATTTTAAAATAAATACCTGAGTGAATATACCTACAGCCATTTTTGATTGAAAATATTGGCTATTCTTTCTTAAACATTTCTTAGTAACCACACTCAATAGTTAAGGTCTAGAAGTAATTGTATTGGGATGAGTCTTTACTGAAACATTAAGGGGAATAATCGTATATAATTATACAATCAAAAATGAGTCAGTACTGTTTTTAACAATTCACCATAGGAATTTTGGGGATAAAGGTCTAAGCATTCTCAAAAATTTTTAGCTAGCTCCTTTTTGTTTTTCTGGGTCATAAAGTGAAATTTGATTATGGTAAAGTAATTTGCTTGTTCTATTAATTGTTGAACTTTTTATACCAGAAAATCACATGATCATAAAATGGCAAAGTCCATCACCAGTTCTTATAAACTGATAAGACAGTGTTCTTCCTTTCTCCATCATTGCTTTTTCTTCTGCCTCCAAGAGTTCTGTCAGGCTTTGTATAGCACTGCCCTAGAGAGGTTCAGAGTCCAGGATCCATCTCTAGGTTGTTCGGACCCCAATATCACACTGTATGTTCTTCTTCTTCTACCCACTGATATTTACTAGACATAAACATGTTATTAAGGAGAAACCTGTTTAAAATTGACATCAATGGTGGGGAGTAGGCAGGGAAAGAAGAGACTCCCAAAAGTCAGCCTGAATATCCAAATCCTACTGCCTCTTTGCCTTGGGGATGGGGGAAGGGAGGGATTTGTGGACCATGATGCTCACATGAGGTGCAAATCTTTCTTAGGACCATCGGTTAATTGCCCTTCTTCTCCTGACTGATGTCTTTTTGAGTCACACAATTCAGGGCCAGTTGTCTAAGCTGTAGGAATGGTTCTGGCTGAGGACTATGATTAAAACCAGAGTAAATTAGACCACTGATATATGAGACAAGGCAAGTGGAGTGCAGCTGTCTCCATTCATTTTGTCCATCTTACACTCAGTATTGATCATCACAGCTAGATATAGCAGCAGTATGTACTGTCATCTACACACGTCCAAAAGGAGTGGATGAGCTGTGCCAAACCAACTCATTTCACATGTGCAGACATGGTCTGGTGTTTTTGTTTATTTGTTTGTGTTGAAGGTTTGTTGTAAGTCTGAACAATAGTTTTGATTAAATCATTATTTTGAATGTCTTATTTAAAAGAAAAGCAATTTTTCATTGTTCTAGAAGTTTATTTTAACATCTAGAGGTCTGCATTAAAAACCCTGTCCTCAAATCTCCAACAAATCACTTTTCATTACCTCCTTTCTCCATCCCCATTGACCTTCATACTATCCCTCTCCTCCATCTTCCACATCTGTACCTTGCTTTTGCAAACTTTTGCAAAAGTGTTCTCCCATAGTCTTGTTGCAATTCATGGACCTTTTGCCAGGGAGTTGGGGGGGGTGGGGTGAGAGAGTACTGTTTTCAAGATTTCATTTCCTTCAAAAAGCCCTTCCCTAATCTGTTCTAATTATCTATGTCTCTTTTGCCTTATATATATGATAAATGATAAAGTGCTGAGTAATAGCTTTCATGTCTTTCATATGTGAGTTTTGCTCTACTCAACTGGTTTGTAGGAGGCAGTATGGTATCAGAAATAAAGAACTGGGCAGGGAATTTGAGATACTTAGGTGCTAGTCCTTGTGTTTCCACTTACTCGGAGGCTGTCAGTGAGAGATACCACCTCTTTGGGCCTCACTTTCACAATCTGTAAAGTAAGGAAGTAAGGAGGCAAATTATCCCTAATGTCCCTTTCAGCTCAAAGTCTTTGATTTCTCTAAATTCTCAAGGAACTCTTCACCAGTGTACAAATATGTACTTGTAGAGACCATGGACTCTAGAGCCAGACTACACGGCTTGCTTTCCATTCTGCCACTTACTGCTTGGAAATTCTGTACAATTCTTCTGTATGTGTACCTCAGTTTTCTCCTCTGTAAAATGGGAATCATAACAGCACCTTTCTCATAATTTGTAGTGAGGACTGATTGAGTTAGTACATATAACAATTCTGACACATATACACAGTAGTCATTCAATAAATGTTAGCCTCATTATTATTACAAACGTTAGGGTTTTAAAGCATTTCAGAAAGTGTGTGTTTCTCATCAAATGGTTATGCTGCTCCCTAAGAGAGGCATTCATTTGTTCATTTGTTCAGCAAAAAATGTATGTGCTAGGCACTGTTCCATTACAGACATTAATGAGCAGAATGGCAGAGACACATTGCGTGTTTTAATCCAGTGGGAATAAATATCCAGTGTTACTCTAGTGACCTAAGAGAGTTATTTGGTGCATTATTTTCATATATTCCTCCACCACTGGCAGGTCATAAATGTAATCTTTGACCCTATGTTTGATTTATATTAATATTTTGTATTGATTTCCCACAATCCATTTCCTGAATATCTTTTTTTTTTTTCTTTAACTTTCCTATTTCCTCCTTCCCCCCTTTTTTTCTTTTTAACATTTCTTCTTCCATTTGGACCATCTCCTGACCTCTCAACATTTGTTTTTATTTCTTTTGCTTTGTTCTGCCTCCTGACACTTTCTACAGTTTAACCAGTCTCTATAAGCTTCTTTTTCCCACCTATAAAATTGGGATAGTCAATTTACTGAAATTTTAAATTAGTTAATGTTTGTAAAGCACTTACCACAGTTTCTAGTACATACCAACAGATGTTGGCTATTGTTATGATGGTGGTATTTGGTGTCAACTGAAGCAGTGATTTTAAAGCATGAAATGCTACAAAAGAGATTTATCTTTTTTGAGAGATAAATTTCTTTTTTGAGAGATAAAGAGATCCTATTTATAGGATCTGAGAACTTTGGCAGACCATTGCATAATGTGTGGAACCATCCTCTTGACATTTTAAAGAGAGCTGTGCTCCTTGTGTATAATGTTTGCTGTGCTCTAATGATGGCTGTCCCATGTATTCTCAGGGACAATAAAACTGCAACATCTCATTGCAGCTGTGTGCCCATGATGGAAGCCTGCAGGCCGAAATGAACCCCAGCACATCTTGCCTTAGCTATGAAAGCTTGAGTCTTTATACTCTAATCAGCAGAAAAATAAATTTTGACTTAATGTCCTTTTGCTGCCACCTTGGTCTAATATATACTCTATAGATAAGCATTTTAAGAAGCTTCTTTGGAAAATTATTTATTGCATGTTAAATCTATAAACTTAGAAGATATATACGTGAAAATTTCTTGGAAAATTCCCTCATACATCCCACTTTGGGCTTTAATTGAATTTGAAATTGTTTTTATCACTCCATCTAGATAGAAAAAGCCAAGTTAATAGTTTAATGCATGTCTATGAGTTGACCTAGCTTGAAAAGAAGATTCACTTTTTTAGTTAAAAAGTTAAAAGAGAAATCATGAGTTTGAATGCTGTTTTTCATTTTTGCCTATGTTACTATTATCATCTATATTATTAGCAATGTACATGTTATTCCTCTTTTGTGTTCTTGTGTTTATCCTTTATCTTTTATACAGCTCTGGATATTATGACCCTGAACTCCACACATATTGCCTGCTATTCTGCATTCTTAATTTCCCACTCCCCACTGGCCCCCTCCCTTTGCTTTCATCATCTTTGGCAAGGAGAACCATCTTCAGATTAGAAATGGTAAAGTAAATATTGGCAAAGGGAAAATAGGCCCAAGATAAGCAGACTCTATCTGCTGGCCCAGATAAATAACTTTGTTGTGTCCTGAGAAAACTAACATTTGAGATTGCTGAATCACTATCTTTGACAAATCATAAAGAAAAGAAGCAGAATCAGCAGCTGGGAATGTGCAAATGTCACTGCAAATATCAAAAAAGGGAAGAGTGGATTTTACAACTATTAACTAGTAATTTTGACAATCAGTCTACAGAAAAATTGAAGGAAGGATAATTGAATAGTGGATTATAAAGAGTTACAAAGGAATGTGCTGTAATATTTAGAAGCAGTATGAGTTCACTAAAAGGCAAGTTATTAAAAATAAAAGTTTGTTACACTTCTTTTTGAAATGTAATTGCCAATTCAAAGCAATTGTTTAGATCAGAGATATGCCAACTACAGCGCTGGGGGCAAATCTGACCATGTCCACTTGTTTACTTATTGTTTTTGGCTACTTTCCAGGTTCAACCGCAGAGTTAAGTAATTGCAACAGTATGGCCTGCAAAGCCTAAAATAATTATTATCTGGCAAAACACAGAATAAGTTTGCCCACCTCTGCTCTAGAGTCTAAGTTCATTCTTTTTGAATTTTAATATGCCTACAAATTACCTGTAGATCTTGCTAAAATGCAGATTATGATATAGTTGTTCTAGGATGGAGTCTGAGATTTGGCAATTTCTCACAAGCTTCCAGGTGAGGCCAATGCTGCTGGTCCTCAGACCACATTTCAATCTAGTGAAGATCTAGATTTCAAAAAGATATTTAGCAGATTCCCACATTTTAGAAAAAGAGAGAGAGAATAAATTATGAGTTGGAAATCGGTTCAGTTGGTTAGAATCTTGCTTATTTGAATGATCATGTCTAAGGAGTGCTAGAGTATCAGTGTCACCATAGAGGGAAGGTTTTTTTTGGTCATTTGAAAATGATTATCTGATTATCATTTCCTTATATGTGGATGATAGCTCAGTAATAATATTTGAAAGGAGCAATAATGAGCATGATAACTCATATATTTAGATGACCAATATCAAATGGGTTGTTGGTCTGCTGGACATTTCCTCTGTTGGAAGACAATTCTCTGTGTGTCTCACATTTCCAAACACCTTATGAGCAGAGGTACTGCCCTTTGTTCTTGACTATCTTTTCAGGGATGTTTGGTACACTGATAGCCTTAAAAGGTGGAAATAGTATCTTCCTGTGGAGCAAAGGGCATTTCTGCCCATTATAAAAGATTTGGGTTCCTTAAGTTCCCCCACTGCATGTGCGGGCAGCCATCTAAGCCCATCTGCATCACCCCACTTGACTCAGGAGCTAGCGGAACTGATGCCAACATCATACCTAGGCTGTGAGCAATAAAACCCTTTGGCTCTGACCCAGGAGTCTTGCATGTCTTCTGCATCATACATGTAAATGTGACAGGCCAACTTATCTTCAAAGTATGGTAAATCTCAGACCCTTCACGATGTTAGACACTCTTCCCCGTTAGTCATAACACATGTTTCTAGTCACTGACTTTCCCTTTCCTCTGCAACCCTCTTCTCCTCATTTTAGTCGAACCTTCCACCTTCTACTTAATAGAGAAAAGAGAAGTTCTGAAATGGAAATTTCTTCCACCTTCAAACATCAAGCATACACGCCTGTCTTCATCTGTATCTACTCTATCCTTTTCTCTTCTTTTACAACAGAGAGGTGTCTGTCCCACCTTTCTACAGTTAAACGCTCTAGCTGTGCACCGGAACTCCTTCCCTGCTGCCTTTTTAGGTGCATTCATACCTCACATTCATTTCCCTCAAGTTTCTGCTCTGTTTTTCACCTCCTCTTTACAGCTAGACTTTTTGAAAGAGTTGTCCAAACTCTGTCTCTTTTTTTCTGTCTTCGTTCTCAGCCCTCAATACAT
Organism: Cynocephalus volans; assembly: GCF_027409185.1. NCBI lineage: Eukaryota > Metazoa > Chordata > Mammalia > Dermoptera > Cynocephalidae > Cynocephalus > Cynocephalus volans. The sequence continues at coordinate 129,107,608 of NC_084468.1, read as the reverse complement.
TCCAATTTAACTTCCACAATAGTCATTCCATTGAAATTGTTTTCTTCTAGGCCTCCTATGAGTCTCAATCTATATTCTATATTCATTAACTTCCTATCTTTTCTGTAGCAGTAAACCACCAACTGAGGACTCACTCAGCTTCAGTCCATATATCCAACTACTTAATGCTGTTTCTAATCAGAGGACTTGCAGACTTCACAAACGTATCATCTTCCTCAAGAAAAATTAATCTGTTCATCCCCATTTCTACCTTGGCTCAGTAATTGGCTCTATGATCTCCTATTTGGTCAAGAATCATTTAATTCAGAAAACTAAGAAACTCTTTTTCCTTTTTATCACCCCCCCATACTTAATCAACCAGTCTACCTTTCAAATACTTCTTGAATCTGTTATGTCTATCTTGATCTCTAAGGTTCCATTACCTTAGCCCAAATCAACTCCTACCTAGAGTACCAAATAACCTCCTAATTAGTCTCCCTCCCTTCAATCTTCCACTTTAATCTCTTCTCTAAACTACACCCAGAGTGATTTTTACCTAACCACAGATATCATTATGCCATTGCCACAGGCCACTGTGCCCCACTCCCCATGTATGGCTGCATAAATTCTTTCAGTGACTTCCCCTTACTTGGAAATGAAATCCGAACTCCTTACCATGGATCACTAGGCCTTTAAGGTCCTCTCTCACGGCTGCACCCCACACTGTACTCTTCACTTTCAGTTTCTGTGTGTTCTTCTCACTTCCAGACACTTTATGCAGCCTCTCTCCCTGCCTGTGCTTTCTTTCTCTCCCCGTCCTGTGTTCTGCAACTCTTTTGCCTGAAAAACTCCCACTCTTCTTTCAGTTCTCATCTTGATTGCTCTCACTTCCCTGTTAGGCACTCTCATAGCTCACTGAGATATTCATTTTGAACAGTCATCGTTTTAATTGCTTATCCGTCCTCTCTTAAAGAACTCTGAAGGTATTGATTGTGTATGTATCATTCACCACTGTACCTCGGCATTTAATGTCCTGGCAAAGTAGTCACTAAGTAGATATTTGTTGAATATATCAGTGACAAATTGAAATCTGAAAAGGTAATAGGCCAAATCTAATAAGATAATGTTTAATATGAATATATATAAGACACTTAATTTGGTCTGAAAAAAGTCACAATCTTTTTGTGAGAATAAGATGGTAGAGGTATTTCTTAACTGAACTTAGAGAAGAATGAAATAAAATTGTTTTCTATGATGGTTACTTCTTATGGGAATAGACCATGTATTTACCTTTTCCCTACACAAATCATATCTGATATATAGTTAGTGCTCAATAAATGTTTGTTTAATTAAATGTAATGTCATTGAGGCAAGGCAGCTGCCATTCCTGCAAGGACTCACAGGGTGATATGTAACTTAATGGGGTCACCACAAACCAGGTATAGGTCCTTAGCTCTGCATGTCCAGATACTGTCATTAGCATACCTCAGTGTGGTTATGTTCTAGGAGACTGATGCTGCCTAGTCAGTGTGCTCTCTTCCTATGAGAAATACTACTTGGAAAACAAAATTATGATTAAAAGTTGTCTTGGTAAGCATGGTCTCATACTAGAGAGAATTAACTGGATGGTTTCAGTGGCCAGCCTTATCTAGCTCAAGTAGTTTGATGCAGTTGTCTTCACTATAATGCGCTATTCCTAGTAAACAAACCAGAATGCTCATGCCAGCTGCTAGGATGCCCTATTCCCTTGATAAAGCTGTGAACATACTGCTAACTGTTTAATGTGGGCATGTTAAGGTACTTAGTCTGTGAAGGTCCAGTTTTACAGGGTACAGGCAGAGGAGGGGAAAAGAGGCCCTCACTCACCAGTCAGCCATCACTTTCTTTCCAACTGCCCTTCCCAAGGCTCCTAATGCCTCTTTCTTTCTTCTTTAAAGTTAACTCAACTATACATTTTGACATCCATGCTTATAATATCATATTCTTTAGAGACCATATACCCTGACCATTTTGTTCAAATTTAGGTATCTCCAAAATTCCTCATACCACCTCTTTGTAATTTACTGTTTAGGATTTTTTGGCCAGTCTCACTCATTACATATTGGTTTGACATAATTTTAATCTTGAATAAACTTTTCTCTAACTTTTAAAGATATCGCTATATATTAACCACAGGACAACAGAAGACAGCCTGCGTGTTTTAGTTGGCATTTATCTTTTTTTTTCAAGTGATCTTTGCATTAATATAAGAACAAAAGTTCAGACAAAAGGAGTTGTCAAAGTATAGTTTTTAAAAAGTTAAAAAAATGACCGACTTTTTTACACATGTAGAATGAACACAGGACAAACATTTATTTAACTGAATAATGAGAGAACCAGCAGTATAGTAAAATTGGTTCTGAGGAGAAATGGGGGTTGTACAGTTTGTCAGAAAAGCATACTGAAATAAGTTTTCTAAATTAGAGACAAACTGGCTAATTCCTATAGGTCAATAAAACATAACCTTCGTGGTTTTTTTTTAACCAGACAGAAATCATTTATATCTCTACTAGACAAAACTCTGTAAATTAACATGTAATTTCATAGTCTGGGCCTTAACCTATAGCAAATAGAAGTCAAACATAGGTATATTCCTCTAGGTAGTTAAGTAATCCTTGGATTGGCCTGTTAGATAATGCTCCAGGATGACACTGAAAGGAAATGCAGTCCTTTCTTATGCCTCATTTCCAAGTTTCAGTCAATTTTTATTAAGTGAGTTCTGTGGACCCTAAATTCGTCTGAGTGAGTGTATGTCTAAGAGAAGGTTCAGAACTCTACCCAAAGAGGAACAGGGAGAGGAACTGAGGGATTTTAGCCTAAACGAGACTTAGTGTGGGGACTAAAATACTAACAAAAGCTAAACAATAGCTAAAGAGGGCAAAGATTTTATTTACATCATTCAAGAACATCAGTTAAAAGGCCATCACAAAGAAAAAGGTTGAGACTGACCTTAAATTGCTCCAAGGGGAAGACAGGGCAACAATGGGGTGGTTTGGAATCAATATAAGAAAGAGTTTTCTCCTCATGAAACATCTTCAGCCAGGCCATTGTTTGCCTTGAGAGCAAGAGTGTTTTCCATCTGGAAGTTTCTCTGGCACAGGAACAGCAATGACAGCTCACATCACTGGTGAGGATGTGAGGCAGACAGAGAGATTCATACTTCAGATGAGGACTAGACCAGGATGTCTCTAAGATCCCTTGCAAAACTGAGATTCAGTAATTTTGCAAAAACTGAGTTAATGCATTATCCTGGAGACAGGAGCCTAAGAAGTGAGTTTTAGTATCTGTGTGAGCACTGTGGTTGTTGCTACAAAACCTCTTGATAACATTTTCTATTTAAAAAAATTGTTTACTTTAATTAAGTTTACTTTAAATTTTGCCTTTTTTACAAGTCCTATTGCTGAAAGAAGTACATTCAGTTTTGTTGCTTTTTTGTTATTTGGAGTTGTTTATATTTTAATGCAACTAAATCTCAGTGTCTCAGATTTGACACTTTTTTTTCCTTTTCCACTAAAGTCATCAAAATATATTTACCCAGTTACTCACATCAGAGGTGTAAATGGATTTTCTGAAAGTTTTTCAGGAGACAATGAAAGCCAGTCACTTTGTGACTTGACTTCTGCAGGTGTTGCAATCAGAAAGCTTTACACATCATTCTAATCGCAAGGATGCTAAAACTGTCTTGACCTTGAATCTGCAAGGAGGGGGTAACATCTTTTGCTACAAGTGCTCATTCTCCCCTCTTTGGTTTTATCCATTTGTATGGAATTTACTTAGGAGAGAGAAAGGAGAAGAAATCAAATTGAGCCTTTTTTTATACCCAAGAGAAAATGACATGTTTATTTGACTTTCCAGCTTTCAATGATTGTTGCTGTCACAGTTTAAATTTTTAGTTCACCCTTTTTACCATTGATATTTGCAAAAACTTGACTTTAAAAAAAAAAGTATCAGTCATGTCACACGAAGGCTTATTTCTCAATTCGTTTCATGTTATCAAAAAGACATACTGAGCCTTAAGCTCTTCTCAGGTTTACTCTTAAAATATAACTGTGAGGAAAAAGCATAAGATTGCAAAGATTTTATTTACATTATTCATGAGCACAGGCTCTGGAGTCAAGGAGAGATTGAATTCTTGGTACGTCCTCTTCTTGCTTCCCTCGGTCTCTCTGAGTCTTAGCTTCTTCACCCAGTAGATGGGAATAATAATAGTACCCACCTCCCAGTTGTTGTGAGGATTACATAAAATAACATAAAGTCCTTAGTACAGTATCTGACATAAGCACTTCATAAATGTTAGCTATTATTATTTTAATAATAATTATGATGACTTCACCAAAACTTAATTATGGTGCTCTTGTCAGAGTTAATGCATCACAGCCAACTTATTTCCTAATACAACTGAAAAGTATGTTTCAGCATTATGCAATAAAGTTCAGTCTTAGTTAATGAACTTGAGCAGCCATTCTTGAGAAAATAATTAGGAATATTGAATCCAGAATTAGAAAATACATTCTACTCACTAGGTAACTTTTAATATTTAGGAACAAATATTTTAAGTCCTTGGAAAAGCTTCAAAGAAACTATTGTGTGTTGGTAACTACACATTTGAACTATTCAGGCAGGAAAACCTGTAGATAACAGTGCTCTGCTTTTCAGAATGAGGTCATCTCTAGGAATTGATCTTCAACTTGAAACAAAGATTATATAGCAACTAATTAGTATATACATGTCATAAACAGAAATCTGTAGAAGACCATAGTGGTTGCAGAAATCTGCTCCCCAGTGACCAGTAGTATAGTGGAGTCAGTTCTGGACTTAGAATTGGATGAAGTGGGCTCAAGTTCAGGCTTTGCCATTTATTTGCTGTGTGACTTTGGGTTTGGTTGCTTGGATTTTCCAAACCTCAGTTTCTTCATCGGTAAAAGGGGGCTAATATATAACCCAATTCCCTTAGTAGGGAGGCGTCAAATTTTAAAATGTACATGAAAGTGCTTAAACAAAATACCATTAATAGTACTGGTATTATTACTAATACTATTACCATTCCATTATTGCAAAGGAAAATGAAATGGGTTCCCATGTACTATGTAACTCCAGTGTGGCATCAGCTCCTCCAATGCAAGACAAATGTCCCCAGAGTGGTGAATATGCTCATCCTTCTTTCGAGTGAAAAATCTTATTCTATCACAGATATCATGCCTGTTTCTCAGAAGTGTTATAATGCTATTGATATTTCATAATTAACATCAATGCAAGTTTCTATTTTCTTTTACCTGAATTTAGGTGAACTGATAGACAACAAAGGTAAAACTGGTTAGATTAAGCTAAGTCAAATCCATTCTCCTTCTACTAAGTCATTTACCAATTCATTATACCCTTGCTTTAAGTTTTTCAGTAGGTTTCCATTGTTAATAGGATCAAGTCCAAGCCCTTCTAGTGATCTGGTCTCTGACTTTTCACTTCACACTTTTCTTCTGCCCTGCACAACTTTTTATAGTTTTTGAGTACCCCTTCCTCTTGGAATATCCTTATCCTCTTTCTGCCAGATCAGTTTCCATTAATTCTTCAGCCCTGTTCAGTGTCTCCTCCTTGTCATGAAATAATCACTTCCTCCTTCACACCACTTTTTCCCCTTTGCACCAATATCCTTATGTATCATTCTGTATTAAACTTTGTTCATAGATCAGTGTCCCCTACTGGATTATAAACCGTTTAAGAATAGGGATCATGTCATATTCACTCTTAAATCTCCACTGATGAGCAAAATACCAAGCATATCAGTGGATGTTCAATAAATGTTTAAACAAATTGACTTGAAATCTGATGGCTTCCACATAGACTGAAACAGCCAGATATTTTCATTTCCATGTGGCCCTGTAAAGTTTAGAATTCCTCCTAAAGCATGAACATATTTCGTGTCGTTGAAGGACGGTAGCCCTTCTGTGTTAAAAATTATTTCTCCTAAATGTGCTTATGAGAACCTGTTTTGTAGACACCAATAGAGTTGATAAGCCATAATGCAAATTTTAATAAATAGATTTTAAATTATGGCCCTTAAATTATATTATTGTATTCCCTTCTTTCAATTGCAAAAGTTTGTACAATAAAGAAGTATTTATTCTATTATATATTAATAGAATAAGTCTGTATGGATATTCACATATGTATATGCCCAAGAAAGTCATGGTAGCAATGCTCATATAAGGTAAGCCAGTCCCTCCTGGACCACATCTAAAATGATTTAGTTACTATAATAACAAAAGGACTTCCACATAAATATCAAAAGGACCTTTCTCTAAAAGTAATGAAGTGGTCCCAGACCTGGATCCTGGACACCATCTGGATATAGTGTCTCTCTCTCTCTCTCTCTCTCTCTCTCTCTCTCTCTCTTTCTCTCCCTCTCTCCCCCTCCCCCCGACTCTCTGAAATTTTAAAGTTCCAAGTAGAATTCATTAATAAAAATATGAAATATTTTTTCTTATATAAATCATAATGAAGTGTTGAGAGATAAAGGAAGAACTAAGAGAAGCGAATAATGATCTGCTGCTCTAAAACTGAAACCTGTCATGTTTACTCCCAACTCAAACACTTAGTTTTAAAGATTTACCTTCAAGAAACCTAAAAGCTTGTATCCTGCTTCATCGGCAACAGCTTCAGACTGTTCCCTGTCATTGAAGAAAACAAATCTTTTGCTCGTTTCTGCCTAGAGGAGGCAGAGGGACTGAGGTGGTCCTATGTGGCTGAATTAGATGAAAGACTTGCCTTCCACCATGGAGACATGGAGTCTAATCAAGTGAAATGAGTTTTGAGATCCCGGCTCATTTCCTAGGGGAGATCAGTTCACATTACAAAATCATGACATCTCATTCATCACAATTGACGTGGTCTTTGCTCAGGAGAGGACCCCAACTGGGACTAAACCACCTGTCTTCTCTTGAAAAGGGGCACTTTATCCAAGTTAGAACTGAAAGCCTTGGAGTGAGAAAGCTTGCCAGCCACCAGCTTCTATCCATGTGGATGGAAACTTAGGTTTAAAAAAGCAAAGATGAGTTTAAGGAAGATTGGTGGTTGTACTTTAATGATGCCAAATACAAATAATTGTAATAGAAATGTTAAGGCAATATAGTAGGGAAAGCCAAGATTGGGGTTCCTTCTTTTTTATCTTCTAGATTTTATTAAACGGAAGTGAGAAAGATAAGGCTTTTCATGCATGAGAGTTTAAAATGGCAAAGAAAGTATCTTGCTTTCCAGTTTGATGAATGATCGTCATCTTTCTCATTTCTTTCAGGGCATCGTTGTGACACCCCTGCTACTGCTGCTTTTTGTGAGTATTTCGATGTTGTCTTTAATATCTTTTATGAAAAGCCATGTACAACCTTTTAAGAAATGTCATTAGAATAAAAATGAAAATTTGAATTCTTTTGCACCACGTTTTGAACTGTTCTTCCAGTTGAGCCATGCAAGTAATAACACTCAGACACAAAGAAGCTCTACAGTCTTGTGATCCAAGGATAGCATCAGAACCCGGTTTTCAGGCCTCCAACTCCTGTCTAAATCATTAATTATTACAAATTAATGACCTGTGATACATGGCACAAATGTGCTGCTCTTTATTTTCTCATTAGTGAAACTAAAGTGATTGGTAGTGACCCAGCATTTGATAGTGTTTGACAGAAAGGGCCTTAGACCAGGGGATCACAGGAAGCTTGGCTTCCAAGGCTGGTACTAATAACTAGCTTCCTTACCTTGGGAAAGCTGTCTTGATTTTTTTCATTCATAAAATGGGAAACAATAACACGTACCCCAGTCTTTTTCACATGGAAAATGAAATGCTTTAGAAATAAAAAATCCTAGTAGATACAAGCCACTGGTTAACTAAATAAAAATTGTTCTGAAAACAAGAAATGCTAATTAACTGTCTTATTTCTTTTGGCACTAAGCATATGAGAAATTAGATGAAAGATTATAATAGAAATTAATGTTATCTCATGCTGAGCAAAGCATATGCAATCATGAATGATACCTAAAATATTTTATGAACTGCATTTTTTCATACACACATCTTCCAAATATAAATCATTTTACTTATCTCTGAAATGTAGTAGGGATGCATTTCTGGGAATGAAATGTAGCTGTTTGACTAGCACCATTTGTCAGCGAATTAAAACTATGGGGAAAATTTATTTAATTATAGTGTAATTACCCAAGTTGGAATTCAATTAGAGTAACATAGTGAGGGACTTCATTTCTTACCAGCTGAGTAGAAAATAGGGAGGGATAGATATACTACAAAACAGTTGGATTCTGTATCTTTCATGAAAGACATTACCTTTAAGTAATAAACCTCAGCCTTACCCTCCCTTCTGAAATGTTGGCTCCATTCTGACAACATAAGAAAAGTCAAATAACCAGATCATTTCCCTCAGCAGAACAAACCTCATTAATTTGGACTTTGCCAATTCAGAATTTGTAGTGAATCAGGTTGAAACTAAAGTGAATATTTGCATTGATTTGCAAGAAAAGACTTGATATGTGCTTACCTGCTCACTAGATGTGAGGAACTGGAATCATCCCTCATTGTTTTTTTCTAAGACCTGGGATCACAAGTGAAACTTCCTAGGAGCAGCCCTCATGGGGCACAGGATGCAGATCAGTCTGACAGTCAAGGGACTGGTGTAGAGCCCAGCATCTAATAAGTACACAATAAATGGCTGCATAGCCTAAGTTTTCTCCATTGCAGAAGAGTGGCATCTCTTACTCATGCGACTCATTTAAGAACAGCAGGGGAGAAGTTGCAGCCACAACTCGGTGGCTGAGACTTAGGGTAACACTTCTGAGTATCTCAGAGTCTGGAATCTTCAGGACCCTGTTTCAGCTCATGATTAATGAATGAAATGAGTACTTTTCTCCTTCTCCTTCCCATCTCCATGCCTTAGCAAGAAATTTTCTCAGCTCATTAATCCTATGGCATTATGTTATTACAAGCTTTCCCCTACTCACAGTTTCATGAGCTTGTAAGCTTTGGTTGGTTCAACATTTTAAAATAAGAGAGCTACAAGAATAGTAAAAGAGATTCCAGAACCCTCGACTTAAAAATTTAATGCTGTCCCTCGGAGCCAGATGGGCTGTCCCAATAGGTTCAGTGGCATCAACACGTGACCTCAACAAGGACTTCTAGTTTTATGACTTTAAATCACATGCATAGCATACAACTGTTTTTGTTGCCATACATTTTACAAACAATGGGAATTTTTTAAACATTTGGATTACCAGGCCTCATTGCCTGAGCAAGACAAGAACATTTATCAGTATATTTGGATTAATTCTTGGTATTTTCAGTATTCACATAGTTGATCCTTCCAATACTCTGGCCTCCAAATTCCTGACCTCTTCTCCAACAAGCTTGCCCCCCACTTCATCTCAGCCATCTACCCATATAGTCAGACCCTTGACTTTGTTACTGCCAATAGCTTCATCTCATCCCTCCATAACCCGTCCTCAAATGCCTTCTCTCTGACCAACAACTTCTATTTTCATGACTTATCCCCCAAATCAAAAATTCTTCAGACTCTCTGGGCTGGCCAATTCATTTATGTTATCACCTTTACAATGTTTCTAACTTTATCTATGCTACCATCATATCCCATCTTACCTAACCTAGATCTCGTGGTTCATAATTATAATTTCTTACTCCATACACCATCAACAATCTTGGTCATTTCTTACTGCTTCATATTTACCTGAAGCAGATATGACAAAGCACCAAGTCTGCTGAAATCCAACTCTACACCTTCCTGCATATGTACGTGTACACACTGGAGCAAATGCACACTACCATACTGATTAGTCTCATTTGAAATTCATGTCAACTAACTGTAAGTGAGCCAGGCTGTCCTACTACCTTCACCTAATTAATTTACTCTCCCACTCTCTAGATAATCATTTTACACCCTCTCTTTGCCTCTCAAGTCTCTAATGCCCCTTTTTTCATATCAACAAATGCAGAAAGGAAATTAGCTGATGAAGAAATAAGAAGCAGTCAGAGAACTTTACATGATCTCACCTACCTGCATCCATAGCCATATTCTTTGCTTTATGTCCTGTTTCCATAGATAAACTGCCTTTGCTTCCCTCTAAGGCCAGTCCTTCCAGTTATGCCATTCCTTGTTGCCTACTTGACAATATGGTTTACACAAATATTCCTCTTTCTCCTATATTATCAAATTTTCTCTCTCTACTGGATCATTTCCATTAGCATAAGCATTCTGTAATTTTACACATCTTAAAAATTGAACCTCACTTTATCCTACCTACATTCCATTTCTGTGTTCTTTTTATAACAAATTTCTCAAAAAAAGTTAATTAAACTTACTTATCACTCATTCAGTAATATGTACTCAGTTCTTCCTATATGCCAAGTATTGTCCTGGGTGCCAGGGATATACCAGTGAGCAAAACAGATGTTTCTTTGCTCTTATGAAGGTTACGAATTCGCGGAGAGAAACAACCAACAAATAAGTAAAAAATATGGTATGTAAGACGGATGATAAGTGCTGAAGAGAAAAATAAAGTAAGGAAAGGGAATTAAAAGTGCCAGAGTGCATTGGGGGTGAGGATTGCTATTTTAAATAGGGTGATCAAGTTTGGACTCACTGAGAAAATGATATTTGAGCAAAGGACTGGAGTGAGTTTATTGAGGCTAGAGTGTTCCAGGTGGAAGGAACAGCAAATGCAAAGGTCCTGAGAGTATGCCTGATGTCCTTAAGAAATATCAAGGAGGACACTGTGGCTGAATGAAGTAAGCAATGGGGAGAGCAGATAGAGGTGACATCAGAGAAAGGGTGGGGGGCAAATAATGTAGGACGTTAAAGTCCTTTGTAAGGTCTTGGAATTTTAATTTGAGAGTCAAGAAATCATTAAATGAGTTTCAATCAAGGGAATGGCATGTTCTGATGTACCTTTTAACGGCATGATTCTGGTTGCTGGGTTCAGGATAGATCATAAAGGTGACATGGTATAGTGAGGAAGACCAGTTAGAAAGCTGATGCAGTATCACAGTCAAAGATGCTATTAGCTTGGACCAGGTGGGAAGCAGTTGGAAGCAGAATTTGAAAGTAGAACTGAGAGAATGAATGAAGGTTATGAGGGAAAGAGAGTCAAGGATGACTCTAAGCCTGAGAAACTGGAAGGATAGAGTTGCCATTTACTAAGATAGGAAGGTCTGTAGGGTTGAGAAGTTTGAAGGAATTCATAAAAAATTCAGTATTGGACATGTTTAGATTGAGTTACCTTTTAGATGTCCAAATAGAGACATCAGGTAAGCAATTGACATATGAGTCTGGAATTCAGGGAAGAGGTCTGAACTAGAGATTTACATTTGGGAGAGGTCAGTATTGAGATGGATTTTAAGTTAGAGTGGAAGAGAGTGAGAATAAAGAAGGAATGATAACAGAGGACTAATTTCTAGGGCACTGCAGTATTAAGAGATCTGCAAAGAAGACTAAGGAATGACACCAAGAGATTTTGGTGTTCTAGAAGTCTAGCAGAGAAAATGTTTCCAAAAGGGGAAGTGACCAACTACTGAAAATGCTGCTAATAGTTCAAGTGAAATGAAGTCTGAGAATTGACCATTGGGTTTAACAAGGTGGAAGTCACTGGGGACCTTAACAAGAGCTATTTCAACAGAATTGTGTAGTTGAAAGCCTGATTGAAGTAGGTTCAAGAAAGAATGAAGGAAGAGTTAAAGAGAGTGATAATTGATACCTCTTTGGGGGAATTTTGCTGTAAAGGGTGCGGAAAATGGGACAGTCACAAAGTTAATGAAGGATCAGGAGAGGATTCTTTTTTTTAGGTGGGGAAAATTAGGAGCATATTTGTATCAATTGCATACTCCAGTTGTAGAGGGAAAAATTGATACAGGAAAAAAGATAAGAGAATTCGTGTACCCATGTCCTTGAGTAGGAGAAAGGGAGTAAGCTCTAGTACATAAAGGGAAAGTGTGGCCTCCTAAGCATGTATAGTTCATCCATAGTAATGGGAAGGAGGCCATGGAAAATAAGCAGAGTTACAGGCCAGCCCCGTGGCTCACTCGGGAGAGTGCGGTGCTAGTAGTGCTGAGGCCACGGGTTTGGATCCTGTATAGGGATGGCCGGTGCGCTCACTGGCTGAGCGTGGTGCAGACCGCACTGTGCCGAGGATTGCAATCCCCTTACCGGTCAAAAAAATAAAAAATAAAAATAAGCAGAGTTACAATCGAATTGGCTAATGTGACTATAGCAGCTTGTAAATTCTCTTCCGATTGTCTATATTTTCTCAGTGAAATGGGACATAAGATTAGTGGTAGAAGAAAAGAAAGGCAAGGAGGTGTTGCAGATTTAACAAGAGAGAAGATATGAAATAGTTATGTGGAGAGTAGAGAGTGAACAGAATGGGGATATGTAGTGGGGTCCAGCACTACTAAGGGCCAGCCTCAGAGTCTTTACATTTTCTGTTGGTTCAGCCTGGATTTCTTCTCCTAGATGATCCAAGTGGTTCCTTCCTTCACTTTCATCAGGTCTCTGGTCAAATGTCGCTTTAGGAAAGACACTTTTCCTGACTACCTCATATGAAATAATATTCTCCATCATCCTTTTCCCACTTATCATGCTTAATTGTTCTGTATTAGTCAGCATTCTCCAGAGAACCAGAACCAATAAGAGATGTCCATATACACATATATGGAGATTTATAGTTGGCTCATGTGATTATGGAGGCCTATAAGTCTCATCATCTGCCATCTACAGGCTGGACTAGTAGGAAAGCCAGTATTGTAATTCAGTCCAAGTCTGAACGGCTGACAACCAGAGGAACTAATGGTATAACTCTCAGTTCCAGTCTGGCCTGAAGGCCTGAGAACTGGGAACTGGAAAGCTGGTGTAAGACCTGCAGACCAAAGGCCTGTGAACCAGGATCCCCAATGTCCAAGGGCAGGAGAAAATAGATGTCCCAGCTCAAGAAGAGAGAACAAATTTGCCCTTCCTTTGTCTTTTATTCTATTCAGGCCCTCAACAGATGGTATGACGCTCATTTGCATTGGTGAGGTTGTATCTTCTTTACTCAGCCTACCAATACAAATGCTAATCTCTTCCAGACACACCCCAAAATAATGTTTTACCAACTATCTGGGCATCCCTTAGCCCAGTCAAATTGACAAATAAAATTAAGCATCAAATGTTCCTCTTAGCATGTATTATCACATAACATACTAAGCATTTCTTAATTTGTTTATCTGTCTTCCCCAACTAAAATTTAAGCATCATGAGAGAGGAGGGACTTTATCTGTTTTGGTCACTGCTGCAACCCCAATGCCCAAAATAGTGCCTGGCCATGGAAGCTACTCAAAAACACTTTTTGAATGCATGTTTGGACAAATGAATGGATGCATCTGTCCAAAGAGTTATGTTAAGGCTATTTTTAATATTAGTATTTCCTTGATACATGCTCTACCTTCAGTGACACATTTCTTATTATGAAGCTACTTTGAAGGGACTGAGTTCACTTTCCCTCACACTCTATTTGTAGAGAGGTAGCACAGTATGGTGAAAAAGCTTAAAATTTTTGGTTCAATTTGCAGCCAGTACTCATTGTGTAACAATAGATTTTCTCAACCTTCTCAGCCTTGGTTTTTATATCTGTGTAATGAAGATTATGATAAGATGAAATGAATTAATTTTTGTGGACGTATGTTATAAACTGTAAAAAGCCATGCAAATCTTAGTTACTTAAACTTGATACTTCACAGAGAAAAATAGAAAATGATCCTAGGAAGAACATCAAAGTTTTTTTTTGTTTGTTTGTTTTGACCGGTAAGGGGATCGCAACCCTCGGCACGGTGTGGTCTACACCACGCTCAGCCAGTGAGCGCACCGGCCATCCCTATATAGGATCCAAACCTGCAGCCTCAGTGCTCCCAGCACCACATTCACCCAACTGAGCCACGGGGCCAGCCCAACATCAAAGTTTTTCGAAAGCACTCTCGTGAAATGCAGCAACAGGCCAACTAGTTCAGACCTTAATGATGAGCTGAGTCTTAAAATTCAAAACTTCAAGATTCTGTAATCATATGTAATCTATAGTCTTACAATCTTGTTTGTAAATAAGTTTAATTTTTATCATGGCTAACAGTGAGAGCAGTGAAACTTTTCCTACAATATCACCTTTTACTCCTAGGATCCTGTCTTAGTCAATTTGGGCTGCTGTGACAAAACACCAGAAACTGGATGACTTATAAGCAGCAGAAATTTATTTCTCAGTTCTGGAGGCTGGGAAGCCCAAGATCAGGATGCTTATAGATTCATTATCTGGTCAAGTCTGCTTTCTGGCTCTTAGATGGCTTCTTTTTACTGTGTCCTCACGTGGTGGAAGGGGCAAGCTTGCTTTCTGGGATCTCTTTTATAAGGGTACTTATTCCATCCATGAAGGCTCCACTGTCATCACCTAATCACTACCCAAAGACCCCACTTCCTAATAGCACCCCCTTGGGGGTTAGGATTTCAACATGTAAATTTGGGGGAGGGAGAAACATTCAAACCATAGGAGACCCAAAGTTATTTCACAAATATTACCTCAATTATCTTGATAATGTATCTCTGATTTGGCAAGGATAGAAATCATTGTCTTTATTTATATTGTCAGTGGATATACTTCAGTCCATGGAGTTCGTATCTATGAGGATAAGTTAAGGCGTTGTGCAGCTTTAAAAACTGCACTTATAAATTCATTACTTGGAATTTCAAATTAATTTTCTTTCTGAAACAATGTTACAAGTGACAAGTGTTCACTAGCTTTTAACTTCTACAAGGCCAAGAATTTGCCGTGTCTTATTCCTTACCTTATCTCCAAAGTAAAGTATTTAATAAATATTTGTTGGAAAGAGAGCCATTGGGTAATGAATGATTAGAAACATTCAAATGATAAATGAGTGGTTAGAAGGTTAGAATCTCAGCCTGACTCATAAAAACTTAACTTTTATTTGCTATGAAAATAAGTTATAGTTTTTTAATATTAAACAAAATTTCCATCCTTTTACTCAATGTTTGAGTACCTACTGTGCACTGTGAATGTTACGAAGATTAATCTGACATTGATCCTTCCCTTAAAAAGCTTATTGTTTAAGAGAAGATAGGATATATGCACAAATAATTAAAATCCAAGGTAGAAATTATAAGAATCACAAGTATTATGATATTTCAAAGGAGCTAGAAAACATTCCATTAAGTGGAAGTAGTTTGTTATGATGAATTTTGTACTAAGTGAAAATTTTTAATTTGAAGAGAATGAGAAGGTAGATGGAAACTTTTAATGTCTCTCAAGGCATCTCTTGCTTACTTCAGATTTTTTCATTTGCATGGTTCTGATTCTCTGTTATGTTTAACATCCTTAAAAAACTTGCATATCTTTCCTTTCCTTTGATGTGGTTTCTCACTAACACTGTTTAGCAGCCATTATTATGGTCTTTATTCTGCAGCATATAATAGAGAAGATTGAAGGACAGAATTTTGAAACTTGAAAAGTAGAGTGCATGGTATAGTAGTTAAGATGATGGAATAGACAGTCCCTGGTGTCACTCTTTCCCACAAATCAACCAATTTACAACTATTAAAAAGCAACAACAACCAAGCTGGGGCTGCTAGAGTTCAGGAGAAGAGGAGGAGAGACCTACAGAGTTCATGAAGGCAAGAGAAGCCACATTGAGAGAAAGAAAGGATCGCTCGGACCATTTCAAGCCCTGGCCGCTTCAAGGCTTGAGCTGGTGAGCACACGGAGCAAGAGCTGGCAAAAGCCACAGCTGTGCCCTTCGTATGAAGTTGCTTGGAGGCATCAGGGGAGAAGAGGGCTGTGGTGGCCCCAGGCCAGCAAGACCACTAACCGGGTTCCTGTGGGCCCACATAGGAGCAAGGCGCCACAACAACTGAAAAAAAAGGAGCCACTCAGAGTCCAGTGAGTCATTGCAAGGGACCTGTGCATGGCCTGTCCCATGGGAAGTGTTTGGAGTGTGGGCAGCGGGGGAGACTGGCTCACCAGGGGAACATTAGAGCACAGCATGGACAGCTGATCTGCCCTCTAATCAGCACAGGACCACTCAACGGAGACTGGTCAGAAATATAGAACCGCAGGGGGTACAGTTTGCTGAAAAGACTCACGCCCAAACCAGAGTCTCCACACAACCAGGTGCACTGGACCTCACAAGACCCAGAAGTGCTTACAAGGTCAACAATTAAAACCTGAGCTGCACAAAAAGCATTCCCAGAGAATCAGCAGCAAAGCAGCTATTTTGCTCAACCACAGGGCTCAAGTGCTGGTTCCCTTAGGAAGTTCCCTCCTTTTAAAAGTCACCAAAGGACAACAAATTAGTGTCAGTGTATAAGTGGTAGGAACAGTGAATAATCCAACACAAAACTGAAAGGAAAAACAGAATACTCACATATCAGAGACAAAGTTTGATATTAACCAGTAAAGGTCTAACACCACCAAAGAGCACCTAAAACCTAGAAGGACTGGAAACCCCCTGGACCCCAAGCCAGAGAGTGGGGAGCCAAGGGCCTCAGCCATGCCCCCTAACATTTGCAACCAACCAGCGATGACCACCAAACTGCCACAAGAAGTGCCCCAGGCTCCCAAGCCAGGGTGGTGGGGAGCCAACAGCCTCAGCCATACCACTCTGACATCTATAACCAGCCCAGCGACGACCACTGAGCTGTCACAGGAAGCAACCTGGGCTCTTGAGCCAGGGCATTGGGGGGCCAAGGACCTCAGACATGCCCCCCTGAAATCTGCATCCAGCCCAGCAACAACCAAGCTGCTGCTGGAAGCCCCCTGGCCTCCCCTGCCTGAATGAGGGGTATGCCACAGGCCTCGACCATGCTCCCCCTCCAACCTCCTCCTCCTACCCTATTTCCCTCCCCCTTTCCTTCTCCCCCTACCCCTGAACTACTCTGCAACATCTTAGAATGTAAAAAAAATAATAATATTAATGAATAAATTTTTTTTAAAATAATAAATTTTAGAAACTGAGGTGGCGTGGGGGGAGTGGGGGGGGATGAAAGTCCCTGGTGCTGATTTGGCTGTGAAGTCAGGCAGTTGGGTTATAAATGCTGGTGAACAATACTAGGATAGTTGATCAGGCAGTTTGAAAGACCTTCTTCTGTGGACTTCTGATCCCCTGGAGTCTCCTTCCTACCTCACACTTTCATCCCAGCTACATCTTGCTTATTCTAAGAAGAATGAAAGGAAGCAAAGTCTAAACTTCTCTCTTACTCCCTCTGAAAATTAAGAAAAAGGTCAGAGATAACTGTTCGAACTATAGAAACAGATCAGCTTCTATGTAACGGTGACCTAAGGAAACCTGTATTGGATGGTGTTGTCATGGCCTCAAGCCCCATAATTCTGCAAACCACTAGTTTATTTAAATAAGATCATGCTTGGCAGAAGAAGGTCAATAACACTTTGAGCTTGCCAATACCTTAGGATATTTGGCAAGCATTTGCCTATATGCTCACCCATTCAGTATCATGTAAGCACCCCTTAAATAAGCGATAGCACCACTAGCTCTGCTGTTAAATCAACTGATTTTATACAGTTTGGTTTCTTAGAAATCTGGACCCTCATCAAGTAGATATTTATAAAGCCTTGTAATCAGTGAAAATATATACACGTGTGTGTGCACACACACAAACACATACATACACACAATATATACATACCAGACTGTTTCCAGGCTGTGTGCTCCATTGATCAAACTGTCTCTTCTGTTAGTTTCCATTTCAGTAGTTCTTAAATCCTGTAGGTTTGAATTTTTGCAACACTGTGAGAAACCTTCTTTTTTCAGGGTAGGGAGGAGGTAGAATAATTTTTGAGTAGCTATTATGGGTACTTAATACATAATCCCATCTGATGAGTATGACTACCTTTAGATGCAGGTAATATCCTCACTTTATGTGAGAAAACTTAGGTTCAGAGAGATTTTGTAATTCCATTGAGACTGCATAACTAGTAAAGACAACAAGGAACTTTCAGCCTGGGCCTGCCTCCCCTTGAATATTCCTTCCAATTTATGCTTACAGTCTGTTTTAAGACGTATTATCAGCACTCAATTACTTTTCCTTGAACATATAAATTCTAGGTAACAAATGTAAGACAAAAAAGAATAAAGTATAATAATTGCCTTGAAGAAATATAATGCTTATTTGGGTAAATGGGAATCAAGAATATGGAAGAAATTTAGAGGAAAAATTAACTGCTAAGCTATGTGATTCAAACTGAGTTTAATAGAACAGATAGTTATGGGTCAGAGAGAGAGATCAGGGGCAGGTTTCTAGCCTATAATCATTGGTAATTTCCCTAGTAACTGGCTGCCTATGATGGAAAATCCTTCAACTTTTGATCAGTATAAACAAAAACAATGTATATAGTCACTAGCATCATATACAATACTTGATTATTTTTTATATTTTTTTATTATTTGTTCCCAGTTATGGTTGCATAATACATGGCCACATGTGTGAGATGTATAAAATGATAATAAAAAATATAGCACTTAAAAAGAAATTAGCCATTTGCCCCACATGCTTCACATTGAGCCTCTTTCTCCACTTGGGCCCAGAAGTTCTAAAGCAAGTGAAGAAAAATCTCCTCATCTTGAAGCAGGGGGTAGTATATCTTCTAACTAAGGTAGGGCAAGTATCTGAGCAGTTTTCAGGTGCTCTAGAGGTGGCAGAGGTGACAATGATAAACTCTCTTCCCCATTAATGACCACTGACACTGAGAGGCCAATTCCACTGCTGGTCTGTGACTTCTTAAACTTAACTGAAGTGAGGTGAAGACACAAAATGAGCTTGGGGCAGCACTATTTCAGCCAGGCTTTTTCCTTCCCCTTGGTCCCTCTCCAGCACCAGCTACTGGGGGTGCTTCATGTGCAGTTAGGTTCCACCAGCGTCAGAAAGACACTACTTCCTGGCTACACCCTTGCCTGGTAGCCAAGAGTAGAGCACTTCTGGAGGAAGTTAAATGTTTGTTCTATTTAAGGGAATGTTTATCAATAGCAGGTTCTTTGGTTCCTGAACCAAACTCAGGATTGACAAAGCCAAATCCTTTCGTTAGGAAATTGAGAATAAAATTTGTTCCTAGATGCCTCTGAGTATCTCTGCGTCCAGCCCTCCGTGTTCTGGAAAGCTGTCTCTCCACAGCTTTCTTCCTTGAGTTAGGGATAAGCCAATTTACAGTTCATGTTGGCACATTTCACTAAACAGTCTGTGTGTTTTGATTATAGACATTAAGTTTCCATCAGAGTTATTGGAAGGTAATCTTTTCATCTTACGTTTTAAGTTGGCATATAACGTGGGTGAACCTGGAGGACATTATGCTAAATGAAAGAAGCCAAACACAGAAAGACCAATATTATATATCTCACTTACATGTGGAATCTAAAAAAGCTGAACGCATGGAAACAGAGTACAATAGGGGTTACCAGGGATCACGGGGTAGGGGAAAAGGGGAGATGTTGGTCAAAGGGTACAAACTTGCAGTTATAACATAAATAAATTCTGGAGACCCAGTGTACAGTTAATAATATTGTATTGCGTAGTTGGAATTTGCTAAGTGAATAGATGTTAAGTATTCTCACCACACACAAAAGGAGTTAACTATGTGAGGTGATGGATGTGTTAATTAGCTTGCTTATGGGAATTAGTGCACACTGTATACATATACCAATGCATCACCTTATACCTCTTGAATATATACAATATTTTTATTGAAATATAATTGATTGTACATATCTGTGGGGTATTGTGTTAAATATCATACCTGTGTACAATCTGTGATGATCACATCGGGATAATTAGTACATTCAACATTACACAATGTAATCATTTTTTGTGGCCCTTTACCAATTTCTCCCTAACACCATGTTCCTCCTCCCTTTCTCACATCTGATAACCTCAGTCCTGTTCTCTCCTTTTGAAAGTTCAACATATTATGGTGATTGCTCTATCTCTCTTTCTTTCTTCTTTTATTTGTTGTTTTTGGTTTTTTGGTATTTTGGTTTTTGGTTTGTTTGCTTTTTAGCTCCCATTTATGAGTGAAGATATGCAGTATTTCTCTTTCTGTGCTTGGCTTATTTCACTTAACATAATTTTCTCTAAGTTCATCCATGTTGCTGCAAATGGCAGACTTTCATTCTTTTTTGTGGCAGAGTAATATTCCATTGAGCATGTATACCACATTTTCCTTATCCAGTCATCCAACAATGGACATTTAGGTTGGTTCCAACTCTTGGCTATTGTAAATAGAGCTGTGATAAACATGGGAGTGCAGGTACCCCTGGGCCATGATAATTTTCATTCCTTTGGGTATATATCCAGCAGTGGAATTGCTGGATCTTATTTCAGTTCTACCTGTAGTTGTTTGAGGAACCTCCATACAGTTTTCCATAGTGGCTGCACTAACTTACAGTCCCACCAACAGTGTAGGAGGGTTCCCCTTTCTCCATGTCCTGGTCAGCATGTGTTATTATCTGTCTTTTTGATAACAGCCAGTCTAACTGGAGTGAAATGATATCTCAATGTGGATTTGATTTGCATTTCCCCGATGCTGAGTGATGTTAAGCATTTTTTCATGTCTGTTGGCTATTTGTATATCTTCATATGAGAAATGTTTGCTTATCTTCTTTTCCCATTTTTTAATTGAGTTATTTGTTTTCATACTGTTGAGTTGTTTGAGTTCTTTGCATATTCTAGATATTAATCCCTTGCTGGATGCATGGTTTGCAAATATTTTCTCCTGTTCTGTAGGTGGTCTTTTTGCTCTGTTAATTGTTTCTTTTCTATGTAGAAGCTTTTTAGTTTGATATAATCCCATTGGTTTATTTTTTCTTTTGTTGTCTATGCTTTTGGGGTCTTATTCATAAAGTCTGCCCAGTCCTACTTCCTGAAGTGTTTTACCTATGTTTACTTTCAGGAGATTTATAGTTTCGGGTCTTATATTTAAGTCTCTAATCCATTTTGAGTTGATTTTGAGTTGATTTTGGTATATGGTAAGAAGTATAGGTCTAGTTTCATTTTTCTACATATGCATTTCCAGTCTTCCCAGCACCATTTATTGAAGAGGCAGTCTTTTCTCCAATGTGTGTTCTTGTTGCTTTTGTCAAAGATCAGTTGGCTGTAAGTATGTGGGTTGATTTTTGGGTTCTCTATTCTGTTCCATTGGTCTGAGTGTGTATTTTTATGCCAGTGCCATGCTGTTTTAGTTACTATAGCTTTGTAGCATAATTCGAGGTCAGGTAGTATAATGACTGGCTTTTTTTTTTTTTGGCTCAAGATTGCTTTGGCTATTTGGGGTCTTTTTTGTTTCATGTGAATGTTAGTATTGTTCTTTCTATTTCTGTGAAGAATGTCATTGGTACTTTAGTGGAGATTGCATTGAATCTGTAGATTGCTTTTGGTAGTATGGACATTTTCACAATCTTGATTCTTCCAATCCAAGAACATAGAATGTCTTTCCATCTTTTTATGTACTCTTTAATTTCTCTCAGCAGTAATTTGTAGTTCTTGTTGTAGAGATCTTTCACCTCTTGGTTAAATTTATTCCTAGATATTTTATTTTCTTGGTGACTATTGTGTATGGGCTTTCTTTCTTGATTTCTTTTTTTTTTCTAGTTTGTTGTTGGAGTATTAAAATGCTACTGATTTTTTCATGTTGATTTTGTATCCTGCAACTTTACTGAAATCATTTATCAGCTCAAACAATTTTTTTATAGAGTCTTTAGATTTTTCTATATATAGGATCATGTCATTGCAAACATGGACAATTTGACTTTATCTTTTCCCATCTGGATGCCATTTGTTTCTTTCTTTTGCCTGATTGCTTCCAATACTATGTTAAGTAAGATTGGTGAGAGTGGGCATCATTGTCTTGTTCTAAAGGGAAAGGCTTTCTGCTTTTCTCCATCCAGGAGTGTATTGGCAGTGGGTTTGTCATATATGGCTTTTATTGTGTTGAGATATTTTCCTTCTATACCTAATTTTATAAGTCTTTATCATGAAGCAATGTTGAGTTTTGTCAAGTGCTTTTTCTGTGTCTATTGAGATAATTATATGATTTTTGTCCTTGAATTTGTTTATGTGGTATATCACATTTATTGACTTGCAAATGTTGAACCATCCTTGTATCTCTGGGATTAATCCCACTTAATCATGGTGTATAATTTTTTTGATGTGTTGCTATATTCTGATTGCTAATATTTGGTTGAGGGTTTTTGTGTCTATATTCATAGGAGATATTAGCCTGTAGTTTTTTTTTGGTTGTATCTTTCTCTGGTTTTGGTATCAGGGTAATGCTGGACTCATAAATGAGTTTGGGAGAATGGCCTCTGTTTTAGTTTTGTGGAATACTTTTAAGAGAATTGGTATTAATTCCTCTTTAAAGGTTTGATAGAATTCCGCAGTACAGACATCCAGTCCTATGCTTTTCCTTGCTGGGAAACTGCTGATTACTGCTTCAATCTTGTTGCTCATTACTGGTCTGTTCAGGTTTTTTATGTCTTTTGGTTCAGTCTTGGTAGTTTGTATTTGTCCAGAAATTTATCCATTTCCTCCAGGTTTTTAGATTTGTTGGCATATAATAGTTTATAATTGTCACTAATGATTCTTTGTATTTCTGTGATACCAGCTGTAATGTCTCCTCTTTCATTTCTGATTTTTGTTATTTGGATCTTCTCTCTTCTTTTTTTAGTTAGTGTAGCTAAGGGTTTATCTATTTTGTTTATCTTCTCAAAAAACCAACTTTCTCTTACGTTTATTTTTATATCATTTTGGGGGTTTCTATTTCATTTATTTCTGCTCTGACCTTAATTATTTCTTTCCGTCTACTAATTTGGGTATGAATTATTCTTGCTTTTCTAGTTCTTTGAGGTGTAGCAATAGGTTGTTTATTTGAAATCTTTCTGTGACATAAGAATTTATTGCAGTAAACTTCCCTCTTAGTACTTCTTTTGTAGTGTCCCACAGGTTTTGGTATGCTATGTCTCTATTTTCATTAGTTTCAAGAAAATTTTATTTCCTGCTTAATTTCTTCTTGGACCCATTGGTCTTTCAGGAGCACATTGTTTAATTTCCATGTGTTTGTATAGTTTCCAGAGTTTCACTTTTTATTGATTTCTAGTTTTAATTCATCGTGGTCTGAAAGGATACTTGAAATGATTTCAGGTTTTTTTTAATTGGTTGAGACTTGATTTGTAACCTAACATGTGGTCTATCCTGGAGAATGTTCCTTGAGCTGATGAGAAGAATGTATATTCTGTAGCTGTGGGTGAAAAGTTCAGTAGATATCTGCCAAGTCCAGTTGGTCTAAAGTGTAGTTTAAATCCTGTTGATTTGTTGCCTAGATGGTGTGTCCAATATTGACAGGGGTGTGTTCAGTTCCCCACCTATTATTGTATTGGGGTCTATCTCTTTCTTTAGATCTGATAGTGTTCGCTTTATATATATGGGTGCTCCAGTGTTGGGTGCATATATATTTGTTATTATTATGTCTTCGTGGTGGTAGTCCCCTTTATCATTATATAATGACTTTCTTGTTTCTTTTTATGGTTTATGTTTAGAGTCTATTTTATTTGATGTAAAAATAGCTACTCCTGCCTGGTTTGGGTTTCCATTTGCATGGTATATCTTTTTCCATCCCTTCAGTTTTAGTCTGTGTGTGTCTTTACGTGTGAGGTGAGTCTCTTGTAGACAGCATATAGTTGGGTTCTGCTGTTAGTCTAGCTTTTTAATTCAGTCAGTCAGTCTGTGTCTTTTGAGTGGGGAATTTAATCCATTTACATTTAGGGATACTATTGAAAAGTACTGTCTTACTCTTGACATTTAATTGCTTTTCTTATGGTTGATTTAAATATCTTTTGTTCCTTTCCTTCCTTTTTATTATTTGTCTTCAGTGTTTGTTGATTTTTTGAGGTAGTATGGTATAGTTTCTTTCTCTTTCTTCTTTGCATATCTGCTCTACCAGTGGTGTTTGTTCTTTCTCATGTATTCATGGTAGTGATTATCATTTTGGGGGTTCCAGGTGAAGGACTCCCTTAAGGATTTCTTGTAGAGCTGATCATGTGGTGATAAACTCCTGCAGCTTTTGTTTGTCTGGAAAATAAATCATTTCCCCTTCCTTTCTGAAGGATAGCCTTGCCAGGTATAGTATTCTTGACTGGCAGTTTTTTTTCTTTTAGTACTTTGAATATATCATCCCATTCTTTTCTGGCATGTAGGGTTTCTGCTGAGAAGTCTGCTGTCAGTCTGATGGGGATTCCCTCATATGTGACTTGATGCTTTCCTCCTGTGTTTTAGGATTCTCTTTGTCTTTGACTTTTGACAGTTTGACTACAATGTGTCTCAGAGAGGACCTTTCTGGATTGAGTCTGTTTGTGGATCTTTGGGCCTCTTGGATCTGGAAGTCTGTACCTCTTCCAATACCTGGAAAGTTTTCCACTATTATTTCATTAATGTGTTTTCAATGCCTTTTCCTTTCTTCTCCCCTTCTGAAACACCTATGATTCAGATGTTTGTGCACTTAGGGTGGTCTGCTAGCTCTCTTAGATTTTCTTTTCATTTTTTTCTGCTTGATTTATTTCAAAAAGACTGTCTTCAGGATCAGAAATTCTTTCTTCCACTTGCTCTAGCCTGCTGCTTATGCTCTCAATTGTAGTTTTTATTTAGTTGAATGAGTCTTTCAGTTCCAGGAGTTCTGCTACATTCTTTTTTATGGTATTTATCACTTTGTAAATTTCCTCCATCATGTCCTGGCTTGATTTTCTCATTTCATTGCATTGTCTAACTGAGTCATCTTGTATCTCACTGAGTTTTTTTGAGATTGTTACTCAGATTTCCCTTTTAGATATATCAAGAGTTTCCTGTTGTATGGGGCCTGGTATTTGAAAATTAAAGTGTTCCTTTGGTGGCATCATATTTTCTTGTTTTTCCTATTTCTAGTATTCCTTGTTGATGCCTAGTCATCTGGTGGGTGCGTCTTCTGTTATTCTGGGGTAGTTTTTGAGAAGAGAGACTCCCTCATGTAGGTTTGTTATATATTGCCTATTGGTGGGGTGTTATAGTTTTGGTTCCAGGTAGACTCAGTAGTTTCAGTAGTTCTGGGTAAACTCAGTAGTTCTGGGTAGACTCAGTATTTCTGGGGGATGCCAGCAGCTACATCTGTGGCTGGGGCTGTTCATGCAGCTGGGCCCACATAGGTGGGCCTACATGGGAGCTGCTGGGCAGCTGGGCCTGTGCAGGCAGCTTGATGGCTGGGTCTACATGGGTGGGTGGGGCTGCAAAGGCAGCTGGATGGCTGGGCCTGGGCAGTCAGGTGGGTCCTCTCTGGCAGCTGGATGGTTGGGGTCACATGGGTTGCCAGGGCTGCACAGGTTGCTGGAAGGCTGGAGCCATGCAGTCACAAGGCACCAAGCAGGCAACATGGGCTGCACGGTGGGATACACTACACAAGATGAGCTCCTATGTGGAGAGAAGGGCCACAGCTCTTGAACTAGACAATGGCACTGGCAACCACAGCAGCAGTGGTGGGGGTGTGCTGGGACAGGAACAAGAGGAAGGTGACTGCTGGGAAGTGCTTACAGCTGAGCGGATTCTTTCCTCCACAAGGGAGAATTCCCCCTGGCTGATCCTGGCTTTGGAGATGTGGCAGCGGCTGAATCCATGTGCCTGTCTCTCCTCTTTACCACCCTGCTTGGTTTTCATGTTCCATAGGGTCTTCACCAGGCTCCCACTGCCCTCCCACACTCTCCCACCAATGCTACCCTCCATACATAGCTGTCCTTTCCTTGCTCTGATCCCTTTCTGTAGGAAGATCATGTGTTGGGCACCTACCTCTAGTCTGCCATCTTGCCCCACCTCCTATATCTGAATATACACAATTTTTATTTGTCAATTATACCTTAATAAGCTAAAAAGGAAAGATAAATTAGCATATAAACAAAGAGAAAAGTGAAGCTATGTTTTACGTAATTTTTTGTGTGTTTAAACAAGTCTTTTAAAGCCTGTTTTCTTCCTTATTTCTCAGAAAAGGAAAAAGACCATTCATTTAGACATAAAAAAAATAATTTCCTCTACTAAATATATGCTTTCTGTACTATTGCAATTTTAGTATGATGCCTGCAATTGAATTGATATGTCTGTTTAACAACCATGTTTCTAATTTTAATAAAATTAAAATAGTCATAATTACAGAGTCTGTCTCCTGTTATACATCTAACTTGTCAATTTTGTGTAAGTAATCAATTTAGTATCCCTATGAGAGAAGGGGCAGCAGGGAATGAAAGAAAGGCTAAACTATAGTTTATGGTGAAAGATAGAATTCTGAAAAAGTTTTGGGTCCTGGGACCTGGGAAGACACTCTTTTCTGTCTAAATGCTTGTCTTTGTGACAGAAGGAGATATGGGCATTTATGAGTATGTCTGTGTGCAGGTACAAGAAAGTTAGATCCAGTAGTAAGCAATCCCTTCCCCAAAGCTGGGCTCTGTGGGCAATGTGGGAAGGGTGGAAATTGGGCAGGAAGGGAACAAATCCTACTCTATGTCTAAAGCTGCTTCTTCCTGATTTTCTAGCAAAAGGTATTTAACATTAGTCATTCTACAGTATAAATTGTAAATATCTATTCTTATTTTTCCCTGAATGTGGTGCTAATGAAAGCAAAGACCAATCGTCAAGGGTGAATTATTTAATAAAATAATGTTTTAACAGCTGAGAAGAGGCACAAATAGTAGAGACGCCTGTGGCTAATGGATTTCCCTGATAGGAGATAAAAAGCTGATTACACAGCAGAGCAAGTGAAGACCTGCTGCATTAATGGCAATTTACAGGTCAGCTCACTTACAGGAGTGATTTAAAAAGCACCATATGTTTTCTAACTGTAGGTTTGATAACTATGATTCTACGGACAGTGTCTCTTCATCAAGAATTGTTATTTATTTGTCTTTCTGAGTCTGGTTAGTTTGCCCCATAATATTTTACCAACTGAATCCCCAGATTCTTTCCCAATGAAACAGTTTCTTTCTTTCTTTTTTTTTTAATTTTATTTTGTCGATATACATTGTGGCTGATTATTGCTCCCCATCACCAAAACCTCCCTCCCTTCTCCCTCCCCCCTCCCCCCCAACAATGTCCTTTCTGTTTTCTTGTCGTATTAACTTCAAGTAATTGTGGTAGTTATATCTTCTCCCCCCCCGTTTTGTGTGTGTGTGTGTGTGTGTGTGTGTGTGTGAATTTATATATTAATTTTTAGCTCCCACCAATAAGTGAGAACATGTGGTATTTCTCTTTCTGTGCCTGACTTGTTTCACTTAATATAATTCTCTCAAGGTCCATCCATGTTGTTGCAAATGGCAGTATTTCATTCGTTTTTATAGCTGAGTAGTATTCCATTGTGTAGATGTACCACATTTTCCGTATCCACTCATCTGATGATGGACATTTGGGCTGGTTCCAACTCTTGGCTATTGTAAAGAGTGCTGCGATGAACATTGGGGAACAGGTCCAATGAAACAGTTTCTAAATTGAATGGACTGATAGCAGTGAATCCTACTTCCACTCAGCCTTTCTCTGCCAGGTTAGAGAGGT
Source organism: Cynocephalus volans (assembly GCF_027409185.1). Taxonomy (NCBI): domain Eukaryota; kingdom Metazoa; phylum Chordata; class Mammalia; order Dermoptera; family Cynocephalidae; genus Cynocephalus; species Cynocephalus volans. The sequence continues at coordinate 129,079,937 of NC_084468.1, read as the reverse complement.
AAGCCAATAGAATGTAAGGATTAATGCAATAGGATGTAAGGATTAAGTGTGAGGGCTTTGGAGCTACACTTCTGGGTTGAGATGCTGGCTCTGTCACTAGCTATGATGACTTTGAGTTGTTTAACTGTTCTGGGCCACTGTTGCCTCATATGAAAATGGGGATGATCATAATAATAATACACGTGTTGAGGATTAAATTATTCAACACACATAAGCATTTAAAACAGTGTCTAGCACATACAAGTGCACAATAAATGTTTTGTTGTAATTATAGGAGACAATTTGTGGGAGCCCAGGCTGATGACTCTTAAATGGGTCTGGGAATTAAGTAGGACTTTGTAATTTACCTGAATGAAGTTGGAAGAATGAAAAGAAAACACTGTCAAGCCTCTTTTTCTACCTATATATTGTAGTCATTCACTAATTGATGGTCATTTGTTGAGCGCCTACTGTGGACTAGATTAGTGGTTCTCAAAGTGTGAACCCCAGCTCAGCAGCAGCAGCAGCATCACCTGAGACATTGTCAGAACTGCAAATTCTCACCAACCTTCCCCATCCCATCATCTCTCCCCTAACATTCTCCCCAGGCATTCTGAATCAGACACTCTGAGGGTGGTGCCAAGCAATCTGTGTTTTAACAAGGCTTCCAGATGTTTTTGATGTGCTAAAATTTGAGAACCATTGCTCTAGATGTGAAAGATAGTCATTCTGCTGGGCACTGGGAATATAAAGGTGAGGAAGGCAGTGTCCTGACCTTCAGTAGTACAGGATTACAGTCTCCTGGGAGAGACAGAACAAGCAAGGATTCTGAAAGGTACTATGGATACACAGAGAACAGTGGTTCACAAAAGAAGGGGTGGCCAATTCAGCATTTTTGGAGGAGGGTTTAGAAAGAATTCCTAAAGAAGCAATGCTTGAACTGAGTCTTGGAAAAAGACTAGAACTTTACCAGTTATAAGTGAAGGAAAGGATTTTCCAGAGAGAGAAGTACATGTCAGTGATAGGCAAGCATGCACACAGACCTCAACTTTTAAAAAGCACCTCCTTCCTCAAGAGGAATGTTTCTGTTTTGTCTACTGTGTCTCCAGTATCCCCAGTGCCTAGAACATACTCCTGGTGCACAGGAAGCACTCAATAACTATTTGAATGATTGAACTCAAAAGTCCTAAATTCTCACATACTGAATTTTCATGAATCATTTCTTCTCAGCGTAAGATGTTAAAACCAACCAACCAACCTAATTGTGAGTTTTCTGTTTTAACGTACTATATTCCTACAAAAAATTAGCCAATGACTGGATTATTTGTTTAACACACTGTTAAAGCATGGGTTGGCAGTATGAGACATATGAGTATTACCTGTAAATCTGCCAGGGTAGCTCAGTGAAGTCCAGGGTTCTTGTCTGATACAAGCTTATTCTGAACCTGAAAACTTTACCTGCAAATTATCGATGCTTCTTATAAATACATTGCTCTTTAGAAACCACAACAGGTTCCTGATTAAAATATGAAGAGCCAAATATTACAGGCAGCATATTTTCTTCTGCTTTAGTTAAAATCAACTCTGCATACAAAATGTTTGTGTCTTGTACTTTTCTAGTCATGTTCTCACATGCTTCCCTGTGCCAGATGTTCACTCTTCTTTCTTCTGGATGCCAGGCATACTTCATATCATCAGAAACTTCCCCAAGGATACCTCTGCATATTCACTCTGACCACAACAACAGGTCTGGTAGCGAATTCAAAAGAAAGGACTTATGCCAAATTAGACTCCAGTACTGAGGTTTCCTCCCTTTCAGAGCCACTTCTGAAGGAGCCATCCTGCGGGATTGCCTCCCCAGCATTTCTGCCATACCTTGTCTGGCTTTGTGTACCCAGTTAATTACATCCCTGGCTAGCTTGCTGTGGTCTGTGATCTGACAGAGCCACAGAGGAGTGCTGCTCTAACCTGTGTTCCAGATCAAGCTGATCAGAGATCACAGGTGTTCTAGAGGACAAAGGGACCTTGGAGATCATGGACAAACTCCTTCTCAACCCGTAGCCTTGTTCCACTGTCTTCTAGGAACGTGAGGTTTCCAAACACTGAACATGATGGATGGGAAAATTAAAATACATCATTATTTTTGAAAACCAAAGTTGAATTGGGTTTTCCTTTATTTCTCTGGGTTTACAAAGGGAATATAGCTTGATATCGTTATTCATTAAAAAGTTTTTAAAACTCTTTGAGATCAAAAGAGGAGCCAGGGAAATATGAGATCACTTGTGAGAGTCCAGGCAGGAATTGTGATCTTTTACGTGGAGGTTATAACTGAATCCTGCTGCCTCTCTCCAAACATTGAAAACCTTATGAATAGAGCATTAAGCTAGACATTTTTGAACTTAAAAGCTTTATTCTTTAAAATTTACTTTTCTATTCATCCAGTGCCTTGATTTCTCTGTAAAATATGTGTTTTTTATTTCAATCCTTGCCTCAGGAACATCCTTAGGGTTAATATTTGTGGAGAGAATATATTTGCTAAGTACCTTTTGCTTCAAAGACATAGTTGCTATAAAATAGGCTATAATTATTAGCTTTTAATACTTTGGTTTTGTATAAAAAGAAACATCTAACATCCATGAGACATGTAACACACCAGAAATCCTGTCTGTTCTTCCCCAGTTGCACTTTTTCTGCCTCACTCTCTTTAGTTGGTGTTGGTTGCGGAGGTAAAGGGCTAGGGGCTACAATTTTTATGGACTAAATTGACAGCCAGTGGTTAGTGTTGGAGCTAGTATTAAATGCATGCAGGGCTGATGATGGGCATACATACATTCTTGAGATTTTGAGCACATTTAGATTGGGGCTGAAGATGGGGGATAAAATTTTATAAATTATACCAGGGTGTAGAAAAGATTTTGGTAAACCACTCATATAGAAATCAGAAATCAGTGAAAACATTGATCTTACATCATTTCATTCAGAGCTGCTGACTTAATTTATCTAAATATTTGATTTGGTTTCTTTGACATTCTGTACCCTCAGTTATCACCACCTCAAGGTCCTTTCACAAAATTATTTTCCAAAAGATATGTGTCCAAGTTTAATTAAACTTAGGTAAATTTGAAAAATGAGGTTCAGTCTGCAGGGGAAGGATGAAAATAAGTTCCAAGGACCAGGGAGATTATTATTGATGGTTGGGGAGAACCTGGGTGCAAAAGGGACTCAAGAAAGAAACATGTATGGAACAGGCTGTTTTTTATCCAGAGAGGTCTGAAAATTAGAAGGTTTTGAAAAACATTAGAAAGTTAATAGGAAGACTTGGCAGTTCCTGGTGGTTGAGGCTGTTGTGAGTGTGTGATTGTGTACACAGATAAACACTGTTGTGCTGCAGGGAAGAGAATCTTTATGAAGCCGAGATCGCAATGGTTAGCAAAGAAAGAATCCAAGAATGAGGAAGGAGAAAAATAGGAATTATGAACAGTGTTGAGGCATACAAATTTATAAGAGGTATATTGAAATTTTAAATTGAAAATAAGTTATGTTTAAGGATTTCCCAGTTGCCAGACCCTGTGTAGAAATAAATTCTAAAAATTCTAAGATTCATTGTCTTTGTTTTGAAGGAGAGGGAAAGTTAGATACTATTTCATTTGCATAAATAAAATATTATCTTGATAAGAGACTGAAACATGCTTGTTTATTTTAGGTATCTACAGACAGATGAAATATAAATCACATAAACTATAATTGTAGGTGAAATATGTGATTATAGATAGGATGAACACAAAATGATTTTACTATTAAATACTTAACAGTTTATTTTGTCTTAAATTTAGAAAATTAGCGGTAACTTTACTTGCTCTTTCTTTGTAGATAACTACCAAATTTTTGGCACAAGTGAGAGAATTCATTTATTGCGTTATTAAATTAACAGCAATTTTGGATAACTGAGTCTAAGTAATTCTAATTTCTGTTTTCTTATTTTACAGCTTGGCTCATCCTCTTCTGTGCCTTTCACATCTATTTTTTCTCAGCTTTTTATGACTGTTGTGGTTCCTCTCGTTATTGGACAGGTAAGGTCTTCCATTCTCTGATATTTTCTTCATAAATCAAATTGTGAATTCCTATGTAATGTCAGGGCAATTGAGAGAAAGGTTATTCAGAAGGAAGAAACAATTAAATGAAAAGATCAGACTGAAAACACAAGGTTTCATCAATCACAATATTCTCATCTTTTCAATTTTTTAATTAATATTAATCTGCTTTGCAGTTAGATATATATAGGGACCCCTGCACAGAATCTTGATTTTTTAAATTTATTATCTCTTCTTTGGAGCTATGTAACTATCTTGAAAATATCTATGAAAATCACTGCATTATTCTGCAACTTCTGATAAAGTCTCAGTATTTATGACCGTTGCTGGAAATAAGCATCTGTCGTTGGTTGGCTTCTTCGTAGACTCCTCTAATAGCAGTAACATTTTGGTCATGTAGTTGATAAAAATAAACATTTAATTTTATTATCTCTCATAACTGGATCTTAGATTTAGAGTTTCCTTTCTCATTCTTATTCAATTGGACTAACAGAAAAAGTTCTATTTTAACTTCTGAAATAGTAAGCACATAATTTAATTATAAACATACAAATTTAAAAGCAAGGGGTTTGTTTGTTTGTTTTTTAATCATAGGAAGCCACAGTAATAGACTTCAGAATATAATGTACTACTTAAAATGAGTGAGTCTTAGGAAAACAGTATATTAGGCCGGTTAAAAGCACAGGCTTTAGTTTAAGTGCAACTAGATTTTAGACTTAGTTCTACCTTTCATTTGCTGTGTGACCTTGGGCAAGTCATTTAATCTCACTAGCTCTAGGTTCACAATTTATTAAATATCATAACAGCACCTATCTTACGCGTTGTTGTGAGGATTAAATGAAATGCTCATAATGCATTCATATAAAGGAGGCTGACACAGGTAAAAATGCTCTATATTTTCCATCATTGTCATCATCATTATCAAATTCCCTGCCAATACAAACAGGAAACAACTCCTTGAAATATTGACTATAAAAAGTAATGTATGTACAGACATGTAATATTTACATGCTGTCTTAAGTCAGGTTCTCTGGACAGTAGACTCTGAGACAGGGGTCTCTATGCAGGACGCTTACTGCAGAGTACCCTTGGGATCAGCACTTTTGGGAGAGTGAAAAAATAGGGTGGGGATGGTGCAGTCCCAGTAAAGGCCCCAGTAGATTCTGTGGGAAGCTCTGGAGCTGGAATAACCCCTCAGAGTTGTCCTGCCTTAAGGCATCTGGTCTTTCCATTCCTGCACTGACCAGTCATTACATGCCATGCGGCTTCCCTCCCACCCCCATGAAGGGTGTGACCTTGGGTGAGTCTGCACTCTTTGGTGAGGCCATGTCCCAAAGAGGAACTCAACTAAGATCTTTCATTCCACCATCACTCTCTGAAGAGATGGAACTGGTTGGAACACCACAGCACCCACTCACTACACATGCATTAGTTATTTTCTTAGATTTAATTTTATAATTAGAAAAGGGACTAAATTTAGTATCAAGAGGGAAGATTTAAAAGCACTCAAAGAATACCATTTCATTAAATATTAAGTGATATTTGAAAAAAATACTGCTCCCACAGTGTTGATCATGTAACAGGGATTCTGAATATATTCTCCATGCCCTGCCTACCTCTCTAACCTCTGCCACATTTCCTGCACTCTAGTCTCCTTGACTCTTTCTCAATTCCTGCTTATTGTTTCTGTTTAGAATGTCTTTCTACCCACCATCCCACCCCAATTCATTGCTCATTTGACTCTACTTCAAACCTTTTTGAACCACCTAATGTATGTTTCCCTGCTCATTCTTTATTGCAAGACCTTGTTTGATTCCTTTCTTGGCCTTACTCACAATATATACTTACCTTTTATTTGCTTGTTAGCTGTTTTTCTCCTCCATTAGACAATAAGCTTCACGAGTACAGAAACTATATTTGTTTTGTTTACCATTACATACCCAGACCGTAGACACCCAATAAGTATGTGTTGAATGAGTGACCGAAAGAATTGAATGAGTGAGAGTTCTGTGATCAGTAAGGGACATGCTTTGTCTTACAGAGGCATAACTGAATCTACCTGCCCTTCTCATCTCTACACAGTTGAAGCTGTGGATAGCATTAGTTTAAAACTATACTTATTTCCTTGGACCTGAAAATAATTCCATATAATAACTTGGGAATTATACATTGTTCTCTTAGTGGATCTTGGAAACATCCCTGTTAATAATAAATGCCTGGCTTAAAACATGGACAAAAAAAATCTGTGTCTAAGATATTCAAGTTTTTATGTATAGGGTCATATAATTTATATAATTAAGGAATATTTATTCAGAGAGAATACTGAATTGTTAGATTGCTCATCCTTTGCATGCCCAGTAGGAAAGTATTCAGTAAATTACAAAGTAATAAAGGTAGTCAAAAAATAGTATAGGTAGTTTTAAAAGAGTATTCTAGGTATCAAAGTACTCTAATGGCTTTTTTCAAATAAGGAAACCTATATGCCTGCATCCACCTGCCCCTTTTCTTATATTATACTCTTAGAAATTAATAATCACTAACCCCAGTCTTCACATCCAGAAACCACTAAGGAGTCTTGCCTTTCCCTCTCCTTACTCCCCTACATCCAGGCAGCCTCGAAATGCTATAATTTCTGTCTCAGAAGTTTTTCACATCTGGCACCTACAGCCCCAGTCACACTGCTGGAGAAGATGACAGAGCTTCATCATCTCTTGTCTAAGTTATCACACCTCCCGAACTTGTGTCTCTGCTGTAAGACAGAAGGCACAATTCCCATCCAATGTCTTTACTGCCTCCAGGGTAGTCCTAAAAAACAAATCAGATCATTATTCTTCTTAAAAACTTCCCTTGTGGCTTCCTGTTGCCAATTCCTTAGGTGGCCCATAAAGCCCTTCACAGTTTGGCCCCTACCTGCCTCTCCAGTGTCACCTCCCACCACAGCCCTTCACGTGAACCCCTCTTTTGCTATGCTCCATAGTCACCATTCCCTCACCTGACCATGCCCGTTCAGCATGTCGTGGCTTTGATCTTAGTTCCATCTCTTCTGCCAGCAAACTCCTACTCACTCCTGAAGATTCAATGCAGATATCCTTCTGGTGTCAAGGCCACTTGCTTTGACTTCCCTGGCCTAGACTAGATTCCAGTTGTCCCATGGTACTTGATTGATAGTATTTATCAGGAGAAATTATAATTTATCCATGAGCTTCGTGGAATCAAAGACTATATCTTCTTAATTTTTCTGTCTCCTTGCTTGTAATGGATACTCAATACATATTTATTTACTGAATCTGTTATTTCATCCTAAGTAATAGTCTCCATAGGTTACTATTTATAGGTGTATTTAATAGCATACTCAGTAGTAGAGTGTAAGTTCTATTTAAAAGATTGACTGAAGAAAACTGAATTTACTCTCAGAAAGCCCTCAGCAGTCATTTTCCCTAGATCTCCATTTGTACAGGGTAATATTTTTAGGTCTTTATGTAGTAGATACTCAATGACTTTTTTCTTTCCTAGCAATCACCTGAAAAACAAATCTGAAAAAAAGTTCTTTTTTTAGGATGCTAGTTCATGGAAAAATAGGTTATTCAGAATTTTATATGAAAGAAGAGCCAGATTTTCAGCACCCTCCCTTGGTTTTAGTCTTTGGATGAGCCGTGCTGTAACTGGCCCACAGGTGGATTAACAGGAGGGATACAGCCATGTTGGGGCATTGAGGCCACACACCTCCTCCCGGGGCCGAGAACTAGCCACGACCCCACCCACATATGTGTATGTCATCTGTTGAAAACATTCGCCTGGGCAGGAGAGATAAAGTTAGCCCCTGATGGAAGCTGCCGGGGAGTGGCCAAGGACAGACATAGTTTAAAATTATTGGAGAAAAGATATTTCCGCGCTCGTGCTCACCGCGTGATTGCAATAGCAAAGCATTAGAGCAAGATGCATGTTCACATGACCTTTAAGATGATAGGTTGAAGTTAGGAAATCCCCTTGCCATATGCTTATAAAAGCAGGTGCTTGTGTGAAAATAAATGGAACTGCTTGACGGAACCCTTGCCGCATCTGAGTGTCTCTCTGTGGGGCTGAATAGGCGGGCGGCATCCTCACCTTCCTCCCGGACTCTGCTGGCCACTAGGATGGCAGGAGTAATCCTACCGGTTCCCTTTCTTGCTCATCCCGTGGCAGGGGGATAACAGGGGCTACTGGGAGGTTCGGGGCCGCTGCCCCTGAGCCCCCAGACAGCCACATATATGAGTAGATCCTATTATGTACCTGCTGCTCCAAGGAGAATGATTCTTAGGTATCCAGTACCATGAAGAAGGATGACAATCTTCATGGTCTGGGGTTTCCAGGACAGGCAGTGCCACCACAGCCACCTGCTCCTATGATCATACCCTTATGGGGTCTTCCCTTACGGTTGTATAGATTGTGTAGTGCCCAATGATGCTACATTGTAAAGAAGTGTGCTTACCTTCTTGCATCATAGATTTGTATAATTATTAGTAAGATGTTCTGGTAGGAGGAAGTAAAGTATATTGAAGAAGGGATTCCTTTTTCTAGTGCTCAGAGAAATGCTATAGGGCCAGCAGGTTTTGTTTGACCTTGATGATGAACCTCAGGCAGCCCACTTCTTAGCCACCACCTCCTCACCTTCTAAGCTCTGCTCAGTAATTCTTCAACCTCAAGACCCCCAATCAACTGCCCCTACTACTTTCTATTAGTGTCCATCCTCATGACTTTACTTCCCTCGTTACCCAGCTTAGATTCTATAGTCTATCATTATAATCACTCCTTTGCAAATATTCTCAACTCCTTCACCCTTTTCTCCTTTAAGTGTATTTCCTCAGGCCCAAACTTGATTAAATCCAACTGTGCCTACTCCGTGCATGCAGTGGAGCTGCTCTGATTCCACAGTCCATCATTATCCTCACTCTGTCTGCATTTCACTTCTTCACAAAGGCCCAGTCGTACTTCTACCTGACTAGCCGAGCTTTGCTTTTAAGAGAACACTTCGTTTTAATCTCATCTTGTTTTAAATTCATGACCCCAAATTTAAAATGTCATTTAAGTCCCAGAAGTCCTGTTCTACTTCTTTATAGTGTTTCTTTCTCTACTCTTCAAAAGGATTATTTCACCTTCTGTATATTCAAAGCCCTTTTACTTCCCCAGTACTCTCCCACTTGCCCATTACACTCGATCTCACTGACTTTGCTTCTATTTCTCAAATATGCCAGCTTTATTCCCGCCTGAGAACCTTTGCACTGGCCATTTCTTCTGCCTGGAGCACCTTGCCACCTTCCACCCCCTCAGAAAGACCTTTGCCCACCTCCCCTCCTCCAGTGGCCACGCAATCATTCAGTCACTATCATGTCATCAAGTTTAAAGTTCTGCTTAGTATGTATGTATCATTATCTGTTTCTTATTTATTTGTTTGTTGTTTTGCTTTTTATTTAACTCCAGTTAGAATGTAGGCTCCATAAGAACAAGAACTTTATCTGCCTACTTTGTCTCTGTATTTATTTTTGGTCTATTGACTTGCCTAAACTGTGTGATGTGACCTTTGAAGACCTTGTTAGAAGTGTTCATATGTACTAGTACAGAGAAAACAGATGCCAGGCAAGGTAGCTAGTTTCCCTGTAACTATGGGTGCCAAATTATGAAAATAAACATTTTAAAGATTTTTATATGCATCTTTTAAAATGAGAGTTTGTCATTACCTGTTAAACAAACAATGGAAAATAGGAGAAGAAAAAGACAAGGAAGTATGAGCTGAATATCTGCTCCATAATCTTTTAGTGACGATAAAACTTTATCATTCAACTTTTGATTTATATTTCTGAGAGTGAATTTTATTTTTCTGTGTTTTCCCCATATAATACCTCTTTTTGCTTGAAATCATTATTGACTTACTCTGATGTGAGGTCTAGTTTGGTCTTCATCACTGCCTGGCTTCTAGACCTAACTTTCCTCATTTGTAAAACAAGTGGTTTCATACCTTCCAGCCCCAAGGTGCGGAGGTGCTGTGATTCTGTAAGATAAGATTAGTCTTTCCACAGATGGTTAGGAGGTTGCTGCTTCTGTCAATTTTAGAAAGAAATAAAATTTGTGCCATTGTAGTATTTCCTCTCCTCTAACAAACTTTCAATATATCTAAGTGCCTGTGACAAATACTTATTTTATGCATTATATTTAAGAGCAATTTACAAATAAACAGTAACGAAATAGCATTTCTACCACCTTTCATTATTTTCTACCACCTTAAATGTTTTTCAGAGTTGCACACTAAAGCCCACTTTTTCCCCCTATAAATTAATAAAAAAGCATATCTATACATTATCACTCACTCGTTCCCTTGTCTTTCCATTAAGTTTTACAGTTTTAGATTGGCCTTTCATATTAAATAGTCTTCAACTAAAGCTAAAGTTAGTGTTATCAATGCTAGAAAATTTTGCACTTTATAAACTGTTTTTACTGCTTCACCCAAATTGCTTTGAGAGAAAGGTAGCTGTTAGGTTATGCAGTGGGATATACTGGTAAACTGTGATAGAAACATCACCAAACTGGAACCTAGAAATAAGAATAATGATTATTTACCATGTACAGGCCTTATTTCTAAAGCATTTGTAGTTATTTAATTACTTAATCCTCACCACAACTACTATTATATCTATTTTTCAGATGAGGCACAGAATAATTAAGATTACAAAGTAAGGAGTGGAGCCAGGAGGCACACGTGGCTTCAGAGTCTGTGACCTTAATCCCTATGCGGTGGTTCCCTCAGGAAAGAGAGATCATATTTCTACTTAACCACCTAACTAGTTTTTTAGCATTTTATGGAAGTTGTTTGGGCTCTATGTTCCTCTGTTTCCAGCTGTGAACTCAGCAGGATAATATCTGCACAACCTTTCTCATGAGAATGAAATGAACTAATAGTGGGAAAGAATTTTCAAAAAGTGAAATAGATAATGGGTGTTTATTTCACCCACCTATTATTATTATTATTGTTGTTGTTGTTGTTGTTTATATTTTTGCAAAGTATATAAAGATTATATTGAATCTATTAAATATTTAATAAAAATATTTTTAATGAAAAGTATTATATAAGTTGGATTAGATTTCATATCTGACTATACATTTCAATAAGACATTAATGAAAAAACAAAACACTTTATGAAAATTTATGGATTTGGTGCAATAGAGGATAAAAATTGAAGAAACAATCTGAAGCCACCTTGAAGAAAAATAAATTTTTAAATTCAGACTTAACCTGAAAAATTGTACATTATATATGCTCACTCAGTGTGGCCAACAGACACATGAAAAAATGCTCAACATCACTCAGCATTCAGGAAATGCACATCAAAATCACTTTGAGATACCATCTCACTCCAGTCAGGATGGCTAATATCCAAACGACTGAGAATAAGAAATGTTGGTGAGGATGGGGAGAAAAGAGAACCCTTTTACACCATTGGTGGGACTGCAAAATGGTGCAACCTTTATGGAAAATGGTATGGAGGTTCCTCAGTTACAGATAGATCTACCATATGACCCAGCTGTCCCTCTGCTGGGTATATACACAAAGGAATGGAAATCCTCATGTTGAAGGGATACCTGCACTCTCATGTTTATTGCAGTGCTATTTACAATAGCCAAGAGTTGGAACCAGCCTAAATGCCCATCACTGGATGAATGGATAAGGAAAATGTGGTATATCTACACACTGGAATACTATTCTGCTGTAAAATGAATGAAATATTACCATTCGCAGCAACATGAATGGACTTAGAGAAAACTATATTAAGTAGAATAAGCCATGCACAGGAAGAGAAATACTGCATGTTCTCACTTATATGTGGGAGCTAGTAAATATAAATAAATAAATATATATATATATAAACAAATAAATGGGGGGAAAAAGACACAGCAATCACAATAATTCCTTGAACTTGTTAAGATAAGTGAACAGATATGATATTGATGGGGGAGGGGGAAAGGAGGGGGTTAAAGGAGGAATTGGTAAAGGGACACAAAAATCATCTACATTGTATATTGATAACTTAATAATAATAATAATAATACACCTTCTTCCTAGTGCTGAGACAATTGAATGATATAACACATGAAAAGCATTCAGAACCTATGCCTGGCACACAGGAAGCAGTCAATAAATGTTAACTCTTATTATCAACATTAAAAAAAATCAATCTATAAATGTAAAGACAGAATTAAAAAAGAAAAACTAAGGAAATAATAAAATTAAGAAAATTGAAATGGTGGATATTATACTTCACAACCATCTCAGTGTATCGGCGTTCTTCACCTAAGAGATGTCATTTTTACAGGTTTCTATGTGGAAGTCATTTAGTAATTGATATGTGGCTCAGCTTATTAGAAGTACAGGGAGTTGAATTCAAGTGTTCCTTTAGCCTATCTTGTTACTTAACCTAAAAGAAAGAAAATCAAAATGTTCAAGGTGAGACAATAAAATAAAAGGCTTCCTTTGGAAGATGATTTTCTGCTGTCTTCACAGGGAAAAGCAAACAAGTTAATGAGGATTTGTCACTTAATTTTGAATGCCTACGTTTCTCTGAACTACAAGGACAAATGAATTAGTATAGATTCTAAAGAAAAATACAACTGGCCACCTCACCAGAATGCCTTTTCCCAGCTCGTCTCAATTTTTTTTTTCCCCAAAAGAGAATTCCAAGGCATCTATATCAGGTTGTGTTGATCTATCTCTGATGAAGTCTTGTTCCCTATAAGTTACTAAAGATTTCTATGAGGCAAAGAAGTTTGGAGAATTTTTAAATGACATGAATTTTTGACAAATGGAGAATGATCATATCAAAATATAAGTTGCGAACTTAGAATGAAGTTTCCTGGAATTTATATCCAAAGCACATCTTGAGGCATGTCAACACTACTTTAGCTAGTTTTGTTTATGAAACATTTTAACACTTTTCTAGCTGCAGAATGCAAAAGCAGCTGCTTCATGAATTTAATTTTAGAGAAAGATGGAAAAGTTCTATGGAGCCTGGCAAGATTATAAAATGGTTTACTTAGAAAACAGACAAATATTACATATAAGACTAAAAATGGTGAAAGACAATCTGTTTTCCCCTAGGCTGTTGTTTCACTTGTGGGTCTGTCCAATTCTTGGCTTTCTAGTTGTTGCTTTCTTTAATTAAGTATCCAGCATTAACCCAGTGATATGTTTAGTAGAAAGGCATTATGGCTAGGAAGATTCTAGACTCGGGAGCCCCTGTTTTTTGCCATATTGAAAGAGTCCTACACTACTATGAGATTCTGAGTATGCAATGAAGAGATTATTAGGTTAACTAAGTCAAATGATGCTTATAAAGTTGGTTAATGATTACAGTTTTGTCTTTAAAAATTGGCTTTGACTTTCAAGTTATACTTCATTCATATTTATTTGTTTATTTTGTTAGAAAGGGTAATGGTGATGGGAGGGGAAGACACTTGTACTTTTGGAATCAGTATCACACACTCTGTACATCCTGTTGCAGAGAGAGAACTTTGTGTTTTTAAGCATTGTGTATTAAAACAAGATTGAAGGACAGCATTGATATCAATAATTCCATGTAATTTCTATATATTTATTTATTTTCTGAAGAAGTTGAGTTGTATTAAATTTGGGCAACTACCAGCTTTATGCTACCAAACACGATAAATTATTAAATGACTTTTTAAATGAAGTCTTTCTGTAGCCTTCTAATAACCACTACCCCCATGGTGACATACCTGAACATGGGGTCACCTGGGTATTTCATGATACCTCTAGCACTACTGTCCAAAATTTGTGTCCTAATACATTAGTCCGTAATACTGTGTAACGAACTGCTCTTACTTTCCTATACACTGCTACATTTTAACTTTAAAGAAAGAAATGAACACTGGATAAATTGCTGTGGTTTGGGAATCACTTCCACCCATTCCCCAAAATAAAACCAAAAAACCACTGTATTTTACCCATCTGTAACTTTAATTACAAGTTCTACTTTTTAAAAAAATTTTAACCACTATTTATCTATATATAACGCACTTTCCCCTTCATTCCCACCCCACCCAACCTTCAAAGTTTTGTACCCGTACCTGGTACCAACTGGTCAACTTTCTGCAAGGACTCTTTTTATTTACACTCTTTCACTTAGTAAGTCCTTGAGAACGGTTAAAGTTGATCAATAGCCATTTATTCAAAGGTTCTATTGAGAGTAGTTTGTTTTGTTCTTGAGTACTTGTAAAGATATGCTATATTGTGAATTAAACCTTTTTATTGACAGAGTAAATGACGACAGAACCGTATCAGCCTTATCAGAAGTTCCCTGACCTCATTATTGCTAATGGATCCCTGCTAATTCAGCCTGTTGTGAAATCTCATGTTCAATTATGCAGGATAATGAGTGACTCAAAACTTAATATGTCTCAACTATCATCCTGATGATAGGGTTTGTACAGCTTCTTTCAAAAATGAAACAAGGTTTTAAGTACAGTGATTCACTTTTATGTCCAAACGAAAGTTATCACCGGTATATTCAGACTGTTCTGATTTTAAATATCTGATATGATTTTAAGATAAGAAAGGATTGCTCTATAACTTTATATTTCACTAATCCTGTTATAGGAAAGTTAAGTCAGATTTATTCATTTTTAAGCGTTAATTCTGGAATTCTAAAAGCATGCAAATGGCATTTGTCTTTGGATTCACAAAAACTCTAGATATTCAGAGTTTGAATTATTTAAACTCCCACAACACATGCACTTTTGCTTTTCAAGCATGAGTTATAATTTAATTAAAAACTTCTGGTGCATTGCTAGCATTTTAAATATTAATATGTTCCATGGATCACTTTCGATTATATACTGTCTTGAAATTCTTGAAGATGTCATATTTTTAAGATTCCCAAAGTTGCACTTGGAATTGTCTGTTGAGGCAAAGGGGACTGTGATAATTACACACATCCATTAGGATCAGCAGAGGAGATAAACTTTGGGGACGCTTAATGGGCATGTCTCAGTGACAGCTAGCAAAGAGCATTTGGCATGATTAAGGATGGATTTGAATGCAGTTGAAAATATACTCTCATTATGGACACCCAGTGGAAGTTGCACTACAAATGTTAAATTCCCCAGAAGAAAAGTGGTGTGGCAGGGAAGCTTTGAAATCCACTGTGGCCATCATCCAAATTATTCTTTCCTTTATGTCTTTCTGCTGTCAGAATCATTTTGTGATGCCCAATTCAACTCCCTGCATCTCTGAAAAGAGGCAACCTGTTGATCTTTGTATTTCAGATTGTCCGAAGATTCATCAAGGATTGGCTTGAAAGAAAGAAACCTCCTTTTGGTGCTATCAGCAGCTGTGTGCTCCTCATGATCATCTACACAACATTCTGTGACACGTTCTCTAACCCAAATATTGACCTGGATAAATTCAGCCTTGTTCTCATACTGTTCATAAGTAAGTTGGAAGGTGGTATATCCTGGCTGTCCCTCAGTCTCTTCAGTAGTAACGTGTAGCAATTTCTGTTCTCTAAATTCTTTCCTAATATTAATCTGATTAGAAATGAATATTTAGTTTCATATTATATTTACTCAGTAACTTTATCATGTGTATTTGTTCTTTAAAAAGACAGCAGTTATGTACTTATGATCTAATCTCCTTTGTATTTTATGTCTGATGCACCATTTTCTTATTTACAATAGTTGAAGTCAGATAAGAGGAGCTTTAATGTCTGTCAGATTCAAATGTTAGATTGAGTACTTTGTCACCAACTTAGTTTATTATAATTTTAAACTGATCTTACCCCCTATTGTGATTTCAAAACAGGATTTATATGGTACTACTATTTTATGAGTAAAATAATCTGGCTGCATTCTTTAAAATGTGAATATTTGTATCATATTTTCTAATAAAAAAGTAAGATCATTTCATTTTAAGAAGCAGCAGACTATAAGATGCAGGTAACTTCTAAGGGGCAAAAAATCAGCCTTTTGTTCTATTTACCCTATAATACCAAGGACAGCATCTATTGATATTATAATATCAAAGAATCTTTTGCTGTTAAAATCAAGATGTTATTCCAATGTATATATTATATGTTACTATATTTCTGCTATTTGCTACAAATATTCATTGTATAAATCTCTTTTTAAATTGAACAAATTAAATAATCAAATCTACATCAAAGGGGGTTTTAGATTTTTCCCTGAGTAGTAGATATTACAGATTGTGTCTGGGATATTGTCAATAAGAACAGGTTGAGTTCCACTAATTTAAATGATTCTATCAGTTAAGCAGTATCCATTGGTTTGGTTTATTCTTTTGTTTTTCTGTTTGAGTTCCCATAAGTTTCAGATAAAATTAAGCATACCAGTAAATATGCTACAGATGCTGTTTTTATATGGTAATTTAGATTCAATTTTTTTTTCCTCCAGTATTTTCTATTCAGCTGAGTTTTATGCTTTTAACCTTCATCTTTTCAACAAGGTAAGTGACTTGGTATCTCTCATTGTTAGTTTCATAAATGTTAGTTCACTTGGCTACTATGCCACTGTACTGTTCTATGTTTTCTCCTGTCTCCCTGACCACTCTGTCTCACTTCTGCCACCCTCAAATTATAGATGTTGCCAAAGGATCTGTCCTGGGCCCTAGCCTCTTCTATCCACATCATGTGCTTTGGCAACCCCCTCCATTCTACTGGCTCAAGCTGTCAGCTTCATACTGATAATTTTCAAGCCTAAACCTTCCATTCCAATGTTTTTTCTGAGTTCCAGTACTATTTTTCACTTACCATTTAGATATCTTCACCTGACTGTGTTAACAAAACCTTGGAGTAAAGGCATTCAAAATGGAACTAATATTTTTTCCCAAAAAGTCCTCTTTCTCTCATTTCTTAACTTATTTTTAGTGGAACCACCATCCTCAGAGTTATTCAGACTGGGGGTATCCTTCATATCATTATTTTTTAAGTTTCCACATCCTACCTCTGTAATGTCTTTTCTGCTCCCAAAGTCACTTGCCTAATTCAGGCTCTTGTTTCCTCTTTTCTCCCTGTGCTATTGCAATGGATCTCTTACTGGAAACTCCATTTCTAGGCCCAGCTTTTCTTATGTGTTTCGTACTGCTTCCAATGACTTGTCTGATAATCTCTCTCTGTTCAGATATTTTCAATGGTTATCCAGTGCCTACAGAATGAATTTTACTTTGGAGGGCTAAGTTTAAGGCTGAGTCTGTAGTCTATTTTCTGATCTCAGAAACCACAACTAGCATTCATGTTGTCTAAGCTTCAGGTTGAGGTAAAATCTTTGTTGTTCCCTGGGAGAACCTCATGCTTTCTCATTTCTGTCCCTTGCTTAGGCTTTCCCCACATACAAATTTATCTCCATGTCCTAATTCATCTTTCCTGTTCTTAAAGACTCACCTCAATTACAACTTCTTCTACCAATATTTTATATTCAACAGACATTACTTCAGCCTTTGGTATGAGAAAGTTACCATAGTGAATGCCACAAATAAGAGATGATTCTGATCCTACATGAGTTTGTAGACTAGATATGAGCAATGATAACGGAGTGTCCTCTGATATAGTAAGCCATCCTGTAGTCAATTCAAAGAAAGCACTCCCAACAACAGTGGTAGAGCAAGGCTCCATGGGATTTGACATAAGCCATAAAGAATGGCTAATTGTTCAGCAAGCAAAGAGGGGTTTCTTGGTGAGAGGAAAAGCAATAATACAAATATAGACATACACAAATAAACAAGACATGGTAGGACAATGGGAGTAGAAGAAGATTTAAAATAGCAATAGTAACTGGAAAGGTAGGCTTGAGCCAGATCGCAAGGCCCTTGAATGCCAGCTGATAGCCATGAATTACCACCAGAGAAAGGGTCTAGGCTGTTTATAAAGCGTGAAATAGTGCCAGAGCAGTGGATGGGTTTAGGCCTCACATTAAGCACCTGGCTCTCACAGCACTTGGTGTAGCACTAGGCTGATTGTGCACAGTCAATAAAAACTTATTGATTGATGTAATTTGAAGCATTTTCCCAAGCTTGAGCTTGTGATTTATGAACTAAGAGCAAGACCTGGAGCCATTAAGTCACAGAGAAAATGTGACTTAATTGAGTAAGTCTAAGAGTAGGAGCTATTTTTAAGTTACTTTTATAAATGGCTTGTTATGTCACCTTAGAAAAGACATTTGCTTTTCAGTGGCTGTTTGTTTGCTGGTCCTTGTGGCAGAAGTGATAATCAGACTTACTCATCCTACCAGAATAGTAGGATGCAGATATCTTGTTAGTGACTGGGAAATTCCTTGAAAAGATAGAACACAGCCAGCCACTGGTAGGATTGCTGAAAGAAGGGCGGGGAGAGGGGGGGATGGTCACAATCAGTGTTGAATTAAAATTAAGAATTTTCACCTTGGAGTAGACTGTACTTTCACAAGGACTTATGGTTTTGAGATCCTTTTCTGCCTTATTCTGTCTTCACTAATGTTCTGTTACATTTTGAATCTCTCGACACACTGTAAGACATGCACATTCTTTGGTAAAAAACGGAATGTAGAGTGGCTATAATCATGCTCCATGGTAATGTTTGTGTAGCTCCAAAATATTCCATTAAAACTTGGGAATTTTTCAAATGGACAAAATTTAGAAGATGATTTTCACATTCTGTTTTCATGTTGAGAAACCCCATAGCTCCTGAGGATTTTATTGCAGGAATGAAAGATAGCAACATTTATTGAACCGTCCTTCATGCCAGGCACTATCTTAGGGATTGTGCATATGTTATTTCATCGAAGTCTGACAGCAAAGACTATCATACTATGCATTTTTATTGCTATTTTGCACATGAGCACCAATGCTTAGTGTAGTTTATTTTAGTAACTTGCCTAAAATCATATTTTAGTAGTTTAGAAACTCAACCACAATCAGATGGCAAGTAGTGTACCTAGAATTGAAATCTATTTTCATATGACATTTTCAAAGCATTTGCCCATGCTTTTTCCTCTGCACTAAACTATTTCAATTACTTTTCAAATTCATAGTACAGTTGTCCCTTGGTATTCACAAGGAATTGGTTCCAGGACTGCTCACAGATACCAAAATCCAAGGATGCTCAAGTCCATTTTATAAAATGGCATAAGTATTTGCAATAACATACGCACACCCTCTCATAAACTTTATATCATCTTTAGATTACTTATAATATCTAATACAATGGAAATAGTTGTTATACTGTATTGTGTTACTTTTAATTTGTACTATTTTTATTGTTGTGTTGTTATTTTCTATTGTTTTTATTTCCTGAATATTTTTGATCCATGGTTGGTTGAATACATGGGTAGGGAATCCACAGATATGGAGGATCGACTACACTTGTTTTGGTTGGGGAATCTGTAAAGAGCGTTTAATTGAATTCTTCACGTTCACACACACACAAACAAATTAGTCAAAGATTCCAAGAGTTTTAACTAGGACTTCATACTGTGATGTCCATTTTTTTTTCTGCTTTTTGTTTTTTCCTACTTGAAATTAGTGAAATGGGCCTCTGTGTGTGTGTGTGTGTGCGTGTGCGCATTTCAATTTTTTCTCACAGATTAGCAAATCTAAAACCAATCTGGGTATCAAAAGGCAAAAATCTCAGCATGGATATCAATCGGCCTTTTTTTGTGCAGCATGTTACTGCACTCTGATGATGGAAGTTTAGCATAAAACCAGGGGAGACCCAGCCTAGAAAATTCAACTTTCCTGCAACACTTTGCTTAGCATTTCTTAGACTTACTGACCTGACATGTCACCATGCTAGTGAGTATTTAAAATAGATTTGAGAGTTATTCTGTGTTCTTATTTATCTGTCAACAGAATAGATTCAGGGTTAAAAATTCCGACTCTTAAGAGTTGGACAGACTTGGGTTTCAGTCCTATTTTTAATAACTTTGTAACTCATGTCAGTTCCCTTGTATATAAAACAAATATAGTAGTAGTACCTATCTCATAGGATTTATTTGGAGAATTAAATAATATGCACATAAAGCAATCAGTATAATGCCTAGCATATAGTAAGTATTCAGCGAATGTTAGCTGCTTAGAATATTTATTATATCAAAATAGTTCATATTATATCAAAAATTAACAATAGAGGAGAGAGAATTAGCTTCTCCAGTTTTGTAATATATTATTTTTTACTTTCCTCTGTCATAATTGCTAGGAAATAAGAGTTGATTCATCAAACCAAGAGTCAGCTGCCCAGAGTGATCTAAGCTTTTTGCAAATTTGGGAAACTATCATAGTTTTAAAAAATGTTGAAAAAGCATAGAAAAAGAAAGCAGTAATTGGGGGTCTTTTAAAAATATATGAAACAGTTTGGCTGGCTGATAACTAGAGTAAAGGAAACCTAGAGTGTCACTAGATTGACAAAAGAAACTGTCAAGAAAGGAAAAGGAAGAAAATAACATTCAAATATTTGTATAGGTGTTTTATTACCTATGAGTACATTTTCATTCAGCTGTCTCAATCGGCCTGTCACCATAGCCCTGGGAGAAGGAAGGTGGGCGAGGGAGACCGCGAAGGAGGAAAGACAGGCATTATTAGTAATGGTAAGTCTCTTTACCATTCCAGAGAGGAGGGAAGCCTCAGAGCTCTGGTAACCTGTTTAGTGCCACACAGGTAGTGACGGACGAGGTCTTTTCCAAAAATGAGCAAAGACAAAACATAGGTACAAAGGTTAACAAAGAAAAGTATTTCACATGAAAGTTTCTTCCTCTGAAAAGAGTGGGCTTAGACAGAACTATCTCAGAGGACATTTTCTGCTCCGCATTCTGTGATTCTGCTAGTAAAACCTGACATGTTTTCCTCTGTGGGTATTGCGAAGGAAGGCAAAATAAATATTATGTGGAAAACACTGATTGAAAGCTTTGTAAGAGAGAATAAAAAGACTGGTTGGGAAGAAAAGGAAATAAACATCTCAAGGGAAGTCAAAGTGATCAAAAGAATTATAAAAAGAGGATAAAAAGAAAATCAATATTAAAAAGAGATAAGGTAGAGTTAGAAAATAGATAGTAATATGATTCCTTTCAGGAGTGGGAGAAGACACAATACAGATGTTAATCTCTGAAAATAATTATAGTCATTACTCCTTAATTGTAATGTACAGGACAATTTATTTTTCTGTGTATTGTCACAACCTTGTGCCATGAAGCCACTCTTGACAGAGCATAGCTGAGGATGGGTTACTTACCAAGATAGCTGCTCTCACCACCAAATTTTGTAGCATGTTTTGTTTTTTATATTCTTTTTCTCAGATGGCAAACTTATCTCCAAAATTTGGGGCAGACTACTTACTCGTTGTCTACCTTTAGGGAGCTTGGTTGACCTTTGTGTGCTTCAAATTCCCTTTTTGGAAAAAGCAGGACAGTAATACTATCATCTCCGTTATAAGGCTGTTCTCAGAAGGAAGAAATGCTGGATGCAAAGTGCCTAGAAAAGCGCACGATCAAGTTTACTGCTGCGGTTGTTCACCGTCACCACCGTGGAGGGTTAAGTGAGTGTCCACTCTCAGCTTTCCCTGCGATCCCGGTGTAGAGCACTCTGCTACTGTACGGCTAGAGTACAACTCCCCCCTACTGAGGAGGAATATTGTTTTTAACCTTCAACATTCCCTTTATATGCCTTAAAATTTTAATTCCCATTTCCCACTGATAGACTTCGTGTCAACAGAACTATAGAGCAGTGTTCCAATTCACACAAGCCAGAAATCTCACAGTGTGGGCCTAGCTTCAGTCTCCTTGCTTGAAACAGAGGACAGGTGAGCATATCTTGCAAATAGCCTCTTTAGCCACATTGTAAGTTCTGCTCTAATGAGTGGCAGCCAGCGCCAGATTAAATCAGAGACTCCTTGACCAGAAAGACTTTGACATATTGGAAATGTGCTTTAATCTGGAAAAGAACAAATATCAAGCAGATCAAAGTTCACTAAGGGAAAAGTATACCGCCAGACTCTCTAGAAAGAAAACTACACTGCACAAATTCAGATGCAGCAATGATTGGTTGTAAACAAGAGCAGGAAAAGACTAAAAGAGTCTTAGTAGTGTTACTAACACCCCAAGCATTGCTCGAGAACATCCCAAAACTAGGCCGGTTGGTTATGCTACATGTTCTACGGTTGCAGGTAGGCATTCCCTCCTACCTGGAAGTTTTTATTCTTCGAGAATTGACTGTATATCATATTCCCAAATCTGCTTATGTCAAGCTTTTCTAATTTCTTCAGGTCCCACGCCTCAGTATTACCTCAGACTCTGTCTGTGGATGAGTGAAGTGCCTCACACTTTACAAAGATAGTAAAATTTCTGACATAAATTGCCTCTGCTTTCTGATTGATCTACCTGAAAATTGTCCATATTTTTCACCCACCCTGTCTACTTTTGCTTCAGTATCAACGCGTCAGCCTCCTCCCTTCCCAAAGCCCGTTGGGCCTCCTCGTCCAATCTCTATTTCACTAATTTCTTAATGCTCCTCTTGGTCTTATATGCTCAAAGTTTTTAATGTCTCTTTAATTCTTCCTCCTCTCTCAAAGCAGTAATAATAACAATAAAAATTTCTGCTAGCATGTATAAACACAGTGTGCCAAATTCTTAACAAACATTGGCATTTATCTTCATGTTGACTATAAGAGGCAGGCAGTATTATCCTCATTTTATAAATAAGTGAATGGGTGGTCTGGATTTAAAATGAGGTGTGTCTGTCCCCAGTGCCTGTGCTCATAAACTGTTGGGAGGGAGTACTGCATAGAGGTTAACCGTTGACAGGTTCTTTCATTCTATCTCCATGTCTCTTCCTTCTCTCTCCTGCCCTCACTATGATTCTTCAACCCCTCCCTGCTTCCTGCCAAGCCTCACCATCTTCAGTCTTGTAACATTGCCAATTACTTCCCCTTAAGAACAGGTCTGACCATGTCATTCTTCTGTCCCAAGTCCTTCAGCAGTTCCCCTTATCCCATCCTATCAAGTCCAACCTCCTGGTCTCAAGTCAGCCTGAAGTATCTACTCTTTGCCATGTGCCCCCTGTACTCCCATACTGCAGTGTCACTATCTCTTACCTAAAATGCACATCTGCACAGGTCTAAACATGTTCTTTAAGGCACAGCTCAATTGTTATTTCCTCCAAGATGTGCTCCATCATTATCTCCTATGCCCCCTGCCAAGCTAGAGGCAATCCTTCTCTGTCAGTGGCAAAACACTTTACTTCTCTCTCCTCTCTCTCTCTGTCTCTTTTATAGAGAGCATATATTTGTACTCCTTTCATATCTCTGCCCATGTGTGGTTTTTTTTTTTTTCAGTTTCATTCATATTTATTTTTGTGGGGTACAGTGTGTTGTTTCAATATATGCCTATACTGCACAATGATTCACTTAGGGTAGATAGCATAGTTTTGTACCCATTAGTACACCATTCTTCCCCTAAATCCCTCCCCTCCTGGCCTCTGGTAACCATCATTCTACTCTATTTCTATGAGAACCATTTTTTAAAATTCCACATATAAGTGAGATCATGCGGTATTTGTCTTTCTGTGCCTGACTTCACTTAACATAATAGTTTCTAGTTCCATCCATGTTGCTGCAAATGATAGGATATAATTTCTTTTTATAGTTGAATAGTATTATATTGTGTATATATACCACAGTTTTTTTTATTCATTCATCCGTTGATGGACATTTAGGTTGATTCCATCTCTTGGCTCCTGAGAATAGCATTGTGATGGACATGGGAGTGCAGGTGTCTTTTTGATGTATTGTTTTAATTTCCTTTGTGTATATACCAAGTACTGGAATAGCTGGGTCATAAGGCAGATGTATTTTTAGTTCTCTGAGGAACCTCCATATTGTTTTCCACAGTGACTGTACCAATTTACATTCCCACCAACAATGTAGGAGGGTTCCCTTTTCTCTTTGTGCTCACCAGCATTTGTTATTTTCTGTCTTGTTGACAATAGCCATTCTAACTGGGGTGAGGTGATATCTCACTGTTGTTTTAATTTGCATTCCCTTGATGATCAGTGATGTTGAGTATTTTTTCATGTGTCTGTTGACTATTTGTATGTCTTCTTTTGAAAAATATGTGTTCTGATCCTTTGCCCAATTTTTTAACTGGTTACTTGGCTTTTTGCTGTTGAGTTATCTGAGTTCCTTATACTGTCTTGACATTAGCCCCTTTCCTGATGTGTAGTTTTCTCCCACTCTGTAGGTTATCACTTCACTTTGTTGATAGTGTTCTTTGCTGTGCAGGAGCTTTTTAGTTTGATGTAGACCCATTTGTGTACTTTTGCTTTAGTTGCCTGTACCTTTATAGTCTTGTTCATAAAAGAGCTGCCTGCTCCCATTTCATGTAGTGTTTTCCCTACATTTTTTTCTTGTAATTTCATAGTTTCAGGCCTGAAATTTAGGTCTTTAATCCATTTTGGGTTGATCTTTGTGTATGGTGAGAGATAGGGATCTAGTTGCAAACTTCTGCATGTAGCTATACAATTTTCCCAGCACCATTTGTTGAAAATCCTGTCCTTTTCCCAGTGTATATTCTTGGCACTTTTGTTGAAAATCAGTTGGCTGTAAGTGCGTGGAAGTTCTTGCCAATGCAGAAAGGCAAGAGAAAGCAATAAAGGGCATCCAAATCAGAAAGGAGGAAGCCAAACTGTCCCTATTTACAGATGACATGATCATATACCTAGAAAACTCTAAATACTCCACCAAAAATTACTAGAACTAATAAATGAACTCAGTACAGTGTCAGGATGCAAAATCAACACACAAAAATCAATAGTCTTCCTATGTACCAATAACAAAATAGCTGAAGAAGAAATCAAGAAAGTAATCCCACTCACAATAGCTACCAAAGAAATGAAATACGTAGGAATAAATTTAACCAAGGAGGTGAAAGACCTCTGGGATGAAAACTATAAAACATTGGTGGAAAAAAATTGAAGAGGACACAGATAAATGGAAAGGTATCCCACGTTCTTGGGCTGGAAGAATGAACATCATCAAAATGTCCATATTACCCAAAGCAATCTACACACTCAACATAATCCCTATCAAAATACCAATGATATTCTTCACAGAAATAGAAAAAGTGATCTTAAAATTTGTATGGAACCACAAAAGACCCCATATTGCTAAGGCAATCTTGAACAAAAAGAACAAAATTGGAGGCCTCATACATCCTGACTTCGTAATACACTATAAAGCTATAATAACCAAAACAGCATGGTACTAGCATAAAAATAGACAAATAAATCAATTGAACAAGATAGAGATCCCAGAAACAAGCCCATGTGTTTACAGAACCTTACAGAGCTCCTTCCCCATTAGGCCTACCATGAGGAATAAAGGGATAAAGAAATATGTCAGCCATGTAGTACAATGTTTAAAAAGCAAGAGTTGTATCACAATATAAATGTCAGGATAAAATGTGGAAACAGTAATCTTATTATACTTGAGTGACACACATCTGCGAAGAATTCTCAAATGAGGTGAGACACCAAATATTCAATTTGGAAAGTTGTTATCTAAAAAGCTTCTGCACAGCCACAGACAGTGTGAATAGACAACCTGCAGAGTAGGAGAAAATATTTGCAAACTATACATCCAACAAAGGATTAATGTCCAGAATATACAAGTAACTCAAATGACTTAAGAGTAAAAAAACAAATAGTCCATTTTAAAAAATGGACAAAGGAGCTGAATAGGTATTTCTCAAAGGAAGATATACAAAGGGCCAACAGACACATGAAAAAATGCTCATCATCACTCAGCATCAGAGAAATGCAAATCAAAACTACATAGAGATATCATCTCACCCCAGTTATACTGGCTAGTATCAAAAAGACAGAGAATAACAAATGCTGGTGAGGACATGGAGAAAGGGGAAACCTCCTTCACTGTTGGTGGGACTGTAAATTGGGGCAGCCATTATGGAAAACGGTATGGAGGTTCCTCAAATAACTACAGATAGAATTGCCATAAGATCCAGCAATTCTTCTGCTGGGTATATACCCAAAGAAATGGAAATCATCATATCAAAGAGATACCTGCACTCCCATTTTTATCTCAGCTCTATTTACAATAGCTAAGAGTTGGAACCAACCTAAATATCCAACGTTAGATGACTGGATAAGGAAAATGTGGTATATTTACACAATGGAATACTACTCTGCTATAAAAGAGGGTGAAATTCTGCCATTTGCAGCAACATAGATGAATTTAGAGAAAATTATGTTAAGTGAATAAAGCCAGGCATAGAAAGAGAAATACTGCATGTCCTCACTCATAAGTGGAGCTATAAAAAAAAAAAAGTAAACAAATAAATAAAAAAAAGAAAGAAAGATACAACAATCAGAATAATTAGTTGAACTTCCAAAAGGAGAGAATAGAACTGAAGTCACCAGAGGTGGGAAAGAGGGAGGGGAACGGGGGTAAAGGAGGAATTGGTAAAGGGCCATGAAAAGTGATTACATTGTATAATATTGAATATACTAATTATCCTGATTTGAGCATCACATATTGCACGAAGGTACTGACATTCAGCTTTGTATTCCACAGATATGTACAATCGACTATATTTTAATACAGAAATAAATCGAACAAAAAAGCAAAAGAAAAATTAGAAAAAAAAAAAAGAAAGAGCTGGAAGTAAGACTGGTTAGGAAGCAGGAACATACATTCTCTTTCAGAGGAGAGGAGACCAAAGGACCATTTAAATGTTCTCCTGCACAGGGGATGAGGAGGAAAAGGATTTTCTTCCCTTCAGTGAGTATATATCAAAGAAAACAGGATGTAGGATCTATTTAGGGAAGATTTTTCTCCCAGCAAAAGTTATGCATGAGGAAGAACTTTCTAATGGAAGTGGTGGGATCTCTTTTGTTAGAGATCCTTAAAAATAGGGTAGATGTTATATCTGCAACTGTTTATATACAGTCAGTTTCTGGAGCATTTTTCTGTTTGCTAGCTCTTGTCAGAATTCAGGGCAGGTAGTAAATAGATGTACTATACCATCAAACCCTGATTCTACAGCAAGGAATAGTTCCTAAAATATAAGGGCACAATAATAATAATTACATTTCTAATCTTTTTGGCTCATGATTTTCTAAATCTCTATAATCTAAAATAGGAAATCCAGTTCTGATAGCCAGCACCCAGTACTAACTGCCCCGCATAACATTTAATCAATTTTGACTAAGCAAGATTTTTTTTATGTTAACATATTATATTACAATAGTACAATGTAGCAGGTAAGAGCAGAGGCCTAGGAGTTAGACTCTATTCGAATCCTGGTTCTGTCACTTACTAGCTAAGTTACATATGAGTCAGTTACATGACTTCTTTGTACCTCAGTTTTCTCATCTGTAAATAGGGATATTGTATCACTTACCTTATGAGGTCCCGTAAAGACCTTAGACAAGTTCCTGATATGTGGTAACTGCCAACAAATTATAATTTATTATTTTTACTACATCATATGATGTTAAGTCTTTGTTCATACAATATATTTCTCAGAAGTGTGTGTTTGCTACTAAAAGAATGTATCTTTGAGAGAAGCATTTTTGAAGATAACATTAATTCTTTCAAGCCACTGGGTAATATCAAGTGATAACCTAGAGACTTAGCTTAAAGAGTTCCTTTCTACATTATTTTCATAAAGTCCTACACCATAGGCTGATTACATATGTGATCTTTGGAGACCTCCATCACGAATTTTTTAAACTGTTTTCCTTTTCATAAATAAATGACTCAGAAGTGGTTTTTGAAAAAGAAATTCAGACACTTCTATACATTTTGGTGTAGAATTACTTCTGTCACCAAGATTGATCAAAGGGATGTTAGTATGAAGGTAAGTACTACATTTGATTGAGGATGTATGAGATAGACTTTTTATAAAAGTATTTGTAAAAAATCTTTTTTTTGTCCCTAGGAATAATTCGGATTTCACACCAGCAGATACAGTGGCTATCATTTTCTGTTCTACACACAAATCTCTCACATTGGGTAAGTGATTCGCAGAGTTTCAAACCATCTATTACCCTCTTATGATTTACATAAGAGTTACATCTTATGATTTTGAAATTCAAGGAACTCTTTAGATTAAATGGAATGGGATATTGTCTACTCTGATAGATAAAGAACAATAGCAAAGTGAGGATGGGTCATTGATTTGAAATACTATTACTTGATTGAACCAGTCTCTGAGGACCTAAATTTAATACTGTAGGATTTAGCTTAATTTGTAATCATGTTTTCAGTTCTCATAAAAGATTATCAGTGTTGAATGTTAACTTTAGAGCTGGTTGGGGAGGGTTCCAGGGGTAGGTTGGGCTGCTTCTCAAAAAGGAATTGGCAAAAACTTTGTTTGGAAGGCTCTAGTATTGCCCCCGGAAAATGTTAACTTCTTTTCTGGAAGCTCAAAGCAAGGTGAGAATAATGGTATTACTCTAATTTGATATTGACATTAGTTTGAAATATATTGCTGAATGTTATATTATTTCTATAAAGAAACACAGTAAGTTATCATTAGCTCAATTGAATTAGCACTAAAATTGAAATAAGTATTTAATGGACAAAAATAGATTAAGAAGAAAAGTGCTATTTTCTACTCGGCTTTATTCAATTTAATGGCATTATCTCAATAACCTGTTAGACATCCAGAAACTATGTTTTTAGTCATTAAAAGTCATTAAGTAATCAGTAACTTTACTGAAATATAAATATACATCTTGCACAAACTCCTTGAGGTGGTAGGCATGTTATGTCAAAAACTCATATTAAAAATTTCTCTACATTTTTGCATGTGATTTAAGAGAATTAAGAATCATAACATTGCTCTAAGTCTGCTTACATTAAAAAACTTCAGTCTATAAACTAGAAAATGAAGACATTTGATAATGTGTTTGCTAATCCCAAACATATTTACCTGATAGTCTGTTGTCTGTCTTACAAAGTTTGGAAAATGATTTAGCAGTTGTTATCTAGGGCTCCAGCTTATTTGAATAAGTTATATACAAACTGTTCATGCATTGTACTATGTTTGGTTTTCATGATAATCATCACCAAATTGAAGTTTAAAAGAGCTTTTTGGAAGCCATATTCCAATCATGATTTTGTGACCCTGGACAAATTAGTTAACCTCCCTTAACCTTAGCTTTTTCATCTGTAAAATGGAAGAATAATACTCACTTTGTAAGGTTATTGTGAAGATTAAAGATAAAATTTAAGTACCTAGCACAATACTTGGAAGATAATAGGTAGTAGTCAGTATATGATAAAGTGTGTTGTCATGATTGTACTGTATTTAGATTGCTGTGGACTAAATGAGATAGCCCACCTACATGCATGCTGTACTGCCTGGCACACAGGAGATACTCTATAGCATTAGCTACTATTAGTCATTATTGTTAACTATATTAGTTGTAACCATTTTACCACTTCCAGAGTTCCAGTCCCCTGACCCCATCTTGTAGATTTTCATGTAACATGTGTGGTTTTGTCTCAAATAAATTGTCTGGCATTTCTTTCTCATGTGTATTATTGTGATGTAGTGTCTTATATTCCAGGACTTCTAAAAACTAAGGGACTTTTATAAAGTTAGGGAATCCAATGGCAGATGCTGCCAGACTCCTCAGATGTGTAGAGTGCAGGGATCAAATGAGACTGTGTCCTTAGAACACATGCTAACCCATGGCTGCAGCAAATATGAGTATGTCTGCATTTCTTCAATGGCTTTTAAACCCAACCCACTCCTAGGGATTTGCTTTTGTCAGGAAAACCAAAATGGATTTTCCTTGTTTCTCCATGATGTTCTTCTGTGCTAGAGCTGGCTGTGTTGAACAAAGCAAGAAGCATACTGCAGTGTGACCAGTATTCTTTTCTATAAGCAAAATACCTGCCTATTCAATTATTGTTTTATCTTTTCATTTTCCATAATCCCAATGCCATACTGTTCTTTATGCTTTCTGAATGCTGATTTTCAGGCAAGCAGATGGGTGCTCTGAAGATCAATCACAAGCAGTTGTTTTGCTAAAAAGAGTTGGGTTAACTTGGATTTTTGTTTGCTTTTGCAGTGTTCTTCCATGGAATAGATACTTAGATCCTCCAGTAAGACACTAGTATGATATCTAAGTAACCAGGTAGTATACATCCTTAGTTACTTCACAACAGACTTAAACTCTCTTGGAAAATTGTAAGACCTAAATACTCAGTTTGGCTGTTCCATTGATACTTCCCCAGGCCTCAGTTCCTTTAGCTCTAAGATTAGGAAATTTTACTTCCAACTGAATATTCTGTCATTCCTTGATTATACCTAGTTTCCCTCCTGCAGTCTCTTAGGTAGCATGTATTAAAATGGCTTCTTTGCTGCTTCCTTTATCTCAGAGAAATCAGCCCTATTTCCACATATAGCAAGGAATGTGTGGATGCTATTGCTAGAAAGGACTTGTTAGGCCCTATAAATTTACTGTTTCCATTTTCACAAGATCCAATGCATGTTTCCCTGTACTGGTGACCTGACATCACTAGTATAAAGGATATGCCATGACAGTGACCTGAGCTACAGGCTGATAATTATCCTAATGGAAATTCTTTTCTGCATAGAAATGAAAGAACATCACACGGTGTGTGAAGAATTCATATTCCAGAAAGCAGGGGACAATTTCAGGTAGTATCACTCACCTCTCACATAAGATGAAATACAACAGATTGTAATATACCTATTTGGCACTTTAAAAATATATCTTTCCCTTTTGCTACCAGTCATATTTCTTCTAGTGATTTTATATATACATATATATAATCTTTGACATCTTCAATAGAATACATTAAGTGAAACTTACAAAATACCATTCATTATTACATCTAGTATTTGTATTTAAGAACAAGTCATTGCAGGCAAATTGCTAACCATGTAACTAATAAACCAAAGATGAAAACTCCTGCTTGAGAATTTCTGAAATTCTCTAGTATATACACCTTCGATTTATTTTATTGTTCTTGCTTTTGCCCTGTCTTATTCTCTTTCATGTACTTTCATCCACACACATGCTGAATTTGATTCATTGCTTTTATTAGTGCATTTGCCATTGATTGATTAGTTCTTCGTATTAGTACTTTTTCTATTGATTGATTGCAGATGAAGTGACTATTTGACCTTTAATTATGAGGCTTCCTATTGAAAATGACATTGAGCTATGGCTTCACATAATCCATCTGGAAAGCCTGACATGATGCCATTCCCTGGAGTTCGTTCGGGAAGACAGAGGAGGCCTGAAGGAAGTGCAGAGCTATCACTGTGCTTCCTCTAAAACAATACTACAGGGCTTGTTTGCTGCTCTCCTATAGTTTCAACTCAGGGTTGGAGGTAATTTTATCTTTTGTCAAGACAGCATCACTTGCTGTGGGTTGCCATAAAACCATGAACTCTCCCAGTTTATTCTCTAGTTTGGTGGTGATATTTGTGTAATAATGAGAAGATATTTTACATAGCAGAGATTGAAGAACAGCTTGTACCCTAGTTAAGAATGACTCAGTGCACAGTCAGTCAATAGATCTCCTCAAGAAAGAAATTAGATCCATGATATCCTGTGGAATTGGTATTTTACTTTTATTTATCTTTTTCTCTGGAATATTCAAATCCCTTTGCTTATCTAGAGTTCCAATATATGTGGAAAACTTCTTCACTACACCTAGCAAGAGAATGTTTCAGAGTATTCCAGGTCCTTAGGTTAAGCAAATGTTTATATTCATTTTTAATATTTTTAAATAGCAAATGAAAGCACATAATCTCAGAGCATGTCAACTGACTATTGGCAGTCAGTGGTGAGATTCCCAATTTTTTATTATTCCCAAAGCATTTCTGCATTGAATGAATGATATCTAAATTTTAAATAGAGTGTCATGATCAACACTTATTAAAGGTCCACTGTATATTCTTGCTATTTATAGACACTATGTACAAAGGCAAATCAAGGCAACTATTCCTCACATTATTTATACTTCGTTATGGGTCTGTGGTCGCAGTTACACAGCTGAACTATAACAAGAAACCATGCATTAAGCTAAAAGCATATAGCTTTTTGGTAGACATAGGATTCAGCAAAATGTGGAAACAGCCCATACCTGATTTTAGTCTGGATTCAAGTTCCAGCTGTCTCAGGAAAAGCCGGAACAAATCACTTAACTGCTGTAGACCTCATTTCCTTATCTGTGCAGTGAGAAGATGGACAAAGTGACACTTGAGATTCCTTCCAGTTTTAAGTTTCTATGAGTCTGTGACTGATATTTCCACTCTATCCAATAACAGTTTTCTTATTATGTGTGCAAAGGAAAAGAGTTTCTGAAAGAAATAGTTATGTAAATAATGTTACAATATTACAGGAAAGGAAATGTGGCTGTTGCTTCTTCCCAAAGAGGTTAAAAATATTTTCACACTCTCAAAGAATGTCATAGGAGAAATAAAATCTTAAAAGGATTTTGTTTCTGATTTCAATGGGAAACTTTTTAAGAATGTTAAGGGATTACCTACAACTTGGGCTGAAAAGATCATTTAATAGCATTTGGGTCATTTTTTCAAGAGGAAATGGAATTGAAATACAAAAGTTTGCATTTCTGATATTCTTTTTCCCCAAAGCTTATCTTATGATTCTTTTTGGCACATAAAGAATAGTATCTTAATAAAATTACCCTACAATTGGGTAGCACTTTTTTAAAGCTCTTAACCCAGTACATCCGTCTCCTGTCTGAAAACCTTGAATATTAGCAAATCAGTAGTTATTATCTTATTTTACATATGAAGAAATGAGAGAATAGAAAAAAAAAGTTTTTTTAAACTTATCCTGACTTCCAGTCAAGATGGCAGAATAAACAGTACCCAGCATCACCCTCTCCCACAATCAACCAATTTACAACTACAAAAAGCAACGACAGCCAAGCTATGGCCACTAGAGCTCAGGGGAAGAGAAGGAGAGACCTACAGAGTGCATGAAGGTGGGAGAAGCCACGATGAGAGAAAGAAAGGACTGCTCTACCTGTTTTAAGCCCTGGCCTTTTCAAGCCCTGGCCGTTTCAAGACCAGCCCTGGTGAGCCCATGGAGCAAGAGCTGGCAAAAGCCGCAGCTGTGCCCTTTATATGAAGTTTCTTAAAGTCCGCAGGGGAGAAGCAGGCCTTGGTGACCACCACCCCACCCCCCCAGGCGAGCAAGACCACTAACAGGGTTCCTGTAGACCCACAAAGGAACAAGGAGCCATAGACAACTGAGAAAAGGAGCCACTCAGAGGTTGGTGAGTCATCACAGGCACCGGTGCATGGCCTGTCCCATGGGAAGTTTTTGGAGTGTGGGGGTGGGGGAGACAGGCCCACCGGAGGAACATTGGGGCACAGCATGGACAGCTGATCTGCCTTCCAATCAGCACAGTGGAGACTGGTCAGAAATATAGAACTGCAGGGGGTGCATTTCACTGAAAACACTCAGGCCCGGACCAGAGTTTCCATACAACCCAGGCCTACTGGACCTCACAAGACCCAGAAGTACTTACAAGTCAGCAATTAAAACCTGAGCTGCATAGAAACCCTCCCTCAGAGAATCAGCAGCAAAGCAATAATTTAGCTCAACCACAGGTTCAAGTGCTGGCCCCCACAGGAAGTTCCCCCGTGTTAGAAGTAACCAAAGAACAACAAGTTAGTTCCAGTGCAGAGTTTAAATGGTGGAAACAGCAAATAATCCAACACAGAAATGAAAGAAAAAACAAAATACCCACAGACCAGAGACACAGTCCTGATATTAACCAGTAAAGGTCTAGCACCACCAAAGAACACCTATAAAACCCAGAAGGACTGGAAGCCACCTGGGCTCCCAAGCCAGGGTGGGGTAGGGCCGAGGGTCTCACCCATGCCCCACCGATGTCCACACCCAGCCTTGCGATGACCACCGAGCTGTCACCAAAAGTGCCCTGGGCTCCCAAGCCAGTGCAGTGAGAGACTGAGGGCCTCAGCCATGCTCCCCCGACCTGTGCACCCAGCTCAGCAGCAACCACTGAGCTCCAAAGATGTCTGCATCTAGCCCAGCGATGACTGAGCCATACCCAGAAGCTCTCTGGGCTCCCCTGCTGGAATGAGGCGAGTGCCATAAGCCTAACCATGCCCCCTTCTTCCTCCTCCCACCCTATCCTTCTCTCCCTTCCCTTCTCCCCCTCGCTCCCACTGCTCTGCAACATCTTAGATTGTAAAAAACAATAAAAATAAATAAATAAATAAACTTATCCTAGGTTATATATCTAACAGAGACTAGATTCCAGGTCTCCAGACTTCTAGAACTGCATTGGATTATAAGATATGAAAGCAATTTGAAGACCAAAAAGTGCTATACTGGTTCCAAGTATTGTAAATGTTTGATCTTGGCATGGGTTTGAATTGTTTTATTAATGGTTTTAACTAAGATTACTTCTGTTTACATTGTTGGTTACAAGATAGTTTTAAAATATTGTACTTAACATCTATAATTGTTCCCATAAACATATATTTCCATGTGGTCCAGTCATAAACTGGCACTCATTACTTATATTTTCTTTTTCTTTTTAATTATTTTTATTTTTTATTTTTTATTTTTTTACATTCTAAGATGTTGTTGCAGAGCAGTTGGGAGGAGAGGGGGAGAGGAAAAAGGAGAGGAGGATAGGGTGGGAGGAAGAGGAAGGGGGTGTTTTCAAGACCCATGGCACCCCCCCTCATTCTGGCAGGGGAGCCCAGGAGGCTTCCAGCGGCAGCTTGGACATGGCTGGGCTGGATGCATACTTCAGAGGGGTGTGGCTGAGGCCCCATCTTGGCAGTCGCTGCTTTTCAATAGTTGCAAATTGGTTGATTGTGGGAGAGGGTGACTCTGGGTACCATCTGTTCTGCCATCTTGATCAGACATTCATTATATTTTCTTTATTATTTACAAAATGTTGTATTCTATTTAAAGCGGGTCTTAGTAAGTCAGCCTTACCTTTCATGAGGCAACACTGTCCATTCTTGCAAACTAAGAGCCAAAGTGCTGTATGATAGTAATCTATTAAAGTGGAAACAGAAATCCAGATTAAAGACAGAAAATAGAAGACTGTCTTTGGAGTATAGCTGTAAATATGTTTCTGTCCTGCAGATTGCCTCTAGAGTTACAGTTATGTAAGGAAAGGCAGTTTTGGGGGCCTATACCGTCTGACATATTCTTAAAGATACCTCTGAAATTTTGGACCCAGTAGATTTTACCACCATGCAGAAGAAAAATGAAGGAGTGTCTGTAATTTTGTGCTGTTTTCTGATCCACATGAAGAAAGGGAGAAATGTAAATTCTCAAAGTGGTACACTTAAGTTCCTCAGAGGTTTGTGGACTATTTTGTTCTGGATTTTTAATTCTAAATTAAAAATTAATGTCTGAAAATCATTGCTAGCCTATCTAGACTTTGTAATCAAAAGTCAGGAAGTCCCCATGATTCTAGGCAGCAAGTAGATAATAAAAGTTCTTTGAAGGATCCCCAGCCTGACCTTCAAGTATTGTTCATCTTGATGATATACCAGATGTTTGCCTGAATGACCAGTGCCCTCACACCCCCAAGCTTTTCCTCTTCCTCCATGTTTTCTATACCAGGGATTGGCAAGCGTTTTTTAACCACAACCTAGATTTAGAGATAGATTTTACGACATGATCCACAATTGATTTTGTAACTCACTCGTGGGTCATAATCCAAGGTCTGAAAATTTTTGCTTTATACCTCACTTAGTGAGAAGGTTTCATGTCCTTCCTCAGATAGTTACCATGTAGGCTTTTGGCTTCTGCTGTCACTTTTTCACTGAACCCAAATTTCTGATACCATGTAGGAACCAGAGCTAAATTAAGACTTAGAGTAATTCGTGATCTGTGTAAAATAAGATACTTTCATTTAGATTCTTATTTTATTCAGCTTATATAGCAGAGTTTCTATCTTTTGTTGATTTATTCAAAATATTTTCAATAATAATAACAGCTAACATTAATTGGGTATTCGATAGGCAAACATTGTGCTAAGTGCTAGTTACATGAAATAATTTACTTTAAAATAATTTTGTGTTGACATTGTGGTGATTATGCATGTACTAGTTAGTTTAAACTTCAGCACCAGGGACAGCCAGTTGCTCTAATGGAAAAGCTTTATTGTAGTGATCAGCTACAGTTTTATCAGAAGGGAAATACTCCAGAGGCAGCTACAACAAATACTTTTATTTATCTTTATCAACAGGAGACTTTACTAATTAGCATAAGGAATTCACAAACAGGTTTTGATTGGTGAAATTACTGACTTGTTAATTTGCATGATAAAGGTAATAAATTGGTTTTCTTAGATATGCAGTCTGCCTAAAAACTTTAGAAACACCTCTCACTTGCTAAAACAATCCAGCAAATGCCATGGCCTGAATGTGAAATCCTCAGGGATGTGCTGGAGGCTTGATCCTATGCAGTTTTATGTCCAGCTACTGTTAGAGGGAATCTGTGGTTGCCTGAGGCTGACTGGAAGGGTCAGTGAATCCTGTTCTTGAATGTGGCTGTGTGTGCTTTGAGAGACCCTCTCATGCAGGGCTATGAGAGCACTTGAAAGGTCAGAGTTGGGACTGCCAGTTTACAGGATAGCATGCATAAACTGTTTCTGTGCTTGACTGCTAGTGCATGTTGCATTAAAAAATACCCGTATGGGTTTAGCTTGCTTTTATTAAAATCTGTAGGCAAGGTTGTGGGGGTAGAACTAACCTTTACCTACCTTAAACTTCTTTTACCACTACACATTATCTGCCAGAGAGAGTCTGGAACTGAGGTAGGACCAACATAGGTCACTTCCCAAAAGTGACCAGCTCACATGACTTTACATGCACCAGCTCACATGACTTCCACAATCACCCCAGATGAGGAAAGTGAAGTTCCAGAATGATCAATAACTTGCCCAAGTCACATGGTCCCAAGTGGCAGAGCCAGAACTCAAGCCCAGACTTAACTGTTAGTCACCATGCTGAGCTATAGTGAGGTTCTGCAGAAAGAGCCCTGTGCTGTGGAACCTCTCAGTCCTAGGTGATCTCTGGGCCCTTCATAATTCTTTGATTCTGAAAGGCTTAGAATCTTGAGCCCTTCAGGTAGATACCATAATATCAGCATTTCTCAAAGGATGGCCCTCAAAATTATAGCAAATTGCTTCCTAAAAAATAAACACATAAATAAACAGATTACTGGGCCTTTGCTCAGGCCTACCAATTCAGATTTTTTAAGGGTAAGACCCTGGAGTCCGATATTTGTAACACACTTCAAAAGAAGGTATTATGCACATTAAAGTGTGAAAGCCACCCCGTTGCCCACATCCACAATCATCTCTCAGCTTCCAGAGGTGCTGGCTCATACCCCCAGGTTCTTAGGGAAGCTTTTGACCTAACAGAATATTCAGTCAGGTTTTGTGTGAGTGCTTTTTGATGATGGTGGGAACCAGTTTGGGTCAACTCTGTATGGTTGGTGGTTGTTTTTGTGCTTTAGCCTTGCCCCGGCATACCCCACTTTTAAGTACTTTTTATCCCATCTTTCACCAAAAGGAGATACTTAGAACATAAATACTCGTAGCACACTACTAAGTATTGTATAAAAATAAGCAATAAAATTTGTTTTAAGAAATCAACTTGGTACCTGCCCCTGATTTCCAGGAATCATTCACTTCCTCATTCCATGGTAGCAGTATATGATATTGTGGTCTGGACTAGAAAGGATGAAAACCTGACTCCAGTTTTTCTAACCTGTAGCTGGAGTTCCCATATTTTTGCCTAAATTCAGATGCCCTTTGAGTTCCCTTTGTACCATGTGGTCAAACCACAGCATTGCAATGTAGAAGTATGCTGATATTTCATAAGGTATAACCTGAACAAAAGAAAACCACCTAGCACTCACTCCAGAAGTGGAGCTTGCTTTCTTTAAGACTATGGCAAGCTGAGGGTAAAATTGAAGCATATTTAAAATAATTTCAGAATGCCTACTATTCGAAAGTTATCCTTATGTAAATCCCTTTATGAAAAGAAATATATACAATTTTTCAAAAACTCTCACAATGCAATAAATACTGTGGAAAGATAAAAAAAGGAAATAGGAGATGGAATCATTGCTTTCCAGAAGTTAGTGCTCTGAAAGGGGCTCAGACCAAATATAATTATGAGCACTTGTCAAGAGTACTTGTAAAGAGACGAAGGCCAGTGGAGGTTTTGGTAGCATCTGAGGTAGGAAGTTTCAGTTCCCATGGCAGTCCTCAGCAGTCACAATTTTCAAAATTTTATGAGTGCTTCAGACCTCATCCTCAATGATTTCAATAACCCTTCCCTGGTTAGTCCTATTGACTACTAAATTTGAGCCCCACAATACTGTTTTATAATTCTTCTTCTAACAACAACAACAACAGTCCTAATAGCTATCATTTTGGGAGTACTCACTCTATGCCAGGCACTGTACTAGGTACTTCACATATACTGTCTCCTTGAAACCTCTAACCACCCTTTAAGATAGTTATTTTAATCTCATTTTGAGCAGATGTGGAACCTGAAGGGGATTCAGGTAAGATCACTTGATCACATAGCTGGCAGGTGACATAGTGAGGATTTAAACCCACTCTCTATCATGAAGGCCTATGTCCTCCCTTTCCCACCTCCCAGTTGTCTAGAAATGCCTAGGAGTGGCATGTCAGCCATCTGCTGCTCGCTCAGTCTGAGTGATGGAGCAGGGGCAAAAGGGCAAGGTGTTTCCATGTGTCAGGTTCTCTGTAGCTGAGCTCCACCTGCAGTTGTGACCGGCAGCTCAATGGCAAGGACACATGAGAAATCTCACACATTGTGCAGTGGCACCTCAAACTGTATACCGAGTCCTTATCACTATACACTTCTTAATGACAGCTCTTTGTGTTAGAAGCTTCTAATTCCATAGTTTCATATTTATTTCAAACTAAAAAACACCATATCATAGAAGTAGATCTAAAGAGATTAATTTTACACATTAATAATCAACTCATGTGCCCTAAGCCATATACACTTCATGCTTCTGAAAGGGAAACTTCACAAGAATTGGGAGAAATACATTCTGTTCTGGAGCTTGCCCTTTCTGGGGAGGCCTTTTCTAGGTCCAGGAGAGCCAGCAACAGCCTATTTCCCAGTACTCACTGTTCATCTGGGCACTCGCTGTCAGTTGCAGAGGGGTTTCATTATTATTGCTATTATTAATATTTAGGAAGTTTGCCTCTAGCAGTACTAAAGTGTGCATCACAAAACACTTGTTTACTGTGTTTGAAGTGAAAAGTCTTACCCAGGAGATCCCATATACTTGAAGTTTTATCTCTCAATTTCAACTTGCAAACGGAGATCCATGAATAACAATTGTACTTTCAGAGTTGCATCTCTCTAATTATTTATTTGGTCGTGTCTCTTCCCAGCAGTTCCCTTAATTGAACCAGACACTATAAACCAGGTTGTGTGTAGTCAATGCCAACCAGCTTCGTGCTTCTTTACAGTAAAGAATAGATGAACCTGAATCTGCAAAGCAAGGGAAACACACCCGCTCTGTGTCCCCATTTACAGCCCCATCCAAGCAACTCTAGCCAGAAATTAAAGGTAACTGCCCACTTTTTAAAGCTGTAGGTACCCCATAGGTTTTTGACAAGTTACCCTGGGGGTAGGAGGAAATATAAAATTGGACCCAACTCAAAAGATTCCTGGGCCCCAGGAAGCCAGCTGGTTTGGAATGTCATCCATACTAAAGCTGAGCATGTTAATGAAACCGTAGCTGTGATGCTTCCCAGAGTACCTTTGCTGCAGGTTTTCTCTACAAGACGCCAAGGAAAAGATAGGTTTAAAACACAGTGTACTGCCTTCGTTCATTCATTTATACTACAAGTGTTTATTTGGTGCCTACTATGTGCCAGGCCCTGTTCTAGGCCCAAGATGTACACCAGTGAACTGCACACAAAAAAGTTCTTGACCTTATCTGGCCTCCGTTCTAGTGGGGATAAGCAGACAAACACAAATATATAGCACATCAGATGGTGATGAGATGGAGAAAAATAAAACCAGAAAGGAGAGTAAAGAGTGCCAGGGTGGAGGTGGGAAGGCTTCGGGCTTAAAGGGCACGGTGGATGAAAGACCTGAAGGCAAGAGGGAACAAGCGAGTGGGTATTTACGGGAAGGAGATTCCAACTAGAAGGAACAGTGCAGGCAAAGGACCTGAGGCAACAGTGTGCTTGGCATGTTGGAGGAAGAGAGAGGCAGCAGGTGCTGGGGCAGAATGAGTGAGGGAGAGATAGAGGAGATGTGCTGAAAGGTAATGGGAGAGGGGGCCTGCAACATTGTGCTAGCCCAACATTGTGTTGGGCCACTGGAAGGACTTACCTCTTACTCAGAACAAGAGAGGCAGCCACTGGAGGGTTTTGAATGGACAAGTGACAAGATCCCACTTCCACTTTGAAAGGATCCCTGTGGCCGCTCTGTTAAAAATAGACTGGGCTTAGGTGGGTGGGAGGGGGAAGCAGTGAGAAACAGGAAGACCAGTTAAGAGGCTTTAATCGAGACGAGAGCTTAGGGTGGTTTGGTCAAAGGTAATAGTGGTGGGAGGGATGAGAAGAATAGGAATCCTTGGCAAATTGGGTGTGTATGTCAGAAAAAGAGGAATTAAAGATGTTTGGCCTGAGGAGCTGTAAGGATGGAGTTGCCGTTTACTGGATTAGGGAAGACTACAGAGGCGCAGACTTTAGTGGTGGGAGAGGGACGTGGGAGCAGATCAAGAGTTCGACTTTGAACATGCTAAGTTTGAGATGTCTTTTCGACATCCAGTGGACGCTGGAATTCTGATCCAGACTGGAGTGTTCTGTCTGTAGATGTTATTTTAAGCTATCAGACTGGATGAGATCATTAAGAGAGCATGGTGACAGAGGAGAAAAGAGCTCTGAGGACTGAGAGCCTGGAATTCTGCAGAGGATAGAGAGGATATGGAATTATGTTGATAATGACATGACATGAAAGTCTAAATCAGCCAGACCTATAGACATCCAAACTTGCAAGCCCATATATTTCTCTTATCTCAAAGTTGAGGTGGACATTAAATCAGAAACTACATGTGAAGCCACTTTGAAACATTAAAAGAAGGGCCTGGCATTTATTTGGTACCTACTATTTGTAAGACACTATATTAGGCACTTAACTTGCCTGATGATGTCATGTAGTCTTCACAGCAACTGTGCAGAATAGCTATTATTGGTCCTATTGACCAAGCCTCGGGGAGGTCAAGTAACTCATCCTAGTTCATACAGTGAGTAGATGGCAGAGCCAGCACACCATGGCTGATCTGTCTACCTTCAGAGTCCTCTTGTTCCTCCTTCTTACCAGAACTGGTTTTTTAACCTGGCTCACATTAGATCCTCCTGGGAGTTGTCCAGCAATAATGATGCCAGGACCCATCCCCGACACCTATGAACTCAATCTCTCAGCATAGACTGAGGCGTCCTATTTTTTAAAAGCACCTGGGTGACCCTAATGTGCAGCTGAATTTGAGAACCACCTCATTAACTAGCTTGCTGTATTTGTATGCATTTGTGTGCTACTGTGCTCCAGAAAGAATGTGAGGTAGCATTATACCTACGCATTTGTTAACAGAATT
Source organism: Cynocephalus volans (assembly GCF_027409185.1). Taxonomy (NCBI): domain Eukaryota; kingdom Metazoa; phylum Chordata; class Mammalia; order Dermoptera; family Cynocephalidae; genus Cynocephalus; species Cynocephalus volans. The sequence goes on along the minus strand of NC_084468.1, from coordinate 129,038,150 downwards.
GACCATTTGTTTGTATTGATTTGTGAAAACCAAAATAATGTCAAAAATCAATATTCAGAGAACATTGAGGAGATGAGAAAAACATCATTATTTCCAGAAATGACTTTTAGGGTTTTCTTCATTTCTTCCTCTCCTAGAAGTCTTCTAAATGAGGTCGTAACTGCCAAATTTTTGTATCATTGAGAATAAAGGTCAGGAATAGGTTATCAGGACATCATCTAAGCAAGATAAACCACAGAAGTCTGAGTCAACCTTTTTAAGAGAGGTGGATCTAAGAACAAATAACTCTGATATTTAATCCCCAAATCAAAACTGCCTTTTCATTTACGTCAGAAGACATCTCTTCTGAGGCTTTTGTTTGCCATAAACACGGTACCATCAAGAAGAAAATGCCAGAAGATGAATAAAGCCATGTTGACAAAACAAAACAAAACAAAAATGTAAATTTAAAATAGTTAATGTGCATTTGGGTCATAGCTTACCCACATTTACCATCTCACTAAGATTTGGAAGCCTTCTGGAAGTTCCACTGTCTACTGAAAAGATTATCTATGCAACATTTTAGGGAAGACTAAGTCTAGGTGGTGGGGCTGATGGCAGAATCATGTCACACCATTAGCTTCTCTTGGCCGCAGACTTAAAAGTTTGAAGAGTTTTTCTTCATTTATACAAAAACACTTCTAAAAAATTCTGTAAACTTAGACGAGGCTTTCCAGAGTCAGTCAGACGGGCCAGTTCTGTGTTGGTGATCGTGTTAAATATATTCTTATGACCTTGTATTATTTTTGTCATGTGAAATTCTCATTCTGTTTTTGATGTTTTCACATCCTGTGATTGTGAACATTAGCCAGATTGTCTCATTAGAGGACTAACAGCTCTTCACTCACAGCCTAGAAAAGTAGAAAAGTAACCTCACTACTTCCTTTCCACCTTGTAAATATAATAAATATAATGGCCCCTCCCAGAAGACACAGCCAGTGTTTGAATGAAGCTTGCATGGCTCAGTTCTCTAATTCATTCCTGAATTCCCCGTTTGCTAATTACTTCTACAATGCTGTCAGGCAGGTGAGGGTGTACTGTCTTCTGAGGCAGAAACCTTCAATTGGTGGAGTTAAATGTTTCATTGTCAGCATCTGGTGAGTTGGCTCAGGCCATTCATTAAACATCTTTTTCCATCAGAACATACCTGTTTCAAAACAGAAATAGAACCAGCTGCTCATTTTGCTCTCTTTTTCTGCATCTTTATTTACATAAAACTTTCAACAAAGTGATAGGATTATAGTAATGAAGGCTAAAACGCAATCTTTAATTTTCTTAATGGACTGAAAATGGTCAACTAAACTTTATTCAAAGCAAGTAGAAGTCCACCAGACCATAAGCACCTTTGTTGAAAGGGTACCTCTCTTCCTTTCAGATTACATTAATTATGTAATATTTTACATGAGAATATTATGTAAATATTATTTTCCTTATGTTTTTACCCTCCATCATTCTATGTTGATATTATCAAGCATCCTTTTCTAGGGCTGCTGAGTCCTCTGCCAAATTACCATTTCAGGTTTTTCAGGCACAAGGTGAGGTGAAGAACACAGACTGGAACCAGTCTGTCTCGCTTCACATCCAGCCTGCATCCCGTTGCTAGCTGTGTGCGGCCTTGGGCAAGTTTTTATTTACTCTCTGCCTCAATGTCCTTGTCTGAATAATGGGGACGGTAACGGTAGCTTTACTCACCTTGTGGATTTGAGAGGTGAGTGAGCTGTTTGTACACTCTCAGAACAGTGCCTGGCACGTAGTAGGCACTGTGTGAACATTCGCTACAATAAGTATTCTGCATTACCCACAGCAAATGAAGACCAAAAATATCATGAACTCCAGACATGGCTTCTGAGTGTAAGGTGTGATTGCTGAAAGACTGAAACATGAACACTGCTGTCTTTTTTCTTAAGATCTTGATTACTAGAAAGATCATTTCTTTCTCTGAATAATGGCCTTGGACATCTAGTTTGTAACCCTATATTAGTTCATTTTTTTCCTCTTCAGGGCCTGTCTTCTTTTTGGATAAAGGAATATTTTTGAATTCCAGTTTTGAAATATGAAGGAAGGATAATAAGTCTCTTAGGAAAGTTTTACACAAACATCTATTTAGCATTTGGCTCCTCACTACACATGAAAAGAAATCTGAGCTTAAACTCTAATTGTAGAGCGGGGCAGTGGCAGCAGAGTGATGCTCAGGTTCAATGGGAAAGCAGTCCCTTCCCGGCCAGAGAGAATGTTTGGCTCCAGTTTGTGTCACAGGTTGGGCTCACATCTCCTGTGTGGATTTCAAAGTGACCCTTTCCCTCTCATATACTACCTACAGAGATAACCATATGACATTTTGCAGGCTCCAGAGGTTGGAAATTAAGTTTCCATTTGTACATATCTGTTAAACTGGTTCAAGATTATCCTGTGTTTTCTGCCACTGGTGTAGCAAAGGGGATGTGTCAGACACCCCAGAGCTGCTGCTGTTGGATTTGTATTCAGCAATTTGGGAATGCTAAATCTCCTTGGATTCCGTGAACCCAACTCTGGGACACTGAGAAAACTGCTAGACAGCTCGAATTCACTGCACCTCACTTTGGATGACTCTTTGTATAAAAAGGGTAAAAATGTTTTCTTCTCTATCTCAGGAAGAAACAGTAGAGGCTCTGATGCTGTGGCAAGGCCATACCAAAGATAGTATGGCAGGAGTTTTCAGCTAAAGATAGAAGGACTGAAAAGAACAGGGAAGTAAGTGAAATGTAAATCACTGGTAAGGGTAAGACAGCACAATCTGCATATTAAAATATCTCAGAGAATTTGAGCAAAAGACCAGTCATTTAGATGAGGGACAATGAGAGCAAGTCACATGATCTGGGACATCCTGTTGCCCTTTCTGGGGAACTCTGCAGAAAGTTGACTTGCCAGCCTTCAGAAGGTTCCAGAATGGATTTGGTTCTAGAAGGGCTGGGGTTAAAACCAGAATGGAATTCCAGGAGCTAAACACCGGCTGAACCAAAAAGCCACAGTATAGGGTAATGCTGGACTGATCCAGCAGGCCTCTGACAGACAGCGTACACATCAACCCGGAAGCGGTGGCTTTTCTTTTTACACCCTCTGCAAGGGGAAGAGAAAAATTAGAATAACCTAACTGTTCACGGAATCCCTTTTGCCTAACAATGTTTTTCCACAGCATTTTCTCACTGCCCTGTGCCTTGAGTTTGTTATTGGGTGGAATTTGCTCTTTGCCTAGCTTTGGCATGGTGTTCTATATCTTCTCTTCCTATTAAATGAGTAAGAATGCAAGCTCTATGAGGGCAGGGAGTTTTGTGAATGTATTCACTACACCTAGAAGTACATCTGGCACAAACTGGATGAATACTTACTATATGCCAGACATTGTCTATTATTTCACTTACTCTTTAATTTTTTTAAAAAGCCCTATAAATAACAGATGTTAAAACTGAGAGTAAACAATTTACCCAACCCAGGTCACATAGGTAACAAACGGTAGACATGGGATTCAAACCTAGGACTCTTAACTCCTGCACCAGGTTTCTTATACTGTACAGCCTCTTGTAGGCTACCAGATATAATAAATGGTAAATCCCTGCATGAAACAACAGCTATTATTAGTGAAAATTAGTTTACTTTAGGACAATCCTAACTGAGAAAGCCTTTTCTAACCAAATTTCAAAATTGTTGTTGTATCTTATCATGGCATTATTTCATGCTCTAGAAACTGTATAGTTGCCCCTTTGTTTAGAAATTGAGATAAATCAGTGGCAGTGACCTTGACTTTCTGTGACTCTTGTTTCTGTAAAGAAAGTCTGGGTGCGTGTGTGTATTTGCACACACAGGCCTGTGTGGTGCATAAGGGACACAGAGATCAGCATTTAGTGATGTCTGGAAAGAGTGGCTGTGTTCCTCAAACACCAACTGCCTTCCTGGATTGCATTATGATTGAAGAGACCATCTATCCCAATGACATTTAAAGACAAACTGAGCTTTTCTGAGAGATTCAGTAAGGAGGAAGAGAGAGAATTCAAGCAACAATGTGTAGGACATTTGGATAGTAAACTTATGGATGTTTCTAACTAAGAACAAACTAAACAAAAGTGGGAAATCACCATGGCAACCGAGGAAAGAAGCAACTGGATTCCAGATTGCCAGCAGCTCTCTCCAGAACTCAGTGAAAAATCTGAGAAAGCATTTAAATGGAAAACAAGTCATGTGAATTCAGGCAAATGAATCTTTGAAAGACAGGAAATGATCCAAGTGATTGGAGTATGCTATCTCCCAGCTAAATGGGATAGCAAGTGCAGTGTTAGACTTCAGAAGACACAAAGGGTGTTTTTCAATACATTTCCTCTCTTACTCCACAGTTTGATACTCATTTTAAATCTCATTTTCCTTTGTCCAGTTTCTTCCCTTCCTGTTACATCAAATATATTTTCACCCTATGAAATACAATCCTCTCCTAGAGGGGTGTGTGAATGTATGCTCCTTAATGTCTAGTGAAGAAACTAGCATTTGTTCTAAATCCTATCTTTTTCAACATAGGAAACATTACTTTAGCACCTATTCTTCAATAACCAATCATTGATGTATTGAGTAGCAGCCCCATGCTTAGGCATTGCAGGAGATTAAAAGAAAAATATAATATGTGAATACTTTGCCTATGTGTAGGGGAAGCCAAAATCTACACAAAGGAAAATAATGGTGACGTAATAGAAAGCTTGATTATGTGATGCGCCTGGGAAGAATGCCTTCATTCTTTGAAAGATGAAGAAATCAATAGGAAAGCCACCTTCAAGGTGGAGAAAAACGCAAAACTGAGCCTCAGTGAAGGGAACTCAGGTACGTACAGAGAAAGGACAAGATCCAGGCAGGGCTCCCCTTTTACACAGACAAGAAGGTGCCAGGCCTAAGCCAGTGACAGCAATTGGCAACTGAAAGTTTGGTTTACTGCAGTCAACATAGCTCAGTGATTAAAAGTAAACCCACTAAGGTCCAATTCTGTCTCTACCACCGACCAGGTGTATGAGTTTGGCAAGTTGCTTAACTGCTCTAACCCTCAGTTTCCTTATCTTTAAATGGGAAAATTGCCACCTCCTGCATACAAGGGCTGTTGTAAGGATTAAATGAGATAATGCAGGCAAAGTCCTCAGCATGCAGTAGTACCTACAAAATGGTGGTAGTAATAATTGTTTTTTACTGAAGTTGAATGGTCAGAGGAGTTGATGAATGGGCACTGGAGAGTCATTGCAGTCCTTGAGCAGGGTACTGGCTTAATTAATGGGGGTTTGGGGAAGATTAATCTGCTGTGGCTGGTAGGACTGATGAGGGTAAGAGTCTGAAGACAGGCAGTTGTGTCAGAGGCTGTACATATATAATCTTGGCTTGATTTTATGAGGAATTAAATTAGGAAGATGGCAGTGAAAACTGAGGGGAAATGGTAAATGAAGAAAGAATCTACAGAATGTGGTGGCTTTATCGAGAGGCAGAATGACAAATGGGATTTGTCAGATATGATCCCCAAGCCTTGAGCTATAGGAACTGGGTAAGCTAGTGACAGTAGGGGCTGCATGGGGCTGTGTGGCACTCACTCAGTGACTCATCTGGGAAGCTGATGTGGTCAGGCAAGAGCTACCAGAAAGCAGCAACCAAGAGTACAGGGACCTTGTCTGTGTTAGTCTCCTATATTCTCAGCACCTAGGGCAGTAATTCACATATAGCAGAGGCCCCAAATGTATCTTTTGAATGAAAGAATGAATGAGTGGATGGTGGGAACATTGTGCACCTTCAAGTAAGTAACCTGTAACAGTGATTGATGTGAAGCAGGTAGTTTTTATGTTGTGAACAATAGAGCAGCTTCAGTGGGGGTTAAATAAAACTCTATATTTAATCTAGGAAGGGGAATGTCTGTTTCTTAAGGAAAAATAAAAAACTGTTCATCCAATAGAAAGTAGTAATGGCTGAAACTTGCACACTGATACAAAGGGAATTTTCTAATTCAGAGAACATGAAATAGACATATTTAAAACGGGGAAAAAAATGTTCTTGTAGGTATTGTTTTATCCTTTCCATCCTGGGTATAGGATAAAAGAAAACCCTTACTTGCTTGTTAGAAGAAGAAAGCTCTTACTTGAAGTTCCTACTTGGCAGATGTCAGTTGAAAGCTGTGCTTATGGAATATGCTGCAGTGTCAAACTCTGTTGGATAATTTTAGACAAATGTGTCATGTGTGACATGGAAATATGGCATGCTGTACATTAGTGATTTCCCAAGTGTTTGGATCAGGTAGTAATGTGCTGAAAGAGTGCTCTTTATCTATCCACGCAGTGTACTTGTAGAGCAATGGGGAAATGCTTTTGGTGGAAATTACTTTAGTCAGAAAAAGAATCCATTTACAATATGTGCCTCCTAACATCTTTCAGACAATGCATTGTATTAAAGAGGCATTTTTTGATTAATGTTTTATAAACATTTTTCAGCATGACAGCTTAAAGTCCCTGTAAAATTGTAAATGCGTGCATAGTGTTCACTTCCATAAAGTCAAATGCCATCTCATAAAGTCTAGTTGAATCCTGTCAACCATGGTGACACAGAATCAGTACCTGGGAGCATTAAAATTAATTTGCTTCATTTATATTACTGCAGTGATAGCAAGATGAAAAGAGTCCTATATTTAAATTTTACTTTAAAAAGAAAACTCTTTCTAGTAAGTTTGTTTGGGTTTTTTAATTATTGCTTTTTTGTTGTTCTAATTAACGAATGTAGTGAAAATGGAGTGATAGTCTGCATACCAACTTGATGATAAAATCTGGAAAAATTCAAACCTATTCATTCAACACATTCCTTTTGAGCACCTACTGTATGCTCAAAGATGAAGAAGAAACAGTCACTGACTACGAAGCTCACAGCTTGGTGAGAGAGGTACACACAAGAAACAGGCGATGATAATAAATGCAGTGAACGCGAGGCTGGAATGCCCCAGCATAGACAAGCATGGAATAGAAAGGATTTAAAGGCCAGCCGTGGAACTTTTTGAGGATGGCTTCCCAGAGGAGGAGATTTAAGAACTGAGGGCTAAAGGATCCAGAGGAGTTGGGCAGGTCAAGAAGTGGGCGATGGGCATTTTAGGCACCAGAAGCCCAGGTACAGAGGTCTGGAGGGGAGACAGAGCATGGTGCATGGGCAAGGATGGGTGGGAGGAGCCACAAGGTGCTCTTCGTGGCTGACCACAGAGGTCAAAGAGCAGAAGAGTAGTGAGATTTAGAAGGAGGAAGGGCAAAAGTCACGGGCCAGGTCATGAAGTCCTTATACACCACACTTATCACTCCTGTGTGATAAACTCTTGTGTGATTTGACATAATCAGATTTGCACTTCAGGTGTTCATTCTGGTTGCAGAGTGGGAAATGGCTTGGACAGGACAAGCCTGAAGGCAGAAAGATGGATCTGGAGACAGTGTGGGAACTGCAACTGAGAGCTAACGGTGCCCTGAAGGAAGGTGATGGGGACAGAGGTGTGAGTGGTCACCCACATGCCCAATAAGTTACGTAAGTGCAGGGTTACATCACATCCTGCTTCCCTTCCCGGCATACCTAGCCCTTTCCAGATGAGTGCTAATTGAATGAATGAGTGAGTGATCAAGTGAATTATCAGAGCGAGTGAAGAGAACAGAAGCTGCTTCTGGAATAAGAGGTACAGCTAGTTTTCTCTGATTTGACATGAAGATCAAATTTTGCCAAATTCATGGCCAGGTAATAGAAATCACAGTATGGAAAGTGCAATGGTTCTTAGCAGGTTCCCAGCCTATCTCTATTGAGTTTCCAGTTGTTGCCCAGCTAATGCTGGGAACATGGCAAAGATGCCCTAAACAGATATTAAACTCACTGCTTCCAAATGATTGCCGCCATAGCATGGGACACTCTAACGTGGAAAAGTTAACTCTCGTTCTGCCTATCCCACCTCCTCTTTTTACTTTGACCTTGGAGAAAATGAAAATGTGCTGAGTAGAAGCTCTGCTAGTATTGCAGGGAGGGGAGGTGGGGAAGAGACTGAAAGAGAGCAGGAAAAAAGAAAGGTTGAGATAAACAGGAGATTGAGAAGAAACTGTAATAACTGAAAAGGAAAGTAGATTATTTAGTGATTTATAAGTAAGGTAGGTTTTAAGACCAAGGGAAAGTAAAGGTTTCCCAAACACATAACATACAACTTGAATCGCTGAAATGCCCCTGCTCCTGCTGAGTGATTGACTTGTGACCCCATCACATGAGAGTAATATACAGAGGACACATAAGAGAGACTTAAGCTTTGATGACTGGAAGCTAAGTTTTATTTCGCTGATATATTATTTTCAATCATATTTTTAACATTAGTCACTTGGGAGGTTAGTAGTAGGAAATTTGATTAATGACTAGCGAGAAGGTATTGCAGGCAAATAAAGTGGTGGGGAGAAATTTCTATTTAATTTGACAAATGTATGCAGCAGCTGCAAGTTATCGTGGATCCCTTCTCTTTTAGAAATAAGGCAAATGACTATCATACAAGGCCAAGTAAGGAAAGGGCCACTACAGTCAGTCAGGAAAACAGAATCCATCCTTTCAATACAGCCAGCCCTCTGTACTCATGGGTTCCACATCTGTGGACTCAACCGACCTTGAACTGAAAATATTTGGGGAAAAAAATTAACGTCTGTACTGAACATGTATAGACTTTTTGTCCTTGTTATTATTCCTTAAATGATACAGTGTAACAACCACTTACCTAGCATTTACATTGCATTAGGTATTATTATTATTATCATTATACGTAATCTAGAGATGCTTTGAAGTATACAGGAGAAGGCGTGTAGATTATATGCAAGTGCTACGCCATTTGTTATAAGGGACGTGAACATCCGCAGATTTGGGTATCCATGGGAGGTCCTGGAACCAATCCCTCATGGACACTGAGGGACCACTGTGTACGGAATTGATTAAACAGTGTTAGAAACTGAAAAGGGAAAAGGGGACAGTGAGGAAACAGGAGTGATAACTGCAGCAAGTAGCTGGAGCTGGGGGGACAAAGAGAAGAAGTTGGGCTTCTCAGAACCTAGAAGCTTGGAGGAGGAAGCAGCAGAGCGGGGACTCAGAGGAAGAGTGCTGCCCCTCTGGTGCTCGTGGCTCTTTGGGACACAGTGAGTTACAGGCTGGAGCTAAGTGCCCATGTCCTGAGGGTGCTGTAGCGGGAAGGGAGCCCAAGCACCTGGAAAGAAATCCCTCCTCCTTCTCCAGCCTTCCCCTAGTGCCCCTATTGGCAGAACCTTGCAGGGAGTGGGAGCCCCCTCTTGAGAGCAGTGTACAGAAGGGTGTGTTTGAAAATGAGAGATAAGAGCTGAAGAACCAGTGCAGGGCCGGAGAGAGCTTCATACAGTTGGGGATTAGTGCCCAAAGAAGGTAGAGGTCACTTACATACTAAAAGCTTCTTGAGGGTCAAGACTTGGCTATGTCTTTGAAACAGGGGCTCGCTTGCCACTGTGAAATCATAGGGAAATCCTGGTGTGGGTAGCAGGGGAGTTTGACGAGGTCTGCTGCCCCTGGAAGTGCTTCTGGGAGGACTTCAAAGGGAAGGAGTTCCAAAAGGACGGCTGGGTGAGAAAGCGTTCTGCATACCAGGCCCTTTTCTGCTTCGATGCCATATGCTGCAGTGTCATGGCATCTGGAACCGACCGTGCCTGACACAGAACTAGAAATTCATGTTGCCTGAGTTGCAGTTTGGACTCCACCACTGGGGAAGGTTAGGGGCTTCAGTTTCCGCATCAGTGACATGGTGAAAGTGGTAGTTTTCACTGCCCTCCAGGGTTATTGTGAGGCTTGGTTCAGTTATCATGGGAAAGCACTTGCCAGAATACGATGCCCATTAAGCACTTGGTATGCACTGACCATTACTACGGCTGTTATTGCTGACTTTGTGTACTTACTTGATCACATTAAAGTGAGTTTCTGATGTTGCTCACATTTAGATATCTTGAATATATTGCAATCCATTTTTGTATACTTATTGTAGCAGCAGTACATGATGCTTTCTCTATGGCTTCGCTTCTGAGCCCACTTAAGCTTGAAGATGACGTGGAGCCCAGAATCTCAGCCAAGAAAAAATAACTCAGGTGATTTAGTCCAGTAGCCACAGTCCTTGAATTTTGGTTATTTTTAGGGACAAAATATCTTCATACTTCTATCACTTCTCCCTTTAGCCTCACTTTTGCTCCACCCCCATCTCCCAATTTCTTAGCACCATCCCTTTGGGCCAAGGAATGAATACCCTTTTTTGGAAACAGGAGGAGTTGTATTCAGGTCTTAATATTTTCTCATCTTAGTAACTTTCCAAAACTGTAGTATCAGATGCTACTTTTCAACAATAAATGAATTTTTAAGTTTATTATTTAGAAAAAAAAAAGGAAAACTCTTTTATTTTGTTTTTTTATATTAGTGTGAAGATAGAAACTGCAAAAATCTAAACATGTATTTTGGAAGCTCTAAGAGACTGTGTTTGGGAAGAGTTAAGTGTTTTCAGTTTACGGCAATGATATGTGCGGCTGTGAAAAAGAAAGCAGCCATGAAATACATTTTTGCATAAAGGTTTGAAATTTATTAGAAGGTAAAAATAATTGAAAAAGCCAAGCCTTGCTTGTTGTGTTATAATAAAAAGTTATTTATATGCCATCATTGTGCACATTTAGGAGCTGAGTTCCTTTCAGAGGTCGTTCTCAGAGAAACAAGAAGAAAGCTAAGCTATTAAATCTGTTCATTTGAAAAAGCTGACATATGGACACAGCAATTCTGAAGACTGTGGCCATATCAAAACAATTGGTAATAATAGCTGAACTGCTAGTATCTGAATTTTATTAGTTACAGAATCTCAAAAAGGGATGTTCTATGGGCAGCGGCTTCTAAAATATACACACCCTGCCCTTGGTATAATACAATGGTAGACTTGCAAAGTAGTATTCATTTATCTGAGTTCCATTAAAACTTCCACTGTGGGGTTTAAACATTCAGCACTGATTTTACAATTCACCTGCCATTCACAAAATTGCATGAGCCTTGCTTGATGATTGTAAAGCACTTAGAGATCCTTGGCAAAGAGGCGCTGGGAGCGCGGCAACGCTCCCGCCGCAGGTTCGGATCCTATATATGAATGGCCGGTCCACTCACTGGCTGAGTGCCGGTCACGAAAAAGACAAAAAAAAAAAAAAGATCCTTGGCAAAGAGAACATGCAAACCGTTTGTTAAGTGTTCATTTGAGTAAAGTACCCTCCTACTTAGAGCAGTATATACCATACGTTATCTTACCAAATCCTTTCAACTCTCAAAAGTGAGCTTTGGGGCTTTGAAATGTTCCAGAAAGGGCTCCCTGAAGACCAACAGACTGTCTCACCACTAAGCAAGAGGAGATTCATTTTTAACCTCTCCTTACCAATATTTTTCAGCCTTCTTAAAGCAACTCCACTACACGCAATCTTCTCTCTTCTCCTTGTTAGACAGGCTGCTAATTTGCAGTAAGAGTTATCAGTGCCCTTGAACACTGACCACCTTTTCACTTTAATCTATTCTAGTCACAGCTTTATTTAGTGAGAGAAAGATAGAAAGATTTGGTGACTTATTTGAGACCTTCCCGTTTCAATTCTGTGAATACATACCGGGAAATGGTATGGTAATAACCTGTTCCAAAGTTCTGATTTCAATGGAACATGTCGTGAATTTGATGACAGACTGAATTTGCCTCTGGGTTTTCTGTCTTCTTTGGTCCCCAGGAGTTCCAATGCTGAAGATTGTGTTTGCAGGCCACGAGTATCTCTCTTTAATATCTGTGCCCTTGCTCATCTACCACCCAGCCCAGATCCTCCTGGGAAGTGTGTTGGTGCCAACAATAAAGTCATGGATGGTGTCAAGGCAGAAGGTAAGGCTCTAGAAAGATCTTATTTGTATCCAAATTAGATTGAAATGCTGTTGCTGAATCTGAACTATTTGTCCACTTCAGTTTTTGCTACATATCCTCATTCTCAGGTACATAGTTTCTTAACTAAATATAGTAGTAATGGGGCATTGATCCATTTTAATTTGAACAGGACAGTTGAGGATTAAACATTTTAAATTATTAAAGAAGACAATTATGCAGTTTTAAAAGGCTTTTTTTTAAATTCACTCATACTGAAGGACATATTGCATGGGGTAAAAGTTCAGTAAATGTACTCAAAATACCTACCCCCTCCACTCTGGGCACATCATTTTAGCCCCACCCAATCTTTAATGCATGTCCTAATTTCACATGCCTTTGTCATTATGATAGAACCTGGCTTTATCTAAATGCCTACTTTTAAAAAAAATGTTCTAGATACATAATAACTTCTTAGTACAAACTGTGTTTAGGCATTAAAAAAATAATTAAGTAGCAAAGGAGTCCACCCTTAGCTCAGAGTCTTTTTACATATTAAATATTTGTGGATTTGACTTCCTAAGTTATCAATCAAAATAAAGTCAACTGGGTGAGTCACAAGACATTTAGATGATGCATATAACCATGGTGGCACTCACAGAGCTGCCTCCTTCTCCGTGGCTTGAACCTGCCCAGGACTTATTTTTGTCTTGTACATGAGGCAGCAACTGTTATCAGGAGATGTGTAGGAAGAAGAGACATCCAATGAGAAAGTGCCCTATGTCATGTCATTAATATCCTAAAAATGGAATGGCCACAGTACCACCTATTGAGCTGCGTGTGTGCTAAGCACATCCCACCCTTTCCCTGGTTCAGAGTATGGATCTTGAGCCAGCCTGCCTGGGCTCAGAACACAGGCTTCCAGCTCTACCACTTTCTCACTGTGTGACCTTGGCATACATCACTTCTCTGCACCTCATTTTCTGCCACTATGTGACTAATGATAATATCTACACCCTAAAGGTGTAGAGGGTTGTGTGGCAGGAGCTTGGTAAAAGGCAGCTGCTATAACTATTGTTGCTGTCATTGTGGTTCATTACTGTCCGTCACGATGTTCATAGCAGGCTTTGCTCTCCCCATTTTACAGGTTAGGAGGCTCAGAGAGTTGAGCAACTTCCCCAAGGGCATGTGGACAGTTCAGTCAGTGCTGGAGTTAAGACTTGAACCCTGGTCTATTTGGCCCCCAAAATCTTCCCCCAGCATCACAATGACACTCCAGAGAGAAATATAACATCACTTTTCAAAAGCCCCCAGAAGCCTACCTGGGAAGTTTAGCCCATCCAACATGTTCGCTAATTCAGTTGTTTAACAGCGTGTTAGTGATTCCTGTTCTGCGCTGGGTACTACTTCGGCTGTGAGCTTCCTGCTCAGAGTTAGGAGAGGACCAATTTAGTACCTTTTTCTCTCCTTTACTAATTATCCCCTTTGAAAACTTCCATTTATATTTACGCTTAAGTTCATCAATGTGTATGTGCATTGTCAGTCGGAATTTGTGCATATAAATTTGGACAAAATGAAGAAAATTATTTGGAAATCCTAATATTCTTATCAATAATATGAAGTCATAGTATAAAGCAATTAATGACAATGAATTTTTCTTTTTTTTATTAAAAATATTTTAACATTCATTTGTGCATATTTGTGCAGTACAGTGTGTTGTTTCAATAAACGCATGTGTGCACAATGATTCGCTTAGGGTAGACAGCACAGCTTTGTGCCTGTTGATCCACTTCTCCTTCCCCCAAAACCCTCCCCTCCCAGCCTCTGGTAACTATTATCCTACTCTCTACTTGTATGAGAGCCACTTTTTTTTAGATTCCACATATGAGTGATATCACGTGGTATTTGTCTCTTTCTGCCTGACTTACTTCACTTAACATGATGGTTTCCACTTCCGTCCATGTTGCTGCAAATGACAGGATATCTTTTTTTTTGTTAATAGCCGAATAGTATTCCATTGTGTTTACATACCCCAGTTTTTTAATCCATTCATCTATCAATGGACATTTAGGTTGATTTCATCTCATGGCTATCATGAGTAGTACTGAGATGAACATGGGAGTTCAGGTATCTTTTTGATATTTGATTTCATTGTCATTGGGTATATGCCCAGCAGTGGGATAGCTGGGTCGTAAGGTAGATCTATTTTTAGTTCTCTAGGGAACTTCCATAGTTTTCCACAATAGTTGTACCAATTTACACTCCTACCAACTATGTAGGAGAGTTCTTTTCTCCACACGCTCACCAGCATTTGTTATTTTCTGTCTTGTTGGTAATAGCCATTCTAACTGGGATGAGATGATATCTCATTGTGGTTTTAATTAGTCTTCCCTCTAGGTGTTTAAAAGCTCTGCAATTTATTCTACAGAGTAACAAAAGCATTTTCAAAAGGGAGACTAAACTGGACAATGCTGTTTGTTTTCCCTTTATATAGAAACCACTCCAAACCAGGAGGTCACTGGCTAACTGAGAATAATACAGAAGGCCCAGAATATTTATGCTTGGCATTTGACCACTAAAATAAATACAAAGAGCCCATCCTCAGGGTATCCCTGAATGCCTCCTTCACTTTGCAAACAATACTGATTAAGTCCCACAGCCACCATCTAGCACACAGCAGAACTGTAGGAGTAGCCAGGCTGGGCTGGGGGCAGATGGCAAGGTCTGCTGGCCAGTGAAGTGGGCAGGTGAATCTGTTTATATCCAGAGGTTTGAATTCTTGGCTATGTAATGCTATCTGGGTGGGCCTCTTCTTCCTTCTAGTGGCATAAATTACCTAGTATTAATCGATGTTTTCACTTTGCTAATGGATCCTGTCCTACTCTGAACACCATGTTTTCCTTTCTTTCAGGGAGTGAAGCTGACGAGGCCGACAGTATAACGAAGGAGACGCACTTTCTGTAGCAATGTACATGTGTACAGGATTGTACATACAAACAGTTCTGAGAACTTGTGCTTGTGAATGTTGCTTCGATGCATATTTTATTTTTTTACACAAAAATATGATATACCTGTTTAAGTGCCTTAAAATGTATTTGACAAGAGCATAATTTCCAAAACATACTTCATTGGTTTCTGCCAGGGGTGGTACAGTATTTTGGTACCTTTTTTTTTTCCTAACACAGGAAACAGTCATAGTAAGTGACAAAAAAGCAAACATGCTTTCCCTGCACCACCTTTTGTGCAATACAGCTCTGTAATAGTTACTGTAATGTTTGAAATGAGGTCACACCGTCAGGAAGATGCCCTTCTGATGACAGTGAAAATTTCCAAAGGCTTATTCACGCAGACTTTGATTTACTGTGTGACTCTTTTTTCTACAACTGTGACATGCCTCTTCCCTATCAACTCAGCAGGGGTCATAGATCGAATAGATGCTGGAAAGCATATGATATCTGCATGCCTTGACATCATTTTTTTTCGACATTCCTTCAGATAGTTTCCACACACAAATTTCTCAGTCCCATTGTAAGAGAGTGTGGTGTTATATGTCTTAAATTTATTATAAGCTGCTTCAAAGAAACGGCCTGATGTTTGAGTTGAGTGAAGTGCGTGAAGTTTTGAGGTAAACTACAGGATTTGGTTTTGGGAGATTTTAAATTATATCTCTCAATATGTTTTTCGTCTTTTTTCTGTAATTTCTTTCTTACCTGTCTTCCAATACATTTGCACACTCATAACAGCCAAATGTGAGATACAAATATGTTGCAGACAGTTTGAGAACAGTGACAAGTAATGATGTATTAATACCCACATTCCACAACTGGGACCAAATTTTTTTTCCTGTTACACAGATGTGCCAAGCACTTTCCAATATGCCCCTTTTTGCCAGAAGCAGCCTATTACATCCCTGAATTAAGCACACTTAAGGCATCTGAGACAATTTATTAAAGAGAATTGAAATGTTTGTAACATTTTTTAAAAAATTAAATCATATTGCTCCTGTGAATATATGAAAATATAAAGGTCATGGATACAAACAAATGTTACATATACACATTCTGTCTAGCCAGATGGAAAGAAAAACTGGCACAGAAAATGCAAAACCGTTCATTAACCAAAATATCAGGTAAAATTAGTTCCTAACTGGGCATCAGCTTTCAAAGGAGTATCCAATATTTGCTTCTACTATGGCTGGAAGAACTTTAACTGGACCCAAATAGAGAATAAAGCAATGTATAGAATTAAGAGAACGCTTTTTCTGTCTTTCCTGCATACCAGTCTGTCACATCCTCTCTGCGTGTCCTTTCTTGACCTGACAGACAGTACTGGCATCCTGAGTGTCACTGAGGCCAAGCTCTATCCTTGACAGCTGTTTTGGTGGCGGTGGGGAAGCCCAAAACAACAAAAATCATTCCTTAGAAACTTAGCAAGTTTATCAGTAGTGTAAACTTATATTATTGTTTCTACCATATCTCATCATTTGTTACTTCTGACATATTTCAATATCAATGAACCTCATAAATTTCACAAGAATTATTCTCTGTGTAAATTTTAAGGCTATTGCCAGACCCTGCAAAAATCTATACTAAACAGGCTTTAGTATATACACTGTTATTAAGAATTTCACTTGTGTCTAAAACTACAGTAATTTTGCTTGATCTTTGTGATGCTTACCTAGGGAGCACAGAAGGGTTTTCGTGTTTTGTTCCTACAAGCTTCTTTGAATTTCACAGTAAATGGAAATACTTGTGTCTGTCTGTCTGTCTGAGCTATCACAAAAGTCTTTCTCTCTAGCATTAGAATATTGATTTCTGCCCCACTCCCAACTTATCTACCTCTATTTTCTAACACCTATACTAGGTGTGATTATGGGATAAAACTCAATTGAAAATGCTATGATAACATTTTACCTTTTGCTTTAAAAAATGTGTTTTGTTTTCAAATAATCTTTACATAGTGAATTTTGGTGGCTTTAGTGATATGTTTATGACTATTTCTTTTTTTACGCAAATGCTGTGGCATATTTTTCCATAAGGAACAAAAAATAAAATCAAAATTTATTTTTGATTCATGCTGATTGGGATTTTATTATTCAGAGCTTAAAATATTTTGTTATGTTTATGAACTGTCAGGCTTTGTTTTATGCATTTGTTTTGTCTAAATGTTTTCATGAAAGAAATAAATTATATTTATGTTTACTCATTTTTCCACCTGAATTTTTTAAAAACTTATTGCTGTGAAATTTAATTTTTTAATAGGTGATGATGTTAATCTTTTCACATGTTCTAAGTTTTAAATTTTTCATGGATTTTTTTAAACAAATTTTTCTTATTCTGTTTAAAACTAACACACCTCTGACCAATGTTCAGTGTTTGTTTATGCTAAATACCAAATTTTTCCAAAGGATTGGTTAAGTAATGAAGGGGATCATTTATGATGAATGGAAGATGAAAATAATTCTATTATTAAACAAGAGATGTTTCAGAAATTACACCAGAAGCTGTGACTTATTTTTAACCTGGTTTCAGATGCACTCGTAATGCCTTCTGAGTGTCTTTAGTTTTCTCTTGATCCGTCCCAGCGCTATTATATCACTGTGCTTAAATAGACATAAACTTCACAGTCTCCCCAGGTGTCTATATTGGTGCCTCCACTACACCATGTTAAAATCCAAAAGAAGCCTTTGCCATTTTATTATAGATATATTTTTCTCTGCATCAGTTTGAGAATCAAAAGACAAAAACATATTCAACATAAGGGACAAAATTTAGGTGATGTGAATTTTCACTAACCTTATATTTTTGAGGAATAGGAAAGATGGAACCTTAGAATGCCTTTCCCAAACCCAGAGTTTGTTTGGTGAGCAATTTACTGTGTCTAGAGTTTCATACTTTTGTGTTCTTGTCTTTCTGTCTCCATGACTTTGAAATCCCGTTCCCCTGGATGCCTGACAGAAGTGTCACCTCCTCCACGGGGCTTTCCTGTCTTCCCAGCCAGTGCTAGACTTGCACCCTTTGACACACCTTAGAACTGTCCCTAAAGTCTTCTGAAACCTTCGCATAACGTCATCATTACTTTATATTCCTTTCTCCTCCAGCAAGATCCCTATTGCCATTTCTCTACAGTGCCTAGCACGATGCCTGGCTCAGGGTAGTAACAAGAATAACATGTACTGACTTCCCAAATTGTGATCTCAGTAGGTAGGACATGAACCTTCAAAATTATGAGAGCTCTCCCCTACATATAGATCATTACTAATTTACATGGAAAACTGACTTTTTTACTGCTATTTCTATCCAGAATGAACTGTGAAGCAGTGCTTGTTTCTACTCATAGAAATGCATTACTTCATAGCTATGCAAATATTAACTCTCCAAGGCAAGACCGCCCCATGTGATATGCAAATAACTTTCATTTTATACGCTTTGACAGAACAATAAACCCTCAATAGTTCAGGCTAAATCAAGTTAGGTGGATCTGAATTAGCGAATACTTTATATACATAAAAAATAAAGGATCTCCTTATATAAATTCTGATATACTACTATAAAAACTAGATTAAAATTATTATTATTGTTGTATCATTGGCTTGTATATAAACAATATACAAAATGTCTTCTAAGGCTTTATTCTCTTTAACAAATCTTACTTACACTATACAACAGTTTTTCTCAAATGTAAGTAAAATACTAACTGCACTTAAAATGGAAAAAAATTCTCATAGACCCTGGAGAACTTATCTTCAGACCCAATTATGAAAAACTGTTAAACATTCAATTCCGTCCCTGTAACGATCAATTGGTGCCAGTGTGCTCGTCACCACACATGCAGATGACGGTGCTGGAGTCGCAGGGCTACGCTGAGTCATGACAGTCATCCAAGGGATCCCACATCTAGGATCCCCTTACAGGACGCTCCAGCACCTCAAATTCCGTGGCCGTTCTCTGCTGTGCCCTCCACTGACCCACACGTGGAACTCGGCTCCAGTCCCTTGGCTTCTGCAGATGTCTGAACACACTGAATGTTTGGGGTTGTACAAACTTAAAATTGAACTAGACGTCCTGCTCCCACCCATTTCCCAACCGCTCTGCCACTGCCACTTCTCACTGACAGCCTTCCCTGGAGCTCCGCCTGCCAGCCCCATTACCAGCTCTTCCCCTCCCCCTCCCTTCTCTTCTCTTTCCTTTTCTCCCCAAACCCCAAATTCACAGAAATTTAGCTATCGCATGCTCATTCTCTAGCTTCCCGAACGTGCCCTAGGGCCTACTTGCAACAACCGTGGGAAGCTTTAACAAGCCATCCTGCCTTAGGTGGCTATAGGACCTCACAGAGGCTTTACAGTTTCTGTCTTCCTCTCGCTGAGGCTGGCTCGTGTGCCTGAACTAGGCCTTGGAATGAGGCAACATGAGGATTCATGTATGTCCTGGACAAGCTGCACCCAAATGTCAGGGAGGAGAGGACGGAGTATGTGGCTCTTCTGGATACACCAGAAAAATGGGCAAAGGATATAAATGGGAAATTCACAGAAGACGAAATGAAAATAGATAGTACACACATTTTTAAACATTTAAACTTACCATAGCTTAGGGGAATATACATTTAAATGAGATACTATTCTTCTCCTATAAAAAAGATTGACAAAATTTTAGAGTCTGATAATGTCCCAACACTGACAAGGGTGTGGGGTGAGGGCACACATGCCCTGCTAGTGGGAGCCTAAATGTGATGGAGTTTGTGGAGAGCTATTTATCAGTACTAGCAAAAGCTTAACTATACGTGTTCTTCAATGAAATGCTCTTTCATTTCCGGGAATCTACCCTGCAGAAATAAACAAGTGCACAAGGATCTATTGACAACGATGTTTTCAGAGCACTGATAAGGCTGAAATTTCCCAAATCAGGGAAATGTTTAAATAATCAATGGTATTATGTTCTTATTATAGAACATTTCTGAGCCATTAAAGAAACGAAAGTACATTACCTTGTAATAACGATATACTGTTGAGTGGGAGGAAAAAGTAAATTTCAGGAAAAAGTACACATTTTTATTCCTGTTCTTACAGATCCCATTTTTTTCATTAGATAAAATATATGTTACATATGTGTAGGGACGCTACATGCATTAAAAACATTAGAAAGGATAATTATAACACACTTATGGAGCTCTTTCTTTGTGCCTGGCGCTATTCTGAGCACTGCACGCCATCACATTTAACCCTCTCAACAACGCTGTGAGGTAGGTAGTGTTATCCAAAACTGAGTCACAGACTCAGTGGCTTGCCCAAGACTGCGAAATTAATAAGTCAGAGCGTTTTATTCACTGTTCAACTATATTTAACAGTGGTAACTCCAAGGAGGCAGAAATGCAGAGGAGGTGTTTAATTTTACATTTTACCTTAATCACACTTTGGAGGGGTGATGATAAGCATGTCACATAAACCTGTCCTACCTCTGCTACTTTATGAGGGAATGGCCTAATTCAGGTCTAGTCCATGTCACATTTGTCAAGCTAAACGTCCTTTGGCTGAGAAAGATGAAGCCTCTACGCGCAGCCTCGGTGGCTGAGGCCAAGCCCAGAGAAGCAGACTGTTCTACAAACTGAGGTGAGAGTTTTAAGTTGAACTAGACAATGTGGGAAGGGGGGCTAAGAAGCCCAAGATGGGGAAGGAGAAAGAAGAGAGGAGCAAAGGAGAGGAGAGGACTCGGCAACGTGGCTAGAGACTGAGACACCGGCGAGAAATGTCTGATGGAAGAGTGGCCAAGGACCTCCTGAAGACAGTAACCAGCTACTGTGTGTTAATACACGTGAAGCATTTAGGAGAAGGCCTGGCACACACTTAGCCTATGTAAGTGGCGGTGGTGGTGGTGACCATTAACATCATCATCATCATTATGAGTTATTTGCCCTTTTTGCAGTTCTAAAACACCTGCACTTCCTCCCCTGCTAAAAACCCTTTAGTAAAGATCTGCTTTACATCAGTTTTTCATTCATTTGTCAGAAAATGAAGTAAAAGTTTCAACATCCATCAAGTGGTGATATAGGGAAAAGTAGACTGTTCCAGTAATAAAGACACCAAGTCTCAGGCAGGAATTCTGTGCAAGAGATGATCATTAGAATGGAAGCTTCTGGAAATCTTGAGGAAAGACTACTTCCCACCAAACATAGAATTCATTCTCAAGTCATTATATTCAAATATAAGTTAATATGTAATCAGATGGATTGAAGGATTGTAACAATATTGCTAATATTCAGTGCTCTGATTTGTAGCACTGCTGATTTCTGTGCTGTAAACACTCCCATGCTGGCTGGTTTCAAGCTACCAACACGTTGTTACTGAAGGCAGAGTTAGGAAGAGATGAGCTCTCCCGAGCTGGGACAGCCGACCAGCCTGCCTCTGCACTGCAGGCCCCTGCCAGCTTCTACTCAAACTTCTTGCGTGTAGACGAAAGAGCAAAATGCCATTGGTAGAGTTCATGTCTCTATTCACAAAACTCAAGTGAGAATTGTGTAACATCACGGGGTTGTTATTAGGATTGAATGAGATAATCCCTGCAAACAGTTTGTCACCATGCTTGGCTCTTGGTACGAACTCAATAAACAGCAGCTATGGTCATTATTCAGCAATGGATGGGACGTGGGCAAGCCGTACTGGCTGTGTGGAGTCAGACGTGTGTTGGCCCATGTCAGGCTCTATTCTGCATGACTTCTAATCTATGCAAAAGGTCTATTACAAAGTCCATTAAATGTCACCAGTGAAGTCAAGAAGTGACCGGAGCATGAATGTCTACTTCATCAGTTAATGAAGACACTGGATTCTGAATTTTAAGACGGGTGCAACAATCCCTGGCTTCCAGAAGGCTTCCCCAAGAGTACTGAGGGGCAAATACATGTTGAAAAGCCCTCTCAGCCCACCATTGCTGCCTGGGTCTTGCTTTTTCTACCTACTGCAAACAACTCCAAGTGGAAATTTTGCCCAACCTCCCCAAAAGCCCCGTGTCTGGCTGTGACCCGTCTGATGATGCAGCCGACAGACAGAGGAACCTTCAGTGATTCTCAAGCTTGGGGCTGCCCCTAGAGCAGTTGCTCTGTGGTCAGGGCCCTCTCTGAGAGCTGCTTCTTGAGCTCTAACCATGTCCAGGATGAAATGTCCCATTTCTGCTCCATCAGGCACCACCATGACCCACGAGCAGCTCTCTGTTCCTTTCACAGGCCCCCTTTTCCACTCACTCCTTTAACGTTACCATTTCCAGGAACTCTGGTCTCACCTTTCTTCCCACCCCATGTGCTCTCCCAGTGGGAACTTCTGAGCTGTTCACACAGCATCAGCCACCTCCATAAACCGAGGCTCCCACATCTGCTGCCCTGAGCTCATATTTCCAATCGCATTCTGGACATTGCCACCTGGGGACCTCTGGGCACCTCTAACCCCACATGCCGTGGATGAAAACTCTCTTTCCCTGTACTCTGTCCTCCCCATACCAGCTTCCTCTGCTGGAAAGGATCCACATGTTTCTCCTGCCCCTCGACCTTCACATCTCACTTCTCATATCCAGTCAGTCACCAAATCCTATTGATTTCATCGGCAAAGCCTCTCCTTAATCTCCACCTTCCTCTTCATCCCACTGCCACGGTCTCAAAATACCTTTTCTAGCTGTTCTTTTTCTTGCAGTAATGCTTCTCCGATCCATAAACCCCTTCGCTGGCATTTATCCATCACCTACCACATACTGAGCGCTCTGCCATGTATGATTGCATTTAATCCTTACAACAATTTTTGACAGTGGTATAATTGTTCCCATTTTACAGGTTAGAAAGTGGAGGCCCATGAGGGTCAGTTCCAAGTCCTACAGCCCGTGAGTGGCAAAGCCGGGACTCCACCTGGGCCTCCGCTAGGCCGACACCTGTGCTCCCCTCTGGCTCTGCACTGTCCCGCTCTCTCCCTCCACAGCCCCCACTGGGAGGCGCGGTCCTGGTTTTCAGGTGCCTTCTGAATTTCTTCACTTGCTTACCAGGTTGTACCAAACTGTCTTTGTCCTTCTCTAAATGATGAATTTCTTCAGTGAGGGCCTTATTTTGTTTCTCTCTGTAACCCTGATAGCTAGCAGAATGCTCGCCTGCTAGGACAAAGCTCAACAAACATTTACTGAATAACAGGTTAACCCTCAAGCCCCTCCACATTGCTTTTCTGATTCTGGAGGACAGATGACTTTGGCTGGTGAAGCACTATTTCTGGAGAGTGGCATGTGGCTCTTAATTCTAATTTGGTAAATGGGAATCTATTGATTTGGGGAGGCTTCTAAAAGGACTTTTTTTTTTCAATGAAAACAATCTGTACAGATAAAGACAATTTGAACCCCACAATAGCTGGGACCCAGAGAATCTTGACCTCAGTAACCCTCCAGACCCACACTCCCATGGCCTTAGGTGGAAGCTGACCGGCTGGCCTATAGGCTGCAAAGGTCCTGGGCAGGGTCAGGCACCCGGCTTGGGAGGCGACACAGCTTTTAGCCCCAGACTAGTCACACAGGCCCCGCTCCTGGTCCTTCCTCCGCCTTCCATTCCTGTTCCCCAGGACACAAGCATCCCGTGCTCACCCAGGGACATCAACCCTTCAGCCCCAGTGCTAAGTTAGGAACTAACGAGACTTCAACTGGATGCGGAAGAAACTTGGGCAGATGCAAGAGAGAGCACTGGGCCAGGCGGGATGAGGACAAGCGGTGGTTATTGTAAAGGGAGCCCTACATCGGGCCCTTTTACCTCTGGGTCACAGGTTCAAGTCCAGCCAGGCCTCGCCTGACAGAAAATCATTACCAGCTTCGTCTCAGGCTGCTTGACAGATGGGAAATGAGTTTCGTGTCCATCCAGCAGCCAAGTGTCCACATCACACTTGGCACTAAGCAGCTCTCGACTCTGTGGAGACAGAGATGTCTCCCGGCAGGTCTCTGAGGTCAGGCCAGGCCTGCATTCGGCATCTCTGTGGGGGCTCCCACAGCCCCCTCCTCTCGCCCCGCTCATGAGCACTTTATTAATCGGTTGGGGGGTTTCCCCCTCTGAAGACTTTGCTTAACGAAGTAATGGAACAACTGAAAAAGTCTCATTTTGCAGCACCGAAATAAGAGCAGCCAAAATTGCAACAAAAAGACATCTAAAAAGAGGACATTTTTATCCTTGGACATAAATTGAGTTCATCACTTCAGTGCCTCAAAATTGTAAACATTTTAATAATAAAGGAAAATTACTTTCAAGGGAATCTTCTGGGACATTCTACCCAGTGCCCATGCTGAACTCAGTCCTTCCCCAAGATGCCCAAAGGCCTGGAGTGGGACCTGCCGACTGCAGGGAGTGGCGGCCTCCCTTGTGGCTCCGATTTCTCCGTAAATACAGCCTCCCTCCCAGAAGGGCAGGAGTGCAGAGCCAGGGAGGGATGGCATGGCTTTGACAGCTAATCCAGCAGCCCTGCCCATGGGGCACTACTGTGGGGAGGCCTGTTCGTGCCAGCAGCTGCCCAGTCAAAGAGTGTTCTGTCATGGTGCTCATTTCAGACACCCTGACACCCTGATGTCCTGACTGAACCCACTGCTTTACAGCCCAGAGAAACCTCGGCTGGGCTGGGCAGGCCTGGCCTGGCCTGGGCTGCGCAGGGCAGGGATGGGCAGTGCAGGGATGGGCTGGGCAGGGCAGGGATGGGCTGGGCAGGGCAGGGCTGGGCAGGGCAAGGCTGGGCAGGGCAAGGCTGGGCAGGGCAAGGCTGGGCAAGGCTGGGCAGGGCAGGGCAGGGATGGGCTAGGATGGGCAGGGAAGGACTGGGAAGGGCTGGGCTGGCCTGGGCTGGCCTGGGTTGCTGAATGTGTCCACATGGAAGTCTCGGAGCTACTGGGTAGAGCAGGCAGGACAGGGCAGGGCAGAGTAGACTTTACCATGAAGCTGTCTGGTGAGGGGCAGTGGGAACAATTCCTTCTAGGGTATGTTATTTTCACCTCTCTTCTTCCCTCTTAGAACCATTTAAACCACTAGTCTAAAGGTATTTCAAGTTTAGAATGAATCCTTCTTTTCTTCCTGTGTACAGAAAAGCCCTGCAAAACCCCTGGAAGAGGATCTACCAAAAACCCCAGACTGTGCTTTCCTTCCCACCTCTAGTGGGAGGAACTCACTCACCCCCACATTCTTCTGGCAAATGCAGAGCATGATTTGACTCAGCTGTGCAGTCCCAAACTCCCTCCTCTCCCAGGGGCCATGAGACCTGACAGCACCAGTGCAGTTTCAGTCTGGGCCCTTGGAGAACTTCATCAGAGAGGGCATCCTTCTTTTCAACTCCTCCCAGGGATCTGATGCAGAGTTGCCCCTCGCCTGTCATCAGGAAACACCCAGGCCTCCCCACCCCAAGACTCTCTGGCTCTGCATAGATGAGCCCCCTGGTCTGTTTGGGTGCATCTCCAGGGAGTCTGCTATCCAGGGATTCCCCTGATCAGCACGAGACAGACTGCATTTTCCCTTCTGTTGACTGCAGTCAGCAGATCATAGTGGACGGGCCCCTACCAGAGTGGGGTGAGGATTCCCACAACCTTAGTGTTCGTTCAGCTAGTGAGATTGTGGGTGAGGTGCACGGCGGGACCTTCTGAGCAATCTCTAGGAGCAGAGAACCAGGGAACCCACTGCCACATTTCCATCCCAGGAGACTCATTTTCTCCTGCCCACTCTGTCCTTCCAGCTCTGCTTGTTAGGATAGGAGTGAATGGTCCCTTCATTTGATCTCCATCTCATACCTTGGTTGGATGAATTGGGGAGGAGAGACTAGAGCACAGGAAGAGGCACAGAAGAGCTCCCAGGAGCGTTTGCAGTAGGCCTGACCTTTGCTCCCACCTTTCTCACGTCTCCAACCTTCTTACTGCCTTCAGCAGAGTTTTCTGGAGCAATCTGACAGAAGCAGCCCCAGATCCCCAGTGTGCGCGTTCCCACCCTCTGGCAGACACCTTGGTTTTATCAAGCAGAGGCAATCTCTATTGTAGCTGTTGCTGTTCACATACACCAGAAGCTGGGAGTACAGATTCCCTGCTGAAGCCGAGTTTCCGTGGGCAAGCGCAGTATCCACACGCACGGGCATGGCTCGGCACATGGTGTTATCTTCCCTGAAAGCTGGACGAGGGCTGGCTGCAGCTCACAGGATGGAGCAGAACGGGAAGCAGGGTCTGCAGCCGCCCTCTGGGGAGCCCGCCCCGAGCCCCTCGGCTGTCTGCCTCCCCCACCTTCTCTATGCTGTAGCCTTCAGGCCACGGAGGAACCCTTGGGGCTCACTGCAGCCCCCTTGCCTCTCCGAGAGCCCTCGGCCCCTTCCCCGTGCAGCCGGCAGGCGCCGGCACAGAGGACACGCCGGACACGCCGGACACGCCGGACATGCCTCCAGTGCTGATGTCCCGGACAGAGAGAAGCCCTTTGAGAATCGCTCCTGCGCTCACTGTGGGAGTCCGCAGAGGGGACCCAGGGCGGCAGAGCGGGACGGCCCCCAGGGGGCGCAGGACTTCCCGGGGAGGGGCGCCCCCTGCCGGCCCAGCCCCGCACCGACACGCTCCCGGGCCGGGAGGCGGCCGCGGGGACAGAAGGATGCCGCTGCCTCTGTGCTCCCCCGCTCCCTCCTCGGGCTGAGCTTCCGCGAGGAGGAGGAATAACTGCAAGTGAAGCGCGGGGCTTGCCTTGACCGTGAGAGAGCTTCTCTCTGAGGGAGGCAAGAAGCCGCCTCCCCTTCACGCCCAGCCCGGGCCGGGCACACGACAGAGAGGTGCTCAGTAACACGACGCGGGGAAGTGAGCCCAGGCTAGCCCCAGCCTCCCTGGGGCCGCCTCTGTTGTGCGACCCCGTTCCAGTCGCTTCCCCTCCCTGGGCTTGGCTCCTTCTGCAAGACGGGGATGATGCTAACAACCTCTGCCCCTCGGGGCTGTTTCCAGGATGAGATGAGGTCACTCACATGAGGCAATGACGTCAACTCTAAAGGGTGCTGCAGATGTCAGGAGGCGAGAGCTGAGTGCTGTGCGAGGTCGGGCCCGGAAAACAGCACCTGAAGCGAAGGCCTCAGGAGCCAGGTTTCTCTCTGACCTTCTCCTGCCCTCCTGTCTCTCACCCCTCATTCTCCCGTGAGGCGAACCATAGAAACTAGAAGTCCTCTTCCCCAAAGCCAGCCATTAGCCTGAAAATAATATTCTCACCTTCCCCTCTCCTTTCTGTGTCACAGCTGTCCGTAAAGAAATGAAGACCTTCATTCCCAAGGGGCCCCGCTCATACCCAGAAGGAAGGAAGGCTGCAGAGAGAGGCCCCGTGGGGTCTCCCCACCCAGTTACCTCTTTGTCCAATCACATTTCTACACGAATGTCCGTACCTAGTAGAACCTAAGCATAAAAATGCAGTTTTATCTCTATCTTTGGGTCCTCAATCTGAAGGCTCCTGTGTCACATAAAACTAGGATCAAATGAATTTGTTATGCTTTTCGCTTTTTAACCTGTCTTTGTTATAGGGATGTTGGCTTCCGATGGGAAGGAAAGAGATTACTCCCCTTCTGCCCCTATGGTTCCAAATATGCTCCAGAAATAAGGTTTTTGTAGCTAAAAAGAAGTTCAAATTTATTGGTTGACATTCTTTTATTCATTGAGTAGGAAATCTAATTTGTAAGAATAATCTTCTTCTCACTCCCGCCCCCTACCACCGATGGAACCCAATGGAACTATTTTCTTTTTGAGTGGGGAAAAATGTGTGTGTGTGTGTGTGTGTGCGTGTGTGTGTGTGCGCGTGTGTGTGTGCGCATACATAATTGTATATATGAGGGATCTTCAAAAAGCTCATGAAAAGATTCATATTATCTAATAATTCTATTTTTCCACAAACTTTTTAAAGTACCATCGTGTATATATATTTTTTTTTCCCCAAATTGGGCTGTGGATTTAAAAGGGGTGCTTACCACTGCCGTAGACAGCCCCAGCTACACAAAATGTGCCCAGCTGCTTTCCAGCGCCAACACTTGGCCTGTCTTATTTACACTTATTTACATGTCAAGCGAGATCTCCATGGCTGCCTGCCTGGAAGCCCTATTTTGAATTGTTTGACTCCCAGCTGCCCCTCTGACCCCTCCTGGCTCTTTTCTGTGGTTTCCAGCACTGCTAGCTTGTGAGGGAAGGGCAGAGAAGCGATTCCATGAGGGGATCTCAGCAAAGGCTGAACTCAAACCAGAGGCCCCAAAAGGCAGGGCCTGGCAGCCCCTTCCTAGGTGATTCTCCTTAGCCACCAGGGCTGGCCCAGTGCAGAGAGGAGGGGGTCTGGGCTCCCGCCAGCTTCACAGCTTGTGCTGCCAGCTGCATCCCATGTGGACAAAAGGACAAGGAAGAGGAAAGCAGCTGCCTTTATGCTCCTCGGCTTTCATCTCTAGCTGAGCTTCTGCAAGAAGGAGGAATAGTCCCAAGTGACGACAAAGAGCTTACCCTGAAATTTAGATGGGCTGTTTTTTGTCTCTGTTTTGTTTTTTTTTGTTTGTTCGTTTCTCTTTTTAAAAACAGCAACATTTCCTAGACAGAGCGATAAAAAATATATCTGTAACTATTTTCCAAGACTGCCCTCTAGTGGAAATCTGGAGGCAGTAGCAGGTCTTACAAGTAAGTGCCTTGGCTTCCAAACTTCGGAATAAAAATAAGCACATTCAAGTGAGACCTCCTTCACACGTGATCTAAAAGCATATCACGTTTCTTCCACAAGTCCACAAAATGTCACATGCCTTGACTGGAAACGAAGCCTGCCTTGAGTCTTTAAAAAGAAAACATGCTTTACTTTTTTAGAACTGGACATCATAGTGTTATATGTTCAATATTTTTAAAGTGCAGGGAAGTGTGTCGAATTGGACAGTGGAAGAGACCCACTGGCTGTATTCCTAGGCTGTGTATGTGTTACCGGCCAAGTGCTTTTATTTTGGCTGAGGAAGGAGCCAAGGCTGCAACAGCATCCAGCCCTGAAGGCCACACACACTGCTGGGATTTTACCTTAGAGGATGTGGGACAATGAGTCATTTGTGCCTCTTCCCGGTTCTTCCTGGCCAAGGTCAGCTTTCCCACTGAAACCAAGCAGCTTGGCCCAGGGCCCATGCTGTCTGGAGCCTTTCAGTGGTGCAGGGCCCAGGGAGAGGGTGTGGCCCCATCCCACTCCCCCCAGCCAGCCCCAGTGCATGCTCTGAGGCGGCCCTTGTCCACGTCACAAAACCTCATTCACTGTGCTCAGTTTGGCAGGAAGGGCCTCCTGGCGGATCCTGAGATAATCAGTTGTCCTAAGTCAAGGTTCCTGGGCAGAATTCTACGAAGAGGAAACTTGCACCACTGTCACCCTTTTGGGTGAGCTTTCCAAAGATGATTAATTTTTATCTGTTTGGGTTGTTTTTGATCTCTTGTAAACCACTGCTACTAGTAGGAGTAATAAATAGCTGCCATTCATTTATTTGTTCATTCAACAAATATATTTTGAGCTCCTCCTCTGTACCAGGCACTGGTCTAGACTCCGACCACCAAGACACACAAGATTCCTGATCTCATGGAAATTACAGTGTAATGATGAAGACAATATACAAATAAACATGAGGGCACTTCAAAAAGTTTGTGGAAAAATAGAATTGGAAGATAATCTGAATCTTTCCATGAGCATGTCAAAGATCCTCCAAATATCATTTCAGTAGCTACAAAAGAAACTCAGTGTGATAAATAACGAGGCTATTCTTACTTAGATAAGGTATTTGGGCAGAGAACTCTCTAAGGGTACATTTAAGCACCTATGACATGCTGAATGTTTACCATAGTAGGAGTGGAGGATGCAAAGTTTAAGTAAATGCAGTTTGTGCCCTCAAAGGATTCAGAGCCCAACGGTGAAATAATAATTTCATAAGATTTCAAACAGCTGAGCCCCAAGATCATCAATTGCTCACAACAAATCTGCCAAGTAAATCATGTCATCCCCATTTTACAGATGGGAAAACAGAGGTTAAGGGATATGAAAACACTTGCCGAAAGTTGTTGAGTTCATTAATAGCACTGTCAAGATTAGAATTAAGGCCTGTCTTGCTCCCATATATTTTACCTTATTTTTTTTTTCCTATGTCACAGGAGGACGAGCTCAGTGAAATACCAAGATCAGTCTCAGCTCACAGTGTTAAACACACACAGTGCACTGTCCCCCGTGGGCTGACAGTAAATGGCTGCCCCTGTCTCTCCGCACCTGGCTAAAAGGCTCTTTGCTAGAGTGCAGAGTAAGGACTGAGACGGCGCGCTGGCTATCCAACCACCACATGCGTGGTTGCACTAGCTTTGACAGTGGTACGCAAATCTGGCAGTTGATTTCAGACTCCCTCAGCCTATGTCCTGAGGAGATGGAACGGACTCTCTCCTCCATCAAACTAACTCAGATCTGTGTCCACATGCAGGGTTCCTCTTTAGCCTCCCTTCACGAGACATCTCTCATCCAGAGGTACAGGTCTCCTGGCTCCGGGAAAAAGACACCCTCCACTTACGCAAAACTCATCATTGACCGGACCCTGAGCAGGAACAAGAAGGAAGGAAAGGCCACCAGAAGTGACCCTTGACTGTTCCTCAGCTGCCAGTGGAGAAGGGTGGCAACCCATGGCGTGCTATGTGCAGATAGAAGCATGATGGCTGGAGCCTCCTTTTCTCTGAAAGCCATGTTGTCACACTCTCTCTCCCAGTAAAGCAGAGGAGGACAACAGGAGCAGCTCCTTGGGTGACAGAGTTGTTGATTTGGTGTCAACTAAACAACCTGAATCTAGAGAGAACAGGTTATTCAGAGCAGGGGCGTTCAAACTCCAAGGTTCTCAAACTCCAAGGACTTCAGGGAAGCATTTTTGAGGAGGTAACAGAGGGACAGGTAAAGGAGAGGTGACAGAGCAAGACTTCCTTCCCACCCAGATGAGCTGTGCTTTGATCTGATTCATGTACTTGGCTTCCATGAAGAGCAGATTCCTTTTGAAAAAAGGACTTCTGATGCTTGGAAGAGGGGAAAGAGACGGATTGAGGTGGGGGCCAGATGTGTGATAGCTCCAGCTTAGTGTCAGCTCTAGGATGCTGTCTGAAATCGGATGATGTGGCCACCCTGCCATTGCCCTCTCCTTCCAGGCAGGGTCCACGCCTTACTTCCTTCTGTGTCCCCAACCTCCAGCACACGTCCTGTCCCATGGTGAGTGCTCAACCAGTGTTTGCCTAACTGATCCCAATTAATCCAAGCCCCAGTTAAGTCTCCAGTTTAGGATTTGTTTTGTTTGGTCCTTTTAGTCTAAGCCCTCTCTTTTTATTCCTTATTTCTTGATGTTCAACCTCTCCAAGTTGTTGTTTACTGACCCCAAAGAAGGCTGGAGATAGGTAAAGAGGTTTCCTCCAGGACAAAAAGGAAGCCCACGGAAAGGGATTACTGCTGCCTCCCCGGGGCTATTCTTCACAGACAGTTGCTGGTTCCACAGGCACAACTTCTCCTTTACACCCAGGAAGAACTGGGAGCATGCTGGGCGCGTCTCCTGCCAGAGCAGTGCAGGATAAGCATGTGCCTGGCAGCGCGGCTCTTGGAGGCCTGGGAGGCAAGGCCCCTCCACAGCGGCCTGATTATGTAGAGACTTGTTTGTATTACTGAAATGCCTTGTTTCACTCATTATCCTTCATTCAGTAAATCATATTCAATTTCTGCTACGTGCCAGACACGGTGCTAGATGCTACGAGATAGAGCAGAAAACAAACACACTCGCATAAGAATTCCAGCCCTTATGGAATTTATGTTCATCAGCATCCAAAGCAGCGGTTCTCAGCCCTGGCTGCACTTCAGAATCACCTGGAAAGCTTCAAATAATATGGATATGAACTCCACTCCCCCAAAATCTGATTTAATTGGTGTGGGATCCTGATGTCCTGATATCGGGAGGATTTGGGGCTAGCTGAGAGTGGCTCTGAGGGTCTGTGGAAAGTCTTTCCAGTTGTGCAACTGACCAGTCTCCCTCCTCGGAAAACTATTAAAGTTGGACTTTCCCCTGCACCAGGCTGAGGGAGGAGAGGGGAAGTACACCACTCGCTTTTTGTTTCTTCTAGAACCTCACCACAGCTTACTGTTTTACTTTTATTTACTTAATTTCCCATATCACGAGCTTTTTCTTCTGAAAGTCAGACCTTGATGATTGAGGTCAAGCAATCTGGATTTCAAAGATGCCCAGCACTGCCTTCCCCTTTGGCCACTCTGCACCAGTGATCGACTGTCTGGGACATTTCCCCCTTGTGTTCTTCCCTCTCTGTGTTGCCTAGCCAGTGGCTCCGCAGCCTTCTGCATGGCTCTGGTGGGTAGCGGGGACCCACGAGTGGGAATGCAGGGCCTCTCTCCTCTGAGCCCCCTCCTTCTCTAATCCCATGCAGCATCGCTCTTTTTAGTGTCCTCACCATTTTCCACCCCCGGACCTATCCCTTCTCCTGCCCCAACTCCATTCTTTAAGCTTCCTCTAGACTTTTCTGTCACTGGGGCCTAAGCTCTGGAGGAGAGAGAAGGCAGCCTGTCATTAAGCCTCTGGGGTGGAAACTGGACTTCATGAAACTCTCACCAACTTCAACCATGTCTGGCCAACAAACAGATCTGCAAAGTGTCCCATTAACAAGCATTAAAGAGAGAGAAAACCATGATTGTTTATTTGTTTGTTTGCTTTAAATCAAGAGGAGTTGATTTCCAACCCTAACGTATCTGAGCAAGCAGGGACTCCACTTCATCAGAGGGCCGGGGCTTACATATGCCCTAGAAATAATAGTAATAATGACATAATAGTACTAATGCATGTGCTACATTTGGAGCTTGAAATGATCAGTGACATTTCCCCTGATGAGGTTAAATGGTCTGGTTCTCAGGGCTGTGCATTTGCATAATAAAGATCAGAAGTCACTGCCTTCTACATCTCTCTCAGCACCAGCCGCCTGGTGTCCTTGATTCAGGGACACCACATCCTAATGTACTTCCATATGCCGTCCTGTGCAGTGATTCTAATCTTTGGCTTGCATGTGAGATGTCAGCTTTTTTTTTTTTGGTCTGGTAGAACAACAAATTATGTTTCTAAACGAGAAGGTGCCGTCAGTAATGGATAATATAATCTGAAAATGCAGAGGCAACATCTGTGACCCATGGCGCTAACCTAGCAAGCTCTAGTCTACTTTTCCAGCCTATCAGTTGATAGGAAAACATCACTTTAGATATAATAATTAATCATTAGTCAAAATGGATATCCCCATCGGTTCCTTGCCTCTCAGACAACCCCGCCTAGCCTGACTATAAATCAGGGAAATACATTCTTTCATATCCAGTGGACTATATTTCCAGGCAGCCTCTTTCCTCCATAAAGTAACAAAACACTTTGCAGAACCGTCCATCATCAGCTGAGGGGGAAGATGCTCCTAAGGTGCCATTTAGAGGAAGGAAAATGCAGAGCTCAGAGAAAGTGGTCAGACGGTGGCTGTAAACCAGTGCGAGACACCGTGCAGTGGTGGGCTCTGAGCTGGGTGGCAGGATAATGACCGTCAGCACGTTCCCCATCCAGGCCCACAGGCCCCTCTCCCTGTTTTTCTCTCTCCTCCTTTCAGCTCACTGCTGGGGCCCTGGCCAGGCCCACCACAAGTGACCAGTCCCCAATGTCCCATCCTCCTCCTTGCTCTAATGGCAGCTATGGATAAATCATTCCAGGCCATTTTTCTGCCTGATTCCAGACTCTCTCTGGATCCACTGAAATATTTACAGCACCCAACACACTCCAAAAAAATAAATGAGCTGCCAAGTATGGTGGAAAGAAAAGTGGGCTTGGAAGTCAGGATGGGTCGAAGGAATCCGAGGACCACCCTAGATTAGCTTGTTGCTTGACTGTGACTTCTCAGTGGCCTAGTTCTCCTCATCTGTAGGAAGGTGCTAGTGGTTTTCAGTCGTGCTTGTTGGAGCCCTGTTTCTGAGGCAGTGCCACAAGGTGAGGATAAAGGACGGATGGGGAGGAAGGACGAGGGAAGGAGCCCCACACTTCACCCATAGCATTCCCCTTTTATTGTTTTACTGAGCAGGTTTTTAGAAATTCAAAACCTCTGACTCAGATAATCTTTAAGGCCACTCCCATTTTTAAATCCTATGGTTCTCTATCTCAGTACTGCCCTCTCCATCCCTGAACATGGCAATATTTTAGGAAAAGCTGTTTCATCTTGGGGCCTCTAACTGTGTCTCTTAGTTATTAGAGCAGTGGTTCCCCAACAGTGGTAATTTTGCGTCCTCCAGGGAACATTTGGCACTGTCTGGAGACATTTTTGGTTGTTCTAACTGGCGAGGAGAGAGCTAGTGGCATCTAGTGGGTAGAGCCAGGGACACTGCTAAACATCCTACACTGCACAGGACAGCTGTGGGGACAAGAATTATCCATCCCCAAATGTTGGTAGCATGGAGGCTGAGAAACCCTGTGCCAGGCTAAGCTAACTGAAGAAAATATGCTCACCAGTGGGCTCCTGATTGGGAAAACTCCATTCAGCTTTCCCTCTGCCTCAGCTCAGATCCAGACGTTGAATCTATTCTCAGCCCTTTCCTGCCAAGATCTCCCTGGAGCCCTGGATCTGAGACACAAGAACATACCCTGCCGTCAGGGCAGTCACCCACAGAACTCTTTAGTTCTCCTCTAGTAGGGAAACCTGCATTGCCTGGTTCCCAAGCACCTTGGAGCTGCCCAGAGAGCTACACATTCACCTTCAATCCACATCAAGAGCTAGTGATAGTGACACAAATACTGATCTTTTCATTCACTCATTTAACAAATATTCATTGATTACTTACTATGTGCTAGGAACTATGTGCTGGGGATATAGCAAAGAACAAAACGAAGTCCCTGCCTTTATGAAACATCCTAGTCTGACGGGGAGACAGAAAACAAGCAAAACTATAAATAAATATATGACTCAAGTGGTAATAAGTGCTATAAATATTATACAGCAGGAGAGGGGCGTAGAGTGATAAGAGGTTGCAATGGTCAGGGGAAGCCTCTCTGGTGAGGCATTACTGGAAGAAAGTTCTGAAGGCTGTGGGTGTCTGGGCGAGCAGGGTTCAGACAACAGGAACAGCGAGAGCACGTGCACAGAGTAGGGCCGCGCATGCTTACTGTCTTCATGGCAGCTCAGGGAGTTTGCAGGAGCCAGAAGAGGTGATGTCGGAGGGCCGGGTCTTGCAGGACCTAGTCAGCCCAATCAGATGCTCATACTTTATTCTGAGAGAGACAAGAAGCCATTAGAGAATTCAGAGACAGTGAGACACAAACTGATTTATGTTTTAAAGCAAAAAAACCCACCGAAAAACATTTGACAGGCTGCCATTGTCCTGGACTCTCCAATCATTGTCAATGGAGCAGGAGTCTCAAAATGCTCACATGTTCTTTTTGCACTTAAAGAACAGAATAAATAAACAAAACATTCGTCTTCCTTTCATCATAAAGGTCCTCCTGAGACTCTAAACCAGAGATTTCAGTGGTTGGTTTTGCAACACCTGAGGCTGGATAGAGCAGAGTGCTTCAGAATATCTTAAGAAGTGCGGACAAGTTCTCAAGTTTAATAAAACAAATTAATGCAAATTTACTTCACTTGGTTAAAAGAAATTCCTAGCCATGTACCACTATTAGAGGAGGGATAGGTTGGAGTGAAATGAAATCCAAACACAGAGTCTGCATTCCAGAAAGTCTGGGATCACTGATTTATAACTGAGGTCCAAGACAGGGAGAGGGTACGATGGTATGACCATCAGCTGTAATTTATTCATAAATTGCCAGCCCTTCCTAGACATCTTTTCAAATAAAATGTGACATTTGCTTAAATATTTACTGGCTTGCTGACCTTTGTTGTTTTTTGTTTGTTTGTTCGTTTGTTTGTTTTGCTAGAATTTTTTTTAAAGAAAACAAACACTGTAACAGCAAATTAATGCAGACAGCCCCAACAGTGAGATGGCTCAGCCAAGCTGAGCTTAACTGTATTAAGTTGTAATTTACCAAAATTATTTCCATGGAGGAAAATTAATTGGAAATATCAGAAATAGTCTCTAAATGCAAAAAAGTTAAAGGCTCAACCCTACCCTGATTCCACGGGTTATTAAATTAGCACAATAGATGTAAAACATTTGTTTAAAATATAAAGAGTTTTCAGGCATTGTTTTTCCATTATTTTCCCTTAAATGTGTGTTTAGCTCCAAATCTCCTTTCCTCCAAGAAGAGGTTGGCTAAACAATTCTGTAGCTGTTCCTACAAAACAAAAAAGTTATTTTAAGATGTTGTATTTGAGTTCTTTGCCTTTTTTAACTTTTAATGGCTTTGTGCTTTAGTAAGAGCCTTCAGGTTAACACTTCCTACTCACTCCTCTCTGGGGCTTCTCTGAAGCCAGGCTTAGAGGACCTTCAAGATCACAGTAACAGAGGGGGTTTGTGTCACTTGACTACAGGCCTATGGACTCCAGCTGCCCTTGCCAAAAATGAGTTTAGTCAGAATGTTGCAGCAAAAATATCTGATCCGTGGTAGGAATTGTAACCAAAGGCTACCATGACAACTAGCCTGGTGTGAAGGCCTCAAGTAGGTGGGCTAGGGTGGGGGGAGGGCTGCAGAGGGCAAAGTTGTCATGGAAAGGAATGACATTTTTTGGTAGTCACAGAATTTCTCTAGATTTAAAGACAGTGTTGCAGCTGCAATATGACATTAATAACAGTGGCATGTCAATTAGTTAGTATGGATAGCTAAGTG
Source organism: Cynocephalus volans (assembly GCF_027409185.1). Taxonomy (NCBI): domain Eukaryota; kingdom Metazoa; phylum Chordata; class Mammalia; order Dermoptera; family Cynocephalidae; genus Cynocephalus; species Cynocephalus volans. The sequence continues at coordinate 129,001,425 of NC_084468.1, read as the reverse complement.
CTGTACGTGCATTCAGTCATTACAACAAAATGAGGTCAATAATTTTGTGATCCATTTTTCTCTGATGAGGAGGCTGAGGCTCAAAGATCCAGCTAAGCCTTCTGCTTCACTTCACTACTTTGCCTGAGCTAGAAGCCCAGCTAGCTGGAGAAGAAGGCACACCTAACCTGGAAATCTGGAGATTTCTCTCACCCCTTTTGATGCCATGCAGGGAAGGTGACCCAGGGCATCTCCCAGGGATAAATGGCTTCTCCTTCCACTCTCACATGAGCAGGTCAGCAGTCTAACAGAAGGTGTGGTGAATTAAAGAGAGCTGCAAAGTCTTTGCCACTTCTCCTACAAAAAAGCGAAGTCTATTGCCCTTTCTGTTGAATAGCGAGGGTTGGTCCTGAGAAGTGCTGTGTCCACTAGGGAGTGGCAGAAGGGAAACCATGTAGCTTCCAAGGCTAGGTCTGAAGAGATCACAGCTTCTGGTTTTGTGTGCTTGGAACACTCCCTCTTGGAACCAGCCACACAGTGGAAAAAGCCACAAAGACAAGAACCAAATCACTCCCCATGTTCATCAACAGCCCCAGTTGAGCTCCCAACCTACAGCCTACACCAACTGCCAGCCATGTGAGTGAGTCATCTTGGATTTTCCAGCCCATTCAACACCACACGAAGCAGAAGAGCTGCCAAGCTGAGCCCAGGCACCCCCCAAATAGTGAAAGAGAGTAAATGGTGGTGGTAGTGATGGTTTTAAATCACTAAGTTTGGGGGTAATTTGTTTTACATCAGTAAATAATTACCAGTATGCTTACACAGGAAAATTCCCCCTTGGACAGGAAAGGTCTCGAAGGTGCTGTATTCAGGTACACCTGGCTGTAATATGGTGTGGCCAGGTGAAAGCTTGTCAGTAATGAGTTCCTCGTTTGCTCCTTGGAGAGGACATCTTTTAGAAGGGTTGGGTATGTAAGGAGGGATATCTGTGGCCCCACTGGAGTACAGTACATTTGTTTCTTTCCACGGCATTCCTAGAACAGTTTCATTTAGGAACACACAAATTACCTAGATCTCCATGTGCCTAATGATTGGAGCCAGGGAATAGAGCTGCCTAGCACAGAAGCCAGGAGGAGAGTCTGGAATTGATGATCAATGAGCTAAAGGGGACTGGAAAAACAGCAGGAGCTATCTCTTTCCTACACACCCAATTTTTTTAAAAGTGGGTTATTATTTATTTTATTATTATTATTATTTTATTTTTTTTTTTGGTGAACTGAGGGTTCAAGACGCCTTGCTCTCCTTGGAGTTACTGAACTTATTCCTCATTAAGTTGTTATGAGGATTTAATGTGAAAATACATGCAAAGTTCTCAGAACAGTACCTACATGAGTTAGGTGCTCAATAAATAAGCACGGTTTCCGAATTTGTAGTGGTTTTGTTTCCACATCAAAATAGATTGTGACTCTGTAACAGGTTTATGTCTGAAAAGGCAGCTTTTCTAATGTGTGAATTAAGCAAGCATATTTAAGAGTTATATTCAAACATGTTGTTTTGACCTCATATGGTATCTATAGAACCATTGCTAAATCAAAACGATCTTTCTAAAGTTTCGAGAGCAGATCGATGGTCTTCATCCATGACGCTCTCCTCCTGATATCCCCTGAAAAGACAAGTAAAGGCTATTCTTCTAACTGTGCTGGTAAAATAATGTTTTTCAACCTGATCTTTGACAAAAGGCAATATGTCTGGTAGCTGCTGAGATATGCAAGTCTTTCCATCAAGAGTAAATGGATGGGACAGCTCAGATCCATGTACACCTGAAGAGGCTAGCTGACCCCACTCTGGTGTCTGTAGCCTTGGGCTGCATGTATGTGTTTTCCCAAAAATGTGTTCAATCAAGCTCTCTGAAACTTTCCTTACTTTGGATCAATTTGCATGGCAGATTTGCCAGTCCGCTGAGTTTCCAAGAAGACTGAATACACTTGCATTCATCTACTCAACTGAATCAGAACGCCAGCTGGTTTTGAACTCTAGTTTTGAAAAGAAAACTCCTTTTGGGGTGGTTTAGAGTTGCAGAGTGAGGCTGCAGTTCTTTCTCCTGCAAGGGACATAAACTCAACATTACTTTTTTTTCAAAGAGTTAGAGGAGATGAGGCTGAGACACTGAGGAGGGACAAAATTTCTATTTCTGTGGGTTCCTTAAGGCAACAGAGGAAGCTTAGCAGCCACAGGAGTCTAGTTAATGAGTGGGTTATACAATATTCATTGTGTTGAGTTTAACTCTTCAAACAGAACGTCTAATTGCAAAAAGAAAAAAAGAAGCTAAATTACAGATGTTAAGACAACAAAGCTCGGGAAGAACTCCCTCTGTTGATAAAACTGTCCTTTTGCTGTTTCCTCCACAAAGTGCACACTGACGGGGAGGTGCAATGAATCCCTGTGCTCATCAGGAATTCTTATTAGCTCTGTTCCGACTGAGACACTCTGCAGGGTCTAAGGAGGGCTACTGAGAGGCCTGGTATGACGGTCTTCTCACAGGACTGTTTTCTTGCTACCCACAGAAGGAGTGATCCAGTTGCATTCTGCTTGAACCAAAACAAAACTGCTCTCCCCAGTCTTCCTGACATGCACGGTCTCACCACTGTCGCTCCTGGCAACAGCATCTGCAGCAGGCTCACTGAAGGACACTTCGGTCCGCATGTGACAATACTGAGTGTGCAGGTAGTGAAGGCCAGCAGCCAGGGCCATGCCCAGGGTGGCTGACAGGCAAAGCAGGATTCCCAGCTGGGGAGCCCTGAGCTGGATCCCCAAAGGGGCACTGCCTCCCTCCTGCCCAATTTCAGGCCTTGTGTTGGTCTTCCTGGGGTGTCCCACTCCACCCTCTCCATTTCCTTTCCCCGCTCTGGACTCCTTGTGCTTTGACTGAGGTAAGAAGCTGGCAGACGGCCTTGATGCTTCTGACTGGCCAGCAGGAGCAGGTGGCCTGGAAATGCCCAAGGCATGGAAGACAGGGGTTGGGTTGGCTGCCCCAGCCCCACTCCCAGTGAGTGCTTCAGAGGCCCAGTGGTGTTGAGCATGGGTAAGATGGACGGTGAACAGAGGAGGCCTTATCACGGTCCTGTTAGAGGTCTCTGTCTTGTCCTAGAAAAACAAAGGAACAAAAAAAGCCAAAAGGGCTGGTCTTCTCCCCAAGCTGCCACTAAACTTTGCAATTGACCTACGTTTCTTAAGGACTCCCAGGCAGCAGCTGAAACCCAGCCTCCTGTCTGCTCCTAAGAAAGCTCAGAGTAGATAAACACCCAAGGAGCCAAATATGCACTTGTTATTGATGGGGATGGATGGAATGGCTAATGGAAACCCCACAGAGAGCACGGAGGCCAGTTACAAGAATAGACTTAGAATCATTTAAGAGGTTTCCAGACCTATGTAGGTGATTGTGTCATCTCCGATGGCTGAAAGCTTTGAGTGTGTCTTTTTATCATAGGACCCATACAAGAGAGACCATTTAATCTTACTGTAGGTTCCGATAAATTTAAGTAAGAATATTACACCATGTTTTATTTTGTGTTTCTTCTAAGACTTTAAAGGAATAGTAAGTCAGTGGGCATGTATATTTTATATTGCCCATTGATCTAACCTCTGGGACCATACATGGTGGTTTGAGGCCAATGTTGTGAAGGAAGGGTAAAAGGGGAGAGAAGAGAGGAATTATTAACCAAGGCTAAGTGGGAGAACAAATCACTAAACCCATCAATTTCCACAATTGCCAATAACTTCAGAGACACTGCCTATAATGGAAAGGCTGGTATTGATTAGTAGAAAGATACTTTGTGTATATCGTACCCTTGCTTTCCTCTTTCTGACTTTGGCTACTCGTCTAATAGCTCTGTTTTCCCAGCCTGGAATTTCCCACTCTGGGGTCAAAATACCAGCCTCAACCCCCATTCACAACTCAGGCTCTTACCTGTTCATCCCTGTCTGAGGACAGGCAAGTTTCCAATGAATCAAAGCTTGGTTCATCATGAGTCCTAAAAGAAAGAATAGAAGTTCTTAGAAGAGGTCACTAATATTGGGCCAAAAAGCAATGTTTCCTACTACCATTGTGCGTACTGACGAAATCAGATTTCCGTAGAACAATTCCTGAGTTTAAAGTCAAGGGCCGGAGGGTAGAGTGGGGGAGAGGTGAGTGAGGATGGTAGCAAAGAACTCATCAAATGCTATCATTTTTTATTTTATATAAAAATATATGGATATAATACTATAAATATATTTTAAATATAAAAAATTATATTATTTTATTTATAGCAGCATCTCAGAGATCTTACCCTGTCCAAAAGAGTACAGTTTCCCTGGTTGATTATCATACCCAGCCCTTCTGACCAGCAAACTTTCTACAGACAGGGTTTTTCACACACTTGAGAATACTATGGCTGAGATCTTTTTTGTGTCAGACTCTAAATTAAGTACCCCAGTGTTTAGCCTAGCCCCACCACCTGTACTGCATGGCCCACCCCATCACTCATTACCTATCATGGATGCTAGGGCTGGAAGCAAAGCCCTCTGAAGAGAATCTCCTAAGAGCCACAAGCCTCTCCAGTCCACGGGCATCCAGGGATGGTTCTAGGGTTGGGGTGCTGTCCTGGCTGGGTCGCCAGCCATCACTGCCTGTAGTAGCTGTGTGGGAAGACGGTTGGGACAGAGTCTTTGCATCCCCGGGAAACTCTGTCACCCAAATACTGTCAGGAACAGGATCCAGGTTGTCCTCTTCTGCATCTCCAGTAAGGGCAACAGCAAAGACATCTGTGCGCTGCTGCAGAGGAGTGATGAGTGCATGGGGAGCTAAGCAGAGGCCACAGAACCACAAAGAGAGGGTGAGAGTGTTTTCCCTGCATTCATTGGTACAAACAACTGCAATGATGAAGAGCAGCGACTAATAAGCTTTAGGGACAGACCATTAAGTGTAAGCCACTCAAAAATGTCAAAGGAAGATGATCTGCCTAGTGATACAAGCCCCTGACCAAGCAGCAGCGCATCCAATTTCTTACATCTTTTTAAAGAGTATGTCCCTGTCCCTTCTGGGCTTGCACATTCTTAAAAGCCACCATTCAGGGAATGTAGAAACCACTGTGACCACTGTATCTTTTCACCTCTGCCTTCCAAACACTGCTTCTAGCTAGAAAAAAAATGGAAAAAGAAAAATGGAATCCCACAAATCAGGTTTTTAAAAGCCCTAGAACTATCTTGCCATATTATTAACATTAAAAGTTTTCCTGGTGATGATAAGAACTTGAGCGTCCACTACAGGTGAAGACGAGACCACTGCTCTCCACAGCCGTTCCCCATCTGAGTGCCCATCTGTGACCAGCTCACATGACAGCCCAGAGCCTTAGAAATAGCCACACGCAGGGCAGCAAGCAAGAGAGTGCAGGTTTTAGCATCAGAGTACTGTCTGTGTTCACTTCTCCACTCCGCTAGTTCCTGGCTTTGGGGGAGTCCTCTCAGAGCATCCGTTTCTTCATTTGCAAAATGAGGCTAATAATCGAGTTGTTGAGGGGGTGCAATGAAGTTACTGAGGTCGAAGCACAAAGCACAATGCCTGGCACACGTGTGACGTGCACCCTGACGATTAGGATCACAGCAATGGTGTTGATGAGGCCAGTGCTAGCAGAAGGTTCTCTGGCCAGGGCCCCAGCTGAGTTGACTGAACCTTCTTTTGGGGGAGTGGGTGGCCCTTTGTTCCAGTGTTTTCATCACTCAGAAACACTGAGGTGAACAAAGTAGCCTTACTCAGACACACAGAACATGGTAAACAGATGGTTTTAAATTCCTGCATGAACTCTAAGTTCATTCGGTATTTTCTGCAGACCTACTGAGTGCTGGGTATTGTTATGGTTGCTGGGATGCAGAAGTAAGGTAGATTGGTCATTGTTGTCCTGAATTCAAAATCTGGAGAGACCCTTAAATGACCAACCACACAGAATATAATGTGATGACCACTTTACCACCAGCACTGAGGAAACAATTTTACTTACTGCTATGATCTGAATGTGTCCCCCCAAAATTCAGATGTTGATACCTAATCCCCAATGTAATAGTCTTAAAAGGTGGGGCTTTTAGAAAGCAATTAGGTCATAAGGGCTCTGACGCTCATAAAAGAGGCCTGAGAGAGCTTGTCCGCCCCTTCCGCCATGTGAGGACACAAACTAGGCGCCATGTATGACAAATGGGCCCTCACAACACACCAAATCCACTGGTACCTTGATCTTGGACTTTCCAGCATCCAGAACTGTGAGCAACGAATTTCTGTTGTTTATTAATTACCCAGTCTAAGGTATTTTGTTACAGCAGCCAGAATGGACTAAGACATTTGCCTACCAACTTTTCCCTATGGGGAAAATTTTCTCAAAGGAAATACTGTAACTGTACCTCGAAAGATATATACATTATCACGAAGAACAGTCCAGTCTGATGAAATGACAGAAGGGAAAGCATGGAGATGTGTAATATCATACCTAATAGGGTGGGGTAGGACCCCAAAGTGTCTTGCAGGTCTGTTGGGAGACATATTTGAGAAATACAATATACTATTTTCCCAGTTTTGAAAATGCATAATTTACATTTGCCTAGGAAAGTTTTCCTACTGTTAAATCTATTTTACTTTATTAGATGACCCCTTCCTAGCACATGCATGTGCACACACACGTGCACACACATTTCTTTTTCCTTTGGGAGTTACTAGGGTTTGTGCAGAGGAATGGGAGGGAAAGCCAGGCTGGGGTAAGAAGAGGAGGAATGTGGGCAGCATAATAAGGAGGTGACCCTGTGACCCCCAAGGGTTGAGTTTTCCACAGGGTCAGGTATCAGAGAGGCTGAAGGTTCAACATGATGCTTCTTCCTGAAGCCTCACTTTTATTCATGCCCATATTAAAACAAACATGGTTATGCTTGGGAATAGAATGCAAAATTTGCATGATTTATAAAATAAAACATGAGACTTCAAACACATGTTGGGTGTACAGGGTCTTCTCCAGGACATATTCTCAGACCCTGAGATCTGTACTCTACTTCTAGGAGGGCCTTGGTGGGATGGTTAGAGGAGTTATGCTAGGCAATGGGAAAAGACTGAGGTTTTCGGGCAAAGGCAGAGAATGGACGGTTGCCCAGATTGCCTTCGTGACTGGGTCTGCTAGACTGAGCACAGGCAGGGAATTAGATTGGATTCTGTCCTTAACATATTTGCAAAGAATAAAAGAATAAAGGGAAATGGGATTGAATGGATTAAGGATCAGATCTTCTGTGCATGTGATTGGATGTTATTATGAATGCATCTGCTCGGGGCACTTAACTAGAAGTAAACAATGAAAATGAGTTCATTATCACCAGAAATTTTCAGGTAGGTCAAACATTCTCTAGCTGGATAGGAGTTTTGTTGTCTTGTTTTGCTTTCCTTTTTTTCTTTTTTTTTTCAGAAGTTCATGGGCCAATAGAGTATATAATGGTGAGCAAGGAAAAAGTCCATTTCCTTTGAAAGAGCCTCTTATTCCTGATTCTGTTCTCCAACCCATGCTGCAAAGAGCCATTGGAAAGTAACAATAAAAACTGGAGGAGTTTTTATAAAAAAAAAAAAAGAAGAAGAAGAAGAAGAAAGAAGAAAAAAGCTCAATTTCTATTTCGTGCTCCCTGTGCAGCTTCAGGGAACTAAGCAAAACAGCTGAAATGTTGTGATGACAGGTAAGCCTGGGGATAGAAGGTGTGTGCTGTTTTTTGGTATTGCAGCACAGCGCTAACTCTCCGCCCCAGGACCCAACTTAATTTGTTAAGCTGAGCCAAAGTGTGCTTGCTGCAACAAACAAAGCAACAGCAAGCGTTCCCTCCCTCTCACTACCTGTTATCACACCCCCAAGAACTGCTGCATTTGGCCAAAGCAGGTGTTTATTGCTTGTTTTGCAGGGACAGGAAACCGGCAGTAGTGACTTTTAACTGAAAATAGATAGATAACTGTAAAAATGATGACAACTAGACTAGCCAATACAGTGACAAGCTGTACCTGGGGCAGTTCCTTCAAAATCACCTGGCCTCTGCTGAGGGGTTGGCATCAGTAATCCAGCCTCCACGTGGTTGTCAGAATGGGCTCTACTGTGTGTCTGTTGAGACACAACAGATGATTCAATCCTTGCCCAGTAAACGAAATATGACTGGACTACTGATAAACTGTGGGAAAAGAAAGAGCAGAGTGATTCATGGATTTTGTTTCCCTTAAATAATACCCTGGGCCATCCTAATAGAAAAGAGAGAACACACTAAAAGATAAAAAAGAACAAAAGTCTAAATGAATGGAAGAAGTAGGGGGAGATTATTTTATTACCCTTTGAGTGACTTCATTCTTTTTTAAACACAAAAACTCAGTAGCTGCGAATAATTAGAATAGAAGAGGATATCTACAAATCAATTACCCTCCTGAAAAAATATAGTCATTAAAAATCTCATTTTGACTAAAATATGTCTTCTTGAACTCTTTACACTTAAAAGGTTTCATCTTCAAGTTTATTATTGAGGATACACCGTTAATTGAAGATTTCATAATTCTATTGCACGATCGTACAATTCTATTGTAACTGTAGATTCCATTGAAAATTAGAGATAAATCATTAATATTCTAAGCAATATTGTGAATACATAATGCCTTTCTTCAGTAAAAATTACTTTCACAGACATTATGCCATTTGTCTTACCCCAAATTTCACTGAGGTAGGGATTATTGGCAAGTGTCATTTTTTCCCATTTTAAGTATTCAGAAAGGAGTCATAAAAATGTGATTAATTTAACTGAAGTCACACAGAGAGTCGAGGTGCAAGTGACGGTCATAACACAGGCCTCAAACACATGGTTTCCAGACTCAGTCAACATTATCATGGGCAAGGATTCCGGGAGGTGAGCACACAGGGTGACTGTGGGAGAGGCTTCTGATCAAGTGACTTAGCTCCTTTTTCTGTCAAGTGGAGATAACGGCTTTTAAACTACTTCCTATGTAGCACATAGCAGCTATGATGGAATGGAATTCCAAAAATAGGAATGGAGGTGCTTCGAGAAATAAAAGTGACTGTACAGGTTTGAGGACTTCAAACAACAGACATCCTCTGTATTGGATCACCAAAGGCATGGGTAGAAGCTGGTTACACCAACAGTTAGGTGGGTACTGGACTCATCAAATAGGCAAAATCATAAAGGCAGCGTGTTTCCTTCTTGCTGACCTGTCTGTTGTACCAGGCCACCAGGAAGGGATGGAGAAGAGACACTGTGGGGTGCAGCCATAAACGTCATCTGTCTTTGCTCCCCAGTGCAGAGGGGGAAACCTGGAGGGGAAGTGTGGTCTGAATGGCCTCCACCCCAGGCACAGTGTCCCTCATATATTTATAAGGGTGTGCGGAAAAGAAACTGAGGAGCACACACACCCTCTCCTGAAAGAAGAGGAAGAAAAAACTCTTGGTAAATGCAAGTGTCTGAAAAGAATGACAAAACAAACTACCTCATTTAAGTGATAATGATGCTTATGTAGTGCTTACTGTCACCCAGAGCTCTGCCAAGCACTTTGCACAGAAAGGCTCTCTCCTCCTTCCACACCCTGTGAGGTAGCTGCTGTCATTACCATGCCCATGTGACAGACAACGAGCCAAGGCACTGAACCCAGGGAAGTGTCCATCTGTCCATCTGCCTCTGTCTCTCTTTCTGGGTTCTCTCCCTACTCTCCTCCCACCTGCTCTTTAGTTTTCTAGTCAGACTTTCCCGAAGAGATTGGCCAAAATTCCTCTGTGCCTAGGGAGGAGGGGTTTGGAGGCAAACTGTTTTTTTAGCTACCCTCTGCATAGGCTCTCTAGGCAGCCCTGTGACACCTTCCTTGTTATAAGGTGGCTATATAAGGAAGGGAGACAGGGATTATGAAGAAAGGGAAAAGAGGAGCTACCCTCTACCCACAGTGAAAGACTCAGTTACTAAGAAACAGCACTTCACTCTCGTACAGGAAGTGGACGTCCCCCACAGGCTGCGCAGGGGCCTTCCACACAAATGAGAGCTTTCTCTTCGGGGATTTGTCAGAGTGGGTGACCGCATCAGCCTCTTCAAGACAGGTCATCGGTTTGGAATGAGGAGGAATGAAAACAAAAGTGCCAGCTATTTGACGATCGGACACTCTCCGAGCCTGAAGTAGAAATCCCATGAAATCACGACGGCTGCTCACAGTCACTGCAACAGAAAATATCCACTCGAGGTGAACATGCTTGCTTAGTTCCATTCGGTGATTTTATACGGGTATTTTCAAAACTAAGAGCTTAAGGCCAGCCCCCCAAAAGTAAACAACTCGTGTGGGGGGGGGGGGTGAACTCCTATTTCACACCAAAATAAATTCCATTTGGATCAAAGGTATATAAACACGAAGTACAAAAGAACTAGAAACATTTAAAAAAGAAAAAATTGGAGTTAGGAATGCCTCTCTGTGCAAAACCCAGTTGCCATAAAGGAAAAGATGAATAATGTTTGCTGTATTTTTAAAGATCTGAGTATAGACCAAATGAAATGACAAATGATAATCTAAGAAAAATATGTGCAAGACATAAAACAGACAAATATACATAGAGTTATGGTGAATCAGAAAAAGATAACCCTCCCTCAAGATAATAAAAGGACACGAACAGAAAATAAAACAAGGATCAATCATAATTTAAAAAGCAATTATAAATGAGACACTATTTTATACCTATCATATTAGAAAATATTAAAATGTGTGATTATAACCAGTATTGATAGAACTATGGAAAAATTAGTGCACTCATTCACTAGTGCCAAAACTATAAACCACGTCACTGTTCGGGGGTAACCTGACATGTTCCATATTTAAAATGCAGTTACCTCTGATATATGCTACACCACCGGTGGACCCTAAAAACACAGTAAGTGAAATAAGTCAGATGCAAAACAAGTATTATATGATTCCACTTATGTGAAGTACCCGGAGTCAGCAAATAGATGCAGACAAAAAGATTAGAGGGTTAGCAGGGGCTTGGGGGAGGAAGGGATGGTAAGTTATTTAATAGGTACAGAGTTCCAGTTTGAGATGATGAAAAAGTTCTGAAAATGGTTAGTGATGATGGTTGTATAACACTGTGAATGTACTTAATGCCACTGAGCTGTACACCTAAAAATGGTAATTATGTTATGTATATTTTACCACAATGAAAAAACACACCCTCAAAATGCAGTTACCCTTTGATCTAGAAATTTCACACCTAGGAATTTTTCCTACTGACATATCTGAATAAATAAATATAGCAAGCACTGACATTCACTACCCAACAGACTTTCTCCAATTAATCTCTGCTAACAGAACCCAGATGTTACATTCACGTGGCAAGTGGAGACCTCTTGCTCTTCAGGGAAGTTAGGCTTCGTACTCTCCCCAGGGGATGAATTATGATTAGACTAATACCAGTGTTGGTAATTCTGTTTCCCTTCACCAGTGATCCAGTTCTGGCCAATGAGGGCAAATCCGAGGAGAGGGCAGGTAATTCCTGAGGATACATCGTTTTGCCTCAGACCCTTTAGTCCAGTTTTCCTACTAGTGTGAGGCCTAAAACCACAGCAGTCATCCTGAAACTGTGCAGTGACAAAGGGACAAAAACCCAACTAGCTGATGTTGGCAAAATAGGAAAATGGAAAAACCTTAGGATCTAGATGATGTTATTGAATGGTTTCACCAAATACTGAAACTCCAACTTCAGACTTATAGGAGAAAATTAAATGTCTTTTTTAGTTCTAAGTTTCTGTTAATCAGCTTTTCTGATACTGGTGACTAAAAGAATCCTGACTTATACAATGAGCAAAGGCATATAAGGATGCCCATCCAAGTTATTTATAATGCCAAAAATTAGAAAAAGTGAATACCCATCTATAGGAAAATAGTTAAATCTATCATGTGATTTTTAAACAAAAGACTGTCATGAAGTTTTGAAGATTAGCTATGTATATGATAAAAGATGTCAACATAATTCTTAGGTGAAAAATATAGATGTTGAACAGAATGATTTAATCTGTGTCTGCTTAAGGTTGTATTCAGTAGAGATCTCACACTCATATATGCTTAACTGTGTGGCTCATTTCTGAGAAGATGTGCAAGAAATTTAACAGTAATTACCGCTGGAGAATTTAGCTCAGTGTCCAGAACAAGGGAAGGGAAACTTTACCTTTTATTTTATACTGTTTGGTACTGTTTTAACATTTTTAAAACACATACAATCTTTAAGGTATTTTAAAGTGTTCTTTAAAAAAAATTTAGGCACTTATTTTTAATTGAATGAGTAATTAAAATCAGGGTCATACCTTTACAGCTAAATGCAGCTTGGTAGCTGTGATCATTTTATTTTTCATGCATTTGAACTTCTGTTAGTAAACATTTGAACAAATACTTAGAATTAGAAAACACTAAGCATTGTGCTAGGCATTGACTCTACGTCTATGAACAGGATAACATCATCCTTCCCTTCAAGGAGCTCACAGATCCCAGCAAGAAAACACTGTATTCACAACATAATAAAGTAATAACTGACTCTCACTCAATCTGTGAGGTGCTCTGCTGAGTCATTTATTACATATTCTGTCTTAGTTCCAGTTATAATTCAAGGTTTCCCTCAGGACACCTTCAGAATTTGGGTGTCAGCATATTTTGGGTCATTTCTACAGATTTTCCTCCTTGATGTAATGTTTTGATTCTTACCATTTTTATTTCCCTAGCCACAGAACACTGGGGTGCCGACATACCGATCCCTTCACGTTGGGCATGGCTGGGCACATACTGGAGTGGTTGGAGCCCCCCAGAGAAGTTGCCTCCTTCCTTGAAGAGACTCTTGCACTTGCCCCAGTGTGCTATCTTCATATTACCATTTTCTAGCTGTGTCATGATATGACAAAGTATGGGAAGAATAGCTACCAGGCCCATATTCTACATACACATATTTTTAACACTTATCAATAGAACAAAATGATTGGATAAGACAATATTTATAGAGTAAGTTTCATTTTCGTTTATCATTTGTAGTTCCCACCAAAAGAATTAGCAAAAATCAAAACGGGGTCGAGCAAGAACTGCAGATGTGCTTGCTTTCACCCCTGGCTGCATAGTCTTCTGTCTGCACTTGGCTACTGTCTGCAGCCCCTTAGCTTTCTTCTTTGCTTTCTCTACCTGGCATCTTGAGAGCTTGGTCCAAGGTGAGCAGGCGTCCTCTGAAGTGTGTGTAGGCAGGGGAGGGAGGACTACACGCAACCAACAAATACCCCATCTCTGCATCCAGAGGATGCAGAGGTGTGTTTCACATGGTTTCTCAGAGGGTCCCCACTGGAATGATCCCCAGTTGTCCCCAGCAGTGACCTTCTCGATTTCATACCCTTTATTGGCATCTCCTGCTTCCGAGTTCTCTTCCCCTCTTCCTCACCTGTGTGTCCTGGGATCATCTCCCACATAAGCTACCTGCACTCAAGTTCTTTCTCTGTTTTTACATCTAAACTAAAACATCAGGAAATGCTCTTTTCACCCCCAAAATAAGTTTAGTTTTATCTTACATTTTTAATTTTTTAATTGTATAGATTTAAGGTGTATAAGATGCGCAACAAGATGTTTTGATATACTTATAGAGTGAATTGGTTACTACAGTCAAGCAAATTTACATATCCATCATCTCACTGAATGTTCAATGGATGAATTTTAGTTTTAAATAATGATTAAAAAGTATATTTCCCATATACACGAACATGATACATGAAAGTTGTTCAAGATAGCTATATTTATATTTATGATAAGATATATTGACATCTTATGATAAGGATAAAATAATTCTTTATAATTATATATATCTTTATAATGTCAATTGTGCCCTCCTTTTTTATAAACATTATTATCAATACAGAGTTTAGTTATCTTGTGGTTTTCATGACACAAATATTTCATGCTTATTTTTGGCCAAATAATTGCTTCTTAGGATTAAGCCAGACTTTAGTCTGGGAAACTCCTGCCTGGGACAAACACAACCTGGAAGAGTCTACTGGGGCTTTGGAGCGCCTCAGTCTCTCAAAGCCTGTCCCATATGTACCTGGAATCTTGTCACCTGGTGAGTAGGAAGAGATGCTGGTCTGGATGGTGATGCGGTGGCTCCTGTGGTGCTGAGGCTGGGCTCCAATGTGTTTGGGCTGCATGTCCTCACAGGTCACCACGCTGGCACCGTGGGAAAAGGCAGCTGAGCAGGAAGCCAGGCAGAGGGTGGTACAAGCCCAGCCTGCAAGGGTGGCCTGGACCCTCATCCTGCTTTTTCCTGTATCATGACAAATGACAGCTTCAACCCAGGTGCTATTTAAAAAAGTGAGATGAAGTCTTTCTGTATGTGACTGACCTGAATCCCACACTGCCTTTGCACCTGACATACTTTTAATGTTGCCTCCTCAGACTGTAAGTGCTCGAGGTCAAGATCAAAAAATCAGTCCAGGCTATAGGAACTGTTACATGTCCAAACATTTTCTTAACTTCTTGTAATTTTCTCACAACTGTTTGAGAGAGAGATGCTTTAATTAAATCAAAGAAGTAAGACCACAGAGTGTTTGTATCCTAATGTGAACTCCTTACAAGCTGTCTGATATGCAAGGGCAGTGTGAACTATAATCCATTATTGCTGAAGTAGACACCGGTAGATTCCTGTATGGTCATCAGTTTGGCACATGGTGGCTTGGATTAGCATCTTATCTCTACCATTGCAAATTACAGAGTCAAATGCTACAAAATTTCTGCCAACTATCAATTATTTAGAGGCAATTGTTAAGTTTGTAATGCTTGGATATCTCCTTGCACTTTTTCCTACTGTTTTTTGTTATTTCATCACTTTTTGCAAAGAAGATGAGCAGAGAAAGTTAAATCCAAGCTGATTCATTCTCTACCTTATTGAATATATAGGTAAAGTATTTGGCTCAGAAATAGAATACAATGATTGGATAAAATAGCATTTATAGAGTAAATTTCATTTTTGTTTACTACCACTAATGCCCATCAGCAGAAAGAATTCAAGGTTGACAATGTAAAACAAACTGACAGATTAAAACGAAGTGAGTGAGAGCAAATGAGACAGATGAGAAGCCCTCTGAATAAGCATTCAGGACTATCACAGTCATTTTTTATTGTTCTTTGTATTTATTTTTTATAGTCCTGTACACAGGCATTTCAAAAGTTTGGCTAATATTTTGACCTAAAGAGCAAAGCAAGGCAATGGGAGCCTTCCCCATAAGGTGGTTTTAAAAGGTAAAAATAAAATCCTAAAAATGTAGTGGAACTAACTATAAAAACAGTAGACTAAGGAAATAACCTATACAACCAAATAATCACATGTCATCCACTCCCACCCCATCTTCATCACTGCCACCACCCTTATACTGATGAGACACAGGGACACAGGAATATGTGTCCCTCAGCTCTTTTAGACTTGTCTTAGGAGTCCTTCAGACAATGCCTTTCTCTTCTAGGTTTGTTTTCCATGAGGCTCTCAAAGTCAAAAACCTCTACACCACAAGGAACCATGCCTCCAGCTTCCCCGGACACATTATGATACAATGAACAATGAGCTGTAAAAGCATATTCTCAGTTGAGAGGGCCCAAGGCCCGTCCCATTTTCCTTCATGAGGGCCACATGGAAAATGCCCCTCGAGCCCTTGTTGATGATGGAAGGTCTGCTTTCCAAAGACAGACTGAATACAGGTTGCTATGAAGGAAGGGGTGTGAGTGCCACATCTCACAGTCACAGCCACAGTCATATATGCCACCCTTCCCTGCCTTAGAT
This sequence comes from Cynocephalus volans, assembly GCF_027409185.1. Taxonomy (NCBI): domain Eukaryota; kingdom Metazoa; phylum Chordata; class Mammalia; order Dermoptera; family Cynocephalidae; genus Cynocephalus; species Cynocephalus volans. The sequence continues at coordinate 128,985,583 of NC_084468.1, read as the reverse complement.
CTCACTGTTTTTCCTTTCCCACCAGCACCTTGTTTACTTGAACCCCGAAGAACATCCACTTACCTAGGAAACACACTTTCCTTCAGGCTTGATGGAATGATTTCTCCCCCGAGAGTTGCAAAGACACATCCTTTAAACAAAAGTCTTTTCTTCTCCCTTCAGTTTTTCCTTTAATGGGGAGGATAACAGCTGTTACCACTAATCCTCAGCATCTACAGGAACCATCCCTCGGTGTCTAAATCCAGCCTAAATCGTATTAGTTTTCTCTAAAACCAACATACACACACTCACACACAGTTTCCAGCCACATCATTGTTCAAGGCTGCATGAGGAACTAGAAGGAACTGGAACTGGTTTTGCACATGACTGGCATTGGCATTCTCGGCAGAAGACAGATGCCTCCATCCTGGTCTCCCTGCCAAGGAGAGAATGTTTGAATCAAACACATCTCAGCATTCCCTGCTTCATGAGTCGATGTGGGCTGGAGAAGTTATCCTGGTAAAGAGGGATTGATTGATACCACGGCCTGAGAGCAATGTTTGGCACAAAAAAATACCACATAGCACAGTCCTCCCCCTGTCAATTGCACTAAAGCTGGATTTCACAAATCTGCATGTGTATGAGAGTCACCTGAGACACTTGATAATCGCACAGAACCTAAAGATCAGTGGTCCTCAAAGTGGGGTCCCCAGAGCACTACATCAGCATCACCTGGAAGCTTGCAACAGGAACCATGGGGATAAAGAATGAGGAATGGACTTGGTGGATCGTTGGGAGGTAGACTTAGTAGAATTTGGTGGCTGACTGAATGCAGGGTGTCCAGGTGAGAATCGTAGAATTGGCAGTGCGTGGTGATACGGAGTAGGGGCACCAGAGAGACCAACGGTCTAACCATTAGACCTAGTCTCCACTCCTGAAAATCCTAACGAAATAAGTGACAGGCAAAAGCACTGGCTTAGCCTTTCATGGCAAGTATAAATGAGACTATCCGCCCTACAAACACCAAGTAATGTTGAGCTGCCTTGGCCGAGGACTCCAGTATTCCCCACACAGAGTGAAATCAAACAAATTAAATCTGGCCCCTTTAAGGCTCTGTCCCACTAGGAAGGAGGAAATCTCAATCTCCCACTGAGTTGTGAGAAAACCTGGGAGATCTAGAAAATTAGGGTAAGGGCCTTCCATTGCTGCTATTACCCTATTTTTTTAAGCTCATGTGGTCACTCGAAGGCTGATAGCTCAAAGGCTTCCATTGCAAAGAAGGGGCTCAAGGCTTCAGCGAGGCTGAGGGCTTGGCACCAAGGGCTCAGCCTCCCCAGGTGCATATGTGGTCTTTCCTCTCTGAGGTTCCCCCTCACCCCACAGGACACTGCTACAGACTCCTGCTGCTATGGGAAGCGTGGCAAACCTCTTCTCCACTCCCCTCTGCTCCCTTTCTGGACTTAGGGACAAAAGCCTCCCTACTCTTCTTCCTCCCCACCCTTACTCGCTCACCCTGGGGTCACTCAGTATAATCACCTACCACAAGTAGAGGGATAACTTACCAATACCTCTGCTTTGGCCCCGCATCACAAAATCCCCTAAATTAGGGGTTCTTAGAAGGCCCAACTACCAAGTTAGAAGGGGGGGAGGTGCAAAGAGGTAGAAAGAGCACATCTCAATGGCTCAATAAATAATCCTGCCATTCACTCATGAAACATTTCTTGTTGGTGCCAGCCACACCCACAGCCTCTGCTGGGCTGGCAGCAAGCCCTATGCCATTCTCCCCACAAAACTGGTTGTACCAGGGCAGCCACCTGATCACAGGGGAGGGTCCACCTTAGGCAGAGCTGAGCCAGAAACTCTTCCTCGGAATCTGACTGAGAAAACATAGAAGGCAACTCTATACCAGTGCTGGCCAACAGAAATATAATGCAAACCACGTACGTCATTTAAAATTTTCTAGTAGCCTATTAAAAAAATAAGGAAAAAGGAGCAAACGATATTTATTTTAATAATATATTTATGTAATTCAATATATTGAAAACATTGTCATCTCACATGCAATCAGTATAAAAAATTATCAGTGAGGTATTTTGCACTCTTTTTTTCATAGCAAGTATTTGATATCCAGTATGTATTTTACACTTACGGCACATCTCAGTTGAGACTAGCCACATCTCAAGTGCTCAGGATCCACATGTGGTAAGCCAGAACTGTACTGGGTGGCACAGGTCTGTACCGAGGAAGACGGTGAGCATAAAGGTCATTACGAGGGGTCAGGTGTTATGGACATGTTGTATCGTGTGCAAGATATGTAAGAAGAGGCAGCGTGACTGAGGGGATAAGATTATAATGAGCCATAACAGCAAATTCATACAGTGCTTATCAGTGTAGCACTATGCACTGTTCTAGTCAACTCTCTAGTAAATGACCTTCCACTATGAGGTTCGCACTATTACTACCCTATTTTATGGGTGAGGTAACTGAGTCACAACATTTCTGTAACTTGCCAAAGTGCACACAGCTTTCAGGCTGTAATAGACATGGTTTGTCACCACAGCTCTGCCACCTAATAGCTTTGTAACTTATCACAAAATGAGTATAACTACAGTTCTTGTACCGCACCCCAAAGTGCTTGTTTCAGTGAGGCAAAGAACAAATAAGCAGTTAGCACTTGGCGTGGGGTTTGACACACAGGAAGGGCTCGATACACGTTTTGTTTGGGAAGGAGCAGGCTGGCAAGCTACAGAGATGATGGGGCCTGTGCACAGAGCAGTGCCATGCTCCCTGAGAGGTGGTGAGAGGGCAAACATGAGAGAGAGCCAGGGAGGGCTGAGACCCATACCCAGAGCAAGGGCGTTCCCGCCCTGCCAGTGCGCACCCGGAAAGTGAGAAAACAATGTTTTGTCGTGAATTTGCTGAGGTCCTTTCGTACTAGCAATGTGGCTGGACTTGATATATTAACATGACTACATCTAGTACATTAACATCCCGTGTCCCTGACCAGAATGGTTATACTAATGTCACACACAGGGAAAGTCTCATGGTGGGTTTTATGGTTATAAATCACACATGTCGTGTCCTTTGGCAAATCACTTAACTGATCGCTTAACTTCTCTGGCTTGCCTTGGGTATAAAATAAAAGGTTTGAATTAAATAATCTTTTAGATTCCTTCCAGCTAAAGAATAATACATATTTTTAAAGGTTTATTTTAGTCAAAAAGGTATAAGGATGAGCTACTCTGAAATCATCTTGAGAAGACACGGATTAAAGTCTGGCACCTAATTATAACCTGAACCAACACCATCCCATGTCACTTATGGTTTAAGAGCCACCCTTGAAAAAGCTTAAAAATGTCCACTAAATCCCCCAAAAGGAAGAACCTGTTGAGCTCGCTATTCCAGTCCTGTTTCTGGGTCCATAACTCCAGCAGACTAGTGGACATGTTCTTCATCTTCAAAGGCCTCTGGAGATGGAGAGCACACCTTTGTTAACTCATGAATGACCTTTTCTATCACAACATTCTTCCCTTTTCATACCTTGGTCATGAATTTCTGTTGAAATTGACCAGTGTTTTTACACAGCCATTTGCTATTCTAGTATGATTATTATGATAAGCATTTCAATGTTTAGAGAGATTTAAAAAACTACAGATTTCTGCTGCAACAATCTGTGTAAGAAAAGTGAAAATTCTCACAATTCTCTTCCAACCCTGATCTACATAAAAATAGGTAATTGATAGACATTTCTGTACATTTAGCAGGCCTGCTGACTTTTGCTTTATCCTCCATGCTACTGTGCATTTTCTTCCATTAAAAAAGGAATGGTTTAGTGCTTTTATTCTACCCAATCATCCTCTCCTTCATTCTCCCTGTTAAAGAACAATACAGACAAGCAGGACTTTAAAACTAATTAATATTTGAATGCTTACTATTTGCAAAGCAACACATAAGACAGTCTGCTGATATAAGAAAGAATCAATGGGATCTTCTCTCTAGGAGATGACATTTTACTTGGGGTGAGGTAGCAAGTATAGAAGAATGAGCTCTGAAGTCAGACAGCAAGTTAGCTGTGTGACCTTGGACAAGTTAATGTTGGTGAGCCTCGGTTTTCCCATCTGTAAAATGCGGAGACTATATTAGATTTCTCACAAGGCTGTTGTAAAGACTAGATGCACTAGCAGTGATGCATAGAAGTAAAAGTTATTATCAGAAGAGAGATCAAAACCAGGCTACCGGAATCTGGGATACCAGATTATTTCAACTAGAGGCAAGAAAAAAGATAATTGATCTTAGAGGTTAGGGAGAGTTTGGATAGATGGGGAGGATAATAGGACATTCAAAGTAGGAAGGACAGCTTGAACAAAGGTGTGAAGTGGGAGGAACAGATAGCCTTTATTGTAATTATCCAGACATAAAATGAAGCACTCTTGACATAGGGTGATGGGGACTGAGATGTTGATAGAGTAAATGGAAGTAAAAGGAAGAATCAGTAAGATTTGGAAACTGCTTGTATGGAGACAAAGGAGGGGTCAAAAAAAATGACTGGAGTTTATAGAACCTGGAAAAACAGTATTATCTGTATCTGAAAGAGGGAAGGTGGTGTTCATATTACATATGCTAAAAATGTACTCTAAGCATTCATTCATTCCTTCAGCCAAACTTTACTAAATGCCTACTATGTTCAGGTCATGTGCTCAGGGCTGGGATATAAAGACAAATAACAGTCTCTGTCCCTCCAGGGCTGGTAATAGAGACTAATGCATCAGCAGATAATTACAACACAATGGGTTAAATGATTAGGAGAGATATGATCACATATTGTTATAGCAGGACAGAAAAAGAGTACCCTGGAGTTAAGAATTTCCTTTTCCCTATTCAAAAAACCCAAACATTTACATCTTGTGATTGGATGCCAAAAATTAGTCTCAGAGATAAATATTGAATTATTCTGGGGACTTCTACATGTATTAATGTTTTGTAGCATCTTTTTAGGATTCTATACCATGTATATCCTTTATCCTCATGTAGGCACTCGGTCCCATATACTGCCCTGGAACTTTATGTATGCCGTCTTTTTCTACCAACCTAGCGCTAAACCCCCAGAAGGTAGGAGTCATCTTAAAATTGCTTAGCTCCTGTGTATAGCACAGTGCCATGCACATCATAAGTCATCATAGCACAGTACCATGCACATCGTTAAGTTATCTGTTAAATAATTAAGCACAGACATAAGCTAAGGAAGATCAAGGTATATGCATCTCTCTGTTCAGAGCTCTATGTGTTTCATTTATTTTGATACAACCTTCTTCCAACTTTTAAAGCAATGTAGGAATAATAGCTCTCATTTATTGAGCTCTTATCATGTGCCAGGCATACAGCTAACACTTTACCTATAAGAACTCATTTAATCCTCACAACGACCCTATAAAATGTGTTCTAATTCCTTTCCCATTTTACAGATGAGTAAACTGAGACATACAAAGATTAAAATAACTTGTCCGAAGTCACATTGCTAATGAATGGGAGAGCTGAGTTCCAAATCCCTGAGGAGTAGCTCTGGAGCCTGTGCTCCTAATCTCTGTGCTGTTACAATTGCTTTGTCAATACACAGAGAGTGGTATGTGATGGCTCTAAAGAGCTAATTAAGGATACGGGGGTGGGCAAGACCTGTTTCTCTGACAGTGACTAGAGTTTGGAGGGCCACTCTGGGTAAGTAAGAAACCTAACGGGAACTTCCTCTCTCTGCAGACCTCAAATCCGAACCCTGCAGACCTACCACAAACAGGAAAACTGACTTTGGAACCCATTATTTCAAAACATGCATGTAAAAACCAATGCAGCATAACCGGACCTCAAGAGCCCTCAATATTGAATACTATCAAATGTTTTTCCTTCCTTCCATCCATGGCAGATTTTCTCAAATTAAAGAACACTTTTTAATATCCTAAGTATATGTTTTCTTTTTTTTTTTTCTTTCTCTCTTTTTAAAAAATAATGTAGCATTATGGTTGAGTATCTAAATATCATCTTTTATTTTCTCACCCTCCACACTGCCCTTTTATCATCCATCACAGAAGCAGTCACTGTAGTAGGGTTTATTCTCTATTTTTTTTTTTTTTTTTTTTTTTTTGTGACCGCGCTCAGCCAGTGAGCAAACCGGCCATCCCTATATAGGATCCGAACCCGCGGCGGGAGCACTGCTGCGCTCCCAGCGCCGCACTCTCCCGAGTGAGCCACGGGGGTCGGCCCGGGTTTATTCTCTTTTAAAGAAGCAATCCAAACCTCTAATCCACTCAGCAGCAAGAAGCAGCAAATTGTTTGGTTAACCCTTGCTCTCCCTTGGCAATGTGGATTTGAACATGAAAGTCATCGAGATTTTTAATTTTTTCATTGTAAATATTTTTCAAGGCACCTACAAAGACCGAACTTCAAAAATGGTTTTCTGATTCACTTTCAGACCATTTCTGCAGGACAATTTCTATTCTTCTTGTCTGACCCTCAGCTCCAGAGCCAGGCCCAGATTTCCCCCAAACCAAAGGGTTATCACAGCCCTTTCTTCTACTAAACAGACATCTAAAACTGAGGGGCCTAATTCATGGGCCTCCTGTTATTGCTGGTCTTGGGCAGCACCCTCAAGCCCCAAAATGTTAGCACCTGCACTTACTGCCAGGATCTAAGCCAGCTCTCATGAAAATAAACTGCCTGGTGACATTGAATTACACCAGTCCTCTTTGTACACCTCCAATACATGACAATGGCCCCATCTTCGTGAGTTTGAGGCACCTCAGAGAAATTTAATAATTTGCTTGCAGCCATACAGCAGTATAGGAAAGCTGGAAGTAGAAATACCAGACTTCCAATTCCCTGGTCACATAAAAATGTTCTATTAAAGTTAGCAAAATCCATGTAGCAATAGCACCCTTTAAAGTTAAACAGAAGGTGTACCATTGGCTGAGTCAATAATACTGCTTTAACACCATCTTTTCATTAAACATTATGCTGACTTATTTCCTTATCTCACAAGGTAGAGGAGCAGCAATATTTAGCGTAGTATTATTCCTCCCACCAAAGTACTTGTATTTTCTTCCCAAAGCTCAGTTCACACAGGTTATTACTGAAAGATCTATATAGTTAAGCAGAAAATACTAATTATTTGATACAGTTCAAGTTTAAACAAAATTCAAATATGGCAACTCTTAATGTTTTGCTTTTCTATGTCATGTGCATAGAAATAACACAATGTGAAATAAATAAGATATAGAACAGCCCCAAGAATTTACTCTAAATAGCCATATTCTTTAAAATGTCATATAGTATATAAATATATCACTTTTTTAAAAAAAGCTTTTATCACCTGTGAGGATTAATTTTATGTGTCAACTTGTCTGGGCCATGGGATGGCCAGATACCTGGTTATACATTACTTTTGGTTGTATCTGTGAGGGTGTTTCCAGAAGGGATTAGCATTTGAAACTGGTGGACTAAGTAAAGCAGATGACCCTCTCCATGTGAGTAGGCATCATTCAATCTATTGAGGACCTGAATAGAACAGAAAGATGGAGCAAATTTGCTGACTGCTTGAGCTGGGGCATTGCTCTTCTCCTGCCCTTGGAGCTTCTGATTCTCAGGCCTTCAGATTCAAACTAGAATCAACACCATCAACATTTGGGTTCTCAGGCCTTCAAACTACACTGCTGGCTTTCCTGGGTCTCTAGCATATAGAGGGTAGGCCACGGGACTTCTCAGCCGCCATAATCTTGTGAGCCAATACCTTATAATAAATTTTTTTCTGTATCTCTCTCTATATACATATATCTATATATCTCCTATTGATTTTGTTTCCCTGGAGAACCCTAATATACCACATGTGTTATTATTTTATTTTTACTAGATTTGTTAATGGCTTAGACTCATTATAAATGGATGATTGGCCCAGGCTTAGTTTCCTAGTAGCTAAGTAAAAAAAGTAAACATAATTAGCTGCCTACTTCTCATTATCTTTATGGACCATATGAACAAAAATGGGCTAAAACAGTGCAAGGATAACCAGGTGGATTCTAAACTGGCTGGAGGAACTCTCCTAAAGGACGCTGATTGCCAGCTCCATCACATCAACTGGACAGGGGCTCCCTATGCCTCATTCTCTCCAATGCTGTGTGAGGAAGGTATGGCAGGCATGCACCTCTGGCCTGTGGGTCACCAGCTGCTGGGAGGAGCAGGCAGATGACTGCATGACAGAATAATAATGAAAAATGATCTTGACAGGCCAGAGCAATGAGCTGAATCTAACAAGATGAAATTAAACAAGGACAAATGTTAAGTGCTTTTCTTAGGTCAGGAAAAAACGAATGGCACAAACCCAGGATGAAGGAGATAGGGCTCACCAGCAGGCACTTGAAAAAAAAAACATTTGGAGTTTTAAGCTGAAAACATGCCAATAAAAAACAAAACAAAAAAGGTTTTTAGTGCAATTTTTGTCTCCTGACAAGGAATATAATTGTCCCATTATACTCTGAGATTACTAGTCTACATGTGAAATTAGATTCTGGGTGGCCTACTTTATTTCTAGAAGAAAGAGTATATGCCAACATTAAAAATAATTTTTGAAAAAGCAAAGTAATCACTGATAAGCTCCTCCACCTAACGGAGCTATTCCCGTTGCTTGCATGTCATTTTTCCTGTTGCATGCTACACTTTAAAACACATATAAAGGAGAAAATAAATAAAATGGAATAAACATACACAAACTGGAATACATTTAGAAGCGCGTGGCCATGATGGTTCGTAGACTCCAAACCATGCATTTCTGATGAGTTAGTTGAACAGACAGTGATGTTAATCTTGAGGGGAGAAGATTCATAACAGCTTCTTCAAATATCTGCAGGGTTGAGATTAGGCTTGTCCAAGGTAAACTTAAGAGTTATAAAGAAAATAGCATTTGTAAAATCTTCCAAGTTTTCTAATGTGCCTTCTCTTTTAAAAAAATTGATTTTACCATTATAATAGGTATAAGAAAGTATTTGATTTGTTATTAATAATATTTCCATTTTTTACAGATAAAGAAATTTTGGATTAAAGAAGTAAATAATTTGAGCAGGATCTTATGGCCAGTATGTGGCAGGGCTGAGACACAACCAATGTGCTCAAATTACAGTGAGACAAATTTAAATTCAGTATTAAAAGAAAAAATCTTCCAACTAGTCAGATCTGTACAAAGACAAAGAAGATGCCTCCAGACTTCCCCGTAGTGTCTATTAACGAAGCAATGACAGAAAGGTATTTAAGAATTGGCCATAGCAGTGGCTTTCAAATTTTTCAACCACAAACTGTAGTTGAAAATAAATTATATAACCAAGTGAACACACACCAAGAATAAAGTGGAAAAAAAACTTTAACAAAAATAATACTAATAATTGCTATAAATGGTACACTTTGGGTTTTTTTCTATTTAGTTTTTTTAAATGCTGACCGCTACCCACTAAGTTGATTTCGTTTCTCATGCCATGTGAAGACTGAAAAACGCTGAACTAGGAACTATTTAGTGAGACTGCGCAGGCGGGCTAGAAGACCAAAAATTCCTTCCAACAATGAGATTCAATAATTCCAGATTTCCTCCAACTGTTATGCAGCCTTAAAAAAAGCAAAAACCTTAAATTGAAATGTTCTTTATCTCGTTTATTGCTTTCTCTTATTCTAGCTTACTGAACTTTTTCACTCTTGATTCTATTATTCCTAATATTATCTGACCTTATCTATACTATTATACCATGTGAAAATCTTATTCCTTTACCTGAGCAACTGATAAAAATATTAAACTGCGTAGAACAAGACGGTTGTGACACATTTTAAGTAACGTTGTTCACACAGCTTTTCTTTTCCAAGAAATCATATACAAATCCTCCAGTCACACTCACTACTATTTTATTTTTATCCACAAAGTTGAGAAATTTCGTTCAATGTGTTAAGAGAGACCATGATTATGACATAGGGTGGCTGGTTCTGAGGATCAAATGAGACTTTATATGCTGAGTACTGTAGATAGAGCCTGGCACAAGGAAACTGCTCAACAATTGTTAGCCAGAATGATGCTGATGGTGGCAATGGTGACAATGATGATATGATTAAGATATTCCTCTAGTTTAGTAGTCTAGAAACTACACTGATTAAAATATTCTGTGATCTTGACATGTCTTCAAGTGAACATACTGGTTCCTAAAAAAAAATCACCCCTTTTTTTTTTCTGTCTTTTTAAATTCTTTTGAGTATTTCAAGGTTTTAGCATCGAGTTAATGGTCTGTTGTTTCCCTACCTTTTCTTCCTTTTTTCATCCAGGGCATTTGCTCACCTCTCATCTTCTACAATCTCTCACAGGCTCATAATAGTGTTTCTTGTGTCACCTGCAAGTCGTTCTGTGTAGTGGAATGGAATTCAATGTCCCTGAACACTGGAGTTAACTTATAGGAGGTACAAGCATCTGTATTTTGGTGGATTCTGTTTCTCTCCAGACAAGTTTTCAGTTTGGAGATTATTCTTTTTGAAGAATAAAGAAACAAAATAAGATCTGAGGAGCCCAGCCTTCACACCATCTATTAACACCATGCCACTCTCATTACCAAGTGTGCTTATCTCTTCATTGTTCACTTCTCTCTGAAAAGCCTCAGCACATTTGGGGGTTTCGGCTCCTTTTTATTACATTAAAATTTTAATTGACAAATAATAATTGTACATATTATATATTTATGGGGTACAATGTGATGTTTTGATATATGCTTACATTGTGGAATAATTAACAAATCTATCACCTCATATACTTATTTTTTTGTCGTGAAAACATTTAAAATCTACTCTCTTAGCAATCTGGAAATATACAATGCATCATTATTTATTATAGTCACGATTCTGTGCAATAGACCACTGAAGTTTATTCCTCCTGTCTAACTGAAACTTTGTACTGTTTGACCAACATCTCCCCTTTCCCCATACACTCCTGTCCCCAGCCCCTGATAACCACCAATCTTCTACCTCTACAACCTCAACTTTTATATTCCACATATTAGTGAGACAATGCAGTATTTGTTTTTCTGTGCCTGGCTTATTTCACTTAGCATAATGTCCTCCAGGTTCATCCAGGTTGTCACAAATGACAGAATTTCCTTCTTTAAGGCTGAATGGTATTCCATTGTGTATACACACCAGTTTCTTTATTTATTCATCTGATGATGGACACTAGATTGCCTCCATATCTTGGCTATTAACATGGAGTGCAGACATCTCTTTGACATACTGATAAAGTGGAATTGCTGGATCATATGGTAATTCTGTTTTTAGTTTTTGAGGAACCTGCATATTGTTTCATAATTGCTATATTAATTCACATTCCCAACAGTGCACAAAGGTTCCCTTTTCTCTACACCCTCACCAACACTTATATTTCATCTTTTTAATAACAGCAATTCTAACAGGTGTGAGGTGATATCTCATTGTGGTTTTAATTTGCACTTTCCTGATAATTAGTGATAATGAGCATTTTTTCATATATCTGTTGCCCATTTGTATGTATTCTTTTGAGAAATCTATTTAGATCGTGTATTAGTTCATTTTTGTGTTGCTATAACAGAATACCTGAGATTGGGTAATTCATAGAGAAAAGAGGTTTATTTGGCTCACAATTCTGGGACAGTTGCATCTGGCACAGGCCTCAGGCTGCTTCTACTCATGGAGGAAAGTGGCAGGCAGCCAGCGTGTACAGATCACATGGCGAGAGGAAGCAAGAGAGAGACAGAGAGGAGGTGCCAGGGTCCTATAAACAACCAGGTCTCATGGGAACTAATCATGAGATCTCACTCACTAACCCCTCAGCCCCAGGGAGGGCATCAACCTATTCATGAGGGATCCACCCTTATGACCCAAATACCTCCCAACACTGCCACATTGGGCAAAATAAGCTTTGGGGGGACAAACACATCCAAACTATATTATGTCATTTGCTCATTTTTTAATTGGGTTTTCTTGCTATTGAGTTGTTTGGGTTCCTTTTATATGCAGATACTTCAAAAAGTATGTGGAAAGATTCACATTATCTTTTAATTATATTTTTCTATGAACTTTTGAAGTACCCTCATATTTTGGATATTAGCCCCAGATGTGTGTAATATTTTCTCATTTATTTCTCAATATATCAGATGTTGCAAGTACTTTCTCCCAATCCATGGATTGTGTTGTCTGTTTATTGTTTCCTCTGCTGTGCAGAAGCTTTTTAGTTTGACACAATCTCATTTATTGATTTTGGCTTTTATTGACTATGATTTGGTGGTCATATCCAAGAAATCTTTGCCCAGACCAATGTCGTGGAGCATTTCTCCTATGTTTTCTTCCAGCAGTTTTATACTTTCAAGTCTAACTGATAAACAAATTTAGTAAAGTTGCAGGACACAAAATTGACACACAAAAATCAGTAGTATTTCTTTACACTAACAATGAACTATCTAAAAAAGAAATTAAGAAATCAATCCCATTCGTAAGAGCATCAAAAAATTAAAATATTAAGAGTAAATTTAACCAAGAAAGTGAAAGATCTATATACTAAAAATATAAAGAATCAATGAAGGAAATAGTAGGGGACACAAACAAGTGGAAGGGTATCCCACATTCATAAATTGGAAGAATATTGTTAAAATATTCATAGTACCCAATCTATAGATTCAATGCATTCCCTATCAAAATCCCAACGTCACTTTTCATGGAAATAGAAAAAACAATCCTAAAATTTGTATGGAACCACAACAGACCCAAATAGCCAATGCAATCTCCAGCAAAAAGAACAAAACTGAAGGCACAACAATACCTGACTTCAAAATCTATTATAAAGCTGTCATAATCAAAACAGCACAGTATTGGCATAACAACAGACACACTGAACAATAGAAGAGGATAGAGAGCCCGGAAATAAACCCACTCATTTAAGGTTAATTAATTTTCAACTAAGGTGACAAGAACACGCAATGGGGAAAGGACAATCTCTTTAATAAATGGAGTTGGGAAAACTAGATATTCATATTTAAGAATAAAATTGGATCCTTATCTTGCACCATATATAAAAATCAACTAAAAATGGGCTTGGACTTCTTGACATATTCAGGTGATAAGTGGTTTAAAGTCTCTGGAGCCAGACTGCTAAATCTCACTCCTGCCACTTACTAGCTGGGTGATGTTGAGTGACTTCCTTCCCCCCTCTGTGCTTCAATTTTCCTCATGTGTAAATGGAATAATGATATCTACTTCATAGGGTTGTTGTGAAGATTAAATGAATTGTAAAGAGCTTAGAATAATGGCCAGCAAAAAGTAAGTTTTGAATATGTGTTAGCTACTTGTTTTTTGTTTGTTTTGGTGGCGGCTAGCCAGTTACAGGGATTAAACCCTGGACCTTGGTGTTATCAGCATTGCACTGCCAACTGGCCAGCCCTAGCTACTCGTATTATTACTTGGAACTCTCTGAAGTCCGTCCTTCTCTTTCAGTTTGGAGTTTGTGTACAGGAAGAAACTTTACAAAGGTTCTTAAAGTTCTAACGTCTCTTCCCACAAGATTATGGATTTTTTTTTTGCTTTTGGGGGGTTTCTTCCCCCTGAACTTTTTGATATCTGCTTTCATAAAGGCTAGGATACATGTCTGACTACACTTAACATTTATTTTATCACCTGGTCTACATGCCAAGATGACAAAGTCACTTTCTCTCCCAAATTCCCAACATTTCCCCATCAGTGAGCATTCCCTCCTTATGAGTCCAGTATCAGCCATCCTTCGTGTTTCTTCTGATTTCTAAGCAATGTAGCCATCAGCCAGGCAAGCCAAAAATGCATCATATGGATAGCTTGCAGCCAGATGAACTTCCAGCAGATGTTAGAAAATTAAGGATGCTATTGCACTGTGACTTGCCTCTGTCAGTGTTTTAAAACTTTCAAATAATAATAATGAGCCTGATGTTGAGGATGAAAGCAGTTCTACCCAGAAGCAAAAATGTTTGCCAAAGACCTAGGTAAATTATTTAGGGACATAAAGACTGTGTTTCTGTGTAATTATTTGGCAGCAGGAAAACAGCAAATGAACACCAATATGCCAGGCACCTTCAGGCACTGGATATAAAAAACCAAACAAAACAGAACTCTGCCCTCAAGGAGCTTCCAATACGTAATGGCACTAAAATTAACTCAGTTTCATTGTTTCAAATTTAAATTATAATACTGTCTCTCACATACAACAAGCCTTATAGGCAAAACTTGAAGAGTTCCTTAAGTCCTAAAGCATGAAGGTCAGTCACATTCATCTACCAGCTGCTCACGAGGTCACCAACTTGCAACGGTAACTCCAGAGCATCCCTTTCCCCTCCACAGAGAAAGCTTGGTGAAGGGTGAATTCGTTAAAATAATAAATTTATATGAAATTCAGAATAAGGGTAATGTGGACAGAAATAATGCCTGGTGGGGAAGGAACTGAACTCTAAAAGTTGCTCTCTCCCATAAAACAGAAGAGGAAAGAGGAAGAGAATGTTAAATTTGGGTAAGTTTCACTTCATTAAAGGAGAACAAAAGATGGCAACAAAAGTAATCATATTAAATGTCTGCACTGGTTTTTAATAAAAAGAATGAATTTTAAATTATTTGCCTGATGGCTTGATTATTTAAACCTGGTTTTCCTTTTGATTAAAACAATAATTTCATTTCTCTGAATATGCAAAACAGATTCATTTAGGTGACCACAATGAGCAAAATGAGTGCCATCTATTGGCCCCTGTAGATGTGGAGCATAAGTGAGAATCATTTGTTGTTTCAAACCACTGAGAGTTGGGGGTTGTTTGTGATCGACACACTACTTGGGGGAAAAAAAATTGTCCTTTATCTTAGCAACATCCACTCAACTATACATATTACAAATTTTTAATATTTTTCTCCACTGTTGCAAGTTCAGTAAGACTTCTATTTGATATAAACACTGAAGAGTGATTTGTAATACTATATACACACGATGGTTATAAAACTATTTCTCTAAAATTATTTTATGTAAGCTTCTCACCAACTGGCCTCTCCTTTATTCCAAATTATTGGTATAATATTTTGCCAAATCCACCAGCATCCACTCCATTATTAAAAACTTAGGATAAATGGAGTCCATATGATATGGATTTGAACATTTTTGTAAACTAGGCCTTGAAAACTAGCCTATCCCAACTGTTCTGGTATTTTATGATTTTTATGAAATTCCTAGATGTCCATCTTTCTATCTGCTATAACTCCAAAATTAGTACTAAGAAAAGCAAATCCTTCAATCTTGCAGCTAATCAAACTTGGTCTTCAAATAAATACCCAATATGCTTTCTCAGTTAAACGATAGAAAAAGCTGGCTTTTGCTAGGTGGGGGAAAAAAAAAAAGAGTATAAAGATGGAAGGTTGAACCACATGGGCTGCGGGGAAATAGGGGATAAACAGATGGAGATCATTAGATTTCAAAATTATCCTGTCTTGAGTTTATCTGGAATTTCAAGACATGAACATACAGTTGAGATTATCAAATCCATTCAAAGTGTTCAGATTTTAGAAGAATTATTACAATTTTGGCCCAATTAAAAAAAAAAAAAAGATTATTGATAGCACCATCTTTCCCCTACAACTACCCAAAACCTACAAACTCAGTATGGAGGGCACAAATGATGTCATTTCCTTTTTTATCCTGCACATAAGGCATAGCACAGTACCTACAAATAGCTGTTAATCAATAAATGCTAAACTGATTTCTGCCACTACTTTCTCAAATCCCCACTCCCTGGCCACCTCCCCCATCTTTTAAAGGAGTGACGCAGGCAGAGAGGAACAGAGCAGGTATTAGTTAGAGCTATCTCCACTGTCTTGCCTGTCCACTCCTGCAATCTCCCCCCACTCCCCTTCAGCTAACTGGACTCTAGTAGTGAGTCGAAGCTGGTCAGTCAACAGAGAAGATACTCACGATTGCATTGCTGTGTACTGGTACAAACAGGCAGCAGCTATTGGAATTAGAGGATTTGCTGAATATTCACCCCCAGAGAGGTCAGGACTAACCGTACAACTTTTAGGTGAAGTCTAGCTCAACAATGATCAGGGGCAACCTTAGCAGAGACAGTCAGGAACGTGCTGCTGAGCATAGGGCCTCCTGAAACAAGGTCAGGAGAGAGAAAAACTGCAGTTTGTCTTTCACCAACAACTTCTTTTCATGGAGGAAAAAACAATGGTTAGTGCAGTGTGGCTGAAAATAGCAAGGCCAAGAGCCAGCCAATACTCTGGGGGATCATTTGCTCTGAGGACAAAGGTCAGTGCAAGGATGGGCATGTCCGACCACCATAAGGGAACAGACTGGATCTTATTCCTGGAATGCTGTACTGAGCTCACCTGTGAGTCAGTGTGATAATCTTCCCCCTAGAGGCTGCTTCTATTCTTATAGATTGTAGCCTTCAGAGTGATAAGCCTTACACACCAAGTTGAGACTGCCCTGTTTTTAGAACTTAAGGAAATCCCTTAAGCATTTGTTACTATTTATCACATAATTAAGCACTGCTAGCATGCATTTCATATTGCCTTGAGCAAAAAGCTTAAGATGTAAACCATCTCTAAATAACATTCCCTTCCTGAATGCTGAGATGAGAACATGAAAATCATACCACATGTCTGCCATCTGTATTTGTACTTGTCAACAGCTCTGTTTTGGGATAAACAATTTTGAAATAAGAATCAATTCAACTTGTTGGAAGATTAGCCAAGGAATAGCTCAAAGTCCAAAACAGAACGTGAAGTCAGATAGTATAAAAAATAAAGCACAATTTTGTTTCTCACTAAACATTCTGTTTTGTCACAGCCCAAGAGAAAGAGCGTGGCAGCTGAGATTTGGAGGCACAGAGACATGGAAAACGTATTTGCTCAAGTGAAAAATCTTCAACCTAGAACAAATGTCTTTGCTACAATACAACTGGAAATCATTCACTGACCTCTAGGAGACCACAGTTAAGAAAAAAGTAATTTTAGCATTTACACTTTGTTTCACAGTTCTACTACGTAAAGGCATACACGGGGGACAACTTGCACTGGTCCAAGTGCATAATACAGTTCTTTATTACCATAAAAACGGTGGCATTTCCCAAAGTCGATCTTGATTAAAAGTAGCTGCATGGTTGAAAACACTACTCTACTGTAAAGCTATTAACTAGAGAGATGGCAAGGGGAAAATAAAGACATATATCGATGGGGAGGTCAGGGAAGAAGTTAGCAAAAAACAGGATGCTACAGATTGGTGGGAGTTAACAATGGAATTGCTTTTACAGGCGGCTGATGTAAGTGAATGAAGGGACACGATAACCTAGCAGCCCCACATATTCTACAAAACAAATGAGAACATGTATGCTCCACTTAGAGGGACATCCATTTTCTCCTTAAAATAAATCATTTATAAAAGAACAAATTGGTGACTTGTACTTACAGACTGGACCTTTTTCAAGCCCCTGTCAAGAAGTGATAAATTATTGAAGCATAGCATAAAATATTTTATTTTCAGTGTGCACACAGTAAAACCTTGTGAAATGTTTCTATTCACCTTTCCCGAATTAATTAAAAAATAATTGTTTCCAATTACTCTCTGATCTCTAAAATAAAACAAGACAAACACCACAAACACCTCTCCAGAACCAGCACTACCCCTCCCCGCCCTCCTTTCTGATCCTGCCCCCATATCCTTCAACCAGACACTTGTTTCAAATCACACCACCAGATCCCGAATCAAGGATTCTGTTTAGATTGTGGAGAGAGATAAGAGGGAGGCCAATACAATGTTCAAGCAACTGTCAGCTGTTCATTCAACCACAGGTCCTAGATATATTTGTTGTTCCTGGAGACAGTGTAAACTGTTCAGAGAATAAAGCAGGGTTGAGGAAAATTCATTAATAAATTGTGAAAGTCTTCTCAGCAGGAGTCACATAACCTGGAGGAGCTGCCTTGTGCCAGACAACATGAAAGCCTTGTACTCTGCTCCAGGACGTCACAAACACAGCTCTGATTTAAAAGAAAGGCTTCCCCACAGCCACTTGTTACACATGAGTAAGAAGAAATTCTTCCCCAAACAGCTTAGCAAATGGAACCTGAATGAGTTTATAAAATCTAGGATTTGCTTTAATCTAAATGCCAGAGATGTACAGGAATGGCTCCTCCCCTGCTGTGTTCATAATCCGAGAGAAGAATATTGATGCCAACGCTTCTCAAAGGGGGCAAGAAAACCAAAAACATCTACATGCACAGGGCAAGTTGTAGGATGACTGCTGACAGGAAGGTTTTCACTGAATGGGCATATTTTTAATATTTAGAATCTCTCCCCCACTTAAATTCAAATTCCCACTCTTTTTGTGGAAATGCCCCATTCTATTTTCTATTTAGATGACTGAATCAGTGGCTGAACTTCTGCTCTCCTGGTCCCTTTTTATAGTCTCAGAATGAAACTGCATGCCTTTGTAGAACATATTCACCCAAGTATTTTTGGATGGCAAATAGAAGAGAATAGGATAAAGAAGGAAACGTCTAAAATGTTTTAATTATATGTCCATCATATGCTTCATTTTAGTCAGCCAAATAAGTAAGGCAAATCAAATGAAATGACATTGCTTCAAACTTAAGTTAAATAATCTTACAGGAAGACACAGATTTCATCTTTTTTTTATTTTTGGTGGCTGAGCATTACAGGAATCGAACTACTTTGTCTTTTTTAAAAAAATTCCTTTAGCACTGTGTACACTGACACAGAGGCAAAAGAAAATGACTGAGACTTAAATGTGAAAGAACTCGTACAATTAAATCCACAATTTTATACACTTATCTTACATGTAGGTGAAAAATCACCAACTATTATGAAAATAGGACAAATTATATCATAAAAGAACCAAAAAATAGAAAAAAAATTCATAAAAAATATATCCAGCTATGAAAAGTAACAGTTCTCTTGGTGTCTTCACATCCTTCTCTTCTGTGTACTTATGTACAACACTGAAAAGAAAAAAATAAATAAACTGAAAAAAAACTGTTCTTAGGTTTCACAGTAGCAAGTTTTAAAGACAGATAGATTTTGGCATGACAACTGCAAATTTAAAAGGACTTCTCATATCATACAATTAAGTCTAGAAGACTAGTTTTATGAATCTAGAACTGGGTTTGGTGTCGTACAGATCTGTGTCCTAATCTAATCTATGTACCAGACTGACTGCAAATTGTGACCAGGAAAATAAAATACTATATATATGAAAGTCCCCAGAGTCTAAGAATGCTTTATAATTGGAAGTATAATAGTTATGTTTTTAGGCAAGTAAATTAGTAAAGCTGGCAGGCTAGACTTCAGGTTAAGTATAAATAGCATATTTCATCCATCTCCCCAATATAAACTCTAAACTTGCTGTTTACCTTTTTAATTGCAATAAGATAAACAAGAGCTTATGAGTTTATTTTTTTTAAAGATACCAGAGTTCTTATTCTGAATTCCCTGTTAGAGTTTCAACCTTTTGGGTTATCCAAATTGCTTAACTAGTCCTGTTATAACCACCAAACTAAACTCTGTAGAATAAATGGTACTTAAGAATAAGATGAAATTAGATAACTGGGTCACTCTGGTCAAGCTTTTACAAGATGGGTATCTCCCCTCCCATCCCCCATGACCACTCAGATTCTGACAGGTTTGTTCAAAGTGAACGTTAAGAGATGTCTTGGTCAAAGAACACAGCACAGCTTAATCCTTTTTAAGAGCCAAAGCAGTGAATTTGAGACTCTAAAGGTAACTGTCATTGATTACATAATGGAAAAGGTTATATAAAGGGAAGCATCAGAATGCCAGTAAAAACAACCCTGGGAAACTAGACAAGTACTAGGGATAACGTGCATGTTAAAGGATCTACCCTCTATCACCACACACAGAACCTGCTATTGACTGTTGTTATTAGCTGTCCCGAGATAAAGCAAGATCATAACATTTCTTAGTAAAAGGAGGAAGTCAAATTAGAATGATATGAAAAACAGAAGGTACTGGAAGGACTAAAAAGCAAACAAAAGATGTAAATAAAGATATGATATGAAGAAATATGGTACTCTAAGAACAGAGGATGGAATATTTTATTGTAAAAGCCAGAATTTTTTCTTCAAAGCAAACAGATCCAACTGTTAAAGGGGTTAACTGTTACCCAGAAGTAAAAATACCAATTAAAAAATCCGAACTCAAGAATCCCAGATCTCCATTTGGGGGATGGGACCAAAAAGGAGATTGGTCAAGGAGTAATTCTCATAATTTTGATGACTTCCCCTCCCCACCAAAAATTAAAATATGACTTTATTGATAATTTGTGTTTTGAGATGAGGTACTTAAAAATAACCACGATAATCATAGCAATATATTAACTGTTAAAAAGCTGAGTAACTTGAGAACCATATTTCCTATTTTGCCATTTTTGCCAAACTAAAGGGTACAAATTTCCACAAAAAGCATCTGAATGTTTAATAGAGAAAAGGACAAATAGGACAAGGTAAGTGTCAAATCATAAAAACCAAAGATAGCAGGGAAATGGTGCCCATTCTTACAGCTCCAATTTCCAGGGTGTGAGAGGCAGGAATATGTGTTGCAGGGATGTAATAAACTATATTCAAGAGAACAGGGTTCTGGGTAAGGATACCATGCTCCCAGTTCCTCATCAGTAAAGGAAAGGAAAGAGAGAATTTCTAGTTTCAAAATTCCATGAAGCATCTAAAAAGGAATTGGTCACATCAAAGATCTGAGATATAAGTACTTAAAAATAAACAAAACAATTAAAACTGAACTTTTAAATTATCTAGAAAACCCTCTGGTGATCCTGATTACAAACAAAATGACTTATTTTGGATGCTGTACAACTATAGAGGGAAGAAATATTACCATTGTTTCCTCGGATAAATGCATCCCCATACTTATTCTTCAGTTGTCCATTTACATACTCTTCTGTCTGCTCCAGAGCTATATTCATGTAGCCATCCAGGCAAGCCAGGACCCCTGGAGACAAGATTTAGTCAAAAAGAAGATACTTGTATACAAAGCAAATAAGAATTGAAAATTACAGGGTATACTAAGTGCTGACAATCTCTTTATTCATTAGCTCTTAAATGCTTAATATAAAAATTCATGCTGTAAATGAAACTCAACAGACTCAAGCATAAAACAAGCCTTTACTCTATGCCAATCTGAATGAAGGCAAGGAAGCATATAAGGTGAAAGCAGTTACGTACACACTACTACCAAGAAAAACAACAAACTGTCACTTTCTCATGCATGTATAATCACAACAGCAATTTTTATAGCCTTCACAAAAGTCACAGAATAAGAATAGCCCAACTAAAATACCATTCTTTGAAAGCTAAGGACAGGAGTGGACAATTATGCGTGAACAAATGATCCTCAGTTCCAGTGGCATTTCTTACTTTAGCCATTAAGTAAAATATGGATCTGGCATATTTATTTCATTCTTTCACAACATCTACTGCAGCAGATGAATGTATACCGGGGTTAAGAGGAAGTCTCCACAATCTGTTAAAATAATAAAAGAGGAGACAGCAGGTGCTCCTGAAAGAACATCTTAAATCTGTGACTCACAGTGAAGAGCAGCTTGAGAATACAAGGCAACATATTGCATTATAACACATCCCATTCTGTTTTGTTACAGTCATAATATTTTCAAATCAAAAGTAATAGAGAAAAATGCCTAAAAACGCTCTAGGGAGCTTTCAAGGAAACAAACAGTTTGGGTGAATTTTTAATTGTTAAGATGGTATAAATTCTGCAAAATTTGACCTAATGATTTTTCTCAAAAGATAAAAATCTGTAAGCCTCTAAATCTCAGTCTCTAAGTCAGAGTAGTATTTTCTAGAAAAAAAAACTAAGTAAAACAAATACTAGAGATTTGATCCGATTTGCCAAGTCAATAGTTTCATGTAAAGTCTTAACTTCATTAATATGCCCCGCACTCTCTGCCTCTGCCCCCATTATACTCTAAGCAAAAAAGTTTCTTTTCAAAATTGCATATGTGTGATGAGAGCACAGACATTAATCTAACAGAATTATGCTAGAAGCTGTAAACTTTAAAAGAATCAGAATGGATTTTAAGCAAACAAAATGTACACTTCAAATCAAAATATCTATTCTCATAGCAAAAAAATTTTTTTTTAAAAAAGTGCCCAAGTGGTTAAAATTATAACCCCCTCCCTTCTCCAAGGAATAAACTACTGTAAATAACAGAAAAAAAGAAATTTTCTTCAAACTTCAAGAGAAACTGCTACAGAAAGATGTTAGTTTTTTTAAAAAATTTAACCACAAAATAGGAGCATTCTTTTAGTAAGATTCTCTAATTGTATAAAACATTTTGCTTTAATAATATAGAGACCATCAGCAGACATTGATAAAAGGAGAAAAATTACGGTTACTGCCCATGTAAAAGGCTATTCAAACACATTAGCAAACAAAGAAAATATAAATAAAATGAGATAATATTTGTTGCCAATTAGATTGGAAAAGATGAACAAAAGCTAATACAAACGTTGGTGAGAACATGGAAAAGGATAAACCCAAAGCCAAGTGCCTTGATGGAGGACTATTTGACATAGTCTTTGACTCAGAAATCCTAGCCTAGGGAATTTATTCTAAAGAGATATTTGGACAAGTGCTTAAGATGTATGTCAAAGGAAAAAAGTTGTTTATAATAGCAAAAAACTGGTAAACACTAAAATGTCCATTAATAGGAAATTGGTTAAAAACAAAAAAAACCTACGGTACATACACTCAAAGGACTCCTATGCAGCCATTAAAATTTCTGTATAGTCACAGAACTAAATATATTTTTAGTGTAAAAAAAAAATCAGGTTGATTCCATTCATGTATAATTATGCTTATATATAAAAAGGTTGAAGTTGCTATGGCTGATTATCTCTGGATGGTAGAATTTGGGAAATTTTGCTTTTTTCTATATACTTTTCTTCATTATTTGCTTTTAAATTTCTAAAAATAAAACAAAACTAAAATATGTACTACTTTTATAAATAAAAACATTTTCTCTAAAAAATATAAAGAAAAAAAGTTCAAGATGGTTGATCTCTTCAATAAAGTAGGTACTGAGAAAATACTGAAAACACAATGTTCCCACCTTAATCAACTATCAAATGTACTCAAACCCTACAAGTCTATTATCACCTTTGGGCTCAGCAAAAGTTCATAGGTAAGAAGCAGTACATAGAGACTTCACAATATCTCAGCAGTCAGTATAAACCCATTAGTTCCACTATAAAAATCAAATAAAACTGGAGATACGTTATTAATTTCAAAGAAACTAAAGCAGTACATAGAGAGCAAAGTGGTTTCTTAACAAGGCTTCTGAGTCAAGCTTGAGTTTAAATCCAAGCTCCTCCTTTAATAGGTGGGAATAATCAACAGAGATCTCAAAGGATTTATGTGAAGATAAAATAAAAATGTGTTAAAGTGATTAGCACACTCTGAGCACATATTAAGCCCTCAATAAAATTATGTTTGCATGTGTGGAAAAAGGAAAAAGCTCAAGAGATTACTATCATTAATTATTCAGAAAAGAGGCCAAGAAAAGGCCACAAAACTCTGCTAATAAGTTATATATACCTGTGAAATATTCCAGGTAACATATCTTAATTTTGGAAGATCAGGAATTTTATAACTTTAAAAAATGGAACTGGATATTATTCCTCTCACAAAGTTAATTTCAGAAATATGACCTTCTTTTAAAGAGTATTCTCTACATGAACAGAAAGGCATTTTTGGATACCCCACATGTTATATGTGTGAAGTTCATGTTGTAAAATGATATTGTCTAATAGTCACTTACTTCTGCAAAAACAAATGCTGCTGTACCAAAGTGTTCATCAGTATCCAGTTATTCATACCTGACGTGACTGGGAATCACTGGCTATTACCAGGGAACTTAGGCACACATGATCTTAAAGCAGGGACAAGAGACTGAAGTCACACAAATCACACTGGAAGTAAGAAGCACACACTCTGTCAGAGTTTTCTCTCTAAAAAGAACAATCTCGAAGGCAAAAAAGAGATGGGCATAGAACAGTTGACAGCCAATGCTTTTTTGGTCTACTAGGTACATTTAAGAGGTTAATAAGAATTGGTAAGTCACATTCATTTATTTAGTTACACCAGTGAGGATTAAACGTGAAAATATTACCTCGATAATCCACTCCAGAATTTAATTTTACCACAACTGGACGTCCAATGATTTGCTTTAAGAAGTCACTAGGGGTTTGCTTCCGCAGACTCATTTTAACAATCCTGATCGGAAATATGAAAGAGAGCAACAAAAGTGAAGACAAAAGTTAATTATTCAACAACAACAACAAAAAACCCTGAAGCTCTTATATAGGAAATCAAATATCAAAGCCCTTTATAGGAAACCAAATATCAAAGGACCACATATAAAGACTCAATAGTATTACTTCACTACTGTTATATGACAGCTAACATGTTTTCAGTATTTACTATGAGCCAGAAACTAAGCTAAGCATTTCACATGCATTATTTTATTCAGTCCTCGCAACCTGCTCTCAATCAGTTGTCACTCCCACCTCACACATAGTATACCATCACAACCACTACTACCTCCACCATTTACTAAATGCTCATTTTATGCTAAGCACTCTGATAAGATCTTTATAAACATTATCAAATTTAATCTTTACAAGAACCCTGAGAAGGACTTAATATCCATTTTGCTGATAAAAAATAAAGGCATAGAAAGATTAAATAATTTGTCCCAAAATGTGATGAAACCAAAATGAGACGGAACATTCAAGCTCAAATTAATAATATTTTAAAGTCCACATCACATAGGGTAGGCACCTTTATGAACAACTGATGCCTAAACGGTTTCTCTGAAAACAGTAACTATAATCATAATTGAAAGCTAATACTTGAATGTACTACATGCCAGCACTTTTCCAAGCACTTTGCACATGTTAATCCATTTAAACTCACTACCCTGTGAGGTAGGTATTGTTTTCATCTTCATTTTACAGATGAAGAACTAGAAGGAAAGTTAAACACCCTGCTCAAGGTCACGTAGCTAGTAAGTAGATAGCCAGGCCATGCTCTTAATCACAACTTACACAGCCTTCCAAAAGTTGCTAATCCAGCCAATGATTTTGAACTACTTCATTATGTCTACAGCAGATATATGCACTAAATAATAAAGAAAAAAGTCTTAAAATTCAGGTATAATAGGAGTCAGAAATAGAGAAATAGCATTACACACACAAATCAATCATATCAGACATATAAAGTTGCCCATCGCTTCTTTCAAAACTCACCTTGTCATATAACAGTTATCTCTCTAAAATATTTTGGTAAACAAATTAAGAAAACTCAGTTACTTAAGCAAAAACTGAGAGTAAAAAGACTTTGGAAATTAATTTTTCTCTTTCAGTCAAATTCAGCATCACTATTATTTAGAAGCAATACAGCATTGAGACTTAAAAATTAGTATGGATACAGTATCTTGAGAACTCTCCTCAAGAACTCAAGTTGTTTTTTTGTTTGTTTTCAATTAAAATATTCATTAAACATTGTTCCATAAATAGCACTGATTGTTTCATTACAAGTATATCCACTCAGTGATCTGAATTTGGGTTTAGGATTGTTGTTTGGAGATGTTTTCAAAGTGAATCCATGACAGTTCAGCAGTTTGGGTAAGCTGAAATGCTAGGTTATTGGTTTTTCATTTGTTTGACAAATATGTGCCTGTACACACTATGCAAGGAAATTCAAAAACATGTCATACACAGAAGCTCTGACCTTAAAAATCTTAGAATTTAGAAGATTTTAAGCTCTTATTTAAAGGATGTAAGTAAATAAAAGTGATCACAATTTAAGTAAAATAATTTTCTTCAGCCAAGAAAAGTCAACATTCTAAAATTTTAAAAAAGTACAAATTTCACAGACTATCATTTGGACCATCCACACCCCACTCTCTCAAGTCTTGAAAGATTTTTTTAAATGTGATCAACTGATTATTTTGCTCAGCAATTTTTAATATAACCTTTCCACTGAACTGCCGGCTTAATTTTTTTTTTTTTTTTAGCTCTGCAATCTCAACAGATAACTAAAACTACAACTACTATTTAGGACAACCACTATTTATTTAGGACTCAGACCACCAAACAATTCTATTCATGTTGTTTTGAGTACAAAGAGAAAAGTTACAAAGTAAATGCAGTAACAGATTCAGTACCTTTAATGAGTTTAGCAAAAACAAACAAATTTTCCCATTCATCTATAAACTACCTTATTTATGTCTTGAACATGTGCTGTTTTGTGGTTAAACACTTCTAGAGACACTATCAACTCTGAAGGACTGACAGAGACTCAACTCATGAGTCTTTGGTTCATTTCCTATCACAGATGCCAAATGCCATCACACCATAGTTTCTTCATGTACAAAACTAAGATAAGACTAGCTGTTTAGGAGAATGGATAAAGAAAATGTGGTATATATACACAATCAAATACTATTCAGCCATAAAAAAGAATGAAATCCTGTCATTTGCAGCAACATGGATGAGCCTGGAAGAAATTGTTAAGTGAGATAAGTAAGGCACAGAAAGATAAATACTACATGTTCTCACTCATATATGGGAGCTTAAAAAAAAAAAATTGAGTTTATAGCAGTAGAGAATAAAACTCTGGTTACCAGAGGCTGGTAGATGAAGAGGGGAGTGGGGGGAATAGCGAAACATTGGTTAACAGATACAAAATAAAAGATAGGAAAAATAAGTTCTAGTGTTGACAGTAGTGCTAGGCATCTATAATTAACAATAATTTATTATATGTTCTCACATGGCTAGAAGAGAATTCAAATGTTCTCCTCACAAAGAAATGATAAATTTTTACAATAGCGGGTATGCTAATTACCCAGATTTGACACATCACACACTAGTATACATGTATTGAAATATAACTCTGTAGGCCATAAATATGTACAATCAACACGTGTCAATAATAAAAAAAAAAGACTAGCTTTTTATTCTGTTTTTAAAAACCCACTAAAGTGCATTGTGATGTGAAAATTTAGTTCACAGGAATATTAACTACTTTAATTATTAATAATTTCACCTACTCCCGGAGTATTTACAGTTCAGGATAAAAAAAATGGAAGGAAAATTAAAAGTTAATAACAGGAAAAAGAATACAAACCTAGACTATCAGTTGTTTGACAGTATTGGTTATTTTAAAGATATTAATATTAACTTTCTGTGCCTTCATAAAAATCACAGATGTTTTTCTAAGCTCACCAAAGACAACACCACTATTAAGTCTCATTTTTATCCCAATTAATATTAATCTCTTCCTGAAGGCAATCAACACTTCAAACTTTCATGGAGCACCTAAGTGTCAGGCACACAGGACTTGGGATATAACACAAATAAGACATGGGCCTTGGGCCCTCAAGTTTACACTCCTGAGGGGGTTAAAAAACATGGAAATGTAGAATTTTACAAAAGCTATATGTATTCAGGTAGAATTATGTACAGAGAACTCTGCAGAGAAGACTCTCTTAGACCAGGCTTGGTAGATCAAAGACAGATTTCTGGAAAAGGTGGTATCTGAGTTGAGTTTGAAGGCAAAGGAGGAGTTCATCAGCTGAAAGGAAAGAAGTCTTAGCAAAGGCACTGGACAATGTGTTTGGGTCTGAAGGCAAAATCGACACAGGCAAGGAGGTAATACAGCTACAGAGGGAGCAGCACCACATTCATGGGGAGCACTGGCTTGAGCCTCCAGGTCAGTTTCCCAAATTTGAATTATTTGGGTCATGTGGAGATCCTACTTGGTAGTTCTGGATTAGGACCCAGGAATCTATTCACACAAGCCTATGAGATTCTTATAAACTGGCAAGTTTGGGAAATATTGCTGTCAGTGATAGAACACAAGAGAGGATTTTAAGTAGGCATTTGCATGGGTTCCATTTTCTGCTTTGTGTAGCAGAATGGAGATCAGGCCACCTTACTTAGCTCTGGTATCATGCAGTTGGCCTTTGGTTGTATTTGATATAACTGGTCACTATTTATTCTCTTTTATATTCTTTACTTTTTTTTAGAAGGGGCTTTTCTCCCTCAAAAGACTGTAAGTCATCTGAAAAGAGGGGCTAATAACAAGCTTCTCATTTGTTCTGCAGAATATCTAAATTCTGCTAAATCTCTTGAAAAAAATATTTTTAAAGTTATTTAGAATGAGTATGGTCGCCTCAAACACATTTTATCCATCACTTTAAAAGAGCCATATCTTTCACATTAGTCTTCATTAGGCTTCCTTGGTACTCCCTGTTACTTAATGACTTGCCCATAAATCCATGTTGTATGAGTAAATTGGTCTTGACACCACAATTTTTCCCATCACTTGGCTCAAGTAATTTTAAGTTTTCGTCTTTTAAATTGGATAAGGCAGAAGGAACAGTTCAGACAATTTCTGAAAAGATAAGATTCTTGAACCATAAACACATAAGAGAAAAAAGATCTCTTTTCTGCAGGGTCACCTTGGTAAAACTTCTCCCTTAAAAATTAAAGCCATAATCATCCTCTATGCCTCCTCTCCCTCCCCTGACTCCTACTCAGGTTTGTTTCAAATGATCTATTTTCATAAATGGCTATTAAGTCAAAGGCAGTATATTTTCTGCCAGAAGCTACTGAGAGCTATAGTTCAAGAACATCTGCAAACTGCCCTGCAGATATTTTTAGTAAAAGAATGGGGGAAAACGAATCAAATTTTAGTTATCCAACTATCTGTCAGGCCATGTTAGATGCATAAGCAATTCACATAGAAACTCTATAAAGTGGAAACCAGAACTAAGGCTTGACTCCAAAGCCTAAACTCTTTAAAAGGTACAACTGTCCTTTTGAACATGTCAACATTCTCCTATGAATAGCCATACAGACAGTAAGAGAACTAGCTGGAGAGTAGAACTGGAGAAAGAAATACCTAAAGTGTTGTAGTACTGTAAATCAGCCTGCAAAGAAAGATAATGGTCAAGCGAAAATAAATGTATCTAATGTGATTTTGAGTTATGCCATTGAGCAGAAGACATGAAAATACTTATTTCTTAGCAATGTTTACCTGTAAACTTTCACCTATTCCTGGAGTGTTTACAGTTCAGGGTGAAAAAATATGAAAAGCAAAAAACTACAAGGAAACATAACATTAGAACCCAAGTAAATGCAGCACTGAATAGTATGTCAGTGTCTGAGAAGGGCATCAGACACTGAGAAGAACAGCTCTCTAAACAGCTCCCTCTGAGAAAGTGGAGTGCCCAGCTGTCTTTTGAAGGCTTGATACTAATCCCTCCTCCCCAAGCAGTAGGGGCTATTTCCCTCCCTCTCTCCCAAGCGCCAAATGAATCCACTCAGAGCACCTCTTTCCACTCTGAGTCATGGCCCTTACCAGGCTGTTTTGTAATTTTCCTGTTTGCTAACTAATCCCCCACAGTGAGTTCTAAGCTTCTCAGAGGCAAGGAAAATATCTTCCTCATATCATATCCCTAAGCACATTGCCCAAGTTTGTGGAAGAGATATTCAAGGCCATTGCGAAGCAAAACCCCTGTCCCATCTTCTCTCCCTTGCCTGCCCGGTTACAATGGCTAGTACAGTAGCATGCATGTACTTCAACAGTACTAACTTAGTAATAACTCTATTACTGACCAAATAAGACAAAGACAAAAAAGAGAAAATAGAAACATTTTTGTGTTATTCAAAACTGAGCCGCATCCAAATTCACAAAAATGCTTCCTAAAATGCAGATTCCAGAAGCCTACTCAGCCAAGAGGCTCTGTAAATTACATTTTATAAAGTTCCCCAAGTAATTCCCATAAGCTAGTAGCTCCCAACCAGGGGCGATTTTGCCCCCACCCTTGGAGATATTTGGAAATGTCTGGAGACATTTTGGATTGTCATGACTGAGGAAGGTGGTGCTACTGGTATCTCTTGAGTAGAGACCAGGGATGCTGCTAAACATCCTACAATGCACAGGACAACCCTCCACAGCAAAGAATTATCTGGCCCAAAATGTCAATTGAGGTTGTGAAACCTTGCTATAAGCCCTAAAATCAAAAACCATTGTTCTCTGGTTTTAAAGCAACAAGAAGTTTTAAAGAAATCTTCAAAGTACAACAAATGAGAACTAACAGCTACATTCTAACCAGATGATGGAGTTTAAATTATAACTTATTAGGGATATTTTATTCCCTTATGTAGAGAATCTGAAAACAACCATCGAAATCTGAAAGAGGTTGTCATTCTAAATAATGGATTTCTAGTCCTGGCCATGAAAATGGTCACTTTCCCGTATTTCAGTCTTACAGGTCTCTCAGATGATTAAAACCTGTTACTCAGTACAATTTTAAAGGGAGAGAATAATCCAGATGATGTAAACATCTTTTTAAGTTCTATATTTGGTATGCCACAGTTCAGTGAGAGACCACCTGATGCAGCATAAAAAGTACTCACTTGGGAGGCTGGAAACCTGAGTTCTAGTGCCAGCTCTGAAACTTAATTAGTTGTGTGACTTGGACAACTCATCACTTTACCTCTCATGGCCCCAGGTTCCTGATCTCACACACACACACACACACACACACACACACACAATTCCTGGTCACACACACACACACACAATTCCTGGTCACACACACACACACACAATTCCTGATCACACACACACACAATTCCTGATCTCACACACACACACACACACACACACACAATTCCTGGTCACACACACACACACACAATTCCTGATCTCACACACACACACACACACACACAATTCCTGATCACACACACACACACACACACACACACACACACACACACACACACACCCATCTTGCTGGCTGATATGATAGAAATGTATACGAGCTACCATACTTTTAGTGAAACAGGCAGTAATATATAAATGACGTAAACTACGAAAATAATCTGAAAAACAATTAGAAAAAGTTTATCAAAATATTATCTGGATGCTAAAATGAAGCAAAAACTCAAACACTACCTAAATGCCTCACAGTAGGTACCTGGCTGAATGATTTATGGGACCTACACAATGATGAAATAGGCAGCCAATCAAAAGAAGATACAAAACTAGAAATGATATTTAGGAAAAGTTTTTAAATGGAAGTGGAAAGTTATATTGCTAGATGATAAAATAGAAACAGTCTTAACTCAAATAGCAACTAGAACATACAAGAGAAAAAGATTATAGGTGGAACAGTTCCGTGAGTGTTCTTTTCTTCACTAAAGCCTTCTGTATTTTCAATTTTTCTACAATAGTCATGTATTACTAAGGGGTGGGGTGGGGAGGAGGTCACCAGTCACTATCAACATTATCTGCACATCATCCTAATCCCAGAAACCTTAAACAAAAATACCTTCTAGGCACGCGCGCGCGCACACACGTACACACGAAAACCTCTGGTGGGAGAACTTAAGGCCATGCAATTGTGGGGATTCCCAACCTGACAATTCGGTAAGATGGGCTAGTCCAGCTCTTAGCTCCTGGGGTCAAGTGCAGCCACCCCGACGTAGTAGTGGAGGTCCCACAACCGCCTGCAGCACTGGCAGCCCTGTGAGGCCTGGGCTGGGGAGCTGCTTTACCGCCCATCCCCACGTTAGCGGCAGGGTTCCCAAGGGAACTTCAAGAACCGGGACCAGTCTCGGAACCAACTCAGTGGCAGCCGGGAAGGTGCCGCTCCTCCCCGCGCGGTCTAGGCGCTGTCTTCGAGGACAGCGGCTCTCAGGCCGGGCTCAGTAATCCCGGCGCCAACCACCAGAAGGCTCCCGGCCATTTCAGGTGCGGAAGAGAAAGAGTGCGAGCGGCATTTCGCGGGAAGCGGCCACCCGGCGGGCTCCAAGGTCCGCGCTCCCTTCCCGTGGCCCCAACACGCTCCGGCCAGGCCCTCTCCGGGTCTGCACGGCCGGGCCCGAGTACGCTGCAGCCGCCGCTCCCCGGACGCTGCCCGCTGCGACGGAACACTAGGGCGTCGAAGCTGGGGCTGCGTGCAGCCTGCCCCTCAGCCCGCGCGGCCGGCGGCTCACCTCGCGGCCGGGATCCAGAACCCTCACTCCAGGCTCCCACAAGGCCGGCCTCCGCGGACAATCGCAGCGAAAACCGAAACCGCCGAGGCGGCGGCGCTTTTCTGCCTCAGCCAATCATTGCTTTCCACGGCTACGGCAGCCCGCGGGGACCTCAAAGGCTGGACCGCGCTAGAGCGCGCAAATCCGAGAATTCTGATTTGTCTAATGGCAAGATTGGTGTAGACGGGTTAAGTAGACAGCGCTGGTGTTTTCTCTTTTAACAGAAAGCCGAATACAAACATAAACCTAACACACTGGAAGTGACCTTTGGGGACGGATTTCTTTGCAGAAGTTTAAGAAATAACTTGAAGTCATAGGAAACTGGATTTACTACTAAAGTAATAACTGTGCGTACCCAGAAATGTCCTTGAATAAATAAAGCAAACCGCCTCAAGTCTTTAAATGCACCTTTGGATATTGACTAAATATGGGAAGACTAAGTCATTTTTTTTTTAATTTTATTTTGTCGATATACATTGTAGCTGATTATTGCTCCCCATCACCAAAACCTCCCTCCCTTCTCCCTCCCCCCCTCCCCCCCAACAATGTCCTTTCTGTTTGCTTGTCGTATCAACTTCAAATAATTGTGGTTGTTATATCTTCTCCCCCCCCCCCGGTTTGTGTGTGTGTGTGTGTGTGTGTGTGTGAATTTATATATTAATTTTTAGCTCCCACCAATAAGTGAGAACATGTGGTATTTCTCTTTCTGTGCCTGACTTGTTTCACTTAATATAATTCTCTCAAGGTCCATCCATGTTGTTGCAAATGACAGTATTTCATTCGTTTTTATAGCTGAGTAGTATTCCATTGTGTAGATGTACCACATTTTCCGTATCCACTCCTCTGATGATGGGCATTTGGGCTGGTTCCAACTCTTGGCTATTGTAAAGAGTGCTGCGATAAACATTGGGGAACAGGTATACCTTCGACTTGATGATTTCCATTCCTCTGGGTATATTCCCAACAGTGGGATAGCTGGGTCATATGGTAGATCTATCTGCAACTGTTTGAGGAACCTCCATACCATTTTCTATAGAGGCTGCACCATTTTGCAGTCCCACCAACAATGTATGAGAGTTCCTTTTTCTCTGCAGCCTCGCCAGCATTTATCGTTCATAGTCTTTTGGATTTTAGCCATCCTAACTGGGGTTAGATGGTATCTTAATGTGGTTTTGATTTGCATTTCCCGGATGCTGAGTGATGTTGAGCATTTTTTCATATGTCTGTTGGCCATTTGCATATCTTCCTTAGAGAAATGCCTACTTAGCTCTTTTGCCCATTTTTTAATTGGGCTGCTTGTTTTCTTCTTGTAAAGTTGTTTGAGTTCCTTATATATTCTGGATATTAATCCTTTGTCAGATGTATATTTTGCAAATATTTTCTCCCACTCTGTTGGTTGTCTTTTAACTCTTTTAATTGTTTCTTTTGCTGTGCAGAAGCTTTTTAGTTTGATATAATCCCATTTGTTTATTTTTCCTTTGGTTGCCCGTGCTTTTGGGGTCGTATTCATGAAGTCTGTGCCCAGTCCTATTTCCTGAAGTGTTTCTCCTATGTTTTCTTTAAGAAGTTTTATTGTTTCAGGGTGTATATTTAAATCCTTAATCCATTTTGAGTTGATTTTAGTATACGGTGAGAGGTATGGATCTAGTTTCATTCTCCTGCATATGGATATCCAGTTATCCCAGCACCATTTGCTGAAGAGGCAGTCCCTTTGCCAGTGAATAGGCTTGGTGCCTTTGTCAAAGATCAGATGGCAGTAAGTGTGTGGGTTGATTTCTGGATTCTCTATTCTATTCCATTGGTCAGTGTGTCTGTTTTTATGCCAGTACCATACTGTTTTGGTTATTATAGCTTTGTAGTATAGCTTAAAGTCAGGTAGTGTTATGCCTCCAGCTTTATTTTTTTTTGCTGAGCATTGCTTTGGCTATGCGTGGTCTTTTATTGTTCCATATAAATGTCTGAATAGTTTTTTCCATTTCTGAGAAAAATGTCTTTGGAATTTTGATGAGGATTGCATTGAATTTGTATATCACTTTGGGTAGTATGGACATTTTCACTATGTTGATTCTTCCAATCCAAGAGCATGGAATATCTTTCCATCTTCTTGTATCCTCTCTAATTTCTCTCAGCAGTGGTTTGTAGTTCTCATTATAGAGATTTTTCACCTCCTTGGTTAACTCAATTTCTAAGTATTTTATTTTTTTGGTGGCTATTGTAAATGGGCAGGCTTTCTTGCAGGAAATCAAAAAATGTATTGAAACTAATGAAAACAATGATACATCATACCAAAACCTGTGGGATACTGCAAAAGCAGTATTGAGGGGAAAATTTATTGCATTAAATGCTCACTTCAGAAGAATAGAAAGATGGCAAGTGAACAACCTAACACTTCACCTTAAAGAACTAGAAAAACAAGAACAATCCAAACCTAAAGTTAGCAGACGGAAAGAAATCATTAAGATCAGAGCAGAACTGAATGAAATTGAAAACCAAAAAACAATTCAAAAGATCAACGAATCAAAAAGTTGGTTTTTTGAAAAGATAAATAAAATTGACAAACCATTAGCATGGCTAACAAAAAAAAGAAGAGAGAAGACTCAAATAACAAAAATTAGAAATGAAAAAGGCGATATTACAACTGATTCATCTGAAATACAAGGAATCATTCGAGACTACTATAAACAACTATACGCCAACAAATTTGAAAATCTGGAGGAAATGGATAAATTTCTGGACACACACAAGCTCCCAAAACTGAACCGTGAAGACGTAGAAAATTTGAACAGACCAATAACAATAAAGGAGATTGAAGCTGTTATCAGAAGGCTCCCAACAAAGAAAAGCCCAGGACCAGATGGATTCACAGCAGAATTTTACCAAACATTCAAAGAGGAATTGACACCGATTCTTTACAAACTATTCCAAAAGATTGAAACGGACGCAAATCTCCCAAACTCGTTCTATGAAGCAAACATCATCCTGATACCAAAACCAGGTAAAGATATAACCAAAAAAGAAAACTACAGGCCGATATCCTTGATGAATATAGATGCAAAAATCCTCACTAAAATACTAGCAAACAGAATACAGCAACACATACGAAAAATTATTCATCATGATCAAGTGGGATTCATCCCAGGGATGCAAGGTTGGTTCAACATACGCAAATCAATAAATGTGATACACCGTATTAATAAACTCAAACACAAGGACCATATGATCATCTCTATAGATGTTGAAAAAGCATTTGATAAAGTTCAGCACTCATTCATGACAAAGACCCTCTATAAGTTAGGTATAGAGGGAAAGTATCTCAACATAATTAAAGCCATATATGCCAAACCCACTGCCAATATCATCCTGAATGGGGAAAAGCTGAAAGCTTTTCCATTAAGAACAGGAACTAGACAAGGATGCCCACTCTCACCACTCCTATTCAACATAGTGTTGGAAGTACTAGCCAGAGCAATCAGAGAAGAGAAGGCAATAAAGGGCATCCAGATTGGAAAAGATGAAGTCAAACTGTCCCTGTTTGTAGATGACATGATCCTATATATCGAACAGCCTAAAACCTCTACAAAAAAACTGCTGGAATTGATAAATGATTTCAGCACAGTAGCAGGATACAAAATCAACACACAAAAATCAGTAGCATTTCTTTTCTCCAATAGTGAACATGCAGAAGGAGAAATCAAGAAGACTAAGTCATTTTTAGCAAGAGATTGTTTCCATGGCAATTTGGGTTTTTTGTTGTTGTTGTTGTTTGGTGGCTGCCGGTATGGGGATCTGAACCCTTGACCTTGGCGTTGTAAGGCTGTGCTTCAACCAACTGATCTAACTGGCCAGCCCCCAATGGCAATGTTAATTGATAAAAAAAAAAATAATGAAAATCACTAAAGTAACTCCGAATGATAATGACATTAACTGCATTACATTACAAGCTAGTTCCAATCGTAAATGGTGTGCAGACATTATTTAAGAGCTGCTAATGGGAACTTGGTTTGGAATTTTGTGTAAATTCTCAATATATCTTGCTATTAATGGAAAAGGAGTGGGAAAAAAAGAAAACTTAAACCAAGACTTGATTCCTTTTTTCCCCTTCACACATACCCTTAATCAGCTTAAAACATATTTTAACTGTATTTATGATGTTTAACACTATAAACGAAGTGATAATATCATCAAACAACAGATTCTTATCCCTGTTAAGAGTTACAGAATCTAAGTTGTAGAATTTTTGTCTAAGACAAAAGTGACTTCCCCTCTTGTAAGCCTCCCTTAGTTTAAAGGCAGAAGAAAGGAAACTGATTGCTGCTGTGGACAGAGAACAACAAGGTGTGATTTGGTAAAGAAGAGAGACTTCCTTACATTCTTCCTTAAAAGCTCAGTGTGGGTAAATAGGAAGCAGTTGCAGATTTACTGAGGGCTGTATTTGAAGTTCTTGCAATATAAAATATGATGTAAATAAAAAATTTCAAATAAAGTCCATTTAAATCAAATAATTAGCTGCAAAGAACAAGTATAATAGGATATAAAGCCCTGTCCCTAAAAACTTTTTCCACAAAAGACATCAAATCGCACCACATTCCTCACTGGTTGTTTCAATCATTCAAAAAATAAGTTTTCAATTCATATCTTCTTGCCCTTTACTACCAAGCCCTGATGGAGCCGTCAGGATTGGTGTGGTAGGCAGGGAGTGGTAAAGAGTTGTAAGGTCTGGGTTATTCTGCAGAGCAGCTGCAGCATTTCCAAGGGCCCAACTACACAAACGGGTGAGTACCACGAATTACTTCATGAGCCAACAAGCTTATAAAAAATATGGTTGTTCCCAGAAGCCACTCAGCAACTTAAAGCTGGCTTTTACTCATTCACAAGGCAATTTTCCATATTTCACAGGTTTTTATTTTCAGTACCCTTTATTATGCAAAGAAAACATCACAAGACCTTTTCTGAATACTAGTTCATCAAAAACTGATCTTCAAAACTCAGAACGTAAATATTAATTCATTAAGGAGCCTTAAAAATCATAAAAATA
This sequence comes from Cynocephalus volans, assembly GCF_027409185.1. Lineage (NCBI taxonomy): Eukaryota > Metazoa > Chordata > Mammalia > Dermoptera > Cynocephalidae > Cynocephalus > Cynocephalus volans. The sequence goes on along the minus strand of NC_084468.1, from coordinate 128,948,358 downwards.
ATTTGGCAAGTTTAGATTAGCTTACATAGTTTAGTCTTGTTTGATTGTTAGAATTGATTAACCTGCATTGACACATTATTATCACCCAAAGTCCAAAGTTTTCATTAGGATTCACTCTTGGTGTTGTACATTCTACAGATTTTGACAAACACATAATGACATGTGTCCACAATTATAGTGTCATACAGTGTATTTATTAGTCCTTTTCTGTTGCTTATAACAGAAATACCTGAAACTGGGTAATTTGTAAGGAAAAAATATTTATTTTCTATAGTTTTGGAGATTGGGAAGTCCAAAGTCCAGGTAACACATCTGGTGAGAACCTTGTTCGTGGGTAGTGACTCTTCACAGCAGAAGAGTGTCACATGGTAGATGGCAGAAGCAGAGAGAGAGCTAATGCCTCACTCTTTCTCCTTCAAAAGCCCTCAGAACCATGCCCATGACCACCATTAAACCATTAATAGATTAATCCATTTACTTGGGCACAGTCCTCACAATCTAATCACCTCTTCAAGGCCCGACCTTTCAATTACCGTAATGGGATTTCCCACCCCCTTAACGCTGTCACACTGGGATTAAGTTTCTAATACATGGATTTTGGGGGGAAACAGTTCAGTCCACAGCATACAGAATAGTTTCACTGTCTTAAAAACATTCTGTATCCCACCTGTGCATCCCTTTCTCCCCCCACCCCCAGCAACCACTGATCTATTTACTGTCTCAATGGTTTTACCTTTTCCAGAATGTCATATAGTTGGAATCATACCATACATACCTGGTGGTGCATACACTGCACTACACCACAGTGTAGCCTTCTCAGAATGGCTTCTTTCACTTATATATATGCATTTAAGAATCCTCCATGTCTTTTCGTGGCTTGATAACTCCTTTCTTTTAAGTGCTGAATAATATTTCATTGCCTAGATGTGCCAAGTTTATGCATTTCCCTACATAAGGACATCTTCGTTGCTTCCAAGTTTTAGTAATTATGAATAAAGCTGCTATAAATATCTGTCTGCAGGTGTTGGTGTGGAAATAAGTTTTCAACTCGTTTGGGCAAATATCAAGGAGTATGATTGCTGGCTTATGTAGTAAGAGTATGTGTACTTTTGTAAGAAACTGCTGCACTGTCTTCTGATGTGGCTGTATCATTCTGCATTCCCACCAGGTATGAGTAAGAGTTTCTGTTGCTCCAGATCCTCACCATCATTTTGTGTTGTCGGTGTTTTGGATTTTGACCATTCTAATAGGAGTGTAGTGCGATTTCATTGTTGTTTTAATTTGCAATTTCCTACATACATACTATGTTGGGCATCTTTTCATATGCTCATTTGCCATCTTCTTTGGTGAGGTGTCTGTTCAGTTCTTTGGCCCATTTTTCAATCAGGTTGTTCTTTTTCTATCATTGAGTTTTAAGACTTCCTTGTATATTTCAGGTAATGGTCCTTTATCAGACATGTCCTTTGCAAATATTTTCTCCCAGCCTGTGGCTTGTCTTCTCATTCTTTTGAAGCTATTATTCCTAAAATAGGCAAATGATAGTATAAAAATACTAAGGTGAACTCTTGACATTTCATCGTTTGTTCCATACGTCTACAGTTCTTTGTACCTATGCCTTTAATTATGTCCTTTAATGTTTCATGTTCATAAGAGAAGTTACCATGTCTAGCTTACTTTATAAAACACCTGACAGCTCTGTGAACATGTCAGTGATTGTATTATGTTGACGATGATGACGACGATGATGATGATGATAAATACAAACATGGAACTGGATTGGCTAATACTCTCCAAAGCAGATTTTAACACCTAACATCTGTGTAAGCTTTTAAGAACACTGGCCAGTCTTGTTTGAGCAATGCATTAACTGGTATAAAGTGCTGACATGCACCTGAACCTTTACTGAACCTTCAGACTAAACAATGAAAGCACCTAAGCTATGACATCCTAATTTTGTATACTTGGGACCACTGTTATCTTTCATAATGGGATGTGAAAATTATTCATTAAAGAAAATGAAAATAAAAGACTCTAGCGTTGTCAAATATCTTCTGAAAAGTAATATAAGCTTGCTTATTGATGATGGGGAAATTTCTCAGGAAAGGCAGTATGCCTTTTATGTTTACCCAAAGAAGGGATATATTCTATATCATAGGCATTTGGTTTCAGCTGTAACATTCGAAATGTTTAAATAAATGTTCAGACTTCACCAGCTATCTTTTAGTATGACTTAAATTTCAAAAGAGATGGGCTCAGGATCTCAGCTCCTATGAGGAGAGACTCCCAAGTGCTATGATGCTTTATGCTCCACCTTGAACTCTAGAAAACCTCACTCAGCTGTAAAATTCAGTGAAATCGGTGTGAAGCTGCCCTTGTATTTTAATCAAGATGAACTTGAAAGGTGAATGTTATAAGTGAGAGAAATTATTTATAATTTGGTAATAAAAGTTTATGTCTAACACTCCAAATTTCATACATCTGCTATGTGCTGGCCCTGAGATATAAAACAATTGAAGTTGCCTTTACATTTGGCCCTATATGAAAGGTCATAAATTAGAATGATAGCGTTCGTCCTCTTTCCTAGCTCACAAAATTTCCATATTAACATCTTCACCTCAAACATAAATGGTTACCCAGCTATGAAGAAAAGAGTTGTATTGGCCTGTATGAATTATAGTTTATGTTGGAAATCTGTGGTACATAAGGCTGCTACTCAGCTTGCAATAGAGCACATCTACTTCAATAAAGCTAATTCTACCACAGTGAAACTAATTAAAACTGTATGGCCAATGTAAATAAATAAGAGTATATAAAAACTTAGGAACATTTTAGATATCAGTAAATGGTTGTCAAAGTATGTGATTCTTTTAACTCTTAAAAATGCAATTTTACATTTTGAGAGATTTTCTCTGCTAGAATACCTGCTACCAAATTAATTTAAAATAAACGTGCTTTCAATTTTCAAAATGTTTCTTTCTAATGTGGTTTTAACAGATAAAGTGAAATTTTGATTTTTTCAACTACAAAAAACCACACAACTCTTTTTATTATGATATATAATAACTAAATTCATTCCAAAATATTAATGAATTGGATTAGTGCTTTATGTTTAGACTTTCCAAAAAAATGTTTATAGCAAAAAACAGATGTCTTTGATTTTCCACAGTGAATTATCAAATCCATATGCTTTTTTTTCTTTTTTTCTTTTTTTTGGGTGTAGGTTTCACCAGTCCATTATAGTTAAAATGCAGCACATCATAAACTAGCAGGGTGAAGTTCAAGAACAACTTCAGAATCTTAGGCTTTTATCCAGGGAAAATGCAAAACTTTAAGAGCAAATGCCAGTTATAAGTAACTTTTGGAATTAGAATCTATTTTTCCCAATTCTGTGTTAGTGCACATAATTTAGCTGAAAATGACCAATATAGTAGCATGTCTTAGTCCGTTTGAGCTGCTATAACAAAATACTTTAGACTAGGTAATTTATGGACAACAAAAATGTATTGCTCACAGTTCTGGAAGCTGTGAAGTCCAAGATCAAGGAGCCAGCAGATTCAGAGTCTGGCAAGCACTTGTTCTCTGCTTCATGGATGGTGCCTTCTCACCACATACTCACATGGCAGAGGGGACAATGGAGCTCACTTGAGCCCTCTTATATAAGGGCACTAATCCCATTCATGAGGATGGAGCCATCATGACTTAATCACTTCCCAAAGGCCCCACTTCTTAGTACTATCTCACTGGGTATTAAGTTCCAACATACTAATTTTGGGGAACACCAACATTCAGACCATAGCATAGCATAAGCCCCTTCATGTCAATTGTTTTTCCTAAGTAGTTGGCTTTTTTCTCTCCCTAATATAATGATAAATGAATGTCTCTGCAGTCATTGAATTCCCGGCACTAAGAAGCACATCTGTTGCCACCCAAAATTCTCAAGAACAAAGACCATAGATTTTTCTGTTTTTACAAAAACTTGCACCAATATCTGGGTACATTTCTAGAAGGTTTCCCACATATAGAGGGTGCTAAGCTGTCTCACAAACACAACATTGTCCTTTTTTCATATCTGCCCCCCAAAGAATTGGGGAACTAACAGCTGTCTTCATAAATTGTGACTAGAGGAAAGAATAATACCCTCTCACCCTGAGGATCTTCTATATAAACTCAACTGAGAAGAATCCTAGCTGCCTTCTGTTAGAAGGAGAAGCAAGGCCTTCTGATTTATGCTGAAAAATTGAGACAAACAGGTTGCAGAGGACACAAAACATGGGTAGGACAAACACAGCTTCAAATTTACTCAAGGACGAGGATGGATGTTACTGTCTGATTTATTTTAATCTCACTGGGTGGGTAAAGTACCAAATAACTGGCATAGGCATTTGCTAGATTAGAAGCTATCCTACATTGTTTCCAAATGGCAGCATGTTTCTATTTTAACTTATATATTTTCTCAGTCCTTAGCAAAGTTGCTCCTAAATGTAAATGGATGAATAAATGACTAAATGAATGGAATCCTCCATTGATCTCAGGATCAGATCCTTGAAGTACCACAGATTTAAAAAATATTAAATTAAATATGAATGAAAATGAAGTCCCTTGATGTGGAACCCAGAGGAATCAGAATCTAAGCACTTCTTGAGCCTTATGTCCCCAACTGTAAACACACAATTAATTAATAAATATTTCTTTATCACCGATTATAGCCTGAAACTGGTGATTACAGCCCAAATCTGAATTTTTGCACCCATTCATATTCAGGTGCAGCAAAAATCTCAGAACCTGCACTGAAGCTTGATTTTAACTCTTTTAACTAGACAGAAGACACATTAGTTCCACCTGCAGCATATAAATTAACTCATGATTACACACTAAGGAAAACTAGTCTTATAGGTATCACCCCATCCCCCAAAATAACTCAAAGAGGATTTTCTATTATAATTTATTGTGAGAACAATTTAACAGTACACATAAAAATTTAAAAATCAAGGAAAAAAGAGATTCTATTGTAGAGAAAATTGTTTTTTCAAAATAGAAAGGGAGATGACTTTTGTATTCTTGGAGTCTATATAGATGTTTTAAAGAATAATATTTTATTAGTCTCCACTGGCTGGAGCAGAGGAAGCCCCAGCTAAGCGCTGTGCATGGCCTTTTTCCATCATTCCTAAACCACCAGCAACTTTCCATTGGCCCAAGAGTGCTTGCCTAACTTTGGCATTATCTGACAACATGTGAAGCCTTAAATTTTCACACAGACCTACAGAAAGTGCCACATTGGAAACAGTGACACTTTTGTTGGGGCACAGCTACTGAACAAAACTGGGACAGGGATTATTTTCATCCTTTGACCATTTGCAAGACCAACACCAGTACTAAGGCTGAACGCATACATCTGGCAGGGATCTGCAAGGACTGGTTAGAAGGCGATGATTAGGTAGGCTGCCATGGCTCACTCATCGCTCTGTCTGAGAGGGACAAGGCAAGTCAGATACAGCACAGACTAAGGAGAATGCCCACAGGAACGCACTCTAGAAGCAAAATTTCTAAAAAGAAGGGGCCTGGGGAAAGGGAAAAGCCTTGCCTTCTAGTGGGGGGAAGCAAGCCTCAGAGATGGTGGCTTCAGCCTTCAATGTAGACGGTGGGCACTGGCCAGCAGGGCTGAGCATTTGAAGGAAGTAGTTGTCTTTGATGTCTTTCCAAGGTTTCCTTGCCAGGCTGCTTCTCCCTCTTCAGTCTCTTAGGTCATCCCCTGACCATGCTGGACTTCTCACCCAGGGCATCTCTCTCAAGAGTGTCCCCATCTAACCAATCCTTGGCTCTGGGCTCTGGACTTCTATCCTCTAAGTGCTTCCCCAAGATAATTCATTTTTTCTCTCTTTCTTAGTTTTTCAGTTAAATGTTATCATGGCAGATACCTCATAAACTCGTTTCTGATAAGGGAATAATAGCAGATCCAATATGGCCTTTTTTCCATGTGCATTTTAATAAGATGGAGTTTCTTAATAGTTTAAAGTAATAAATCTCTTATTGTGAAATGTTGGCATGAGTTCCAGGTAAAGAGAAATAGTTCGGGTATTTATAGGTACAATGGGCTTGCCAGATGAGCAGGAGATATGCCCACTTGCCCAACGGTGCAGAGCAGGTCTGCTGCCTAGTTTTCCTGTTGTTTAGGTCTAAGATAGGTCTTCATTAGAGTCTGTTCATCTCACCCCAAGTCAAGAAATAATGGTTTAAAACAACATCTGATTTCCAAATAACTCAATTAAGAATGAGCAAAGGACTTGAATAGACATTTCTCGGAAGAAAACATACAAATAGCCAACAAACATATGAAAAGATGCTCAACATCACTAATCATTAGGGAAATGCATATCAAAACCACAATGAGATAACACCTCACACCTGTTAGGGTGGCCATTATCAAAAACAATAATAACAAGCATTGGTGAGGATGTGGAAAAATTAGAACCCCTGCACACTGTTGGTGGAAATGTAAAATGATGCAGCTACTGTGAAAAACAGTAAGTTTTTCAAAAAACTAAAAATAGACCTGCTATATGATCCAGCAATCCTACTTCAGGGTATTTATGAAAAAGAAATTGAAATCAGGATCTCTAAGAGGTATTTGTACTCCCATGTTCACTGCACATTATTCACAATAGCCAAGATGCAGAAGCAACCTAAATGTCCATCAACGAATGAGCAGATAAAGAAAATGTAGTATATACATACAGTGGAATGTTATTCAGCCTTAAAAAAGAAGGAAATCCTGGCCTTTGCAACAACATGGATGAGCCTTGAGATTATGTTAAGCGAAATAAGCCAGTCACAGAAGGACAAATACTGCACGATTCCATTTACATGCAGTAGCTAAAGTAGTCAAACTCATAGAAGCAGAAAGTAGAATGGTGGTTGCTCAGGGCTGGGGAAAGGGGAAAAGGGGGGGTTGCTATTCAATGGATATAAAGTTTTGCATGTCATGAAAGATGAAAAATTTCTAGAGAACTGCTGTACAAACTTGTACGTAGTTAATGATGCTATATTGTTCAAGTATACTTAAAAATGTGGTAAGAGGATAGAGTTCATGTTATGTTTTTTTAAACTCCAATAAATAATGATAATAATAAAACAGCAGATGTTCTTTCAAAAACGCAAGAAAGGTAGGACACAGGGATGTCATGGGATATATTTTATTTAACTTGAACACTCTAGACTTTTATAAGCCAAAAGATTTAAGCCACTGACTGCCATCCCTGAACAATGAAAGACTTCCCCCCTGCAAGACAATCTTAATAGTGGCAGCTGGCCTTGAAGGCAAGGTCACCAAAGGCTTTTGATTATTTCTAAGAAAATTAATCCAATTAAGCCATGGAGATGACAAGTTATTTTATATCAATACTGTTAGCATTTTGTGTCACACTTTAGGATACAGTCATGCTCATCGTACACCTAGGATGTAGGACTTGGATTTGTAAGGGCAGAGGTCTTATCTTAGAAAGGATTTGTGTACATCCTGTCCTGGCTAACAAACCTGCATTTCACTACTGTTCTAGCACATCCAGATCTGAACCAGAAGCTATTCCAAGTCTGGAAAAACTGATGGTTTATTAAATATGTGTTTTTATTGAAGATGGATCAAGAATTGAGGGCAAATATGAACATTTAATGAGAGAGGTTTACTATTCACAAGGAATAAGGGGAGCACTGAGTAAGACATGGTCATTCCTTTTTTAAATTCATTTTGATCATACAAGTATGGCATATTTTCTGTAAATAAAATTTAAATTACAGATAAAAAACAAAAAAACTCAAAACTTGCTTCATGTCAGCAACTAGAGGAAAACCGTGTGTGAGTATAGAGCTTTCCAGACTATTCCCTGTATCTGTCTCTCACTCTTGCTCTTGCTCAGGATGGTACACACTGTTGTATAATCTAATTCTCTCATTCAAGAAAATGAAGATCTTTACATGCCTGTGAATATAAAACAATTTTTATGGCAATACAACAATTTAGTTAATCCCCTCATCATTAAACAACTATGTATTTTGAATTTTTGCCACCAATAACAACATATATTTAAATTTGTGTACATATATATTTATATATGTATATATATACATAAGCCTAATATATACACACACACATATATATTGCTTATCAGAATATTTCTTTAGATAAATCCCCCAATGCAGAATCACTATTTCCAACAATTTGCAAATTTTTAAAGGAAACTTTTCTATATGTAGTGCCATATTTCTCCCTAGGATGTCTAATTTATACTACTTTCAGAATAAATGAGTGTCCAAAGACAGCTGTTTTAAAAAATAATCAGACTAGTTTGTAAATGTCTGTTTACTTTTCTGTCTTCACTTGTGAAGTATAAGCTCCTGTAGGACAGGGAGAACACCTAGACACTATAACATCCCTAGTACCTACCACATGCCTAACTAACCCTGAGTATTCCTAGTATTTCTAATTTTATACATTTTTGTTAAGAGCACCAAACTGTATATACTTCAGACCTACAGAACCTGGAATTCTCCTGCTAATGATTAGTAAGCTCTTTCTATTTGCCAGGTACTGTTCTGTGTATTTTGTGAGTATGAATTCATTTTATCCTCACACAAACCTTACGAAGTTACTACAGTTATCATCACCAAGCTATAAATGAGTTGACTGAGGCTACAGAAAAGTAATTTACCCAAGGTCCCATGTCTAATATGCTGTGGATCTGGAATTTGAACCCAGGCAGCTGACCTCCAGAATCCTTGATCGTTAACCACTTTGATTTCTTCTAAATTGCACAGGTACCAACCTCTGCATTGCCGCAGTCATGAGTCAAATAGCTAACTTCTTTCACTTAGTGATAACAAATCACCCCCAAACTTAGTGATTTTATAATCACTAAGTGAAATAACAATCATTTTTTTATCTCTCAGTATCTGTGGGTTAGAATTTGTTTCAGGCCTGGGTGTTCCTGGCTCAGGGTCTCTCCCAAGGTTGCAGTCAGATGGTGGCTGGAGCTAGAAATACAATGGGCTTGTACAGCTGGGGGCTGGCTGAGCATCTTTTTTTCTCTATTTGTGTGGTCATGAGGTCACTCAATAGGGTCTCTCTACATATGCTAGTTGTGCTTCCTCACATCATGGCAGCCTCAGCAGTCAGATAACTTACATGGTGGTTGAAGACTTTTTAAGTGAGTGTTCCAACAAACAAAGTAGAAGCCTTTTATGACCCAGCCTCAGAAGTCACATAGTGTCACTTCTGCCATATTTTATTGATCAAAAATCACAAAGCACCTTCAGTTTCAAGAGGGCCATTGACTCCACCTCTCAATAGAAATATCAAAGTTGCATTGTAAAATAACATGCAGGATGGGAGATCTTGTTGCTGCCCTCTTTGAAAAATACAATCTGCCACCTAACAAAAAATTTGACCATAATGCATACTTTAAAAGTCATGTTTCATATAGAGATGGTAATGTGCGTGCTGATTCATTCTTGTTTGTCAGCAACCCATCCTTGATTGATAGAATATACTTATAAAATGGCACATTGGCAGTGTATATTTGTAGAATGATGGTACAGATTGTGGCTCTGGAACAAAATGAACTAACTAGCCTATAGTCAGTTGAGCCTGAGGCCCTGGCCTCAACGTGCAGGATTTTCAAGTTGTCTGCAGAATTCCAACACTTTTTCCGCTTCTAAACAATTTTCCTTTTTGCAGAACTGTTTTTCATTACGCACGTAAATTAGATTACACATTGCTGACTGTGGTAGAGCTGTGGTTTCTCTATGGGGCCACCAATATCCAGTCAAGAGCTTGCCTGTGGCAGCAGGCCAGCAATAAGGAGCTGAGAGCAAAAGAGCAGAGGAACCCTGACCTCTTCCCCATGCAGTGATGCCCACTGCAGTAGCCTGTCCACTTGCAGCTGCGATTTCATTTACTGAACAAGGCCGATTTAAGAAGACATTTGGAAGACTGGCGATGACTGCTAGACGTTTCAATCCTATTTACTTTGTGGCTGTGAGTAAAAAAGGTAAAGGTCTCCAGAAGGGAAACCAGCTTGGAGTGATTAAGTCACTCCTTTGTGGCCTTGGGGGTGGCGGGTTTCTTACTGTTTGTTTGTTTTATAAAGCTTGCCATTGATTTCAAACTATTGGAGTCCGAGGATGCTGCATTTCTGGGTAGGTTAGCAGCTCCAGTTGACAAGTCGCCACTGCCTCTGTGCTAAATGGTCCCACGTGGCAACAACTCCAGCATCTGACTTAACCACGATCAGTGTCACAGAAGGGCTTGGGCCTGGCCCATTTTATGTGAAAGCGTAGCTATGAATCCAAAGGGAAACTGTGGCCAACAACAACAGTCCAGAGCAGCCACAGCACAGCTAGAAAGAAAAGTTTTCTAGCCCCAAGCCAAGTTCCAAAGTTTGTGAAACCCCAAAGTGAAACAACAGAGACTAAGATTCTTCCCCCTCTTCCTCAGCAGGAGGATCATTAAATCAGGGGTTCCATTAAATAACTGGATTTAATACTTCAAATGAAGACTTGGTTTCATTTTAAATCATAACTGGCCTGGTCCAGACTCCCCTTAGGTAATTTTCTGAGTGCTGGAGTCTGAACTGCCATTCTGTCCTTGAGGGCACTCACCATCAGCTTGTACACGTTTAGTTTTAAGTTGTTAACTTTTGTAACGTGGTCTGAATTTTCTAAGGGGGAAAAAGAGAGCAGAACATTCCTTCAACTATTTTCTGTTAAGTTAAAACATTGCTTCACCTCACTAGACGGTTGAACATTCCAAATTCCTGATTTTACAACATTACTGAAGAGGATTCTTTGCCACAGGGGTAACAGAGCCTTGTTCCCCGTCTTTATTTCTAGGTGTTTGCAAACATTGTTGACTAACCTCACCTGGACTTCTTCTCACTGAGCAGGTCCAGACAAGGAAGGCTGGAGTTAGGGCACACGGCACCTCAGAGTTACGGCCATCAGGAGACATTTCTTTTTCGCTCGTGGTAATTGGATAGTTCATCGCATATCCAAGCCTTTCCAGGCTTGTGAGAGTGTGGCTTTTCTCATTTGAATTAATCCGTTAATCCACTTATGGCATTCTAGCCACAAGTCAAACAGCCTGGACATACTGAATTACAGACAAACACCATACATAAAATTATTTCACAGTTTACCCCAGAACATTATAATGGACAGTCTGAACAGGACAGTGTCAAAGCAAGAGAGGAAGCATTGAGTCATTTCTATGTACTTGTCAGTGGGAGAGATACAGAGATATGTATATCTTAGCCTTTTCTGAATGAAAAAGAAGTTAATTCCATCCTGCGAAATGTTCTTGATTTGTCAGCCTTGAGAGGCTGAATTATCTGAGTCTTTATGTATGCACACCGAAAGTTCACTGCCAAACGCAGCGTGCGACCTCTTCACCTTCATGGGAGGCCCTGAGTAACCCCCCATTGATTGTGGTGGTCACTTCTGCAGAGAGAAATAATAGTTAGTATCTGAAATCTTAGCTCCTCTTCACAAACTATCAAGTAAGAATAAACTTCTGAGATGAACCTAAAGACTGAGTCGAGAATCTCTAGTTTGCTTCCCAGAGGGATGATCACTCACACTTCCTGAATGCAGTGGTGTCTGAGGATTTAATTTAGTTCTTTGATTGTAAGACCTCCCAGAAACTCTAAATGTCTCTGTGCCTAGAAAGGGTTAATTTGAAAACCTGCAACTCATAAAGGCTATGGGTGGTGGGGCGAGTTATAGGCCCCTCAGCAATTTTTCTATACATTTCCGTGGTTAGGTAGGAGTTAACCCTCACCTTCCATGAATAAGACTTTTCATGCTCACCCTTTCTTTTACACATGTTATGAGACAGGCAGGTCAAACAAGTTCTTCCCAGCAAGTGATGATGTGGTGATAGTCTCAAAAAATGTTAAGAAAAAGCTTAAATCCAACACAAAGCCTGCTTCATTTGTGAGTCAAAGGTGAATTGTGGGTTAAGTATTCCTTTGCCATTTCTTAGAGGACAACTAAAAATGAAGGGCTAAAATCATTGAAAATGTCTAATGATTTACTATGAGAGCAAGTGTGAAATGCATGTGCTAATAAATCTTACTCCAGCTATATTTCCTACCTGAGCTATGCTAGTCAGCTTTTTAAGCCTGAATTTTAAAAACTTTAAAAAAAAGAAAAAAGAGCCGTCTTCTCAAAATTTGCTTATATTTCTGTTAAGAAAATGTATATTTATTTCTTAAAGTAATATCATTACTAGAAATCTACCTCTTTCCCTTTGACAGTAAAACAGAGCGCTTATCTTCATATTTTCATAATGAAAACTCCCCAAGCTCAGGCTACTCTGGCAGATTTACAACCTTTGAGCAGGAGAACTGACAGGCATTTTAATAAGAAAGGAGATATGATGTCTTTAATGTACAGTGATGTCACTTCTAACAAGGTAGAAGCAGCTTTCTGCAGTGCAATCACCATAACAAGTCAGACCTGGCTGCTGCAGAAGAGACCTTTTAACCTAGAGAAAGGTCACATATAATACAGAAAAGAAGGGACTCTCTTGACTCAGGTGGAAGTGCACAGTGTGAAGCTGTGGTCACAAGCCTAGTGTGGATGTGCATTAGCTACAGGAAGTTGAAGCTAGGAACTGTCTAGACAGAGCTGACCTTGAGATGGGGAAAGGTAAGGCATGGTACTGAAAGGGTAATGAAAATCCTCCAGGGAGTGTTCAAATGAAAGCCGGATGGCCTGTTGACCATCTTCTTTCTCTCCTTTATCCCACCCTGACTAGGTCTCATAACTTGAAAGTGATATTGACAGCCATGCTGTCATTAGCAGAGTGCTTGATTATTGTGCCAGAAGAAATGACAGTGAGCAAATGCCAGGAACCTGCAGTCTTTCATTTGCATATGAGGACTTGAAGGTTTAGCATTTTGTGTGGAAAATATTGGTTCTAGTTTTGAAAAGCACTTTAAATTCTCAGAGGCTGATATTCAAATGTCCTTGTCCTAAGCTCCTAATTAAAATTGCTACCCACTCCTGACTGAGCAGGAAGGATTTTTATCAAATAGTCTGAGAACTGCTACACTTCTAAGTCTCGAGTACCTGGGAAAGGCAGGAGAGGGCCTCAGAAGGCCATTTCCCATGAAATCCCAGGGGTACCTTCCACTACGTCAGAGAATGGGGCTGCGTTGTGGTTCTCAAAGAAAACCTGCTACTCAAAAATTGGTAGGTTCTTGCTATTCAAATAAACTTTCATTCATTAAGCAAAACTTTTGGAAGTACTAGGGTTAACTTAAGTTAGAAGGTTTTGCCAGCTCAGAGGATAGCCAAGCACTTAAAATTTGCCAGCACAATTAAATGTACTTCTCTTTAATTAAACGTAGGCACATTCAGCCATCTACACACTCAAAATTAAGTATTAAAGATTTATTGTGTAAAGGAGCCAAACAGCAAAGGCAAGGGTCAGAATTGACCGATATCACAAAGGACCATAATTTTTAATATGTTGTTATCTAATTATTTTTAATGCAGTGAGACAGTGTTTATGAGCTTGGGCTGGCAGTTCTGGGCTATGTTCTATCTCTGCCACTTGCAGGTTACATGACTCGGAAAAGTTACCTAATTTCTTCAGGCCTCGGTTTCACCATATGTAAAATGGGAGTAAGTATTTTACTTACCTCACATGATTTCTGTAAGAATTAACTAAGCTAATAAGTGGAAACCATTTACCTTCCTACGTAAAGAATGCTTAAGCCCTTGGTAACTATTAGCCCCTATTACTACTACTATTATTAAAAACAGATAAATATCATATTAGCCATGTGTCTTACATTATAATCTCATTTGCAATACTCCAGATTATATAATATACCTTATTCACAATAGGTATACAGTTTGTAAGAGAAATTATTTTTATTTCATGACTGCTCAAAGGATTATACTTCAAGCTCTAAAAAACATATGGCCCTAGGACCACGGGCTAGTCAGCCTTGCCTGATGAATTTGATGTAAGAGTGGATACAAAGCTGTATTCATATCTTAATGATGACTACCACCCTTTATGCCTGTCCTCCCACCCTTCACGCTACTCTAACCCAGTGGCTCTCAAATTTTCATGAGCATAAGAAAATCAGGGAAGGTTATTATAACTTCAGAGGCCCTGGTTTGGGTAAATTTGGATGGAGGCCCAGGCATCTGTAATTTTAACAGATACCTCAGTTGATTCTGATGCAGGTGATACATACAGACTCTAATGGTCCACAGGAGTCCAAATGATGCCTGCCTCCACCGTGTCAAGAATGAGAGGATGAACCTTTGGAGGAACATGTAGTTTCTTTTCTCTTTCTTAGTGAGACTTGGATTGCCTTCTGCTTAGGATGTACCTTTAGACCTGGAGGATTGAAGTGGGCCAAGTTTGGACCAAGGGAAAATAAACAAGGCTATTTCTTAGGTCATCTCTTTTCTAGGTTCTGAGGAAAAGAGATAAAGGGTTTCTTGATGTTTCCCTGGAGTAAGAGAGGAGACAAGGACACGGCCAGAATTTTGGCACAATATTCATGACTGTGCACATGGCTGGAGCATCCTTTGTTGTTGTCTCTTGAGTTCTAAGTGTAATGATAAGTGGTAGGAGGATTTCAGATTTGGTGGAGGTATGGGAACCAAACAATAGCCTTGGGACATAGGTGGCAAGATCACAATATACTATAGTGGCTCTCAAACTTTGTCCATGGTCCACTTAGAGCCTAAGACCTCATGGCCCAAATATTGTACCAGTTCTTACCTTTCAGTTTTTCTGTTTTTTCATCATCTGCATATATTTATATATGTATAGAAAAAATTTTGCAGCATTGCATGGCATGGTAGATGGCCTTATAAGTAAAATATTTAATCAAAACTTTTATAAAAATTTTAGTGTATAAATGACAAGCAAAAGAAAAGTCTCACCCTTCAGTTTCCAGTCTGGCATGTAAGGAGCTTAAAAATCATAATTCCTATCCATACAACAAGAAAAATGCTGAACAAATTGAAAATCAACAACTCTTCTTAGAGAATTGAAGTCACAGGGCAAACTGATGCCCCAAAAGTTGGAGAGACAGATAAGCAGATACAGAGAATCACAGTTTACTGGAGCAGGAATCCAGAAGCAGAAGCTTCCACAGGAAACAGTACTGGGGTTGGAAAATCTAAATTATAATTGACAAATTGATGGAGGCTCAGTGTGGAGAGCTTGAGAGTCAAAAATGCCAGGTGAGCCCAATATTAGAGGACTTCCACACTTTCATGAGTTTTACCTCCAGCTCCTCAAGTGAAGATTAGAAAAAAATCTCCTGTGCTTCCTGCAGCAGAAGGGGAAATATAGCCATTTTGAGATAGCCCAGAGTTCTGTTCTCCTTAACAAAAACATCTGATTTCCAAGAGCCTAACCAAAGTGGATTTTACCAGAGTCTAACTGACTAGGGGAAAGGGGAATACTCAACTTCAGCGCCCTCTAGCCTTCCTGTCTCATTTAAGAGGGAGAAAAAAACTGAGAAGAACCTGGGAAGGTCACAGCCCAGAAGCATAGGCTCACTAAAATACTGAGACCTAATTACAGAACCGTAGAATGCTTCTTTCTCCACATCTTACCAACACATCAATAAAGCTCCTGTAAAATAACAGCGTATTACAACTGAAATAAATGCACTTCCCAAACTTTATTTAAGAAGAAATCTCTAGGGGAGACAAAAACAAAGCCACCAGAGAAAATTTTAGCCTTTGATACCCACAGCTACATCAAACAGTAAACAATGTCTAACTCATGGCCAGATAAACATAAAATCTTACACTAAAGGCCTATTTACTTCAGTTCCTTTTACCTAGTCCATCATATCTTGCTTTCAACAAAAGCTTACAAGGCATACTAAAAGACAAAAAAAAAAAAAAAAAAAAAAAGTTCGAAGAGATAAAGCAAGCATCTGAACCAGACTTAGATATGGCAGAAAGTTTGGAATTATCAGACCAGGCATTTAAACGAATTATGCTTAATATGTTAAGGGCTCTCATGGAAAAAGTGGACAACATTCAAGAACAGGTGAGTAATGTAAGCAGAGAGATACAAATTCTAAGAAAGATTCAAAAGGAAACACTATAAATCAAAACCACTGTGACAGGCATGGAGAATGCCTTTGAAAGGCTGAGCAATAGACTAGGTACAGCCAAGGAAAGAGTCAATAAACTTGAAGATATGTCAGTAGAAACTTCCAAAACCAAAATACAGGAAAAAATAATTTTAAAATGGAACAGAATATCCAAGAACTGTGGGACAATTACAAAAAGGGTAAATGACAAGCTTTAGTAACCATGGAAGGAGACTCAATTCCCCTGACATAATGTGCCCTTGAGGCAACGTGTAACAGAACAGCTCCTGGGCTGTCCTAGCCCCTTTCTCACTTTTCCCAGTGGGAGGAGAAATAACTTATTGGGGTTAAATTTGGAAAGACTTTAGTATCTTTCATAATACCACTTCTCTGTCCTACAGTTCTCCTCTACCATGAAAAAAATGGCCTGTCTCAGTTGACAATACCATATTTTTCTACTTCTGCCTTTCGCTGGGTGGGTAAATCTTATTCTGGTAAAAATATTAAGAAACCTATTGTTGTCACACATTGTTTTAGCATAAGTTTCCTAGAAAAAAGAACCTGAGATGAAGCTTCCATGGTTAATTTTATGGGGAAGGGGTGTAATTGCGGGGTAACTGGAGTGAAGGAAAACATACATGAAGAAGGAAAGGAAGGAAAATGAATATAAAGTGGTATATTCCCAGGCAGCCACAGCTTTACAAAAACAAAAAAGCAAAAACACAGCCAGTTACCTTGTCTCGTGTGATGGATCCATACAAGCTGTGTGGAACCACCATCTCAGAAAGTCCTTTGGTGGGTAGAAGGAAGAAGAATTAGTTACTAGTTCACCTCCTCCACTCCCCAAATTCTGTATACTGTCTCTCACTGGTCAAAGTTTGTCTCACAAAGCATTTACTCCCTTACATTTCTGGATTGCATGACCTGCCCTTCCAGGCAGATGATGAGCAAGTCAGATTCTATATCCTCTGGCTAAGAAGAGCCGGATCATCAGTGGGTCCCATTGGTTTGGTCCTAGGTACCAAAGCTGCTGTGGCTTTCTTCATGGCACTCATGATGGCTACAGTGTCAGAGCTTGTCTCTCACTTTGCAAAATCCCAACCCCTGGGGATGTTAGACTAAGAGTGATCAAGTTTACCCCCCAAGACAGACAGCCATGGGCTCATTCCAGACACATTTGAAGGACACTTCCAGGGTGTAGTAGCAACCCTAGATTCTCTTGGTAATCAGTGGGGATTATACCAGCCAGTATAGCTCCCCATCTACCCCTTTCTTGCCTGCTCTTCCACTAGCATGAGAAACCCAAAGTGGCCAGAAGGTAGTTGCAGCTTCTAGTTTAGTAGAACATTCACTGTTTTCTCTAAATCAGGACCCCACTTTCCTGGAACCGGGACCTCTAACCCAGGAGAATCTAGGTTTGCAGAGAGTGAGGGGCCAATCCTGTCTTTTTTTTTTTACCCTGTTGGAGAGAAAGGGATTCCTACACTGGACACATAAAAGTGAGAGCAGTGTATTAGTTACATATACTCACAGCCTGGGGAAGGAGGACCCCACACTACATGCAGGGCCACATGGGGCTGTACTCGGGAACAGAGTGAACAACCAGACTATTGAAGGCCAAACTCTGTGAACCAAGCCCAAATCCTTTCTTCCTCCATCAGCTGGTTGTAACCCCCTCCCCATGAGGTCATAAATATGAGTGAATAGAGAGCCATTGGTGTAACAGAAGTAAGTGACATGAGATTTGGATCACCTGCATAAATAATTTTTTGGTACCTTCTGGATTAACTTGAGCCTAGTCCTGAATAGAACATTTCTATCAAATAACATTTCTGCCCAACTTCGTGACTCATGAATCTGATAATACTGAGCTCACCACAGAGAAATATTCTCAAGTAAAATACCAGCTGCTTCCAAAATCCAAAGAGAGCCAAAATGCACTATACCTCTTTCTTAGTGGTAGGAAGTACAAGAGACAACCATTTTTCCTTTACCATAGAAGGGTTGTCCTCATGTGCTTTAGGCGATTTGACAGGTGATTTGACCCTAAATTTTTCAACAATGTGGACATCCTGAATTTCTGTGAAATTAATCTCCCACCCTCTGACATGCATGTGATTTACTGGGTACCTAGGACTCTTGAAACCTCCTGCTGATCATGTCTGAATAGCATACTCTTATTGATATTGTGGTCCAGCATGATGTTCTATGCAATGTAAAGATAGTCATAGTCCCTGTGAGTATATTATGACAGAGAAGGAACAGTGAATATGTCCTCACTGCTTGTCTTAGTCCATTTGGGCAGCAAGAACAAAAATACTATAGACGTGGTGGCTTAAACAACAGAAATGTAATGTATTTCTCAAAGTTCCAGAGGCTGGGAAGTCCAAGATCAAGGTGCCAAAAGATTCAGTTCCTTGTGAGGGCCCACTTCCTGGTTTGCAGATGGGTGCCTTCTTGTTGTGTCCTCACATAGTGGACAGAGAGATCATCTCTCTCATGTCTCTTCTTATTAGGGCATTAATCACATTCATGAGGCCCTCACCCTCAAGAACCTCCCAAAGGCCCCATTTTCAGATACTATCACACTGACGATTTAGGCATCAACACCTGAATTTCAGGGGGACACAAAGATTCAGTCCATAACATCACTGCTGGGAGTGGTAACCTGCTGTGAGTCCCACGTGTCCCTGCACATTGTTGCTGGATGTGCCAAGAATGCAAGACCCTGATCACTCTTTACCCAGGTGAATTTTCAGGGTTGTGTTTACAGTGAGAAAATTTGAGGGATGAGGTGGCATATCCTACCAGGCAAAGAAGAGGCTTAGAATAAAAGCAGTAAATTCCCCACGCTCAGTTTTTCTCTCCTGTAATGCAACCCACAGAGTGAGTCGGCCTCCTCTTGGCCCGCCTGTGTCATCAACCTCTCTCCCCTCTGTGGGACTTTGGGTCATGGGAAACCAATACAAATGAATGTGAAGCTCTGGCTACTGCTTTTGCTGTGAGTGATGAAGTCCTTTGTTATCTGACCCAGGAGTCTTATTATGTCTTCTGCCAACATCCATGAAACTGTGGCAGGGCAACTCGTTAGCTTACAAGTAGGGTGAAACCTCAAATCTTGCATAGCTCTTGACAGCCGCATAAAGGCAAGCTGCTTCTTTTCTTCCCTGCAAATAGCTATTGAGAAGAAAATCTTTGCCAAATCAATAGCTCTATCTCAAGTGTTAGGGGCTTAGTAGCCATAGTAAAGTTACCACATGTGGCACAGTAGTTCTGATTAGGTCTATCTGTTCATTAAGTTTGCGGTAATTCGCTGTCAACCTCTATGATCCATCTGATTTTTGCAGAAGCCAGAGAGTTGAGTCCAAGAATATTATGAGAATCCCTCCATCTTTGATGATGGTGTCAATCTCTGTAATTCTTCAAGAATTAAGGTATTACTCTTGCAATTGGCAAGAAATGAGGCAGTTTCAGGGGCTTACACATGGCCTGTGGTTCTCAATTAGGGGTGAGTAAGCCCTCCTAAGGGACATTTGGCTATGTCTAGAAACACTTTTGGTTGCTATGACTATAGGGTATTACTGGGACCTACCAGGCGGATGCCAGGGATACTATTAAATATCCTACAATGCTGAGGACACCCTCACAGCAAAGAATCATCTGGTTCAAAATGTCAATAGTGCTGAGGTTGAGAAAACTTGCACTTAGCCCTTCCTACCACAATGACCCTTACTCCACAGACAGGTAATCAATTTGACGGTCTGCCAGAAGCTGAGTATATCTATCTCCATCACACATTTGGGAACCGAGAAATAATCACAAAGTGGGTATCCAAAACCACTAAACCCAGCAGTAGATAGACATGGTCTCCATAAACCTCTGTTCTAACCAAAGTATTGTGATGGCATTTCAGGCCTCTTGATATCAGTATCATCTCATACACTGTAGCTAATAGTCCTTGAAAAGTCTAGGTTTTCTCTTTCCCTAGTATATAGTTACCCTGGAAAATTGCTTCAGTTCCCTCTGGGGAAGGATCAGAAAAATATTTACTATATATACTTGGAGTGGTATTATAGGGGCCTTCCTCAAGGGGATCCAGAATCTCCTTCAATCAATGCTCTTGGAGTTTGTTAACTGACTTAGATCTAGAAACTCAATGATGGGGTGAAATTTTCTATCGTAGAAGGCAATGACAGCCTTCTATTCAACATCTCTTGATTTTAAGTTATACAAATCTATCACCCTAGTCAGTTTCCCATTGCTATGTATCCTTGAAAGTAGGCACCCTCATTCATACTGGGGCCCTGCTGCTCATAATGGTAATTAGGTCTGTCTTTCTTCTGATTGTTAAAGACTGCCACCTGGTCTTTGATAGTCCAGATTCCTTTTGCCATCATGAATGAAAGAGCAACCCAATTCCACAGCACATCTCCCACTGTAAACCCTGGCCTACAGAGGACAGCCACCACTGAGCTTGTCATAGAGGCTGGTGCCCCATCCTGTACCCCACCCCCATTTCCCCATGATATTCCCTATTGCCTCATGAAGGGAGTCCTTATAGGAGACATAGTCAGGTGGCACGTCTCACAGAGTGAATCCATTCTCACACGCACACCTCCTTGAGACTTCTGCTTCCTTTCTCAAAACTATGTCAAGAAAGTTATAATATCTCTACGTCATTTACTTTAGGCCCTTGTGGTGCCTAGGCTTGAAAGTGCCATCACCACAGCATGTAAGGGCCAGATCCAGGTGTCCTTGCCAGAACACCAAATCCTGATTCACAATAAGTGTCTCATATCAATTCATTCTCACCTATCCAACCCCTTTCTGCCTCCTACAGTCTAAAACCCTCAAGATCCACTCCCGTGGGTATTCCCACAGTTACTGCCAGCACATTTCATCTGGGTCAACATTTCCTTTGGCAACTTGGCTATTCCCGCCCCCGCCCCCCAGCAGGGCTTGTACATTCTCCTGTGTATTTGCCTGGAGGCAGTGAGGAGAGGATAGAGTGGGTTTTGAGAAAAACATTAGTACAAGTGTCATTTTGGGAGGCACCTGCTTTGTGTGAGTTCATTGCATGCTCTCCAGCAAGGGGTGATTCTTCCTGACAAGGGGAAACTGGTTCTGCCAGCCAGGAAGATCCAGGCTTGTCCACGCAAATGTCCCCATCCCAGGTCTCCATTTCCCACTCTTTCCCTTTCAAGACCCTGACTTGGACGTAGGAGACTCGTTGAGGCTGCACATATAGTTTTCTTTACAGCTCTGCCACCCTTGTCATCACATCCTGAACCAACTTTAAGTACAACAGGAGATGAGGGCCTCTTTCAAAGCTGCTGTAGAGGGCCTCTGGCTTTCAGAGATGACTTAGGTTGATAACCAGAGGCCCTTAGCTTTATTTTTTAGCAAGGCCTCAAATGCCTCAAAAGTAGGCATGCCTACACTGCAACAGTCGCCCCTACTGATCGATAGCTCCATGATTTTCCCAAGTCTTGCCCTTCACCTATACTTCATCCCAGTTAACCACAGGGGAAAGAGTTAGCAATGGCGAAGCCACTTGTAGGGGCTATTACCATCCCACTTACCTGACTGCCTCCTCACAGATGGACTTCAAATCCAAAGTCCTACTTTGGGGGTCTCTTTTCTAGGACACTTCTTGTACTAACTTTCTTAGTAAACAAGGCCTGAGGCAAAGCTTGTGTGCTAATGCTTTATTTATTGGTAGTGTAATTCCAGGCTAGCCAGAGTCAAGGAAAAAGGGAAGTGAGGCAGGGAAGGAAAGACAGAAAATACAAGGTGGTCCATTACTGAGCTGGCCACAGCGTCATAGGAAAGCACAACCAGTAGCTTGATCATATGAGAAATAACTATACAGACTGTTATGAAACACCTTCTAAGAACACTCCATTGAGGAGAGTCTTCTGGTTTTCTATTGCTATGTAACATACTACCTGAGAACACAGTGGCTTCAAACAATGATTTTCTTTTGCCCTTGATTTTGTGAGTGAGGAATCCAGGAAGGGCTTGGCTAAGTGGGTCACCTGTGATCCACCTGGCACCAGTTATGGTGGCTGAGCTAGAGGATCCACTATCAAGATGGCTTCTTCACTCCCAGGCGGCACTTGGTCTAGAATGGTTGGTAGTTGATGTTGGCTCTTGGCTGGGAGCTCAGCTAGGACTGTTTGTTGCATGTGGACTCTCCATATGGATTGGGCTTATCTCAGCGCTGTGATTCCGTACCCAGAGAGAACCAGGCAGAAGCTGCAAGGCTTCTTATGACCTAGCCTCAGAAGTCTGTGAATATTACTTCCACCATGTTCTGTTAGTCAAGCAAGTCCCTAGGCCACTGTAGATCCAAAGGAAGGGGCAATTAGACCTCTCTATGGAAACAATAGTAAAGAATTTGCAGCCATCTTTAATCAACCACAGTCCACAGGCTGAGAAAGAGGGACAGACAGCAAGTACAGGTTGTTGTATTATTGAGCAGCCCAGAGTTTAACAAGAAAACATGGCCAGTTGTGTGGACATTTTGGTCTTCAAATAGGATGTTTGGAAAAACCAACTTGAAGTGTTCTATTGAGGGGAGGAGGAAAGAAGGATTTATCTACTACTTCCTCACTCCTACGTTGTCTCTTGTCTTTCACTGATCAAAGTTTGCCACATGAGGTGGTAACTCCCTACCTCACTGGGTTGAGTCAGCCTCGCTTCTTCCCAGGAAGCTGCTGGGGAGGCCGTATTCCGTGGTCCACTGCATGGCCCTTCCTCTGAGTCCAGAAGTAGGTGGGAGGATCCAGAGCCTCCAGCCTGGTTGGCAAAGCTGCTGTCGCTGTTGCAGTGGTAGGCATGTCGAGTCATGCTAGAGTCAGCTCTTACTCTGGGGAAGACCAAGATACCTAGTGGTGATAGAAATTGGTCCCGGTTAATGTAGATGACGGTGGCAGTGAGAATACAGTGGTGCTCTCCACTGAGAGCAGATGGGGCCAAATGAAGCTGGGGAGATCCTTAAATTGGGTCCAACACACACATCTAAACTTTGTCATTCAATCCAGCTTCATGAGTAATAAAGCAGATGTTTTATATTTATCTAAGGTCTCTCTTGATTGATTCAACTGTGTCTCTCTCAATTGGTTTCAGACTTGGAGGAGGTGGTTAGATAATTTTTGTTGCCTCTTGAGATCACCTACCCATGTCTATTTAGCCTGTCTAGATACTGTTCTAGAAGGCTGCCTATATGGTGTATCTATAGGTTCCCCTGTTTTCTAGCTTCCAGTTCAGTTAGCACTGGGAAAATAGAATAATTCAGTCAGGTCCCCTTGCCTTAGGTCAGGTTGGGGGTGGTGTGGCACATTCTTTGTAAGCAAATTGTGTGTGGGGGGGGTTAGGGCACATAGGTGGCGCCACCACCCAGCTGGCATTTTTTATTGCCTCGGGTATCCATCCTGCATGGCCATGTTCTCAAACCTACAGCTCCGAGGACCATTTTGCCAGTTACCTAGCTCATAGACCTGCATGTGAAGGTTTCGTGAGCCAGCTGGACAACAGGTTTGAGGGGTCATTGAGCTCTAGACCCAGCCCTAGCTCTACAGTTAGCCAATGGAATGTACTAAGAAGAGATCAGAGGATAAGATAAAGGTAAAGTTGCTAGGGCTGGCTGTGTCCCTTTAACAAAGACCACAGCTGCTATCAAGCAATCTTCTCCCACAGCAACTCTCTAATGGTTCCAGAGACTGCCTCCTTCCCTTGCCCTATCAGTTCTAGGAGCAGTGAGACAGCTCATTTCTGTTGCTAGCCCTGGGGTACTGCACCACCCTTGAAGGTCTTTTTTAACACAGCCCACAACTTTGTAGAGTCCTTTTAAAAAACTCTTTTTAATTACAATGAGTGTGCCTTCTGTTTCCTGTTGGGACCCTAACTATCAGAAGTGAGGACAGAAATACAATTGTCACCCTTAGGTCTCCAAAAGTAAGCCCTAGTTGTTTTTAGTAGATTACTAGCAAATGCTCTTTAGTCATATGTAAAAATAAAAGTTATATTAATGGTTCATTGTTCTCCTATAAGTAGAAAATAAAGGATCTCATTTTTTAATCAGTTTGAGGCTCATCAGGAGAGCCCGTGGGGCTCAACTAGACAATTGCCGGGGCTAGAGTGAAATGCCAATGGGATTCTCAGGGGAAATAGATGGAGCTCTCATTTCCTACCATCTGCCAGGGAAGAATTGGAAGTAAAAAGGTAATGAAAACAGCTAATTTACTCTTTTTGGGAAATTAGGCAAGTCCCAACATTGATTTTATTGAAGGCAAAAGGAACATTACTAAGTGGCAAGTATCCACAAATGCTTTTATCTGAATATAATTCAACCAACTATAACTCTAGAGCCAAGCAGTCCAACATGTAGCTACTAGCCACGTGTGGCTATTTAAATTTGAATTAATTAAAATCAAATAAAATTAGAAATTTAGCTTCTCAGTCACACTGGCCACATTGTAAATGCTCGATAGTTATATGTGGCTGCAGCTTTGGACGGCACAGATATAGGACATTTTCATCGTTGCAGACATTCTATTGGACAGCATTGCTCCTAAGAAAGAAAGCTCACCCCACATTTCTCTGTGTTTTATTTTCTTTAACTACCATGTTTATTGAAACTTCAGTACACTAAGTCATCAGATGCCAGAGAACTATATCGGGTGTGTTATGTCATGTGGAAAGATGAGAATTCTATATTGTGATCCTTTAGGAAAGACTTTATGATTTATCTTGGAAAGTTTTAAAGTATTCATTTTAAAATTTGTTAAATTTATTAAGCAAAATAATAAAATAAGAAGATATTTAACCTATTTGAATTAAATATGTATGCTTTTTTCTCTGATATTAGAATCAGCATTATAGGAGCTTAATTGGTTTTGAAATTCATGCTTGGGATAAAGATACAATCTTAAAAGCCATATATAATATAATCAAAATTATTTTTGTCCTAGCATATTGAAAGAGAAAGCACTTTTTAAATAAAAGCATGAAAACAAATAAGTAAAGGTATACCACCACCACCACCCCCGCTCCAAGTATGGTAAAGAAAAACTAACGTTAGATACTTAAACTTGGAATCTATTTGAAAACCATGGGAAATTAATTATTAAGCATCTCAGTCATAATAACACCACTTATGAAAAAAGGGGAAGAAAATATCCATGCCGAGTCGTTAAAATATCTAGGATTTTAGAATGGATTGGTATACCAATAAATAAAAATAAATAATAAGCTTAGCTTAAATGCAAATTATTTAAATTATTTTTGTATACACCTCAGTATATACCCTTTATATATTTTGAGATTAAAACAGTTTGCAATTTTACTTTTAAACTCTGAAATAGAGGAGCTAGGGTTTTCTTAGAAGGGCTGTCATCATGGTTAGGTTGTACTACCTTCTCCTGGAAAATATGTTAAATGCCAGACCACATGGGTGGGCACTGAAAGTACCCTATTGACTATTTAAAATTGACATGCTGTTTTGCTGGAAGAAAAGCAAAACTGAGGGACATGGAAAGGAGGTAAATTGAGGTCATCTTGGACAAAGTAGACTAAGGTTGGTCAGTCTAGTAGGCTGCCAAGATTTTTTAAGGGTTTTTAAGAATTTTTTTTTCTTATTACAAAATGATTCATATTCATCATAGACATGTTAGAAAATATAATTAAGCAGCTAGAAGACTATGAAAAAGATAAATTCGCCCTCCCTAGAGATAAGCTCTACTGATAGTTTAGGATATATTTTTCCAGGATTTTTGCTTTGTATAGAAAAATATTTTTAAGTTGAGATCATATATTAAATATTGTTCTAAAACCTGCTTTTTTATATGTATATTGCAACATCTTATATCATTAGAAATTTTTTAAATGACATTTTTAAAAAGAGCAGCCAGAATTTTTCCTAGTTTCCTGACATGTAGGCAAGTTCAACTTGGTTATGATGTTAAACATTCCATTTTCTAACTCAATCAAGAGCTTGATTCAGATTCCAGTGAATCATTACATAGTCAGCTCTCAATTTTCTGTGGTAAGAAAGAAATGACCAGAAAAACTAAACATCACCAAATGCCTTCTACTTTTATGTTCCCAAGCCTCACTCTAATTCTTTCAATGTTTTTTGAAATCCAAGAGACACATTCATATATCTAAAGGAAGGTAGAGAACTTTTCTTTATATCACTCAGGAAGAACTAAGAAAACTTTAGCTCCTAATCGTAAATTAAACATGGAATACCATCCAAGATGAGGGTTGTGGCTTTTTCTGTAGAAAAGGAGCCAC
This sequence comes from Cynocephalus volans, assembly GCF_027409185.1. NCBI lineage: Eukaryota > Metazoa > Chordata > Mammalia > Dermoptera > Cynocephalidae > Cynocephalus > Cynocephalus volans. Next base: position 128,921,923 of record NC_084468.1, on the reverse strand, counting down.
TCACTGGTGTTAAGCATGAGAGTAATATGGTCGTCTTGTTTTAGGACCATCCGTCTGGAAGCACGGAGGTCACTGGAGGCAACACAGTGGTGGGGAGACTATTGTAGATAAAGGAAAAATGCCTGAGGACTGAGGCAGGAGCAGTGCACATGAAGAGAGAGAGCAGAGAGATGTGTTCTGAAAAGGTAGACTCATAGGATCTAGGTAAGTAAACCAGTAAACGTGGAGTAATGAGGGGAGAGAAAGAGTCTCTGTTGTCTCCCAGGTCTTTTTCTTGGACAACTGAGGTATCAACTATGGAAGAAGATAGGGATTATAAGAGAAGAGGGACATAAGAGGAGACGCAGCTTTGGGCCAAGCAAAATGATGTCAGTTTTGATCATGTTAACTTTGAATTGCCGTGGGACATTGAAATGTAGTAGATTAAGCAGTTGGAAATACCATTCTGAAACTTAATCGAGGGGCTTGGGCTCAGAATATAGATTTAGGGCAATCTTTCCCAAAGGTGTTCTGCAGACTTCTGTTACTGCAGGACATCACGAAGCCTCTAATTTGGTGATGTGAACTGCAAAACTCCAAGAAGGAAAGGTGTATCACTGACTGGCACTTCTCAAACTTATTTGAACATGGAACCTATTACTCTTTGGGACATCATTTTGGAGACACTGGTGTGTTAGTGTCATTGAAGGCTGGACGTGGATGAGATCCCCAAAGAAATAATGTTAAGCAGGAAGAGAAAAGTGCTGAAGATGAAACTTTGGAGAACCAAATATGTCATGTCCAAAGAGTTTAAGGAGCACAGCATGTTCCTTATCTTAATTTTCTATCCTGATGAAAACTTTGCTATTGTTATACTTACCCAGAACAAATAAAATCATGTCTTAAGTTTTACAACTTACTTAGGTGTATTAGGTGCTTTTGACAGTTCTATCTCCATGTGCATATTTATAAAACTTCTTTTAGCTCTGAAAACTGTATCCCCATACTCAGACAAATGCTGAAGAATATGAACATTTAATAGATGTGTAAGAGCAGATGAGAGACTGCTGGGGAAGGGTCCAAAGAGCCAGGAAGGAGACCTCCTTAGATGCTGTGATGGCCAATTTTGTGTCAACTTGGCTAGGTTATAGTGCCCAAAACAGCTAGTCTAGATATTGCTATAAAGGTATTTTGTAGATGTGATTAACATTTAAAATTAATTGACTTTAAGTAAAGGAGATTACCCTTGATAATGTGGCTGGGCCTCGTCCAATCAATTGAAGGCCTTAAGAGCCTTTCTGAGGTTTCCTAAAGAAGGCTGAGGTTTCCTGAAGAAGAAGGAATTCTGCCTCAAGACTGCAACGTAGAAACTCTGCCTGAGTTTGCAGCCTTCTGGCCTGTCCTACAGACTTGACTTGCCAGCACCAGTGGTCCTGTGAGCCAATCTCTTAAAATTAAATCAATCCCTCTCTCTCTCTCTCTCTCTCTCTTTCTCTCTTTCTCTCTCTCTCCTTCCCTCCCTGACTGATGCAGCAGCTGATTGGGGACAATATTTCAAAGAGAAGGCTATGACCAGCACTGTCTACTGCCCTGGAGGGGTCAAATAAAACAAAGAGTAAAAGAAACACTATCAAATCTAATGGACTTTTAAAATCTTCCTCTAGTACTAACTTTTTTTTTTTTTTTGAGAATTTCAATTTTTGAGAAGCATTTCAAGCCAATATAATCACCTCCCCACTTTCATTGTTGTCATCCCTTGTTCACAGGGTTGCAAGGTGAAATGCTGTGCTCTACTCAGGTATGAGACCTTGACAGAATTTATTCTTCTTTGTAGTCCTGACTGAACCCAGTGGGGTCAAAGAATCTAACCCTAAATTTTTGTTGGCTCTATCTTCTCTGTCATCACCTGTAACGAATTAGATACAAAGTGTAATCATTGTCTCCTTCTTGACCAGTCTGTCCTGTGTTCTTTTTTCTTTTCTGTTCCCTTTGGAATCACTGTATCCAGACTTCACTTCACATCTAGTCTCAGGAGCTTTGAGACTAAGCAGAATTTGAGGATTGGGGCAGCAGAATGTGAACAGGAGAGATTGGGGAGCCCCCTGGGGAAGAACTGGTTTTAAAGTTAGACACATGGTGTGGTGCAGGGACAACTGTCAGGCTCGGAGGGAGGGAGTTCTTAGGGCAGTGTTGGTGACATTCTCCCTCCACAGCCCACTCCAGCATTACGCTTCTGCCCGAGTCCTCGGGAGAGACAGGGAGACGGAAACCACCTTTCCCACGATCTTTCTGAGACTCTGGAAATCCAAGGGAGACCGCAGCCTTGGGAATGCAGCAGAATAATGCACAGGGGGGTAAGAAGGATTCTGTCCACTTTATTACAGAACATGGAAACTCAGCTTTTGTGGAATTCAAGTAGAGGTGTGCTAGAAAATATTTAACAACAAGCTTGCTGGAAAAAATAAAATAAAGGCCCCAATTTGTAGAACTTGCTGGTTTTCGTGATGTGAACATTCCCACCATGGCTACTTTCAAGCTACCAATGTGACGTCAGAGCTGGGAAGAGATGGACGGTAGCACATCCTCGTGTAATACTTTCACTATACAGACTCAATAGATGTAAATAACCTTAAGAACATAGATCATAGTAAAATAATTACAGAGTGATAAATTTTGAGTATTGATTGCTATTGTTTTTAATATAATTTATTTAATTGCCAGTTTAGATAAGTTAGTTTTTAATAATGCCCGTGCTTAGCAACCACGGGCAAAATTCCTGAGTATGTAACAATCAGCTGTTGGCAGCCTATCCACATGGGCTCCAGCACACCACTGACTCTGGGCTGAAGGGCACTTGGGGCATCAGGGTCCTGGGGCATCAGCAGCACCTACAGCTGTGGCTCTGACAACCCCCAATGCACAAGGTTTGCGGCAGCTAATGCTTACTGAGTTTAACCAAAAAGACTCCTTAGCAAGTCAGCTGCAACAAGTCTGCGATTTTCATTTCTGTGAATGAGGGCTTCATTATACCTCTAGTCTATGTCAGAACATAACAGCAGAGACTCTAGGAAGTTTCTTGCATTTCATCAGCAACTCCTCCTTCCTGCCATCTTTCTTTTATTTTAATGCCTTTACTTGCCAAAAAATGCCTAGTGAACTTTGTTCATGTCTCCCAAATTCCTTGGCTGTAGTTTGCTTTGTTTTTATACCTACCCTTCTTATTTTTCCAAAATGAAGTTTTTATTTTTGTATTTTTTCCATATTAAAAAAGTAATCATGCTTTTATTCCAGAGAAAAAAATGCAAACATATAGTGAAATGAAAAGGATATAAAGAAAACTACCCACTGAAGGGAAAACCACTATTAACTTTATTACCTTTGTTTGCCTGTGCTCAGATAGCTCCAGGGTGCTTATCTGAACTTACCTCCCTATTGAAAAAACTCACTCCACCTTGAGAGGGGGGCGGTTCCTGGAAAAGGGCTGCTCTGTGGTATTATTGCAATAGTGATTCCTTCTTGTCTACAACCATCAGAGAGCTGCCTTTTCTAGGTCCTCATACAAGCACACACAGAAGAATTTGCTGTCTGACTGTGATCCTGCTCTTCTGACTGCCAGGGTGGTTTGCAACCCTAGGGGGAGAGGATGCCCTCCATTTATCATGCTTTCTGTGCTCTATAATACCCATGTTTGTATCTTCTGCTTGTACAAGAGAAATTTTAATTTTAAAAGAAGAATCCTGAACCCGCAAAATCCTATCATACTAATTTCTTTTCTAACAAGAGAAAGATTAGAGTGAAAACACTGCGTGGTGATTAAAGATTTCCATGGCGAGGCAATAGTTCCCTGGAGTGAAACATGAGGTCCTCCTTGACAGCACTGTCCACCAGGAAGTCTCTTCATGGACATGCCATGTCACTTGCTCCAGTCCCTATCTGAGCCAGGACTAGACTGGCACATTGCCTTGTTGAAATTGGCTCCACACCTTGTTTAAGTGGGCATCCTGCCATGCTCATTGATGGGTATGAGTGCAGACATGCTAGAGAACCAGTGTACACATCAGATCTGGGTAGGAGAAAGGTTTCAGCCCAGAAATATCAAAACAGTCGATTGTGCTGAGTTTGTGTGCCAGGGCAAAGAAGAGGTATCAATGACACTGCTGCACCTCAGAGCTGGATTTATTTATAAATGCCTTAAATAGCTGGGAAAACAAGGAAGGTATGGGCCTGAGGAGGAACTAGAAGGGGCGAGGTTATTGGCTTTCAAAAGAAATAGCTAGTATCTGCCAACCGAGGTACAAGAAGTTTTTTCATACAAGCAGATCCTTGATCAGAGTAACTTTCTAGCTGAGTGTTTGGGCAGATACAGAAATCAGAGCCATCACATGGTGGGGCTCCCCAGGTTAATCACAGTGGGGACTGCCAAGGGGGATGCAGATAACTGCTTCCTACCTGGGGAAGGTCTTTTCCTGATTGTCCTTGAGGCCCCAACTGCCCCATGATGTCAACCAGCTCAGCATCAAGTGCATCCAGCAGGCCAGCCCCTTACCCAAGAGTATAGCCACCAACCTCAATCCTTTTGTCGTAAAATTTTTGGAACAGAAGAGTCCCTCTATTGACAGCCTAGTAACAACCTATTTTAATGCAGAAGAGAGAAATTTGACAACATTAAAATTGAGGAAGACTTGGTGAGAATTCTGAATGTATGTTAGCACAGACTACCCCATGTTTCCCTCTATGGCTGGGAGTCATCTTCTTCAAACAACCTGGTTACAAAGAGCCCAGGAGAAAGATAAGCTGAAAGACTTCAACACTTAATAAAAGAGATACTGGGTCATCAAGATACAGACCAGGTAAGTGATGACTACGACTACAATGTTAACTGGTAGAGTTGAAATCTGTACCTCAATATAAGCACATGTCACAGCACGACACACAAAGCCAATATACAAAGAAGCTTTGGTTGAACTTCAAGAAAGCATCTGTTTGAAGATGCTAAAAACTCACTCATTGAATTGTGGCATCATTGTTTGAATTGATTGACAATGTACCATTTAGCTTCTCTCAGCTTTTGAACCAGCTCCATTTTATTAGCAATTGAATTTCTGCACAGAGTAGAAATAGAAGCCATTGCTCTGACCCCAATTGTAGATAATTTCTCCCTTCCTGATTGTAAAAGTGCTTCATGTTTTCCTAATATTTAAGTCATAAAGTCAAGACCAAGAACTACATAGTGTTTCAAAGTAAAAGTGGTCACATTTAACTCACTTTTAATTTCTCACTCTTTTTTTTTTTTGGACATGGCATTTTTAAAAAGTCAACCTAAGAGGAATAAAATCAGGGCCGAATAGTGGAAACCAAACCAAAAGCTTCTCAGCCTCAGCTAAATTAAAATGATTGAAAATAAGGTTATTTTGCTTTTACCACAAGGCTCCAATTATTCACTTGAATCCAGTGGAAAGCATTGAATTCAGGAACAAAAGCCTAAAGAAAACCCTTTGTGTTATACCTGGAGATGGTACTGAAAGAACAGGAAGAGGTAAGTTGATTGGGTCGCATTCACTGAAAGGTAAGCAAAAACATTTAATGGTTCTCTTCTAACGTCTTCTAACTTGGGATGTTTTCTAAGCTTCTTGCATAGAAACGTGTGCCATAATTCCCAATAGTGCCCATTGGAATGATTTATGCATATGGATGTTTCCTTATCTTGAATTCAAATCACGTACATTTTAATGAATCCAATCAACATTCTAAACTGGCTGTCACTCCGTACCTGTCCACACAAATGGCCCTATTCACAAGGAGCTTTGAAAAGTTGAAGGTTGGTGGGAGTGACACGTGAATTTTTCCAGCATTTTTCTTCATAGCTAATTAAAGGTCAGAGGATGGAAGCAGGTCATTCTCCTCCTCAGTTTTCCTTGTGTAATTTGTTTAATTTATCCTGCCTAATAACTTTTGAAGTTCTAATTCCGCAATTACTTCTGGCATTCCAAACACTCAGAAATACTCAGTGGACTGTCCAGCTTTTCCCTTTATGATTTCTAATTCCGAAACAAGAGTGGTATGTGATTGATGACTCATTCAGTTTTGAGTGTTTTCCGTCACAATTCTGACTTCTCAGATACTCCACAACCAATTCTGTGCAGAGTAAGACACAATTTCTTTCTCGCCAAAGGCACCGTTCTGCAGGATGCAAACTCGGAGTTCCCAGTGGTCAGCCCTGTGCTTTCAGGCACACCCTGTTGGATTCACCAGTGTCTATTACTTGCAGTTTCATTCATGCATGGCTCCAGCTGTTGTGACTCAGTGCAGCAGCAACCCAACCACCAGCAGGTGGAGCCTAGAATTAGCCTTGTTACCATGTGCCATATAGAATGCTTGCCATGGGTCTTCAGTACCTGAGACCTACTGAGTGGCCTCTCCCTGCTTTCGTTTCCTAGGACTGGGTAACAAAGTATCACAAACTGGGTGACTCTGAACAACAGAGATTTATTGCCTCACAGTTCTGTAGGCTAGAAGCCCAAAATGAAGGTGTTAAGGCCATCCCCCCTCTGAAACATGCAGGGGAAGAGACTTTCTTGCCTCTGGTGGCCCCAGACATCCCTTGGCTTGTGGCAGCCTTACTCCACTTGTCACATAGACTTTTCTGTATGTCTCTTTATGTAGTCCTCCCTCCATGCATATCTGTGTTTGTGTCCAAACTTTTTATAAGGACAGCAATCCTATTGGGTTAAGGCCTACCCTAATGACCTCATTTTAACATTACACTGTCTGCAAAGATGCTATTACCAGATAAGGTCACCTTCTGAGGTACTGGAAGTTAGAACTTCAACATGTCTTTTTGGGGGTACACAATCCAACCCATAACACTCTCTCTTGACCCTCCACCATGCTGGCCCAGTTCATGTGTGTTCATTCTACAAATATGTTTAGTTGAGTACCTACTATGCACCACACACTGGTCAGACAAAAAGATCAGCAAAGAAGACCAGTACAGTCCCTGTCCTCATAAAGCTTACACTGTGATGGCAAAGGCAGACAGTGAACAAATAAATAAAACATGGTGTGAGATCAAGTCTATGAAGAAAACAAACATGAGCTCCAATAGGGAAGGACAGAGGTGCAAAGAGAGGCTGCTTTAGAAAGGAGGGAGGGGAAGGGCTTGCCAAGGAGATGACATGCTGCATGCGGGATCAGGAGGCCAAGGAGGTGACACGCTGCACATGGGATCAGGAGGCAACTGTGGGAAGAAGAGGCAGAACCATGTTCCAGGCAGAGGAAAAGACAAGTGAGAGCACATGGAGGCCGACCCTGGGAGCTCTCCCAAGGTCACTGCAGATGGGCTGGAGCTCAGGGAGGAGAGCGCAGCAGACCAGCTAGAAACGAAAGCAGCAGCCAGATTGAGCAGAGCCTTGCAGGCCATTGGAAGCTCTGAAGATGTGATTTTAGGGGTGATGGGAAACTATCAGAGAGATTTAGGCAGACATGATCTGGTTTATGTTTTATAAAAGACTGCTCCTCGTATATGGAGAATGGGTTAGAGAGTAAGGCAATAATGGAATCAGGGAGACTGGTTAGAATGGCTTCACCTCCAGGTGAAGGCTGGTGGTGGCTTAGATCAGGCTGGGGGCAGCAAGGAGAAGGGATAAGAGGAAACGGACTCTGAGGCTTTTCTGGAAGAGAATGCACAGGGCCTGCTAAGGGAGTAGACAGAGAGGAACAGGGAGAAAGGGGCAGTTTTGCGTGGCTGAGTATGGCCTGGTCTTCCCCATATGGCCCGCTAGCCCTGTGCTGGGACTGGCCTGTGTGGAGCTCCCGCCTGCTAGTCTGCCATTCGGGTATGTGCCACTGCCTCACCTGGCCCCACTTGAATTCCCTGGTCACCAGCCTGAAGTCCTACTGTGAGGCCCCTGATTGGGTGGGTCCCAGCTGCTGCCACCTGCTAAAAGGAAGTATGGGCTTCTGCCTGGATCCTGGGCCTGTGTCCTGCCTCTGAGATCAGAACTAGTTTTGGTATTTAGGCTTAATTCTCTCAGTGCTCACTACACTTAGCCTCAGCTTCTTCTGCTTTCCTGCCCATCCTTTCGGCTGAAGCCTCCAACCAACTGTGTTTATGACCCCAAACTTCTGATGAATTGTTTTTCATCACAGCACGCCGGCTGACAGCTCTATCCATTGCAAAAGGTAATAAGATGACAAGGCCTGCCTTCTGCAGGACAGCTGCGTGTGATGTTCAGCAGGGGTCAGATGTCACGCCTCTTTAGAAAGTCAGTTTGGACTTGTGTAATAGGCCTAGGCAGGGCCGAGAAGGACCTTCATAAAGACCCTGTTTTTGGGTACAGTGTCGGGCCTCTGCTCCATTGCTTACTGCCTCTTAGGTACAGTCCTGCACTGTGTGTACAGGAAGACAGGGGGAGAAGGATGCAGGGATTTTAGAACAGGATATCTCTGGCATAACTTAGTTCCTAGAAACTGGTCCCTGGGAGTGAGGGTGGGTTTTGTCCTCCTGAACACACAGATGGGCAGTTTCTGAAGATGAGAGGTTTGTGTCTTGAAGGAATCATCTTATAGATAAATGATAGCCATTCAGCACGAAAGCAAATATTAAAGTATTTCCCACTACATGACTCAGTTAGGGAAAGAGGGTCCTCTTAACTGAAGCGAACTCCTTCTTTAAATGAAACAAGAGGTGTTAGTCCCTTTCTGTTGATTATAATGGAATACCTGAAACTGAGTAATTCATAGTGAAATGAAATTTATTTCTTACAGTTTCAGAATCTGGGGAGTCCAAAGTCCAGGAACACATCTGGTGAGGGCCTTTTTCTACAGTGATTCAGGGTGTCACATGGTGCGAGCGGGCTGAGCAATAGTGCTAACCTGTTCGTTGAATCTCCTTATAAAGCCATCAAAACCTCACCCGTGTCCACCCATTAGATGATCAACCCATGACTCCATGAATGAATCAGTCCATTCATGAGAGTATAGCCCTCACAATCCAACCACCTCCTAAAGGTCCCACCTTTCAATTACGATAGGATTTCCCACCCTCTTAACCTGGTTACAATGGAGTTTAAGTTTCCAATACATGAACTTTTGGGGGACACATTTGACTCACAGCACAAAGATTATGAAGAGCAAAGGCCTGTAGCATGAAGTCTAGCATTTGTTGAGTACCTACTATGTGAACGTGTTGTCTGTTGTCCTCACTTCACCCTGCAAGGTGCACTGCTTCGTGTCCTGGCATCTCCTCTCGCTTCTCTTCGGAAATGCTTCTTCCCCGACTTTAATGACGTGGCTCAAATGAGCCTCAAGGAAGTCATGAGTTGTTTTTTGAGGTTTTAGAACTTGGGACAGAGAGAGCAGAGGGCCGGTACTTTCTGGAGACAGAAAATTCGAGATAAGAGACAAGTTGTGGAAGAAGCTAAACTAATATGAGTCTATTGTCCCTTTTTACAAATAAGGAAACTGAATCTTGGGAAAGTTGTAATTTGGTTAAGATCACATGGCTAGTAAGTGGTAGAGCCAAAATTGAGATCTGAGTTGGGAAACTCCCCAAAATTCCGTTATACACCCTACCCACTTCTTATAGATCCAGCTACATGCTGTTTCCGTGAAACATACTTAAAGCAAACTGTCACTTGTTGAACATAAGAAGTAGGCAAGGCTATATCAACCAAATGTAAACTAAACTACATGTAAAAATTGTCATAAATATAAATTTTAATGCAGAAATCATTAAATAGTATGAGAGATATTTTACACTGATTTAAAAATACAATACACAGAGAAGATTAAATAGCCAAGAACCATTTCATACTGAACAATAGCGATCAAAATATACATAAAAGCCAGAAAGTGAGAAATGCAAGGGGAATTGTCTAAACCACAGTCATAATCGGAGACTCAGACCTCTCCAAACTTGGCAGGTCAAGTAGTCAGAAATCTATAACATTATAGACAGTTTGAATCACAAACAATTAACAAGCTAGCCATGACACAAAAATTACATTCTTTCCAAATCTCCGTGGAACATTTAAAATTTTTAGTATGTATCAGACCATGAAGAAAATCTCAATAAACTCCAAATATTATATACAGCCAAATTCTCTGATCATTATGCAAGAAAACTACATGTTAAGAACAAAATATATCCAAAATAAATAAACTACGTGGGGGGAAAGACTATTTTAATAATTCTTTAAAAGAAAAAATGATTCAGAATGAGGTACATCTACGTGTGTGGCTATGATTATATCTCCAAATTCTATTAAGTTAAAAACAACATAGGTCATAAAACAGTTTATAAAACAATCTAATTTTTATATATTTAAAAGAATATTCACATATATGATATTAAATACATGAATAACTTTCCCGTAAGAAACTGTTGATATTGGCTATCTTGAGAGAAAGGGAATAAGGGTCAGAGGCAAAGAGAGGTTTTAAATCAAACACGATTAACAAGCTACCCAATATACAAAACTAGACATTCTTTCCAAATCCCTACTGAATGTTTTTTTTTAAGTTTATTACATAGGAGGCCATGAAGAAACTTTAACAAATTCTAAATACTATATACAGATCATAATCTTTTTTGTATTATTTGAATTTTTCTTCTACTTAAAGAAATATAAGATGATAGGCATTTTATAATGTTTTATCTATAAAAGTACTAGAAGAAAAATACAAATCTTGCAAATTATTAGAAGAACCACACACACAGAAATAAAAGATAGTCCAAATAATGGAAAAACATTTTTAAAGCCATAAGAAATAGAAAGTATAACATAAAACAATGACAGCAATGTAAATAAATTCACTTATTAAAGAAAGAGTTTGTCAAATTGAACCACAAAGAAAATCCAACTCTGTGTTGTATATGAAGAGTGCTTAAAAGATAAATATTTAGCAAAGGTTAAAAATAAAAAGATGGGCAAAGTTATATAACATGAAACAAAAAGAAGGCAGGGATCATAATCTCACTAAGAGACGAGGGGAATTTGGATCACAAGGGTTAAGCAAAACAAAGAAAGGCAATTTATAGTGATAAAAGGTGTAACTCATTATGAAGATATATATGAATAGTAGAAAAATATATTTTCTGAAACTGATTCCAGAAAAGATATCTACACAGATCAATTTATTATTTAAAAAATAGACAAAGTTGTCAAAGATCTAACTCAAGTCCCCCTCAATAATGTTCCCAGATAGTTTCATAGCAATTTATATGAATTTCTGAAGAAAGGCAATTCCAATGCTATTGAGACTGTTTACAAAGCATCAGGGAAGAAGGAAAGCTTTCATGTTGTTTAAATAAAGTGAGCATGACATAGAAAAAGCTAACAGAGATTTCACCTGAAAGAAAACTACACACCAAATTCACTATGACTATTAATACAAATATCCTAAGTAAAATATTAAAAGACAGAATCCAGCAGTACGTTGAAATAATAATACACCATAACTAACTGGGGTTTTTTCAAAAATGTAAGAAAATTACAATATTTAGAAATAGTTCAAGTGATTTCCCATATTACTACAAATAAGGAGAAAAACTGTATGATTATCTCCACAGATGCTCAAAAGCATTTGATAAAATTCAGATATATTCTAGACCAAATTCTTAACCAAACAAGGCTGGATGGATAATTCTTCAACATGATTATTTGTCAGGTATCCCAACAATTACAGATAGATATACAGATAGATAGGTAGCTAGCTAGCTAGATGATAGATAGTCTTTTCTCCAAAAACAAGAACTAGACTCAATTATTTGAAGTGTACTGCAGATGCTAAGGTTTACCAATTGGCTAGTGGGGGGGCACTTTTGAGGCATTATCAATGTGTGCCCCCTAACTGATGTAGATCCCACTCAGGGAACCCTGACAATTGTAAAAAGTTTCTTTCCATGGCAACATGTGCACTCCCAAGATATACTTTTTGTGTGGAAGCCAGCTGTTAACTTGCATCCCTGCCTAAAATATGGTGATTTGCACCTTGGGGTGGGTGCAGAGGATGGTCACAAGAGACCTTCAAGTGTTCAAGGAAACACAATCACTAGATCATGTAGCCTTCATGTGACTGTGGAGATCTCTCCAAAATGAACCTACACTGGGTTACTCAGGGTTGCTTCCCAGATAGATGACTGTATTAGTCCATTTCTGTCACTCACAACAGAAATACCTGAAACTGGGTGATTTATACAGAAATAAAATTTATTCCTTACAATTTTGGAGGTTGGGAAGTCCAAAATCCAGGGAACACATCTGGTAAGGGTTTTTGGGTGGGTGGTGACTCTTTACAACAATGCATGCTGTCACGTGGCAGATATGGCAGGAGCAAGAGAGACTCACCTACTCATTTGCTCTCCTTGTAAAGCCATCAGAACCACACTCATGACCACCATTAAACCATCAATGGATTAATCCACTCACAAGGGCATGGTCCTCTCAGTCTAATCACCTCTTAAAGACACCTCCTTTCAATTACCATAATAGGATTTCCCTCCCTCTTAACACTGTCATAGTGGGGATTAAGTTTTCAACATGAGCTTTGGAGGGACAAGCATATCCAAACTATATCAATAACTAACCTTTTATTTATGCACACTTTTCAGTCAATTATCAGAAGTCATCCAATTAGAAAAGTTAGTATAAAATTTGTACTTGACTTTAGCTGAAGGAATCAACAATAACACCTAAGCCTTGGAAGGCATTTAGGTCAGCCTCAACTCACTGGCCAGAGTTGTTATGAATGTTAACTTTGCCCCAGTTTTCCTCCTCATAGGCCAAGGAAGAATCTGTGCATTGCTAACACATCTTGCTATACCTGGAATAATACCTCTGGCCAACTGAAAAGGTCAGTGCAGAAACTTAAGAAGAGAGTCTACTGTAGAAAGCAAGTGGCTTTCTCCTTAAGTTTTGCTGGCTGGCCTGGAATTATGTGGGCTTGTCTGACATCAGTATTTTTTTTTTTTTTTTTTTTTTTTTTTTTAATTTTATTTTGTCGATATACATTGTAGCTGATTAATGCTCCCCATCACCAAAACCTCCCTCCCTTCTCCCTCCCCCCCTCCCCCCCAACCATGTCCTTTCTGTTTGCTTGTCGTATCAACTTCAAATAATTGTGGTTGTTATATCTTCTTCCCCCCCCCCCCGGTTTGTGTGTGTGTGTGTGTGTATGTGTGTGTGTGAATTTATATATTAATTTTTAGCTCCCACCAATAAGTGAGAACATGTGGTATTTCTCTTTCTGTGCCTGACTTGTTTCACTTAATATAATTCTCTCGAGGTCCATCCATGTTGTTGCAAATGGCAGTATTTCATTCGTTTTTATAGCTGAGTAGTATTCCATTGTGTAGATGTACCACATTTTCCGTATCCACTCATCTGATGATGGGCATTTGGGCTGGTTCCAACTCTTGGCTATTGTAAAGAGTGCTGCGATGAACATTGGGGAACAGGTATACCTTCGACTTGATGATTTCCATTCCTCTGGGTATATTCCCAACAATGGGATGGCTGGGTCGTACGGTAGATCTATTTGCAATTGTTTAAGGAACCTCCATACCATTTTCCATAGAGGCTGCACCATTTTGCAGTCCCACCAACAATGTATGAGAGTTCCTTTTTCTCCGCAGCCTCGCCAGCATTTATCGTTCATAGTCTTTTGGATTTTAGCCATCCTAACTGGGGTTAGATGGTATCTCAATGTGGTTTTGATTTGCATTTCCCGGATGCTGAGTGATGTTGAGCATTTTTTCATATGTCTGTTGGCCATTTGGATATCTTCCTTAGAGAAATGCCTACTTAGCTCTTTTGCCCATTTTTTAATTGGGTTGCTTGTTTTCTTCTTGTAAAGTTGTTTGAGTTCCTTATATATTCTGGATATTAATCCTTTGTCAGATGTATATTTTGCAAATATTTTCTCCCACTCTGTTGGTTGTCTTTTAACTCTTTTAATTGTTTCTTTTGCTGTGCAGAAGCTTTTTAGTTTGATATAATCCCATTTGTTTATTTTTCCTTTGGTTGCCCGTGCTTTTGGGGTCGTATTCATGAAGTCTGTGCCCAGTCCTATTTCCTGAAGTGTTTCCCCTATGTTTTCTTTAAGAAGTTTTATTGTCTCAGGGTGTATATTTAAATCCTTAATCCATTTTGAGTTGATTTTAGTATATGGTGAGAGGTATGGATCTAGTTTCATTCTCCTGCATAACGATATCCAGTTATCCCAGCACCACTTGCTGAAGAGGCAGTCCCTTCCCCAGTGAATAGGCTTGGTGCCTTTGTCAAAGATCAGATGGCAGTAAGTGTGAGGGTTGATTTCTGGATTCTCTATTCTATTCCATTGGTCAGTGTGTCTGTTTTTATGCCAGTACCATACTGTTTTGGTTATTATAGCTTTGTAGTATAGCTTAAAGTCAGGTAGTGTTATGCCTCCAGCTTTATTTTTTTTGCTGAGCATTGCTTTGGCTATTCGTGGTCTTTTATTGTTCCATATAAATGTCTGAATAGTTTTTTCCATTTCTGAGAAAAATGTCTTTGGAATTTTGATGGGGATTGCATTGAATTTGTATATCACTTTGGGTAGTATGGACATTTTCACTATGTTGATTCTTCCAATCCAAGAGCATGGGATATCTTTCCATCTTCTTGTATCCTCTCTAATTTCTCTCAGCAGTGGTTTGTAGTTCTCATTATAGAGATTTTTCACCTCCTTGGTTAACTCAATTCCTAAGTATTTTATTTTTTTGGTGGCTATTGTAAATGGGCAGGCTTTCTTGATTTCTCCTTCTGCATGTTCACTATTGGAGAAAAGAAATGCTACTGATTTTTGTGTGTTGATTTTGTATCCTGCTACTGTGCTGAAATCATTTATCAATTCCAACAGTTTTTTTGTAGAGGTTTTAGGCTGTTCGATATATAGGATCATGTCATCTGCAAACAGGGACAGTTTGACTTCATCTTTTCCAATCTGGATGCCCTTTATTTCCTTCTCTTCTCTGATTGCTCTGGCTAGTACTTCCAACACTATGTTGAATAGGAGTGGTGAGAGTGGGCATCCTTGTCTAGTGCCTGTTCTTAAAGGAAAAGCTTTCAGCTTTTCCCCATTCAGGATGATATTGGCAGTGGGTTTGGCATATATGGCTTTAATTATGTTGAGATACTTTCCCTCTATACCTAACTTATAGAGGGTCTTTGTCATGAATGAGTGCTGAACTTTATCAAATGCTTTTTCAGCATCTATAGAGATGATCATATGGTCCTTGTGTTTGAGTTTATTAATATGGTGTATCACATTTATTGATTTGCGTATGTTGAACCAACCTTGCATCCCTGGGATGAATCCCACTTGATCGTGATGAATAATTTTTCGTATGTGTTGCTGTATTCTGTTTGCTAGTATTTTAGTGAGGATTTTTGCATCTATATTCATCAAGGATATCGGCCTGTAGTTTTCTTTTTTGGTTATATCTTTACCTGGTTTTGGTATCAGGATGATGTTTGCTTCATAGAATGAGTTTGGGAGATTTGCGTCCGTTTCAATCTTTTGGAATAGTTTGTAAAGAATCGGTGTCAATTCCTCTTTGAATGTTTGGTAAAATTCTGCTGTGAATCCATCTGGTCCTGGGCTTTTCTTTGTTGGGAGCCTTCTGATAACAGCTTCAATCTCCTTTATTGTTATTGGTCTGTTCAAATTTTCTACGTCTTCACGGTTCAGTTTTGGGAGCTTGTGTGTGTCCAGAAATTTATCCATTTCCTCCAGATTTTCAAATTTGTTGGCGTATAGTTGTTTATAGTAGTCTCGAATGATTGCTTGTATTTCAGATGAATCAGTTGTAATATCGCCTTTTTCATTTCTAATTTTTGTTATTTGAGTCTTCTCTCTTCTTTTTTTTGTTAGCCATGCTAATGGTTTGTCAATTTTATTTATCTTTTCAAAAAACCAACTTTTTGATTCGTTGATCTTTTGAATTGTTTTTTGGTTTTCAATTTCATTCAGTTCTGCTCTGATCTTAATGATTTCTTTCCGTCTGCTAACTTTAGGATTGGATTGTTCTTGTTTTTCTAGTTCTTTAAGGTGAAGTGTTAGGTTGTTCACTTGCCATCTTTCCATTCTTCTGAAGTGAGCATTTAATGCAATAAATTTTCCCCTCAATACTGCTTTTGCAGTATCCCACAGGTTTTGGTATGATGTATCATTGTTTTCATTAGTTTCAATAAACTTTTTGATTTCCTGCTTGATTTCTTCTTGGACCCATATGTCATTAAGTAGAATGCTGTTTAATTTCCATGTGTTTGTATAGTTTCCAGAGTTTTGTTTGTTATTAATTTCTAGTTTTAATCCATTGTGGTCTGAGAAGATACATGGGATAATTCCAATTTTTTTGAATTTATTGAGACTTGATTTGTGACCTAATATGTGATCTATCTTGGAGAATGATCCATGTGCTGATGAGAAGAATGAATATTCTGAGGTTGTTGGGTGGAATGTTCTGTAGATATCTGCCAATTCCAATTGGTCTAGAGTCTTGTTTAGATCTTGTGTTTCTCTACTGATTCTTTGCCTAGATGATCTGTCTAATATTGACAGTGGAGTGTTCAGATCCCCTGCTATTATGGTATTAGTGTCTATTTCCTTCTTTAGGTCTAATAGAGTTTGTTTTATAAATCTGGCTGCTCCAACATTGGGTGCGTACATATTTATGATTGTTATGTCTTCTTGATGGATCAGTCCTTTTATCATTAAGTAGTGTCCCTCATTGTCTCTTTTTATGGTTTTTAGTTTAAAGTCTATTTTGTCAGATATAAGAATAGCCACTCCAGCTCGTTTTTCTTTTCTGTTTGCATGGTAAATCTTTTTCCATCCTTTTACTCTTAGTCTGTGTGAATCTTTATGGGTGAGGTGGGTCTCTTGTAGGCAGCATATAGTTGGGTCCTGCTTTTTGATCCAGTCAGCCAGTCTATGTCTTTTAATTGGGGAATTTAAGCCTTTAACATTAAGAGTTGTTATTGAAAGGTGTTGATTTATTCTTAGCATTTTATTGGTTGTTTGGTTGTCTTAGGTGTCTTTTGTTCCTTGCTTTCTGATTTACTGTTTGGTTTCTTTGTTTGTTGGTTCCTTAGGTTGTAGATAGTGTTTTTGTTAGCTTGTTTTCTCTTCATGAATGCCATTTTTATTGTACTAGCGGGTTTAGATTTTTCTTAGGTTTTTATGGCAGTGGTAGTTATTTTTCAGGAACCAAACCCAGTACTCCCTTGAGGATTTCTTGTAAGGGTGGTCTTGTGGTAGTGAACTCCCGCAGTTTTTGTTTGTCTGAGAAATATACTATTTGCCCCTCATTTCGGAAGGATAGCCTTGCAGGGTAGAGTATTCTTGGCTGGCAATCTTTGTCTTTTAGTATTTTGAAAATATCATCCCATTCCTTTCTAGCTTTTAGGGTTTGTGATGAGAAGTCTGATGTTAACCTGATTGGGGCTCCCTTATAGGTGATTTGACGCTTCTCTCTTGCAGCTTTTAAGATTCTCTCTTTGTCTCTGAGTTTTGCCAATTTGACTATGACATGTCTTGGAGAAGGCCTTTTTGGGTTGAATATGTTTGGAGATCGTTGAGCTTCCTGGATCTGAAGATCTGTGATTTTTCCTATACCTGGGAAGTTTTCTGCCACTATTTTGTTGAATATGTTTTCAATGGAATCTCCATTTTCCTCCCCTTCTGGAATACCCATGACTCGGATATTTGAGCGCTTGAGGTTGTCTGATATCTCTCTCAGATTTTCTTCCATGTCCTTGATTCTTTTTTCTTTCTTTTTGTCTGCTTGTGTTATTTCAAACAGCCCATCTTCAAGTTCAGAGGTTCTCTCTTCAACTTCGACAAGCCTGCTGGTTAAACTCTCCGTTGTGTTTTTTATTTCGCTGAATAACTTCTTCAGTTCAGCAAGTTCTGCTACATTTTTTTTCAGGACATTGATTTCCTTGTATATTTCCTCTTTCAGATCCTGTATACTTTTCCTCATTTCATCATGATGTCTAGCTGAGTTTTCTTGTATCTCATTCAGTTTCCTTAGAATTATCACTCGAAATTCCTTATCAGTTATTTCAAGGGCTTCTTGTTCTATAGGATCTAGAGTATGAGATATATTAACTTTTGGTGGTGTACTTTCTTGATTTTTTGTATTTCTGGTGTCTTTTTTTTGGTGTTTATTCATTGTGGCAGGGGGTTTCACAGTCCACCGGTTTAAGACTAATGACTAACTAGGATGTTGCTGTGGTTGCCAATTTGGTATGGCTCCCGCCGTGACTGCTCAGTTGGCCTCTAGTGTCTTGTGTGTGTGGTTGCCTCGGGTCTTGGGCTTCTCCGGGGATCCACCTTTCTGGTCAGCTTGTACTCTGCTGGGCTGGTGGATCACGTACCACAGGGTGTGTGATCTCTGTTGAGCTTTCACTTTCTGTACAGGACTTCTCCCCGTTCAGTGTGCTCTGGCCCAGGCTGTTAGATCGTGCAGTGGCGACCCCACCGGGTGTGTGGTTTGTGTCGAGTCTCCGCCTCCCTGGCCGCACGTCTCCCCCCTCTGTGCACACTGTGCTGGTTTGGGGCGTGTCTTCTGCACCCCTCGTCTATCAGCTGGGCCTTCAAGACCCTGCTCAGCACCGCCTCGCCCAGGAAGTCTACCAGGTTTCTGCTAGGCACAGACGACCAGTCTCTCTGGGTGCCTTTGTAGCACTGTGTAGATCTTTCTCGGGTCTTGTTCACCTTTGTATCCCCCCGGTATAAACCGAATCTAGTGCCCGCCTGCAGCCTGCTCTCCGGCAGGTTCAAGCAGACCTGGGAACTCTCCTACCACACTATTCCCAACCAGAAATTCGTTAGGCTTTTTTCCAAACTGGTGGTCGCAGAGATGGTATCTGCCTCCCAGTAACAGGAAGTTTACCGGGGCCGGAGTCCAGGGTGTGGTGGAGTGACAGTCGGCCCGCCCGTACTTCCTAGCCCTCCCAAAACTGGTCGGGACGCCCCACACCCCCAGCCCTGCCAGAGAACCGCGGAGGGAGTGGGAGAGGAGGTCGGCCCGCAGGGTCCGGAAAGCCCCGCGCCAGGCCAAGCAAGTGGGAGGGCTCAGTGATGGCCGAGCAGGGCGGAGCTGCCCGCACCTGGGAAAATGGAGGCAGCACCGGGGCAATGAGTGGCCTGGTGGTGCAGGCGGGGAGCCGCGTGGGCATCCACCCCCCGAACAGAGCTTTGCCAGGGATCACTCACAGTGCTGTGCCAGGTCGGGCGCTCGCTCTGTCTCTGGTTTGTTGCCTTCCGTGTTCTCGGCGCTGCCGCCTCGGGCTGTTCAGTCGCGGCGCCGCTCGGGCGCTCCCAGGAGTCTTCTTTAATGCCGGCCTGAAACCTCGAATCCTGGATAGGGCAGCTGGCCGCCTTCAGTGCGGCCCCAGCCTCCGGGATCCTGGCTGCATCCACAGCAGCCCTGGCGCCGTGTTCCCTGTTTCAAGACTCGCTTTTGCAGCTAAGAATCAGTTCTTTTCCTGCTCCACACTTCAAAGCTGTTGCCTATAAATGAGGCAGTCTCTCCTGCCGGGGGCAAAGTGGCGTTGAGCCCCCACGACCGGCCAGCAGCAGCAGTCCTCCCTTAAGAGATGGCCAGAGAAAGGTCCACAAGTTACCCGGCTGCCTGAGGCCCAGTGGCCACCTTTTCCACCTCAGCTACTCAGCGCCAGCCGCCGCAGCCGCCGCCATCTTGAAACCCTGACATCAGTATTGTAGGTTGCCTTCATCCTGCTGTTTGGAATCTTGTTAATAGTAGCCTTAATTGTGGTAGCCTCAAAGTAGCCTCATAAATGCTGTATAAGACATACTGAATGAATTTCATCCCAGACTCTATTGTTCAGATTATTCAGATTAGCCAATGGACTGGCTGGCATACTGATGGGGAAAATTCTCCAGAAACCAAGACAGTATAAAACAAGAGGTGGATTGGGAGACAACTCTCTATTGGTCTGTTGCATTTCTGACTGCCTTGAAAACAGGCACTGACAGCCTTTTCTTTCAGACTATTTGTTCAAACATATTTGTACAGCAAGCAATTGTGGAACATAAAGGTATGTCTCCATCCGGAGTAAAGAGGAGGTTTGCATACAGCCTTGGATGATAAATATAATGTTACCCTCTGGAGCAAAGATCAGGCATGCTTACTGACTAATATAAAAGGCTCAAGTTTCCAAAGCTTAGGGTTTCTTTCCTATAATGCAACCCACTGCATATGCAGGCATCTATTTGGGCCTATCTGCATCACTCTCACAGGACTTGGGAACAAGGATAATGACAAAATATGCTGATGTTCATGCTTACTGCTACACTGTGAGTAATAAAGTCCTTTGTCTCTGACCCAGGAGTCTCATGTCTTCTGCCAGTATCGATGAAACTGGCAGGCCAATGTGTTAACTTGCAAATAGGATAAAATCACAAGCCCTTCATACTTCTTGACAATAACAGAAGATAAAGATGGACTTTTTTAGCCCAGTTTACAGAGGAAACCATTATTTAAATCAAAATACTGTGGTTTTCTATCTAATAAAAACTTAAGTTATCCTGCTATCCCTTAGGACTGATGAAATTGTCAAAGATTTTCCATAATCTGCCTCCAAATATGACCTCCAGGCCCACATGCCAATCCAGAAAATACCATTCCACAATTTCTAAGATTTTCTTAGTTTCTACATTTGACCTCACTTGAAGAAAATCTGTTTTATTTGATCCACAAAGCTCCTTCCCAGTGACATCAGGCCATCTTGCAAAAACATGGTACTGATTTCTTCATTTTTCTTCTGGGGATTTCAATAGCCCTGGGTCCCTGGAAATCAAATTCTCACTTTATTCACTCCGTCCTTCTCTTATTCTTTCATTCACCAAATATCTCTAACACCTTGCACATGCAACACATAGTACATGCTCAATAGCTACTTATTGAATAATCAAATCCAGGTCTAGTTAGGCAACATCCATCAATTAAATCAACACACAAATTATATACCATTATAAACTTTGAAAAGTTTTGCTGTGGGTTGAATTTCCCCCATAAATTCAAGTGTGATTCCCATTATAACAGTGTTAAGAGGGCAGGAAATCCTATTATAGTATTGAAAGATGGAGCCTTTGGAAGTGATTAGATCATAAGGACTGTACCCTCATGAATGGATTAATCCATTCATAGATTAATGGGTTAATTGTTTAATGGGTTATCAGGGAGTGGTTCTGATGGCTTTAGAAGGAGAGAAGGTGAGCACGTTAGCTCTCTGGCTCATGCCATTTTCACCATGTGATACTCTGCATTGCTGTAAAGAGTCACCACCAAGAAGGAAGACCTCACCAGATGTGTTTCCTGTACCTTGGCCTTCCAAGCCTCCAAAACTGTAAGAAGTAAATTTTATTTCTTTATAAATTATCCCAGTTCAGGTATTCTGTTGTAAGAGATAGAGAAAAGACTAATACAGAAAATTGGTACCAAAAAGTGGGGTGTTGCTTATAACAAGTACCTGAAAATGTGGAAGCATCTTTAGAACTGAGTAATGGAAGGAGGCTGGAAGAATTTGAAGGAGCAGGATAGAAAAAGTCTAGATTCTGATGAAGGCTTAGAAGACAAGAGGACTAGGGAAAATTTGGAACACCTCAGAGACTGGTTAAATGGTGATGACCAAAATGCTGATAGAAATATGGAAAATAAAGGCCATTCTGAGGAGGTCTCAGATGGAAATGAGGAAAAGCCTATTGGAAATTGGAGCAAAGTTCACCCTTGTAATAAATTGGCAAAGAACTTGGCTGCATTGAGTTTGTGCTTGACGGCTTTATGAAAGTTAGGAGTGATGAACCAGGATATTTGGTGGAAAAAATTTCTAAGGAGCAAAGCATTCAAGCAGCTATGTGGCTACTTCTTGCAGCCTATGCTGAATTTTGGCAGCAAAGGCATGAGGTAAATGTGGAATTAATAATTAAAGGGGAAGCAGTGGTGTATTTTGAGAAGTAAAATAAAATAAAGTAAAATTTTTTTTTGTTGTTGTTACATAAATTAACCCATTTATTACAGGCTAGTGATGTCTCAAATGGTAGAGCCTCTACTGATCTTTCAATTCCTTCAGTCTTCTGATGGCGGACTTTACCGTGACAGCAGAAGTGGTGTTGTAGGTCCAGGCACCACGAGCTACTGTCTTCATGCAGGAACCACAGTGCCAGATCCCTACTGCTCGTCTAAAGTAAAATTTTTTTAAAAAGTAATAGAGTGTCAGTTAAAATAAACTGAAAATCATCCACACAATAGAATCCTAAGGTGTCATGAAAAATAATTTTTGTAAGTATATTTACTGCCACTAAAGATGTCAATTATATAATGTAATGTGGAAAAGTCAGGTTATAAAACAGGACACAGTGTAATTATGTTTTAATTTTTTAAATGAAATGTGTGTATATACATACAAAGGAAAAAAATTAGAAATAAATACCATGAAATGTTAAAAAGAAAAAGGGGGGGGGAAGCAGTGGTAAAAAGTTGGAAAGCAGCCTGGCCACATAGAGAGTGAAAAAGTGAGTCCAGTATTGGAAACCAATGTGTAGCCCAGCCACCGCCTGCTAAGATCAGGGCAGACAGATGGAATCATCAAGAGAATGGAAGGAAAATCCCAAAGACAAAGGTATTTCATAGATCTTCATTGTTGCCCCTCCCATCACAAGTTCAAAGGCCTAGGAAGGCAGAATGGTTTGAGGGGACTGGCCCCAGGCAACCTCCATGGGCTCACTGCCCAGGGCCACCTCAGGATGCTGCTCCCTGCACCCATACACCTGTTGCTCTGGCTGCTCTAGCCATGGCAAAATTGGCTCCAGGTGCTGCTGGACCTGCTGCTTTGGAAGATACAAGTTGGAAGCCTTGACAGTGTCCCTATGGTGTTAAGTCTATAGGCTCACAGAACACAAAAGCTGAGGAGGCATGGCAGCCTCCACTCCACTTAGATTTCTAAGGATGTATGGAAAGCCTGGAGGCACAGGAAGAAATTTGTCACAGTGGTTGAGTCACCACAGACAGCCTCCACTCCCTGCAATGTTGAGCAGAAATGTGGGGTCAGAATTGCAGCAGAAAACTCCACCAGAGCCACACTTAGTGGGAGAGGGACTTTCATTGAGAGCCCAGTACTGTAGACCTACCAGTATAACTCCAGCCTGGGAGAGCTCACGTGTGGGCTTATCCCAGGAAATCCATAGGGGCAGGGCTGCTTAAGGACTTGGAGGTCCAACCCCTGCACCAGTGTGCAGAGGATGCTGGACATGGAATCAAGGTAAATTGCTCTCCAGCTTTAAGATTTAATGCCTGTCTTAGTGGGTTTGGAACTTGCTTTGGGCCAGTTATTCCTTTCTTCTTTTCTGTTGCTCACTTTTGGAATTGGAAAGTGTACCCTATGCTTGTCCCACCATTGTATCTTGGAAGTAGATAACTTGTTTCAGTTTCACAGATGACACCTGGGACTTTTTTGAGCTGATACTGAAACACGTTAAGACTTTGGTGCTATGGAAATGGAATGAATGTATCTACACATGAGAAGGACATGAATTTTGGGGGCCAGGGGTGGAATGCTATGGGTTGAATGTCCCCCAAAAGTTCATATGTTAGAAACTTGATCTCTATTTTAACAGTGTTGAGAGGATGGGCAATCCTATCATGGTATTTGAAATGTGGGACCTTTGGGGATAATTAGATCATGAGGACTATGCCCTTGTGAATGGATTAATCCATTTATAGAATAATGGGTTAATGGTTTAATGGGCTGTCAGGAAGTGGTTCTGATGTCTTTATAAGGAGCGCAAGTGAGCATGATAACTCTCTGGTTCATGTCCTCACCAGGTGATATCGTTCTTTAGTGTCACCCCAAGAAGAAAGTCCTCAGCAGACATGTGTCCCTGCACCCTGGACTTCCCAGCCTCCAAAACTGTAAGAAATTTTTTTTTTTCTTTATACATTACCCAGTTTTAGGTATTGTGTTATAAGCAACAGAAAACAGACTGATACAAGTGTTATGAGGGAAAAGTACTGGGAAAAAGGACAACATTGACAGCAATACAGGAAGTGACATTTAAACTCCTAAAGGAGTAGAAGTTAACTGGGTAAAAAAATGGTGGTGACTTGTATATTCCAGGCTGAGAGAAAAGCACTGACTCCCTTTCCTTGGTCCCATTCCTCTTTCCAAGTCATATTTGATGGCCGCCTGGAGAGGTCGGCTTTTCCTTTCAAGAGGCCCCACTTCTTTATCCTCTGTTCTAAGGTGGAATCTGTGCCTAGTCACACCATCATCCAAATGGCTTCAGTGGCAGGTATCATCTTTTCTGGTGTTGTCTCTGCTCTCTCATGGTCTCCACTGTCCCCAAGCAGGCTGCTCATCTCAGAAGCGTTCAACCAAGCACCTGCTCACTGAGGGGGCACATCCCACCCCCAGGTTGCTTGCATACCGAGCCCAGTTACACATGCAAATTTTATTGGCTATTGCCTGTGTGTCCATCCCCAGACTCTCATTGATAGCTCATCCCACAATTGACTTTAAAGCAATGAGTCATGCTGAGCTTTATGATACAACATATCTTAAAAGACGACAGAAATAACAGAACTAGAAAAATAGAATACCAACTCCTTACAGAGTCACTGTGAGCTCAGCAAATTCCTGTACTAACTGACCTGGTGTTTTTCTGAAGAAAGTAGATAGAAAATCAGTCACCACAAGAAAAAATGTCTGTTGGGCAATGTTAGACCTCATTTGTTGTAGTAAATACTGCTACCTTTAATCATATTAAAGTGGTTGCAGCTTCCTCTTCATACAAGTGTTGACATTGCAAAATACTACTTACCAGCCACTCTAGAATAAAACAGAGAAATGTCTGTGTTCTCAACGTCCTCCTTAATCATTCAGATCAGAAGAGGGATGTGAGTTTGAACGGAGGAAATATGTGACTAACGTTAAGTGTGGTGTAAGCCTATTTCATGTTCAAGCTCAGGTCTGGGACTAGGGAATGCACCAGTTCTGGTCAATGCCAGCCAAATTTGCTGTCAATAATAAGATAAATCTATGACAGGGTAAGAATTGTTGTCTGCTCCAGAAAATGGCTTCTTGTTAGCAACATAACTTTGCTGCTCTATGACCTTCTTCTGGTGGTGATGAATAATATGGCAGGCTTTTTGTGTGCTTGTCCCATAAAATACATAGTTCCAAACTGAAACTGGGTGTTGAAGCTATGTATAGTGCATATTTTCTTAGCTTTTAACTCAGATTAATCTTATGAGGCAATTTTGATTTGAAAAGATAAAACAGATGATTGCTTTTTGGAGACATGATTTCTGAGTCTCTGAGGTATTCTTCACATCGCCCAGTCTTTCTCTCTCTGAATTATAAGTTCATCTCAAAATACAGCCACTCATGATTGTTTTAGAACCTGTTGTCTGAGGAGTTCATGGTTTAAATTCCATACTTCTTTGGTTTCCAAATTTCAAACAAAATAAGAGCTAATGTGAGTGCTATTGTAAGAAGATTCCATTAAATATTCTCTTAACAGTAATATGAAATGACAAGAGCACAACAGGTAAGGGGTGTCTGTGGGTATAAGGGAAATATTGCTGAAAATCATGTTATTGAAAAGGAAATCAGTAAAGCCGAAACAGTGAGGTAAAAGAGTTTTTCTTCTTTTCACATTGAATGATTAGGGAGAGAGTTTCACAGAATTCAAGGAGGAATGAATCCAGGGATTGACAGCTGGCTGCGATAGGCAGCCACAGAGAGAAGATCCAAATGATGTGTCTTTATCTCTAGTGCCTTGCCAGGCTCTGCAGTCTGTGTCAGAGGGAGGCTGAGGAGGCCTGTAGAGTGAGTGCTGGGAACCAAAATTCAAACCATCTGTGCCAAGGGTTTCAATGTGCAGGTTTCCATGAGCAAAAACATAATCACCAAGTTCAGGTTAATTTTTTTTCCTTTTTGATGGGGATGGCTGGCCAGGGATCCAAACCCATGAGATTGGTGTTACAAGGCTGCGTTCTAAGCACCTGAGCTAACCAGCTGGCCCTTCAGGTTAAATTTTTTAAAGAAAAAAAGAGAGAGAGAGAGAGAGAGAGAACAGCAAGAAGTTTATCATTGTACACAGGACTCAGCTCAGGCAGGGACTAACAAAGTATCCCATTGGACTCTAATTCTATAGTGTTCTCACAGTATGGCCACCACCAGTGGTAGACTTATTCATGGGGGTAGGAGCCTGTGTTCTTGTTCTCCACAACCCTACTTCTATTTCCACTGTAAACCAAGAGTACCCACTGTGAGGAAAATCTTACATACATGAGCAGAGAAAAGGGAACAGAAAGTATACTGACTGGCAGTCTCCCAAAGCATCTTCCTCTCAGTCAAAACCTTCTAGCTCTTCTGCCAACTTGGAATCACCAGGAGATCTCATTTTTTTCCCCTTAATTACTTAATGTGTTAAAGGTTGGAGTCTTCCTTGGTCAAAATGGTAAAGTAAATGGTCTGTGCAGGCCAGCAAAGGTGACTACTGGCTACGACGTCCCCATTCTGAGAAGCTTTAGAGCACCTGCCATAGCCACAGCCTCTTGTGAAAGACCTTTGGCATAAGACCCTGTGTTTGTATCATGTGATGGCACAGCCAAGGCCAATGGTGAACGGACCAAGAATGGGTGTTTGTTAGCCATTCAAAAGTTGTTTAGAGGGAGTCAGTACAAGAGCTCTGTCATCAAAGGACACTGGACAGGAGTTAAGAGTCCAATCAGAAACTCATTCTGAGAGACTGAATGCAAAACATTGGGAGAGTCATTTCTTCTTGACTTAAATATTTTAAAAGTTTTTGTTGATGATACAGGGTTGTTGTGTTTTTTTAGCACTTTCTTTCTTTATAGCACTAAAAAATGCTCTAGGCTCATCTTATATATTTCTTGCCCCAGTCCTAGAATCAGCCATTTCTCCAAGGAGCCCTCGTTCCTTTTATCAGAGAATGATACTAGAAATCAAGATGTGAGCACTAGATGTGTTCATTGCTACTGGGATACTTACTGCCTATTTTTAAAAATAAAATTTTATTGGAACACAGCCATGCCCATTTGTTTATGCATCATCTATGGCTGCTTTCGTGCTACAACAGGAGAGTTGAATAGTTACAACAGAAGCCATATGGTCTCCAAAGTTCTAATATATACTATCTGTCCTTGTACAAAAAACATCTGCCAATCCCTGGGATAGAAAAAAAAAAGAATAAACAAAATCTATAACTGCCCATATAATCTCTAATAATTTCCTCCCATGAGAAGACTTCATCAGAAGTAGAAGCTGCAGTTACAGTCATCAGCTGATTAAGTTTGCAATAATCCTCTGTACTCTCTAAGATCCATCCATGTTTTCCAGTCAAACCAGCAAGTTACATGGGGATACATAACCATTATATGCTTTCAGTATTTACTTTGGCACTAATCGTTTGCAATTCTCTCATGAATGTTAGATTGGTTTGATTAACTCTTTGGGTAGGACCTAGTGGAAGCCCTGGATTGCTATACTCCTCCCAAGACTAAGACAAGTTCTCTTCAGTTTAAATGTATGCTCTCACCCTCCTTGACCTAGCACCCCAGAATCCACCCCCAGTCTGATTCAACAGATATTTTTGCTAATAAAAAATAAGAAAAAATAAAGATTCTTTTTTTCTATAAAGCCTTCTCTTTTGGTCTTCGGCTTTGTAATTGCCCCACCCCCCCTACACACACGCAAAGCATTCTGGCATTTAACTATAGCTCTGCAGACAATGAAAAATGTTGGAAATGTGGAAATAAAGAATTGACATTTCCTTGTAGAGTAAGTCCTCAGAGATGTTATTATAGGGTTTTCAAATAGACAAGAACAGCTTCTTCAGAGAGTTGATGCTCATCAGGACGTAGACTGAACATTTCCCCTCTCTATGTTGTTAAAGTTCACAAACGTTTTCAAAGGCTGGTTTCTTGTAGGGCCTCATGAACTGTGACCTAAGGACATACGTTCCTCTGTGACCCTCAAAGTCTCAGTGGCAACTGAGGGATCAAATTATCCTGAGGCTTCTGGATCTTCCCGTATATCCCCATTTCAATTCTCAGGGTCCCACATTTTTATGTTCAGTGTTCTACTGGCAAGGCTGCGAATTCGGTAGATCAAAGCAAACTTCAGAATTAACTATTGCATTTGGTTTGAAGCTATTCTGGCCCTGCTGCAAGAGATTATTTTAGCATAGTTATATATGTTTGCCTTTTGTTCTGACTGTTCCTTGAGCTGAGAATTTGGTGATTTGAGTTGGTTATTTTCTTTATCTCCGCTACTCCTGATTGTTAGTAATAATCACTTCACCCCACAGTCCTCATGTGCCACTTTCCACCCATGTTATTCAGTGGCAGTGGCTCCTCAAAATGTCATTGTCTTACCCCTGCATGTTGCAGGCCATCAAACTCTCATTCTTAAATATTACTACTGGAATTTTACTGCCCTCCTCTTCAACTTTCTAGATAATTAATCCCAGAATTCATCCCCCTCCCCCTTGCCCAAGGCACTGGAATCACTGCTCATTCCTGTATCTGAACTACTCAGCGTTATTAGACAGAAATTGACTGTTTCCATTAGGTTATACTAAACCTGGGATGGTGCTTTTGAAATAGACCTCAAAAAAAAAAAAAAGAAAAGAAAAGAAATAGACGTCAAAATACAATGGCTCAAATAATATAAGTTTATTTCTCTCTCATGCAACAGTTCAGAAGAACAAGTCACTCTAACATAGGTAGGTAGCTCAGCTCTATGAAGTCATCCAGGGAGCCTGGTTCCTCCCCTCTAGTTGTCCTATCAT
Organism: Cynocephalus volans; assembly: GCF_027409185.1. Lineage (NCBI taxonomy): Eukaryota > Metazoa > Chordata > Mammalia > Dermoptera > Cynocephalidae > Cynocephalus > Cynocephalus volans. The sequence continues at coordinate 128,893,072 of NC_084468.1, read as the reverse complement.
CTCCTCAAATGTTGCTGTTATTCGCTGATCCAAAGCCGATTCCCTAGGACCAGTACATATTGAGCCCAAAAGAGCAGGATAAAGGCAGGAGGCAGTACAAGGGATTCCTTTTGAAAAAGTGATGTGGATGTTACATACATCATTTCTGCTCACATTTCCCTGATGGGAATTTAGTCACATGGCCATGCCACAAGGAAGATTGGAAAATTGAGTCTTTAGCCGTGTGGTCATCTGCCCAGCTGAGGCTTGGGGAAGGGGTTCTACTACTGAAAGGAAACGGGGAAAATAAATACCAGGAAACAATGATCTGCCACACTGACTGGTTAAGTAAACTAGAAAAGAAATTTATTAAAAGATGACCAACTTGGTTAGAGCACAGCCTTATGACATCAAGGTCATGGGTTTGGATCCCTGTACTGTCTAGCAACCAAAAAAATAAAAATAAAATATATCCTTTTTTTAAAAAGTGACCAAGGAGCTCACAGAAATGCTAGGAAGTTTTGAGAAGACGGTTCAGAAAACAGGCAGAAGAAAAGAGAATCCAGATATCCAGATCCAAAATGAAAATCACACCACAGGGCTGTAAGCAGAAGGCACCAGTAGACACTGGACACCAGATCTTGCTCTCTTGCCACCAGCCCAGGAAACCAGATACATAAAGTGGCATCTGTAAAGTTATGCCACTCAGGTGTCCTTCAAGAGAACCTGCTGCACAAAGCACAGCTGGCTGAGAGCCCTCAGTTGCTGTCCCATCATCAATGAGGCTAAGTTTCCCCAGGCTGCTCACAGAGTGCCTGAGCCTCTCGGGAATCCTTGTGCTGGCCCAATGCAGGATTCCTCCAAAGGGCATCTGTGGTCAGCTGGAAAATGGCCTCCCAAAGATATCTATGTCCTAATCCCTAGAACCCATGAATGTTACTTTATATGGCAAAAGGGACTTTGCTGATGTGATCCTGAGATGGGGAGAATCTCCTGGATTACCCAGGTGGGCCTGATGCAATCACAAGGGTCTTTGCAAGAGGGAAGCAGGATTTCAGAGTAGGGACTAGGAGTTGTGATGACCGACGCAGAGGCTGGAGTGAGGCAGCCCCAGGCCCAGGAATGCTGGCAGTTGCCAGAAGCTGAAAAAAGCAAGGAACAGCTCTCCTGGAGCCCTCAGAAGGAACCAGCCCCGTCTACACCTTGATTTTAGCACTCTTAGACTCTTTCAGACTTCTGATCTGCAGAAGTATAAGATAAGAGATAATAGATTTTTTTTTTTTTTTTTTGGTGTGGAGAAGATATTTAGGATCTACCTTAGCAAATTCCAGATATACAATATTGATAACTGTCATGTTCACTTTGTTGTATATTAGATCTCCAGAACTTATTGCATAACTGAAAGTTTTTACCCCTTGACCAACGTCTTCCCTCACCATGTATGCATATACCAAATCATCAAATTGTACATCTTAAATATATACATTTTTAATTGTCAACTATATCTCAGTAAAGCATGGGGAAAAAATTCCCAGGTTATCCAGGTTGTTGTTTGGTGGGGGGATGGGGGAGGATAGGAAGACAGGAAAATAGGAGAGGAGTGGGGAGCATTGTTTTCTTTTATAAAACAGAAGCAAAAATAATAGGTCATCAATAAATTATATTACTATTAATTAGGTGAAAAAATTATGTTGTTTTAAGCCCCTAAATTTCTGGTAATTTGGTACAGCAGCAATAGGAAATGAATACAGCAGCTTTTGCTTAGAGACTCTCCATTGGCCAAGCCAAGATTTTCTCAGAATTGCGTTGCAGTCTGAGGCTCTTCCTACCAATCTCCCCTTCCCTTTCTCCTTTCACAGCTGTCAGACCTGCCTTTCAGTCTAATGGCTCTCTCCATCAACTACCACACCCTCCCTCTTTATCCTGCAGGGCCTTTTCCCCTAATAAATCTCTTGCACCTCTAATCCCATCCTGGCATCAACTTCTTGGAGAACCCAAACTAACAAATACTATCGACCTCCTCTCTCTCCTGCCCCAGGAGACTGGAGGTCTTAACTGTTCTCCATCTCACCCACCCCACTCCCCAGAGTGATTCACCATTGCCCCTCTTCTTTGGCCCTGTAGCTTCCAATGCAAAGTCCTGGGTAGGTGCCTGATTAGCTGAGCGTAGGTCACATCATGGAGGTGGGCTCTAGCTTTCATGGAGACTCATGCAGTGGGGCTTTTTTTTTTTAACATGAAAAGTGGGTCTTTGTGCTGTAGAGTGCCCCAGATGGCATATGTCTGTGAAACTATCCCTCCCTCAAATACCCTGGACCCCACTCTGGGTGACTGAGATGTCCAGTTTTCTTTCCTAAGGACTCCCCAGGATTTGTGGAAGAATTTAGCTCAGAGCTTTTGCTTAGGTATCACTACCCATCAGTTCCTGTCTCCTGATCTCATCTCCAAGTTACTCATCAATCCCATGTGGACACCAGCTCCTCTATTCCAACAGCACAGCTGACACCAGACACAGAGTGGGACAAAACTTCACTGCAGGTCGTCTGGGAACACCATGAGGAGTTATACTACAGAAAAAGGAAATAGAAAGCTTGATATCATGGCTGCTGAAGCCTGTTGGTCCTAGCCCCATCGGAGGAATCCTTTACAGCTAACTCTGCTCTTCACCTCCCACCTGCCACTATGAGATTGAAGTACACGTCTCCTCCTCTCCACCAGCTTCTATCTTTATCTTCACTTTGTCTGTGTTCACTCTTCCCTGGCCTGCTTCTACCCTGAGGAAGCTACAAACTGTATTAGAGAAAAAAAAAAAAAATCTCTGGTGACCAGCTTAGCTTTTCTCTGTCTTAATATGTTTCTTCCAAATAGAAGCATGGCCCTATCTTTGTTTAATCAAAAAGCCTATTACTGTGTTTTCCCAATCAAAAGGGTGGTGTCCCTGAAAATGAATTCTGTCCCTACCTCTAGAGTAATAGGCACAAATTCCAGGCAGGTGGAAAAATAAGAGTGTCTCTGAACCTACCTTATACCACTCCACCCCACCCACAAACATACCCGCACAGATGAGAGGTGGCTGCGTGGATAGATCAACAAATGGATAAGAACTTCGAGCTTCGTGTCCTGAAGAGAACAACCTATTTCCATATTGGCTTGCCACCGCAGCCCTGCCTTCCCACATCTGCCTCCAAACTGGCATCCCCCCTCGGTCTCTGCTCCTAGGTCAGGTAATCTACTGTGTGGCAAAACTCCTTTCAGATGATCGTGTTTGCAAGGATGCTGTGCTTTCTGGCCGCCCATGCTGCCCTGCCTCAGTCACAGGGATGTGGTGTTTCAGGGGCCGGGCTGTCTCACCAGACAGCAGTGGTTGGGGTGTTCGGCCATAGAATCAGTGGAGCTTAACTAAGATGCATGACAAGGCAAGGGAACAAGCAGACTAGCTTTTAAGGACAAATCACTCCAAGCAGGGGAGGGAAAACTGCACAGGAGCCTCTGTCTCTCTCCCCTGAGTCTCCCCCTTTATTTAGAATGCTCTAAAGTCTGTCCTCACAACCCCTGCAGTGTACGTTCTGCATCTTCCCTTGACCATAGGCATAGATAAAGCACCACCCAAAGGGGAGAGGAAAGGTCTAACCGGAGTTCTTCTGAGTGGAGTTAAGAACCTCACCCCTGTTCTTTTCTTCTACAGAGCAAAACTAACTAAATGAATAGAAATTTTAATTCCTTTTCCTTTCTTCCTTGGCCCAGTGAAGACTGAAGTCTTCAAAATGGACTTTGGTATAAACAAAACAGTAAAAAAAAAAAAAAATTTTTTCTTTAATCTCTAGAGGCCAAATTTATATTGCAGAGATTTCTAATAACCAAATCCTGGCAACAAGTTGGTTGACTCAGGCTGGGATTCTTTTCCTTCCAATTCTGTTTTTCATTGCTGTTTTTATTTTTATGTTTGCATTTGTTTACTGTTGTGGGCTTCGGATTTCTCCTCATTCCACCTCCTTCATTTCTACCAGGAGACCAGCACCAATACAAAAATGGTCCCTGTTAACAATAGCTACCATTTATTGATCATATACCACAGCCATGCACTTTATATAAAAATAGCTATAATGTAGCTAATGAAAAGAATAGCGTAAAAATAATAACAGGTACCTTTGGGGAGCACTTTCTACATGCTAGATTGTATTCTCATTGAATCCTCACAATCATCCCAGGAAGTGGATATTATTATCCATTTTAGAGGTAAGAAAAGCGAAGTAAATACTATTAATTTTGTTTAGCAGATGCGTAGATGAGGCTTAGAGAGTTTGAATCGCACAGTTATTAAGTGGCAGAGACAGGATTTGAAGCAAGGTCTCTGATTTTTTTAATCCAACTTTTTTTTTAAAGGATTTTATTCCACTTAGGAAGTTAACACACCTCCTCACAACCAGAGAACTCCTCCTTTCAAAGCAGCTGCCTCTGTATCTTGACTCATTGGCAAAGCAGAAATATGTAGAGCATGGCTAAGTCTACAGTTGGGTTAGGACAGCTCCATCCATCGTCAAGTTCTAACAATTCCAATCAGCCTTTTCCTCTCCCATTTTGGGTCGTCCTTTCTCTTCTCCAGGAAAATTTCTGACTTACCAGAACTATTTATAATATTACGGCATTGCAGTAGCAACATTACAGAGGCAGAAGGGGGACAAGTGGCCCTCTCTGGACTCCTGGGGCTGTGGGAGCTCCATGATCACATGCAATACTTCCCTTCCCTGATCACAGAGCAAGAGGTGAACTAGCCCCGCGATGCAGAGAGCAGCTTTGGAGTCAGACAGACCTGCCCAGGTGGCTTTCCATCTTGGAATCATGTGACTTTTGTTCAATCACCAATTGTGCCTTGGGTTATTCATTTGTCAATAAGAACAGAACTGTCTTATAAGTAAGTGGCAGTGTGCATTGGAAACATCGTATAAAGAGTCTCTAACTCAGAGCTGGCCCGTGATAGACAGTAACTGTTATAGTTTGATTTCCGGGCCCCTGCTTTGCTTCATCTTTATGTTAAGGTGAAATTACAGATGGTGCTGACCAAACAGATCAATAATTTAGGTTAATTTTTGTGGATGGTTTAAATGTCATTGTTATTGTGAAGGTGGATCTGGATGATAATTCTCTGAATTTCTAGTTTGGGCTGGAGCTTTGGGTAATTACCTTTACAATAGGTACTTATTGGACGAGGTGAGTTGCCAAAAGCCTTTCTCTCTTTTCCATAGGCATATCATTCCCTGGAGTGAGTGGACTTTAGCCATCTCTTTTCTATCTCAGCTCTGAATTAGTGGCTCTGACAAGAATTTACACACGAGCCTTAATACTGAGTTTACTGTGCAACTTTTCATTTCTCTGTCATTATTTTCTACTCTAAATTCAACAAGATGTTTTAGTACAAGTGGTATTCAAAATAACCCTGCACACTGCCCTTGTGTGAGGTGCAGGGATATGAGCTGCTCGTACACTGTCTCCTTAATTCTTAGAATTACACAGTGAGAGAGAGACCCTGTCTCAGAGATGGCTAAACTGAAGTTCAGAGGGTTTAAGTAATTTGTGCATAGTCACATAGCTAATAAATAGCAGAACCAGGATTCAAGCCTACCTCAGCCTAATTTCAAAGTTTACAAAGGGAATTGAAACATTCCTTAGTCTAATTTTCTTGGATTTTTGTTTTTCTTTGTTTTGTTTGGCTTACTTTCTTCAGCAGTCTAATACCTCTTGAAGTCTAATTTAAGCCTTCATGTCTACCTGGAAGTCTTCCCTGTCCCCATAAGCTGGGTCAAGTGGAAGGCTGGCCCCCTGTGTGCTCCCATAGTGTCCTGCATAGAAGTTGATCACAGCACTTACCACACTGAGGAAAACTACAGGCACCTACCTATTGGGCTGCTCCTTCTGGACCGAATACCCTAAGACAGCATTGTCTTTGCTTCCACAGCCCTGGGTACTTAGCAGGGGCTCAGGGCAAATATGTGGACTTGAACTGCCGAACTGAAGGCATAAGTCGATATTAGAACTGAATACTTGCATTAAATGGAAACTTTAAGTGAGAGTAGACAAATAATCTCCAAATTTGTTTGCTAAGGAGCGTGTTTATGCACGTGTCTGTGTATGTATGTGCATGTATATTTGTGTAACAAGAACATGTACCGTGGGATTTTTCTCTACTATTATCACATTTTCATTCCCAATACCACTAGGCCCCATGGAATGTTCATTTATCTTTCTGAACATCAGACATTTCTGTGCTCCATTTAAGTAAAATCCCTCATTTTACCTTTCCTTTTCCCTTCCTTATTTCCTTTTCTACAGACAAGATATGAGCTCTAACCTCACCTTAACTAACTTCAGAATGGACTACCATTTATTTCAGTAAATTTGTTGTTGTTCCTGCAACAGGAGGAGACTAGATTGTTCTAGTCCCAATGTTCTTCAAAATTAATAGCATAGCTAAGATATAGAATATTTACCATGTGCCAGGGAACATTCTAAGCACTTCACTTACACTAACTCATTTAATCCTCACAATTTCATGAGGTTGGTACTATTTTTATCCCCATTTTACTGATGAGGAAACTGAGGTACAAAAGACATAACATGCCCAGGGTCATACAGCTAGCAAGTGGTCCAGCAGCAAAACCAGATAGGCTGTCTCCAGAGCCCATGATATCCCACCACTGCTTACCACTTCTGGGTCCTTTTACTTAATTATGAAATCAAGTCCATGAGGATACTAACCTAATTTCAGTTGTCTAAGTTGAAAATTATAGAATATTTAAATTTAAAAGGACCTTACAGTCCAACCTAACTCAGCTTCCTACCCACTGCAAAATCCCTTCTAGAACTTTCCAGATTGCTGTGCATCTATTTAGCTCTGCTTGATACTCCCAGTGACAGGAAAGAAACACTAATATGGCTGTGAAATATAAACTGGTCATGGATAAATTATTGCATAATAAAAACATGCCTAATGGCAACACTCCCCTAATATGTTCATTTGATAGTTATTTCTTATATGCAAACTTGTGATAAAAACTGTTTCTTTAAAAATAAGTTTTAGTATAATTTGTCTTGAGACACCTAAATTTTCCTTTTATACCTCCTGATTAATGGGCTTATTTTCAGAGAAGAAAGTACAACAAAGGTGAAAGAAAAAATAGTCATATTTGCTCATGTTATTGTTGTTGTTTCAGGGGTAAAAAATAAATGCTAACAGTGGATGAGTGATCTTTTTAATATTTTTAGTTAATTTCCCACACATACTGTTAAAAGCTACTAAGGTACTATTTTCTCCCATTATTTAAAAAATATGTTAGAATGAAGTACTGGAAATTTAGGACATCATATATCATGCTAAATAGAACAATTTCTTTGATATTTAATCCCCAGTTATGATGGAAATATCAATTGCAGCTGTTCGTTAGGTATGTTGTTAGTTTGTGTTTATGCCACAGCAGGGGAAGAAAATCCAGAATCTCATCATTTTAGAGAGATTTCTAAATGCTTGTGTTACACAAAACTTGCAAGTTTGGCATCATCTGAGACAATGGTGCAGTCACAGCTAAGAGAGTGGGTTCTGGAGTCACACTGCCTGGGTCCCCATCTTGACAGGATGTTGAGAACATTGAATGTTCTTAGCATAATGCCTAGCACTTTAGATGGCCAATAAATGCTAACATATTTTCCTAGTCCTGTGAGATCTTTTTAGAAGCCTAGGCAAAGCTTCGGACTGAGAATGAAGGGTCAGAATCAAAGTCTGGTAGTCCAAAGTATTCTGTTTCCTAAAATTTACCCAAAAATAAAACTGAGAGGAAGATGGCCCATGATTAACATATCAAAGCATCAGCAAGGCAGACCACAGTACAAGGAAGTAAATGAATGTTCCAGGGTAAGATGTGGCCAGGACTTATGTCGAGTAAGAAAGGATCCCCAGAAGCCAGAGACCCAATCCTGGAGTCATCAGGTGGGCAGGAGCAGAAGTATTTCCCAAGCCAAAGGTACCTTGAAACTGAGCAATCTCTTTACATGTCCTTTCTTGTCATGGAGAAATGGCTTTGAACCAAGCTTCCAGTGACCTGGAATTTAGTCTTGGGTTTGCCCTCTGTTAAATTTTCTGAGCCTCAGTTTTCTCATAGTAGTATGTTTTTCTGTCTACCATAGGGTTATGGAGCTACTGTGTGGGAAAGTACATTGAAACAAACTTTCAGAGCACTTTATACACAAATGTCACATTCTATCCCTATCACTCCTGTCTTCTAATACAATTACTGTCTTCCCAGGATTTACCAAGCAGGGATAGGGAGGCGGGCTGATGCAAAGACAACTGGCCACTTGTGATAAAGACAGCCACAAACTTTCCTTTCCACCTCACAAGCCCAGCTTAGGGCTGGATACATAGCAAATGCTAACAAAGCCTCATGCACTGATTTGAAAGGGTTCACTTCACCTTGCATCTTTCAGGAAGCACTTACAGAGCACTTTTTCAGTGGATAATGATGTGACATCAAATGCTCAGTTAAAAACATCCTTCCAGATAAAAGGAAATTTGTCCTAGAAATGACTAGAATGGTAGAGTAAAAACAGGGCAGTTTCTACACATGCTTTAGTGCAAGGAAGCAACAGTACAGTTTGCTATGTGTTCAATGAGATGATCAAAGTTAATAGGTAATCAAATATTATGCAACAATAGATTAGTTGCCTTTCCTTGTTCTGACTCTCTGAAATGAATCTATATTAAGTTTTTAAGTACAATAATTTGACTAAAGTGAATGAGGCATTATGCCATTTTCAGTGATTAAATGTGGCATTTTTCCCATCTTAATGAAACAATTATTTTTGTTCAACTGAGTGATTTTATTAATTAAAAAGAATGACAGGGAGTGGCAGCATAGTCACAGAGTACTCAGATATTCGTAGAATTTTAGAGCCATACAGGGCCTGACCAAGCCTGGTACTCTCAGTTACATATAAGTCTCCATCTGGGAGGCAAAATGCTGGGTTCTGATATCATCCAAGCCATTAAATAGCTGCATGACCCTGGGTAAGTCATTCTAACTTTCTTTGACTTCGTTTATTGGTCAGATAAGGGATCCTTTCAATTCCATGATCCTTTAAATAAATCTTACTGTGTTGGCATCTGTTTATTTATTTTTAAGCTAGCAATGACATGTCTCAGCAGAGTATGATTTTCTTTCCATTTTTGACAACAAATCGGGGGGACCGGCCTCTACTGGGAAAAACATAGTTTTTCTTAATAGGCTGTAAACACCCTGACAGTTGGACTGGGATTAATTATTTTGTGTCTCCCAGGGTACCTCTAACCTACTAGGTACTACAAAGGAGTGAAGGGCTGTAGAATTTCATTGTTGCATGTTTTAATGTATTTTGGATAAAAAACATTCTGCTCTGACATACCATTGGGAAAAAAAACACTAATGTAATGTGGGCTTCCAATAAAGTGAGTGTTAATATTGTTGCCTCATACCAATTTATTAATGCTTTCTAACATTCTAACACACAAACACATACAAGCACATGTGCACACACTTGGTTTATATATCGTTTTTTAAAAAAAACATTTGAGGTTTTCCACCACGCCATGCTACTGGGTTGCTGTGTTCCATCACTAATTTGTATTCAGCACAGTAGTTCCCAAAGCTATTTCTTCAGCAACATGAATGTTGACATGCCAGTTAAAATGGATGATGTAAATACAGCCATTCAGAATATTCTGGATGTTGTATTTTATGATTTCAAATGCAAAAAAATTTCTAAGACATGACAGACATTACAATTTCTCAAGGGAGTCATAACTGAACAAGTTTACAAAAGGTCAACTTAGACCCTCCTTGCATCTCAACTACAAGGCCAGTTGTGTCACTATCTTCTATTCTATGCTCCATCAGGGCTCCTTTAAAAGATGCAGCTGAGGTCTCCACTCCCATTTTCTGATTTCTGTCACACAGGTTCACCCACTTCTCCAGGACCATGTAGCTCCCTGCACTGATGGCAACATAAGGAGACCATGATGCTCAACCTTCCCAACACGTGTGATTCATTTTTCTCCTCTGATGACTCAAGAAGAGATTTTTAGAATTCAGTTCGAGTCTCAGCAATTCAATTTGTAGGAAGGAGCAGGCAAAGCTTTAATTCTATCGTAATTAGTTTCATGTGTGAATGTATTAACTAATTGTTTTGCTGGGAAATATGTTAGGTAAATCGAATGTGGACGTGGTGGATAAAGACCACAAAAGAATCTCCTTGAAGGTTGATGGCTGTTCCCCCACGGAGACCCAGAATTGTCTTCATTAAGGCAAGCAATTTGGGGCAACCACATCACTGGTCTTTGTGCTGGAACTTGAAAGTATGTCGACACTCAAGATTTCTGTCTCTTCTTAAGCAAGCAAGGACTGGTTTTGCATGCCCCACCCATGCACATCTTTATGAAAATGTAACCTTTTCACTCATTTTCTGGACTCCACAGAAAAAGTCCACTTTCTCCTGTTAGTAATTAAACCAGCTGTTGTAATACTTAGATTGGGTTGCAATTGCTTTTAATATGAGCTGCATGACCATTTCTTCATTTCAAAAACTTGACTAGTACTTTCAGCAACCACTATAAACTTGGTAAACTATCTGCACCACTTCTTCAGTTTCTGACCCTTGAACAGAGAAAGTGGTAGAAAATTTTCTGTGACCATAACAAGCATGTCTAGATTATGTAATTTCATCTTTGCAAATACAATGTATTACCAGTTCAAGAAACAGCTATAGCCTCTCTAGTTTATGAACAGTGTTGACCATTATTTTCCAAAGAAAAATCACCCAAGCCTTTTCTGAAATGTTAGTATTGTGCTGAGGAACTGGCTGAAAAAGGATCATGCAGGCTTGTGTGTGTGTGTGTGTGTATGTGTGTCTGCATGGTGGCAGGGTAGGAGAAGAGTCTCTGCTATTATAAATCTGGCAAACCTGCTTTGAACTGTCTTTTATGCTGGCTTTATTCTTGCCTTTGGGCATTTTCCCCAGTTGCTTCTGGCCTTTTGTATTTTAAAGGAAGCAGGGAAAGATCCATAAGAGCAGGAGAGGAATACAGTCATTCACAAATTGAATTAATGTGTTCTCTTTTTCTCTCTACGTTACACAACAAATACATAACAGTGCTGCCCCTGTGTTGGATGGTAGGGATGGAGTCCCTAAATTACAGGGGAAAAAATGACAAAACTGGTACATATTAAAGACATAGAATAAACATTAGTGAAAAAAATGTTGAAATGCATAGGCAGCCTTGGGCAGGTCTGATTTGACCCATTACAGTCATACATTGAAAAGAGAGTAATTATTAGGGCAGGAGAGGGGACGGTCACTCCCATCCCAAAATCTTGAGGGCAGCAAGTAGCCCAGGCTATCCTAAATGGTAGGCCTTTGACTGTCAGGAATGCCTGGGTAAAGCACATTATGAGAAGGGCCCTTCCTCTTTGAGCAACATATAGGCTTTAGCCAGGCTACGAGCCCAGGCCCAAGGGGACCTGCCCATTGGATTTCAAAAAGCTCATGGAAAATGGAATTAAAAATAAAGATTAAAAACATAAACTTTATTTCTCAACATAAGTGACATCAAGTTCAAGACCCTTTTGTAAGCGATGATACGAGCCATTTAATCCACTCCTAAAGAACTGAGGATCCTGGGAATTTAACTCTGTTAATGCAGTCTTTTTTACATTATTAACTGAAGAAAAATGGGTGCCCTTTAAAGATTTTTTTCAAGATTAGGAAACAAAAACAGTCAAAAGGAGCCAGATCAGGATTGTATGGTGGATGCCTGATGATTTTCCATCAAAATTCTCACAAGATTGCCCTTGTTTGATGAGAAGTGCACTGTTGTGGTAGAGAAGGACTCTGGTGAGGTGAGGTGTGTTCTGCAAAGCTTTGGCTAAATTTCTTGAAACACTCGTAGTGAGCATGTGTTATTGTTGTTTGGCCCTCCAAGAAGTCAATAAGCAAAATGCAATGAACATCCCAAAAATCTGTTGCCATGACCTTTGCTCTTGACCAGTCCACTTTTGCTTTGACTGGACCACTTCCACCTCTTGGTAGCCATGGCTTTGATTGTGCTTTGTCTTCTTTATCACGGTGCTAAAGCCATGTTTCATCTCCTGTTACAATTCTTCAAAAAAATGCTTCAGGATCTTGCTCCCACTTGTTTAAAATTTCCATTCAAAGCTCTGCTCTTTTGTGCAGTTGATCTGGGCACAACAGTTTTTGGACTTATTGAGTGGAAAGTGCTCAGCCATCATTTTGCAGTCAGAATTATATAAGCTGAACCAGTTGAGATGTCCATGGTATTGGCTATTGTTTCTGCAGTTAATGGTCAGTCCTGCTAATTAGGGCACAAACAAGATTAATTTTTTCCTAGCAAATTTATGTGTACGGTCTGTCATTGTGGACCTCATCTTCAACATCATCTTGTCCCTCCTTAAAATGGGTTATCTATTTGTAAACTGCTACTTTCTTTGGAACATTGTTCCCATAACTTTTCTTAAAGCACCAATGATTTCACCATTCTTCCAACCAAACTTGACCATAAATTTGATGTTTGTTCTTGCTTCAATTTTAGTGGAACTCATGTTGCTCTGATGGGGGCTCTTTTCAAACTGATGTCTTATCCCTCTTAGTGCCTCAAACTAGATCCCGCTCAGAAGTGTTATGACAAGTTATCACAAGTTTATTTTAATGCAAAAAAAATTCTGCAATCCATGCATAGTTTTTCCATAATACGCATTTTCCATAAACTTTTTGAAGGCTTCTTATACAATGAAGGAGTGGGTGTTAACAGCCAGCAGGAGGGCAGCACCCTGGTGTTAGGCATGAGAGAAAGATGCTCTACCCCATCAATGGCCCTCACTTGTTCTCGTGGTGCTATAAATATGAGCCAGGCCCCACACCGAATTTTTTGCATAATTTTTTATAATCCTTAGGCATAAAGTACTTTTATTATTCTCTTGAGAAAATTGAGGCTCAGAGAGATAAAGCAACTTACTCAGGATGTGCGATGAGACGGCAGGGTAAAATCCAACCTCACATTATTCTCACTAGAAGAACCTGATCTGATTCACCACATCTTGCTATTGTTTACACCACTTGTTATTGGTATTTGCACCTTGGGTTTATCTCCCACCCCCTTATCCCTCCATCCCTCTATTTCTCTGTTGCCTGGTTCTTTAAACTTCCACCCTGGAGTATGGCAGATGAAAGAAAAGAAAAGAAAAGAAAAGAAAAGAAAAGAAAAGAAAGAAAGAAAGAAAGAAAGAAAGAAAGAAAGAAAGAAAGAAAGAAAGAAAGAAAGAAAGAAAGAAAGAAAGAAAGAAAGAAAGAGAGAGAAAGAAAGAGAGAGAGAAAGAAAGAGAGAGAGAGAAAGAAAGAAAGAGAGAGAGAAAGAAAGAGAGAGAGAAAGAGAGAGAGAGAAAGAAAGAAAGAAAGAAAGAAAGAAAGAAAGAAAGAAAGAAAGAAAGAAAGAAAGAAAGAAAGAAAGAAAGAAAGAAAGAAAGAAAGAAAGAAAGGAGCTCCTTCCTCCCCACATTTGCATACCTATTTTATTTTCCCACATATATGTTCATTAAAGTCTTAATTATTCCCAAGCATAAGATCTTTGTCCACAGTACAAAATTTGGAAGTGATCACCTGAATTCATAAAGTTGCCCAAAACTTTGGTTGTGTAGACAACTTCAGTGGAAAATATTCCATTCTGCATGTTAATTACCACCTCTCTCAATACATGTTGAGTCTTCACAAAGTGTCCTACTCAGTTGTTCCTTTGACATCCAAAGGGACACTTCAGTCCAAATGGAACAGACCAGGAAGAGAGCATTTTCCAGACAATTCTTTAAAATACACACAGAAGACTATGGGGAATAGGCATTCTCCTATGGTGCTGTTGAGTATGTAGAATGGAAGGGTCTCTGTAGCCACTTGATGATATACTTCAGGAACTTGAACAATATATTTGTGTTCTTTGGACAGACAAAACTACACTTAGAAATTCATCCTAAGTTAATAATTGTAGACATGTCCAAATATTTGTATGCACAAAATTGTTCATCATAGAACTGGATTAAGATAGTGAAAAACTTGGAACAATGTGTCAATGATAGGAGCCTGGCTAAGTAAATGATGGAACATCCCATAATATCATACAGTCATAAAAGGAGTTTTATAAAGAATAGTTAATAACTGGAAGACATGATCATGAAATATTAAACAAATAAAAATATTTCAAGAAAGTTCTGTTCAATATGGTATCCATTAGTCACATGTGACTTTAAATTTCAATTAATTATAATAAAATAAAATTAAAAATTTAATTCCTCAGTCACATAAGTCACATTTCCAGTACTCAATAGTTATCATACTGGACAGTGCAGATAGAGAACATTTCCATCATTTGAAGAATTGAGAGCACTAGTATAGAATATGATTTCATTTTTTCATTGTATATATACACTTGGAAAAATATTAGAAAGGAATATGTCAAATAATAATTATGATGATGTTTAGTTGGTGGGATTAGACAAGAGGTAGGCAAACACTTTCTGTAAAGGGACAGATAGTAAATATTTTAGACTTTGTGAGCCTTAAGGTCACTGTCACAACTACTCCACTCTGTTGTTGTAGCATGAAATCAGCTATAGACAGTAGGTCAGTGAATGGGCATGAGTGTGTCCCAATAAAACTTTATACAGAAATACAGGTGGTGGCCCGAATTTGACCCATGAGTTGTAGTTTGCTAACTCCTGGATTAGATGATTAAGAGTGAGGGTTTTTTTTAAAGTCTGGGTGTACATACATGGAATTCTTTGCAAAGCAATGATGAGCTATTAAATTATTCAAACTCCAATACACCCATGATTCCAGGAACCCCCTTCTTACTTCTGCACCGAATCTGCTGCAACTCACACTTTCTATCTCTCGCTACACAAAGACCACCTGCACTAATGCTCCCCGAGAGGTTATCCTCTTAGCTTATTGATAACTTCTGTACTTGTCTCTGAGCTTCCTTAGGTAGAAATGTACATCTTAGAAAGTGGTTCCTTGGAGGGCCGAGCCCATGGCACACTCGGGAGAATGCAGCGCTTGGGAGCAGCAGCGCTCCCCCTGCGGGTTCGGATCCTATATTGGAATGGCCGGTGCGCTCACTGGCTGAGCGCGGTGCGGACGACACCACACCAAGGGTTGCGATCCCCTTACCGGTCACAAAAAAGACAAACAAAAAAGAAAGTGGTTCCTTGGAGAAGGCAACCTCTGCAACATTTGCCCACGGCTGCTCTGCACAAGAGTCTTTTCAGGTCACGTTCGTGGTGATGTCTAGTGGAGACTCTAGTGAATCTCTCAATGACTGGGGAGGATTCCACTGGCGCTGTGGTCGGCACATTTGATGAGCACCCCTGCACCAGCTGGGGGTGTCCTGGAACCGGAACTGGAACGAGAGTTAGGCCTCTGGCTGGTTGTGTTCCCGTCTGAATCTGCGCCCGCAGAAGGAGAGGCTTGCACTGGCTCCTTCTGTGGTTTTCAAACTGTGCTTCTTGAGTCCTGGGCGAAGAGTAGAAAGAGGTAAATTTTAGGGTCTGAGCCCTCACTCTCTTCAACTAGAGCAGTTCTCCAGATACATCCACTCTACATATTGGGTTTCCGAGTTGGATTTTGACCAAACCCAGGATTTGGGTGCTTGCTGCTTGGAGACAGGGGGTGAGGGGAAGTAAGGTGCTGAAAAACACTGGCGAAATTATTTGTCATAAAGTAGGATGTAGCCATGTTTCATTGGTTCCAAATGGTCTTTTAAAATTTTTGAGATTTGAAACCAGTGTTTAAAAACCAAAAGATTTCACTTCTAAATTTAGAAAATAAAAATAAATAAAGCAACAACAACTATGTCTCTGGCTTCTCTTTAAAAAGCAGTAAATCTGGCAACATTCATCTCACGATCCCTCCTGATGACAATTAGCTCGTGCTAAGTAGCAGATACTTCCTTTAGAAAAACGTATACACTTTGTACACCCTGTCCCCACCCCTCCCTCTTGCATGACTCCTGACCCTCTGCATTCATTCACATTACCTGCTTTGGCTCCTGTAGCCATTTGGATTCCAGACCCCGCCGCTAGATGACTGCTAAGGCTTTTGCCTATTCCCATAGTCTATTGGATTTCCATTATGTTTTTGGCAAATAGTACTAAAATTAAAGCTAAAATCCTTTCCTTAAAGTCACCCTGAGTTTATGAAAATCTTAGCCACAAATGTTTTGCACATGTTAAGTGCTGGCGTCAGGAGCTGTTTTTCTCACAGAGAAGAGCGTGAAGCCCCCCAGCCAAGCAAACAGGTTTTCCATCCAACAAGCGCCATGTGGAGCTGCATGGGAATCACTAGGGTTGTTCAAAACTTCTTCTGTTCCTTCTCAATTGTACTTTCTTGCCCCTTTGAAGTGGTCCTGGCCAGGGAGTTTGAGCAAAAGTGACATGAGTCATTTCTGGACCTTAGCATTTTATATGATCTGAAACCCTGAAACAGAGATTGGCAAAGTTCAAGATGGTGGCTGTACTGTCACAGCTTCAATCTGAGTGACTGATATACAACAGAGATCTTTACCAACTCATGACAGACATCTCTTGTGAGCAAGAAATAAAACTGTGTTATTCGAAATCACTGAGGCTTGTGGTTTGTTACTGCAGCATAACCTAGTCTATCCTGACCACTATGTCTTCACTGAAAAATACCATTTCTAGCCCCCAGGATCTGCTCTCCAGACTCCACTTCACACTAGCCAACCATACCTCTTCTTTTTTGAAGTCCCTCCCCTTGGATGTAAGCATAAAGTTAGAATACCACTAAGCATTGCCACTGTCACTTCCTCATTTCTTGGCGTGCTGTACACTTGAACTCTCCCACCCTCTCCCCGCCTGTTATACAATAATAGATTGGAGGTCACACGTGTTTCCTACTTTGAATAATTCATCTCACAGAATCTCAGTATTTCAGTTAGAACATTTATTTCTTTCATTTTAATATTTTATCATTTTTGTCCTAAATGTATGACCTTAACTGACTGCCATGCATTTCATTTCTTCTTGCCTTAAATATTTCAAAAGTTTCAAAGTACAAACATTACTCACAAAGAGTGTAATAAAAAATGCTCAGTTTGAGTTCTGTATTATTTAATTATAACTGAGTGTCATTAAAATGATTATTTTTCCCCCCTTCTGATTTCTTTCTGCTTTGGCTCCTGCCTTTGTCTTCCTTGGAATATTTTAATGCTTGGCATTTGGCCACGGTGCCTACAGCTGGAAGGCAGACTATATGGCATTAAGACCTCTGAGCCTGTTCCCACATTAGGATACCAAGGCTTTTTTAAAGTACCAGAGTTGATATTTTTGCTGGGGACTCAGACATTGTGCTTATGAAGCAGAGGCTGAGGAAAGTTTAAACACTGAAGGTCGTTGTTTTAGTCCATTTTGTGCTGATATAACAGAATACCTGAGATTGGGTAATTTATAAAGAAAGGTTTATTTACCTCACAATTCTGGAGGTTGGGAAATCCCAGATCAGGCAGCCCACCTGGTGGTGGGGGTCCTGTGCTGCTTCAACTCATGGTAGAAAACAGAAGGGAAAATGGGCGTGTGCAAAGAGACCAAACGCAAGAGGGAACAACCTGCTCTTGCAGTAACTAATCCAGTCTTGTGTGAGTGTGAGCTCACACCTGCATTGATCTATCCATGAGGAATCCACTCCATGACCCAAACAACTCCCACAAGGTCCTACCTCCCAACGCTGCCCCATTGGGAACCAAATTTCAACATAAGTTTTGGGAGAGACAACCACATCCAAACCATAGCAGTCGTGTTTCCTTCATTTGTTACTGCTATAGAGAGTGTTAGAATAGGTCATTTTTTAATGATAAGAAATAACATATATTCTATATTCAATCATATGACAGGCAATAGTTTAAGGGCTTTATATGAATTTTCACCGCACCTCATGGGGAAGATCCTATTAATTCCCCATCTCATAAACAAGACAACTGAGGAAGTAATTTATTAATTGTTCAGTTTACCTAACCCTTCAGGGGGCAGGGACAACCCAGCTACCATAATGGTTACATATGGAAAAAAGAGGGTGGGTTGGGTGGAGAAAGGCCTTGCTCGTCTCCATGTTCAGTCATTTCATTGCACAAGAGTTTACTTTTCCACTCTGCCAGGGTGAGCGTGGTGTGGTGGATCTGCTGCCCTCCAACTGGGTGACTTGGGGTCAATTTTAAATGACTGAATTAAATAAATGTTATAGTTCTTACCATACTGTCATGGTGGCTGCTTCTATCTTTTCCCTAAATTCAAACATGCCAGCTGGACACAAGATTCAGCCTCTTCAGGGTTTTCCTAAAGGATCTCCTCACACTAAGTATACCATGTGTTGAGTAACTGACACAATCTGAGGAACCCCAGGAGAGGTCACTTTCTGTCCTCTCACCAACATTGCATGCTTTTCCTCTAGGGCTTTGCCTACAGGCCCACCTCCACCTTGTCACCATAGGAGATCATCCCCTGGGATGAGTGGTCCAGTTTCTGCTCAGGGTAAAGCTCAGACTAGAAAGCGTCTCCTGAGTTCAGAAAAACTCTCCTCAAAGATGGAATTCTCATATGAGCTACAACAGAAATAACATTTCCCCTGTATCATTGTACTCACTAACTGACCTTTTAACTGCATTATCACCTGAACCCTGACTGCAGAGGCAATACCTAATGATTACACGCATTTGCCCTTAGTTAATTTTGAGAGGATGTCTGAAGCAGGGATTCTATAACTCAGTTAAAGTCCAATAATCTGAAGATAGTGGAGAATCATTAATGAAGTATCAACGACTCCATTGAGGTCAGCTTTGTAGAGACTGAAAAGATGACAGCACTAAAACCAATGGGGTTTCCAAGGTCCAGATGACCGAAACATCATACTATTGGGCATCGATAAGCATCTTGAGTTACAGCACAGACAGATGTTCCTCTCCACACACTACAGACATCTCTTACTGTTTAAGTTTCCAACTTGTCAAAGAAAGAATAAACAGTTAATTTTCTGAAACCAGGGAATAATTTCCTTTTAAGTTCCTTTATATTTCCTCTTCATTTCTTAACCTTGTAAATCTCCTATCTCCATTTCTTTTTTATTCCAAGGTTGTTAGATTGTTACCTTTTCCCACCATTTCTAACGTTTGTGCCATGGTAGCCGACTTCCTTTATCTTCACCTGAATCCCCACCAAAAGCCATTTGTCTACAGGTCAAGTGCAGTGTGCTCCGTCTTGATGTTATGGCTTGGTAGCAATCTAGCTGTAGCTCTGTGTAACACAATAAATGGGTTGCAGCATAGCCATCCCAGCATTCTTGCTCTCCATGGGCTGGTGACTTCTATATGATTGCTTAGACTCCTTTAAACATACCCTTTACAAAATGAAAATACTAATCCAAAGTAAGACTAGAAAAAATATATAATTTCAACTTTGCCTGGTATCTGTGAACTAGATAGTAAAGCATCAGGTATATTGTTGGAGACAAGCAATTAGATCAAATCAAATCATACTCTTTTAAGCTCTATTTTTGAAGTGTTTAATTAGCTAACATTTTCATTTTAGCAATGCTAGCCTTGACTTTGACAATGTGACCTTCGACCATAGTTGCTCTATCCCCATTTAGTGATCCCAACCAGCTACCAGATCTGACCTTTTGCATTCAATTATATGTCCACCATGCCTCCTGGTCCACTTGTTCTCAAGGTCGCTCATACTTGTAACACCAGCTGTTTGAGAGAATAAAGCCTGGTGAACATACTTACACTATTTTTGGTTCACATAACTACCTATGCCTGTGTAAAATATTTATATAAGAACAATCTAATTTTAGAATAGTGTTTAAAATCACACAAGCAACCAAGCTTAATTGCTCTACAGCACCATCTAGTGACTATGAATGTTACACCAAGCATCCCAACCCATTAGAGACTTGTTTTCCCAGACTTTTTTAGGTGCTAAATGGATGATAGTCTACATTTTCACAAATTCCCGTCATGCCTAATAAATAGAGTATATCTGACTATAGTCAATGGAAATAGACTTAGTTTAGTACCAAGGGGTACAATACATTTTTTATTACAAATATTTTATTTAAATTCTTTATTTTTACTGATCTTTCTCTGTCAAATTGATCATAAATTTTTCTGAATTGGTTTTCACAATGACCCAGCAAGATAGTTGCTATTAGTATTCACATGTTAAATTGGTGAAAAAGCATGGCACAAAAGAGTGCCTCAAGTTACACAGCTAGTAAATATTTATCCTTCTGAATAAGTGTTCCTTTTTCTACATTAATTCCCCTTTGTAAAGCTTATTTCTGGGGAATAAGAAAAGTTGTTAGGAAGGCTACTAAGTTGTTTCAGTAATTCCTGAAATTAAACATTAGGGCCTAAAAAGTTAAATTGATCTTACCTCTCTCAGGTTAGGTTGGAGAGAATTAGAGCTCTTTCTATAGGCATGTAGGAAGCTATAGTGAGAGATCTCTTAAATCTTGGAACTAAGGATTCTCTTAGAGGCCTGGAACTCTGATTGGGAAGAATTAGCCATCTATAGCTGTCACCCAAAGATTGAAATATATGGCTAAAGTCAAGAGGAAACACCCAAAATTCATCAGAGTAATAAGTTTATAAAGTGCGGGAGATAAGAAATGAAAGTGATAAAAACCTAAGAAAATAAAAACCATGTCTGTTGTATTACACCCTGCCCAAACAGCAAGAAGATGGTCATAACAGAACTTAGAAAACTGGCCAAGAATGGATTGTGTTTATCCAGAACTACCCAAGAGTAATGAGTCTGGAACCCATTGATGTTTTCCTTGAACAAAGACGTATGCTCTGTTTTTGGACAACTAGAGTTTATTGAATTTTCCTTGGCTTAAATGACATGGTTTTTAAGACTGTCTATGTTTCTTTAATTTCATGCTGACTGAGCAACTGTATAATCAGTTTATTGCCTCTTAATTTATTTAGTAAGTACATTTAATCAATTTATTGCCTCTCAGCTCCAAATCCACCCTTTATTACTTACTCTGTGAGAATGGAGCTGGACCCTGTAAACATTTTTCCTTTGCCATCTGGCATGATGTTATGCATGCCAGGAGAGGGTACAGGAGGGACACTAGAGGAAGAAGGGGTTTCTCTTCCTGACTCTGGTCTGTTCTCTTTTGCAGATTCCCTTGGTGTGTGTGGGTTTTCTACCACCAGGGCCCTGCAGCATGTAGTAGCCTACTGTTCTCTGGCCAGCAGCTTTATCCAGCCCCTCCTTAGTAACTTTGCAGTAAATTCCAAGATGTGGCACATTCCTGTGGATAGCTTCCCTGACACCCCAGAGAATGAGTTTCCAGCAAGTTCTACTGGAGAGGCATCTCGCTGGCTTGCTATCATCCAGTGAGCCAGGGCTGCCCCTTCTCCAATAAAATCTTTTTCTCCCTTGGTGCCCTCTTTCAGCCCTAGGAGTAGTGGTTGCTCCTTATGTCTGCTATCTTGTATTCCATGGAATTATTTATATTTCTTACTAGCCAATCCTTTATTATCCCAATTCTCTATTATAGGTAATAATTCCCTGTTTGGATTACTTTGTGGTTTTTCTCTCTTTTGATAGATTTTTCATTCTCATATTAAACATTCCCTGTTTGAATTACTATGTGATTTTTCTCTGTCGTGGTGCTGCATCACCGAGGCTAATGCGCTAAGCATCTTTGTGAAATTCACTCAACTTCCCAGAAACCAAGATTCTTTAGAATTCTTTAGATTCTAAACAGCAGTCCCTGAATGTGAGGAATAAACAGTCTATTCACAATATCTTAATATGTACCATTATAATTAGGAAATTGAAATACTAGTTTTTACATCAATCTCTTGTGAGTTTGGTTATTGGCTGTTATCCCTGAGCCCAGTCAAATCTGGATGTGCAAACAGAAACACTTATAGATCTGAATTTCTGAGCACAGACTTGGGACAGTAGTGACCCATCAAGGTGGCACCACTGAGTTAGACCTGTGTAGGCAGCTTTCTGGCTTCTCCCTGCCACCTCAGCTTCAGCTCTTGAAATGATAATGCTTAATGCTACTTAGCCATGTCAGGAATGATATAAATTTACTGAAATGAAAAATTTTAATGAACCGGGAAAGAATCTTATCTTCTGGTTCATTTGCTTTGTGGTCAAGAGGAGAGGTTAGGATAATATGGTGGTTACTGACAATGAGCTTGACCTACTAATGGGTCTCAAGCCAATAGCCATCAGTGTGCCATGAAAACAAGCTGTGGACCTCTCTGAGTGCTTGCCATTCCATTTTATAGACTGGAGTTATTTTTATGCACAAGGCAGAAATGTAATCTTAATACTCAACTCCCTAGACTTACCAAATCTTGATATTAAAAGCAAGAAGTTAAATATTGGTCGAAAAGACATGTCTACTTTGAATTTGCAGCATAAACTTGCCTGTAGTCTGTTGTTGCTAGTTTCAAATGAAAGAGTCCAAAATAGATCTTGACCACATTAGGTCAAGAACTTGATCTCCAAATCACATTTTTAAACAACCGTCCAGCATTGCTTACATCAAAGGCACTGTGTTCAGATCCTGAGCAAAGCATCTGGAATAGTATATTGTTTTACCATAATTATAGATTTTAATCACACACAAGTACAGTGATAAAGGACAGCGTCTCTCCATGGGAAGAGATGTTTTCCTTCTGCTTCTTCTCCTTCTGTATCACCCATCATTGCTGATAGAATCACAGACACTTAAAGCTAAAAAGAGCTCATGAAATTACTTTTGATTAGACACATAAATAGAAGGACCTTTAGGAGTTTACCCACTTTACACTCCCAAGCAAAGCAGTGAAATTCAAAATGCTCGTCAGAATTGCCCAATACTTATTTTTCTTTGCTACGCACTGAATAAGCTCATTCTCAGAGCTGCAAAAACAGTGCTCCTCAGAGGTGTCCACTAATGAAAAGATAGGATGCTTCGTTAAATACATGTTCTCCTACTAATACTGATTAGCAGTGCTTTCTCTCACCTTGTTAAATTCAGGAAACTACACAACATATATATATTGGTCTTTTAAATTAGATTTGACTGTTTGTTACATCTGTTTGCTATTCATTTTCAATCTTTTGGGTAACTTCTGTAGATCAGTAACCTTATTCATTATGTGTTGGTTCTTATTAGTTTCATTCTCTTTATTTCCATGTTCTTGAGAGGTATCCCACTGAATAATCCTATATATTATCTATACTATGGACTTTGATTCTTCACGATCCATCACTTGTGTAGTAATCTGAGAATAGGCTCCTCCCATAGAGCTGGATTGGGGGAATTTCAGATTCTAGAGACTCTTCTGTACCATTAGGAGCCTTTTCTGTTCTTTACGTTGATGCCTCCTTTCAGGGCCACCACATGTGAACATGGTCATGTGAAGGGTGCTCTCTGGAGTTGTGCAGTGAACAGCACACAGGGCAGTCTTTGGGATCTAGCCTCCTTTCTGCCTGTTCTCCCCCACTCTTTCTCCTCCATGGGCTGAGCTTAGATAAGAAGCTCTGAGCTTCAGTCTAGAGACATACAACATAGAATTGAAGGCAACAAATTTAGTCAGTTTGATTTTCAATAGGCATCCTACACAATCCCCAAGGTAGCAGCAACCTTCTCATTTTTTTACCCTTATGGCTGCTGATATTTTGATATTTGCATTTTTTTCAACAAATTCTCTAGCATAAAAAAAGAACAAAAAGTGTAGATACTTGAATCTATTATCTTTTCTACCAGTTTAAACAGCAATTGAAAAAATGATTCAGATGAAGTTTCTGGATTTTCCTGAGCTTTCTGATATCTCCAAAGCAAAGATCATTGAAAACCAACCACACAAAATGTCCTCATAATATCGATATGAAAGATTACATAAAAATGAATGCATACACCATGAGAATTCAACCAGCAACCACTTTCTCAGCACAAAACTGATTTCTGGTTTCATGCGATATAATTATTTTGAGCCTGTAAGTCAAGAGGTGATTCATGCTTACATGAAATTAGACAGCTTTCCCACCCTCAAAAAGCTTAGCCTCTACTCTAAAGCACTTGTGAATTATTGCTTATGTGTTCACGTATGCACACACACATTTAAACACCTGAGACAAGGTAGGGGCTAAAAAGGAAAGAAAGGCCAAGATAAGATAAATAAGAAGATTATGCTGTCTCACCGCAGCCACCCAGAACTTTTTTCTAATTTAGACAAAGGCATGAAGTTTGATCTGATATTACCAAGTAGCACTTGGTGCAAGGAAGGGAACTAGCATTTGTTTGGTTTGCTATGTGCCAGGTACTGCTTATGAGCTTCATTGAATTTCACAATATCCCCAAGAGGTAGGTATAGATGGGAAAAAGATAAATAAAAACAGCTTAATGAGGTTAAGTAACTGGCCAGAGGACCTATAACTAGTAAATAATGGAAACAAAATCTGAACCTAAGTCTATTTCTCAGGTCCATTCTCCTTTTAAACATTTGTTTGCTCGTTTGTTGTTTCATTATAAAAATTGCAAGCATAAAGAATAGAAATAATGTATCAAATTACTAAGTACCCACTGAACCTTTCGTACATGTTATTGTTTTGCCATATTCACTTCAGATCCTTTTAGTTTAAGAATAAAATGTTAGAGACAAAGTTAAAGTCACCTATCCTATTTCCACCCTTCTTTCTCTAATCAACCACTAGCTTGAAATTGAGGTACATTCTTCCCACCCATGTTGTCATATTTCGTATATATTTCATTCATGTGAATGTACTTATAAGAAAACATGATCTACTGCTTATTTTACCTTCTTACATTAATGGTTTCATGATATATATATGTGTGTATATATACCTTTTGTAGTTTAATTTTTATACTTAACATTATATTTTTAAGATTTGTTCATGTTGCTGAATGCACAACATGTAGTTCTTACTTGCTCTTTTTAACTGCTGTTTGTTATCTCATTGTTCGATTATTCCACAATTTCTTTCTCCATCTTTTAACGGTGGCTATTTAAAAATTTTTTAAATGTTGCTATTATAAATAATGCAACAATGGTTATTCTTTTTACATAGCCCCTTGTGCACATGTGCAAAAAATTCTCTAGGAAATGTTTCTAGAAATGAAATTTCTGGGTCCTAGGGTATGTGCACTGCTATGGGCTAAACTGTGTCCCCCCTCCCAAATTCGTATGTTGAAGTCCTAACCCCCAATGTGACTGTATTTGGCAATAGAGTCTATAAAGGGTTAATTAAGGTTAATGAGGTCCTAACGTGGGGTACTGATCTGATAGGATTAGTTTCCTTATAAGAGGAGACACTAGCTATCTCTCTCTCTCTGTCTCTCCCACACACACACAGAGGGAGGGAGGGAGGGAGGGAAGGGGGGGAGAGAGAGAGAGAGAGAGAGAGAGAGAGAGAGAGGCCATGTGAGGATAAAGTGGCTATCTGCAAGCCAGGAAGAGAGCCCTCAACAGAAACCAAACCCTGCTGGAACCTTGATCTTGGAATTTCAGCCTCCAAAATTGGGAGAAAATAAGTTTCTGCTGTTCAAGACATCCAGCCAGTGGTATTTTGTTATGACAGCCTGAGCAGACTAAAACATGCCTTTTCATATCTTCTTATATTGCCAACTTGTTTCTCAAAATGTACTGACTCCCACCCCACCAGCAATGAAGACAATTCTCATGACCTCCAACCCTCACCAGTGCTTGGCCTGCCCATGACCTTGATGCTGTGCCAGGCCAAAGGCTCCATTGTTGAAACATCCCCAAGTCAATATGCAGGAATGTTTCTGCAGAATGATGTGTTGTGATTTTAGCTAAACTGTAAGTTTAAGAGATGTTTTGAAGGATTTGTGTTTCAAGCCTCATATACACCAGTTCTTCGGTCTAACTTCTTTAAAATAAGAATAACAAACCATGTAACTGATGTAGCTACCAGATATGTCTCTTTAGAATTTTGATCATACATTTTTAACTGAGTTATGTTACTGTGATTAACTCTATAAACTAATTAACTTTTCTTTCACACTGTACAATTATTAGGAGTTTGGGGTTTTCTTCCCCCTGCGGTCTTTATCAGACGCTGTCTGCAAAAGTAACTTTAAAATATCTTCTCTGGAGAAAAAAGTAGGTTCTTCTACTTAAATTTTACTTAATATTAACTTATTTAGTACTAATATTTAGTTAATATTTACTTAAGTATTAATTAAAATACTCAAAATGACCAATGAGAAAGCTTTCTAAACTGAGTGTAAATTTGTAACTGGCTCTCTATTCTAACACATTATTACTGGAAGGAGAAATCTTACGAGCGGTCTTCATTGTGTTCATGCCATATATACTAGCAAGTTCCCCAGGATCCCTTCTATGGTGTCATTTCAAGGCAGCTCATGCAGAATTCTCATCTCTACCTTTGAAATTGCCCCTTAGTTCACTGCACATTAAAAGGCTTTAATCAAGGGGTCAAAACCCACAGAGGCTAGATTTCAGGAGAGGTTCAACTGATACCACCTCCTGGGATTTCTGATACCTAAACCAACATAGCCACAGATCAGTACAAGAGCTCGAGTCAACCAGCCTTTCCTGCTGCTCCAGCCTCACTCCTTGAAAAGAGTTTAGTGATACTTTATGGAACATCCTACCACAGTTTGAGAGGTCAAAAAGGCAAAAATAACCAGTCTGGTCACAAGGTTCTAAGTACCCAGATATTCCAGCTTTTAAAATCCTAGAAAAAGGACTTACAGCAGAGCAGGATAGATTACTCTTAATTTATATCAAAGGAGTGTCAACTAAGATGACAGGCCTTGTTTTCACCTGCTTTTGCAATTATAGAGACTTACACAGCTTCCCATTTGGTTGACTTAGGCACACATTAACTATTAGCCCAGACCTTCTCCCAGTGTGGCCCACGGACTCCTGGAGGCCCCAAGAACCTGTAGGGGGCCTATCAGGTCAAAACTATTTTTATAATAATGCTAAGGTGTTATCAGCCTTTCACCACGTTGGCATGTGCACTGGTGGTGCAAAAGAAACAGCAGGTGAAACTGCTGGTGACTGAGCACGAATCGTGGCAGCAGCTCCAGGCTGCACTGGTCCTCGCTGCATTCTGTGTGGCCGCATGTCCACAAGGGAAATGCAGGTTTCAGTGAAGAACGTCCTTGATGAAGTAGTAAAACTTATTCATTTCCTTAAATCTAGACACTTGACAGGTTTTAAAAAACATTCTATGGGAAGAAGTAGGAAGTATACATAAAGCCTGTCTGCTGCATTCAAAAGTACAAAGGATGTCATGTCACAAGGAAAAGCACTAAGGTGATTGTTTGAATGCAGCGGAACTAGCCGCTTTTTTCATACAACAACATTTTTATTTGAAAAAAATGATCCAGATAAGGTGTCGTTTTTCTGACTGACATATTTAGTAGACATTTTTTTTTTAAATGAGTGAAGTGATTCTGTAACTTTTTTTTTTAAATGAGTGAAGTGATTCTGTAACTTGAAGGAAAACCACTGAGAGTTTTTGTTGCCAATGGTAAAATTCAAGCTTTCAAGTGAAAATTGGAATTTTCACAAACCTGTATTTACCACAGTCAGCCTGACAACTTCCCAATACTTAAAGATTGTTAAAATGAGTTGGCGGTGACACTGCTGAATGTGGTTCTGATATCATACAGTGAGGTGTGTCAGCATTTGGAAGATCTGCATGATTTGGGAAGCCAATATTTTCCAAATGGCCAATGTATGTTACAAAATCATTTTTGAATAAATTTTGATGCAACAAAACTGGAAATGTTTATTGGCATGGTTGCAGATTCCACACTGCAACTAAACTTTAAGTTTTGGTGTAGTATCAAAGAATAATATCCACAAACATCTGAAAGCCTATAAAAATGCTCTTCTCTTTTCCAACTACATATCTGGGTGAAGCTAGATTTTCCTCATATTTTAACCCAAAGAATGTATAACAACAGATTGAATGCAGACGCAAATCTAAGAATCCTATTGCATCCCATCAAGCCAGAGATTAAAGACATTTGCAAACATGTAAGACGATGTCACTCTTCTCAATAATTCTGTTTTTCAGCTTGGTGGGTTCTCTTTATTCATATGCCTCCCAACTTCCTCTCACAATTGCAGTCCCTTCCATATACTCCCCCACAAAAGAAGGTAATGAAAGGAAGGGATCGTTGGGGTTCTAAGCCCCCTGGTCAGTTAGAAAGGGAACAGAAACCAAAACAATCACTGGATGTGACCAAGATTGACAGTCAAGAAGCATAAAGCAGCCTGGGAAAGGTAGGCAGAGAAAGGTGAAGAAAGCAAAAAGGAGAGGTGCAAGTCCATCTCCACCGTGACCCCTCCTGCTAAGAGGGGCTGGAGAGAATGCCTCAAACATTAAGACGTGCAGGTCCTGAAAAAGGCAGGTGATGTCTGAGCCCGAAGAAGGAGAAGATGGCCAAGGAAGAAGGCCACCTCTCTCTTGGTAGAACGGGACACACGCACACCCCAGGGCAGCAGCTTCACAGACTGTGGACGCTTTCATTGCTGCAGGCAATGTACAGAAACAAGTCTTCTCCTGGTCAGCTGGCCCATCACGGCACTGGTGGGTAGGATGACATTGCTGACAAAGAAAAACAAGGCAGGCTCAGCTCAGAGATCAAGAAGTAGAGCTGACCAACCGTGAGATCAGAAGACACCAGGTATTTCTTTTTGTCCAGTTTCCCATCCAAGCTTTAGGAGCCTTTTCTACTATCACCGGGGTCGTTTCTTTTGGATCTTCTCACCCTCAGAGTGGCGCCTCTCAAACAGAGTCTCCTCTTTGTATGCTAACTTCATCCTCCCAGGAACCAGGCTGGCCCAGGCTCAAATAATTCTTTTTTGTTTTGGAAAATAAAGCTATTTTTCATTAAAAATGTTATATATGTTAACAAGTAATGAGGTTTATTATTATATTTTTAACTGAATTAATAAATAGGTAATTTTTAATTTCTGTTTTAATTTACAGTAGGGTAAATATCAATAGATAATGCACATAAACAAAAGCTCTTTGGTATCCTAAATAACTTTTAGAGGTGTAAAGCAGTTCTGAGATGAAAATATTTGAAAACAATGGCTTTGGTAAACCATTGGAAATCCATGCAGTCAATTGCTGATATGAAGTGTCAGATACAATTTCACCTTCCATAGGTGGGATTCCACACTGGGTCAAGGTTCTTGGTGGTAAGCAGTAGAAATTAATTCTGTATACTTCAGAAGAAAAAAAGCATTGAAAAGATCCTTGCCAACTCATAGAATCAGAAGGCGAGCAGGAGCCAAGAATGCAAGGCACAGCCGAGATCCAGCCTCAGCCACAGGAAGAGTCCTTACATGATGCCATGTTACTGACATCAGGATCGCTGGACAGAGCTGCTGCTGCTGGCACTGGTGCCCCTGTACACTCACATCCACCCCATCAGCCTTTCTGCTCCACCACAGCCACCTCCACTAATCTCCAATCCTCCTGCACCAGCAGTCAGCATCTTGGGGGAGGATCGGCTGACTGGCTGGACCTCATTCACATGTCCTTACCCCAGTTGCCAGTGAGCTGGCGAAAGGAACATCTTTTCCCATCAGGTTCCAAAGTTGTGGGAGAGGACCTGCCTTCCACTTTTTCTGGGATACACTCAAAATAGCAGAGCATTTGAAAAGATACTGGACAGCCAAAAATGACAACTATCTAAATTTTAACTTATGAAGGACCGAAGAAACAGTGAAGTAATTGAAGTGTGTGATTTCTGTATTTATCAGTCTTGTATAAAACAGAGCATTAAAAAAATTAATAGCCATCATCTGCAATTTCCCATGATGTCATTAGATGTTATATACATAACATACTCTTGTGGCCTACCCTTTCTTCCCAAGAGAATTCTATTGAGACATTCTTACTTTCTTTTGTTAATTTGTTTAATTTATAAAATATACTCCTTGCTAATACAATACAATCAAGTTATTTGTTAAAATAGTTAAAATGCTTTAAATGAGGGTTATCCAGGAGAATAATAAGCAATTTAAGGGAAAAGGTAAAAAGACATTCTTTTTTCCAGGCATCACAGCCAAAGGAAAGCTCAATTCTATCTAGACTTCTTGGACCAAGATTGTTTCCTGAGTTATGTGGGTCATTACTTCAAATCTTTTCCTTTGCCTTGGCTGGTATGATGGTTAATTTTATGTGTCAACTTGGCTAGGCCATGGTTCCCAGATGTTTGATCAAAACCAGTCTAGATGTTCCTTTGAAGGTATTTTTTTAGATGTGATTAACATTTAATGCAGTAGACTTTGAGTAAAGCAGATTACACTCCATAGTGTCATGGGCCTCATCCAATCAGTTGGAGGCCTTAAGAGAAAAATACTGAAGTCTCCAGAGGAAGGAGAAATTCTGCTTCCAGACTGCTTTTAACCTCAAGCTACAGCATCAGCTTTTTCCTGGACAATAGCCTGTTGGTCTATCCTACAGATTTCAGACTTGCCAGCCTCCACAATTGTGTGAGCTAATTCCTTAAAATACATCTCTCTCTATCTTTCTATACACACACTTCCTATTGTTTCTGTTTCTTTGGAGAACACTGATTAATGCAGTTGGGAAGTCCTGACTTCCATGATTTTTCTAACATGGAAGCTCATTGTAAAGAGTGTGAGGTGAAGAAAATGATTTGCCAAGAGGACTGTCTAGCACTGCACCCTCCAATATAGTTGCCACTAGCCACATGTGGCAGTTGAGCACTTAAGTTGTGGCTATACCACATGTTAAAATGATAGTATTTTGAATATGCTGCATTAAATAAAATAGATTATTGTTAGTTTAAAATGTTTCTTTTTACTTTTTTGTAATGTGCCTAATAGAAAATTTAAAATTGCACCTGTGGCTCCATTTATCTTTATGTTGGACAGAACTGATCTAGCATAACTCTCAAACCCTCAAACTTTAGGGCTCCACAAAGACCTTCTCAATTTCCTCCTTGCAAGTAGTTGCAACCTTTTGGGTGCAGTCAGTGGGGGGCTTCACCCTTGCTGTAGTCTTTGAAATATGACTGGTCCGAGAGCAAAAGTAGGTAAAGCCATTTGAGAAACAGTCAGATGAAATTGTCAAGGGACACAGAAAATGAGCCAGATGTCTGAGGGATTGCAATGTGTACTAGTGGCTGCCTTAAACAGAGAATGTCAGAATGTTGTCCCTCAGTTTATAATCATAAACTAAAACACCAGTCCTGATCATGTACAGGCAGGAAAAACCTTGAGAAGATCTGCATTTTGTTTGTTTACTTTAGTGTCTTCATCTTTTCATCTCTAATGTGAAGATTTATTCTCTTTGCCTAAAATTCTTAAATGAATTTGGACTTCCTTGCTATGCCTCACAGGTATGGTTTTATTGGCTTAGGGTGTTGAATGAAAGTGTTTGGACTCATAAAGATGTAACTCCAATGGGTGAACTTGAGAATTATTAAAACAGATTTCTCTGTGTGGATGTTTCAGCTACCTTCCTTTGTGACCTCCAAATGTGGTAATATTTTGGGGTGGTATTAAGAACAAGGAACTTGTTAGTGAACTCTAAGCTAATCTAGGTAGAAGGCATGACTATGCCTTCTTATGCAGGCTGCAGTAGAAAGGATGATGTGTTCTTTCCCATTTTAAAATGCCATGGTCCTATTACACTAGGGAGCAATTTACAAAGCATTCCAGAAATTTCTCATATATGCTAGGTTATTTTCCTTATAATGCTTGTATTTTGTTATTAATGCATCATGGTCTTCATTTTATTAATTCTTGGAAAAGTGGAAATATTTTCACACTAAAGTCAAGCAGAATAATAGTAGAAAGAAATTAAACCAAGACTGGAGATGCGAGTTCTAGTTCCAGCTCCAGAAAAATTGCTTAGTTTCTCTGTGATTTATATTTTTTATTTTGTTAGATGAGAAGGTCAACTATATGTTCTTTCAGGTCCCTCCCTCCTGCCTCTAATATTTGATGAGATTGGAAGGAATTCAGGAGATGATCTTTAGAAGTCTGCATATTTCAGTCTATCTAGTAATTGAAAACCTTAGGCGAATTGACTTTTGAAGCCCCTTTTAATTCAATAATAATTTAAGACTCTTCTACTCAGGAAAATCAAACATATGCCCAAAACACCATTTTTCACATTCCCATGTGTGGCAGAGAATGTCTTAAGGCCTTATCATCATTAGGGACAATACCACATAATTCAGCTCTACCAGAAAAATTTATTGATGTGAAATAACCATATTTTTCATTTCAGGCCAATTAGACTGTGGTTGCATGGGCACCATCTGCATTTTCCAGAGGGTCCAGGGTAAACACAGCCAGATGCCAGACTCCAGGTCTTGCTGAGATGAAATGCCTTAGGGGTTGGACCCAGCAAAGCGTTTACCAGCAGTAAGACAAGCCCAGTTGGACAGAGATTCTAAATCATGAATTTTAAGCCACTGGGAATTAGAAGGTCAAAACTGGACAAGTAGCAATGATGAGGCCTTCAGCCTAAAAACTGGTCATCATGTCAAAGCCCAGTTTGGAAGCAAGTCTTGAGATTGTCCAGGAGCAAGCCATGCAGGAAGGGCTGCAATGGTGTAGGAGACAGAAGTAGGTGGATCTCTTAGCTTAAAAACCTGGAAATGCATAAATACCTCTCACTCTTCTGTTTATTAATATGGAAATAAAGAGCAACCTTGCTAAACGTAGTTTCCTCGGTGTTCTGAAATTTAGTGATTCTAGAAAGAACTGAAATTTGTGACTAGA
This sequence comes from Cynocephalus volans, assembly GCF_027409185.1. Taxonomy (NCBI): domain Eukaryota; kingdom Metazoa; phylum Chordata; class Mammalia; order Dermoptera; family Cynocephalidae; genus Cynocephalus; species Cynocephalus volans. The sequence continues at coordinate 128,860,179 of NC_084468.1, read as the reverse complement.
AGGTGCAAACAAGTGCAGAGAGTCACCGTTGAGGTTTATCATCTTTATGTAGGTATGTAATATTTTGACTGAAATCACCGGAAGGCTCAGAGATACCTATATCTTAATCCACTAATTTATCTTAACACTCTTCTTTTATGTACAGTAAGTATCCATGATAAGCAGCTCTTTGGGGACATTTGAAAATCTCGTATTGACTAGGACTTAGGTTTCACAGAAGGAGTTTAAGATGTAATGTCTGCCTTACCTATAAATGTCAAGGATTTGTAGTTTGATGTCAAAGGCTCTATATTATTTTAACATTGTTTTGAATTTTGTTTTTTACCTTAACTAATGGAAGAGAAGAAAAGTTGAGAATTTATCTATTTTAGTGGACTAAGAAACTCTCTGGGTAAAGGAAGCATAGTGTGAGCATTTCATGGTGTTATTTCACAGTGTTAGAAAAGCATTTGCCTTTACACAAACTTACTCAGAGGAAAACTAGAAACATGTAAATTATGCAACTATGATGTAAAACGAATGTGAAATTGGCAAAAAAAAAATTAAACAGAAAAGCTAATATTAATGGCTTAATGTCAAGCTAAGATTTTTTTTCTAATAAGGTGCTGCAGCCGTACAATATGTTTAAACAGCCTTATTAACATCACATCATAATAATAATTAGCAGCTTGGAAGATAGACTGTAGACCATAGTAATAAAAATGTGGAGATGGTATGGTGCTAGAGGGATCACAAATGCAGGCAGAATTGAATTAAAATTCATAAAATCATGATAAATTGGAGCAAAGGATGAAATCAATAAAATGAGTTTAACAATGATAAATATAGAATAGCTATCAGAAGACAGTAAATATTCAATGTACCGATTAAGTAGAGGGAAAGGTTTAGGAAATAATACAACAAAGAAAAACATGATCTTATGTGGGGTGATTATTTTAAAAGAGTCTATCAAAATAAATTAGGTACTCGGGGCCTGCATGAGCTCTTTATTTGAGTCCTATTACCTCACGCATATATCCTCTCAATTCAGATTTCCCCAGTGGGAGAAGGCTTTGGGGGCAAGGTGGTATGGTGGGGGAAATCAGGATGGTATTAGAGGATAATTAGTTGGGAAAAAAAGCAAAAAATAGGGGCACCCATGAGCTCACAGGTAGGGAGCACACCTGAGGCATGGTAGTATCAGAAGAGGTGGGTCTGATATAGCGTCTCTCGTGTACTTATGTAAGTTGCCACATTGGTTTTACATGACATGGGTCAGCAGTTTGTAAAGGAAATCTAATATGCAGGGTTGTCTGTTTGACATTCGTAATGAAGACTTTCCAATGAAATTGGCTTGTCTGGCTTTGGTCCATTAATAGTCAGCCAGTTGGTGAGAAGTTCCTGACCGACTCCCTTTTCAGCCTCACACTCTGTTTATTTAACTCAGTGATTCCCAACCCTGCTTACATCTGATTCAGTGGGGAGCTGTTTTTCAAATACTGATTCCTGTGCTACCGACTCAAACTGACTGAATCTGGAATGTTTGGGGACTGGGCCCATGCATTTTTTTTTTTTTTTTAATCTACCCAGATGATTAGATGCGGCCACGTTTGGGAACTGATATTCCTAGCTTTAATGTAGAGTTCTTAGAAATGTAATTTGTGAGGCTGCTAAAGAGTTGAATTGGATTTAATTTATCTTTATTATCAACTTAGTGGAATTTTTAAAAATCTCCCTTTTACTATGTTAAAAGTCTATGAGGGTAATTAAATAAATTATTTGAATGAATAGAAATATCAATATAGGCACTATCTATTAATTTGCTGATTGAGAAGCATAAGCAGTGAAGATAAACATTTGAAATATGGAGCAGAATTTATCACTTTCATCACCTTTAATGACTGTTGACTTCAATCATTTCACTCAGCAGGAAATGGACCTCGGAATCTATTGCTCATTTCTTGAGTACGGAGATGCTGAATACTCAAGGGTCTTAGGGAACTGCAATAAATATAAAGAATTTTTCCTCGGCTGGTTTCTTCCAGCTAGTTTCACTTAAAGGCTGTCATGAAACTGCAACTAAATATTGGCTTTGAAGTACCAAGAATTGATGGGGGGCGGGGGGAAAACCTATGACAATGACATATAAAAGTTAGGGCAAATCACTTCGGCTTACCTATAACTCCATTTCCCTTTCCACAAAATGAGTGTAATAGCAGTTGGTAACTCTACACTTCATAAGTTGAATTAAAGGGGTAATAGCTATAAATTCACCTGAGCTATACTGAGCTAACAGCTCTTTGGAGAAAGATGTCAGATTAAATAGGTGGTACATTTAAAGGAAGAGAGAATGTGAGAGTGTTGAAACTCATAGTTATTAAGACCTACTGCGTACCATGGACTCCATAAAGCATTGTCTCATAATATTTAATTTGCTGAAACACATTATTAATAAAAACCCTGTATTTAGGCATTTAGGATCTTTTAAAATGGGAACCTAATTCTTCAGGGGAACATATATTATTTTATGTAAGTTTCTGTAAAGAAGTGTCTATAGGGATCATGCTAGTTTGGCTGGAGCCAAATGTATTGGTCATGAGCTAATCTTGAGGTCCTTGGAGATGCAAAGGACTCATCTGAGATAAAAATCTTTCAGCACCTTATTTCTTTGAATAACTATATTATCTTGCTGGGGAGAGGGGCCAAGCTAAATCAAAGGGTCCTATTAGTGTTAGTAAAAGTGTGTTCAGGAAAAAAAAGCAGGTGTAAGGAACACTGGGCAAGTCCACTTGCAGAAATCAAAGCAGGAGCAGGAGCTTCTCTTGGTTTCCCTTGACCATTCTGGCCTAGAGTGAGGGAGAAGAAACAAACAATAATTAATAAACAATTCATAAGTAAATTGTATTAAAATGGTAAGTGCTATGGAAAAAATAAAGCAGGTCAAGGAACACTGGACATGTGTGTGTGGAGGAGTGAGTCACAAATTTAAAGAGAATGGTCAGTTTGAGTGTCACCGAGAAGGTGACATTTGAGCAAAGACCTGAAGGAGGTGTGGGGGTTAGTCCTGTGACTATCTGGGAAAAGAGCACTTCAGGCAGAGGGAAGAGCCAGTGAAAAGGCCCTCAGGTGGGACCGTGGCTATAGCGAACCAGGAATAGCAAGAAGGTCAGTGTGGTTAGAGGAGAGTCAATGAAGGGAAAGGCAATAGGAAATGATGTCAGAGAAGTAGCAGGGGGCTAGATGATGTAGGACTTTGTGGGCCACTAAAAAGAGTTTGGCTTTTAGTCTGCATGAGAGTGAGCCACTGGAGAGAGCTGAGCAGAAGAGGAACATCTGACTTAGATTTAAAAGAATCCCATTGGCTTCTGTAATGAGAACAGACTAGAGGGAAAAAAGGGAAAAGAGTAGAGACCAGCTAGGAGGCGATCGGAAGCAAGAGATGATGGTGGCTTTCACCGGGAAGCTAGTAGGGTGGAGGTGGTGAGAAATGGTTGGAATCTGGATATCTTTTAAAGGTAGAACCGACACGGCTTCCTGACAAATTGGGTGTGGGATGCAAGAGAAAGAGAAAAGAAAGCAATGGCCCCAAGTGTTTGTCTTGATCGACTGGAAGGAAGGCATTGCCATCAACTGGGATAGGGAAGGCTGTGAGTAGAGCAGATCTGGAAATGGGGAATATCAGGAGTTCAACTTGGGTCACGTTGAGTTTGAAATGTCTATCGGCCAGACAAGTGGAGATGTGACAGTTAAACATTTCTGGAGTTTAGGGGAAAGGTCTGGGCTAGAGATGTAATTTTGAGGTTTCTTAGCCCATAGATTAGGATTACCAAATAAAATAGAAGAACCTAGTAAAATTTGAATTTCAGATAAAAATGAATAATTTTTTAGTATATTATGTCCCAAATATTGCTTGGGTCATGTAATAAATTCCTTAATATAACTATTAGCAATGATTATGAATGTTGTTAATAATTAATATCAAGAATTATACATTAACATAATTAATTAATTAATTGGTTAATTAATTAATTAATATAACACACGCCATGTAATATTTTGGATACTTTTATATTAAAAATAATTTGTTGTTTATCTGAAATTCAAATTTCACTGGCCGTCCTGTACTTATATTTGCTTGATTGGGCAACTCTAACATAGATGACATTTAAAGCAATGAGTAGATGGGATTACAGGAAATGAGTGATGTAGAGATGGAAAAAGATCAATTGCTCATCCCCGGATCACTCCAACATTTAAGGTCAGAAAGAAAAAGAAACTAACAACAACAACAACCACAAAAAGCTGACATGGAACAACCACGAAGTAGGAGTAAGCTCCCAGAAAATGTGATGTCCTAGAAGAAAAATAAAGTATATTGAAAAGGAGGGAGAGATCAACTCTGTCAAAAGCGCCTGATAGCTCAAGTAACATGGAGATTGAGAAATGACCAGTAGACTTAGCAACATGAGGATTATTAGAGACACAACCAGAGCAGTTTCAACGAGTGTGGGTGAAAAAGATCTGATTAATGTGGCTTGAGGAAAGAATGGGAAAAAAGAGTTGGAGACTGAACATGAAACAACTCTTTTGAAAAGTTATTGCTGAAAAGAAAAGAGAGCTCATGGGAGAAGTGAGATCAAGAGAAGACTTAGGCCCTAATTAAATAGAAAAGAAAAGAAAACAATTGATATGCATACTGTACAAGGGAAGGTAACATTAAATACACTTGCATATGATATAATTGTGAACAAAGAAAACCTAAGATTTTAATAAAATAAATACTACTACAATTAAAATCATTTGATAAAAGCACCTTTTTTTTTTTTTTTGTCTTTTTCGTGACCGGTACTCAGCCAGTGAGTGCACCGGCCATTCCTATATAGGATCCGAACCCACGGCGGGAGCATCACCGCGCTCTCAGCACTGCACTCTCCCCAGTGCGCCACGGGCTCGGCCCTGATAAAAGCATCTTAAATCAGGATAAATACATAAAAATCACTGGCCTTTCTCAATATAAGCAATAACAAGTCATGGATAAAAATTTACTTTTTTTAATAACACAAAAACATTATATATCATTTAGGGATACATATTTAGGTAGCAAGAGTTTAAATGCTTGGGAATCATACACACTAGCTTCCAGATGGAAGTTACATCTCTGGAAAGGGTGAAGATGAAAGAATGCCACCACATTCTTTATTTCTTCACATGTTACATAAGGAAATCTTAAATACATATGTCGAAATGTTAAAGCCTAGTGAGTACAAGAGTAGCGTACATGTTGCCTTGAATACTACCTTCTACACTTTTCTATATACTTGAAATATTTAATAATACAGTTTTAAATACGAAATTTCTTTAAAATGATAAAAATAATAATGACTAAGAATGTTTTTAACAGTAAGTATATGGGCCAAGCCCGTGGCGCCCTCGGTAGAGTGCTGCGCTGGGAGCGCGGCGACGCTCCCGCCGCGGTTCGGATCCTATATAGGAATGACCGGTGCACTCACTGGCTGAGTGCCGGTCACGAAAAAACGACAAAAAAAAAAAAAAAAAAAAAAAAAACAGTAAGTATATGACCTACATGAAAAAAACTATAAAATCTTTTTTAAAAACAGGAAACAACATTTAAATAAGTGGAGCAACATACCATTTCTCCAGAAAGGATAGTGTTCATGTTAATCCTTATAAAAAAATAGCATGTAACTATGAATCACATTGAGTTATTTCTTGGTCCATTCAGGCCACTACAACAAAATACCGCAGAATAAGTCGCTTCTGAACAACAGAAATTTATTTCTCACAGTTCTAGGGGCTGGGAAGTCCAAGATCAAGGTGCCAGCAGATTCAATGTCTGGTGAGGGGCCATTTTCTGGTTTATAAGTGGTGGCTTCATGCTGTGCCCTCATATGGTAGAAGGCACGAACAAGCTCCCTCTGGCCTCTTTCTTAAGGTCACTAATCCCATTCATGAGGGCTCTATCCTCACAATCTCATCATTTCCCAAAGGCCCCACCCCCCAGTACCATCCCCTTGGGATTAGGATTTCAACATGTGAATTTGGGGTGGTGGGACACAAACATTCAGGCCATAGCAGGTTATTTTATAAAACTGGATTAAATGAGTTTAAAGTTCATATGAAAAAATAAATAAATGTCCAAGAATGGGCAAGAAAATTATGAAAATAAATAGAAACAGGAAGAATTGGTTTACCAAATATCAACCTATATTATAAAGTCACTGTAATCAAAACAACACTAAGAGGAACCAAAAAATTTATCAGTGGATCAGAAATTGGTCCCCAAATAAATGCAAGTGTATGTGAGAACTTAAAATATGGAAAGAGTGCTATTTCAATTCAGTGAGGAAAGGCTGACTTATTTTAAATGGTACCATAAACTGACCATCAATCTGGAGGAAAACAAAGCTAAACTCCCTATGTCACACCATTCACAAAAATAAAGTTTTGACGGCTTAGAGGTTTAAATGGAAGAAATAAAGAATAGGAACATGTTGTGCACAGAAGAGAAATAACTATATGTTTTATAATATGAAGAAAATATGGTCAATGTCATTAGAGCTCAGGAATAAGCAAACAAGAAGTTGTGGTTTTACCAATAATTTGGATTATACAGTTTTTTAAAAGAATGAGTCAGAGCCTCACTTACTGAGATGGAGGGACGAAATAAGCAAGTTGCTTATGTGATTTGTTTGTTGTTGTTGTTTTGTCAAACAAAAAAAACACTACACATGAATATACCAATTTATTTCTTTTTCTTTTTTTGGCAGCTAGCCAGTACAGGGATGGAACCCCAGACCTTGGTGCTAGTACCATGCTCTAACCAACCGAGCTAACCAGCCCGTCTGAGTATACCCATTTTTCTACATCTGTATGAGCATAAGGAAAGATAAGACCAAAGTACACCAAGCTGTTACCATTGCTAATTCATGGGGTGAGGATGGAAGGGACTGGAAGAAGCTTATTGATATTGTGTATATACATATATATACGTATATATATATTTGCATATATTTCACTTTTTTTTTCAGTTAACATATTTGCTTTTATAATTAAAAAAACAATGATTCTAAATATTTAGACATACTGGGAAAAGAAAAATAAGAGAAGGAATGATTTGGCCTAGAGGGGTATAATGGCCATTATCCTGGAGTGGTGGTAAAGGAGAGAAGAGCATGGGGAGAAATTAAATAAATTAGTTGTTTAAGCACAGGCGGAGTGCCTGAGGCCTGGGAGGGATACATGAAATGTAACTCACAGACCTTACTCTCTGCAAAAAAAATCTGGTTGGGGATAAAATTAAAACACTTGAAACCATTTAAGCATAATGATGCAAGCTCCTCCAAAGCTGTCAGGTTATTTTTTTATGCCTGTAGTTTCCTTTTCGATCAAAAAAAATTTGAAATTTTCTTAACGTGTTATGGAGCTGAAAAATTGACTTCTGTGTTTTAGAATAAGAGGTTGTAGAAATTCACAAAACTTGATGAGACCTAAAAAAATAAATTAAAACCTATTTGTTTGGGATGTTTTGGAAATTTCTTGAGCAGAGGCAACATGCATGCACTCGCTTTGTGGGATGGTGCTTGCAAAAATAAAATTGGTTATATTTCTATAAACAGACTCTTTTCCCTAATCTTAATAATTTAGGCATTCTGGGAGTTAAAATATGGAGGAATATTAATTTTTTCCTTAATTTTAGTAGCATAATCAGAACTGGCACCGGAGGAGAGGTCAGTTTTGTTGTGTGGATTCCTGCTAAAAGCTGGACTTCCAGTGGGACCAAGCTTAAGAAAGGGCAGTTGTCAGTACAGTCCTCTCTTTGGGGGCAGGAGCCAAGGTAGAATTAGACATACAAGAGATTTACTGGTGCAAATAAATACAGGGGAACCCTTCAGACTGTGAGAAGGGAAGAAGGGAGGGAAGAGCTGACTGTGGCGCAGCTCTCAGAAAGTCTCAGCCAGCTCAAGGGAGAGCCATGGAGCAAAGACTGCCCAGGAAAGGAGTTGTGCGTTGGGCAGGAATGGCCAGGCTCTAAGATCCCTGTCATGCTCAGTCATTTAAGACTGTGTGTGAATGCTGCACAAGAAGGTTCTGCAGCTGGAGACTGTGAACTAACTACACTCCTTGCAGCAGGCTCTCTCACAAAGGGAGATTTGAGTGGCACAACTCCACAACCGCTGCAGCTCACCCAGGGTGATCCACTTGTCCATGCAGGGCTAGGGAGCAGCTCCTGCACAGTGACTGCAGGCGTTGCCTCCTGAGACAAAGACAGGGGAGGGAGGTCAGCAGGATGAACTGCAGCCCCCATCGCTGCAGCTGGTTTGGGGTTGCAGCTGGCACTCATTTGCTCCCTGCTTCACTATCCACTCTAAATGCCTCAGTTATTACTCCTGGGGACTTACCTGGTGATGTGATCCACACCACATTCCTGCAGGTTCTGAGCCCTGAGTAATCACATCTTTCTCTGGCCAAGGTTGCTGCACAAGGGGATCCTTTCAAAGTACAATAGGGCAAGAGCCACGCAGCCATGAACTTGCCTCATCTTCTAAGGTTTTTGCCAGAGTGTTAAATCTAATATCTCAAGATAGTGTCCCAAGTGTGAGCACTCTTGCTTATCCAGTCTTATTTTCTGGCATCTTTGATCAAATACCCTCAAGATCACATCTCAGGAGAACTATCCCTAGATCCTGCTAGTACATGCTGACTAATTTTTCCAGTTTCTTTGGGATGTAATCTTCCCTTATCAGATCCAGCATGTTCTCAGCAGGGGTGAACTGGGATTTAACTCTATTTACCTACCTGGAACCAGGAGAAGACGTGGCATCCTGAGGGAACACTTGCTGTACTGAAGGAAGAGGCTTCTGTAGTGTCCTCCTGCCTGGGAAAAGCTCTTAACATTGCAGGGGGGTGGGGGGCAGGGGTGGAACCTGCAGGTTCCTAGGACTCAGGGAGTCTGCACAGCCACAGTCTTCAGGGAGCATTCACCCAGATGTCCCAATTCCATGTTTCAAGGTCCCAGCTTTTCTTGATCAGGGCCTTGACCAGAGCATTACAGACCTTCCTTGCCTGACTACTCTTGTCTTTGTAGTTCTGCAACTCTATTTAGTGCTGACTTTACACATTCGTGGTGTCCACTTTCCACTTCTGAAGATCAGGGCTGCTTTGTAAGCTACCAAAAAGGACCTTTGGTTTTTATACTTAGTTTTGTTTTTTGTTTTTAATTCAGGTCTATTAATGTAAAGTGTACCTACAGAAAAATTGAGATGTATGGTTTGATCAGTTTTGGCAAATGTATACAGTAGTGTAACCACCACCACAACCTAGATGTTGAACATAACCATCACCAGGAAAAGTCCCCTCATTATACTACAGTGCAGTCCATCTTCTCCTCTGCACCCCCAGCCCCCAGCAACCACTGATCTGATTTCTGTTCCTGTTACTTTTAAAAAGTATCATATAAGGGAAATCATTTGCAAAGTCTTTTGCATTTTTCACATTAAAGCATTTGAGATTCACTAATGTAGTTGCAATGCAGGAGTAGTTTGTTCCTTTTTATTGTTAATAATATTACATTGGATGCATTGCGATTTTCTTATCCATTCTCCATTAGATGGACATATGGATTGTTTCAGGTTTTTGTGATTATGAATAAATCTGCCATAAACTTTCACATACAGGTCTTGATGTGAAGCTGTTTTCCTTTCTTCTGGGTAAGTGGGATCGTTGGGTCATATGATAATGTGTATGTTAAGTTTATACAAAACTGCCAAACTGTTTAACAGAGTGTCTGTACTATTTTTTTATCCCCACCAGCAATCTATGAGAGTTACAGTCGTTATACATCTTTGTCAGGACTTCGTGTTGTCTATATTTTTAATTTTAGTCAATAAAAGTGTAATGATAACTACATTGCTACATTTTATTCTGGTTTTAATTTCCATTTCCCTAATAATGTACGATACTGAGCATCTTTCTATGTGCCATTTTGCCATCCATATCTCTTCTTTGGGATCGATTCAAGTCTCCTCCCCATTTTTATAAATGGCCTTTCATCGTCCACACACAGTTCTGAGTGTTCGTTTCTCATAATCCTTCTGCAGGGCATAGAAAAATTTAGTAAAATCCCACCAAGTCCATTGTCCTTGGACGCACTGTTCCCCTCATGACTTTCAATGGTCTAATTTCCCAGGTTCACCACCACCAGAAGTTTTAGCAATTAGACCACCATCTTGTGCCGAAGATTATCCACGCCCCACACTCTGTCCAGGTTAAGCTCTTCCTTGCTAGCCAGGCAGTGTGAGATCCTATTTCCAAACCCATTTGACTACCTGCCTTCTTGAATTAATCCTGATCCCAACTGTATCAGTTCAGTCCTTTGGGAAGCAGATGCCAAGATGAAATTAGAAATGCAAAAGATTTATTAAGCAAAACCCCTGTGAAAGACAAAGGAGCAAGGGGCAGGAGTAGTCAGAGCAAACCTTCGGACCATGATGTGGGTCTGACATCTCTGAAGGGAAATGGGGAAGGAAAGAGGGTCGGATGGGAAGAGGCTCAGCCTGAAATGCAGCTCTCAGAAAATCTCAGCTAGCCCAGTAGGGAGCCCCAGAGTAAATACTGGCCATGAGTGGAGCCCCACGTTGGGTAAAAATAATCAGCTCTAGTACTCCTGCCATGTTCAGGTACTGGCTGGGAACAGCCCATGGAGAGCATGACCTCAGTGTGCACCCTGTGGCAGGTCCCAAAGGTACTGCAACTGGAAGCTGCAGGCTAACTCAACTCGTGGCAGAGTCTCTTTGGGAGGGAGATCTAGATGGCTCAATTCCACAATGGCCAAGACTCTACGTGGAAGAGGATTTCTTAGGTAATGATGGAGGGGATAAAGTTGAGAGAGAAGGAGACTCAGAGGATGGAGATCAAAGAGGAACTTTGGGAAGAGTATAGAAATATCAAATGAGAATTTCATTAGAAATTTCTAAGTGTTGTACAGTGCAACTCTTCCCCCCCATCACCCCACTAAATCACCTGTCATTTCAATACTGCTCTGTCAGAAGGTGACAAAGAGATTAGTTCTACTTCAGGCTCATAGGAGGAAAACCTTATAGTTTTACATGAAAATAACTTTGACCCTATTTTACAGTTTTTAAAAAAAAATACAAAAGTACCAATTCCCTTAAAAGCATATCTTTAAATAAACCAGTATTCTTTTTCATGTCTGATTCATCCTTCATCCAGCTACCAAATATATCTTCCTAAAATATTTCTCTGCACACATGTCTCTTGAATAACCTGTTAATGGGGCTTGAGGCCCCAGTCTAACTCTCCAAACTCTTCTACTATTCTTCTGCACAGACCATCTGCTCCCAGGCTCCTTCTCCTAAACATGGTCATGTGTTTCCTCTGCTCTGCCTTTGCTTACAGCATCAGTCCCTCACTGCAGGCCCACTACCCATAGCCAGCCAATAGACATGTTATGTTTGGCTCACATAGTGTTTTCATTTTTTTAAATTGTTGTCAACATTTAAGAATCACAAATTTCACAACAAAATTTAGATTTCTTGCTTTTCCTGAAAAACTGGAGATCTAGTAAGACTGGGGCCTCCCCTGGCAGTATTCACTGGGCACAGGTGCCCTTTGCAGATGGAATGTGAGCTCCCACAACCACCCAGTCTGACTCATTTGATGCCTCTAGTAAGGATCTGAGTTTGCAACCCTGGCTTTCATTGTCCTCCTGCCTCTTCTTCCTTCCAGGGCCACCTCTTTCCTCATCTGGTTCCCTACTCCTGGATTACTCTCCCTCCCTCTGAATGCATTTGCTATCTACACCACTTTGCTTGCAGCTGAGCTCCCCAGGATTCCATTTATTTTTGTCTCTTGATTTCTCAAATTCCTTGCACTTAGTGCCCCACCCTTAATAGGGGAACAATAAATGTTTGTTGCTGGTGCTGTTTCTGACTAACATGTACACTACTCATGCTTTTGGGGGTTGTTATAAATCCAACCTGAAACAACTTATGCAGGAAAGGAGGCCTTCTTGGCTTGTGTGAACGAGGAATGCAAGAAAGTAGCTAGAAACAGTCAAAACCAGGAACTTGATCACTGTCAGCTTTGGATTCCTCTCCCACTCTCTGGTTCTTTCTTCTCTTCCCCAGATCTCTCTGCGTGTCTGAGTCAATGTCACCTACTACCCACTGCAGACAGGATTCTTCACACAGAAGACATTCCTGCCAGCAGCTCCGGGGTTGCATTTACAGAGGGCTCCCTTTCTCTATTCAACTCAAAAATCTTCCAGGACAGGACTCGAATTGGCCTACTCGAATCATATGCCTACCCCTATGTACAGGAGATGGGATATTACCACAGATAAATCCAAAAGTGAGAAGAACAATTCCCTAAAACAAAGGGGATGCATTTCTTAGCATAAAGGAGAAATGTGAGCAGACCAGGTTACTAGATGTTCACAGGATTATAGCACATTGAAGATAATTTCTCTTGTTTTCCCTCTGTGAGCAATCTACACCACTCACGTATCAGTTATTTTAAGTATGATTCATGATTTTCTTTTTGGTTGTGATTTGGAGAGCTTTTTCTTTTTTCTTTATTTCTTATTTTAACAAAGAAATTCATGTACTTAGTTTTTTAACGTCAATCATTATAAGTCTTTTAATTTAAAAAAGAAAAACACGGGGAGGGACGGCGGCGAGCAAGATGGCGCAGACTCAGGGCACCAGGAGGAAAGTCTGTTACTACTACGACGGGGATGTTGGAAATTACTATTATGGACAAGGCCATCCGATGAAGCCTCACCGGATCCGCATGACTCACAATTTGCTGCTCAACTATGGTCTCTACCGAAAAATGGAAATTTACCGCCCTCACAAAGCCAATGCTGAGGAGATGACCAAGTACCACAGTGATGACTACATTAAATTCTTGCGCTCCATCCGTCCAGATAACATGTCCGAGTACAGTAAGCAGATGCAGAGATTCAACGTTGGTGAGGACTGTCCAGTATTTGATGGCTTGTTTGAGTTCTGTCAGTTGTCTACTGGTGGCTCTGTGGCAAGTGCTGTGAAACTTAATAAGCAGCAGACGGACATCGCTGTGAATTGGGCTGGGGGCCTGCACCATGCAAAGAAGTCCGAGGCATCTGGCTTCTGTTACGTCAATGATATCGTCTTGGCCATCCTGGAACTGCTAAAGTATCACCAGAGGGTGCTGTATATTGACATTGATATTCATCACGGCGATGGTGTGGAAGAGGCCTTCTATACCACAGACCGGGTCATGACTGTGTCCTTTCATAAATATGGAGAGTACTTCCCAGGAACTGGGGACCTACGGGATATTGGGGCTGGCAAAGGCAAGTATTATGCTGTTAACTACCCACTCCGAGATGGGATTGATGACGAGTCCTATGAGGCCATTTTTAAACCGGTCATGTCCAAAGTAATGGAGATGTTCCAGCCTAGTGCAGTGGTCTTACAATGTGGCTCAGACTCCCTGTCTGGGGATCGCTTAGGTTGCTTCAATTTGACCATCAAAGGGCACGCCAAATGTGTGGAATTTGTCAAGAGCTTCAACCTGCCTATGCTGATGCTGGGAGGAGGTGGTTACACCATTCGTAATGTTGCCCGGTGCTGGACATATGAAACAGCTGTGGCCCTGGACACAGAGATCCCTAATGAGCTTCCATACAATGACTACTTTGAATACTTTGGACCAGATTTCAAGCTTCACATCAGTCCTTCCAATATGACTAACCAGAACACTAATGAGTACCTGGAAAAGATCAAACAGCGACTGTTTGAAAACCTGAGAATGCTGCCCCATGCACCAGGGGTCCAAATGCAGGCGATTCCTGAGGACGCCATCCCAGAGGAGAGTGGTGATGAGGATGAAGAAGATCCTGACAAGCGCATCTCGATCTGTTCCTCTGACAAACGAATTGCCTGTGAGGAAGAGTTCTCCGACTCTGATGAGGAGGGAGAGGGTGGACGCAAGAACTCTTCTAACTTCAAAAAAGCCAAGAGAGTCAAAACGGAGGATGAAAAAGAGAAAGACCCAGAAGAGAAGAAAGAAGTCACAGAAGAGGAGAAAACCAAGGAGGAGAAGCCAGAAGCCAAAGGGGTCAAGGAGGAGGTCAAGTTGGCCTGAACAGACATCTTCAGCTCTGGCTTCTTGCCAAGTTCTCCAACTTTCTCCCCCAACTGCTCAGATTTTATATTTTCTATTTCTCTGTGTATTTATATAAAAATATATTAAATATAAATATTCCCCAGAGACTAGACAGGAACCAGGGCCCTGAGCCCAGGGCAGCTGTGCTTGGTAAACTTTTCTAACAGCTGCCTTGCCACCCATCCCTCCTCAATTATTAAGTTTGAATCATAAAGGGTACCTGGTCTGGGTGGAAGGGATACTTTTATGCCTAAGTATCCATAAGACAAAATCCTGAAATGCCAAGTGCCTTTTTTGTAGCTTTGGAAAGGTACCCTTGCTGGGCATTCTAGAAGAGATGGCTGGGTCTTCAGAGACCCCATGTTCTTTTGTCTCCTAAGTTAAAACAGCCGTTTTTAGATTGGTTCTGTTCTCATACCTTCTTCCCACTGGCCTCAAGTGAGCCAAGATACACTGCCTGCCCTCTGTCTTCCCCCAATTCTGCAGGTGGAGGTGGTAGTCTAGTTTCCTTTTTGAGATACTATTTTCATTTTTGTGAGACTCTTTGTAATAAAATGGTACATTTCTAAAAAAAAAATAAAATAAAATAAAAAATAAAATAAAATAAAATAAAATAAAAAAGAAAAAAGAAAAACACCTCCTTTCTCTATCCTGATTTCTGCTCCCAGAGAGAACCATTTTCAAATCTTTTAGCTGTCATTTCTGTATTACCTCCATGTTCTTAAATAACACCACTCCACTGCTATATCTTGATTTTTAACTCTTATACATAATGTATTAGCTTCCTAATCTGGAAGTTGAGGCCCTGGTATTCTTCCTCCACCTTGCACACTAGACTTCTTCTTACATCCTTCCAATACAGTTATTACACAATTTGGGGCTAAGTCATTGTTTTCATCAGAAAATACTGTTAACAGTTGAGGCATGTAGAATACTATGATCGTATTTTATCTTTTCTTGTCCAATTGTTTTGTTTCCTAGAGAAAACTACCCCAATTGTTTTCTATGTAATTCTCATGTATCATCCCCAAACTCTGTAAAACTGTATCAGTCTCCTTAATATGGTCAAATGCATCAGTCAATCTCTCTGTTCCAATTTTCCCCCTACACTATGTTCCTCCATGAGCCCACTCTTCTCTCTAAGCTGGCTGCACAACTGTTGCCCCAGGACTTTCTGTCATCATCACCCTGAGAATTCCCATTGCCTCTCTTTGTTACTGGATGCTCGGTTTCCTCTTTCGTGGGTTATTATGTCTTGGTGGAGCACATCCTCCAGGAGCTTCCTGAAAAAGAAATGGAAGGGAAATTAGTTGAGACCTTGCATGCCTTAAAATATCATGTCTACCCTCCAACTTGACTGATATTCTAGATATGTAGAGAATTATAGATTGAAAATATTTTCCACCAAAATTTTTAAAGGCATTGCTGTTTTGTCTTCTTATTTGAAGGGTAGGAAAAGACCTCCAGGAAGTGAAAGAGTAGGCCACTGAGGGAAGAGCATCTCAGATCACGGATCTCCTGTGCCAAGAGCCTGTGGGGAAGGGACAGGATTATGTGGGGCATAGTGGAAACACAGCGAGGGCCCAGGGAGGCCCGGGCAGAGATTGTGAGAGGGAGAGAGGTAAGATGTGGAGTTCAAAAGGTAGTCAGTGGCTGGATCATATCAGGCTTTGGAGGTTTTTATAAGGCTCTGGCTTTTATCCTGAATAAGCTAGGGAGGCAATGAAGGGCCATGAGCAGAGAAATGTCATGATCTGAGTTACATGGTTAAAGGATCATCCTGGCTGCTATGCTGAGAACAGACTGAGTGTGCTAAGGGCAGCAGCATGGAGACCCGTTAGGAGGTGACTGCAGTAAGCCAGGCAAGCAATAATGGGCTCGTGCCCAGCTAGCGGTGTTGAAAGTGTTGAAAAGCGTCCAGTTTCTGGTTAGGTTTTGAATGTGAAGCCGACAGGATTGTAAAGCCTGTGATGATTGTAAAGCATATGATGATGATGTGGGATAAAGAAAGAGAGGGGTCAAATACGACACCAATGTTTTCATCCTGAACAAATGGAAGGAGTTGCTGTTTACTGAGATGGAGAGGTTCATAGGAAGAGCAGGAGCACAGTTTTGGACCTCCCAGTTTGAGATACATATTAGACATCTGCATGGAGATCTCAAGAAGGCAGCTGTGTATGGGAGTCTAGACTTAAGGAAAGAGGCCTACAAGCTCTTACATAAGAGATACATAAGCTTTGAAATCATCAGTGTATAATTAATGACAAAATTGGTGAAATAAACAAAGGAGTGAGGGAAGGCAGAAAAGAGAAGAGAACTGAGATATGAGACATGTCCATATATTAAAGGCCAGCAAGCAGAAGAAGAATCCACAAAGGAGACTGAGGGAGTGGCCAGGGAGGTAGAAAGAAAACCAGGAGACAGTATCAAGAAGAAGGGAATGATCAACTGCCGACTGGTTAAGTAAGATAAGGACAGAGATCTAGCAACGTGGAGGTCATTCGTGACTTTGATTAGCTCTGCCTACAGGAATAAAAACAGGATTGGATGGGTTCAAGCGGAAGCAGAGGAGAGGCATTAGACACAGTAAACGTAGACAACACTTTAAATTTTGTTCAGAAGGCGAGCAGAGATGCTACAGAAAAAAGGGATTTCCATTTTTTTAACGGAAGATATTATAGCACACATGTAGGAATGTGCAGAGGTACTCTTCAGATTGCTTTCATTTTATTAGTGAATCAGGAAGTAAGGACATTAACTTTAAATGAGGGTGGGAGAGGAGACACTGTAGGAAAAGATGTAAAATAGTCATTTAGGATGATATTGGCACTGGACTTATCATATATGGCTTTAATTATGTTGAGATACTGTCCGTCTATGCCTAACTTGTAGAGAGTCTTTATCATGAAAGAATGTTGAATTTTGTCAAATGCTTTTTCAACATCAATAGAGATGATCATGTGATTTTTGTCTTTGCTTTTATTAACGTGGTGTATCACATTTTATTGATTTGCATATGTTGAACCAAACTTGCATCCCTGGGATGAATCCCACTTGATCATGGTGTATAATTTTCTGTATGTGTTGCTGTATTCTGTTAGCTAGTATTTTATCGAGGATTTTTGTATCTATATTCATTAAGGATATTGGCCTGTAGTTTTCCATTTTTGATGCATCTTTGTCTGGTTTTGATATCAGGGTGATGTTTGCCTCATAGAATGAGTTTGGGAGAATGGGCTCTGTTTCAATCTTTTGGAACCGTTTGTAGAGAATTGGGATCAGTTCCTCTCTGAAGGTTTGGTAGAACTCTGCAGTGAACCTGTCTGGTCTTGGGCTTTTCTTTGTTGGGAGCTTTCTGATAACAGCTTCAATCTCTATTATTGTTATTGGTCTGTTCAGATTTTCTATATCTTCTTGGCTCAGTTTTGGTAGTTTGTATGCATCCAGAAATTTAGCCATTTCCCCCAAATTTTCAAATTTGTTGGCATATAGTTGTTTATAGTAGTCTCTAATGATTCCTTGTATTTCTGAGATGTCAGTTGTAATATCACCTTTTTCATTTCTAATTTTTGTTATTTGGGTCTTCTCTTTTCTTAGTTAATCTTGCTAAAGGTTTGTCTATTTTACTTATCTTTTCAAAAAACCAACTTTTTCTTTCATTGATATTTTGTATGGCTTTTCAGGTTTCTATTTCAGTTAGTTCTGCTCTGATCTTAATTATTTCTTTCTGTCTACTAACTTTAGGTTTGGATTGTTCTTGTTTTTCTAGATCTTTAAGGTGAAGTGTTAGGTTATTTATTTGCCACCTTTCCATTCTTCTGAAGTAAGCATTTAAAGCGATAAATTTCTCCCTTAATACTGCTTTTGCAGTATCCCACAGGTTTTGGTATGCTGTGTCATTATTTTCATTAGTTTCAAGAAATTTTTGAATTTCCTGTTTAATTTATTCTTGGACCCATAAGTCATTAAGTAGAATGTTGTTTAATTTCCATGTGTTTGTATAGTTTTCAGAGTTTTCTTTATTATTGATTTCTAATTTTAATCCATTGTGATCAGAAAAAATAGATGGAATAATTCCAATTTTTTTGAATTTGTTGAGACTTGCTTTGTGACCTAACATGTGGTCTATCCTGGAGAATGTTCCATTTGCTGATGAGAAGAATGAATATTCTGAGGTTGTTGGATGGAATGTTCTGTAGACATCTGCTAAGTCCAATTGGTCCAAAGTATTGTTTAGATATTGTGTTTCTCTATTGATTTTTTGCCTAGACGATCTGTCCAATGATGAGAGTGAGGTGTGCCGTTCCCCTGCTATTATGGTGTTAGTGTCTATCTCTTTCCTTAGATCTAACAATACTTGCTGTGTAAATCTAGCTGCTCCAACATTGGGTGCATATGTATTTATGATTGTTATGTCTTCTTGATTGATAGATCCTTTTATCATTATATAGTGGCCTTCTTTATCTCTTTTATGGTTTTTGCTTTAAAGTCTATTTTACCTGATATAAAAAGAGCCTTTCCCCTAAAAACAGGAACTAGACAATGATGCCCACTCTCACCACTCCTATTCAACATGGAATCGGAAGTACTAGCCAGAGCAATCAGAGAAGAGAAGGAAATAAAGGGAAATCCTTTTCCAGATTGGAAAGGATGAAGTCAAGCTGTCCCTTTTTGGAAATGATATGATCCTATATATTGAACAGCTTAAAACTCCTAGAGTTGATAAATGATTTCAACAAAGTTGCAGGATATAAAATCAACACACAAAAATTAGTAGCATTCCTATACTCCAACGGTGAACATGCAGAAAAAGAAATCAAAAAAGCTAGCACATTTACAATAGCTACTAAAAAAATAAAATACTTAGGAATAAAGATGACCAAGGATGTGAAAATCTCCACGAAGAGAACTACAAACCACTGTTAAGAGAAATTAAAGAGGACACAAGAAGATGGAAAGATATCCCATGCTCTTGGATTGGAAGAATTAACATTGTGAAAATGTCCATATTACCCAAAGTGATCTACAGATTCAATGCAATCCCCATCAAAATTCCAATCACATTTTTCTCTGAGATGGAAAAAGCTATCCAGACATTTATATGGAACAACAAAAGACCATGCATAGCTGCAATCCCAAGCAAAAAAAATAAATAAATAAAGCTGGAGGCATAACACTACCTGACTTTAAACTATATTACAAAGCTATAATAACAAAAACAGCATGGTACTGGCATAAAAATAGACACACAGATTAATGAAATAGAATAGAGAATCCAGAAATCAAGTCATATGCCTACAGCCATATGATCTTTGACAAAGGCAGCAAATCTACATACTGGGGAAGAGACGGCCTTTTCAACAAGTGGTGCTGGGAAAACTGGATACTCAAATGTAGGAGAATGAACCCATACCTTTCACCATATACCAAAATCAACTCAAAATGGATTAAAGAATTAAATATACATCCTGAAACAATAAAACTCGTTAAGGAAAATATAGGGGAAACACTCCAGGAAGTGGGACTGGGCACAGACTTTATGAATACAACCCCAAAAGCACAGGCAACCAAAGGAAAATTAAACAAATGTGATTATATCAAACTAAAAAGCTTCTGCACAGCAAAAGAAACAATCAACAGAGTAAAAAGACAACCAACAGAGTGGGAGAAAATATTAGCACAATATACATCTGACAAAGGATTAATATCCAGAATATACAAGGAATTCAAACAACTTTACAGCAAAAAAACAAATAACCCAATTAAAAAATGGGCAAAGGAGCTGAATAGGCATTTCTCAAAGGAAGATATATGAATGGACAACAGACACATGAAAAAATGCTCAACCTCACTTAGCATCCGGGAAATGCAAATCAAGACCACTTTGAGATCCCATCTCACTCCAGTTAGGATGACTAACATCCAAAAGACTGAGAATGATAAGTGCTGAAGAGGTTGTGGAGAAAAAGGAACTCTCATCCTCTGTTGGTGGGGCTGCAAAATGGTGTAGACTTTATGGAAAATGATATGGAGGTTCCTCACACAATTATAGATAGATCTACCATATGACCCAGCGATTCCACTGCTGGGAATATACCCAGAGGAATGGAAATCATTATGCTGAAGGGATACCTGTACTCCAATGTTTATTGCAGATCTATTTACAATAGCCAAGAGCTGGAACCAGCCCAAATGTCCATCATGTGATGAGTGGATAAGGAAACTGTGGTACATCTACACAATGGAATTCTACTCTGCTATAAAAAAGAATGAAATGCTTCCATTTGCAACAACATGGATGGACTTAGAGAAAATAATATTAAGTGAAACAAGTCAGGCACAGAAAGAGAAATACCACATGTTCTCACTTATTTGTGGGAGCTAAAAATAAATAAATAAACACACAAACAAATAAAGGGTGGAGGAAGAAGACAGAATAACCACAAAAATTCCTTGAACTATTTAAGTCAAGTGAACAGATATGATGTGGGGGGGGGTTGGGGGGGTGGAGAGGAACAGGTAAAGGGGCATGAAAATCAACTATAATGTATATTGAGAAGTAAAATTTTTTTAAAAAAAGAAAAGAAATAGTTATTTAGGAGAATGGGAGAGGAAATAAACTAGGAGAATGGGACAGTGAATAGACTAGGAAGATGTAGTGGGATTGCTGAGAGGCACAAAAGACTTCCTGGAGGTGAGTGACAAAGAATTCAAAATGGATCACTTAGTATGGATGTGGATTTTCCTCCAGGCACATTAAGCTGCATGCACATACAAACATTATGGGTAGAGACTTAGATTAAACCAGAATTGAGCCCTTGTCAAAAAATACAAGAAAGGAGAAAGGGACAAGATAGTTGAAAGTGTACCCAAGGGAATGTGTATAATTATGGACCATAGAATCTAGGCAGAATGCGGAGGTGAGTTGAATGAGGAACAGTGAAAAGGTGGTAGGATCAGATTAACTAATTTTCTTTTCCAAAGGAGCTAAAGTATTTTAAGAATCGGGATGCTAGTGGGACTGAACTAAAAAAAATAGGCAGTTGTGGTCAGAAAGTAGCAAGCTTGAAGTTAAGATTATTAGGTTCACAGTACAGTTTTGGTATGATAAGGTCTAGGATCTGAGCAATGAGAAGTTGGCTGGAAAATGGAGGAAAAAAATTGAAGGAAAGGTCAAGGATCTGAGAGTCCAAGATTCTAGAAGAAATATCTACATAGATAGTGAGTTGCCGAGAATTCTATGAGGGCATCAACATTGGACAGGGTGATTGTAAGCTGGGAGTTGATCTTCTGTCATTCATGGTACTTATACCCATAGGTCCACCACTCTGGAGACTCATATCCTTCAGTTCTGGGAAAGCTTTTTGAATCATTTCTTAGATAATTTCTTCTCTCTATTTTCTATATATTCTCTTTTTTGAAGTCCTGTTATTGAATGATACATCTTCTGGTTTAATTCTCTGATTTACTTGACACTCCTATTTTTCCATCTCTTTGTCCTTTTGCTTAATTTCTTGAAGACTTATCTTCCAGTCTTTTTATGGAATCTATTATTTCTGTTATTCTATTTTATTTTCTAAGAACCAGTTTTTATTCTCTATATGTTCCTTTTTTGGTTCTCATTTTATGGGTGCAATATTTTATCTTATTTTTCTGAGGTCATTAATAATAAGTTTGTTCAAATGTTATATTCATTTCGTGGTTTTTTTACTCCAAGTGGCTATTCATTTGTTTGTTCGTTTTAATCTACATGTTTTATGTTGGAGACTTTCATCACATGTCTAGTGACACTTGATCATTCAAATTTAAGAGTGAGGCACTAAAAACACTGATGGGAACCCCTGGGTGTATTTGCAGTGTTTGTCACCATAGAGCAATTAGTCAGGCACCTGGTCATTTCATTGGGAGACTTTCTAAATGTCAGCATGTTAAGTCTTTTCGCCAACCAGCTGGTTTCATCAGAGGGGACTCTTCCAATCTCCTGTCTAGGGAATATAAATATAGCTGCCAGTGTCCTGACATCCCAGTGAGGGAAGAAGGGTGGGGGTCTTCCTAACTAGTAAGTGGTATGTGGTTTGTAGACTTGACTTAATCCTCTTCCTTCAGCCTTCCTCTCATCTTCTACCAAACCTTGTATCATTGAGTCTAAGACACTCTGGTTCCATTCTCCAGAAATTAAACTTCTGCTGCCTACTGGGATGGTTGGTGCACAGAAGGGGAGAGGGACTCTGAGGATCCATCTACAGTCCCTTTTTTTCAGCCCCACCCTGCATTCCTTTCTACAGAGGTAACAATTATTTCATTTCTGAGCCTTTCCAGGTTTTATAGTAACATTCATTTGTTTTTTGATAGTTTCTACAGCAAAGCAAACTTTCTTACTGCTCTGTTAACTTTGTTATCACTCACCCATCTGCCTGCTGTCTTCCAACATTTTGTTGCTAGCTCTTGTCGGCTGTTGCCTCTTCTGTTCTCTTTATCCTTCCAGGTTTTATAAAATTGTTTTCATTCCTTTTCTGTCATTTTAGAGAGGCTTCAGGAGAGAGTTGTGATAAACGCATGTGTTCAGTCCACAGTGTTTAACAGGGACGTCCTCCTGATTTTTCCATGTGAATCACCAACTAGTAGGAACAGCAGACACTTGATGTCCTGCCCATGTCCCCTGGATCCACTTCTGAGTTGATCTACAGCTGCAATGGACATTCCCTCCGCATCTGACAGCTTCCCACCCCAAGCACCTGCACCACCTGCAAAGCCTCAGGGTGTTCTCCAGTATCAGCAGAGCTTGCTCAACATTCAGGCTAGGTGTCCTGGAATTTCTGGGGATTGAATGCCTCTCATCCCATGAAGAATGGGAATCAGTGGATTAATAGCCAACTTTCCCATACCTTGGTGGGACCATTACAAGGCATTCTGCATGATTCCTCAGAGATCTCTAATGGGATCAAGCCCAAAGTGCCTAAAATAATAACCCATTCATCCATTGGATTTTCTCTTTTTCTTTTCTCACTTTCCACACCTCTCACTTGTTCTTTCTGTGATCCTTTAAAATAAACCTTTTATATCTCAGGCCTTGCCTCAAGGTCTGATTGTGGAAGAACTCAAACTAAGACAATTGGTACTAGAAGTGACTCCGAAAGTACATTCTCAATGGTGTGGAGGCAATAAAAACCCCATTGTTGGTGGTAAGTAGGGCGGTGATAAATCCTGGCACTCTGAGGAATCACAGCTACCAAAACGTTCTCCCATGGTGCACTTGGATGTGGTGAAGGTGGAAGGAGAAGCTTGGCGTATGCAGCAGTGCTAACCCTGAAAGAGGTGGGGTCACGATGATCACAGGAACTGAGGAGTTGTCTGGCTTTTGTTAACTGCCCTCGAAGAATTGGGGAAAGAGAAAGGTTTACATCATCCAGCTAGCAATTCACGATATGGTAATGAAAGTCAGAAGTCCTCCTTGGAAGCATCTAAAAAGATCCCCATTTCCTGCAACCAGAGGGCAGACTGTTCTGGAACATCAGGCCCAGGGGTTATTTGAAAGAGTAACAGAACCACAAAGTAGATCGAAGTCACAGTCCAGGCAGGCCTCTTATGCAAAAGTCAAAGCTCTGGAGGAAGGAAAGGGGCCCTGAGAACTACTGGGCATCTGGGTAGATGTGCTAGAGAACCTTGAACCCTAAATTTCCCTGAACCATCCAGGCTAGCAGAAGTACCCTTCACCCTGTTAGTTGAAAAAGACAGTTTTCCATTGCCTAGAAATATACTAAGTCCTGCTCTGAAACAGATACCTCACAGACTATGCTTGTCTACCTCAGGTCTGCTGCCACCTGCCTTCACTGCCTCGACTCCAAAAACTGGGGACAGGTCTCAGCACAGCCTGAGCAGGATAGCACAGTTCTTGCTGTGAGAGATGTGACCTACTGTGTTTTCTGAAGAAGGCTGCAACAACACCCCTCAACCCAATTGCTCTTCTGCAATGCAACCTTGTCATTTCCCCACCACGTGGTGGAGTCTGATTTCTCTCCCTTTGAATCTGAACTGAACTTCACTTGCTTTGGCCAATGGTGTACAGCAGAAGTGATGCCGTGTGATTCCCGTGGCTGAGTCCTAAAAGGTGATGCAGCTTCTGCCTTGTTCATAGGGTCATGCCTTTTGCAGGCCTGAGCTAACACGTAAGAAGACCACCTACCCTGAGGCCACCATGCTGTAAGAAAGCCAAGCCATGTGAAGAGCAAGTAATCTGGTTGCTTTAGCAAGGTACTTCGTACTGGTAATGAATGTGCACTTCTATTTTCTTCTTGTGAATACAGATTGCTCTTGCAATAGCCTCATACCAAGCACCAAAGGCTGTTGTTTCAGCGAATGCATTCTCTTTGTCATTCTACTTGCTCCTAGGGGGATGTTAATGCTCCTCCTTTCCTACGATGTAGTCTGCAAGGACCTTGATCAACATGGCATTCTGCAGAACATCCTGGCCCATTGTATCAAAGATAGGATGATAATTGGATTTGGTTTTTAGAAAGGAATAAAGGTGCTGGTTGCTTTAGTAAAATATTTCACATTGGGGGATGAAAGATAAACCCTACAAAGTTTCCAAAACCTGCCACATCAGGGAATATTTTAGGGGCCCAAAGAACTAGGGGTATGTTGAGACATCCTATCTAAAAGGATACATTTCACTTACTATCACTAAGAAAGAGGCAGAGCACTTGGTGAGCTGCTTTGAATTCTGGAGGCAAACAAACAAACAAAGAAACAAAAAAAGCACCTTAGAGAATACTGCTGATTCAGAAAACTATTGGTTTTGAGGGGGCTTGAGAGAGTATCTCAATAGCCTCTTAAAGACTTAACTGAGGCATCAGCCTGGGAATGACACCTTGCCTGGCTGGATCACTGGTCTCAAGGGCACAGCACATATGTTCAATACTACTTGTAATCAGTATTTGTACCATGTCCCCAGTCTCGGGAATGCACAGGAAAGGATTCAAGTAGGATTGACTCACCACACTCCCAGTGACCCACTAGTGGAACTGTGTTCTTAATCTTTATAACTTTAGTCTCTCCCTGATCAAAGGCCTTGTTGGCCTCAGGGTACGTGTGTAGAGAGGGGGCATCTATATCAGTGACTGCCACCTGATGACTTGGGGATCTTCATGTTGATGGATCAGCAGGCAAAAATGGCAGGGATAACTGACTTTGATTATCTTGAAGAGTTGGAGTTGCTGCTATATAATGGGCACAGAGAGGAAGATGCCTAGAATGTGGGGGGCTCCCTGGGGTACACCTTAGTGCTTCTATGCCTGGCAATAATAGCAGAAGGGTGATTGGAGCAACCATGGCTTGACAAGAAGAGGGTAATGGAGGCCAAACTGCTCAGAGGTGAAGGTCTGGTCATTCACTGAGCAAGCAACTTAGACTAACGGAAGTGCTGGCCAAGGGCAATGGAAACCTAGAATAGGTGACAGAGGAGAGAGATGATAAGTATAGTCTATAGCCTAAGGACCAGCTGCAGCAGTGATGATTGTGACTTGTTCCACATATCGTGCTCTTTTCAGTCTGTTTTTGGAGATTGCAGCCAGCCACACCCTGAAATGGCAGTAATAAACTCAAGGTGTGCATGAGAGGAGCTGATCAGAGCAAGGAGTGAACACGGTAGTCACTATTGATCCCCTGCTCATGGCCCCTGGTCCACCTCTTGGTTCCCTGCAGCCGAGGCAAACATGTCTATACACACTGGTAGCATCCTACCTCGAGTGCCGTAACCCTCTGCTTCTCTGCTAAGGCCCTTCTCAGCCCACAGTTAGGGTCGCCTGGAAGTTCTGGGGATTTGATGCCTCCAAGGTCAACCCTTAACCAACAAGGTTCAAAAGGCAGGAGACAGATACTCCAAATTCCGTATCCCTCGGTGGGTTAGTTCTGAGACATATTCTATATGCTTTCTCAGAGGGTCTTCAGTGGAAGGGAGCCCCAGTTGTTCAGCAAAATGGAACTGACTCATTAGTGCACCTTTGCTTTACTTTCTCCCTTTCCTTCCCTCTCTTTCCTCACTCCATCCCGTGAGCTTCCTGGGACCAGGAAATAAATTATCTGTAATCAGGTCCTTATCTTGGTATGTGTTTTGGGGAATCCAATCAAAGATGGTAAGTTTTCATCATAAGTTTCTCTATCTATGCTTATTTGTTATTTGCTAAAAATATTGCTAATAATCTTGTTGAGAAAAATATGCAATATGAGTTGATAAGCCTAAATAATACATATTTGTTGTGATATTAAAAATGTGAAAAGTCATAAAAAGTTATTTTTACTAATTTATAAAGAAGAGATCGAACTTTGAAAAAATGCAGTAATATATGCTAATACCATATGACAAGGAATATTTTTATAACTATGGAAATAGTTGGCAGGGCTGTCAACTATCCAGGGATTCTTTTGAAAGTGCTGTTATTGGCTAACTACTATGATTAATGAAATCAGTACTTTCATGATGCAGGCAAAATAAATGTCATAAGTCAAATTTAATAGGTATAACTTTTCCTTTAAACGTTGTTGAGCGATCTAGGTTTCTCAACATCATTTATCTTTTATTTTGCAGAAAAGTTTTCACACACACATTTGCACACACATACATACATATATCTCTTTGCATTTTAAATATTTTCAAAGTGTAGCTCTATAGACGCATACGTTTCAACTTTGGTAATATATGCAGTACTCCCTTTGGAATGCAGCTTACAAAGAAATCCACATTGGGGGCAAGTATACAGTAGTTCTTTCTTTTTCTCCTGTACATCTTAGGAAACCCTCCAGGAGTGATACTACTAAGCCAAATTTAGAAGGGTTTCCACATTCACAGAGACGAGAATGTCAGTGGTGTCCTGAAAAAGCCAGTGAGTGGTCAAAAATCAGGAATAAACAAGCTTTGCTCATTTTAAACCATATAAACATTTGTTGAATAAATCCTGTTTTATTCGTTTTTACTTTTGCTGGAATGTTAGTTCCTGAAGCCAAACAATGTCCAGATTCTTTCTTCCCATAGGCCTATTGAATACCCGAATGTACTCCTTGGTATATTTGCCCCCGTATGCAAGCTTTGTTGAACCTCTGTTGTTTTTACCTGCCTAGTACCGCTTCTTTCTTCTTCTTAGAACAATTTCTCCACTTTCTGGAGGGAACCGTTCTTTCTTCATTTCAACCATATGGTTCTAATGCAACTTCTAACTATAGACCCCTGAGCTGTCTGTTCCTGTTGCAGGGGCAGGAATGTGGCTCATCACCACATCATGTACTGTCTTTAGTGATGCTCCAAGAAGCTGTGGAAGCTAAACCAACTGGGGGCCTTCTCCAGGATTTTGAAGTGGAGGTAGGCAGGTGGGAGAGCTCTCTGTTTTCTAGAGATGGTGCCTGAAACAGCCAGGTAACTCTGCCACGTGGAGAAAGCTGGTATGAAAGAATGAAGCCATGTCACAGGGGTACATAAGACAAAGTGTCAAGTTCTCAATTCTAGTGCTTGAGGGCCCCATGCCCAACTCTGCACCTCCCCGTCTTCTGTGGCTTGGCCGTTCCTCTTAACCTCTTTCTGAGAGCTCCTCTGGTATCTTTCCCATTATTCCTCTTTCATGCTCAAGGTAAGCCAAGTTGGGTTTCTGCTATTTATAACCAAAAGCTCTGATTAATGTACTGCATTTACTTTTTTTATTGTTTTATCAAATAGCTATCAAATCAACTGCTTAATTAGGCAAACCATTCTACTGCTTTTCCTTTTTTATATCTCAGTAATTGATTTCTAAGGAAGAAATAGTACCTTACTGGGATTGTTTTCACCTGCTATTCTTTTTCCCCAGCCCCACCCAGCTCAGATATTGACTAAAACTGCTCAACAGTGCTGGTCTGGCTGCAGAGTACAGAGGCAGGTGGGCATCACAGCTCAAGTGCAATAGGGGACACAGCTCCCTAAATTGTAACGTAGGGTTATTGAAGCACAGGCACTATCAACATTCTCAGGAATGCCCAAGCAATTCCTAGAAATACCCTCACCTTTTTACTCTGAAAATAAAAGCAAGAGATTCCAGCAAATAGCTCCTACGTACTAAGGACTGACAATTCTTAAAACTATTTTTTATGCGATTGCAGAGACTTGCTTCAAAGTTGGTTTTAGGGGGTTTGTTTTATATTTCACTGAGTACTTCCCCTGGTTTGAATCCTTTTAGAACCACTGCAAGAATGCATGAATTTCAGCCACTTTTGGTTTAATTGTCAATCTGTCCAAATTTTGATTTAAAGGAGGCAGTATGTGATTGGCTTGGCTTGGAACACATGGCCACCCTTCACTAGGAGGTGTGCAGGGCACACCAGAAAAAAACTTATGTTACTGGGAAGCGATAATTCTCCGAGGGAAATCAAATGCTGTTGTTAAGAAAAATGGATGCTAAGCAGTAGAATAACCACAAATGCCCACTACAGAGAGTTTTCAACAGAGCTAAGCTGTTTTCAAAGGCGATTTCAACAGAGATAAGCTGAACACAATTAGATATTAACTGCTCCCTGAAACACCACATTCACCTGCAATATGCAAAGAGATGAGACTACTTCACTTTCATTTTTCGTTTTACTTAGCCTTAGGCAAGATTCCTGGAATAATTTTTCCCCCTTCTTTTCTCTCTCTCTCTCTCTCTCTCTCTTTTTTTTTTCAGCAAAACACAGATTTTCTCAAAATTTCAGAATGAAGTCTTCCTTTAAAATGTTATCTTACTGGATTTATCTTTTCCAATGTGGAAAACTATGCATTATATACTATTAAATAAAAACAAGCAAGCTGCATAATAGTATGAAATTTCATTTTGATAACATATTTCAAAACACAAATATAGCTGAATATATACCCAAAAAAATGTTCATGGATATGCACCAAACTTGTAATTGTGGTGTGGTGGGCAGAACCGTGGCCCCTGAAATATGTCCACATCTTAATCCCTGGAGGCTGTGACTATGTTACCTTACATGGCAAAAGGAACTTTGCAGATATGATTAAATTAAGGACCTGGAGATGGGAAGATTAGCCTGGATTATCTGGATGAGCCTAATGTAATCACAAGGGTCCTTACAAATGAAAGAGGAATGCAGAAGAGTCTGTTTCAGAATCCTGTAGCATGGAAAAGACTCGACTGCCATTTCTGGTTTTGAAGATGGGAGGGAGCCACAAGCCAAGGAATGCAGGCAGCATTAGAACCTGGAAAAGCCAAGGAAACAGATTCTCCCTTAGACCTCCAGAAAGGAACTCATTCTGCCAGCACCTTGATTTTAGTCTGATGAGACCCGTTTCAGATTTCTGACCTCTAAGACTGCAAGATAATAAATTTGTTGTGTGTATGTGTGTTTAAGTCACGAAGTATAGTGCATTGAATTATGTCCCCCCAAAACTCCCTGAAGCTTGAATTGTATCCCCCAAGTTTTATGTACTAGAAACTTAGCCCCCACTGTGACTGTTAAGAGGATGGAAAATTCTAGTGTGGTAATTGAAAGGTGGAGCCTTAAAGAGGTGATTGGATTGCAGGACCATGCAGTAGTGAATGAATTAAAAATGGTGGTCAGGGTCATGGTTTTGAGGGCTCTAAAAGAAGAGGAGAGTCTGTCTTTCTCTTTGCTCTCTCTGCTTCCACCATCTTGCAATGTGAGACCCCTGGGTCACCATCAAGACTCTCACCAGATAGACTCTGGATTTCCCAGCATCAGAAACTGTAAGCAATAAATTTCATTTTTCTTTATAAATCACCGAGTCTCAGGTATTCTGTTATAGCAACATAAATGGATTAATACACTAAGTTAGTGGTGGTTTGTTGTAGCACCAATGAGAAACTGATGCAAGTGCTTACTTTTGGGAAGTGGTTTTTTTGGTGGAGGGGAATGGGAGGAGAGATCAAGGGACATTAATACTTCTAAGCTGGGAATTTTTTTAAAAATATGTCATTCGTATACTAAAAACCAAACCTATATATTTTTAATAATACCCACACAAATTGTTTGCTTAATAACTCATTTTCAAAAGACTTTACTAAATTTGCTGAAATCATCCATTTCCTTAGGAGGGAAAATTTGCTATTCAATGTTCATAAATTTTTTAAAAAAAATACATGTACAGGAGATTTGTATTACTTAGGAAATATCTCTAGCTCCCTGGATGTGTATATGTATTTGTATGTGTGTGTATATACACATATATGCATGTATGTATTTGACCAAGATCAGGATTTACTCTTCTCTGATGGAACTTGAAGACCAGATGCCCAGAGAGGAAGGAGATCCAGAGCTAGTTTGAGGCTTCAAGGTTAACAGTTTCCCAGTCTCTTTTTAACTCTCTGTTTTGTCATCTGCACACATGGCTTCCATTCTCAAAGTTGCCTCATGGCTGCAAGATGGTTACAGGAGCGCCAGCCATGACATCTGTGTTCTGGGCAAGAAGAAGGGGGGGTGCAAAAGAGCACGTTCCAGCTGAGTCAGCCCCTTTTAAAGAGAATTTAAAATTGGCACTGGCACAGAAAGAAAAATACTGCATGTTCTCACTTATATGTGGGAGCTAATAAGATAAATAAATGAATAAATATACAAATAAATGGGGGCAGAAAAAAGATGACACAACAATCACAATAATTCTTTGAACTTGTTAAGGTAAGTGAACAGATATGATGTTGGAGGAATTGGTAAACGGACTCAAAAATCAACTACATTGTATATTGATATATTAAAATAAATAAATATATATATTATATAAAATAGAACAAAATAAAAATAAAATTGGCACTGGCATTAATCTAACCACATAGCCCCCTCTGTCCATAAGGGAGGCTAAGAAATGTAGACTTTTTAGCTGGACCCATTGCCACCTCCAACAAAATCCAGGTGTGTTAGTGAGTAAGAAGGGGAGAAATTGATTTTGAGTAATAACTAGCACCCCGTGTATAGGCTTCAGTGATAACCAAATTATACAGCAGGGGCCTTTGTAATGATGTCTTTCAAGATAAACATGATGCTATAATAAACAGCCCTTAACTGTTCAAGGCAATGTAAATAGATGTACTATAAACATTTTATAAACGTTTTACAAAAAATTTCATAAATGTTTATGGTACATTCAAAGCCGACTGTTAAAAAAGAGAGAAAAAAAGCAATAAAACTTAAAAACCTAAAAACAATAAGTTCAAACATGAATTGGTTTGTAGGACATCAACTCCATAAATATAGTTTGGGTTTTTTTTAAAGTCCTAGTTTAAGATAAACTT
The DNA here is from genome assembly GCF_027409185.1 of Cynocephalus volans. Taxonomy (NCBI): domain Eukaryota; kingdom Metazoa; phylum Chordata; class Mammalia; order Dermoptera; family Cynocephalidae; genus Cynocephalus; species Cynocephalus volans. The sequence goes on along the minus strand of NC_084468.1, from coordinate 128,828,740 downwards.
CAGAAGGAATATAAACTACCCCCCTTTTTGAAATCATATGCATAATTTATGGGGTTTGGCATGTTTTTCTGATTAGTTGTTACATAGATCCTCAAAGGAGTGGTTGCCCCCAAAAAGCTTAGTAACCATGGATCTAGGTATTGTGCCCATTTAGAAGATGGCAAACAACTAATCTAACTGAACCGGAGCTGAATTGGGAGTTTTGGTGTCACACAAATAGTCTCAAGCCAAAAGAAACTCCAGGATGTGAGACACTGCTTAGTGGAGTTAAGAGAGTTGTAGGACACAGCTGGAAGCCAGGGCTGGTCAAGACACGTGTTAAATAGCAAAGATTTGGGCCTTTGAAGGAGTAGAAAGGGACTTTGTGCATTAGCAAGCCCCTGCAGACTAAGCCACAGGGCTGTCCTTGAGCAAGTGAAATCCTAGAGAGGGCAGTGTTTCATTTTGAGTCTGAGAAGTAAGAAAAGAACAACATGGACCATCTGTTTTGACATATCTACAAACACAGATATTTGGCATTTAGTATTAAAACTGTTTATCAAGCTCCTAATGCTGGTGGTTAACAAATAGGAGCCTCATGTACTGTTACACTATTGATACGTGGGGGGAAGAGGGCTCTAATCCGTTGGTCTCATGAATCTACCAACACAGGTTTAAGAGGACTTAGAGATGCAGAATAGGACAGAGCAAATCTGACTATTTTGCCAAGAAAAAAGAAAAACAACATGGTGTCGTTGCAGCATAATGGCTAGCGGGCTTTGTAGATACCTGGGATTTTATATGCCAGGGAAAAAGTGCCACTTCAGGGCTCCATGCTGGGATGTCCAGCCCCTCCCGCCGCCCCAGCGTCTTTTGTGGAGGTGAGTCTATTCTCCAAAGTGGGGTGTGAGTGTACCTCACCGGATTCTCCACAACGTCCTTGGGGTGTGAGAGGAGAATATTAGAACATTTTACATTTTATCTTAAAAATAAAGGAAATGTGCACAACAGATATTCAATATATGGATTGACAGTGGTGCCATCACTAGGCAGAGATGTCAGATGGCTGGGCCTCACTTAGTGTAGGGGACATTTCTCTGGAGAATCAGGGGCTTCATAGCATGGAGGGTTGGCTGTGGCATTGCCACTTCCTCCTGCTCTTCCAGTGCACCACAACATACGGCCATTTATTCATGCCAGGTTAAGTGGACTTACAGATCATAGTATCTGATTTATGTCCTCACAAAATATACAAATGACTTCAAAAGATTATAGAAAAAGAGAAAAACTCTTCTGATTGAAAATCTTACTAAGGCAAGCAAAACCAAATGAGATAACAGCCAAGCTGACATTTGTGTGCTAGACCAAGTTTTCTTCAGCCACATCACAAAATGATGACAATGGAATTAGATTTAACAAGAGGATGCTCTCCCCAAGCTGAAAATATCAAGAAGTCTACCAGAAATATGGAAGTATATCTACTGTCATACACCTAAATTTTACCTTACATGTGTCTATCAAGTTGATACTGTGTCTGTGAGACGTCCTTTCAATTAGGACAGACAGCCATTAAAACCAATGAGAAAACAGACTGAAGTGAAAGGTAGATCTTTACGTTGCTATATCACAGATGTGGAACTACAATTTTCGAGAAAAATGAAGCATATTCAACCACATTGCGCTGATTAAAAATGGCATTTTTAAGAAAAAAGTATGCCATGAATAAAAATTAAGAAAGATTTTTAAAATATTGTCTATTTCAAATGTAGCTCATCCTTTAAACATATCTATTTGTGTATGTTTGACGTATACAGTATATTAATACACCAATACAAGTATAGAACAAAATACAAACATAAATATACATACTTGGGAGTTGCTACTCAAAATTTTATTTACTATTAGCCTGTAAAATTTTTAAAAAATGTTTAGAAACCACTGCTAAATATAATGGTGGGTGGTAGTAATTCACTCGTTAAATAACCTAATCCTTGTTAATTTGGTAACTCTCCTGGATGATTTAATGCCTTAAACCAATTAAAATATAATCTCTCCTTCCTTCAAGCTCTCACAATAGTGTCACTTGAAGATTACTAAACTGTAACTTTGACTAACCACACTTAACTCTTTCTTCTTGCTTTATAATTACTTGAGTAAATGTGTGGTTCTTCTTACTGACTTGAAGGAAAGCTCACTGAGGACAGAAATATGGTTTGAACCACTGTCTGATTAATTATTTATATCCCATATCACTTAGCACCTAGCAGATGCTCAACAAAAACACATTTGGAAGTTAAGAGAAAATGAGTGAGTGTCTAGGAGTCCTTTATGATGGATGACCGCAGTGGGAAATTCCATTATTTGGCAGATCATTCAGGTCAACCATTCAGCACTGTGTTGCCCAGAGTGAGTGTTCTCTTCATGAGAGATGATTTTTCTCATCTTCTGATTTTGCAGGTTACTGTTTACTCGAAAGTCTTCTTGTTTCTGCTTAGAAACAACATGGTAATACTTGTTCATTTAGCTACTATTTGTGGCTTGGGAGAAGCCTAACTCATTCTCATGTGTTTCTATATTAAATTATTGGGTCAGGCACCATGTTCCACATTGTTCTCAGTTTGATTCTTACATATATGTTCATTAAAACCAAATGTAGTGTCACATTTAGCTAATGTATATGTAGATATAGGTTTTTTTAATAACCTAGAATGACAGATAACCTCACTATTCGAAATAGTCCTAATAGCTCAGTCACTTATAAATATGCAATAAATTCTAGTAGACTCCTTGAGAGTAGGAACTATGTGGACTTTTGCCTTATGTGCTGGCACGGGATGTCTTATTTGACATTAGCCATGTAACTGATTCAGCCATGTATCTGGTTCTCTCTCTTACTCTCTTTTTTCAATGTCAAATTATTTTAATATAATCTGCTTGAAACAGGTACATAGCTTCCTTTGGTTCTTCAGTAATTTCCTAACTCATAACCCAATAGCTAGTAAAAATTTAAAATTTTCAATTTGCCTCTGCAAGAAAGTTAGTGATAATTTGACAGTAACTTGGGGAGCAATTTCTGCCCTACTAAATTACGAAAAAATAAGTAGAAGATGGGTCTAGGTAAAGCGATATGTTCCTCTATAATTTCCATACCAATTTGTCCATGTGTGGTAATGATGCATACCAACTTATTTTTGACTTTCTAAAGAAAGGATAACATGGAAAGAAATTGAGCATAGCCCAACTGCCTTCCAGCTCTTCAAATTGTTTTTCAGAAAGAAGAAATGGGTTGAGCTGAGCCATCCATCCATACCCCTATGCTGAGCATTCCCACTGTGACCTCCAGCATGTATAAAGTCACTTGATGATATAGTCTGAATATGTTTGCCCCCACCCCAGCTCATGTTGAAATCTGATCTCCAATGAGGCAGTGTTGCGAAGTAGAGCCTAGTGGGAGGTATCTGGGTCATGGGATGGATCCCTCATGAATAGTTTAATGCCCTCCCTGTGGAGTGAGGTTGGAGCAGTATGTGAGTTTTCGCTCTATTAGTTCCCGCAAGGGCTGGTTGTAAAAGGAGCCTGCCTCCTCCTTCCCTCTCTCACTTCCTCTCGTGCCATGCAGTTTCCTTATATACGTCAGCTGCCCTGCTGCTCTCTGCCATGAGTGGAAGCAGCCTGAGGCCTGCACCAGATGCAGCTGCCCTGGAAATGTCGGCCAAATAATCTTCTTTTCTTTATAAATTACTTAGTCTCAGATATTCTGTTACAGCAACACAAAAATGGGCTAACACACTTGGTTAATGTATGACGCCAATGAGAATGACATGAAAAGTCCTATTTCCATGCAGCCCATGCAGCTGGGTTATACAGAGACACAGCAGTGCAGGCACACCCCTGGCAAGTTTGTCCATGTCTGGACAACATGTGTCTCTGTTCATATAGAAATAATACAAGCCTTGGGCATGTCTAAAGTCATGCAGCAAAACAAAAATCATTCTCTCTCAGCACCGCACTCTCCCGAGTGAGCCACGGGCCGGCCCAAAACAAAAATCATTCTATGAAACTGGAAAGTGCTTTTCTTATGAATTTTAATTTTGAGGGTGCTCTTCAGTCAAAGGTCTTGATGAATGAAGAAATCCTATCAAACAGGATTGCTGAGTAGGAATGGAGAGCAAACTAATCTTTAAAGGAATCCATCCAGCCTCCCCATGAAAAGGGCACTGAACTAACATTGAGTCCCATGATTCTGAACTTTGGAAAACAATAAAAGTGAAGGATATTAAATAAAAAACTAGTTTTTCCTATCTTGCTCGGTCAGTGTCAACACACTACATGTTTTCTATACTAGCAAAATTTCTTTTAGAAAGAATGCATTCTCACCATGCAAAATTTGGAAATTTTCAATAATTATGGAAAAGAAAATTTAAATTAACCATAATCACACAATTCATTCATTTGCTTATCTGAGCAAGAAATATACAAAACTGTACTCCTTGCTATGAACAGGGCATGTTCCAAGGCTCACTATCCCGAAATGATAGCCTCTAATTTTTTTCCTTTCAGCCCTTCATCTCAGTGCACTTTTAATAATAAAGCAGGAATCTGATTATTTACACTTTTTGGATTCTCCTTTTTACTTAATATACTATATACATTTTCCCAAGTCATGAAATAGTACTCCAAGCTATGATTTTAACAGCTGCATAGTATCACATCACATGAATTTGCACTTATTTATTAAACCATTCTACTTGGGAACATACACGATTATCAAGTTTTCATTACGATAAATAATGCTGCATGTGATATCCTTTGGCCACATGTTTGATTATTTTTGGAAAATTTTCCTAGAATTTGAAATGCTAGATCAAAAGCCTTGAACATTTTTAAGGTTCTAGATACACAATGCTCAATTGTTTTCTTGAAAGATTGTAACAATTTTACTTCCACAGCTATGAGAGTGTCTTTCCGTCTCACAGCAAGGTCAAACAGTGAGAATGAGCACTTAAAAAAAAAATCTTTGCCAACTGGGTTAAAATGGTTTTTCTTTTAATTTACGTTTCTGAGTTGACTGGGTAAGTCAAACTTTAAAAAAAATATATGCTTTTTGAAATTTTTCTATGGAACTGTTAATATTTTTTCTTAACATAGTCTTAATATTTATCAGTGAAGGATTTTTTCTTTTTATTGCGTTCTGAGATCTAGCACCCTTGTTGGGACAGAAGGAGATAGGTGGAGAAAGGGCTAGAAGTTAAGAGCCAGGCTTGATCTCTTAGACCTGCCATTAACAGGGGGTAACTGAGGCAAGTCTTTTAGCATCTCTGGGCTTCAGTTTCCTTTTCTAGAAGTGACTTCATTAAGGTCCCTTTCAGTCCTATAAAAGGGATAGCATAGATCCATAGTTTCAAAGCTTCTTTAGCTATCGTGATTTGTGATCAGCTTTGGGGAAGATAGAATTAGTGAAGAAACATCAAACTGTAAGCTTGTTTCCCCAGTTCTAACCCAGGGCTCTCCCACCTACCAGCTGTAAGCAATCCCCTTCAACAGTTCTGTTTCCTGATCTGTAAGTGGAAACCTTGTTGTATAGGTTTGTTGTAAGAATTACATGAAATAAAAATGAAAGTATCTAGATTACAATATGTCACACATACACACACACACTGTGAAGTTGCATCTTAAAAGCATTTAAATTTCGTAAATCTTAGTGCATCTAAAAGGAAAAAATTTTTTTTACTCCATTGCATGTATCCCCCTTTCAAACTAGACTGTAGCCTCCAGTGCTCCAAAGTGCAAGGCCACAAAGGGAATGCAAATAGAAATAAAAGAAGCTAAACCTTAGTGTTTGAGCCTCTAAGCCCCAAGTGATATACACAATCTTCTAAGGTAATTTGGGCTATACATGATTTTCTCTTTGTATGGAGAAGCTGATTTGTATGGTGGCTGATTTGACAGCTTAATTCACAGATTTCGTATACACATACACAGAGATATACACACGTATATCCTCACACACACACATATATATACTTTTTATATGTGCTTCATATATATACATACATATATATATGTATATGTGTGAGGGTACTTCAAAAAGTTCACGGAAACAGAATTAAAAGATAATACAAATCTTTCCATGAACTTTTTGAAGTACCCTCATATATACCTCACACATATATAAATTTTACATGTATATGTTGTTGGGAAAATACAGGAAAAATGGTCAGGGCCCCTCAGATGTTCAGAATCTTGCTGAGCATTTGACTTAAATATGCACATGCCCCCAGGTGTTCGTTGGCTATTGTCTAATGTAATTGCGCATGTGCACCCAGGTGTCCTGGGTTAGGGACTTAAGTATAAAGGATGAGTGGCTCTGATCCACGGGGCCCTCCACCCCGGGGATGACCGGAGGTGGGGTGGGGGCTGCTACTGCTGCTGGGGGCTGCTGCTAGTGCCCCCGGAACCCTCCGAGAGGCCGCCGCCACCACCAGACCCGTAAGCTGCTGCTGCCGCTGAGGAAGCTGAGGACTGAGTTCGTGCCGTCTGCCAACAGCTCCTGGGATCTTTCCCAATTACTTAGCATGGACCTGCATGTGGGGGGTCTGGGGACTCAGTATAAATGGAAACAGTATAACGAAAATAACGAAACATTTTGGCTTTAGTTATGATTTGCCTTACTTTACAGATATCATAATTCTTATCTCCAGATTTGGAGATAAATCTGATTGCTTTGCTCTGGGAGATAGTAACCCTGCTGAATAGACCTGCTGGCAGGGGACAAAGTATGTGATGTAGCTGCTGTAAGAATATCTCACTATGCCTAATTTATTACAATACATTTAATGATCCTCCAGTTTTGCCTTACTTGACAACTGGCATAGTTGTGTTACTTTACATACGTTCACATATATGTTCCCTTCCATGGGCATATGTGAAATAAAAACAGAAAATGTGATTAGAAAACTGCAAAACACTTTCATTTTCTTTAATTCTTTCCTTAAATTTTTGTCGTTTAAAACTCATAAATTTGATGGACTCTATTTTTTAAACTAGTCTAATATATGGTATATTTATACTGATTTGCATAAACAACCTCAGTTTGTCAGCAAATTGTACTTTACACCCACAGGTAAATATAGTACTGTTCTGAGCATCAAAAGTACATAATACAGAACAGACACTAGTTTATGATGAAGGGGAGACAAGACATATAAACATGTCATTACCTAAATATGCACACAAATACAATTCTGTAATTAAAGAGTGAATATGGTGAAGGGGAGATTTTACTTGTGGGTTGGTGATGATTGTTTTTTTCTTCCTCATGCTATCCTGGTGTTTTTCTTCCAATACTTTGGGGCTGGAATTATATAACACAGGGGCAGTTATTTAGCTTATACATCACATGGGCATAAACAAATGGTCATTAATACAAATATTATTTAGAAACTAGCCAGAGATACCTCATCACAAAAGGGATCGAGTTTTTCACTCTGCAAAAAGAAAATGGTAGCTGAGAAAATATTTCTGGACTGCGTTCAGCTTACACAAAGACAACGGATCCAGATCCGGACTTCTCCTAAAATGTATGGTAGTCTAGGGGAAGAAACACAGGTGCAGTCATGCCCTCATCATCAATCAAAGGCACAGGGAGTAGAATATGGTCTGTGCTCTGATGCCCATTTTCACTTTCCTATTCATTCTTACCCACCTGTAACATGTTTTTGTTTCCCCACCTTATACTCTTATACGTTAAGCAACATTTCTAAGCACTTTACATATACTTGATTCTTATAATTACCTTATTGGGTAAGTACTATTAGAATCACCCCCATTTTACAAATATGGAAACTGAGACACCAAGTGATTAAATAACTCTCCCAGGCAACTGGGATTCAGTCCAGGAAACCTGTCTTAATGGCCTATGCTCTTAACTATGGAAGTTGTACTGTCTCCTTAGCTGAAGGGAGAACCTCATGCATTTGAGCAGCCAAGGAGCTATAGGTGAACAGAGGAAAGAAGGGAAAGGCTTGAAAGAAAGGGGAAAATATAGATTAGTTGTGAGAGGCAATGGATGGAGTCAAAGAACATGAAGTGAAAGAAAAAGGCAAAGAGAAATCAGCCTCTGCCCTGTTAGGCCCCTGGTGACCAGATGTAAGGGCTCTGCTCAGGGCTAGAGTGACTGGAACTGGGTGTTTCTTTTCAAGCAGCAGCATCTAATTTCACCAGGTTTCCAAGTCTGCCTCTGCAGCGACCCCACAAGGGCCTGTTTTCACAGCAATTATGAAAGTGATGGTGGGAGGAAGTATTGCTCACATATTTAGGTTAAAGAGCCACCCAAATAAAAGCATTAACCCAGTGGGAAGATAAAATTCCTCTCCCCAGAGAGAAATTTTCAGAAAGTGTCCTTTACCATGTGTGAATTGGAAATGATTTTCTCTCTTGGGCAATATAACTGCTGTGGGAGGTAGAAATAAATGTAGAGTTTTGTGAAGACTTAGGTTTCTCTGATGAGTTATGTGAAGCTCTAACATCTAACAGGGGTGTTTCAAACAGTACATCCAGTAACTTTTTTTCTCTATGACCTTGGATTGTAACTTTGACTCTGCTCTTCAATGACTGCAGAATGGGAATGAGATGGTAAGCATTTGACAGCTGCGGGGAAATGTTCCCCTAAAGAACTTGGTATCAGGAAGGAAAATAAGATTGTCCTCCAAGAGCTAAACAATAAAATCAATATATATTGTATGGAGCAGAGATGTGCAAAGTCATCATGTCGAACACAGGAATCTGATTGAGGATAATAACACAGCTAAAGGAAAAATAGTCACTTTAAGGTAGGGTTGGATACCATGGGAGAAGAAAAAGGAGAGGGAGAGAAGCAAATTCATGCATTCCATACATACTTTGAGAGTTTGCTAAGCACTGTGCTAAGGGCTTGAACAAATTCTACTTGGGATTTCAGGGCAGGCTGACAGGGTCAATCTGAGAATAGCTCAGGGGAAAAGGACACCTTGGTCAGGGACATCCAGCACTGCAGGCTGTGAGCAGAGCTTACCCTTTTGTGGAGATCAGTGTTATTCCTCTCCCCATGTTCCCATCTCAGGCTCATAGATGAGGGAACCTTCCCTATCCAACTTGCAAACCATTTTAGAGACACCTGGAGTCTCTCTGTCCTTTCATTCTTCTCTCCCCAGGGTAAGGTGGCTAATCTGACTCAAGGCAACCTATCAGCCCTTGGACCTCCTGTGCCAGGAGGTGGGGTCGTGGAGTGGCTAGGGGGCACTGCTCCTGCATGGCATGTTCTTTTGCTTTCTTTGATCTGCCTACCCAGCACTAGGGCACTTGAGCCTCACATCCTCGGTAATCTTTTTGCTTTCTTTCTGCTTCAGCATCTCAGAGTGCATCTGGGCAGGCAAATCAGCTTGATCTTGCCCTATCTTCAGCTTGGGTGAGGTATCGAAGGCCAGCACTTTGGCATCAAGCCCGAGCTGAAGTCTCTAGTTCTGAGCATTGACGCTTCAGAGGCACAGCCTACACTTTGATCTCTGAACAGTTCCCCGGATTGTCCTTCTCAGGGAGAATCTACCTGGGTAACCCTCTTCCAACAGATGCCTCAGGCCATTCTCTCCTGATAATCTTAAACCCTCAATAGCCACCTCCATCCCCACTTCTAATCCCATGTTCATCAAGCAAACTCCTAATTGGCTTTTGAGTTCCCATGGACTGGTCAGGCTGGCTCCAGCGGTCCAGGCCGTGTCACAGATATTCTCATTGCAAGTTCATCAGGAGGCATCTGATTGTCCACACCTCCACTGTGCACTTGGGCAGAATGGCCTGTATCTGACAGACCAACTCTTAGCTTGCTGACAAAAGTGGATATCTGAGCCTGCGTAGCTAAGGATAGGGCTAAAGGCAGCAAGTTAATGGCATCCTATGAGCCTTGTACATGGGCAATCAGCTTGTCTTTCCCAGTAACACATCAAAACCAATAGCTGCTGCCTTTTATATGTAAAACTTCTACAGAAACAACCTTGTAAGGTCTTTGAGAGGATTAAAGACAATGCAGGCAGAGCACCTAAAAGAGTGCTTGGCACCCAGGAGACAATAACCATGGGAGTTATTGCTGCTGTTGTTATTTATTTGTATATTGGAGATAACTATTCATGTCTCAAATTACTCTTAAAAGGAGCAATAAATAATTACTGTCCCTAATAAGTAGGAGAAATTCTTTCCCAATGTATTTAAAGACAGAGAGGTAGCAGTTAGGCCACAATATTTCTAAGGGGCTGCCATTCCCCACCCTCTTCTAACTCATGCAGTTACTTGGTCTGAATGGCTCTGTCCAGCCCAGCTCTCTAGCTGACCGTTCATCTTTCAAATACACCCAGATGCCATCTGCCTTAAAATAGCATGCATTCCCTATTTGCCTCAGTATCTAATTCTAACCCTGTGAGGCACAGGCCATGGGTTTAAATCCTGTCTGTGAGGGCATTTGTGGTCCCTATGGGTGCACAAGATCTGGAAACATTCTCAGCTACCTTTTCACTAACACCTCAGCGGCATTCGTTAACGCTCTGAGTGCAGGGCCTTCAAGATTTTCTGACCACTACCCACAGCAAGAAGTATACGACCCCATGCACACACATGCAAACTCACACATATACACATATACAACTGAAACAAAAGCCTTAGAAAATAATACTTACCCTTTCAATGTAGAACGATTCTATTTTCCAGTCTTCTTTTTTTTTCTCTCTCTCTCTCTTTTTTTAAATACTGGCCAAGACCCGCTAAATTGATTTGGAAATCCACCAAGGGCTGAAGCCTGGCGATTTTCAAGGACACTCTTGGGCCTGTACGCAGAGGTCACATGACCTTGTGTTGTGGACTCAGCCTTGTTTGTTACCGTATTTTCTTCATGCAAGTCCTGAGCATGTTTTATGTCTGTTGTGAGGCCTTGCTGTTATTTTTGTTGGTGTTCTGATGTTTTGATTAACAGAGGATGATGTGGCCTAGTGTAAATATTGTTTTATATTAGAAATCTACAAAAGTTGGTTTCTAGGAAATGAATTTTTATACTCAAGACAAAGAATTCTGAGAAACTGGGTATGCTGACCCTGTCTGCAATGTGGAGGTAGGAAGATGACGATAATGACAATGATGATGATGATGATGACAGTGACAATTGTACTTTATTAAAGGATCATTATAAATATACAAATATTTCCCCCAAACCTGGCACCAAATTGGGAGTCATGAGAGTGGTGACCCTCCTGCCCATCCAGCCCTTACCCTACATAGGTCCACTGGCCTGTCACGTGGTAGAACAGAGCATGAGCTTAGGCTTTGGGAGTCAGACCCTGATTACAAACCTGATGACACTCTTTCCCAGCCCTGGAATCTTGAGCACATCATCTAATCTCTCTGAGCTTCCATCCGCCCATCTGTGAAATGTATAATAGCAAATCTGTGGACTCTTTGAGAGGACTGAGGAAGACTGCATTATATGCATGAGGATCAACTGCTGCAGTCAATGCAGCTTCCTTCTCTCCTAAATTCCTTTCAATGTGTTTAAGTTTTAAAATTGGGGTCAGAAAATCATTAGTGCCATGGAAGACAATGGGTCTCTCTCTACCTTTTTCTTCTTTCACTCTCAGGAACTCAGCATTGGATTGATTGTAATCCTTGATTCCTGACAAACTCTCACCATTGGTTCCTGCATACCCTGCTTTTGCTTGTTTGGTTAATTATTTTTAATATATCATAAGCTTGTAGGTGCCCACTACCTCTAACCAAAGGTAGGACCTTGACTATAGCCATTATCACAATGAGTCGTGTGGTTCCCACCCTCCCATCTCTCCACTCACCTACCTTTACCCCTTCTCTCTACCAAAGTCACCTTCATTTTTTTCTCTTTAATTCTTCCAGAATCTAGAAAATCTGCTGCACTGGATGGAGAAGAGTTTAGGCCCATACTGAGCTAAATTTTGGCTACATCCCAGATCACATCATTAATTATTTAGCCTGGCTCCTTCATCGTTGGCAGACACACGGGGTGGAGGTAGTAAGTATGTCATGCAGAATAGGATCCTGAGTGGCCCTGAAACTTGGGGTTTTTTAGCATAGCTGTTTTTCTTATAGGGCAGCAGAATGATCTTCCTTTTCTTTTTCCTTTAGTTGTGCATTCATTCTGTGCCATCCTCTGGAAAACAACATATGGGAGGTGGCGAGGGAAAGGATCCAGCACATGGCAACTTGGTCTCTGTTTAGTTCTCAGGAGCTCAGTGGAAGCTATTACAAGGAACACTGTCCTTGGCTGACATAAGCTCTGAATGTCTAGACTATACTACGAGCTTCTGGATCCACAGTTTCAGCTGAGTGAACTAGGACAGTCACAAGCTGGCATGGAAAGACTTTGTGATATGATCCTCTTGTTTAAAGGGACAGGAAAACCCTCAGCAGAGTTCGCAGAAAATTTTAGCACCAAAAAGGTAAATAGAAGAGTAAGCTCGTCCCCTCTGCTTTCTCACTCCTCTCCTCTCCTCCTCTCCCTCATCCCACTTCTGTCTTTCCTGGGGTAGAAGAACGGTTACATAATATCTCTTCATGAACTGTTAGCTCTGAATTTTCACACTGGGGCATTAAAAAGAATCCTAGGTTAAAATCCCCCATTCCAGACCCTGCTACCCACTGGCCTACACATTGTCATAGCACCAATTCCTTGACCCAGCTAGTACGTTCTCACAGAGCAGGTGAATACAAACTCATTATAAAATCACCTAAGTCAAGTGTGCAAACGTGTGCATTTCAAAGTTGTTCATCAATCTGGGATTATCAGAGTCACCACTCTCCTCTCTCAAGATACTAATACAATTTTTATTTGAAGACTATTAAATTGTTCCTTAGCTTTCTCTTTTCTATGATAAATCATCTCAATTTTTTCCATCTGTAACAAGAGTAGGAACCACTCCACCTCCATTTCACTCTTAGTGCACAGATTACAGGGTGCAATAAACCTTGCCTAAGAAATTGATCCTGCAGAGAAGGAAAATGAATTTAAAAACTTCTTCCAAGCGTCATCAGGGACAGATGGCACTTGTGTTTAGCGAGATGCCACTGATACTCAAAAGCAAGTTGGGTACAAGTCACTGAAGAACTTCAGTCAGTGATGTCGAATATTGAACTTCTTTTTAAGTTGGTGCTAAGCTGTGCTAAAATCTTCATCCATCCCCCTCAAACTCTTATGGTAAGTGGCTACATCCAACAGCCTATGATGGTAGTGGGGCTTTGATGGATGAAGAAGGAGAGAGAATGCCCATGCTAGGGACAGAGCAGGGTGGAAAGAAAACCGCAGCCACAGGGCGACTTGGCAGTTGGGGCAGCAATGATCAGTGTCTGCCACAGAGAGGAGACTGTGTCTTTCCTTCATTCAACAATCATTTTTTGACTGTTGACTTTGGATCTGGGATGGTGCTAAATATTTAGGAGGAACAAGACATGGGCCCTGCCTTTCCAAGCTCAAAGCTGAGTAGAGAAGCAAAAAAGCAGTCCATCTAGTTCCATGGGATGAGTGCAATAAAATGATTTAGTAATATATGCAGTACATTAATAGCGTGGAAGAGCAGAGGGAAGACCCCAGAAGGGATCCTTCCGTTTCAGTTAAGAATGCTTTGGCTGTAATAATAGAAAAACAGACAGCCAGATCCAGAACCGTAATTTGCCAGCCCCTGGTTTAAACAAACAGAGGCCTACTCTTTTCATGTAACAAGAGACTCAGAGGTGGGTAGGCACTGATTCTGGCTCAGGAGCTCCTGGTGGTCCCGATCCCAGGTTTTTCCAGCTGGCTGCTCTGCCTTCCTTCGTGCTTGTGTTCTCATGACACAAGATGACTTGAACAGCTCCAGTGCTGGGCCCATCCATGTTCAAGACAGGAAGAAAGGGGAAAGGATGACACCAACATCTCCTCTTGCATTTATCTCTTTTATCAGGATAAAAAGCAAAACTTTCCCAAGAGCCCAAGTAGATATTCCCCCTTGCTTTATTGGCTAGAACCAAGGACATGGTCAATCAGCAGTAAAAGAGGCTGCAAAAGTGATTCCTGTATAGTGAAAATGAACAGGGAAGAAGGAATTGGGAACTGGTGTTGGGTTCCACAGCATCTGCCAAAACCTGGATCCTGGTGAGTGGGTAGAAAACGCTAAGTGGACAAGGCAGAGCATTCAAGCTAAAGAAATAATGTGTGAGAAGACATGGAATTGGGAAACAGCAGTGCATTCTAATCGCTTGTGAAAATTCTGTATGGAGCACCAGATGTGAGCAGGCACATGGGCAGCAGGCAGGGCTGAAGCATGGTGATCTTTTGGGGCTTGCCAATGAGTTTGAGTTCTAGATCCCTTTGCACCCCCTAGTGCCTAACAGTGCCTTGATAAAAACAGATGCCCAAGGAGGGTTAATGGTTGTTGAGACTAAAGCAGAAAACAAACAAGTCTCCACTGTGTAGAAAACCCAAACTAATGAAAAAATGAAGTTAGGGTCAAATTTCTTGTTTATTGCTAATGTTCTCCCCTTGGCATCCGTATTGTTTTTATGATTACCCTCAAATTGCACCAAGAGAAAAGAGAACTGGCTATGCCAGAGGATTGCCAGTGCTCCAGTATCTTAGCACCAGTCTAGAACAAGCCCTGAGCACTGCTCAGACCCCCTGAGTTTCCCCTCTGACCATTTTTGTGCATGCTTCTTGCCTTTGATGTGCTATCCCGTCCAACAACCAGTGCCTACAGCTCTTCTTTGGCAGACAAACATTGCTACTGGAGCTACATTGCCCACCAGCCCAGAGAGTGGGCTGAATTGCCCCAAAACTGCCACCCCTGGGGCAGCTCCTAAGCAATGACTGACAGTTTGAAGTATGAGACCCCGCTCTCTTGTCCTGGATCAGGACAGCTCCGAGGCATCACTTACCCTTCACTTCCTGTCTTTCCCATATGGGACTAAGTGGACGCCCCTCTTCAGGGCTTAACTTAGATCCTATCCTTGCTTGGCATCTTTCCCATCCCTGTCTGCTTCTCCAGTGCCCTTACCAGTACTTCCTGGAAGAACTTCCTTAATAAATTGTTTGCTCATGAATCTTTGTCTCAGTGAATAATTGTTCCTGGAGAATTGGAACCATGACACCCTGACTATTGTATTGAAATGGTGGTTTGGGGTGTCATGTACATTTCCAAAGGTCACAGAGGCAACATATTACTGATAATTGGGACATTATCATCCCAATAAAATACATATGAGAGGTTTATATTTGTCACCGAACATAAATCCTCTTCTAGACCTGAAATATAAATTAAAGCAAAATAAAAAGCTTTGTCTGCTCTTGCTAACACTGGCCCCATTCACAAGGACTTGCCCATAGCATTGTGCTTGCACGTGCATGTTCATGTGTGTGCATGCAGGCGCCTATGTGGGCCCACTATCTTCTCTTCATCATCATATGCAAAGATGTGAGCTGCAGCAAAGATGGCATTGAACAGATTGAGTTATGTGCAAATTGTCTTCTCTTCATCATCATATGCAAAGATGTGAGCTGCAGCAAAGATGGCTTTGAACAGGTTGAGTTATGGTAAGAGCACTTTAACTGCAATCTTAGGTAATTAAGCTGAAATCTTAGCACCATGGATACAGAAGTAAAGTGAGTATTGACCTGTATTACAGTGTTTTAATTTGGGGCTGTGTTTCACATAAAAATTTTCTGGAACATTAGTCCTTAGAAATGCTCCTTGAAAGAGGATTTCCTTATCAAGTAAGCTTGGAAGACTCTTCCTGAGATTCCAAAAACATACTGGCCCGTCACAGGCTCTGAGAAGTCTTTCAATATACAAACGAGGGAGCAGGTTTCAACCCACAGTCTCCCAAACAGATTTACAATAATAATTATGGCATTAGCAATAATACATGATGCTTATGTAGCACATACAACATGCCAGTAGCCCTGTTTAGCACCATACATGTGTTTGCTACCTCCTTCAGTCCTCATAGCAATGCCATGAGGTGAACACAATTATCCTCACCTTGAAGATGTGCACACTGAGGCCAGTGAGAGGCAGGGCTGCTGTGTGGCCCAGGGCAGTCTGGCTCCAGTGTCCAAGCACGCACTGTATCACTGCACTCCACCACCAGTTTGGAACCTCATTAAAAAATCATCCTGTGAACACACTTCAGGCAATACTGGTTTAGGGAAGTTCTGTTACAAATGTGCCAATAAAAAGAAACAGCATATGAAGATGGAGGAGGTTGTTCCTGGGTTCCTTTGTAGAAACCCTATGAGAGAAAGAGATAATCTGTGATACAGTATCAGTGAACCAGGCTCTAGGGAATTCTCTGATCAACAGTAAGACTGTAGAGTAGGATGCAATGATTAGTTTGGAAACTGATACAGTTTTTAATCACAAAAAAGTTATTGGGCCTTTGAGTTCTTAACTGTAAAACAATAATAATGATTTTTAAAAAAAAACAATGCCATATGTTTTGAACACTTGAACTTGATGGATCACAAACTACTCCAAAACACAATTTAAAAGTCTCTTTTAAAAAAGGGGAGAGGTGTATATCTGATTACTCACAAGAGAATACATTACGGAATGCTGATGATGATGGACACCATGATAAAATTCTAAGATTTAATATGGAGCAGAATAGAAAAAGAGAGGAACATTTGAAATGTTTTAAATATTAATCTATTGTGAACTATGTTCACACATGATGTATTTCTTTGAATTCACATATGATCTGTGTGGTCCCAGAACCCATCTTTAACCTAGCCAATTCAGTTGAAGAACGTGGTAATGAAATGCATCGGAGGCCACGCCGCCTGTTCTAATGTGAACATCTATTTGATCTGTCTTCCAATTCATTCTCTCATGGCTTCTGTTTCCATCAGAGAGGGAGGGAAATAGCTGCGACAGAATATGCCTGCTCAACTCCAGAGTTTGTTGTCAGCATCGCACAGACTGACATGAGCACAAGGTACTCAGGATTTTCTCAGAGTTGATAAAAGTCCCAGAAAATCAGGATCAAAAGCACAAGGATATTCATCACAGCAATAGCTATTTCTGCAAAGAGACCATGTTGACCTAAATGCCAACAAAAAAGGAAGTGAATAAATAAATGATAGTACATCCAAGGCCATGGACTATTATGTAGCCATTTAAAAATTCAAGCTTGGAATTTAACAATATAGCAAAATATTTATAACAAAATTTTACATAATAAATGTAAGATGTAAAACTATATGTACATATGTCTTAACTCTATATAAAATATCGATATATCTAAAATACATACAAAAGAGAATTTCATCAAAAGGGTAAGGATGATTTGGAACACGTGACATACTTCTTTTCCTGTCAATAGTTGCCTGTGATATTCCTCCATTTTTTAAATAATAAAATTGTTTATTTTTATAGTAACCATTACATTTTAATTTTTTTAAAAACATAAACAGATACCAATACAGGATGTCTGAGAGAGATGAAATAAGTGTATTTCCTAAAATGCTAAACTAAAGGTATCTGTTTATATGTACTTGTTCCTGAGGCCTGTAGAACAAGACAGTTCTGGGTTCAATTCCTTGCTCCACTACTTACTAACCAGGTAAACTTGGGAAAGATTTCATTTTTCTTGCCTCAGTTTCTTAATGTGTAAACCAGGACTAATAATAGAACCTTCCTTATAGGGCTGATGAGAGGGTTAAATGAAGCTTCCAGGGGCAGCACCTACAACAGTGTCACACATAGTGAGTCCCTGAAAAATGTAGGCCATGCATTGCTTTTCCACCACCGTTCTACAAAGTCTGCACAACTGGGACAGGACACAGCAGTCTTTAACAATCTGACAGATATGCATAACTTCCAGGCAAAATTCAGAATTTTTTTTAAGCCAAGACCAACCTTGCAATTTGAGTCCTCTGTGTGATGTGGTCTACCCCTTTCCACAGAAACCAAAGCCCTTGGCATCATCTAGCAGGGTAGTCAGAAAAGTCATTTGCCTACTGATAGTAGAAGTATTCTTTGTGTGCCAGAGCAAAAGTACAGATACCATTTGGGCTTATAATAAGTGAATTCCTAAAACAATCCACTGTGAAACAAATTGGGGGGATATTTTGAATGCACTAAGTTAATTTAGGATTAAAAGGAACATTGCAGGACACCTACTGTAGCATAGTTTCTTACAGTGCAATTTTTTTTATTAAAAAATAATTGATTGTACATATCTGTGGGCTACAGCATCGACTATCAACACCTGTGTGCAAAATGTCATGCTCAAATCAGGATAATTAGTCTATTCAGCATTTCACAATGTAATCATTATTTGTGGCCTTTTACCAATTTCTTGCTATTTTCTACTCGCCCTCCCCATTTCCTACCTCTGGTAAGTTCGGTTCAGTTCTCTCCTTTTGAAAGTTGAACATATTATTGTGATTGTTGCTTCTTTCTTTCTTTCTTGTTTATTTATTATTATTATTTATTTTTATTTATTTTTTTTAGCTCACACTTATGAGTGAGGACATGCAGTATTTCTCTTTCTCTGACTGGCCTATTTCACTTAATGCAATTTTCTCTAAGTTCATCCATGTTTCTGTGACTGCCAGAATTTCAGTCTTTTTATGGCAGAGTAGTATTCCATTGTGTATATTTACCACATTTTCCTTATCCAGTCATCTGTCAATGGACATTTAGGTCGGTTCCAACTCTTGGCTACTGTAAATAGAGCTGCGACGAACATGCGAGTGCAGGTGTCCCTTCGACATAATGATTTCCATTCCTTTGGGTATATACCCAGCAGTGGAATTGCTGGATTGTTTGGTAGTTCTATCTGTAGTTGTTTGAGGAAATTCCATGCTGTTCTCAATAATGGCTTTACTAATTTACAGTCTCACCAACAGTGCAGAAGAGGGCCCCTTTCTCCACATCCTTACCAGCATTTGTTATTCTAAGTCTTTTTAACAGTAGCCAGTCTAACTGGGGTGAGATCATATCTGGAAATAATATAAATGTACAGCAAAAGGTATGTAAATGAGGACAGAGCTTTCAGGTCGTGTGCCTTGTCCATTTGTGGCCTGAGAAAGGGGTGCAGGTTTGCTGAGACTGGTCCCTTCACCTCTTAGGATAGCTAGAAGGGGTCTTGGGTGGCAGGAACATATCCTTGGTTTATCCCACTGTGCCATAAATATACTTTTTATATAAATTTGTCTGTGTGGTGTGACATGAAAGGGTGGAGTACAAGTTAGGGTTCCTGGGTAGAAACAATAGAAATTGGCTCTGGACAACTTGTCAAAAGCTCTCAGAAACTTATGGATCAACAGGGGCCTGAAGCACCACTTTGAAAACTGAGGTGGTTCTAAGGCTTAGGGGAGCAGGAACCAGAGCCAATAACCGGTAGCAAGAATGGCCTTCTAATCAGGCCATGCCTGTCTGAATGAGGGACTTCCTATAGATTTCCAGCAGTTTTCTTTGGGTCACTCATTCAGGATTCAAAGTCCCAGCAGAGAGCCTCTGATTGGCTGAACTCCCTGGCTGTGTCTGGGGCAGCGAGAGGTAGGATTGGCCTCTTTGATCCCCTTAGTGATAGACAGACACTGAATTTAATGTCCCACCAAGACTAAAGATAAGGAATCCAAGGTGCCTATCAAGAACAAGGAATAGAGACTGGATGATCAAAAAAGTGATAGGTACCCATGGTAACAAAGAACTGGTTAAAGTGTGGTACAGTCATAAAGTGAAATGCTGTGAAACCATTTTTAAAGGGATAAGACGGATACTTCCGGTTTCTGGTCTAGCAGGTAAGAAGCTTAGAAGTCACCACTCTTTCCTAGAAACAAATAAAACACTGAACAAACCGAAAAGCAAGCAAGTTTTAGATCTGTCAGAGAAGTGAGGTCAAAGGGCAAAACACTGACCCCAAAATTGTAGAGACAGATAAAAGGCATCACAATTTACTAGAGCAGAAACCTCTGTGGGAACCAGTGCCAGGGTAGGAAAATCTTAACCATAATTGACAAATTGCTGGAGACTCAGTGTGGACAACTCTGAGATTTGAACTCTCTAGAGGGATCCAGTCATAGGAAAGCCCCCCACATTCCCGTGAGTTTTACATCCAGGAGCTCTACCAGGTTCTCACACTGAGTTTTGGAGAAAAGTCCCTTCACACTTCTGGCAGGGATGGCAGGAAAAAACATTTTGATGTATACCACAGCATTCTCCTGGCTTCAGGAGAAACTATCTTACCAGAGTCTAATCTGCTGGAGTTTTTTCCAGAGCCTGTTGTACCTGGATGAAGAAAACAGCAAATATGGCAGATATTAATCCAATTATATTAGTAATAACTTTAAACATCAATGATCTAAATGCACTATTAAAAGGCAGAAATTGTCAGAATGGGTCAAAAAACAAGACCAATAAGACCCAACTATATGTTCTCTACAAGAAACTCATTTTAAATATAAAGACATATATGAATGTAGATTAAAAGTAAAGGGATGGAGAAAGATATACTGTGATAACACTAATCAAAAGAAAGTGGAAGTAACTATATTAATTTCAGACAGAGTAGACTTCAGAGCAAGGAAAGTTATCAGGGAGAAAGAGGGGCATTGCATAATGATAAAGGAGTCAATATACCAAGATATAACAATCTTTAGTTTATGCACATAACAACAAAGTGTCAAAATATGTGAGGCAAAAACTTATAGAATTCCAAGGAGAAATAAATGAACCCACTATTATAGTTGGAGACTTCAACACCCCTCTATCAGAAATGGACAGATCCAGCAGGCAGATAATCAGTAAGAACACAGTTGAACTCAACAACACCATCAATCAACTGGATATCATTGACATCTATAGACATCACTTAACAACAGCTGATTACACATTCTTCTCAAGCTCACATGAATCACTCATAAAGGTGGACCAAATTCTGAGCCATAAAACACACCTTAACAAATTTAAAAGAATAGAAATCATACAATATCTGCTCTCAGACAATAAAGAAATTAAACTAGAAATCAACAACAGAAAGAGAGATGGAAAATCCTGAAACACTTGAACATTAAAGAGCACACTGTTAAATAATGTACATCCAAAGAATAAATCTCAAGAGAAATTTTAAAATATTTTGAACTAAATGAAAATGAAAACACAGCTTGTCAAAAGTTGTGAAATGCAGCAGAAGCAGACTTAGAGTGAAATTTATAGCATTGAATGTATGAATTAGAAAAGAAGAAAGATTGAAAATCAATCACCTAAGCTTATATCTTAGGTAACTAGAAAAGAAGAGCAAATTAAATTCGAAGTAAGCAGAAGAAAAGAAATAAACACTAGAGCAGATACCAATGAAATTGAAAATGGAAAATCATTAGATAAAATTAACAAAACAAAAGGCTAGTTCATGAAAATATCAATAAAATTGATAAACCTCCAGCTGGGCTAACTAAGAAAAAAAGCAAGACATAAATTAATAAAGAAATTACTACAGAAAACTTACTGCAGGTCCCATGGACACTAAAAGGATAATACAGAAATATTATAAACAACTCTATACCCACAAGTTTGATAACCAAGGTGAAATGGACAAATTCCTTGAGAGACACAACCCACCAACACTTACACAACAAGAAATAGATGATCTGAAAAGGTCTATATCAACTAAAGAAATTAAGTAAATAATTAATAACCTTTCAGAGCAGAAAGCACCAGGCCCAGATGTGGTCACTGTTGAATTCTACCAAACGTTTAAGGAAGAGATTTTATCAATTTTCTCCAATCTCTTCCAAAAGATAGAAGCAGAAGGAATACTTCCTAACTCATTCTATGAGGTCAGCACTACATTAGTAACCAGTCAAAATCATTATAGGAAAAGAAAACTATAGATCAATATTTCTCATGAACATAGATGCAAAAATTCTCAACAAAATATTAGCAAATCAAATCCAATAATATGTAAAAAGAATAATATACCATGACCAAATAGGATTTATACCAGGTATGCAGGGCTGTTTCAGTATTTGAAAATCAATTAATGTAATTCAACACATCAATAAACTAAAGAAGAAAAATCACATAATCATATCAAGAGATTCAAACATAGCATTTGGCAAAATCCAACACCCATTTGTGATATAAAAAAAAAAAAACCCTCAGCAAATTAGGAATAGAGAGGAATCTCCTCAACTTGATAAAAAAAAATCTACAAAAACTCTATGGCTAACATCATACTTAATGATGAGAATCTGGAAGATTTCCTGCTAAGATCAGGAATCAGATGAGGATGCCCCCTTCCACAACTGCTTATCAACATTTTCCTGGAAGTCCTAGCTAATGCAACAAGACAAGAAAAGGAAATAATAGATATACAGATTGAGAGGGAAGAAATAAAACTGTCTTTCTTCACAGATGATATGATCATCTACGTAGAAAATCCAAAAGAATAATAAGCAAATATAGCAAAGTTGCAGAATACAAGGTTAGTATACAAATATCAATCACTTTTCTATATACCAGCAATGAGTAAGTAGAATTTGAAATTTAAATACATGATCATTTATTTTAGCACCCCCCCAAAATGAAATACTTAGGTATAATTCTAACAAAATGTGTACAAGGTCTACAAGAGGAAAACTACAAAACTCTGATGAAAGATATCAAAGAACTAAATAAACGGGGAAATATTCCATGTTCATAGAGGGAAAGACTCAAATTGTCAAGACATCAGTTCTTCCCAACATGATCAATAGGTTCAACACAATCCCAATCAAAATCCCATCAAGTTATTTTGTGGATATCAACAAACTGATTCTAAAGTTTATATGGAGAGGCAAAAGACCAAGAATAGCCAACACAATGAAGGAGATCAAAGTTGGAGGACTGACGCTACCTGATTTCAACTTACTATAAAGCTACAATAATCAAGATAGTGCAGTATTGGTGAAAGAATAGATCAATAAAACAGAATAGAGAGCCCAGAAATAGATGCATGTAAATATAGTTAATTGATCTCTGACAAAGGAGCAAAGGCAGTACCATGGAGAAAAGATAGTCTTTTCAACAAATGATGCTAGAACAACTGGACATCCACATCCAAAATAATTAATATAGACACAGACCTACATTTTCACAAAAACTAACTCAAAATAGATCATAGACCTAAACAAACAAAACATAGAACAAGCAAAACCAGATTTGTAAAACTACCAGAAGATAACATAGGAGAAAATCTAGGTGACCTTGGGTATGGTGATGACTTTTTAGACACACCACCAAAGGCACAATTCATGAAAGAAATAATTGGTAAGCTGGACTTCATTAATATCAAAAACTTCTGCTCTGTGAAAGACACTGTCAGGAGAATGAGAGGACAAGCCACAAACTGGGAGAAAATATTTGCAAAAGACATATCAGATAAAGGACAATTATTATTCAAAATATACAAAGAACACTTAAAGCTCAACAATAAGAAAAACTAAGTTAAAAAATGTGTCAAAGACCTTAATAGACACCTCAGTAAAGAAGATATACAGATGGCAAATAAGCATATAAAAAAATGCTCCACATCGTATGTCATTAGTGAATTGCAAATTAAAACAACAATGAGATACCACTACACACCCATTAGAATGGCCAAAATCCAAAACACTGATAGCACCAAATGATGATAAAGATGTGGGGCAACAGGAACACTCATTCATTGCTGGTGAGAATGCAAAATGGTACAGCCATTTTGGAAGACAGTTTAAGAGTTTCTGACAAAACTAAATTTACTCTTATTATATGATCCAACAATCATGCTTCTTGGTATTTACCCAAATGAATTGAAAGCTTATTTTTATACAAAACCCTTATAGCAGCTTTATTCATAATTGCCAAGACTTGGAAGCAACCAAGATGTCCTCCAGCAGGTGAGTGGATCGGTAAACTGTGGTACATCTAGACAATGGAATATTATTCGGCATTGCCTTGGGTTGACTCTCTTCCCAAAACTTAGTCCGCACTGTAACTGTTGAGGGTGGGGAACCCTATTATGGTAATTGAAAGATGGAGCCTTGAAGGGGTGATTAGACTTCAGGACCATGGTGTAGTGAACAGATTAATAGCGGTGGTCAGGGGTGTGGTTCTGAGGGTGTTTAAAGGGGAGTACAAAGTGTCTGTCTCTCTCTCTCTGCTTCCACCATCTTGCAATGTGATATCCTGCAATCACTATCACCACCACCAAGGACTTCAGCAAATGTGTTCCATGGACTTTGGACTTCCCAGCCTTAGAAGCTGTAAGCAATAAATTTTGTTTTCTTTATAAATTAACCAGTTCCATGTATTTTGTCATAAGCCACAGGAACAAACACACACAGAAAATTGGTACCAGAAAAGTGGGGTGTTACTTATAACAAATACTCAAAAATGTGGAACCACCTTTGGAACTGGGT
Organism: Cynocephalus volans; assembly: GCF_027409185.1. Taxonomy (NCBI): domain Eukaryota; kingdom Metazoa; phylum Chordata; class Mammalia; order Dermoptera; family Cynocephalidae; genus Cynocephalus; species Cynocephalus volans. Next base: position 128,804,298 of record NC_084468.1, on the reverse strand, counting down.
GTTGAGAAGAGGCTGGAAGAATTTGGAGGAACGGGCTAGAAAAAACCTAGATGCTGGTGAAAGTTTAGAAGACACAGAAACCAGGGAAAGTTTGGAAAGTTCTAGAGACTGGTTAAATGGTGGTAACAAGAATGCTGATAGAAGCATGAACTATAAAAGCCATCCTGAGAAGATCTCAAGTAGAAATGAGAAGGAATTTATTGGAAACCGGGGCAAAGATCAACCTTGCTATGAACTGGCAAGGAACTTGGCTGCATGGTGTTCATGCCCTAGGATTTTGTGGAAGTTGAAACTTAGGAGTTGTGAACCAGAGTATTTTGTGGAAGAAATTTCTAAGCAGCAAAGCATTAAGGAAGCTGCATGGCTACTTGCAATAGCCTATGCTGAGTTATGGCAGAAAAGCCATGAGGTAAAGCCAGAATTTATAATTCAAAAGAAAGCACAGGGCAAAAAATTGGAAAACTGTCAGCCTGCTTACAAAAGCAAGGTCAGGGACGTGGTTCTGAGGGCTTTAAAAGGGGACAAAGAGCCTGTCTGTCTGCTTCCAACATCTTGCAGTGTGGTACCCTGCCATCACTGCTGCCATCACCAAGGCCTTCACCAACTGTGTTCCCTGGACTTTGGATTTCCCAGCCTCAAAAACTGCAAGCAGTAAATTCCACTTTCTTACCACCTATTTTTTTATAGCAACAGAAATGGATTAATACAAGCACTCAAAGAAATGAGCTATTAAGCCATGAAAAGACATGGAGGAAACTTAAATGCATATTACTAAGTAAAAGAAGCCAGTCTGAAAAAGCTACATACTGTATGATTCCAAGCATATGACATTCTGGAAAAGGCAAAACTAAGGAAATAGTAAAAATATTAATGCTTGCCAAGGATTAGCAGGGAGGGAAGGAAGAATAGGCAGAGCACAGAAGATGTTAAGGCAGTGAAATGATTCTGTATGACACTCTCATGGTGGACACGTGTCATTAGACATTTGTCAAAACCCATAGAACGTACAGCAGCACCAAGAGTGAACTCTCATGTAAACTATGGAACTTAGAGGACAATGATGTGTCAAGGTAGGTTCATCTACTGTAATAAACGTACCACTGTGGTATGTGATGTCAATAGTTGGTGAGGGGAGAGGGAAGTGGGATTACTTTCCACCCAATTTTGCTGTAAACCTAAAATTTCTCTTAAAAAATAAAGTATATTAATTTTTTTTAAAGAAAGGGTAAGTGGTTCATGGCTCAGTATCCACATCAGTGGGCAGTAGTAGAATGATCCATTTAATGTGAAAATGTGTAGAGGGTCATAACCAAATGGTTAACAGTGGTTATCTCTGAAGAGCAGACTTCAGCAGTGGGGACATAAGGAGGTTGTTGAATGGTGAACTTCCACTTTCTATTTTAAACACTTCCTCCTTACTTAAACTTTTTTTAAAAAGCATGAATTACTTTCACAATTAAAAATTTCATTTCAAAATAATCAGGAAGATGAAAAACAAACTGATGAATAAATAAAGGAATCTTTCCATACATGCATCTTGGGGGGGGGGGGCAGCCTCTGATTGTTTTTTCTTACTATCAAGAAAAACATAATGCCCTGCAGGTTTGAAAGTTAAGCCACATGATCTGTGTAAATTGATTCCACCCACACCCCATACCTTGTATTAATTCTTTCTGCCAATCTTAATTCCTTCTTGCTCTTTTCCAGTTGTCCCCCAGGCCCCATCTTCTCTTCCCTCCAATTCATCCTCCTAGTTGTGTAGAAGCCTAATTAGGCTTCTGAAACCTACACTCATATCACCCCCTTTTGAACATACCCTCTGCCCTCCATCTGCCACCATCACCCTCACCCCACCCACCTCCATTGCACAAGATGGTTGCATTTTATGCAAAGAATGCCTTCTTGGACCTCATATAACTCAAAACTGACATAATTCAAACCTACTTTCCCCACAGGATTGAATATAACGTGTGTGCAGGAGGGGAAATGTAAGCTTGAAGTGCATAAATCTGCAAACATTGTAAAATATATTTGCTTTAGGACCACTTTTTATTTTCTCTGTATTTTCTCTAATATTTTGAGTGTTCTCTCTTTAATTAATAGTACAGAGCATCATGGTGGTTGTTTGGACTTCTCAACAGGGATTTAACATGTCTACGTTCTGCTCCAAAGTCCCCAAGTTTCCTGAGTGTCCAGAATGCTTTACAGCTCTACCACTTAATGAACTCTTGGCTGACCTTGTTACAACATTATAGGTAGTGTATAAAGAAAATTTTAAATTCTAACAGCAGCAAATGTTAAAATAACAGAGAAGAAGCAGTCAGATCACTCAGAGACATTCCCGTGCATGTAAACAGTTGTGGTTCACCAGGCATTTACAAAGGATGATGGTGGCTAAGATGGCACCACCACGTGGCCACAGAGCAAACACAGCTTCCAACCCCTCAACCCGCCAGCTCTGATCGTATGTGATTCTTGATGAAGTTCTTTTAATTGGGAGGGGGGATTTAAATCATCTCCAATTTTAAACATAAAGTGAGACTGTCAATATTTTATATAGTAGTGGTTAGATTTTATATAATTCCAATAAAATGTACCATATTTGGAGATAATGTCCTGTTTCTTAGCTTAGCACTCAAGGCTCTTCTGGCTCTTACCTGTATGTCCAACTTTATCTCCTTGCCATTCTCCTCCCCAACCATATCGACACTTGTTTTATATTGTTCAATTTAGAAAATGAAGCTACAAACAAACATCCACATGTCCTGAAATCCCAAACCAATTATTGAGGGAATGAAGACGATGATAGACAAACCTTTAAACAAATCTATCTTCACCTGAAAGTCAACTAAGCAAGTGCTGGGGTACTCCTGGCTAGGCACCATTCCTGTGGCAATTGTGCAGAATTAACATATGCCCATCTTCGATAAAGCATATTGGTTTTCTTTCAATTTGGGGTTTTTGTACACAGAGGTAATTATTAATAACTGGGTGTGTTTCCTTGAAGACTTGTGCTATCTACACATACAAAGAAACTAGAGTACGTAAGGGGACTCCTGTGCATATGTATATCTTCTTCTAACCAAGAAGGGATGACTCAGTAACATTGTTCTGCAGCACACTTCTTTCATCTAACCGTGTCATTAACTGTTCTTCACTATTATTGTTAGAAACTTGCATAGGCTTCCACTATATGGGTGGTCCATACTCGATTGGAATAATCCTGTATTTTTAAACCCTTAGACTATTAAAAAATTGGGGCTATTGTGAACAACGCTGAAATGAATATTCTTGTTGTTAAACATTTGCAATCTGTGTGATTGTTTCTTTGAGACAAATTCCTATAAGTAGAATTTCTAAGACAAAGGGAATCAAAAAATGCCAAGGCTTTGACTGTGCATTATCAAACTGCCCTAGAAAATTGGAAACTATTTGCATCCCCCTTGATAATATCAATGAGTCACTGCATACTCATGTGTGAGCCTTCTAATTCACCTATCTTCCAAATTCAGATTGTGATATAAGAAAATCCCCCCAAAACACCCATATTAATTTGTTTCATTTTTAAAATAACTTCCCTATTAGTGGTGCATGCTGGAGAGCCCTACGTGGACTTTACTCGGCTGTCTTTCTTACACTGTGAGTTCTGAGAATGCATAAGAGTATATGTGTATCAATCCCTCTTGATACAGGACAACATAGAAACAAGCTCTCAAATGTCAAAAAGCATTTATTAAGTGAGCTGATAAATGTATTTTACTTGCAGACCTAATGTAAGTTATTTGTCTTTGCTTGGTCTCTCATTGATGGACATGTTTGTAGTAATGGATGGCATGGTTGAGTTCTCGTGTGTGTGTGTGTTGTTTTGCCTCGTTTAATTTCTAATTGATGGATATATGCTTGTAGCCTCTTGATGGGTGCATTTTATGAAATATTTAAAAATCAATTAATTAATCTATAGTACTTCAGGGACTGGATACATCAGTGCCCTTGTGATGGGAGTCAGTTCTGATAAAATGTTAAAAATGACACTCAATTATCTTTCTTATCATCCAGTACAATGTGACAGTGGCAAGATCACTGGTAAATACACACACATGGGACACGAGTTCATTTGTGAGATAAGTGTCCCTTCCTACCAGCCTGTTGCTGTATCTTCTATTTGAAGTCATCACCATTTTGCAATGAGTCTCATTCAAAGTTCTTTTCCTATCAAGCCTATAACTCGTAAGTATTTTACTTTGTAACAAACTTCCAGGCAAGAAACTACAACTGGTAGGAGAGCCGCAGTTCTCTACCTCCCTCTCCTGTGATGTCTGGCAATCTATTAAGGGGTAGTCAACCTATTACAAAATAGATCCATCCATCTAAGTCATCCACCTAGAAGATGGCCAGTTAGTTAACAAACATTTCATAACAGAAGTCTGGGAAAAAGTCATGTGAAAAATAGTCACCACGATTACTGTGAAAACACATTAGCAAGGATTATGCTCCTCCTTTGGACACTCCCATATCCTTTCATCAAGTGCCAGAGGAAAACCCCCATGGGATGCCATCTCTGAATTGGGGCTACTTTCTTAAAGTGTTGGCTGCTGCTGCAGGCTCTTATTAGAAGGCAATTATTACTTTTTCTGGTGAGGGAGAGAGGAAGGGGTGGAATAACTTCACAGCTGCAAGAGGACTCTGAAAGGGAAGGAATTTAAATGAATAACACTTTCTCTCAGGCTCATTCAAATGTAAGAGGTCACTACCTAGAAAATATTACCCCTTCCTCAGCCACATCATGATTGATGAAATCCTTTCATCATTCACAGCTTCTAGCCAGCTTGCCTTTAAGTTATTAGAAATATTTTCTTTCCTTAGACTTTTTGTAGGTCAAGCCTAGTACTTGCAAAGGGTAGCAGTTAACAAGAAATCTGCTTTCTGCACAAAGATAGCTATTATGTGATTGGGGTGTCGCCATAAAAATCCCAACGCTGACCATGGCACTGGTCACAGCCCTATCTATACATAAACATGTCAACATTCCCAAAGACCCAGCAGGTCTAACCCTCCCCATGTCCTAAAATCCCAAACCAATTATTGAGGGGAATGAAGACGATGATAGACAAACCATTAAACAAATCTATCTTCACCTGAAAGTCAACTAAGCAAGTGCTGGGGTACTCCTGGCTAGGTACCATTCCTGTGGCAATTGTGAAGAATTAACATATGCTCTTCTTCAATAAAGCATATTGGTTTTCTCTTTTTATCTTTTCTTTCGATTTTTTTTTTTCTGGAGGTATTAAGCATCTTTAGAACTTGTTCTATTTACTTACGGATGAAATGCTTGATTTTGAAAGCACCTGTTTCAAGTTAAAGTACTCGACAAAGTGTCGAGGAGAAAATGATGCTTGTAGTGAGGTGGCAGGGAAAGCAAATACAGCTGCCACTCTTTGTCAGCAAACGGTATAGATGCCACCTTGGCTGGTGAGACTTAGGTTTGCACTCCCAGATGAACTTGCCTAAGAAACAATGCCATATTGGACAATTCATTGCCTACATATGATCCTCTCTCACAGAAGACTTTCATTCCACTCTGTTTCTTTCTCAGAAATGAGACTCACTACATCCAAAGATTTTGATGAAGACTCAATGGTGCAATAGGAACCAGAATGTGCATTACATTCTGGGTGCCAAAGAGCATGTGACATGGGCTCACCTTTTGTCTTGTTGAACTAACTCCACTTCTGGGTGTGTCCTGCCCAGGAAAGAGCTATCTTTTGCAAAATACATCACTGCCAGAGTGCTTTGTTCGGATAATGTATTACTCTAATACATATGTTGCTTTAATGATATATTAGTGTAATACATTATCAGAGCAAGGGCAACTGATGATATATTGTGGAAAGAATGGTGCCATTCAGAAAATGAAGGATTCAAGAAAAGATTCATTAGAATTACAAGATAATAGTCAACATACGGGACTCTGGAAACTATAACCTTGGTCTGTTTTCTGCAGTTAGGTGAACACCTCCACCTCCCCACCCCTACCCCCATTCTGGCATCAAATTACATAAAAACATTGGTTGCTACATATTTTATAAACTCTTTATACATACTAACAATGTCTCCCATAAACCTTGGGTCACTGTGGGCTCATTGTATCCAGTTACATTGTTTTTACTAGGAAGTCCTCCTTATTTACTCCTAACCATAGGAAACCAAGTAACATTGACCTGTGGACAGCCAGAACAGCACATCATCTCTCATTACAATAATCTGAACTCCAGTCACTGTTCAACATTAATTATTGCCAAGGCTATAGCATTTTCTTGATACTTGACAGTTGATCTTCATCCTATCATTAACCTTAGGTCAATTTAATCCCAACCTCCATTTTCAGCACTACACAAACAATTTATTTTTGCATTTTTTTCAACCACACAAAGACAAACAATGTCAGACTGCTCCACATTGTTTTATGCATTATGATGATTAAACATTTTTAAAGACATTCAGACATCAAAGTATAGGAAGCACCAGGCAAGGAGAGCTCTGGAAATGAGATGTCATGATGGTTAATTTTCCTGTGAGAGAATTATATAAAGAAAGATTCAGGGAATGAGCATAAATTCAGGAATTAAAATATATTTTATTTTAGGATTATTCTATATATATAGGCCAAGATTTATAGTCAATATTTACTATATAAAATTATCCACTAGGGTTTAGAATACTATATGCTTAGTGTTCTAAAAACCGTGAGCAGAAATGATAGAAAAATTTAGGCAATTTTATCTGCTTATAAGCTTTTTTTTTTTTCCTTTTTGGAAACCAGAAGTATAAACATATAGGAGAAGGGAAGCTGGAATTCCTGCTGAGAAATTTACTTGGTGTTTTCTATCCTTCTTGACCTCATGCTTATATGAAATGCCAGAAACAACAGTTTGACACAACAAGGGCCATTGAAACAACAGTTTTTCACGCATTTAACTGAAGAGTAAGTAAGCATTGTAAGTATAGTCACAGCCAATTGCAAGTTAAAGAAATGCTTGGCAGAACTTTGTTGAGCTCTGCTCTGTTGAATAGAAAACTCAGGAAAGCATTAATTAAAAAATTTCCGGAGAATAAGCATTTTTGTATACAAAAAGGTATTCTCATATCCACATATAAAATGTTATCCAAGAACAATGGTTAAATCAAACAAGAAAGCAAATAAAATAAGCATAAAAGAAAAATACTAGTAGTGTCGTACATTAATATATCTTTATTTGAATTTTAATTATTTATGTAACTTACCAAGCAGTTAAGATAAAATATAATGCTCTCCATTAAAACTTTCCATGGTGACAAAGTAACAACATTAAGTATAGATGGTTAACAATTTTCCAGACTAAACACTAGCACTTCCTCTGTCTCTTCCTGCATCCACCACAAAGGAAAAACTGAAATGCCTCAACCCTTGGAGAGAAAATGAAGACATTTATGTTTTCCAAAACTATTTACTTAAGTGAGACTGAAAAATATGGCATATCGATTTTGATAAATACATTTGTCCATTTAACTTTTCATTTTTTATGACTGTTTTCATATAACTTTTAATGCAGAATGTAGGACTGAGAATACTTTACATGTGCCCATGGCATTAGGGTCAGTATCTCTTGTTCTCTTGACCTTGAACAATAAAGATTGTCAGAGAAATTTCACATTTGCCCAGTGCCTAGAGAAAGCTCCGTAGTCACCTCTGTACCTTCAGTTTTCAGAAGAGTCAAGGAAAATGAGCTCCTCTTGGCCTACATGTGTGTACTATTGCCAACAGCTTTCTCACTTCCAGGAAGGAATGAGGTCCAGGGACAAGGCAAAAGTTCCCCTTTGTTGTTGAACTTGGGAATTGATAACAAAAACAGGTGGGTAATAGGAAGTCTCCCTGGCATCCTGGCAGGCTAGAATTCTGCATCATAACTCAGTGGCCAGATCTTTCTGCAGTTCTGTGGGAGCTCTGGGACTGAGGGACACAAGCCACAGCCTTTTGGAGCCCTTAAAATGTCTGGAATAGGGAGATAAGCCTACAAGTACCCCTTAGCCTTGGAAGAAAAGGACTTTACATACTAAGGCCTCAAACCAACTAGAGACCAGAAGAGTCACCTTGTCACTTTATCATCAATTTTTAGAAAATGCAAATTTTATCTGGAAACCCTGGGAAATGAGTTTGAATTATAATGTAAACACTGAATATAAATTGAATTATATCAATTCACATTTATGCTGATTTTTGGCAGGGGCCTATCTAAAACCTTTGTTCTAAAATCAAAATGGGCAAAAATCATTGTCTTTTCCTTGCCTCTCCCACCAAATTCTCGCCAGCCCCCAAAATTCTAACTTGCTTTTTTGTAGCATGCAGGTATGAGAATCTAGATGAGAGCAGAAGGTACATGTATGAGATCTGCAGTGGCCTTTAGTAAAATATTCGTTAGTATATATATGCAAGCCTGCCAAACATAGCTGGGACCTCTCATGATAGATGTTGTTAAAGATGCATTGGGATTTCAAAATCTAGCAAAAATTCTGAGTTCAGTTCATACTGAATTTTTAAGATATTTGAAGGAATTTCATAGTTAAAAGCTGAGTGCTCCTCCATGATGAATTTCCACATTGTGTTAAAAACATCTAAATTCAACACGTCAACTAAAAAATGCTATATGTGTCTGCACATTCTTAAAGTATGGGGATTTCTGGTTTCTGACAAATCACAGGTAAAGATGGCAGTCTACCTGGGCTTGTCTATAATGAGCAAGCAGAATCTTGGCATTCACCAATCCCTGCTGTTGCCTTGGGAACAACAGTCCTGAAGTAAACAAGGAATGATCTACATCTTGATGCATGCAACAAGGTGTGATAACAAATTCTCTGCAAGATCAGGGACCACCTTCATGCAAGTCAATAAAATGACATTCAGAATCAGGTTACTAGAGCTCCTGCTGTATTAGCCCCTGAAGGACCAACATGTGATCTCATTCTTGGAAGACTTTGTAAATCAAAACTCTATAGGAACAGCTTGGTTTAAGTAGACTGTCATAAAATATGTGGGAACTTGAGTGGAGAAAGGGAAAAAGTTCTTAAGCCCATGGCATTAAAGACATCATACACACAGCTGTCTCTCTAACTGCTGACAAAGAGCCAGTGTTGAAGGAAAGAGACAGGCCTCTTGTGCACTGGGTAAGGTGATGAGTTCTGGTTGCAGATGACATTGAATTGCGCCAGACCAAGAAAATTCTGGGACGATAAAATTTTACTCAAGAGTGGAAAAAATAAAACCTCAACCTCTCATCAGTGCCCTTTCTCCAAATTTGGCTTCAGTCATCACGTCCTAGTGCTCACATTATAAACCTGTATTCACAGGCCAACATGAACACAAAGCTCCATTTTCATGAAATCTATGTTCAATTGTACAAATTGCATGCACACATTTTAACTTTCTTTCACAAATGTTGTTCTATTCATTCCAACATAAGCTTGATATGCCATACACAGTAAAACAAGTTAAACAGAAGGGCATGAAAGAACATGATATAAAAAGCAAATAAAGTGTAAACCAATCTTTCAACAAGCTTTCATTGAGCACCAACTATGTAACTAGCTCAAGTAAGCCTCAAACCAAATTCAAAATGAAGTTATGGACACATTAATGTTCTTTATTCACTTTTCCAAATTGCTTTCTACAAGGACTCAGACAACTGGCACTCCCACAAGCAATGTTAGAAGATCCCTGTCCTGCTGTATGTATTGTATTACGTAAAAACCTTAAGTAAAAAGCATATGTCACAAAAATTGTATATTACATAAATCCAATGTGCTATACCTTTAAACCTATGACATTTTAGATGGCAGAGTATCTAGCTTACAGGCCACTTGAGGATGGAACCTCACAACTTATAACAATAGGTGAATGTCAGGTGAGCAGCAAACATGACAATTTTGGTTGTTTTCACATACTAGCCACAGTGCCTGTGAGAACCTCTCACTTCACTCCAAAGTCTATGGATTTGGAAAATTCCCCAGGCATTTATGATTTTCATGCAATGGCAACCATTATCTCCCCTCTCATATCAAGAGACTCCAGCTCCACCTATACCCTGTGAAGTGAACCCACGTGCCCATGTTTTTGTTAAGTGACTCAAACTCCATGGCCAAACTTGATTGGACAAAGAGGGAATACCTAACCCAAGCTGAGCCAATCAGTTCCTCCTGCTGAATTTTGCAACTGGAGCACCTTAAGGATAAGTCTATTAGGAGTGGGAAACAGCCAAATTCAGCCCAAAGTTCCCACCATGAAAAGTCAAAGCTAAAACTATTGGAGAGCAGAAGTTAACAGTCATGAACAGGGAGATCTGCAGAAAGATGGAATAGAGAGATGCGCAGAGAGAAGACAGCACCAGAACAAGGGCTGCTGGTGGCCTGGTGATTGTGGAATCTTCTTGTAATTTTTTTTTTTTTTGACCGATAAGGGGATCACAACCCTTTGCACCATGTGGTCTGCACCACACTGAACCAGTGAGTGCACCTGCCATCCCTATATAGGATCCAAACCCGCGGCCTCGGCACTACCAGCACCACACTCTCCCGAGTGAGCCACGGGGCCGGCCCCGCAAATGCCATTTCTTAGCTGAACTAATTTGATAAGAACAGACTCTCTCCGCATATTCATCTTTACACCCCAATTTTAAGACATACTTCTTCATCCTCCTCCCTACCACTTTACATTTCTAAAACCAGGATTTATCGTACAATCAATATTCATATTAAGTGTAATGGGATGTTGATGGGGTATCTTGCATATAATGGCATCTTGAAATGGTAATGGTATCTTGCATATACTGTACTTCTAGGTGGAACTATCTACACTTTGTGTACATAAGAAAATTGCCAGGGTAATTTTAAAGAATCACATGGAGAGTAAAGGCTTATTATATTTATTTGAACTCAACATTTTCGAACTGATAAACACATTTGTCACCAAAATGTGTGTACAGATTGTCCCACCTTAAACAGGGTTAGTTATTACCATCATCTTCCCTAATGTTCTTTAAAACACTTTTTTTGAGAATTTTGAGAAATTGAGATTTTTTTTCATGTTGACAAACTATAGTATATCCAATAGGAAACAGTAAAATGAAAAAATAAAGTTTACTAGCTTTGTCACAAGAATTTGACTTAGAAGCTTGTGGCTTTCTCTGGGGGTGGACAAGGGATCTGACTTAGCAATTTAGTGCCAGTCCCTCACTACAAAAGCCTTGCCCTCTCATACTCCTTTCTCTTTTACCCCACCTCCCTCTTTCCCATTGCACTGAGAATTCAAGGAGCGTGCTTTAATCTAAGGGATTGGGAATTGGATACACAGAGAATGCTGTCAGAAGCACAGAGAGCACCCCACAGAAGATCATTCTTAAAGAAAAACTACATGTCTGGCATCTGTTCACCATCCTTGCAGTAACAGGTTTTTATGACTTCTAATTTCTGATGGGAGAAAACAGACCTAGAATGCACCCAGGGAATCCACCTGGAGAGTATTTTTGTTGTTTCTTCATCTCTTTTCATCTGCTTGTTGTGCTTCTTAATTTCTAAAATCTTCTAAAAATGTGTGGTAAGAAAATATAATTAAAATCTCCCCAAAATAAACAAAAATTCATCAAAATAAGCATTCACATTGTATGGGTGGAATCATGCAACTCTTTTTGCTCATTTCTGTTTGGGCTAAAGTCTGATGTTTAATCACATAAGAAAAAGACATTTTAACTATTAAAACAGAAATATTTGCTGCCCTGCATAATTGAGATCATCACTACACACACACACACACACACACACACACACACACGCATTCCTATATAGAGGAATAAATAAATAAATAGGATATATAAATTCCTATTTATATATCTATACATAGTGATAGTACTCCTTCATTTGCTTGCTCTGTCCAAAGGCCTGCAGATGTAGGGCAGGGATGGAATCAGCCATACCAAAGCTAAGGAGAAACTCAAATTCCACTTCCTAACCAACCAAAAAGCATAATCAAATAAAATATGCAGCTCAGACCAACCATTCAGGATGACCATCTTCCCAAAGAAGACGAAAGAAGCTTTGAAAGTTCTTTTCCCCCCCTGAAACTTTCCTCTAAAATATGCATGACCTGGGATCATATGAAAATGAGTGTTTCAGATTCTACCTTTGGAGATAAAAATAATATTCCAAGTAAAAAGTGAATTGCTTCTGGATCCCTAACTAGTGCTTTCCAGTGTATGTCTACACCTCCCTCAGTAGAATTTAGGTTGGTGCCATGGCTCCTGCTGAGAGCTCAGAGTTGAGCAGCATGCAAGCAGAAATCTCGAGATTTGGACTCAGTTCAGCTGTTTCCTACTGCTAATCGACTTATTCTTAAAGTTCTCCAACTACAAAATTCAGTAGCAGAAATCTGATTGGTATGAAGCTGCTGGATGTGGAGAGCTTCCTGATGAGCTGCAGAGGGAAGCCTCTCATATGTCCAAAACCTCTGTGTTAGACAGACAAAATATTCTGGGGGCCAGATTGGGTTTGTGGTCATTCCAATTTATACCCTCTACTTTAAAGTTGACATGGGAAGCATTTTAGGTAGTGGGGACAATTTGCATAGAAACACGAAGTTAAGGAAGGTGGGTATGTCTGAGGAAGGTTGAGACATTTGAGCAGCAGGAGCTGGTTGTAGTTTTTCAAGAGGAGCAGGAGATAAGATAAATATGAGTTGGTTAGGATTAAGGAAGGCTTTGAAACCTACTCTAATTAATGCTAGACTTTATCATGAACATCCTGACAGATGATGTGTCTAAACAGGAGAATGACATGAATAGATGAACTTTTAGTAAGATAATTGCTAGCAGCACAGTGGAGGAGAGAGACTGAATGCAAGAAGACTAGTTAGTGAAGACTGGTTAGAGAGGCAAAGGAGGTGGCAATGGGGGTGGAGAAGATGAGTTAAAATTGGGAGATATTTCTGAGGCAGAATAGGTAAAGCTTAGATATGGGGGGTAACAGAAAAAGAGATGTTAAGAATAAGTTCAAGATCTCCATCTTTGGTAAGCGATAAAACCGTTCATCAAAATTGAAAGTCAGAAAAGGAGCAAATTAGAAGGGTGATCATTTCCATTTGTGATACAGTAAATTTTAGACCACCTGGGGTTTAACCATTTGGCTGATTTTTTATTCTTTCATTTTCTTTTCTCTTTTTAAATTTACTTTGAAATGGCCTCAAGCTTTTTGAGAAGCTGTTAAGTACAGTTCAAAACAGGGAAAAAACACGTTTTATCCTATCCCCTACTGACTAAGTCTGAATAAGTTGTTGACTTGATGCCCCATCACTCCCTAATTCTTTAGTATTTATTTCCTACAAGGGGTAACATTCTCCCACAAAATCAGGAAATTAACTAGATGCATTACTATCATTGAATTCCCAAACCTCAGTCAAGTTTTGTCAAATGTCCTATTAGTCTTTTTTAGCAAAAGAATCCTGTCCAGAATCATGGGCTGTGTTCAGTTGTCAGGTTCTCCCTAGCCTCCTTCAGGCTGGAACAGTTCTTCAGTCTTGTCTTGACTTTTGTGTCCTTGACTCTTTTGAAAATTACAGGGCAGTTATTTTGTTACGTGTTCCTCAATTTGGGTTTGTCTGATGCTTCCTCATTATTAAATTCAGCTTATGCATCTTTGGCAGGAAAATCAAAGAAGTGATGCTACATTGTCCTTGATGCATTTTATCAGGTGGCCACAATTTCAATTTATCCCATTATTGATGATGTTTGCTTTGGTCACTGGGTTAGAGTGATGTCTGCCAGTTTTCTTTACTTTAAAGTTATTCTTTTCCCCTATGTAATTACTAAGTAAATTTGTTAATCCTCATCAAACTTTCAATTTATTCATTATCAGTTTAATTTCAGAGGATTCATGATTTCTTTATTCAGTTGGTTATAATCCATTACTACCGTTATTTACGTGCTTAAACTGTCCCATATTTGGCCAGTGGAAGGCCCTGCAGGCTGGTTTCTGAGTCTTTTTGACATGCTCCTTCCTTGATTTCTGGTATAAATAAGACATTCCAGACTCATTTTGTACTTTCCACTCCATCCGTGAAATCAATCATTTCTCTAAGAAGCCTTGGTTCCTATCAGTGGGGAATAATATTTAGAAGCCACAATCTGGGAGTGAAATATGTTCGTATTATTGTGGTCACTGTTCCAGCCATCTCAGTGGACAGAGCTAGGGAATACAAGTATATTTGCATACATACACACACACACATACATATAGCCACGAACATTTTTATCTTTATTTTGTTCTAACTTTACCTATGTATATTGAAAATCATGAATTCATACTGATACTACTAATTCCATCCCACATCACGGGATTCATTCTAATTTTCTCCTTTTCCATCTCTGTAAGTCCACTCTCCCACAGTGAAAAGATTACTTTTTTGGATCATTCCATCATATGTAACCAATATCCCAGCTCTCCTGTTGTTCCCTCCCCTGTACAGATCCCTTCCTCGCCCTACTCATCTTCTGACACTTCCTGCTGAGCTGCCCCCACATGGATCCCCTCCTCACCCTGCTCTGGCCCTGACATCCCAGTCTGGGGCCTGGCAGGTCCTGCCCCACTCTCTATCCCACCCTGGGTTCAGGCACCTACCTTGTTCGGCCCCACCTAATTGCATTAAGACTGAATTGTCCAGGAAGGGAAGGAAATAGAAAAGAAGAGAAAGGAAAAGAAAGGAATGGAGGGGAAGGGAAAAGAAAGAAAGGGAAAAAAATCAAGGAAAGTCCAATAGACGTGTTGAGAAGCACTATGACTTTGAGTTTGAGACAGAGCCAGAAGGCTGGATCCAGCAGGCTCCACTGTTTGTTTTTTGTGTGACCTCGAACAAGATACTGTATTTTATCAGGTATAAAATATACAGAAAATAAACTTTCATTTTATTTCTTTTAATTTATTTTTTGAATAGGAACATAATTCATTATACTTACTTATGGGGTGCACAGTTGACTATCAGTATTTGTGTACAGTATGTGATGATCAAATCAATTCTATTAGCATCTTCGCCTTTACAAATCGTAATTACTTTTTGTGTCCCTTACCCAATTACTCCCTTTCCCACCTTCCACTTCCCATTTCCAATCTCTAGAAACTATACGTCTGTTCTCTCCTTCTGAATGTTCAACATTTCATTATAGTCATTTTTTTTCTTAGCTCCCACTTATGAGTGAGGACAGGCAGTGTTTCTCTTTCTGTGCCTGGCTTATTTCATTTAACATAATTTTCTCCAAGCTCATCCATGTAGCTTTAAGTGGCTGAATTTCATTCTTTTTATGGCTGAGTAGTATTCCATTGTGTATATATACCACATTTTCCTTATCCAGTCATCTTTCAATGGACATTTAGATTGGTTCCATATCTTGGATATCATAAATAGAGCTGCAATGAACACGGGAGTGCAGGTATCCCTTCTACATGGTGATTTCCATTCCTTTGGGTATATAACCAAAAGTAGGATTGCTGGATCATATGGTAGATCTATCTGTAGTTGTTTGAGAAACCTCCATACTGTTTTCCATAGTGGCTGTACTAATTTACAGTCCCACCAACAGTGTAGAACAGTTCTCTTTTCTCCATATCCTTGCCAGCATTTGTTATTCTCGGTCTTTTTGATAATAGCTAGTCTAGTGGGGTGAGATGATATCTCAATGTGATTTTGGTTTGCATTTCCCTGATGATTAGTGGTTGAGCATTTTTTCATGTACCTGTTTGCCATCTGTTCATCTTTGTTTGAAAAATGCCTATTCAGCTCCTTCGCCTATTTTTTAATTGAATTATTTGGGGGGTTTTTTTTAACTGTAAAGTTGTTTGAATTCTTTGTATATTCTGGATATTATCCCCTTGTCTGATGTATAGTTTGCAAATATTTTCGGCCATTCTGCAGGTTGTCTTTTCACTCTGTTGATTGGTTAATTTGCTGTACAGAAGCTTTTTATTTTCATATAGTCCCATTTTTTAATTTTTTCCTTTTGTTGCTTGTGCTTTTGGGGTCTTATTCATAAAGTCTATGCCCAGTCCTACATTCCAAAGTGTTTCCCCTATGTTTTCTGTTAGTACTTTTATAGTTTCAGGTCTTATACTTAAGTCTTTAGTCCATTTTGAGTAGATTTTGGTATATAGAGAGAGATAAAGGTCTAGTTTCAATTTTCTACACAGGGATATCCAGTTTTCCCAGCACCATTTGTCAAAGAGGCTGTCCTTTCCCCATTGTATGTTCTTGGTGCCTTTGTCAAAGATCAGTTGGCTGTAAGTACCTGAGTTGATTTCTGCATTCTCTATTCTGTTCCATTGGTCCATGCATCTGTTTTTATGCCAGTACCATGCTGTTTTGCTTTCTATAGCTTTGTAGTGTGGTTTGAAGTCAGGTAATGCAATGCTTCTGGTTTTATTTTTTAAATTAACCTCTTTTTAAGTTAATTGTAGATTCACATGTAGTTTTAAGAAATAATGCAGAGAAATCTCATATACCCTTTACCCAGTTTCCCCCATTGATAACATCTTACAATACTATAGAACAATATCCCAACTGGGATATTTACATCGATCTAGTCAAGATATAGAACATTTCCATCATCACAAGGGTCCCACATATTGCTTGTTTATAACCACATCCAGTTCCTTCTTATCCCCAAACCTTCCTTAATGCCTGGCAACCACTAATTCGTTCTCCATTTTCATAATTTTGTCAGTTCAAGAATGTTATATAAATGCAATTATACAGTATGTAACTTTGAGGTTGCCCTTTTTTGCTCAGTGTAATTCATCTGTGATTCATCTAGGTTGTTGTATGTGTCACTAGTTTGTTCTTTATTATTCCATGGTACAGAATATATTCCATGATATGGATATACTGCTGTTCAGGTATTCACCAGCTGAAGGACATGTGCTTTGGTTCCTGTTGCATCTACTACAATTAAAGCTTTATAAACATTTGTGTATGGATTTTTGGTCAACATAAGTGCTCATTTTCCTGGGATTAATGCCCAGAAGTGCAATTGCTGGATCATATCATAATGCACATTAAGTTTTTTAAGAAATTGCCAAACTGTTTTCCATAGTGGCTGTGTACCATTTTAAATTCACACCAGCAATATATGAGAGATTTAGTTTCCCTGCATCTTCACCAGCATTTGATGTTGGCATTATTTTTTATATTAGCCATTCTGATAAGTTTGTAGTGGTAACACAATGTCATTAAAATTTTCATTTCCTTAATGGCTAATGATGTTGAACATCTTTTCATATGCTTATTTGCCATCCATATATTTTCTTCAATAAAATATCTCTGTGTCTTTTTTGCTGTTGAGTTTTGAGAGTTCTTTATTTCTAGATACTAGTCCTTTGTAGGATATACGGTTTGCAAATATTTTCTCCCACTGTGTAACTTGTCTTTTGATCCTTTTAACAGGGTCATTTGCAGGGCAAAGCTTTAATTGTAATAAAGTCCAGTTTTATCATTTTTTTCTTTACTTTTATAGATCATGATTTTGGTGTCCAGTCTAAGAACTCTTTGCCTAGCCCTAAAGCCTGAAGACTTTATTCTGTTTCTTTCTCAAAGTCTTAAAGTTTTACATTTAAATCTGTGATCCATTTGAGTAACTTTTTATATAAAGTGTGAGGCTGAGTTTGGGGTTCAGTTTTTTGCTTATGGATGCCCAAGTGCTCCAGCATCATTTGTTGAAAAAGCTATCATTCCTCCATTGAATCACTTTCACCCCTCTGTCAAAAATCAGTTGGGTTGATGGCTGGTTAGCTCAGTTGGTTAGAGCACAGCTTTACAACCCCAAGGTCACAGGTTTGGATCCCTGTACCTTCCAGCCACCAAAAAAAAAAAAAAAAAAAACCTAAAAGTCAGTTGGGCGTGGTTTTGTGGGTTTATTTCTGGGATCTCTATACTGTTTTATTTATCTATGTGTCTATCCTTCCACCAATACCAAAGTTTTTATTAATGTAGTTATGCAGAAAGTCTTGAAAGTGGATAGACCAATTCCTGCTATTTTATTATTCTTTTTAAAAAAATTTTATTATTCTTTTCCAAAATTAACTTTGACATAAATTTTTGAATAATCATGACTATATCCTACAAAAAAAAATCTTGCTGGGCGTTTGGTACAAATTGAATTAAAGCTGTTTATCAGTTTGGAGAAAGTGACATCTTTACTATGTATGAATCTTCCAATTCATGAACATAATGTCTCCTTATTTAGGGGTACTTTTTTTTCTTTCATCAGAGTTGTGTAGTTATCAACAAAGTATTGTTTATATTTTTTAGATTTATACCAAAGTATTTCTTTTTCTTTTTTAGCAATTGTAAATAGTATTGTATTTTTAATTTCAATGCTCATATATACATTGCCTGTATATGGAAATGCAATTGATTGTTGTATGCTTACCTTGTATCCTGCAACCTTGTTAAATTCACTTCTTAGTTCTGCGACAGTTTTTGTTCTCTTAAAGCTTGAGATTTTCTATTTAGACAATCATGTCATCTGAAAATAAGAGAGTTTAATTTCTTTTTGGACTCTATGCTTTTTATTTCCTTGTCTTGCCTTATTGCACAGGCTAAAAATTCTATCAATATCTTGGATAAGAGTGGCAAGAGGAGAAATCCACAGCTTAGAGGGAAAGCATTCAGTCATTCACCATTAAATATAATGTTAGCTATAGGTTTTTTTGTAGATGATTTTTACCAAGTTGAGGAAGTTTCCTCTATTCTATTTCTTGAGAGTTTTTATCACAAGAAATTATTAAATTTTGTCAAATGTTAAGTGCAATTGATATGGATATGATCATATGGGTTTTCTTCTTTAGCCTATTAATATGGGGGATTACAGTGATTGCTTTTCAAATATTAAAACAGTCTCAAATCCATAAATAAACCATACATGGTCATGACATATAATTCTTCTCGTATATTGTTAAATTCTGTTTGCAAAATTTTGTTAAGAATTTTTACGTTTATATTTATGAGGGATATTTGAATATAGCTTTCTTTTTTGCATTGTCTTTGTCAGATTTTGGCATCGGGGTAATTTTAGCTTCGTAAAATGAACTGGACAGTGGTTCCTTCTCTTCTATTTTCTGGAAAAGATTATGTAAGATTAATCTTAGTTCTTTAAATGTTTGATAGAATTCTACAGTGAAACCATCGGTGCCTGAAGATTTCTTTATTGGGAGTTTTAAAATTATAAATTAAAATTTCTAATAATTATAGGGCTATTCAAATTATCTATTTCATATCAGATGAGTTGTGGTAGTTTGTGTTTTTTGTGGCAGTGGTCTGTTTCATCTAAATTTTTACATATGTGTTGGGAGTTGTACATATTATCCCCATATCCTCCTTCTGATGTCTGCTGGGTCTGTAATGATATCCCATTTTGATTCTTACACTTATAATTTTTGTCATCTCCCTTTTTTCTTTGCCAGTTTTACTATAAATTTGTTAATTTTGTGAATTTTTTTTTAAAACTTGCTCTTTTTTTCATTGACTTTTCTTTGTTGTTCTTCTGTATTCAATTTCACTGATTTCTACTCTTTATTATTTCTTTCCTCTGCTTATGTTAGGTTTATTTTTCTCTTCTTTTTCTAGTTTCTTGAGATAGGAGCTTAGATTATAGATTAGAGATATTTACTTTTTTCTAAAATATGCATTTGATACTATACATTTCCCTCTTGGTACTGCATTAACCGTGTCCCACAATTTTTAATATGTTGTACTTTAATTTTCTTTCAGTTAAACGTGTTTTCAAATTTCCCTTGAGATCTTCCTCTTTGCTCCATGAATTATTTAGCAGTGTGTTGTTTAGTTTACAGTGTTAAAAAGTTTCCTGTTGTCATTCTGTTATAGATTTCTAGTTTGATTCCATTATAGTCAAAAACACACTTTGTGTAATTTCAATTTTTTTAAAAAAATTGTTGAGGTTTGTTTCAGGGCCCAGGACATAGTATATTTTGGTATATGTTTCATGGACATTTTTTAAAAAATGTATTCAGTTGTTGGGTGGAATGTTCCATAAATTTTTATTAAGTGCTGCTGGTTAAAGGTGTTGTTAAATTCTTTTACATCCTTGCTGATTTTCTGTCTAGTTGTTCTATCAATCATTAAGAGAGGTTTGATTTGTCTATTTTTTCTTGAAGCTCTGTCAGTTTTTGTTTCACATATTCTGCAATTCTGTTGCTCGAAGCATGCTTGTTTAGGATTGCTATGTCTTCTTAGTGTATTGGTCCTTTTAACATGTGTAATGTCCCTCTGTGTCTTTATCATGTTCTTTGTGCTAATGTCTATTTTATCTGACATTAGCATAGTCATTCATGCTTTCCTTCAATTAATTTGCATGATGCATATTTTTATATCATTTCATTTTTTACCTGCCTATGTCATTATTTTTGAAGTAAGTTTCTTGTGGGCAGCGTATAGTTGGTTCGTGTTTTTTAACTCGTTCTGCCAACTTCTGTCTTTTAATTGGCATATTTAGACCATGTGTATTTAATATGGCTGTTGCTATTGATGTGCTAGTTCTTGTCTCCCATTTTATTTTTGTTTTCTGTTTCTTCTCTCTGTTGTTTATTTCCCTGTTTTCTTTTTCCTGCTTTACTGTGTGTGGGTTACTCAAATATGTTTTTAGAATTTCACTTTCATTTATCTAAAATGTTTTAGACTGTATATATTTGTCTATACAGCTTTGTATATACAGCTTATATATATACATATTTGTATACATAGCTTTTTTAGTGGTTGCTGTAGGTACTACATTATATACACACAACTTATCACAGTCTACTGGTGTCATCACATTACCAGTTACAGTGAAGTATAAAAAAACTTATCTCCTTTTAGATTCCTTTTTTCTCTCCTGCCTATAATATAATTGTCTCAAATATTGTCTCTACATACATTCAGAATAGCATTAGTGTTATAATTCTTCTTAATATTCTCTCTACATACACTTAGAATCAATCACATTAGTGTTATAGTTCTTGCTTTAACCATCAAATATAATTTAGAAAACTCAAGAAGAGAAGGAAAACTTACCATATTTACCCATATTTTTGCTTACCATGCTTTTTCTTACTTCCTGATGTTCCATGATTCTTTTAGGGTAGGTTGATGGTATCTGTTTTGTAATATACAGTTTTCATACTTAGCAGGAAGAACAGGAAAAATTATGTCTACTACATCTCCCTGGAAGTGGAAGTCTTAAGATATACATTTTAACCTTTCCAAAGTTGGGAATTATTTTTCAGTTTCTATTAGACAGGCTATGGTCACGAAACAGTTGTTTTTGTTTCCATATGTGCACATTTGGTCATAACAGTTTAGGAAAAATAAAATCATAGAAACTTGAATGAATGAGGGTTTCTCCTGGGACAAAAATAGATTCCCCCAGAGCACAGGGAAAGAGAGAAAAAGGTGGAAATTATTCAGTGTTATCTGGAATAGTCCTCTATGAACCCCACATAACCCATCCAGTACGTGAGTTATTGATGCATTTCATGGACTTGTGTGTTAACTGCTAAAGATAAGCTTGCTAGAAAGTGTAATGATGTGATTGTTATTTCTGCTGTCATTACTGAACAATGACATCCCTTTGACATTTCAGTCAACAAATCATTTAAAGACCATTTGAGGAAGAAATATGAGCCCTTGTAGTTGTCAAAAACCTTCCATTGATACTTTGCTAAGATCAATAAAGTGTCAGCATCAAAACTTGCAGAATAGGTGTTAGTATCCTGGAAGAAAATGCTGAGACAATAGTGTAACTCTCTCTAAAATTCCACATCACCAATGCTGTGGGTAGCACCAAGGACAATTTAGTGTGAAAAATCATGGGTATCAATGACTGTGCTGTGAAAAGTGATTCAGAAAATTCAGACACTTATGTGATGAAGTTCCTTTATTTATAAATATGCAAGAGTAATATGTGATACAATTATGCCTGAATAAGTTTAAAAGAGCTCTCTCAATAAGTATAAAATAAAAATTCTAGGTAATAAGAAATCATTGTGCTATTGCTTAATTGGTGTCATTATTTTCCCTAGTGGTACATAAAGTAGTGATGTATTCCACAATCAATATCATCTTTTAAAACCATTTTAACCTTTTTTTTTTTTTTTTTTTTTTTTTTGCTTGAAATCTCTATTCTTGGTATTTTTTATAATTTTTAACTCTGGTAAAATACACAACATAAAATTTACCAAAGACTATTTTTAAGTGTACAATTAATTCAGTGCACATTATTGTACAACTATTACCACTTTACATCTCCAGAACTTTTTCATCTGCTGAAACTGAAACTCTGTATTCATTAAACAACAATTCCCATTTCCTCCTCCACGTGGCCCCTGGAACTCTCATTCTACTTTCTGTCTCTAAGAATCTGACTACTCTAGCTGCTTCATATAAGCAGACTCATACAGTATCTGTCATTTTGTACCTGACTTATTCTACTTACTATAACGTCTTTAAGGTTCACTGTGGGGTAGCAGGTGTCAGAAGTTCTTTCCTTTTTAAGTCTGAGTACTATTCCATTGCATGTATATGCCACATTTTGTTTATCCATTCATCTACCAATGAACATTGGGGCTGCTTTCACCTTTCAGCTTTTGTAAATGGTGCTATGAAAATAGGTGTACAAATATCTGTGTGAGCCCGTGCTTTCAGTTTTTTTGAATACACGCTCAGAAGTGGAATTGCTGGACCACAAGGTAATAGCATCTTAGATTGAGTGAAATTTAGTACTTTAGAATAACCTACCTTATAGGGTTGTAAATGAGTTAACACACTTAACGCATTTAAAACACTACATGTTCCATGGCAACTCCTCTATAAACAATAGTTATTTTTATTATTAAGTAACTAAAAATGTTTTTCTGAACCTTGGAAAGGACATAAAAGATACAGAAAAAGAACTTGTGAGTCATCAACACATAGATGGTAGTGGAAGCCAACAGAATAGATGATATCACTCAAGGGGAGAATGTAGAGTGAGAAGAGAAGAGAGTTAAGCTCAAAACCACAGGCATGTTGAAAAACAGAGGAGGTGACATTAGTGAAGAAGACTGAGAAGGGACCTGCAATATGTAGACTAAGAGAACAAGAGCTGAAAGGATAAGAGGTTGTAATCAACCAAGAGAACAGCAGAGCTTCAGACATGCGGTGATTCTGGGCGACAACAAAGTCCACGATATGGTCTGGGTAGAGATTTGGGGATACAGAGACCAAGATCACTGGCCTACAAGAAATTAAGAAACTGTGAGATAGGATGTTAATTTGTCCTCACATGGAAACTGGAGATACTCAGGCTGATGGCAGGAACTGCGATGGAGAGGAAGATAGCAAACAGTAATTCTAATTGCTCTACAAAAGAAGAAGACTTACTTGAAAATTGGAAGATTGCAACAAATAATGATGGGAAGACATGGCAATATAATGTCGTTATGAATTTATTTATGAACTCTCAAATTCTTAGGAGAAAGTTTTAACAATGGGGTAGACTAAATGCACTGCAATGAGAAAAGCTTAATCTAAGTTGTTGGTAGTCATTCATTTTGATACCAGATGAGTTTCTTGCAGGATGCAATATTGATAGAAAATCATACATTAAACTGAATAGAATTAACCAAATATCTGAATTTGGATGTTTCAAAACTCGATATAATTTATGTCTTGAACTATTTCCGGTGTAAATGAGAAATTCAACAAGTTTTCTAGTAACTGAAATAAAGGTACGGCCATTAGAAATACCTAGATGGATAAAGGTATATTTGCATATTGAATAATAATTCCAGATACTGGCTTATTTACTTGATGGTTGATATTTAAAGTCATAGGAAAGAAGATAAAGAGAGCATTTGAAAGTCTAATACTATTATATACATATATAATATTCCCTTGCTTCTATGCAAAATTAAGCCATTGTAGGCTGGTGGGGAGCTAACAAGTTAGTTGGGCATGTCATACATTAACTCCAAATAGCAAAGGCAAATAAGCAAACTCAACTTCAGAAATGATCTCTTGGCTCAGACTTCAATAAACAGAGAAACGGCAGTGGGTTAATCCTTCACTTGCTGTAGGCCGAAGATAGAGATGTGGCTCTGATTGTTCCTGGAAGCATACGAAAATGTGTGCTTGAGTGGAGGCGTTCATAATAAATAAATAGTGTCGGCATTGTCATGAGAATGGGAACAAATTAAATTACAGCACAAGGGCCAAAGCAATAACTTAAAGAAATACATTATTTATGAGAATAATCACAACCATTCCGAGCATACTAAGAATTGGGACAGGAGGAATAAATGACTGTTGAACCTAAATCCTCCTCTTCATGGGAAAGCACTGGCTATGGGACAGGCTACAAGGCAGGTGACCTTTGGTAGGGTCTAACTATTATATGCCTTTAGCATCAGAGAGATTTTCCCTCTACAGAAAGAAAGTTGCACAGAAGATAAAAGTTTTAAATGACACGCTATGTAGTAAATAAGCATTAAAGAAGAGCCATTAATACCACGTATTTTAAGCATTATAAGAAGAGTCTTAGGGTGGGGGGATTTTTTTCCCCTACTAGAGTCATAAAAAGCCACTAAAGCAATCATTACTGTCCACCACACGGAAATGAAAACACCTTCACTAATAATTTCTTTTTTGAAAGAGAAGACAAAGCATTCGACTCCCGAGCTTTTAAAGTAATATTGAATTCAATAAATATAAGTAATAAGACTAATGTTTTAAAACTGGCTGTATTATGGTCAGTTAAGGGAAAAAGAGAGAGAGAGGGGGAGAGAAATATGAGGAAATAAAGAAGAGAAAATAAAATGATCATATTCAGTCATGACTTTTTCTCCCAGACTCTGCAACTCTGCTCAGTCCCAGATAAATACCTGTGGAGTATCCCCGATTCACCCATCCCACAAACAACTCCAATCCCTCCCTCTGTGCTCTACCACCACACTTGTGTTAGTAAGAGAAAATTATTCCAAACCTTCTTCAGGGGTCTTCAGCTCCCACTGTCACCCTCACCAGCTAAGTTTGACCAAACAACAGTACCTTTTACTTTCCTGAGAAGTTCAAAGTGGTTAAGTTTAAACAGGCCCCCATTTAACCCTCCCCAACTCAGTGTGTTTTCATCTCTTCCCTGACCTTTCCTTCCTACTACCTCAGTAAAGATGGTGCACTTTTCCATGTTCAAGCCTAACCCTCAACATTTGTCATGGAGAGTTTCTCTATGGCTTTATACCTTCAACTACCTCCTTTGTCTCTAAATATTCAGATTATGTAATAAAAGCAATATGCTATGGTCTGAATGTAGATGTCCCCAAAATTCATATGTTGGGACCTAAGATCCAATTTGATAATATTAAGAGGTGGGACCTTTCAAAAAGTGATTGTGTAGTTAGGGCTCTTCCCTCATGAATGGAATTTGTGCCCTTATAAAAGAGGTTCAAGGGAGAGCCCTTGCACCTTTCCCCTCTGCCATGTTAGGATGCAGCAACATCATCTATGAAGTAGGGCAAGCCCTAACCAGACCCCAAATCTGCAGGTGTCTTGATCTTGAACTTCCCAGCCTCCAGAACTGTGAGTAATAAATTTCCGTTATTTATAAATTACTCAGTCTAAAGTATTTTGTTATCACAGCCTGAATACACTAAGACACAATAATAAGATAAAACATTTGCATGGTATTTTTAGTATACAAAATGTTCTCAAATACGCATTTCCCTTGAACCCTCATAATCAGCCTATGGAATATGTGTTAATGCTTTCCAACTTTTAAATCTCTGAGAGGTGAAGTGACTTGCCAGTTCTCACATAAGTAGGGCATGATAGAGTGAGGACTCAAACTCAAATCTTCCAGTTTCAAGTCCACCCCACCAGCTGGGCCACCTCCTACTCAGAATCACTATAGTGGAGTTGCCCAACTGGTAAGCGCATACACACTTTGCCAGCTCTGTTGGAGGAATGCTGAGTTACCAAATCCTTCCAGCCTTCCCAGGGGTCTTGCAGGGTTGAGATGTTGGAAGCCCCCAGATCAGTCAACTTCTGCCAAGGGCAGTCTTACCCATTGACGCCAGGTTGCTTTTCAAATATGACCATTTTCCACAAGTGCCATGACTTGAATGAGTCTGAGGAGTGCCAGGGTGACCAACCATCCCATCTTGCCCAGCACTTTCCTGGTTTTAGCACCCTCAGCCCTGAGCAAACAGGAATGGTTGGTCACCTGAGGAAGGTAGTGACTTGCAGCTCTGTCCGTGCCCCTCCAAGGGTGTTTCCCATTCACTGACTTCTATTTCTGTGTTTCAGATTCACTCAGTAAACACTTGTTGAGTTTCTGCTAAAGTCAAGAACACTATGCTAAGCATTTGTTGGCAGAAATGAACAACTTGTGCCCCTGTTGGCAAGGCATTTGCAGTCAAGTGGGGAAGACAGTATCTATTCAAGTGAGCACAACACACAGAGAAGTGTGATTTTAAAAACAAGCAAAATACAAAGAAAAATCAAACCTAAGTATAAAAGCCAAAGGAAGAGAGAGTTTCAGGAAGGAGAGGGTGACCAACAGAATCAAATGCTAAGGGAACATCCAGAAAGACAAGGACTAAAATGAGTCCACTGAATTTGGAATCCACAAGTGATGAGAGAGCAATTTGAGTAGAGTAGCAAGAGTGGAGGTCAGCCGGCAGTGAAAGCAGCAGCCAGAGTCGTTCTCCAGCACGTGAGCCAGAAGTCTTCCATTTTCCATCCTGAATGAGTAACTGGTACCAGACTGGCCCTCTCACTATAAACAACTAGAAAACTGGACAAAATATATGAACCAACACTAGACACTGGACACTGGCAGTGTCATTACTGAAAGAATTTAAACAAAAGAGGTGCGCCCAATAAGAGACCCAGCTTTCTGCCTGGAGGCATTTTCTGGATCCTGGCTCAGGAAAAGGAACCCAGGCAAGGCACAGGACTCACACTGAGCTGAGGAGACAAAGACCAGAGCTCAGGGAGGAGGCCTCCTTGCCTCTCTGCCCTTACTCTACTTCTTCCTAAAAGCATGAATTACCACCTGACATTACACAATTGATTTGGTGTGGTTATTATTGTTTGTCTCCCTATAACTCACTCCTCAGAATGTAATCTTTATAAGGGTGGGGCAGAGACACTATTTTATTCATTGCCGTATCCCTTAAAAAGTGTATACAGTAGATGCTTATAATAATATATTTAAGGGCTGGCCCCAAGGCTCACTCAGGAGAGCGTGGTGCTGGTAGCGCCAAGGCCGTGGGTTCGGATCCTATATAGGGATGGCCGGTGCACTCACTGGTTGAGCGTGGTGCGAACCACACCGGGCCAGGGGTTGCTATCCCCTTACTGGTCAAAAAAATATATATATATATATATTTATTTATTTATTTATTTATTTAATAATTATTAAATATTAATATCAAATAAATACTTCTGAAAGATTGAAACAAAAAGGGAGTGATTGATGACAAGATAATGGCAAGAGACATAGACAGCATTTTCAAAAAACGTGTAAGCAAAGGGAAAGAAGAGGTAAGTTGAAACCACAGCAATATCAGAGAGTTTACAAAAGGGTATTTTGTAGAGAAAGGGGATATATGAAACATGAACATTGTTTGAGGGGTCCAGGTTTCATAGGGTAGCAGGTTGGGGCTGTAACTTCTAAAGACCCCTTGAAAGACTGGAGGTTGGGATGGTCATTACGGATAAAATTGTGGGAGAGCCTAGAGAGAAATTCCACAATTTAAGACTGTTTGAGTTGTCCCGCTGTGTATAACAAATCACCCCACACTTAGCGGAGTGAAACTATAAAACTATAAAAACGATTATTTCTCTCACTTCTGCAATTTGGATTAATGAATGTCCAGGAAACTTTCCTCACTCATATGTCTGAAGCCTCAGCTGGGATGGCTGGAACAGCAGGGGACTGGGCAGGCCTCACACTCTCTCCATGTGGCCTCTGACACGGCTAGCTTGAGCTTCCTCACGGCATGGAGGTGTCAGGGTAATCAGACTTGTTACACGGTGTGAAGGTTAATTCTAGGTGTCAGCTTCGTTAAATTAAGGAATGCTGAGAAAGCTGGTAAAGCTATCTTTTTAGGTAAGTCCATGAGGGTGCTTCCAGAAGAGATTAGCATGACAGCCTGAGTAGACTGTGTGGGAAAGACCTGCCCTCAACGCGGGCAGGACCATCCAATCCACTGGGCGCCTGAACAGAACAAAAAAATCGAGAGAAAAGGTAAGTCACTCTTTCTATCTGCTGGAGCTGGGATATACTCCTCTCTCCTGTCCATGGACATCAGAGCTTGAGACTCTTTAGCTTTTGGGTTCCAGGACTTACACCAAGGACACCATCGGCTTCCCTGGTTCTGAGGCCTTTGGACTCAGACTGAGCCATGCTTCCAGCACCCAATTAGCAGATGGCCTGTCATGGGACCTCTCTTCACGTTTGTGTGAGCTAATTCCCCTAATAAATCCCTCTCATATAATTATAACATATCCTATTGGTTCTGTCTCTCTGGAGAATGCTGACTAATACAAATGGTATCTGATTTCCCAAAGGAAGGAAGCAGAAGCTGCCAATTCTCTTAAGGCCTGGACTCAGAAATCCCAGATGTCATTTCCACCACACTCAGTCACAAGGCCATCCCAGATTCCAGGGGAAGGGAAGTAAATTACAATTGTTGATGTGTGGGCAGCATGAGTGTACAGAAAGGGGAAAATTGTTAGGAGCTGTTTTTGGAGGCTAGATATCCTGAAGGCTTAGAGAGGAGCATTTCAAAATGACAATAAAGGCCAAGGTTAAGGGAGACCACATCAGTGGCCCAGTAAAGTATGGTGGAGATTATTGTCCCTAGAGCCTAAGAGGTCAAGAAAATGAAGAGTTGGAGTGTCATTGATGAGACTATCTAAATACCAACGAATGTTAGTATGATATGGGACACAGATGCTGAAGTCACTGAGGAAGATGGAAATGTGCTCAGCAAGATGAGGGGTGATGGTGGAAGGGATGGTGAGAGGCTGTCATAGTGGATACTGGATTTCAGATGAGAAGACTGTAGAACTATAACCTGGAATTAACAGAGTCCAGGGAGGGGACCCACTCTCAGCCCGTTAGTGATTAGAATGACCTCTGTTGGAAAAGGCTGGTTAGAGAGATTCCCCATGGGAAAGAGTAGATGGCAGAAAGACGCAGTTGGGTAAAAGGTAGTTCTAAAATCCTGCTAGTGGATGTAAGAATAGAGATTTGCGGGGAGAGCTGTGTTTACGGCAGTGTTGGAGGGATATCAGGATGGAGGAAGTTGAATATCAATAAGTAGGGTGGAATGTCGTTCATTCTTGCATTCATTCATTCACAAGGGGAGGAAAAAATGGATGATTACTGAATTATCCAGGCTGGTGTCAAGATTTTACATCCCATTGCTTCTGAGTGTGGAGCCATCCCTTCATTTTCTTCGTTTCCTTTAGGTTGATATTGAGGGTGGCAGTAAATGTTGGGGGACAGGGAAGAAAGTGAAAGACAAGGAAGGCTTATCTCAGAAAAGATTCACAGAGCTTAATAACAGAAGTGCATGTCAGAATATTAGAATACCCACCCTTTTCTAAAATTCGAAACACCACCCCCTACAAGGAGGAGGAAATCAGTATTTAGTGTATAAATCCAGTCAATTTATTAAAGATGCATGTTCTCTCTCTCTTTTAAGTGAATGAAGGAGGCATAGAGAAGTAAGACATATGACATTTCAGTTGGTCAAAAGAAAACAGAATTAATGTAGCGTCATTTAAAAGATGTTTTTTTACACACCTTGAGCCAAAGAATTGCCATGTATTTCCCATACATATTGCCCTCCCACCTTGCAAGACAGGCCAGCAGGAAGCACAGCTCTCAATCCAGCACCGCCCACTCTCTAAAAGAAACACATAGACTGAATTTTTATTTGTATTGCCTTTAAGTTTGGAACGGAAAGTACACATTTTTTTCATTAGGAAAAAAAGGGGAAGGTGATGAAATAGGGTGGTTGTCATTGGAATTAAATGATACATTTTCTTGATTATTTTGTTTTGTGTTTTTTGTTTTTCTCTAAAGAGACAAAATACTCCAATTATGGCTCACTAGAACTTGTTATTCAATGGGAACTCATTCATAGTGTCAAAGAAAAGAACATAGGAACATTCATCTGTTTGATCTGGTCTAAGTGGCATTCTTCATTAGAGCAGGCAGAGAGGTGAACAGGATTCCATGGATTTTCACACTTCAGTGACAGGGACATTCTCTCTCCTCTGCTCCTGACACCATAGGCCTGGGAGAAGGAAATTTTGCTTTTGTGAGTGCGTTGTGCCTACTAGGGAGGCTTGGGGAGCACTCTGTCTCCTCTCTGTACTAAACAAAGTAAGACATTTGCCAAGGTCTCTTGTCTAACATTTAAGCCCAGGCAGAAAGTCATCTGGCATTTACCCAACTTCCCTGAGGCACAGAAATGACTTGCTTAGGATAATACGGTCAGAAGAAACTGTAGAAAAGCCACCCCACTCCTCCTATACAGCATCTTCCCCTGGGCACAGATTCTTTTTTTTTTTTTTTTTTTTTTTTGAACAAAAGTGATTTGCTCCCCACCCATGCCCATTGCTCAGGCCGAAGCCAGGTTAAAAAAAAAAATTAATGATGTCCTGCCTCTTTCTTTTTTTAGTGTTTCATCATGGAAATTGCTCACATATCAGGACATGAGAATTGTAAGGAAAGACATCTCTAATTTTCCTCCACATTTGCTAAAAATCCTTTTGTCCCTACGGAATCCAATACTTAGCATACTTCCTTCCCTGCAACTTCTTAGTTCAGGTCTAGGCCTTTTACACCAAACCAATCCATTACACTTTCTTTCTGGAGCCAAGAGTAGTAGACATTTGTTTCTGTCCATTCAGTGTTCATCCACCCTACTTTCTGTAACTGCAAACAGGGGAGCCCTGTGCTCTTGCTCTATGTCTCTTGCTCAGAAGCATCAGATGGTCAGTGCGCTGTGACATGTTCCAGGGCACTGTGACTGGCCTAAGGTAAGTATATGGCCAAGTCAGAGCCAGAGACACAGTGAGACCCAGCAGATACTTCTGGAAAAGAGACCCTTTTTCTTCCCATGAGGAATTTGAGAGGGCGCAAAGGTTAGAGCTGTGCCTTTGTTTTGCTACAGTATAGGGCCTGTGATGAGATCTACCCCAGCAGAAGGAGTTTCTGAGAAAGAGAGCAACCAAGTCCTGAAGATGCTGTTAGCACAATGAATCCGGGAAGGCCCAAAGCGAGCCAATCCCTGGACATTTCAAAGAGCCATTAAGCCTCTTTTGTTCTTAAGAGAGATTTTTGCAACCATAAGATCATACCTGCTACTCCAAGCATCAGTCCAGAGACCTGTTTTCTGATGCCTGCTGTATTTATTAGCTCTCTCCTTTGCATGCTAAAATGATCTTTCTCTTATACTCTCCAACAAATGTCCCCTGGTAAGGACTCCCCATTTTGTTTAAGCCATCCTCATTAATTCTTTGCAATCCGGTGTTGAAGGATAAGCTCTTTACACTTTTACAGAATCTTCTGTATCTTTCTCTTCTTCCCATTTATTCACTTTCAGTTTAGCCATGATATATCACGTGCTCAGTGTGTGTTCTTAGAAGGGATGCAAAGCCTCAGCCTCAGCAAACACGCATCGTTACAGAACAAGGTAGTGTGCACGAGGGTAAGAACATATAAGAAGTGATGCAGAACACAGAGCAGGGTCCTGCTTGGAAGGACTGGGGGCTCCCAGCATGTCTCCGGCCTTTTGGAGATCTTCCAAAAGGTTGGGTATTTGAACAAGAAAGCATTTTTCTTCTTCCTTCGTGCTCACTTTTTATTCTCTTTATATATTGGAAGAAGAAGATTTTAAAATGTAAGAGAAATTTCCCAGGTGCAAATTCATTCAACATAGAATAAACATTTATGTGTATTTACTGTATACCTGGCACTTTCTGGGCCCTGGGGACAGAGTGCCGTAGTATCACAGAACTTACGTTCTTGTTGGAGAGACAGGCCACAAACAAGTAAAGCATAAATATCTGTTATGAATTCAGATGCATACAAGTAAAGTAGAACTGAAGAGAGGGAGGGAGATGAGAAATTGGAGTTGAGGTGTGGGGCTGTCTTAGCCAAGGTGATGAGAGAAAGCCTCTCTGAAAAGATGCCATTTTTGCAGAAACTTGAATTGAGCTGTACATCAGGTGAATATCTGGGGGAAGAGCATTTAAAACTGAAGGAACAGCAACTGCAAAGGTCCTGAGAAGGCTGACTTCTCCATCAGGCACTATAGACATGGGGCCTACATTACTTTTAACAGCCCACAACAATGTTTTCATTTCTTTTAAAATCAGTGGTTAAAAATTAACTTTCAGGTCAAAGAAATGTTTTAGTATATAATACTCATATACAGATACTCTTTAACTTACGATGGGGTTACTTCCCAATTGCCCCACTGTCAAGTTGAAAATGCATTTAGTACACTTGACCTACCAAACATCATAGCTTAACCTAGCTTACCTTCAGTGTGCTCAGAACACTTACATTAGCCTATGGCTGGGCAAGCAAAATCATCTGATACAAAATCTATTTTATAAAAGTGTTTACTATCTCATGTAATTTATCGAATACCATATTAAAAGCCTGTCACTTTTTCACCATTGTAAAGTCCCAAAATCGTTAAGTCAAACCATCGTTACATCGGGAACCATCTGTATTCATTTTTATACCCACACAGTCATAAAATATAATTAAAAAAAATTTTTTTTTGTAATGGAGGAATGGGCCCACAAAAAATGACAATGCAGCCCTGGGCACTGACACAAGAAAAAGCTGGGCTTTTCTGAAGAAAAGCAAGACTATCTGAGCAGAGGAGTCCGAGCAGAGGGAGGGTAGCAGTAAATGAGTACAGAAGTGTAGACAGGGATACAGGCAGGTGAGTCTCAGGTCTTGGCAAGCTATTTGAAGATGGGGAGTAGATAGCTAAAGGTTTCAAAAGGGGAGCAAAAAATTAAAACCCTGAGTGCTCAGAATTTTTGACACTGGTAGAGTCCTCGATTGGAACATTGAACGTTTCTGACCACTTCAAACAAGGGTCTTTTATTGACTAATTTTTCAGCAATTTAAATGAATGGCTTCTTGTAGGCTACACTCTCCCACCTGAATCTTGAGATCAGCTTCTGTTGCATCTAATTTGATGCTTTCCTTCTGACTTTCTACACTGCTTCACTGTGGGGTCTAGTAACAACTCAGAATGACGTCAAAGCACTTTGCAATGTACATATGCCATAAAAATGCGGATTGTTGTTACTACGGTTAATAATAATAAGTAATAATGCTTCTGCTCATGGATGGACTTTGGCTTAGAGACAAATGACCTTTTTTGCTAGCTTGCCTACCTTATGTCCATACCCAGCACAATCAGGAATCTCACAGTCACATTGTGTTGTGAACTCACAAAGTTTATGACACTGCTTGTAGCTGCTCATTTACTAATACCAATGATATTTAAAGCTCTTAATAAGGAAGGCCTGAGCCACTTGCCACATTGTTCCTTTGCCATCCTCTATCCTGTTGAGACATTTGCACTCGTCTCTTGTTCTCTGTTGTGCGTACTCACAATTAACAAGACTTGGTGGAACTGGAGCCTGAGCCTGCATGCTGGGAACTCCCAGCATCCCCTATACCTCTCAAGGTCCTTTGCAAAACTGGTTGTTTGAGCAAGGAAGCCTTTTTCCACATCTCTTCTTAAAACAAAGTAAGTTGGTATGCCTTAAATTCTGTGAGGTCGAAAGGGCTCACGGATTTTGTCAGAGCTTCTTTAGGAAGTTGCTTTTTATTATAGTCTCCAATGTGGGCAAATACTAAATTAAAAATAAAATAAAAGGCCCCTTATTTTAGCATTAGGGAGGACTTTATAAGAAGAGGGACAATTGGTTTTAATGTTACCTAAGGGTAAGAGGAGCCCTATTGGAATGTCTGAGGTCCCCAGATTTAAACTTGTAATACTACATTTGCTTTTCAGTAGTAAACATGTCAGAAAGGTGATGGAAAGGTGTACAGAAAAAATTTTTGTTTTAGCATCTCAGGGTCTCTCCTTTTTGAGCCTCGTCTGATTTCTGATGGACATAGCTTCTAGGTGAAAAATCCATGGATGAACCAGAAAGCCCCCTTTGGGGACTTTTTTATCTACAGGTTAATTTTCAGTGGAAATTCAAATCCCTTCATGCTGCTATTCCAGAATTCAGAAAGAAATTAAAGTATAGCTGATAGATCTGCTTTGAAGATGTCTGATCAGGGAATAACAGTCCTGGGCATCTCCCTTTCTTTGCTTCTTTTCTTCGAGGTTATCTATCCTTTGCAAATAAGTGAGCCATACTAATGATGTCAGACCACAATCCTTGAGGACCCAAAAGAAAATGTGATGAAACCTAAATCACTTGAGGCAGTCTCCTGGAACTCTGGTATGTAGAGCAGGGGAGGTCATCTTCCTGCTCCCCTTGGCATGTGTGCTGCATCTGGCCTGGGTGCAGGACACACAAGACCGGAAGGTTCCCAGAGGAGAGCTGCAAGGATGTAGGAGAGGAGACTGAGAAGTCCCAGGGCTGCTATCTGCCAATATTTAGAGGACAGTAATGGAAAAGATCAGACCTATGTTCTGTGGTTTCAGAAGGCAGATGAAAGAGCAGTATGAAAGTGCCAGATTTCTCTTTCCATCTTTTTTTAATTATTATGGTAAAATATATATAACATAAAATTTATCATTTTATCAAGTTTTAGGTGTAGAGCTCAGTGGCACTACACCACCTATCTCCAGAATGTTTTTATCTTCCCAAATGGGGACTCTGTACCCATTAAACAATAACTTTCAATTCTCCCCTCTCTCCCAGCCCCTGGCAACCACCCTTCTACCTTCTCTATGGATTTTACTACTTTAGGTACTCCATATAAATGGAATCTTACAATAGCTGTCCTTTCATGTCTGGCTTATCTCACTTAGCATAATGTCTTCGAGGTTCATCCATGTTATAGCATATGACAGGATTTCCTTCCTTTTGAAGGCTGAATAATTTTGCATTATATGTATATACCACATTTTGTTTATCCACTTATTTGTCAATGGACATTTGGTTTGTTTCCACCTTCTGGGTACTCTGAATAATGCTGCTGTGAAGGCAGGTGTACAAATATCTGTTTGAGTCCCTGCTTTCAATTCTTTTGGATATATACTCAGAAGTGGAGTTGCTGGATCATATGGTAATTCTATAGTTATTTTTTTGAAAAACTACCATACCGTTTTCCACAGTGGCTGTACTGTTTTACATTCACACAAGCCATGCATAAGGATTCCAGCTTTTCTACATCTTCGCCAACAACTGTTATTTTCTGTTTTTAATTAAATTAATTAATTTATTTTATTTTCATTTATCAATATACAATGTAGTTGATCTTCATGTCCCTTTACGAATTCCTCCTTTTCCCTCCTCTCTCTCTTCCCTTGCCCCTCCCTGCCCCTTTTTTAAATAATAGCCATCCTGATGGGTGTGAATGAAGGGAAATGCTAAATTTTTACTGAGTCTAAGAAAGAATGATCTCATGGTAAGATCTGTCCAATTAGGGTCTGCCTTGTTACTAGGGATGATCAAATCAAAGGTTACTCTAGATAAGTATTAACTCATTTCCAAAATCAAGAGCCTAGGAATCTGTGACACACAATGGCATTTGAGGACTCTATTTATTTGTCTATTTTTGGTCTGAGGTATATAAGAACAACGTATGAATTACAATGACTTGTTGAAAGTTATGTGTATGTAGAGAGGAGATCACAAACTGATGATTCACAGTTCTGATCTACAAATGTATTTTGTTTGGTATATATGTCACAAAACTTGGGGATTTCTTAATAAAATTTAGATATCTTACTTTTCTTGAAAGATGACAAGACAACAGCAACAATGGATCTGCAGTCACTGGAGTGGAGAAACAGGAGGTGTCCTCACTGCTCTGTTCAGCAGTGGGCAACCCCTCCACCTCAGCCCCTGTTGTCCATTTAGACAAGCTACCTGATTATTAGGAAAAATGGTGAACTGAAGTGATTTATGTACTTAAAGAGCTTTCAGCAAGATACGAGCTCTTTGACCAAAGCATCTGAAACAGGTGAATGTTACCACATTTATCATTTTCTCCAATGTCTATATATCCAACTGTTTTGTTAATTTTTAAACAAAAGTAATTGGTAAAGTCTAAGGTGCTGCTATTGGAGTCTTTTACAAAACTAATAATGACTCATGATTATGATATTTGTTCCATAAGAGCAGGGACCATGGCTCTTTTCACACTGTATACTAAAAGCACAAGTTGGGTAACAATATTAACTATTACTATGCATATAATATTATTATTATTGTTATTATTCAGTATCAAGTGTCATCCAACACAGGGTGACACAGCTACTTAAAATAGTGTGTGATTAAAACCATTCATAAGCCTGCCCATTTACAATAGCCACCAAAAAAATAAAATACTTAGGAATTGAGTTAACCAAGGAGGTGAAAAATCTCTATAATGAGAACTACAAACCACTGCTGAGAGAAATTTTTAGAGAGGATACAAGATGATGGAAAGATATCCCATGCTCTTGGATTGGAAGAATCAACATAGTGAAAATGTCCATACTACCCAAAGTGATATACAAATTCAATGCAATCCCCATCAAAATTCCAATGACATTTTTCTCAGAAATGGAAAGAACTATCCAGACATTTATATGGAATAACAAAAGACCATGCATAGCCAAAGCAACGCTGAGCAAAAAAATAAAGCTGGAGGCATAACACTACCTGACTTTAAGCTATACTACAAAGCTATAATAACCAAAACAGTATGGTACTGGCATAAAAACAGACACACTGACCAATGGAATAGAATAGAGAATCCAGAAATCAACCCACACACTTACTTCCATCTGATCTTTGACAAAGGCACCAAGCCTATACACTGGGGAAGAGACTGCCTCTTTAGCAAATGGTGGCTGGGAGAACTGGATTATCCATACGCAGGAGAATGAAACTAGACCCATACCTTTCACCATACACTAAAGTCAACTCAAAATGGATTAAAGAATTAAACATACACCCTGAAACAATAAAACTTCTTAAAGAAAACATAGGAGAGACACTTCAGGAAATAGGACTGGACACAGACGTCATGAATACGACCCCAAAAGCACAGGCAACCAAAGGAAAAATAAACAAAGGGATTATATCAAACTAAAGACCTTCTGCAAAGCAAAAGAAACAATTAACAGAGTTAAAAGACAACCAACAGAGTGGGAGAAAATATTTGCAAAATATACATCTGACAAAGGATTAATATCCAGAGTATACAAGGAACTCAAACAACTTTAGAAGAAGAAAACAAGCAACCCAATTAAAAAATGGGCAAAAGAGCTAAGTAGGCATTTCTCTAAGGAAGATATACAAATGGCCAACAGACATATGAAAAAATGATCAACATCACTCAGCATCTGGGAAATGCAAATCAAAACTACACTGAGATATGATCCCACCCCAGTTAGGATCGCTAAAATCCAAAAGACTCTTAACAATAAATGCTGGCGAGGTTGCGGAGAAAAAGGAACTCTCATACATTGTTGGTGGGACTGCAAAATGGGGCAGCCTCTATGGAAAATGGTATAGAGGTTCCTCAAACAATTGCAGATATATCTGCCATATGACCCAGCTATCCCACTGTTGGGAATATACTCAGAGGAATGGAAATCATCAAGTCGAAGGTATACCTGTTCCCCAATGTTCATCGTAGCACTCTTTACAATAGCCAAGAGTTGGAACCAGCCCAAATGTCCATCATCGGATGAGTGGATACGGAAAATGTGGTACATCTACACAATGGAATACTACTCAGCTATAAAAACGAATGAAATACTGCCATTTGCAACAACATGGATGGACCTTGAGAGAATTATATTAAGTGAAACAAGTCAGGCACAGAAAGAGAAATACCACATGTTCTCACTTATTGGTGGGAGCTAAAAATAAATAAATAAATTCACACACACACACACAAACCGGGGGGGGGGGGGGAAGAAAACATAACAACTACAATTCCTTGAAGTTGGTATTACAAGCAAACAGAAAGGACACTGTTGGGTGGGAGGGGGGAGAGGGAGGAGGGAGGGAGGTTTCGGTAATGGGCCACAATAATCAACCACATTGTATACAACAAAATAAAATTAAGAAAAAACAAAACAAAACAAAAACCAAAATACATTGAGACAACTAGACTTGTCTTGTGACTTTAATCCTTTCAAGGGTAAGATTCCAACCCAAGACTTGGTTAAACATTATCAGATTTTGTAATGTGTGGGCTTTGTTTCGTTTTGGTGTAAAAGTCGTTTTCTGAGTTCAAAGAAAGTCCTAGTACATAAAATGAATTTTTTTTTATGCTGCTCTTTCTTTCTTTCTTTTAAATTTCCCTTTCCCTTGCTTTTTTTTTTTTTTTTTTTTGGACAGTGAGAGAAGTGTTAAAAGAAAAGCCAGAGTCCTTATTTAGAATAGTACTTTTTCATAAGACTATAATGTATATTTGAAAGTAATCCAGTGTAGGTTATGATTTATGCCAAACAAATGTCAAATAATTTTCGGTCATTTATTTTGTTTCAGGCACAACAATAGGAGATGGGGAGGGAGAACAGTTTGGTTTAAAACAAATCAAGTCACGAAAATGTCAATAAATGTTTTATCACTGAAATTTATAACTGAATGAATGCCACAATGCCTAAAATTCCTGCTGTGAAGTCACTGCTGTGGATAAAGCATGGGGAATCCAGAAAGCAGTGGTAATATATTCAAACTTTTCCTCTAGTAGCCAAAGAAAATGAAAACTTATCCCCTGGGAATCTGGGGATAGAGCCTGAAGAGGTTTCTGGGCAAAATTTCTTTGTAACCTTGCATCTTGACTTAAAGTTCATGCAGAGTTTAGGTTTCAAGGCATGTCCCATGCCATCAGGAGCAGTAGCAGCATACTAGTTACTAAATCCCACACCAACCCCACGTAGAGTAAGCACAATCTTGTCATTACCCTCATATTTGATGAGAAAAACCAAGGTACATGGGGTATCCCTACGTATCTTAATAACAGCATATTTTAAGTTATTTGAACTTAAGTTAAGCAATTGCTTAACTTTCCCTCAACAAATATATGAGCAAATGGAACATTTCAGAAAGATGGCCATCTTACACTTTCTGGGTACTTATGTATATATGTATCTCTACTGGAAAAACATGATAACAAGTTATTTGTACTACTAAAGACATTAGCATTGAGTAGATAATTTACTTATTGTTGTTTTACATGTTTGAAAAAATTACAATAATAATGCATGTTTATTGGTGAAAACTTGGAAAATAATACATTTTTAAAAATGAACAACTCCCTGTATGCCATTGGCTATTATTTTGAGAGAGTAAAATCATGAGGAGATCTTGGAAAAAGGAGGGGGAAGTTATATTTTGAGTGAAGAAAGGTTATGAGGCCCATCCATTAGGAGAGGATAGGTTTGGGTGAGACCCATAGTGAGATTTCTGGGTGCTGAAAGGAACAGTTCTGCTGAGAGAGCAAATGGGCACCAAACACGTTAGAAGTGGAGACAGGAGAAAGGACAGGGGAAACATCAAGAAAAGGGGCCCGGATATCAATGTTACCCACATAGCAGTTTTGCTCATGTCACCTGAATTTGTTCAGAACACAGAACTGAGATGATCCTAGATCCTGGGGGACCAGGGCTTTCTTTTGGGCAACTGATTCTGCCTGGTCATTTTTCCCCCTGAATCATCTATTGGTGATGGGCTTAGTAATCGGCTGGGGCCTATTATTACCTCTCACGTAGCTTCATCCCCTCTCACTTTTCAGAGTTCTTGGCTTGCCTGGAGAATTTCTGTACTTTAAAGTGTCAAAAAATCATCTCAGTTTCATGGGAAATAACAAAGAAAGGTTAATTAAAATAAACCATTGAGTTCCGTAAACTTCTGCAGGGTGGGGTGGGGTCAGGGATAATATCTGTCTTTGCTCACCATGGCATCTCAGTGGCTCGTGCAGTGCCAGGCACATAGTAGGTATTCATTAAATATTTGGCAAATGAATAAATAGGGCTGTACCAGTCTGTGTTCAGGCAGGGAATTCACCCCAGATTCATCCCAGATGATTCAAACGAAGAGCCTTTAAAGAAGGGACTACTTATAGATGTGTGGGTAAGGTTACAGGAACAACCGAGGGCTGGTGAGGCATCCAGGGACCAGCAACAGTGGAGGGCTATTACCAGCCCTAGGGCTGAAGGAACAAGGTGAGAACATAGGGTATCCCAAGTCCAACGAAGTCTGAGCTGTGCTCAGAAGCTGTATTCATGGAGGGACAGAATTACAGCAGAGCCAAGTCATCAAAGCAGGGAGGGAGGAGAGAAGAAACATCCCCACCTTCCTCTCCTCCCACTCTTCCTCTCCTGCCAGTATATCCTGTGGGCTGAACTCAACTGTAGGTCAAGCCAGCCAGGGAGCCCTGGTGACACCATCCCTAGAGGCCAGCTCCTTAGGCACAGAACAGGGCAGCAGAGGGGGGACAAGTGGGAGAGGCCAATGCAGAGGAACCAGCAGAATGTTCCCTCACTAGTTCATGGGGATTCAATGTCCATTTCTGCATGTTTATGTTCTGGTTACTCTTAGAGATTACTTTGCTTTCTTTAACAATCTAATAATTGATATCTATATTGGAGCTCAGGCTTGTCTTTCAGGGAACTGAAAACAAGACTTCCTGGGGAGAGTACCTGGGTATCTGGGTTTACTCCTTCTCTATTAGAGAAAAGCTGGACACTCTTGGCCCTTAGAGCCTGATGTGTGGCCCATATGTGCCTCGGGCTTCTGCCTGATTGATGTAGGGAGATCACTAGAACTGAAGAAGAGTACTAGTCACCTAATTAAGATGTCTATAGCCCCAAGTGAAAGTGGTCTAATTAGACGGCTTTGAGCAATTTCTTGCCTCCGTTCCCCCAGCAATAAAGTGAAGAAAGAAATGGTTCTGAAAGTTGATGTGAAGATAAATTAGTCCTTGCTGATACAGTCATTCTTTTATTTTTTCCTGCTAAATGTAGCTATGTTGACAATCAAACACAAATACTGCTGAACAAAATATATGCAGAAGTCACAACAAAGCTTCCCATGGACACCCTGAGAACCAAACTCTCCAAGGAGCTGGAATATGTGAAAAAGCAGTCAGCAACCTAAACTTTTTCTAGAACAAGAAACAACTTGGCACAAATGGAGCTTGAATCTCCTGGGGTGCAAATTTCTAGAGGCATGACCTTTGGAAATTAAGTAATTCCTGTGATGCCAGTTGTCTGTTTTTCAGGACATCTTTAATAGGAACTATATAGCAGCCAGTCTTCTGCACTCTATGGGAGCAAAATGTATGGCAATGGAGCCTTGCTCTGTGAGGCTTTTGCACAGTAATATTTCCAGGGCACAGCCCCTCTATCTTAGCTAAGTTAATCCCTTCACCAGGGTCTGTTTACTGGAAGGACACTTGCTGAACCAGTTGTGCTTCAGATCCCAGGACAAGGAGCATGTTGTAATTTATTCATTCTATTACTTCCTGTTATTTTGAGTAATTTGTCCTGAACATCTTGCGAAATTCCATGTCTTATTGTCCCTAAGATATGAACTCCTGAATGCAAAGTAAAGGAGGATGAGTTTTCAGAAGCTGCCATCCTTCCAAGAGCACCCATCCTTCCAGCGTGAAAATGGTCTGTTGACCTGCCATCAGGGGTCTGAGCTGAATTGAGTGACTCATGGTTTGCGTTTTAAGGGTAATAAATTCACTCTAATATATTGATGCTGGATACCTATGAATCCCACTAAAAGACTTTGTAAGGCAATTGTCCAAGGCTAAGTATACCAATGGCTAACACTGAAATGGAATCTGAACTTGGGCTTCAAAAGCACTTCATTCATGAAGGTATAAACATTTTATTTTAAAACGTCTGCAAGGTTCGTGCTCAGAGGATGTAATACCTACTTTCCCTACCTTTTTTTTTTAAGGGTTTCCAGTTTTTGATCAATAGTATCTATATTCTCAACATAGAGTTTATATCTATGGTTTGTAAAATAAGGTGGGGTTTTTTTGGTTTTATTTTGTTTTTTGTAGTTTTTAAAAGTTATTTTTCTAGCCCCCAAAGCTACCCTTCATTTAAGAGAACCTTCCAGGAGCTAGCAAAACAATATCAAACCTATGCTAAATTGTCTACAATATATAAAAGTACTCAATTCCTTAATTTTGTATGTTGCTATATCACATGTTTCTAAGTTCTGGTTTACAAAATTAGTTTGCTTAAATCCATTAGGAAGGACAAATGCACTTTTACATTATACTGCTTTTGAGTTCTAATTTTCTGGAGTAGCGGAGAGCTCACTGGTCAGAGCTCAGCTAGCAGCAACAACCAATGTTTTAGTCCCTCTAGTTCCTCATCTGGAAATACCAGAGCCAACCCAAGTGATCTTCAAGGTGCCTTCTGGCCATAACTTCTATAACTCTAATTTGAAGCTCTAAGTTTTCCTCATGAAAAATATTAAACTATGAGATTAAATAATGGCAGAGAGGGAGCATTATAATACTTAACTCCCATGACATGACTATTTGTTGTTTTACATGAAAGAGCTTTTAG
This sequence comes from Cynocephalus volans, assembly GCF_027409185.1. Lineage (NCBI taxonomy): Eukaryota > Metazoa > Chordata > Mammalia > Dermoptera > Cynocephalidae > Cynocephalus > Cynocephalus volans. The sequence continues at coordinate 128,761,428 of NC_084468.1, read as the reverse complement.
TCCAATAAAAAAGCATAGCCAAATTTCAGCAACCAAACAAGACACATTGGAGTTCAAGGTAGCTTGGTCCTACCTCCCATGAGATATCCAACTAAAAATCTTGCATAAAAATGGACAGAGATAGAAATGGAATTTTAGGAATGGAGGTGAACTGGCTGATCTCAGAAGGCAGAGATAGAAGTCATGGAGGAGAGAGTGTCAGGGTTACCCACTGGAAAGCTCTTTTTTTTTCCCTTCGTTGTCTCAGTGGTAGTGACAAATATTTCCGTTAGATCACTTAGATTCAGTTCCAACAAGAATACATCATTGCCCCACAGGAAGCTTTTGGATTGGTTTCTGCTCCCTGCTCCCATTTTATTTGCTAATCACTAAAAACTATGAGTCTGAGTATGTAATACTTTTTGCCCTTTGTTATTCTTAACAGCTTTATGCCTCACAATGCTGTATTCTAAACAGGACGTTGCTTTACATGGGGACTGAGTATGTAAACAACCTTGCCAAGATGCCCCGTGAGAACCACAGTGGGTGAAGGAGATGCAGAGCAGGATTGACAAAGGGAGAGAAACTGGATCAGAAGTGAATGCAGCCAGAGAGAGAGGGGCCGTGAGAAAAGCCACAATGCAAGAGGAGACGCGCAAGGAGACAGCAGTATGATTTGAGGCAGGTCAGAGGGTGACTGGGGCAGGCAGCAAAGAAGTACATTAAGCCATCAGACAAATCAATTTGAAAATGTGTGAAAGTGGGGAGCAGCTGCTTAGGGGAGTCTTCATCCATGCAAATCAAAAAGGCCCAAGTAAGCTAAATTTTTAGAGATGCTCAGAATCCTGGCAAATAAGAATTCGGAGATAAGAGTTTTTTCAAATTGGGGTTCAAATTAGGAGAAGACAAGGAAGGACTGGGTGATCCAAGCCTCAGAGCTGACAGCATGGACCAGGTGAGGGAAACTTAGACCACAGAGATCTGGAATTTACCTAATCTAAACATGACTTTGTACTCTGAAATGTTTGCGTAGGATGTTGAGTTGAGTAATTGTTCGGAAGATGTTTAAGAAAAAGATCCCAAAGCCCATGGGTTTAGAAGAAAGACACCCAAAATGCCCAGAAGTGTTTCTTTTGCCAGGTTCTCTGTTAGGTCATATGCTTGCACATCCACTACTTTTGAAAGAATTGTTTATCTGAATTGTGACAAAACGCGCTGATCCCAGCCAGGCCCTCACATCTTAAGACCATAAGTACAAATTACAGCAAATGCCTCCCCGTCTGTAAAGGCTGGCTGGTCATCGTCACCAGATACTGATTTGTAACACATGAGGTACAGCCTGGGAGAGATGCCAGACCCATAGCACTGCTTTGGGACAGGCACTTGTTATTTAAAATGTCAGACTTGGAGCACTTTGGGGGTAAGGAGTATCCTGTCTTAACCCTGGAGGTGGATGGCTCAGGCCCTGGGAAAGAGAGAGGGACATTCACTGGTTTTACTTTCCTAAAGGGTCTGAGGCCAGAAGAGGTTTGGGCCCTCTGTTAAGAAAAACCAGCTTCTCCACAGGGCTGGGTAACCTGTTTCAACAGGACTGGGTGAGTGCTCTCTTCTCCTTCCTGTGTCTCATAAGGAATCTCATCAGAGCAGCTAATATTGGGGCACACAGACAAACTCTCAGTTCCAACAGCTAAGTGGGCTTCACTTTATGAAGAGAATAGCATATTTACAATTGGATTCCAAGACTTCTAGTAAAACCTCTGTGCAAGTTCTTTTTTCTCTTTAACTGCATCTTAATTTCTATGGCAGTGGTCCTCAAACTTTTTGGAATCAGGACTCCTTTCTACTCTTAAAAGCTATTGAGGGCCCCAAAGAGCTTTTGTTTATATGGGTTATGTCTACTGATATTTACTGTGTTACTCATTAAAACTGTCGAATTTAAAAAATATTTGTTTATTAACTCATTTAAAAATAACAATAATAAAATCAATACAAGTTAACACCTTTTCATGAAAAATAACTATACTTTTCAAAACAAATCATTTTGTGAGAAAAGGGGCATTGTTTTACATTTTTTCAAATCTCTTAAAATATGGCTTTATAGAACACAGCTGGATTCTCATATCTGCTTCTGCATTTAATCTGTTACAACATGTTGCTTTGGTTAAAGATGTACATGAAGAAAACCCAGCCTCACACAGATATGTAGTTGGAAAAGGGAAGTGTGTGTTAGTTAATAGCCTTTTCAGAATTGTGGATGTTCTTCTTTGATACTACACCAAAGTTTGATGAGTGGTAGTTTCTTAAAGGTTACTTATCGTGTGGAATCTGAAACCATATCAATAAACTTTTCATACTCTTTTACATTAAAATCCATTGATCTTTCTTGTACTTTGAATGGATCTTTGGCTATAGCATGATTTGGTAATATCATGAATTGATCATTTGAAAAATACTGGCTCACTGAGTTATAAAGAGTTTCCAAAATGCTGACACAATATCAAAAAGCCACATTTATTAATACCACCATGGATCTTATCAAAAAAGCCTTTAAGTATTAGGAAGCTGTTGAACTCGTGGTGATGGACACACGTTATGTAAAATTCTAATTTTCCCTTGTAAGTGCACATATTGTCGTTGCCAAAAAATACTTTGCATTATTTTCCTTGAAATTACAGGCTCACTTAATTCATTTTTTGAGAAATACTCACGTCTGAGTTTGTCTGTTAGTCATTCTTTCAAGTAAAAGCAATGTTTCATGAACAAAGCAGCTATTTCAAACAATCTCACAAGTGATTTTCCTTCAGACAACTGATGTACTTCAGTGTGCAGCAGAAGTGCTTTATATGTACCTAACATTTTGTCACAAAGAATACTTAAAAGTCTTGTACTCAAAGGTTGAGATTTAATAAAATAATAATTTTCACTGCTTAAATGAATCTTCTGTTTTTCCTTTGCTAAGCATATGGCGGTGAAGCATAGAATGACTATTAATACATTTGGGTGTCCCTACCTTGATTAGTGCTAAGATGCCAGCATTTTACCCACCATTGCCTTTTCAACACAGATAAAAGGGCAAATAACATCTTAGTACTATTATGAAAATAGTTTTGACCTTGTGGACCCCTCTGCAGACCCCTCTGCAGACCACACACTATTTGAGGGAAATGCTCCCTCTGTCTATCCACCTTTAGCCATATTTGGGCTTGGATAGAAATTACTCCTGTAAGAGTGGGCGCTTATTAAACATCTTAGAATGCACAATTTTGAGAAAATCTATTTTAATCTCACATTTGAGTGGTAATGGAGATGGGGGGTGCAGAGAGTACTATAATTATTAAGATAAAATATGCTTTTAAAAGCTTGGTCCATGGAGGTAAATCAAATAGAATATTCTAATCTGATGACTATGGTCAGCAATAATCCAAACTAACGGCTCATGAGTACGTGCATCCAAAAAGCATACATTCCCAACTTATTTATTCATTTGATTTTGAAATCCATTATAGCAACCTCCAGCTCTTTATTTTCCTAATATTTTAGGTTAGTCTAACATTAAAATTAGTTTGTGTTCCCTGAGCATGTAGCAATTGAGGGTGAGATGCAAATGACCTTGAAGAGTAGTAGTGTAGAGATACCAATCTGAGATTTAGGCAGAAATTGCTCTGTCCTTATTTTCATTTTCTATCGTTGTGTACTACTTCAAATAATTTTTGGAAAGAAGTGGAGGTATAAATAAATTCAATTTAAAAATGCTTTTGGCTGTTGATAGAACACCTATATAATTAAAAGTTGACAGCATTTGCCTGCATGCCTTTAAAAGGTCGCAGGAAATGCACTGCTTTGAGGAAAGGCCTAAAGTGTGTTTTCAATTACAGTGTAGTAAACATTGTGAAGAGTGATAGCAATTCAGGAAAAGGTAGTGGAGAGTCTATGCAGAGTCATAATCCTCAACATCCCAACTAAAGGTTCTGAGGGAGCACTTGGTGGGGTGTTGTGTCCATACTACTTACCCTGCGTTAGGTGTAAAGATCCTACACACTTGGGGCAATGGGTCTACTTGGAATGGATAGGCTCTGATTTACCATTCATGTATTAATTTCAAGTCCAATGCTACTGACAATAGCCAAAGTCGTGGCAAGTTGAACTTGATCTGAGTTGAAAGTTCTATTTCAAATTAAAATGCAGGAACCTTAACTACCAGTTTTTTTAAACTAACATTCAAGGAAGGATCAGTTTAAGGATGATGTTCCATTTTTAAAACTTGGCTGCTCTGTTTTTGGTTTTAGACTGAATTCAAGCAGATGTTTCAAACCTTGCTACAGATAGCATTTCTTGTTACTGGGAAGCTAGATCTTTTGGGGGGAGCTGGCAGGGAGAGGTTCGTCCTGAGATTTCATTATCAATGAAAGACATCTTTTGGGAGACAGCATTCTTTAAGCTCTGTTAATAAAAGTGTGCAATATAAAGCCTTATTATTATTTTTTAAAGGGGTGCATTGAAACTTAACCCCCATGAGTCTCTTTAGCACCAACGAAGATGCAAGAATTAAGTGAGAACCTCAAAGAGGCATTAGTTATCCATGTAAGTTTATAGAGTGTCATTTTAATGTTCTATACTTGTATCTTCACCATGTCTCCACCTTCTTTGATGAAAAAGTCTATTTAAAAAATTGGTAGGAAAATATTTAACATAATAAGATGATGAGTCAGAGTTTTAAAAAAGCTAAAAAGAGAAGGTAGTTAAATAATACACCTTTTTCATTTTTTAGCTACATCTGACTCATGACATATAATGTATTCTACTAAGTTCAAAGTTTCCTCTTACAAAGAGTTTTATGAAACAACTCTTCTTCAGACCATCTTTACTTCAATTATTGTAGCAGATTTTGGAGTTTAAATCATTAACAACCTCTGAGTGAACTTTTATCCAAATGACTGCAAGTCACAAAGAGAACAGACCTCTTTCACCAAGTACCTTTTGTGCTAGAGTGAGACCCGTCCTTTTCTATTTTTCCCCTTTATGTCTCTCTTTGAAGAAAGATGTCATTTGTAAAGTAATGAAAGTATGTATCAGTTAATGAAAACTGCTATATTGGATTCATAATGCACACTGGAATTGCTTCAGGGTAAACTTCATATCCCTGCATTATACCAGGGAAAAGAATAAATTTCACAAGTCAAGATTGCTGTGTGCACTGTAGGAGTATCATGTAGCAGTTACATCTACCATCAGGGGTGACCTAATCTTATTTTCCCCCTTTGTCAAGGAGCTGTAATTTTCATTTAGGCAGAATCTTTCAGTTTTAAATCCACTGGACCCTCTGAAACTGGGCACTTATTCACATCAACCTAGTTATTGATTCCACCGTGTTATCTTTTTATTTTTAAAAAATTATTTTTATTGGAATGATTTTGGAAAGTGTGTCGGAGGCTGTATACTCTGGACTAAAGGTGACCGGGGTGAGAGAGTAATTCTCTTAGTGACAAAAGCCTGAAGAATTTTATACAGAACAAAATGTAGCTTAATAAACAAAAGAAAGTTAAGAGAAAAATCTAGTTCCTTTTTAAAAAATCAGTAAAATAATGAAAGAATAGTTGTTTTAAGAGTGGGAAAAACTTTTTCCCCCCTAGATTTGGCGACTAGCGGGATAAATTCGAAGAAGTGCATCCCACCCCGCACGCGCGCCCCCCATTCTTTCCACACTGAGTGGTTGTAAATCCGAGGCTGAGTCCGCCCTGGGAGCCTTAGGGCACCTTCCTCTTTGCTCTGTGTGTGTGTGTGTGTGTGTGTGTGTGTGTGTGTGTGCGTGTGCGTGTGCGTGTGTGTGTGTGTGTGTGCGCGCGCGCCCGTGTGTCTAGCTCTCGCTCTTTCCCTCAGTCTGTGCCTCTGTGTGTGTGTGTGTGTGTGACAGAGAGAGAGCGCGAGAGGAGAGAGAGCGAGCAAGAGAGAGAGCGAGCGAGCAAGAGAGCGAGCTGTGAGCTGTGCTGCCGCCGCCGCTGCCCTTTGATCCCGACATTAGTGTTAGGGGCTCGGAGACACAGAGCGCGGCCATAGACACCGCCGCACCGGCACTCATTTATTTATACCTCTCCTCACACACGCGAGCATAGGACACACACACACACATACACACACACACACACACACACCTATTAGATCCGTTTCCATTGAAGAATATTACGCTCGGGGACAAGCCAGGTGCACGACCAAAATTAAAAAAAAAAAAAAAGGAAAAAAGAAAGGAAAGAGGAAAGAAGAAAACCCCTCTTCTGGCTCCAGGAAACAAGCTTCAACCCATTGCACACACCGGAGAGAAGGGGTTTCCCCCTGCCCGCCCGCCCGCCCGCCCCCCAACTACCTCCCGCTCCTGCCAGTGTCTGCCTCTCTGCCCCCACGGGGGTTTATTTGATCTCACATTAACCAAGGAGGAGAATGTGAGAAAAGGGGGAAAATGCCCAGGAGGAAGCAGGAGCAGCCCAAGCGCCTTCCCTCACGTAAGTCATCCCTTCTCCACCTCCTCCCGTGCCATTTTCTCGCCCTCTCTCTCCTCTTTCCCCTCCGCAGCCTGCTCCGTTGTTTTCTGCATTAGTTTAGGGTTACAGAGGTGAAACTGACAAAGACACAGCCCGGGTTACTCCTCGTTTAGGTCTATGCCGAGGCAGCCATGTTGGTGATGATCAGCCCCGTGCCCTTTCTATTCTCTCTCTCTTTTTCTTTCTTTCTCTCACCCCCCCTCTTTTTTTCCTTGAGATCGAGCTTTTCCCCCTTTCCCTCCCCCTCCTCCTCCCCACTCGGGGCTGCTGGGGGAGGGGGCAAGAGAAGGGAGGAGGGGAGTAGTGTGGATGCCGGGGTTTTGATGGGGGGCTGGGGGGGGAGGTGGGAGAGGTTGGAATCTTCAAAAAAATTCCTTGGGGATCCCAGTGCCTGAGGGTGCGGAGGTCGGGGAGGGCGGAGGGCTGGGGGCCGTGACATGGCGTTTGGGGGTGTCGGGGCGAGGGCGCGCGACCGCCAGCGGGGGATCAGGATCCAGGGAGAGGTCCGTCTCCGGCTAAAGGTTGCGCCGGGGTTGGTCGGCCCCGGAGCCGCCGGCGGCAGCGGCGGCGGCGGCGGCTGGAGCAGGAGGAGGCGGAGGTGGAGGAGGCGGCGGCGGAGGAGGGGAGTCGGGGGCGGGCGAGGCGGGAGCGGCTGGGGAGGGTGTGGGGGCACCGCACACAAACACACGGGCACACACGCGCTGCCGGGCGGCTGCTGCCGGGGCGAGGGGGCACGCCGGGGCGCTGGGGGCGCGGGGCGGTCGGGCGGGGGGGGCGGATGTGGGGTGCGGGAGCTGCGCCGAGGCGGAGGCAGGAGGCCGGGCGGCTCGCGGCGCGCGAGGTCCCTGCAGAGCCGAGCCGAGCCGAGGGAGGAGCAGGGCTCCTGGCCGCAATAAAACGCGGGGTCAGTCAGAGCAGACGGAGCCAGGCTAGACTCCGGCTCTCAGAGCCCCCTCCCTGGCGAGCCTGAGCAGAGTCCAGGACTAAAGTGCATCACAGCCCTCCCCGGCGGCAGCCACACACCAACTGGAGACACACACCCGCCGGCACGGCCGGGTCCCCTTCCCCTCCTCCACCCGCGCCCCCGGTCCCTCTCCGCCCTCCCTCCGGCTTTTCTTTGCGAGACTCTTAACTTTTCCCCCACTCCCTCTCCAGCTCCCCCCCCCCCCCCCCAATCTTTCTCCGCTTTGAGTGTTCCGAGATGCTGCTAAAGCTAAAAGTGAAGGAGAAAGAAGCAACTAAAAATATCCCCCGGGGCAGCCCGGCTCCTTGAATGCAGGGAAGAGGGGGCAGGGGAGAAGGCGTGGGGCGGGGTGACGGGGAGGAGGGGACGCGGGAGGCGCCGGAGGGAGGGGTCGGGGGAGACGGAGGGTCAATTTCTCTTCTCTCCCCCCGCACTGTTCCCCTCTCCCGGCGGTTTGGCGCGGCTCGGAGCCCGATCCTGCAAAACCCGGGCTGGGGGCGGGAGCGGAGCCGGAGCGCCCGCCCGCCCGGGTGTCAGGCCGACGTGGTCGGTCACCTGAAGTTCACGGAGGGTGGGGGAAGGGTTAAGGTTATGGTGTCTCGGGCTCGGGCTGTGTGTGAGCGTGTGCGTTTCCGCTGCAGACAGGCAGTGCGATCGATCTCCCCCTCGCGAAATATCCGCGGCGGTGCCTGCCCGGGGGACCCGGAGGGGGGCGCGGGCTGCTCCAGCCGGGCGCCCCCGTGGCTCCGTGTCACTCGGGCAGCGGCCGAAGTGGCGAGCCAGGGCACTTGCAGGCAGTCCGCTCCGCAAACATTCCTCTTTTCTTTTCCCTTCCCTGTACGCAGAAGTCGACGCACAGGGCTTGGGTTGTGCTTTTTTTCCCTTCCTTTAAAAAAAAAAAAAAAAATGCCCCTGTGCAGTCCTTTCTTCGCCTGCCCGCTAGAGGTTCTGAGGATAATATCACATATGTAATATATATGCACATAAAATCACTCGCAGGCGGCTGCGTGTGTAGGGAAATTTTGTGCGAGGAGGAGAAGGCGGTGGAGTCGGGGAGGGCGAGTTGGGAGGCTCCGCGCTGCGATTCACAGAAAACTCGCAGCAGTTGGTGGAAGAGCGTGTGCGTGCACATGGCCGGCCGGCCACGGTTCCCAGCTCTGTCGGGGGCATGTGGGGGGAGGGAGAGGAGGCAGGAATCCTGGGGCGGTCGGGGGAGGCTTGCCCCTCTCGGACAAAATGGGCTTCAGTGTTCTCTGCGAACTTGCCCTTAGATGGCAACTTTGGGAGCTGATGAGCTGCTGTGCGAAAACCAGGGCGGTGAGGTTATTTGGTCATTTTCCTTTCTTCTCTTCTCCCTCCGCTTAAAAAAAAATGTTGGCGGGGTTAGAGGGAGGGTGGGAGAGGAGAAGGGATTTATCTGTTTCGGCTGTGACGGAGATGGAACGCCTTGCCTCTCCTTGTGTGTAGTGCGGTCGGGCAGCTGCAGCCTGCCCTGCTGGTGACCTTGACCCTGACCTCGTGCAACTACCCTCTGTGTCTGAGAGGAAATTCAGGCTCCATTTTAGCTCTCGTGCTTGGTGGGCCCCTTCAGCGCGTTGGTGCCTGGTGATTAAGTTATATTTTGAGAATGGGCTCTCCCACCCTGTTCTCTAATTGAATACTGTAATCCACTCACTTTAAAAAAAAAAAAAATTACCTCCCTCTTCCAGGCACGGAAAGCCACTTTTACCGAAGTAAAAAGAATTTACCTTTGCAAGCACCTTAAATGTCCCTTTAGATTTTAAAGCGAAGGCTTAATTTGTGAAGCTTTTCCACTTACCTTTGCATTGAATGGATTTTTTGGATGTGTGCTGCCTGTTCTAAGCGTGCTTTATGCATGTTTTGTAACCAATTTGCATTTGGACTAAGAGCAATTTCTGGGCAAATGGTGTATTTTGCAATTCAGTCCCAGTAACCCAAGGCTTGCTAAGTGCTGAGTGAGTCGAAGAAACTTGCAAGTGGTGTGGAGATGTAATAAATATTGACTTTGGTAAAAATTAGTGTTAATTTGTATTTAATGTAGAATATAATTGTAGTCTTAAGTCTCAATTTTAATGCTAAGCTTTGTTTATTTGTTTGTTTATGTGTGGGGGAAGGACTTTTCTTTCCCTGGAGAACTGTTTTGTGTCCAAGTTAAAATATACTAAGTATGGGGATTAAAGTTCCCCTGATAGAAGTCATCCCAGGGTTTTAAGAAGTTATTCAGGGGCAGATTTAAAAGAAAAGAGTGAGTTGTGTAATTTTGGGGGTAGGGAAGAGAGGTCATAGGGGGAATAAGAGGGGAGAAATTGCTTTTGAAGCCCAAGAGACCTTCTGAGTAAATACAAAAGTGGTTAACAGCCGCCACTGATATATTGTTTTAAGAATATGTAGAACCTGTAAACACACATTTAAGAAGTGCGAATTAGAATACAAAAAAGGAACTTGTGAAAAGTGAATCTATAGAAAATTTGGAATGCTTTACACTTCCTCATAGATCCCTCCTTGCCTCTGCACTCCCCAAAAATATGACTAAAAAATTCTAAAGCATAAACCATTGTTACTTATAGTCTCTTTCTGTATGTTGAATGTATTTTTTTCATCATTAATTGTAGTACTAGCCAGGCACATTCTGGGTCTATAAGGCCTACAGTCCTCCCACTCGACAGCACAGATACCAGGGAACCTGGAAGTTCCACCTCGAGTGGATTACTCCTGGAAATCCACACTAGTACTTGGTATTATCTGATACCAAGTCTGGGGTGAGTCTCAGCCCCTGGCATGGAGTCCCAGCAATTCCCCAGGCTGGGCTTCGGCCTGCTAAGGTTTCCTAGCTCCTTCTGTTCAGCTAGACACCCATGGGACTGTTCACAACTGAATTAGCTTTGGAGATGGGTGAGCCTTTAACCTGACACTAGTGACCCAAGCCTTAAGTTTCTGATTTAAAATTCTACACAGTCATTTCCTCCTGGGCCTCTGAAGTAGGAGTGTGTGTGTGTCTGTGTTTGCTGTTTTTGTTATATGGGCCTCACACACATGCAGAAAAATATGACTAGTCTAAAGAGTTGAATGGTGATCCTACTGCCCACAAATCAAAAAGAAGTTCTGTGTTAACTTTTAGAGGCAACCCCCAGCAAAGAGTGTTAAGCCTACACTATCGTTGAGGGGTGGCTTTAAAAATTATTGCTCAAGATAAAGCCTTTATTTCTTGGCCTAGAGCAATAATGATCATTTTGGGATTTAAATATGACTGCTGATGTTGATGGCTCTTTTACAAAATTTCTTTCTATTAACAAGTTCCAATACCGTGTTCAAAAAAATGTCCTAGAGGTTCTTTGAACTATACCACGACCTTATCTTTAGCAGAATCCTGAACTGCATAACTTAAAAATGTTTGTCAGCCTAAGAAAGAGGAAGAGAGGTAAACTGATACCATGACTGTTCGCCAGGCACAGGGCTAGGCACTTTCTGAACATTATTACATTTGGGAGCACAAACTGAAGAGAGAAAGGATAAGGAAGGGCTCTCTCCTGAGTCTGTTGCATCTAGTAAATCCTTTTACCATTGGTGATCAGCACTTTTAAGATTTCCTCCTTACTTCAACTTACCCATGAACATGTATGAGTTAACGAGGGTACTTTAAAAAGTTAGTGGAAAAATAGAATTAAAAGATAATACAAATCTTTCCATGAACTTTTTGAAGACTCCTCATAGATCCTACTATATTTATCACTGGAAATTTGCCTGATGCCTATTGCTGAGGGAAGCACAAAGGAAAAGTTAATAAAACAATTGTTTTATTATTCCAGTATTTTCATTGTTTACTCAGCAGTGGGTCAAGACCAGAACAGGTTATTGCGTTCTTCATTAACAAAACTTTAAAAAATATTCTCCTGCTTTCTAGTAAAATTGGGAAGCAAAATGACTAAAAAGCAAACAGGTTTCCTTATTTTATAGTTTTACACATCTTTTTTTATGTCTGATGAAAGAGAAAATTTAATTTTTTGGTAGAAAATTTAATTTTTTCCCCCTATTTATTCTTATTAATTTTTGCAGTGACCAGGCAATACCTCCTGACTAACCATGGCAGGGACCACGTGGGAAAAATTTTGAGTGTGAAGTAGCAAAATTTTTCACTGATCCTGTGAGCCAGACCTAACCAGCCAAGGTATCCAGAAGCAGCCTGGGCTGATGCCAGGTCATAGTGCCTATCTGTTCCCCATGTTTTCCTAATACAGTAAGTAGGATGTCATGGAGTTTTCCTGTTAAAATAAGGAAGATAGCTCAAAATCACATTCCTTCTAATGCTTCACAATAGATTCTAATAAAAAAAATTGATTTTTAATTTATCTGCGTGCTGCCATCTCGCTCTGGGGATGACACAGCTGGTGTGAGTTGACAAGTCTCTCTGCACAAAGTGTTAATAAATCATGCTGGAAAAGTATAAATTGGACAGCTTTCGGCTAGTGTTAGAGCTTGCTGTGTATTTGAGATTTTATACTCTTTGAATGGCCTCTATTAGGAGAGTTCCAAGGGAGGTGTAGAAAATCTCTGTCTTATGAGGCTTGTAAAATTAAATGGACAAAAGTTGTGGACACACCCAAGAGAGTGTGTGTGGGTGGAGTAAACAGGCAGGCTTCTCTTGAGGTCAAAAGTTGATTTAAAATACAAGGAGTTCTATTAATGTCAACATGTTCATGTAGAAAAAGCTGGATTTGAAATGTATGGTGCCTGGCTGGTTTGGTAAACTAGTTTACTTAGTAATCCCAGTAGTTTAGGTTCAGATCATGTCTCGATGAGTAAGTTTCACATAAGAGAAACACTCTCACCCAGTATCACTAACCCGGGTCACTTACCTGCAAATTGGTACCTTGGACTAAGAAATGACAAGGTGTCTTGGTTCGTTTGGGCTGCTATAACAAAATACCTTAGACTGGGCAATATATAAAACAATACTAATTTATTGCTCACAGTTCTGGAGGCTGGGAAGTACAAGATCAAGGCACCAGCAGATTTGGTGTCTGGTGAGGGCTTGATCTCTGCGTCAACAGTGGTGCCTTCTCTTTGTGTCCTCACATGGTGAAGGGGGCAAACAAGTTCCCTTGGGTCTCTTTTATAAGGGTGGCACTAATCCCATTTATGAGAGTTCTGCCCTCATGACCTAATCACCTCCCAAGGGCCACACCTCTTAATCACATTGGGGATTAAGTTTCAACATATGAGTTTTGGGGGGATGCAGATGTTCAGACCACAGCACGAGGCATGAGGGAAATGATGGTGGAGCCCACGTTGCTACACTGTATAAATTAAAGCTCCTTTGGTTTCTGTGACTGGTCAGTAATGCCACTTGGGAAAACTGAAGGGCATCATATTCCTGAAATTAGGTTAATGTATCCTTTAGCCTTCCTCATTGGAAGTTTCCATGTCCTCCTCCATTCTTTGTTTTTAAATATCTGCTGGAGAATTAGGATAGGAGAAGGAAAAACAAACAACAGACTGGGGCTGATCTCTCCAATCTGAGTGATGTATTAGTAATTTTCTATAATTTAATCAAACTGATTGCAGAACAAGATAATGAGACCTAGAAAATAGGACTTCAGGGGATGTTAAAGGATTTCTAGCGTAAGATTTTACAAACCATGGGCTTTGTAGTGAAGGAACAGATTTTGGGTTTCTCTTATTGGAAAGAAAAACAGACCATGCCTAGTTATGATAAGATGCGTTTTTTTTTTCATCAGATTTCATTACTATTTTGGCTTAGTTAATGTACTCTTAGAGTCACATTTTAGAGGTATAGATTGTACATGATGATGCTGCGTCCTCTTTCTCATGTACTGTTTTCTGTCTCCTGCTTTGCTAGGTATAGCTCAGTAATTCTTACTATCTAGGGCTAAGTGTACAAAGCACTTTATAGTTCATGATAGCTGAAATGTCTTCTGTCATATTTTATAAGAAAATAATGCATGAAGCACACTGTAGAAATAGCTAAGAGTACTTGATGGCCTGAAGTTTCTAGCTTTCTCCCTTCTGTTTGAGAGCAAGTTTTGTATTTCTATTCTCTGTCTGTAATTTTTATTTTTTAAAATATTGGAGAATAGTGTACGACTAGGTGCTGAGGCAGGGGCCTCTCAGGTGACCCTTATTCCCCAAGGACCCGCCTTTGTTTAGAATTTTGTTTACAAGGTAGTTTCATAAATTAAAATCAGACTTTGGCTTAATACTAATCTTAAGCTGCATGGGTGCATATTGCTGTTTATTTTATAAAAGTCAGCTTTACTGCCTGTACACACACACACACAGAGGCTGCACTGTGGCTAATTTTATGAAATGTACAGTGATACGCGCCCACGGTCTGGGGTCAGAATGTGGCCTTTAGCAGCTCTGCTTTTCACAGACTGACCTAGGGCTATATAAAATGCAGATTCTGTGTGCCTAAAAAGGATGTTGTTTCCAACTGTCCATTCCCTTCTTATTAAAAAACAACCTCCACCACTAAAGTTTTTTCTCTAGAGTTCTTAAATGACCAAGGCTTAGGTACTTTTGCTTCTGTTTTTAAGAAAACCTAAATTCAGCCAAGTTATATCCAACAACAAGGAAGAAATGCATGGACCTTCTCAGAGGCTGGGGCCCGAAAAAGCAAACCCTAAAATAACCTCTCTCTGGTAGTTTCTGTGTGGGTCAGAAAAGTGGTTATATCCCATTAGAAGTGTGGTGTGAAGAAAAAAGGAAAGGGGTGAGAGAGAAATGTGGATCTCAGGGTGAATTGTTTTGAGTGCTGTGAAGAAGTTGGCTTTCAAAAGGGGTTGAAGAGGGCCAGGAGAAAATGATCTTTTACATGATTGATCAGCAGCACTGTGCTTATCTGAGCTTTTGAAACAAGCTATTGTACTTGTGGAGGGTGATAGATATAGCGCTAGTATCTTAGCGTGGTATGTTTTAAAAAGCTTTTGTTGTTGTTTTGTAATGAGAGGGAGAAAATATCACCTGTGACTCTGCCCTCTTTTCCATTTGTCTACTGTGTATAGGTACAGCTAAAGTAAAAACAGAACTTATTTGCTTTTGAAGTTCACGGGGTAGTGGTCAGGTGTACACACTCTGGTGCCAGGCTGTTCGGATCCCAGCTCTGCCACTAACTAGGTATGTGACCTTGGGCAAATTACTTAACTTCTGTGTCTTCCAGTTTCCTTGTCTTTAAATGGTGATAATAGTTCCTATATCATAGAGTTATTATAAGGATTAATTGCATACATATATAAATGTAAGTATTATACATATATATAAAATCATGCCTAAATAGCGCCTGCTGCATAGAAAGAGCTCCATAAGTATTACCTATTATTAAGTATATGAAGTACATTTCAATTTGCTGAGATTGTGATTGGACCACAGCTGTTTCTGACCTAGAACTTTTTGGTGGTTTCTATGTTTTTAAAATTTACTTCCCATATATCTCATTAGAGTGATGAGTAATAATATGATATGGTAAAATTCTTTTACAAGGCTGTTACTGTAGGGCTTGACTAATTCTTTTTTCATAGGCTAGCAATATTAGGTTTTTACTATAGAAAGGAGTTCCTCTGTTTATGTGATTTGACCTGAATTATGTCTAAGTTGTGTAATAATCTTATGAATTATGACTGGATTTTACTATAAAGGGAAGATAGTAAATCTTCCTTCAGAGACTTATAGGGAGGCTCAAATGAGAGAATAGGTGTTGAATAAATTACTTATTTATCGTTTATTTAACAGGCAGTCCACTGATCAAAATAACCCAGGGGAAATTTATATTGGGTTTTCCATATGTTATATAGGTAATAGTTCAAATTTCGCACAGAAAGAAAGACAGGATCTGCTGTTTCTAATCACATAGAACCAATCCAAGAGAACACATTAAATGAATCTTAAATGAAAGATTGAGGGGTGTGTGTGTCTGTATGTATGATATAGAGCATATCAGAGGTCATAAGCTGGTGCCATGCTGATGTGTTTGGCTCCCCACAGTATGTTTAAAAACTTTAGGTAACATTTTAGAAATTGGAGGTTTTACATAAAAATACAAATTTCCAGTTTCTTTTGAAAACTTGGATGAGCCAGCAGCACTGGGCCCACCTCCCCACATGGCAGCAATCTGCTCTAGTCAGTGGCGGCTGTCTCCCTTCCCTGGGCAGGCATGTGCTCGTCAGTCTGCCACAGTTCCTACCAGTCGGCCACCATGTCCCCATATGCATATACACCTGCCTGCTTCCCTCAGGTGTCTTACCTCCTGGTCCCTGCAGACATTTGGATTAGAAACTGTTCTACATTCGCCAACATTCTTTGATCTTTTAATTCATCACTGAGTCTAAGGAATTGTATACCACATTCTGTGGGAGTATCAAGAAACAGTATAAGGTAGGGATTAAGATCCTGGCTGCTCCACATTTTAGCCATGACATTAGGAAGTTACTGCAGTACTTGCCTGTTTTTCTCATCTGTAAAATGGGGGGAAATTGTAGGTTCTATGGGACTAAGTGAGCTCATGCATATAGGTATTTATACTAGTGTCTGGCACATAGTATGTGCACAATATTGCTGGCCATATTAATACATCTGAGGTGTGAGTTCATTTCAACTGAGGATCTCAGTAGGATTGCTTTAACTGTGCTGTATAATTAATCAAGGACAACTATGGCTGCCCATCAGTTTCTGATCACCATCAGCCAACCCGATGTTCTCAACTCTGGCTGTACATTAGAATCATCTGGGAGATTTAAAAACGACAAACACCCCCAGAGATTTAAATTCAATTGGCCCAGAGTGGAGCCTGGGCATGGACAGTTTTTAAAAAGCTCCTGAGGTGATTTGAATGGGTAGCCAGGGTTGAGGACCCCTGAACTAACCAGAACTCACACTCTAGGGTGATGTCATTTCAGCCAAAAGTAAAGACAGGTGATGCTGAGCCTGGGCAGGTTAATGACCATACTTTGTTAGACTCTTAAAACCCTGAAATTAGGTCATAGACTTGAGTAGTTGATTCCAACTTCTCCAGGTTAGGAGCCAGAGGCTCTGGGAAGGAAGCTATGCTGGGCAGGAGACACGGGCTCCGGTCTTCTCCCTCATACTCACTACGCCAGGGGAGACCACAGTCTTCTCCCTTGTGCGCTCCCATCACCAAGGTTTCTCACTGGCTTTGTGACCCTGGTCAAGTTACTTAACCTCTGTGTACTTAAGTAGCTCCAAATTGTAAAATGGATAACAGTACATTACCCAGACCTTCTATTTATATTATGCTTTATTGTTCACTAAGCACTTCCACTGATATCATCTGCCTGCGAGGCAGGTAAGGAAGGGCTGCTTCGCCCACCGATTGGACAGAAGTGGAAACCAAGTCACAGAGAGGAAGAAACTTGCTCAGAGTCACCAGTGTCAGCACTACCAAGGGCTGGACCATCTGATGGTCTCTTGAGGTCCCTGTGTAGTTCTGAGATCTGTGAAATCTTCATGGGATCTCACAACCTGAATGAGATGCCTTGGCCACTCCAACTCTGCTCACAGACCCTCCACTACCAGAGGATGCCTTAGGTGCAGGTGGAACACGTTGTGCTGTCAATAACATGTCTTTTATCGAAGATTTAAGATCTGGTGTTTTGACCTTAGACTAGGCATAGGATAATAGAATAATCACATACAGTGACTCTTTCTGGGGCCTGAATTGCATGCTCCTTATGGAGAGCACTGCCTTCTCATAATGGCCTAGAATTAGGCATTGTTTTCTAATCTTCACTTGTTTGGCCCTGCCTGTTAATCCAACACTCCTCTCCAGAGCATGAAGCACAGCTGTATTTGGGAGGAAACAGTGTGAGAGACCCTACACTCCAGGAAACGTTCCTGAAATGTGCTATATGATTTCTCTCTTCTAGGGGAAAGCAAACCTCAAATAATAATTTACAGGGTTTTAATCTGACCTTAAAAAAGAGGGAAATCAAATCATGATGAGCTGCTTTTTGACATTTATAGAAAGAGAAATTTCACAATCTAGAAATAAAGTTTGGGTTAGCTAGACTAGTGGATCATAGAGAGAAGTGCTGTGCACAGATACTTGTTGATAGGTGAAAAAATATATACAAAAAAAGAGAGAAAGGTACAGGTAGTTTAAATGTGACTTGGATGTACTCCATAAGGCTGGAACCATAGAAATAACAGATATTAATTCTTTATTAATTTATTTTTAAAAATCTATATTGGATTTTAAAGACAAGAGTAGTACATACTTAGTATAAATAATGAAAACTATGTATAAATGTTTAAAGTGTGAAAATCCCCATATTCAACCTTCCACCTCTGGTGATAACCACTGTAAAACAACAAGGAATATTTAAAATTCAACCTTTATTTGAAAAATGGATGCATTTCAGCAGAGTTGGCTAAAGGAGTTTAAGAACTGAATTCAGAACAAGGGTGGCAGCATTGCTTTGTAAACTGATTAGATCACGTCTATAATACTGAATCCTGGATTGGGTGCCCTGATTCAAAGGGGGAAACTGATAAACTAGAAGGGAGGCAACTCGATTGTTGTAGGCTCATGAAATCATCATATGAAGAATTAATTATTGAGGGAATTGGGAATGTTTAATTTGAAGATAAGCGTGAGAGTGGGTAAAATTTTGCATGGTAGCTACGCTCAAGTACATGAAGTTCTATCAAATGAACAAGGGAGTAAACTTTGAAATAGCATTCATCCCTAAGTTCTCAACTTGTGTGTGGTAACAGTTACTTCATTCATTCGTTCATTCATACATTTATTCCACCAGCAGCAACTCATGCGTCTGTGTCAGGGATTAGGGGCATATAGAACTGAATTGAGCATGGAGGTCTCTCCTCTCATGGAGCTCAGGGCCACGTGGGTGGAGAAAGAGATGGAAACGATGAAAATTCAGCTTGAAGAGTATTTTCATAGACTTATGAAATGCAGAGTGTAAAACAGACTAGGACCAATAGGGTAGACATAGTAAGGAAGATAAATTTGATTTAAGATAAGGACCTGTTGAATAAATAAACTGTCCAAAAATAAAATAGAAGATATTGTGTTTATGAAGAAACTGGTTCAATCACCCATGATTTTCTAAAGACTTCAAGTAATTCAGGGTGGGATGGGGAGGAAAAGTATTGAACTCTAAAGTTGTTTAATATGGTGAAAAAGGGTTCTATAGAGCAAATCCTGCTGTGCTTGGTTTCTATTATAAAATTGGAAATCTGTTCCAACAGAGGGGGAACACATCTTTCAATATACTGAATTGAGAGCCTTTGGGGAGTAAGGGTATATGCAGCACACATGATATCATGTTAGAGCTGTGAGGATTTGATCAGCTGACAGTTGTAGTCCCCATTTGGAGCTCATTCATGAAGAAAGTTTTGAGCATTTACCTGGCTCACAAAGTGGTGTAGGATGCAGTCTCTCCTGACAGTCTTTCAGATGTTGACACAAAACTACTACAGAGGCTAAGTATAAATCAGTATGCTAACAAGTGCAAGGTGATATGCTATGAATTAGATGTGTAAATGTTTGAGGAAACGCAGAGTAGGAGTGATGGGAAAAATATTCTCAGGGCAGAATGACATATAAAGTATCCTTAAGGAAGCAATGGATTTAAATCTTGAGAAGAAAGGAGAGAACATTCTATGAAGAAGAAATGACATTAGCCAAAAGATGGAGAAATAAGCCAAAAATATTTGGGGCGCCCAAAGAGAAGAGATTTCATTGAACCAGAGGAGCCATATTGTTGCTGTAAGGAAAAATATGGCAGGAGCTGGCCCAGGTGATAAGAGATTAATATTGCTAAATTTAGTGGTTTGGATATAACTCAGAAATCAACTGTGAAATGTAGTTGCTTTTTCTGTGATAAAAGCGGAATGGAGGATGATGGCCTAAAGGAAGAAATGGCCTTTTCAAATAGGGAGGCCTGTTGAAAAACCACACTGGGATGGACGGCAGTGGGTGTGACCTCTGAAGGTGCCGGTGGGAGAGCCCTGCCCTGTGATGGGTTCTCAGGGCCAGTGCTGCAGACGCTTAGCCAGGGCTCACTCTCCTCTCTTACCCTCTTCTCTTGCCCCTTCCTCACCTCTTTGGTTCCTGAATAATCGACAAGGAGAGGTATAATGCAGTGCTTCCTTTGGAGGAAGAATCGTAAAGTATGTGCTCTTTACAGAAAATAACATATCCAACATTTATACATACATAATGAAGCATAATAATAGAACAAACATCTGTAAACCTACCACCCAGTGTAACGAGTTTCAATACTATTGAACCCATCTGTGTACTCTTCTCTTGCCACCTGTCCCCCAAGATTTCCTGCTATCCCAAATTTTCTATTTGTCATTTCCCTTGCATTTTTCTCTATGGTTTTACCGTACCATTTAGTTTTTGCTTGTCTTTGACATTTTAAAAAGTAGAAGCATACAGCATGCATTCACACCTTGGTTTTTCAATCAACAGTCACCTTTCTGAGATTTATCCATGATGATGCATGTAGCTGTGGTGCATTCATTTTCGCTGCTCTCTAGTATTGCAGTGTAGAAACATATCACAGTGGATGTTTGCTTTGTTTCCACTTTTTGCTGTTACGAACAGTGCTGCTGTAAACATGCATGTACATATCACTTTGGTCTGAGTGTAAATTTCTCTAAGACATTAGTCTCAGGTCCCCTCTACCAGGACCTCTAAAGGTTGTTGAGGACTCCAATGAGCTTTTGTGTATATGCATTGTATCTGTCTATCTGTATTATATTAGAGATTAAAACTGAGAAATTAAATTTTTTATCATTAAAAATATATTTTTCCAAAAAAATCTAGTGAGAAGAGTAGTATTGTTTTATATTTTTGAAAATCTCTAATGTCTGGCTTAATAGAAGACAACTAGATTCTCGTATCTCCTGCTGCATTCAATCTATTGTTACATATTTTGCATAGAGTACATGAAGAGAATCCAACTTCACACAGATATGTAATAGCCTTTTCAGATAATTGTGGATGTTTTTTGATAATACACCAAGACTCAAAAAGAGGTAGCTTCTTAAAGATTAGTTGCAATGTTAAATGAAAACATTTCAATGAACTTTTCATATTCTGTTACATTAAAATCTACTAGTCTCTCTCAGGCTTTGAAGGGATGGGTCATCATGCATGTAAACTCTTACATTGGACATTTGAAAAATACTGGTTCACTGAGTTATTGTTGATCTACCAAATGTTGACACATTTCATTATACAATGTATAAGAATTTATTAATATCAACACTGACCTTGTCTGAAAAGTATATAACTACTGTATTGGGAAGCTGTCAAGTTTACTGTGTAGGGTAAAAGTTTTCCAAATTTTAACTCTTGCTTGGAAGCTTGAATTTTATCACTGGCAACAAATACTTTCAATTTTTCCTTAAATTATCAGTCTTGTTACATTCATTTCCAAGGAATAGTCTGCCACATTCTCCCATTTGAATGGCCGTTGTTTGTCAGTTATTCTTTCAATGAAAAGTGATGTTTCATGAAAAAAAGTGGCTAGTTCAGCTCCTAACTCCAACAATCACACATGTACTTTTCCTTGAGACAGCCACCGTACTTCAGTAATGGCAGAAGTGCTTCATGCCTATATTTCATTACATGTAATGTTAAAAAGATGTTTACTCAAGGATCAGACTTCAATAAAATTAATTTTTACTGCTTCATCAAACACATTCTCAATTGAAACTGGCAGGGGTTTTCTGTCTGTTTTGTCTTTATGTTGTATGTTTTTTTAATTGTGTGTGGCAGTGAAAAATACAATGATTGCTAATGTGGTTTGGTACTACTGCCTTGATCCGAGCTAAGGTGCCAACAGTTTTACCCACTATTGACTTTGTACCATCAATACAAATGTCAATGAGTGAAAAGGGCAAACGATGTATTACTATTATTATGAAAACAGTTTTGATCTAGAGAATCCCTGAAAGGGTTTCAGACACCCCTAGAATTCCGGGGACACCTTGGGAACCACTACTCTGATGTGTCTGCATAGGAATGGAATTGCCAAGTCTTGGTGTGTGTGCTTCTTCAACTTTACTAGGTAGTGCTATAATGCTGCGCTTTCTGTATATTTTTACTGAAGAATACAAAAGGCAGATAACCCTGAAGACAGGGAACCCATACTTCACGAGGGTTCTCACAGCTTCTGTGAGATTTCTTTGAAGTACCTTTGAATCCTCTTGCTCTATCTACAGATTTGGATGAAAATATGCATTTTACTCCACAGTAAATCTGTTGGCTTAAAAGTAATGTTTTAAATAAGCTCATCTGTTAAATTACCTTTCAACCCTGTGAATACATATGTAACATTGCTGGTCTATGAAGATGCTGCAGGTTGCTCCTATGACTTCCTGGTCCCCTGCTGGAGGAGCACTCCTGTGAGTGCCACTGGTCTGACATGACTTATCTTGGAGAGTGCATAGTTGCATACAAAAGATGGCTAAGATTTTCAGGCCTGGGGAACTCGGAGCATTTCTGGTCATTTTGTGTTCTCTTTCTGGGTTGCTATTTTCTCCATCCATTAACCCACTCACCCAAGACAGGAACCTGGGTGTAATCCAAATGCCACCCTCTCCTTTTCCTTTCCCCATGGAACTGATCACCAGGTCTTGTTGATTCTACTTCCAAAGTATCTCTAGAATTCATCCTGCCCACCCCCGGCCACTGCTTTAGTTTATCCTCTTATTTTCTCCCACGGAGAATTGAAATAGTTGCCAATCCACATCTTTTTTTTGCCTCAGACACCTCCCCACTCACCTACCCTGGTCTCTGTAATCCAGTCTCCACACTGCTACCACAGTAGACTTTCTAAAACACTCATAATCCAGATAATCCTTATTTAAGATCTTAGGCATTCCCTAAAAGGATAAAGTTTGGACTTCTAGACTTTGCTAAGAAGCAAAGTCACCTGAGCCCCCTCTTTTCCTCTGCCTTCCTGTAGACCCCTCGTTTCATTCATATTGAATTACCTGTTCTGCAAACCATTCTTATATCTCCTTACTTCGGCACATTCTTTTCTCTGTTTCTGAAATATCTTCAACTTGTCTGATTTGCCCGACAGCCTCCTACTAAGCCTTCAACACTCATTTCTCTGATGAGCCTTTTTTGCTTCCCCTCCTTCCTTACCATTGTTCCACATACTGGGCAGAATCAAGCGTCCCCTCCCCTGGTTCCCACAGCTCTATCGTAATAACCTCCTATACATTTTATAATTGCTTACTTATCGATGTCCTTATTAACTGGGAGCTTCTTAAGGGCATGGACTATTTCTTATTTATTTTTGTACATTCTTGCTCATAACAGTACCTGGTATATAGTAGGTAGTCAATGTTTTTGAAGAAATTAATGAAGGGAGAAGTTAAGAACCCGTAACAGAATCAAAGAGAGAGATGTTCTATAAATATTGTTGAATGAATGAATGCGTGAAGTTAACAACGAGTCACAGAATCAAAGGGTTTTAGAAGTGGAAAGGACTTTGGAGACCATCTCCTGCTGTCTTCCCCTTTCAGAAATGAGGAAACAATGTGCCTGAATTGTCCATCTGGGCTGGGTAGGAGGTGATGAGCAGACCCACGGATATTCATGTGAATGTGGCCTAGAGATGACTGGAGAAAATCATGTGCTTCTGGATGAGGCTTGCCGAGAAGAGCAGAGGCCATGACCTGCACCCCAGGGGGATACCACAGTCTGACTGCAAGAGAGAACTTTTGTGGTTAGAAGTCTGTGGCACATTCCAGACTGTAGAGCCTCCCCTCAGCTATTGGCTGTTGCTCTCTTTCTGTCCTCAAACTGTGCCAAGACTGTAAGATTTTCCTGATGACTGGGCATATTCTGTGTCTGGATTCCATGGTCATAACAACCAGAAGTTTCCTGTCCTCTTTGGTTGAGGTGATTACTATATAGAGTTGGGTAGCAATATCAAAAGTTCTGAGGTAAGCCCAACTCTCTAAAACATAATGTTCTCTCATTTGAGATTTCTAGGTGCCTGGGATGAAGGGAAAGGAGAAACTATTATTCACTACATGCCAACTGTATGCTAGGCGTTTTTCTTACATATTTCTGATTTACCTTCACATTAACCCGGTAAATTTGCAGGTATGGGTATCCTATTCTATAAATGAGAGAAGGTGCTTGTGGATGTCAGGTGGGCCTAGTGCAGAGCAGGGCAGGGTGTGAGTGGAGTGTCTGGCTCCAAACCTCATGCCCTTTCTGTTTTGCCATACTGCTTCAAGCTCTGTAAATGGCTTTTTGCTGTACAATACTTATTGTGGCCTTATTTTATCAATTTGGTAACTTCTTGAAGTTGCATATATTTTATTTACTCAAAAGGAGAAGAATCTGTAGTTTTTTTAGCTTAATGTTGTCTGAGCTTTGCAGTTTACAAATACTTGGCCATCTCTGCAGGACCACTGTGTATGGGAGAGGCAGCAAGTGTTATTACCCCACTTTATGGATGAGGGATCTGAATATGGGGGACAAAGTGTTCCACATCTGTCTGGCTTCATCACTGTATTCCTAACACCCTGACTGTGAGTTAGTATATAGTAAGCCTCCAGTTTTTAACTACACATCAGGAGTTTCATAGCAGGTAAGTTCCAAATTCAGAATGGAACTGTGTCTCTGAGTCTCAGCTCAGTGCTCATCCACTGCTAAATCATCCTACTTTTCCTGAAGCCCTAAGCAGAGAGATGTGGGAATGAGCCCTCTCATTAGCATATGTGGGACAGTGGGAACCGTCTGATCTGGCAGTATGGTGAATTTCCACAAATCTAAACAACTACAGGTGGCCCTTTAGAATAAGATCTTTCTTGTTTTTATTTCTCCTCCTTTAAATACTCAATATAGGACTTTCGATCATTTCACATCTACCTGACACTTCCCAGTAAAATAATTGGAAATGATTGATGATCTAATAATGGATTCATAGAGCATTCACACCAGGAGGATCCCTGATATCATCTAACACAGTGTTCTTCAAAACTTTTTAAAAAATTGGTGGAACCCTTGTCTCTGTGGAGAGCTCCGCTACATAGAAAAGATCAAAACAAGGCTGTGCCGATTAGGTGTGTGCTAGCATGGGAGTGGGGACAGGCCCAGAGAGCCTCACCCTGCTTTAGAGTCCTTGGGTTCCCTGAGATGTGGTGTGTAAACCACTAATCTGTTCTAACTCCTCATTTTATAGATGGAGAAACCGAGGCACATGGGTGCTAAATAACTTGCACAAGTGGCTGGATTGAAAAGCTGATGATGAAATTTGTTGCTATATACCTGAATTTTCAATACTGTTTTAGAGCACCATTCTGTGTTTATTATAAAGAAAAAGTACCTGTTTTTTTAGAGTAGGGGTCAGCAAACCAGCAAACTATGGCCTGTTTTTGTGCAGCACCTTGCACTAAGTATAGTTTTTACATTTTTAAAGGATTGTTTAAAAAAATGAAGACTATGAGACTGAATGTGAACCACAAAGCCTAAAGTCAGATTTACTATGCTGATAGTAATGTGGAAATACCAAAAAAAAAAAAAAAAAAACCCAAAATAGGCTTCTCTAAGTAACTTCAAAACATGTAAATTTAAAACAAAACCTGATTAGTTGAGCAAGTTTACATCAGAATGCTTTTCAAACTTGTATTCCTCAAATGAACTTCTTTAAATTGTCCAATACATTTTCACTCTCCTTGTCAAATACCAGTTTTTGGTAGAGGATAAGCTGGTTAACTAAATTTTTATAATATGTGGGAGATGTTGCAGCTAGAGAACTGTAGACAGTTCTAAGTTCTATAAGATGAAATAGCAGTGGTTTGCTTATTCAAATACAAAATTAGGGCATTTTATAGACTCTCAAAAGGTTAAGAACAAGAGAAAGTGAAGTACGAATGGCTGTGGTCCCTTTGGGGCTGTACATATGACCAGAAGGATCATTTACCTTGGGGTCATTTACCTTGGGGTTGAGCCTTATCTAAAACAGCAGTAGAGAATATTCCCTGACCTCAACCTTAACACTTGATGCATTTCCAGAAACTTCCGAGTTTTGTTGGGAAATGTAATAAATGTCTCCTCTGGAGCATTGCTGATGGTAACAAAGGGCTAGAAAACAGCACCAGGTTTCTTTCAGGTGAAAGATCTAGCAAAGCTCTCTCAGTGAAGACCCCAAGTGGCATGCCTGAGGAATGCCTAGGAAGAAAGGATGTCACTGCCAGGATTCTTCAAAGAGAGTTAAATGGATAAAACTGTTGGACTGTTGAGTTGTTAAGGGAATATTAATTTAGCTGCGGAATATCCTGGCCCTTGGAATTATCTTAATTTGTTGGTTGGTTATAGTTTTTGTTAATTTTCTTTTTTTTTTTTTTTTTGCTTTCTATCTTTGACTTCTTATGTGTCTACCAGAAGATGGGCAGGGAAAATAAAAGGAGATAACGAATGAGAATATATTTGACCATTTGATAGCAGCCCTGGCACAAAGCCTGGTAGGATTAAAGGTTAAAATTGTTGGCTTAAATTAGTGTTTAAAGTTAACTTTGAATTACTGTTGTCTTTGTAATCAGCTGTCCTTTGGTGTCATGGATCCTTGTGCATAACCAGTAAAAATATTCTTACACAGTGAATAACACCAATATCCTTTTGTGAATATGTGGGGGTGGAGAGCTGCCTCCTCTGCAGCTTTTATTTTATATGTATTTAAGTAGTAAATAAAAAGCAATCTCATCTCTTCTTCCTTGCTGAATTGCTTATCTCCCACAGGCCTTTTCCTTCTGGATATATGTATAATTTGAGTAAATAAAGGACTTACTGTGTGAAGTTTTCCTTTGGCAGACAGAATGGTTATTACCATAATATGTTTCATTATAAGGTGCTCTTGGTATATGTGCCAACAAAGAAATGTATCATTTTATGTGTAAGCTAAGATTTCGATAAGTAGCCATTTATCCATCTATAGAGTGCTGCTTCTTAGACTATAAAGTGCATTATTATGTTATTAGAGCTTTTTTGTTTTTTGGTTAAGTTCTTTTTTGATCTATTAAGGATTTCCTGGTGATTTCAGTAGTTTGGTAATTTATTGCTCATCTTATAACAGGTATTGGTAATGTTAGGATGAAAACATTTATACAAGAGGAAATAAAAGTCAAAGAAGCAGATAATCGACCAATTTATCAGCCTTAGCAGACAATTTTTCTGATAACGATGTGGTAGCCATGGTAAATTTACTTCTGATTGCTTGAGGGGACAGATTGTATGTGCCTTTTGTAACATGGAGGTGCATGAAAGGGTAAAGGAACAAGTAATCAATCTGTGGACCAAGCAGGACTGTGTTGGTCTCTAGACCGGTCAGTGGTTTCAAGCTATATTTCGAACTATTCCTTTCTTATTAATTTGCTGCAACATATTTAAGGATGAGTATATCTTTTTGTTTTGAGATTTCTAAGTATCTCTTGTAATAGAAGGCCTCTCTTGCTAATGTCTTTTTTAAAACCTTTCATTTGAGAGAAATTTGGTTAAAATTTAGAGATAGGCAAAAATAACTTGTTAGTCCACTCATAGTCTTTCCAGCCTTGGAGGACTTAACACTGACCAGCAGCGTGGTCAGATTTGTGCAAGAATAGCCAGCTTATACAAAAACTATGTTTCTAACTGAGATTAAAGTTTAGAATCCAGAGGTGAAAAAATTTAGAAAAAAGTCCCAGGCCTTCATCCAAATTTAAGTGTATTACTTTTCTGGGGCTACCATAATAAAGTATCACAAAGTCCGGAGGCTTGAAGTCTGAAGTCTGAGATCAAGGTGCTGGCTATGCTCCCTCTGAAGGTGATGAGGAAGGTCTGTTCCACGCCTCTCTCCCAGCTTCTGGTAGTCCCTCGGCCTGTGGCAGCATAATTCTAGACTACCCATGGTGTTCTCCTTATGTGTATGTCTGTCTGTTTCCAAATTGACCCCTTTTTACAAGGATTTTTAAGTATCTCTAGTAATATAAGGCCTGTGTCTTCTGTTGGATTCAAGTCCACCCTAATGACCTCATCTTAGCTTGACCAACTGCAAAGCCCTGTTTGCAAATAAGATCACAGTCACACGTGCTGGGGGTTGGAACATCTTTGGGGGGAGCATAAGTCAACCCATGACACTAGGTATTCACCCCTAGTTTGCACAGTTTTAATAAGCCTGGTGATTGTTCTCTCAGCTAATGGCAGATAAAGTGCTACAAATTTAGAAGAAAGGATCTCTGCTTAGGGTATGACAGAGAACAAAAGTATTCAAAAGGATTATCAAAGTAGGAATAGTAACTTAAAGTACACAGTTGCTTGGGGCCATGAAATGTGGGAACAAACTGCTAAAAAGTCCTGGTAGCTCCTGAGACACATCCAGGTATTACAAACAATTGTTTTGAGGAAGGGAAGGAAGCAGCCATGGGGCTATTTTACGGGGGGAAAGGTTTCAGGCAAAGGGAAGAACAGTTGTAAAGGTCCTGAGGCAGGAGCCTACTTCATTAGCAAGGGAGAGTGGTGGGAAATGAGGTCACCAGGGACACAGATTATGTAAGACCTTGAGGTCAGGGTGAGGGTTTTGGATTTTATTCTGAGAAACCTGGGAAGCCATTGTGGAGGCTTTGGGAATGAGAATAATGGAATCTGACATAACATTTTTGAAAACTTACTCTGGTTGCTGGTTGAGAATGGTGAAGCAAGAATGGGAAGTAAGGAGACCAGCTGGAAGACCAGCGCCCTAGTCCTGGTGAGGGATGGCAGTGCTGTAAACCAGGGTGGTAGTGGTAGAACTGGTGAAAAGTGGCAAGCTTTGGGATGCATATTGTAGGGAGAATGCACAGAATCCATGAATGAATTAGATATGGGGTGTGAGAGAAAGAGAAGAGTCAAGGACGGCTGCACGGTTATTAGTCTAGGCAATTGTAAGGTTGAGGAGTCGCCATTTATGTTGAGAGGGGCAGCTTGGTGGATGAGCTTGGGCAGCTCCTCAGCTGTGGAAGATCTGGCTAAGCACCTTATATGAGAACACTGAAACTGGCTTAGACACTCTTTGGAAATCACTTTGAAGAGAAGGAGTGATGTGTTCACTTGCTACCTGTGTTTTACTCATGGACATTTAAAATAATAATTTGAAAATATTGCCATATGCAAAATATTGCTCTTGACCTGTGAGCCCTCCCTGCTGTCTCAATTTGTAGACTTTTTTCCTCTGCAGACTTCCTCTCATTTCCCCATGCCCTTGCGGCACTTTTTTCCCAGCTGGGCTGATGACAAGAATCTGGTTGTCTTTTCCACTCTGGCAGTTTTAAATCTCTAGAAGATCTTAATTTTTCTTCCTGGCCACACTGACAGCAGTTGGGTGCCTGGGCATCGATGTTTCGGTAACTGTAATCTCTGAGTCTTTGTTCTGTGGAGCGATTGCTTGCCATGCATTTACCTCAGACAGTGGACTTGGAACCCTAAAGACCCCCAAGGGCTCTTCATTTCAGGAAGACCTGGTGTGGGGGGATGCACTGAGGCTTTCAGGACACAAAGGGACAGTTTAAAAATTGGCAAGTTAAGCCGGCCTAAATTCAGGTGCGTTTTATGCTTAACATCCTAAAATTGGTTCAGAACAGCCTGATATGCAGCAGAAGAAACCTTTATTAAACATTATAGAGGTCATTGCTTTTGTCTTCCTGCTACCTCGTCCCTCTCCTTTCTTCTGTGACCCACATCCAGCCAGTTGTAGAACCCGCCCTCTGGCTTCAGTGATAGGTCCAGGGAGGGGAACATGACCTTCCACAGGCCAATCAGAGGAGGGAAGACCTTCCTTTTTTGGCAAGTTATTGAGAGTGAAAACCCAGAACCAGTGGCAACCAGGTTTTCAGCCTCCTGGGAAAAGAGGCCTGAGAGGAAGAGACTAGAGGAAAATCAGAGTTTTCCACATCCTATCTGATGCAGGCTCCTTTCATTGTGCCCCTTTCATTGTTTGGTACAGGAACTGAGAGAATTCCCTTCAGGCTTTATGCAGTCCTGCTGGTTTTCTGTCTTGTGCAAACACAGGAGCCCCAATACCCCTACTACGAGCAGGGCATCGAGCAGGAACACAAAAATGACTAATTCATAGTCCTGCCTCAAAGTATTTATAATTTAATGGTGTGATTTCAAAACTAGCGAGGACAGTGAGATAACTGGTAAAATCTACGTTTCACAAGTCAATAGATGTTGTGTCTTTTAAGTGCGAAGAATTAAGAATATAAAATTTTTTTCATTGGGTTTAATTTATCTGACATATATCATCTGAATATTAGTTTTCTCCATGACTGGGATATTTCCTTTTTAGTAATTTGTACAGAAGCAAGGCTGATTATAATGGGTCCATTTCCAAAGCCCTCTGCACCATTGGAGTTAATCATTCCCTCTTTTGTCATGTCATCACACAACTCTTGCTCTGTTCCTTTCTGGTGGCACCAGTCATCTCTCCTGTTGATTATAAACTTTGAGGCCAGAGACTATTGGAGCCTTTCATTCTCCCTATTGTAGAGAACAGTTCCACGAACATAGTAGTAAGTGATCAGTAAATGAATTGTTGAATTAAATCAATTATTAACACTGGTTTTGCTAATAATTTTTGTATACAGCTCCTTAAACTTTACCAATAACTTTTATGTAAAATTGCATGTAAAAGTTGGTTGTATGATTTGTGGTAGGTATTATAGGAATAACTGATAATACTGATGGAGATGTATGGCCTTAAAAGGCAGAGTTATTTAGCTATAGATGTCTATTAGGTGGAAAGAGAAAACTTAAATTTTTAGATGAAAAGGAACCAGATGGTTATGTGGTAGGTGCCAGGTAAACACATCTGTGTTCACAAGAAGAGGGTGTTAGAGACATTGACTGTTAGAAGGTTGACCGTGAGTCACCCCACCCCAGGTGAACCCTAAGAATTTGAGCCCCGTTCTCTTGAAAGCCTGCTGGTTGGATTCATGTGGACTGATTGGTGGGAATAGTTTGTAGGTAGATTTAAAATGGGACTTTCAGGCTTCCATCCCCACTTGCTTCAAGAACCCCAGCCAAAGGGCATGAAAATTGATAGGTGTTTCTTATATTTTTTTCCTCACTCAGCTCCCGATCTTTCTGAAGGAGGATGTTGAATTGTATATTGGTCCAGTGAAATGCATCTGATTAAAACTGTCAAACTGGAAAGGAAGTGAGTTGAAAAGGCATTCTCTTCTGAGAATGCAGCAGGAGTGTGGATATCGAGTTACTGCGTCAATGCTTGAGAACTGAATTATAAATAAATGTGTTAGGTAGTAGAATTTTGTTTTGTTTTCCCCAAAGGAGAAATATTCACCACATGGAAATAAAATTTATTCAGCATATTTTCATTCTGTAATTGCACCATTTCTATTCTTAATCCTTTGAGTTTCTGATTTAAAGGGAAAACATACACCCCAAAACAGACTGTTGTGTAAAATTGACAAGAGTGCGAACCTGACAGTCAGAGACAGAGCAATGGAAATAGCTTCCTTTTCTGGAGGTTAGAAATAATGTATTTACAAGAAGTTATTTACATTGGCCATTTAGAGGCTTTCTCTGGAAGCCTTAGTTAAGAAAGCTGTGAAATCCACAGTCATTTGCCGCATGAAGCATTTCTAGGACTGTGGCATGTGGCATGCGGCTCTGTGATTCTGTGTGATGATTGTGTGCTGGTTGAAAGGAACATGGAGGTGTGTTGCTGCTGGGGACTTCTCAGATTGCGAAAGAGAGAGACAAAAGTCAAGGCTGACATGTCTTAAAGTTTGTGGTGTCCAGCAGGTTCATCCTCTAGGTTGCAGGAATGCTTTGTTTTGAGCTTCCCAATGGAAGAACCTTTTCCCATGTTATAGTGTGGAAGGAAATTCTGGGCTGGGAAAGGTGCTGGTTGTTCTGCAGACCTCCCTGAAGGAGAGCTCACCATAACTGGATCAGTACAACCAGTACAGCCTTCAAGAACACCTACTCGATGAAATTGAACATGAAAATAGAGAGGAGCCCAGCAGGCAAAAAAGAAAGAAAAAAAGAGAATGAAAAGTAAAGAAAAACAAGAAAAAAAATTAAAAATTAATGTTCATGGGGAAAATCCCTGCTGTTTTGTGAACCGAAAGCGTACATGAGCCTCTTATGATTTTTCTCTAACCTCTGCACCTCCCCATTTATTATTATTATTTTTTAAAGGATGGTTTCTTCTGTTTTCTTCTTATTATTATTATTATTTTACTTATTTTTATTTTATTTTTTTTGTGCCTGGCTGGCCCACTTATTTTGCGTTCATTTCCCTGCAAGCTTCCCCCACCTTTTGACTTCAGGTGAGGCCAGAATAATTTCAGATATGTTTCTCCTTGTTTCTGGTCTTGCTCTTTCTAGGCCATGCATTAAAATTATTTGGTGGTTTATTGCTTGAATAATCTCAATTTCAGTATCAGCATCTTTAGAAAAGCAATTAATAGAGTATTATGAGTTTAAAATATATTCTTTAGGTATCTGAATTTTCTTGCAGTCCAGAGAAGCATGTATCTTGCTTGGTGAACAAGTCTGAGAACCGAGGAATAGATGGTTGAGAAATATTTAGGTATTTTAGGGTACATAAACAGCTCTGTTTTAAGAAATGCTTTGTTTACTCATTTGTTTGTTTTGGGTTTGGGCTTGTCAAGTTTCCTTTAAATGCATGTTTGGAGGGGGAATATTCTTGCTAACTGAGGGTGTGCAGGTGGTTAGGAAATTAAGTTTTGCTTTTGGGGCTTTGTTAGTAGATGTGCTAAATTCTTTAGGCATTTAAATCAACTTTCGACTGACTGCAACAAAGAAGAGGCAGAAAAGGAATGGAGAGATCAGAGTATGGGAATAGTGGGTACTCACCTCTTAATGATTTATCTCAAGATAAAGAAGGAATGCTGTCCTTATCTAAGAGAATCCCTTGCTGATTTCCGATTCAAGGGGATGGAAGTATGGATGGAGGGGGATGGAGAGAGGGCAGCTGCGCAGAACTCACTAGAACTTGCCATTCATAGGGCCTCTCAGCAGAGAAGCACTGGGCCACGTGTTGAGAGATTTGGGGTTCTTGGTTTGGCATTAGCACTAGGTGACTGTGTGTCTTTGTTTCAACCATTCAACCAGTAACCTTTAGCATATTTAATAGTTTCAGTAAAATGACAAGATTGGACATGTGGTTGTAACTTTCTGTGGTTCTCAAAACCCTGATTTTTTGTACTTTGTTAGTTGACCCTTACTGCACTGATTTGGAACCAATCTTGACTATCCAGGGCTACTCGAGTATGACAAAGATATCATCTAAAAGTATTTAATTTTGAATCATATATTTTCCTGTTAGTTCATTTAATGAGTGTCAATAAAGATCAAAGAAGAGATTCTTCGAGGAGATATTCAACTAATTCTTACTGTAGTGATTTTTATTTACTTCTCTTACTATTTATAGGATTCTTCCCATGTGATTCTCTTAAAGGATGAGATATTTAATCTGAAATCAAGAAAGGTGGTTTGCTAAAGTAACATAAAATTAGCTCTATTGTTGAAATTGATGTTGACTACTTGGTGTTTGCTAAAAAGCATCTCTATAAGAAGCCATTGGGGAGATGAGGAGTTCAGGGTCACCGCCGATTTTAGGAAAGAAGAAAAATGTTGAAATCATGTGGGAAGAAGGAAATGTGGCAAATCGCTAGGAACCAGACTGCTTTTAACAGAGAAAGTTCAATTTTATCTGCTTTTCTTCAGCAAATTCCATTTGATATTTTATGTTTTCTTGATAACTTAATAAAGAATCTCAGGAAGGAGTTGCAGAACTTTAGTTTAGTGAAAGAGAATCTGTCATTTGTGACATTTCTTCTCTAAATAGCATGGGAAGATCAATGTATTAGCTTGTAGTTCATGCATTACTAGGTCTAGCTATTTCTATTTCAAAAAGAAACATAATGTTACATGGCAAAACGTGGTGCAATGAGGAATTTTGTCTCAGTCTCTAAACATTCATTCAACTCTGCCAGCGACCAGGCATTGCACTAGGCACAATGTGGAATATGTAGATGGTAAAACACAATCTGCCCTCGAGGAGCACCATTTTAGAAGGGAAGCCAATAGTAGGCAGATAATTTAGAGAGGTATAAAATCAGTATAAACAAAACATGAGAATGTGGGCTCTGCATTCAAAATATGCACAGAATCTGACCACTTCTCACTCTCTGCAGTCACCTGAGCTGAACCACTGTCATTCCTCACCTGGATTCCAGCCTCCTGGCTGGTCTCCCTGCTCCCCTCCTCTCCTTATGCCTGCAGTCCGAGACCCACATAACAGCTAGAGCAATCCTTTGACAATGTAAGTCACATTGTATCACTCCCCTGCCCAAAGCCCTCCAGGGGTTCCCAGTTTCACCAAATGCAAAAGACCTTTTGGTAGTTCACAATGCCCTACAGATCTGCATAGCCCCCCTCCAGCACCACAGTGTGCAACGCACACGCACACCCTCATGTTCTCTCTCTGACATCATCTCCCACTGCTCTGACCCTCTCTCACTCCACACTGGCTTCCTTGCTGTTCTGTAGACATGCCAGGCATGTTCCCACCTCAGGGCATTCACAATAGCTCTCCTCCACATGGAACACTCTCCCTGAGATAGCTGCATGGACAGCTCCTCTCTTTTTTCAAGTCTTTGCTCGAATGTCACCAGCTCACTGAATCCCTACCCTGACCACCCTATTTAAAATTGTAACTCACTTCCTACCCATTACCCCCAATCCTTCTTGTCCTACTCCACATTTTTTCCCATATGTCTGGCTACTGCAAGGCTAAGGCTAAGGCTGATGTCGTGTATCCTGCTCACAGCCCCAATTGTCTAGCTCTTAATCCTGTTTGTGACGCCAGATATAAAGCTAGGTGGCCACGCCAGTTGTCGGGCTCTTTTACCTGCCGGTAATCCTGAACCAACTGGACTGATTGTCGAACTAGGGCTGGGTCTGGAGCTCCCAGACCCCTCAAGCCCATTCACAGACTGGGTCACAAACCCTTCACATGCCAGACTGGGTCACCAGACCCCTCCATGCCAGGCTGGGTCACCAGACCCCTTCACACAGGTCTGTGAGCTAGGCAACCAGCCACACAGTCCTTGGGAGCTGCAGTCTGGAAAAACATGGCTGCATGGGGGTGGGGAGGTGCCCAAGGCAGTAAACACCAGCCAAAATGATGCCATGCGGGTGTATTCACTCCACCCACACACACACACAATGTTACCCAACCACCCTGAACAGGCTCCAAGGTGAAGGGAGCCTGACCAAATTGTTCCATTTTCCCAACACCATGGTACTTATCACCCTCTGGCATACTATATGATTTACTAATCTATTAATTTTGTTCGACAACTGTTTTCTTCCACTGGAATATAAGCTCCAAGAAGGCAAATATTTGTTTTGTTCAATGTTGTTCAATCTAGAACAACGCCTGGCATACTCCATAATTATTTGTTCAATGAGTAAATGAATGAATGAGAAGGGGAGATTAATTCTGACTGAGATTTCTAGGGAGAATCATAAGGAGGAAACCTTTGAGCTGGGTGTTTAAGGATGAATTGGACAGTCAGCATTTCTGGAGAAAGACGTTCCAGATAGAAGAAATATCATGAGCAAAAGTAGAAAAGTGATAGAGCTCATGAGAACTCTTGGAATGGGAAGGAGTACTGCCTGACTGGTGCTTGCGGGGGGTGCGGGGGGAGTGGTAGTGGTGGATCAATAAGTTAACAGGTAGAAAATAATAAAGGGAACTCTGTTCTTGAGGGAACAAATTCCTAATCACTGCCTGTGATAAGATGGCAGGCATGTTAGCGACTGGAATGGAGGACTCTCAAACAAGTAGCATGCATAACATGGGAGATATTGTCACAGTAAGAAGTTGGTAATGCGAATAGCGTTGTTAATGAGATCTGATTTTTACATAGTACTTGACTGTTTTCAAAACATGATCACATGCTTATTATGATTTAAGCTTCCTAATAACTGGTGAAGTGAGTTAGGCAGGTATTATTTACATTTTTTGATAAGCTTTTTGAAAAATTAATTGCATCTTATATTGGAGGAAATGGATTCTCAAGTGACTTGTCTGAGGTCATGGAGTTAGGAAGTGGGAAGCTGCTTCCCGCTGTCTAGTGTCACATGTCCACATTTTCCCACCATGCCAGCAGGCAGCCTCTCTCATTCTGACACAACGCTGAAGTGCTTTTTTCTTACAAGTGTACAAGCTTCTTTCTGTTTCCTCTATTGATTGAAAATAGCAGTTTCTTCATCCAATTACTTCTTTACCAGATCCATTTTTCTCTTTTCCATTTCAACGTATCTGGAATAATTATTGGAAAGATGAATATACGTGGTGCATGGGTGTGTTTCTACCATTGGCAGTTTGGTATTTTTACCTTTTCCAGGCTTCTGCCAAGACTGTCTGCTGCAGCCCCTGCCATTCTACTAAGGCTGTTGCTGTCTTTCATTTGGTTCTGGGGTGGAAGGGAAAAGGAAGCATGTCATCAACTCCATTTGAATGTCCTGAGACTTGCTTATTGCTCACTTTGGGAGTAAACCTGATCTTCTTAATTCCCCCCAGATGTTAGTAGGCAGGAAGAGGCGGAGGGAGAGCTCAGTGAAGGAGAGCACTGGTATGGAAACTCTTCAGAGACTCCGTCAGAAGCGTCCTATGGAGAAGTCCAGGAGAACTATAAGCTGTCTCTGGAGGACCGGATCCAGGAGCAGTCTACTTCCCCAGACACCTCCTTGGGAAGCGCAACTCCCAGCAGTCATACGCTGGAGCTGGTGGGACTGGACGGTGAGGTCCTACGAGACTCACTGCAGTGTCAAGATCACCTCTCCCCCGGAGTGACTTCTTTGTGTGAGGACGACCCCCCAGGTTCCAATAAACCCCTGAGCAGCAACTTGAGGCGGCTGCTAGAGGCTGGTTCCCTCAAACTCGAAGGCACCACCACGGCCAATGGCAGAGTGGAGTCCCCCATAACCATTGGCTCGAATCTCTCCTTTTCCCCACCATCCCATCACGCCCAGCAGCTTAGTGTTCTGGCCAGGAAGTTGGCTGAGAAGCAAGAACAGAATGACCAATACACTCCAAGCAACCGTTTTATATGGAATCACGGTAAGTGGTTGCCAAACTCAACCACCACCTGCGGCTTGTCTCCGGATTCAGCCATCCTAAAACTGAAAGCTGCAGCCAATGCCGTTCTGCAGGACAAATCTCTCACCAGGACTGAGGACACCATGCGATTTGAGTCCTTTTCTTCCCCTTTTAGCTCCCAGTCTGCCAGTTCTACCTTGGCAGCTTTGTCCAAGAAAGTCAGTGAGAGAAGTTTGACTCCCGGTCAGGAGCACCCAGCTCCGGCCAGCTCTTTCCTTTCCCTGGCTTCTATGACCTCCTCGGCGGCCCTTCTGAAAGAGGTAGCAGCGAGGGCTGCTGGGAGCCTTCTGGCTGAGAAAGCATCACTGTTGCCTGAGGATCCTCTCCCGCCACCGCCTTCAGAGAAGAAGCCAGAGAAAGTAACCCCGCCACCTCCACCGCCTCCACCGCCTCCACCGCCGCCGCCACAATCCTTGGAATTATTGTTACTCCCAGTTCCTAAGGGAAGAGTTTCTAAGCCCTCCAATCCAGGTATGGAAACTTTTCTTTCAATCATCGTGTAAATCTTTTTGACTGTAAACTGCGATGTCTTATTCATTGCCTTTTTCGGTTGGGTTCTCCATCAGATCAGAGGCAGGAACAAAAAAGCAAGAGTACAACAAAATACTTTAAGTAAGCAGCATAGTAGTCTTTCATGTGTGTATTACACAAAGACTTCACAAATAGCTTCGTTTTTGAAAGGTAATGAATAATCTTAGAGACATTCAGTACTCCCTCCCTTTCATACAAATGATTTTTTTTTTTCTTACCAACTTCGGGCTGGGTCCAGACAAGATATATTTAATGGGGGAAGATCAAAGCATCGTTGTCATGGAGTGCATGCCATCCCTGAATATAGGGGGGAAAACGCACTGCTTTTGAAATAAACAGTGGACAAGGGAGAGCCCACCCTCCTGCTGCCTCCATCACAAATGGACTTTTGTATAATCAGTAACTACTCTGCCCTAATTTGTCACAGTATATACTTTTATTGTTAGCATTTTATTACTTTTTTTGTGAAATTTAAGCCTTTTCCACTTATCCATTCTTCTGTAATTTCTTGTCATATAAGAACTCTACAAAATACTGTCCATCAAACATAATCAAAGCATTTCCTGCAAATGCTTTGTATTATTCAAATCCAATCAGATTCTGAAGGAATATGCATGTGGAAAATTGAATCATAAGTTTTTCTAGTGGAGACAGTCTTTTCAAAAGAGAAGTTGCTGTCACATAGAGCCGTGGCATTCACAATTATTCATCTGAGGGAGAAATTTAGTCATTTAAGTTCTCACAATGGAGAAACATCCATCTCTTGCACTGGTTTGCTTTAAAATTGTGTGCATAATAAGTACACGTTCCCGGGAATGGATGTATGGGGTTTCAGATGGCTTTCAAGGATATCCTGCCAGACTGAAACAGGAAGTAGGCTATGTGTGTCCTCATCAGTATAAACACTGCCGTTGTGTGTGTCTAGCCAACTTTTGATTATTTGCAGCAACATTGATGAAGAGTGCTTGGAATGGCAAATAATTGACTGAACGATCACAGCTTACATCAATCTGATGCTTTTATGACAAATTTCCATTTAAATTGCTGAGTGAGCTATATGCACTAATTATAATTACTTTAAAACTTGTGTAAATAGCAGAATAGAACTAGGAAAATGGATATCTGGGACTTTTATGACTTTAAGTGATCCAAACTGTCCACTCCAGAGTTTTCAAAGTGTCAATAAAATCCTGAAATGCTTATCAATTCTGAGTTTCCTTTCTCTTCATTTCTTTCTTGCCACCTGGTGAAATAAGGAGAGAAATGGCTAAAATTAGCAAACAAGAAGAGCAAAAGGAGCTGGGTAATTTTGCAATGTATCAGCCACTCGTGACTTAAAGAAATTTCATCTAGGAGTAGTGGCAGACAGAGAGGTAGGGCAATATGTGAAGTATACTTTATAAGTATTCTCTGCATCTAGTTATTGAATACATGTATGAGCGGTGTTTACAGTATGAGTTTATCTAGACATCAGTTACTTGGAAAAGCTTATATAAAATTAATAGTAAACTTTAGTTGACTGAAGACATGGAAATAAGTAACTGATAAAATAGTGTCAACTGAAGGCCCAACTATAGCGACTTCATTTTTAAAGTGGTCTTTGGTGTAACCAGCAATAGTTGTGAAACGTAATTTTTTTCACTCAAAATGACTAGATGCATGTAAAGATGAGAAAGAGGTCATGAGCTTCCAGTGAAGGGTAGACTTTGTTTTGTTATAGGACATACACCCGAGGGAAAAGCTCTGTTCCTTTTTTGATTTAAATGCACTTAATCCATGCCAACATTTCAATGGGCTTGTCAGCAGAATTTAATATGGGAGATCTATAAGAAATCACTTTTTCTTTTCTTTTACTAAATTTATTCTATTGCTGAAACACTTAATATTTTAATCAGTAAATGTTCAAAATGTTCAAAATGAAAGAGGAGAGAAAAGAACTTCCCAAATTTGGGCTATATAACTCCTTGCTGATGGACTTGTACCTAATTCTTCACGAACTTCCCAAATTTGGGCTGTATAACTCCTTGCTGATTGACTTGTACCTAATTCTTCACCCTTGACCCCTGTTTTCCACATGACTGTGTTCACACTCCAAGACTTGGTGAAGCAGCTCCATTGACGAAGTAACTGTCGTAAAAAATCGTTCATTTTGTAAAACTCACCCAAAAGGAAAGATCACTGCAAAGAAAAACACGAGGGCCCTTGAAATTGTTACTCGAAAAATATTCCATGGGTCCATGTAGACACATCTTAAATTCAAGTTCTGTTTATTATTGCATGGATTGGAAATAGGGAAGGGGACACCTGTGCTCTTTTCAGTTAAAGTGAATGTTGTCACTTACTTCCCAGCAGCCCAGCTAGATTATGGGATAAGAGATGGGTTAGAATATCTAATTTTGTTCTTTATCTTTATATCATGGAGAGACGATTTAGTGTTACTCAGGATCACTGATTTTGGAATCTGAGGAGTGGAAAGGAAGGTGGGTGTTCTCCATCTGTCCCCTTCCCCACCCCTCCCCACCCCCTCACCTTCACCCTTACCCTCACCCTTCCACACACTTTGCTGTTCGTTTCAGGGCAACCCTGGGTCTGGATCCGGGTGTCACTTGGCTTTACCTAGAAGCCTTATGGGAATGTGGAGAGAGCTGTCACTCATGTTTCTAAACATTTCTCATTATTATTTTTCCCTTTACCTTAGAAAGAAATCTTAGTTTAATTAAAAATAGATAGGTGGACTGGCTTCTCACAGCAAGGAGTTTCTGTTGCCTAATGACTTAAATAAACAAATAATGCCCCCCTCTCCCCCAAAAAAGTCACAAAAATGAACTACACTCAGGATTTCAAGCAAGACTTACATTTTTAAAAAGCTATTTCTCAAAATATTGCAAAAAGGGCATATAAAGTTGATTCTGGAGTTACAAAGAGATATGTGCTAGAAAATCTGATGCTGTCTTGAGTAATTTAGACACCAGATATTTCTTTGACCTTTAGGTCAAGGGAAGTCCAAACCATGAAAAAAAAAAAAAAAATGTGTCTTTTAGGTTTGGCCTTAGTCTCCTTTTTTGAACAGGATTCAGTTGCTGCCAGGTCATGGTATATTTAATTCCTTAAAGAGTCCACCCCTCGATAGCCTTTCTGCCCCTTGAGAGAGATGTGACACTTGAGGAGGAGGTTTCTTCCATGTGACCCAGTGCCCCCAGCACATGCTATGCTGCTCCTCTGAATGGGGACATGAGAGAGGGAAGATTATGTCCGTTTGCTATAAAGATAAATGTCACACATTGAC
Source organism: Cynocephalus volans (assembly GCF_027409185.1). Taxonomy (NCBI): domain Eukaryota; kingdom Metazoa; phylum Chordata; class Mammalia; order Dermoptera; family Cynocephalidae; genus Cynocephalus; species Cynocephalus volans. The sequence continues at coordinate 128,720,904 of NC_084468.1, read as the reverse complement.
TCAATTCTCTTTGAAGCTGCTGTTCTGTTGCTGCTGAGAATAAAATAAATGGTTTTTATTTTAAAGTTTCTTGTAGAAGGCCAACAAAATTCTCAGGCTGTCCAGACTCCTAGTTAAAAAAAAATAACAGGGAGTGTTTCAGAGAGTGGGTCTCCGAGACATCTGATTGTTCTGAATAAAATTTAGAATATGCTTAGAAGCAACCTGGTCTCATTTTTCTGAGAGCTAAGAATATTTCCTGTGTCAATATATAGGGGTTTTCTGGCTGCCGTGGTTTTCTTTTTTTTTTTTTTTCATATTTACGTGATGTCCTTAAAATTATTACAAAAGCATAGAAAGCCCAGAGAGGGGAGGTAACTTCTCCTAATATTCCCTTTAGGTCCATGGTTGTTATAGCCTTAATCTATGATCCTATACATGAACTTATTTAGGAAATTTACTTTTTAACTGATATTCAGAACTATCTATTGCTGAGCTCAGTTATGTTTTCCCAATGTCTTAAACTTAGACTGGCTGTAGATATCAGACTTCTCTCTCATTTTATTGAATACTTACTAGTTGTTAAAATATGCATTGATAATGTCAGTGTCAATAACAATAGATAAACCCAGTGATATCCATTGCTAACATAGTTTTTTGTTGTTGTTGCTCTGAAGTAGCTTTTGAGACAAATGCTCAAGAAATTCCATTAAAAGGTATTAAATCCATATATATTGTTAGGAAGGAACATGAGTCATCATCCTACCCAGATGTGCACAGTAGTGTTGGTAGGTCTAGAGTATACAGTGATGATGCACAGATTATGCACACGCAGGGTCACCTGGCATCCTGAGTTCCTTCTGTGTGCAGGGTAAGGTCTGTATGCAGAGACTACCCACTTGCAAACTGTCTTGACTACTTGCAAATTGCCACATAGGATCCAACAAAAGAAAGTTTGATTTCAAAGCCCACAAAACAATTACATTTGTTTAAAAAATACTTGCCTTGAGTTAAAACAATTCAGCCTCTGAACCCTCCATGATTTAAAAATTTTTTAGCCCAATGAAGTTTTGTTGTTGTTGCTTTGTGGATTTATGTATAGACAATAGTGTAAAGCGTCAAACTGGAAATGAAGAGATTGGCTCTACTCCCAGCCTGGCCACTAACTAGGGACCTGTAGCACACCACCTCACTTCACTTTTCTTATCTATAAACTGAGCTGGTTTGGAGTTATCTCCAAGATTCCTTCCTGTTTTAAAATTCCTGGCTTTTACACACTGCTTATTTTTTTTAACACTATTTGTCTATTAACTCAAACCAATTTTTTTTTCTATTTTTGAATGAAATATGTTGCTTCTTAAAATTCACTATCAAACCTTCCACAAGGTCATCTCTGCCTTGGGCAGATCTTGTCCGTCATAAAAGTTCAGCGTGTATCATTGTGTCACACTGTATGCATTTTTAATGTAAGCTGCTCCAAGTTCATTTTTGTATATAGATGAGGTGTAAGTACATGAACATCTATCTGTGTATCCATCCATTCCTTCAGGACGTCTACTGGCATACTGTGTAAAAGGCATACACTCTTGGGCTAACACCCTAGTTCTACTGGGACTTAATGGCAGCCTCCTGCATCTTTTTCTTCTATTTCCAGCATTTGTTTCACTTTTCTCTGTTCTCTTGACCCAGCCCTTTTCACTTAATCTCATTATTGTCCAACACACACTTATTGAATCATATGTTATACCTGGCACTGTTTGGGTTGCTGGAGACTCAAAGGTAAGGACTTCCAGGCCCCATCCCAGCCAGTTCCCCTTCTCCCATCTTTTCTCCCCTTCTCTCTTTCCCTTGTCTCTTTTTTTCTATGCTGAGCTGGACTTGACCACTAGAGTTTTTTCTAGGTTGAACCGGACCCTAGCAGAGCAGGACAGTGGCCTCCTGTCCCTTTATTTTCTCTTGGCTCCAGTGACAAACTACACAGCCAGGCCCTAAGCTGTGTATTTATTATGTTGTGTCAGTTGTTTAAATTTACATCTGCACTGATGGTGAGTTTTCTGCTCTGGAGGGTATGTCTAGAGTTTTTTTCCTGTCACTGTTACTGCAATAAATACTGCTACCAACAGCTTTCATTTACTGTGTGACAGGCACTTTACATACATTTATTATCTCTTTTTATTCCAATAATATTATTGCCTATAAGAAGAACATGTTTTCTCCAAAGGAACAAATTAGCAGCTATCCATCACACTAGATCTATTAGCATTTGGTAGAATTAGTTTAGTTTGCAGTTAGGGGCTGTTGTTTATCAGGCAGTTGTAAACTAGGTAAAATTATGAACATTTCAATTCTGTTGCCTCAAGAATGGGTGGTTCATTCTGAGGAAGTGGTCATATTTCCTTTCACTCCAAATTTGAGTGAAATTTACAGCTGTCAGTTCCCTGAAAATAGTTTGGCATACAAAATAGAATACAACTTTACTTCCTCCCTTCTCTAAAGTAGTTAACAACGTCATATACACAAGGAGGGCATTCTACTGAAATATGAAATTCATTTCTTGAGTAAATATAAGGGCAGATGTTACCAGGGGAGATTACTGACCAAATTTGAAAGTTTTGATCGCTGCATTCTGGTTACTTTTATCATTTGGCTTCTGTCTTCTTCCTTTCTTGCCATGATTAGTTAAAAGTTTTGAATGTTACAGTAGCCTAGCTATTTGACCACGGGTCTTGCAGTTAGTTTCTCTTCATTGTAAGTATTCTTTTCCCCAGTCAATCCAAGGACACCCTAATTTGTATACGATTCACGTGTATTTTGGTATTAATTAAACATAAGGAGGCATAGTTCCAAAATGAAATGGATTTATGGGAAATACTAATATGCAGGGTTTAATGCATTATACTCGGTGATACAGTTGAAGTAAAGAATCACAATTAGGATGGGGGCTGAGGGTGCTGGAAAGAATAGGAAGCACATTGGTCACATTAGGCAAGGCAAGGTGTTAGGGGAAGCCGGCAATGTTCGTTTTTTCGGTTAGTTATTGCCTTCCTATGATGTGTCATGAAATCTCAGGTCAGTGGAGGACATCTAAGTCTTTCCTCTTCTAGACAGTTCTGTGAAATTAGGCAGTTTAAGGTTTTCATAGGGAGAAAAACTTCCTGAAGTTGGGGACCGGTGGCAGCCTGATTGTACATCCCTCTCTTATTACTTTGATGTTCTTACAACCCAAAATAGACATCATTATCATTTTTTTCCCTCTTGTGTATGACAGTAACCTCACCCAGAGGCCTGATTCAGTCCTTTCTCTCAAATCTGTTTCAACATAGCTTTTGTGATCAACATATCAGGGTGGAGGAAATGACAATGAAGGATAGAAAATGAGAGGCAAAACTGGGGATACGACTCCAAGTCAGCAGGGACAATCAACAAAAACAAACAGCAGGAAAACTGGGGGGGTTAATAATAATGCTTGCTCACCGGTCTCACAAGGTGTGCTTTTCCTTGGGTAAAAGGAAGCCCTCGATCCCACCCACTAATCAAAAGAAGAAATACTTGCGATGGAACACCTTGCAAGAGGAATTTCCAGACTGGAAGAGCATACCGTTAGTTCGAGAATTCTTTTTCAAGTTACTTGGCTAAACTAACCAATATTGCTTACACTTATATTAGTAAAACTGCATTTTGAAATGCCCTAACTTTATTCCAGAACCCTTCTGGTTCTATCTATTTTGAGTGGTTCTTTGCATGTAGAGACTCAATTGACTCAATAAATAAATAATGAGATTATTTTAAAGTATACACTCGGGTTTTTTTTTTTAAATTATAAAAGTAATGTGTGTGTTTAAAAAATCAAATAGTATAGAAGGATATAAAATGAAAACACAAGTTTCTCTCCCTGACTCCTTCCTTTGAAATCCAGAATCCTTCAAAGGTAACTGCTTAATGGTTTCTTGGGTATGCTTCCAGAAAATTTTCATGCAAATAAAAATATATAATTCTCTCTCTCTCTCTCTCTCTCTCTCTCTCTCTCTTCTTTTTGCTAGAGTATTTTAAAGCAAATCCAAGACATTATATCCATTTGCTTGTAAATACTTTCATATATATAACTCTAACAGATGAGGACTTTAAAAAATAACCACAATTCCATTACCACACCTAACAGGATTAACAAATGTTACATGATATTATGGAACATCCAGGCTATAATCAGTATTTCCTCAATTATCTCAAAAATGCCTTTTTACAGTTGTTTTATTTAAACAGGATCCAAATAAGCTTCTCACCATGTGTTTGTTTTATATATTTCTTAAGTCTTTTTATCAGTAACCTCTTCCCTTTTTAAAGTGCTATTTGCCTGTTGAAGAAACTGGGTCATTTGGGTCATTTGTCCTGAGGAATTTCCACATTCTAGATTCAGCTGATACCATCCACTTAGCATTTTTGACATTTTTTCTATCACCTGTATTTCTGATAAACTGCTAAATAGGGGCTTGATTCAATTTTTATGAGAATATTTCATTGATGACACATCAAAAGGCACATAATATCTGTCCCATTTTTAGTGATGTTAAGATTAATCAGTCGTTTGAAGTGTTGTCAGCTTGATCCATCCTTTATAAAGTTCCCTATCAACCTTTCACCTAATGGTTTAAGCAGCAATTGATTCCCATTTTTTAGAAAACAAAAATAGAATCACCCTTGACATTTGGTTTTGTAACTTGCTTTATCCATTAACTCAGACATGTTTCCATATCAGCATCTGTAGATCTAGCTCATTTTAAAAACTGGCTTTACGTATTTTATTTTATGAGTGTATTATAACTTATTTAAATGGTTTGGATATATTTCTGGTTCCTCATGATTAAGAAAGGAACATCTAAGTCCTCGACTCTACTTGTTTTTATTCCCTGTGTCCCAAAATTGCAGAGGTAAGTGTGACCCTTCTCTTTGGGGATGGTGCAAGAGAGTGACCTCAGCTTTCCTTAGAGAAGGTAGTTGGTTTTTTTGCTTTCTTGAAAAACAGAAGCATTTGTGGTGGTCTGGTTGTAGCTCTTCCCAAAGCAGGCAGTCAGGCCCAGTCTAGTGCAGAGGAAGACAGTGCATGTTGTTAGCGGTAACCAGAGGGATAGAAATAAGAGGGTAAAAAACCCTGACCTTAGGACCCCCTGATGGCTAAATTGGCAGCAGCATCTACTCAAGGCACATCTAAACAAGTCAGCAGTAGGGATCCTAAAATCTGTCTCCACTGGTGTTCGTGTGTGAGGTTTATGATAGGGGTTTGGTTTTCAATGTGGAGCAGTGTTACTCTCTCCTATTTTATTTGTTTTTATTTCTCCCTGTTTCCCAAGTTCAGGAATTCAGATACCAACTCGAGTCTGGCAGTTTCCTTCAGGAAACAAAGCCTCTGAACTCAGGCTTCTCTGCAAACGGTGTCTTTTGAGCCCTGAGCTTGGACATGCCAGTAGAAGCCACTTTGCAGATGTCCTCCTAAGGGTGGGATGGCCTTTGGAAGAGAGACTTTCACAAGGCAGGAGGATCAGATTTTGGAAAATGGAACCCAGATAGAAGAAACTAGATGAATGTAGGCTTCTGCCTGAAGAACGGCAATCATAAAACTTCCTCACAGATAAGATCTTGGAATTGCCAAGAAAAAAAAACCAAATCATTTTTAGTGCTCTGGATATAGCAATGCACATGAATTAGTGCCGGATGGAATGTACCTTTTTGTTTCCTTAATGTTCCTTTCTTTCTCCTTCTTCCAAGCCTCAGAAGAGGAAAGCGGAAAGCCTTTCCAGTGCCCAATATGTGGTTTGGTTATAAAAAGGAAGAGTTACTGGAAGCGGCACATGGTGATTCACACAGGTTTAAAAAGTCATCAGTGTCCGCTCTGTCCATTCCGGTGTGCTCGCAAGGACAATCTCAAATCCCACATGAAGGTAAGCCACCTGCAGACGGACAGCAGGGAGAGACAGGCACAGCCGGGGCTCTTGCACTCAGTCCCGTGCAGGAGGCTTCTCGGCCGATAGAGGGCGCCACTGGTGGGTCACGCGGATGACAATGCTCACGTAGCAAGGTAGAAGTCAACGTCAATGAAGGACCTTGAAAAGTGTCTTCTTTTAAAGGTATTAATGTGCACTTTACAGCCAAGAACTTAACGGCAGAGAGAATCTTCAATAACCAAACAATATATGTAGTGTAGAGCCATCCTGTCCTATAGGAGAGTAACAACCTACCTTGGCCTTGTGTGGTGATGCATTTCTGAGGACACTCGGAGGAAGAGTTGAGAAAGAGCCAGAAGCAGGGAAAGTCAAGTCCAGGAAGAGCTGCTGGACCTGAGCACTAAAGAAAGGGTTCTTGGACCTGTGCCCTTTCCTGGAGAGACTGCCCTCTACTGTTATTGCTTTACTCTCCAGCTTGCAGACTCCAAAGAACACCCAGACACCTTATAGGAGGTTGAAAGAGACCTGGGCTTTAACTTTATTTGTCCTGGGGGAAGCTTAGGGGCCATTTCTAACAAGACTGAGAGTCCTCCTTGAGTCTGTCAGCGTTTGAACTATCGTAACTCCCAGGATTACATTTATTAAATATCCAAGGACATCATTTTCAATGTCCTATTAAAAATAATTGGGGAGCTGGAGCCTGCAGTAAGCATGTAGAGGACTGACTAGAACCTATGTCACTCTTACGTGAGATGGGGCAAAACTTAGTCATATAGACACCTAGTTAGCAGACCCCGTTCATGCTAAGGGTTTTATCTCAAATTCAAGGAGGAAACTCATGAGATCAAAAGAGCATGGGCTTTTGAATTTGACAGACCTGGATTTAAATTTTATTATGCCACTTATTAGCCTTGAGCAAGTTAACCTTTAAGCTCTCAATTTTTCTCATCTAAGTGGGAACAATGGTGTTTGTCTGAAAGTGTTATTAGTATTTAAGGAGATTAATATTAGCAAAATGTCTGACACAGAAATGTTCAATAGTAATTATTCAATGTTAATTATTATTGAACATCTTAATAATGACAACAATCATATTTTCACTGATATTTTCAATATGGTTTGGCTGTTGACGTTATTCATAAGTGTCTTCTTTCCTGCCATAAGAAGTATAGTGTAGGTACATAATTAAGATATTTGCTTATTTCAAAATCTTGCAGTCTAATCCTTCTGAATAGACCAGTAATCACTGGTCTTGTATTGTAGCTCTAAAAAAATGTGGTCAGACAGAACCTTTACTGACTTTAAGAAATAGCTTAGAAGATTTTTAAAAATTAAATTCACGATGTAATTTGTTTTCCGTCATTTATTTTTTTCTCCTGGGAGTACCATGCCCTTCGTCTTCAGAATCCATTTAACCAGGAGTTCTAGTTGGTTGACTTTTACTGAGCCTGCTTAGTTTTTACTTTTACCCTCCTCATCCTCTACCACCTCTTCCCAAAGTAAAAACCCGTATTTTAAACCTGCAAAGTTAGATTTCCTTAGTAGAATGAGACTTCAAAAGAAATGCCTTTAGAACGAAAATTTGTTTTAGTTGCTATGTCCTAAGCTGTTTAGAAAACAGGTTTGGCGAATTTAAAGCTCCAGTGAGCAGAAAACTTGCATCTAGCCTGACACCTTGTAAGCTTGGTTTCGGCTCAGGGTCACTTAAAACAACCTATTTATAAAGCCGGGGGGGAAAAAAAAGCTGGGTTTTCAATAGCGAGAACTACTGACCCTGAAACTGCAGGGAGATGCGTTGGGTGCCTTGATGATACAGACGGTTGGCCATGACAGTATTACAGATGAGAGCAGCAAGGGCTTTGCGGGTCGTGGGGTCTTAGAATGCTTTCAGAACAAATCAATAACCAGTACAATAAAGCAGTTGTGTGAAATTACTACTTTATTCAAACTCATGGTGTCCTAACCTGTTGAGCTACGACTCGAGCTTTTGATAAGGGAAGTGTGAGAAGGGCACATGCAGGTTTAATTTTATCAAAAGGTGTACACTTTCTTTTCCCGTCTCTCTACTTCACTTATTGGCCTTTTTGTAAACCAAAGAATTCATGATTTTATTTTGATTAGGCATGCTATAATTTTGCTAAATTTTGTAAATATTACATAGAAGTATAATGGCTATGGTCTTATGCATAGCTATTCTCTGCTTCACTTGAGACTACAAATATGGAGAGATGTTCTAAAATGAATTCTGCCTAAGAAGTGGAGACAGTATAGCCAAAGATTAAAATCTGAAACTATGTAGTCAGAAATCTATATAGTTAGAGTCTCGGTTCCACGACTTAGGACCTGTGAGACTCTGGAAGAATCATTTGACCTCTCCAAACCTCAGTTCCCACTCGTGGAGATAATAATCATTCAGCCTATCTCATGGGGTTGTTATAAGAGTTAAATGAGATATCCATATCAAGCACTTAATATAGTGCTCAGAATGGAGAAACAGCATTCAGCAAATGTAGCTAATAATAATCATCATTATCTGAAAGCCATCTGAATATACATTTAGAAATAATCAATGAAACGGTATAACATCTAAAATAAATTGCATTGCTTTTCTCTTTTTGTGAGAATTTTAAAAAACTGATAAACAAAAAGAAAATAAAATTGACCCTTAATCCCATCACCCAGATATAACTATTATTATCGTTCTGATGTATATTCTTCTATATTGATTATATAGATTTACTTAAGAAAAATGGGATTCTACTTTATTTGTTCAACAAACATAGTACTTACTGTATTCCTACTAGGTGTAGGCACTGCACATTTTTAAAAACATGCCTTACCTCCCTAATGTGCAAAAATGACCAGCTACAGAAGAAGCTTGTAAATGCCTCCAGCTTCCTCAAGGTTATCTTAAATTTCCATTAAGTCTTTTACAACTTTCCTGGATGAGTGAGCCTACAGGAATTAAATGTGAAATTCATAAGCTAAAATAGAACAGAAAAGGTGAGGCAGATTGCTAAAATAAAGAACATGGGTGAAGTAATGGCAAGAAACTGGGCAAGAGTTGGGGCGCTGAGTTCTGCTAGTCTCAGGTCTGCCATGTAAGGAGCTGTGACTCCTCCTTAAGGCCGTCGCCTGCCTGGCCTGGTCCACGAAGGGGGTGGAGGAGATATTTCCCAGAGTTTCTGCAAACTTTGAAATACCACGACTGCTACCAGGAAATGGCCCTAAAGATGTAACAGTGCCTGATCTGGGCCATTGGGATGAAATGACCCAGGGGTGAGTGAGTCTCTGAACAGGCCTGGAGAGAATGGCATGCTTTAGACAAGCATTTCTTCACATTAGCAGACTAAGGGGGACTTTAAGCAAGTGTTAGGCTAAAGAGAATATAAAGTGCTCTTCTGCCAGGAGAGCGGGAGAGAAACTGCAACCAGAGGATAGAGCTAATACTTCTCTCAAAGGCCAAATGTGATATATAGTCCCTTTGGGAAGGTGTAGCTCAAATAAAATTATAAGTGCGAAGGTTAACAAAACACCCACTGTTTTTCCTTTAAACTTTCACTAATTTTTCCATAACTAAATATAACTAGGCCAAGATCTGGTGGAAAAGAAGCCACATGCAATACTTGCACAGAGACTGTTTCTCATCCAGGGCTCCCTTTAGATTTTGGAACATGGGATCTCTCTCTGTCCTTCTCCTTCTTCCAGAAGCTGCTTCCGGAGCTTCTGTTCTTGGATTAGCTCCTCTCCCCTCCTGGGTCAATAGATGTGAGGACACGTCTGAAATGGAATCTGCCCCCGCTGCACTGCTCTCGGGGACAACAGAAGCGATCCGCCTTGTGACCTCTACCACCTGGTTCCGGGGCATGCTTTCAGCAGCACCTGTCAGGGTTCTGTGGGGCTGTGACCTGGGGCCCTTGAGGTGCCTGCTTCTGCCAGGATTGGGTGGAGGAGATGGCAGGGAATCTCTCGATTCTGTGAGAATGCAAGTGAAATGATGAGCTCTGAGTGAAATCCCTTTGTTGTGAAAGAACAGAAAGGGGTGAGGTTAACAGCCAGAATTTCCCCACTCCTTGTACTTCACCACCCACAGCCCTTCGCCCGCCAGAGGGGAAGCCTTTTAATGAGCAGGACTCTGCAGCAACTGAATTCAAGTTTGTATGGATATCTCTGTTGAGAAACTCATGCTTTAGGGGACCCAGGATCTGTTTTGCTGTTTTTTTCAAAAAGCCACAGTGGGGTGCTGTAGCAACAGGATCTCACCATTAACTTTTAATTTCTTTGCTTTTGTTGGTCACTTAACATTATTTAAAAGTATGTTTTGGCTGGTGAATAATGCTTTTGGATTGCATTCAGAATGCATAAACAGCTGTAGTAAAACTTGTTCTCTTGGAAAGGAGACCTGTGCAGAGGGGCCAGGTGGTGCAGCGGATTAACGAATGAGCCTTTAACCTCTGTGAGACCTGAGTTCGAATCCTGCTTAGGTCACCCCTGAAAGATGAGGTGTCAGTTTTGTTTTGGTTTTTGAATTCCAATTATTTGTTTGTTTGTCCAGATCACACAACTCCCCAGATCATTTGGCCCAAATCTAGACAATTGGCAGTTTCTACTCAAGGGAGGGCCAGTCCTGAAATAGCAGGGTGTAGCAGGTCAGCACTGAAGTACATTGGCAGAGATGAATGGGGAAGTTACAAGCTTATGAGCACCTGCCAGCTCAGCCTGGCTCGAGCCAATGCAACAATGTCCTCACTTTTTCAAGCACTAAATTTGGTAGTGACAGGAAGAAAAAAGTTACTGGCGATTTTTACAGGTATTGTGTGCGTGCAAAACTGGAGCTGGATTTAAAAGTCTGCATGCTTTCATTGCAGACATCAGAATCTGGAGCATGATATTATAGCCACGTTTGGAAAAATTGGTTTCCACTTGCTCAGAATACTTGGTGAAGGTCAGACCTTGGTTTTTTTCCTACTTTGCTTTCTTCGTATGTAATTTTGCACAAGCCTCTTATTCTGGGGTCTCAATTTCTCTGTCTATGAAACGGGAATACCCTGGAGACATTATTTTCTACATTATTAATTACCTAAGAGCAGCATTTTGAAAATTGAAATTATGTTTGCAAAACATAAGTAATTCTCTGGGTGACAATAATTGGGTTCATGAAAAGTGTTATTGCTGTGAGAGGAATGACTTGACCAATTACCTCTTTTGACCCCCAACTCATAATTATGTAAGTTCACATTGTGCTGGGTTTATAATATTTTCTCTGAAGACATCAATGGAGATTGGATGACTAGAATATTAGGAAGATTCTACCAAAAACAGCATCCACTGGCAGACAGCGTCCTCAGTTGTGAGCTCAGCTCTCATAATGGGCCCTTAACCTATGTGGACTCACTTGATGTATAGGGATTGACCTCATTACCTGGGCCAGCCCTTGGCACAGCGAAGAAGTTATTGATGAATAGCTTGGATGTACAACAAGGCATTTTCTATAGACACACAGTAGATAGCTCACTCTTCTTGCTTCTTCATCAGGTTCATCAGCACCAGGACCGGGGAGAGACCTTTCAGTGCCAGCTGTGCCCTTTCACTTCCTCACGCCACTTCAGCCTGAAACTCCACATGCGTTGCCATCAGCACTTCCTGAGGACAGAAGCCAAGGTGAAGGAGGAGATCCCAGACCCAGATGTCAAGGGATCTCCCCACCTCAGTGACAGTGCCTGCCTGGGGCAGCAAAGGGAAGGAGGAGGGACAGAGCTAGTGGGGACCATGATGACGTCTAACACTCCAGAGAGGACTAGCCAGGGTGGGGCTGGCGTCTCGCCTTTGCTGGTGAAGGAGGAACCCAAGGAAGATAACGGCCTGCCCACCTCCTTTACCCTGAGCGCTGCCGACAGGCCCGCCAACCACACAAAGCTGAAAGACCCCTCCGAGTATGTGGCCAACAGTGCGTCAGCATTGTTCAGCCAGGACATCTCTGTTAAGATGGCGTCTGATTTTCTCATGAAGCTGTCAGGTACTTGAATAGGGTTGTATTCACTCTCTTTCTCTCTCTCTGTTTCTGTCTCTCTCTCTATAAGTGTTTTCATCTGTAAAATAAGCTGGTAGGACTAGATGGTCTCAAAGTCCCTTTAAATTCTTACAGTCTGCACTTTCACACGTTGACTCCTTGACTTTATTTTTGGGTGTGTGCAATCCTTTGGAAGTAGGCATTGCTTGAGCTTGGGTCTTAAAACAATAGGGACTGTGGATTTCCTTTCTGTTTTTTTCCCTTTTGGGGTACCTGCGGGGGGGGGGGAAGGTCACATGGTGAGCCAGGTTTGTGTTGGGTACTTCGTGTGACCCTCGTCCCTATTTAATTTGTCTCTTCTGCACTGGGTTCTTTAAAGTACTTGTGTGGAATACCTCGTTTTGCATTATTCAAGTTCTTTACTCTCTTCATTTGGAAGATTTTTGAAGGACGTACTCGTGTATACAGAGACTACTAATAGAAATTGTAGACTTAAAATTTGAGGGCCGAGCCCGTGGCGCACTTGGGAGAGTGTGGGGCTGGGAGCGCAGCGACACTCCCGCTGCAGGTTCGGATCCTATATAGGAATGGCCGGTGCGCTCACTGGCTGAGTGCCGGTCACGAAAAAGACAAATAAATAAATTAATTAATTAAATAAAATAAAAAATTTGACCAAATGACAATTATCTTTAAGAATTTTTTTCAGGTATTTTTTTATTGTGATAAAATATGCCTAACATAAAATTTATCATTTTAATCATTTTTAGATGTATGGTTCCGTGGCATTAAGTACATTCACAGTGTTGTACAGCCACCACCACCATCTATCTCTAATACTTTTTCATCTTCCCAAACTGAAACTTTGTACCCATTAAACACTCCGCATTTCCTTCTTCCCCGCCAGCCCCTGGTCACCACTATTTTACTTTCTGTCTTTATGAATTTGAATACTCTAGGTACCTCATGTAAAGTGGAATTTAAAAAGAAATTTTTTTAAAAAACAAAAACATTTTTTTCCAACTGCCCTAATGCCCTTTGGAAAGATGGAGTATAATTTACAAAAATATATTCTTATTAATTGATATCACTTTTCATCAACATCAAGTTATACATATTTCTTTTTCTTTTTGCATTTTTTTCTATGTCTTTGATTAAGTGGTGATGTTGAACAGGACTATAGAGATGTTAGGCAGTGCTGTTTTTCCTGACTCTCTTTTGGAACAAGATGTGTTGCAGGATTGTGCTTCTACTCATTACATTTTTAAAAGTATGATTTTAAATTTTAAAGGAGATGTAGAGGGTGGGGAAAGGTCGGTTGAGAATTGGTTCTGTCTTTCACTGAAGATGGCAGTCCCATGATGATTTCCAAATGCCATTTCAGCTCTTTGGAGATTGACAATACCCTTTTAAATGGAGAATAATTGGTCACCGCCTTCCTTTAAATGGACCGTGAGTCGCATTTCACTAAATGTCATTGCCAGGTGAATTAGAGGCTCAGCTTCACTCTGAAGTCCCTTTGCTCAGTGACACTTCAGTCTGGTCTCTTGGAATGTCCCCCTCACCCTGATCTTTGCCTCTCAGGAGTGAGAGACGCTAGTGGGAAGAAATGAGGAAAGGCAGGGGATGGAAAAGGAGGTGTCCCAGAAGTGGACTGAGGAAGAAAAGAGAGCAGGGAATGTCACAGTAAAGCAACCTGCACTGGAAGTAATGCCATCTCATGCTGGAGATGGCTAACACACAGGAATTAAAGTGCACAGAAAACAGTGGGTTCTCTACTCCTCTTCCCCCCTGCCTTCTCCCTCTTCTATTCCAGTTTTGGAGGAAATGTTATTTTAGAGACTTGGGATTTTATGTTTAAAATTCTTTGCAAATATAGAGAAAATGAATATTTTCAGTTTTTCTTTTGCTGCCCTGATTCTTTAGGATTTCTCCCCCAGGGAAACCCTAGTTCTTCTTTGGTGGTCTCTCCTGCCAATATGATAGCAAAAGGGGCTCCTTTTCTGGGCTTTTCTAGGGCATTTCCAAGGGAAGAAATTCAAATAACACAATCACATAGCATAGTTTAGAAAGGGGGACGTTATGGGGTGTGTGTGAGTAACTGTTAGTAAGGTGTTGCTTCCTTTACTCCATGACACCAGGGATTTTTTAAAATCTGGAGGAAGATGAGGGGAGAGAAGGGAAGGTTAGGTCTTTGGCTAAAACACTGGCATGTGATACCCTACTCCTGCTGGGCTCAGCTCTGGGTGCCCACATCAGGCATCAGGCTGTAATTAGCTCCATCCCTGGTCTCAGGGAGCAGAAGATAAGGCTTTTGGCTGCATAGAGGCAGCTTTGCAAACAGCAGAGACACAAGGGGTAGGTTCAGGTGAAGGACTATACACCAAAGCCTCGTACTATGATCTGTTTTTTCATTTCGCTAGTGGTGGGAAGTTGTTTATGCTTTGGCAGTGAGAGTATTTACTGACTGATCAATCGGCATAAGAAAACAGATAACAAATGCACACTATTTATGCAAAAGGCCCATGCAGCTATTTTATGGTAGCTTACTAGAGGTCCTGAAACCTGACTTGTATGCACTGTTACCTAGCAACCTGTTATAAAGTCGCCAGGGAGTGAGATGCATCGGTAATTTTTTGTGTGTGTGCATATTTGGATGTAAATGTAAACTTGGTGACTGTGGCAATGCAGCCCACGGGAGGAGAAGATTTGTTAAAAGGGAAGGAATACATTTTCTAGAAGGTTTTTTATTTCATTATTATTTTTTATTCCACTAACTCTCTGGTTAGTCAGGCCCTACAATTGATAGCTGCTCTCACTAGGGTGCTCTACCTGGCTGTGCCTGTGGATATAATTCAGGGACGAGAAGGCCCAATCCCAGGGAGCTGTGGCTGAGTTTCCAGTACTTCCTGTCATTAAATGTAGTGAAGTAGTGGTTAGCCTTGGGCCTTGTCCCTTGGCTTCATAAGGGCGCCATTGTTCTTGCACTGAATTTTTTCACTGGGCTCTGTCCGTGCACCTGCTGGTACTATAGGGTGCAGCTGTTTGTGGGCACTGAGTCTGTGAGCTTTGTGCCAGCCAGATAGATCACTGTGTGCAAAACTGGAGCACAGTGACAAATTCAAGCGTGTAGACACCTACTTGTTTCCAAAAGAAAGACAGAAAACACTTGATGCTTTCTTGCCTGATTATTAAGGGGAGCCTTTCTCTCTCCTTCAACTAAAACTGAGCATAAAGATGACTGAATGGAACCCAATGGGATTAAAAATCACTGGGTGGAATGCTGTATTAAATTGACTCTCCAATCCGCCTCCCACCCCTGCCCCCCATCTGGAGGTTTCCTATGTGATTGTGAAATTAAATACCTTCTCTGAACCATCAACTATTCTTTTGACTGAGCCCATTTAACATTCTTTGGCCCTTCGAGACTAATGTTGCTCCCTAGATCTGAGGCTTCCCAGTCTCAACATCATCACTGATTCGGAGAAGAGTATGAAGCAGTCCCTATTGCTGGCCTTCTGGGCTGACAGAAAAAGGAATTTTGTGAACTTCACCCAGGGTTTTGCCCTAGAAGGCAGGCCTCAGAGGGCTACAGCCCTTTATGTTTGCATAGATCTTTCCCGCAAGCCAGAAGACATATGTAACCAGTGCATGTCAAGGCAAGTGATCCAGTGATTACATGACGGGGGGTGTTCAGGGGACAGGTGAGCTTTCCATGCTCACCGGCCATGAAAAGCTTAAGTCCCTGTTATTCTGTGCCTTGTCGCCCACAGCCAACAGCAAGCAGTTCTTAACCTCGGCTGCACATTACGCTTACCTGGGGAGTTTTTAAAAAATGCCAGGGCCCAGAAATTATGATTTAATTGGTCAGAGGTAGGTCCTGGACCTACTGGTATTTTCTTTAAAATTCTCAAATGATTTTAACATGCAGCCGGGACTTGAGAACCACTGATGTGGAATATAAACTTGGTGCCCAGTACAGTTTTTTCCAGTACACCTGTGGGTTTTTTCAGTACAGTTCTCTTCCCCTGCTTTCCATCAGAGCATGAGAAGGGGTGTGGTGGTGCAAGATGGGTCTGAGGCATTGTACCATAGGTCAAGGTTGATGGGAAGGCGAGTCATGTCCATTGAGCCCTATGTTTTTCCTTGACAGGAGAACTTCTCCAGTTAGGAAATCTCAAGACTCAATCATCAAGGAGCTGGGAGAATCATAATTAGAAGTCTGATTAAAAGTTGCCTACAGCAGCCTTACATCATTTCTCTTTCTGAAAACTACACTTTTTAAGATAGAAAATTTAATTCTAACTCTCCAAATTAAAACCAAGTAGTTGACAGAAACTTGGCATCTCACTTGTTGGCTGGAAATATCTTTTTGTCCCCGGTTTTCCAAAATAAAAGATATGTCATTTCAACTATTTTTAGTTCAGAGACTGGCAAAAATTTTTGCACTGTCTCCCACATTATATTAATTTCATAAAGTTGAAACCAAAGTAATTTTAACTAGGAGAGATGGACTTTTTTAAGCAGTGACTTACTTTTAGCCTCATGGAGACAGCTTGGGAACAAATGGATATAAGCTAAATTGTTTCTGACTTCTTAGTAGCTCAGCCTTAAAATAGCAAAGGTTTTCACTTATAAAAGAAAGGTTAAGGTGTCTGTGTCACATCTTGTAGTTTCTCATAGGCCTTTGTTCTCATAGGCATATTAACACAATTTTATGCATCTGTAGTTACAATACAGTTTATGTACAGATGGTAGCTTCCCTATCTTGTTGTGCCTTTGTGCCGCTGGAGATGGAGGGATGGGCGATGCCCATTGGACCAAGTCGTCCTCATTGCCTGTGGGCTCTGATTGGCTTTCTGTAAACCACTTTCACAAATGAGCCTTCTTCCAAGTAAATGCCATCCACACTCTACTTTGGTGCCAATAGCCAGGAGTTTTCCCCCTCCCCACGCCTGGGCATGCTTTCCCCAGTTCATTTCTGAATATTTATTATTGATTATTTGTTTATTGATTACATTATTTTGCTTCTTTGGTTTGGCCCTTCTTTTTAACCCTACTCTGCTTTTCTCATCATGGGCATTCACTGATCACGTGACTAAAATTCCTCATGTGAGCAGTTGCATTTAGGGACCTTTTATACACAGGCGGCCTGAATGCCCTTTTGAAATCCTGGATTTTATTAAACTTGGTGATTCATCTGAGAGACAGAGTGTGACTCTTTCCTGCTTTTCAGTGACTTGCTACTGCATGAGATGAGGACTGACTGATCTGAGTCACAGAAGGGAGCAGGTGGGATTATAAGTACATGGAGCCTGGAGTTACACACACAGGTGGTGAAACTTGCGTGGATGGAGACTTTATGAAATTTACTCATTGCTTTTTATTTTTGCTTTACCATAGTGCTTACTCTGTGCCATTTAACTCATTTGAATCTCATAACAACCCCATAGGTAGGCAGTATTAGTATTCCCACTTTGCAGATGAGGAAACTGAGAAACAGGTTAAGAGTCTTGCCCAAGTTCACACAGCTAATAAGTGGCAGAATTGAGATTCTAATCCAGGCAGCATGACTGCAGCATTCCCTTCCTCAGGCTCTTCATACTCCAGATTACAGAGTAAAGAAGCAGTAAGAGACGAGCTTGGCTCTGCCCTTCCTGTTTGTTGTAGAGTTAGCCAAAATCTCCAGCATGGGAACCATCCTCTGAATGTTGTATGCCAGACATCTTTAGAAGTTATAGTAATACTTTTAATCTTCTCAGGAATTATTTAGTACAAATGGAGTAGTAACAGCAAGGCCAACTTACATTTCTGCAGAGCTTTACAGTATACAGTGGATCTCCAAACATGCTATCTCACAACATGCATGTAGATGAGGAAACCAAGGCTCAAAGTAAATAACTGTAAAAGGGTCATGACTGGAATCCAGATCTTTCTTTCCTTACTGCTGGATACAGTGTACTTAGTTCTAGAATTGCCATCAGAATTTTTGTTTTATCTTGATAGACCCTTGGGAAAATTCATCAAAATCTGTTGTTTCTATAAAACTGAAGCTAGGTCTTTCTCTTCCTTCTCTTAGAAGTACATTTTCTTCTATTTACTACTGTTGTTATTATTGTTACTACTTCTACTATTATTATTATAAGAGCTGTAATTAATCAAATGTGTTTACAGTGAGCCAGGCACTGTGCCAACCACATCATGTAATTTCTCATTTAACCCTCACCACAGCCCTGTTGGGTCAGTAATATTAAACCTATTTTCATAGACGAGGAAGCTGAGACTTAAAGGTTTCAGCTACAAGAGACAGAGCAAAGACTCAGCTCTGCTTAAATGCAAAGGCTTGGCTCACGACCACTTAATTAGCTATTACCTAATTCTTTTTCTCAGTTGAGCGAACTGTCTTTTGACCTCTGTCTGCTTCACTGTTTATTTTCCTTGGCTTCAAACCATGGCATCGTTTCTAATGCATGTGCTTTCAGTTACTAATCTGGTTAAATTTTTCATGTCTTCAAAATGCCTCTGCAAGCCGTCCCTTCCGTGCAGCCTTCACCTCACACCTAGACAGCTTGCTCCTCCAGCTCCCTCCCCCATACCTTTTTACCCCAGAAGACACCCTCCTCCCCTGAGCCCTACAAAGGCTCCTGATGGACTCCTCTTCTGTTCCTCTTGCGTCAGGTTAAGACCCTGCCTAGCTGGCCCCTTTATACTGAGTGACCATCTCCAAACTTCTCTTAAGAAAAACACTGACAGTCTTCACCAGCTCATGGACGCATCCTCTCACTTAACATTTTTCCGCTTTCCCTCTTGCTGTTCTAGGGATCTGGTAATTTGAAACATGGAGTTCCACATATACCTTTCTTCTCTTGGGAGGAGCTGCAAAGTCACATTGCATTTAGTGGTGGAATCATCACAGCCATTTCATAGTCCACCACAGCCCAGAGTTCTTCAGACTCTCTGGGTGATCCGTAGTGACAAAAATCATTTACAAACAGATCTATAAACCAGAATGTCAACATATTAATTTAAAATGACAAGTGTAACAGTCAAAAGGAGATGTCATTTGAGGCAGGTTGTCACCGATTTCCTTGAAATGCATGGGAAATACATTATCCCATCTTTAGATTTTCTTTCTTCTAGTCTCCATGCAACTCACTCCATTGCTGTTCATACATGTCATACTTGGATGTGTTAATAGTACGAATTGAAAATATAGCTTTCTTTCACATTCGCTCAAGGCTTGATTGGTTTTCCAGGACTTGTTCTTCCTGCTTTTGACGGGAGATATCCTGTCTGTTAAGCGGATTACTGCAGATGGCTACTTTTTGCTCATTAGGTGTTGGTTTTAGTAGTTCATGGATAAAATCCTTATTTATTTATTTATTTTAAAGTTCTTGAGGCACCAGTCCCATTTGTTACCCTTGACCCTTCTCCAGAGGCTGTTTTCTTTTCTCTTTGGCACTATGTCTGTAATTGTAGCTATTATAGGGGACCTTAACAGTCTCAGTTTGAGTATGTAGATCCTGAAGTGTGGCCACGGATTAGCTCAGGTAGAGATTAAGGAGAAATGTGAGATGGTTAAAATTTTACTAAACACTAATTATACAACAGTTTAAGGCAAATTAAAGAGGAAGATTTAAAAATATTTCGCTAATGTTTTAAGTATTCCATTTGAACATAATATGCTTAACACTTAAAAGTAATACTCAACTGTCATTAATTATTATTTAATTAAATCTTGGCATTTCGTATAATATCAGAAGGCAATTTATTTTTCTCACCCAAAGCACATCAAATTGTTGAAAGATCCCAGGTCCCCAGCCTGTTTGTACGTACCTACATACTACTTACAAGGGAACTGGGATAAATATAACAGCACTGGCTTATAGTCTGGAGAGCTGGAGATTTAAATTCTAATTCTGGTCTATCATTAAGGAGCTGTGTGATTTTAAAAAGGTTGTATCATTTTCTGAGCCTGTATTAGCTTAGTGTAAAATAAGGAAGTGGAAGACAGTAGTGGTTTTCATTTTGTTTGTTTTTTAAACATTGAATCTATTTTTTACAAACAAAATCTTAAGTGCAGACTCAATATATAAAACACGTAGAAGATATGTTTTTTAACATAACTATTTTTAAGTTCACATTTATTGCATTTATTTATTTAAAAAGCCAAGCAACTATTTTAAAAAGTTGCTATTGATTAGCATAAAATGTGACACTAGTGTTATGAGGGGGTTATCATCTAGTATATTTCTAAATTTATTTTGCTGATTGCAGTTTCAAGAAATACTGTTTTACATAAGGAAAATTATGGCAAATGGGAACAGATTTTTAATAACTCATCTTGTAATCTCAGGATCCCTTCAATTAAATATATTCAGATGTCTGAAAGAAGAGCATAATATAAAGTTTTAACTTGAAAGTTGACAGCATTTAGCAACTGCCCTCATTCCTTATATAAATGGCAGACAAGAAGTATCCAAAACTTAAAATATGCACTAAAGCCATCTGTAATTCTGTATTAACTACTTGGTTATTACTCAATTAACTGTTATTTTGGAAATGCATTTCATCTCTCTAGATCTCAGATTCCTCATCTGCAAAATGGGGATAATACTAATACCTTCTTATAATTTCAGAAGGCAATTTATTTTTCTCACCCAAAGCACATCAAATTGTTGAAAGATCCCAGGTTCCCAGCCTGTTTGTATGTACTTACATACTACTTACAAGGGAACTTGGATAAATATAACAGCACTGGCTTATAAAAAAAAAGGGGGGGGTCATTGTGAGGATGAGGTAATTAATCCAGGTAAAGACTTAGTGTATTTCCTGACCTGTGTTATTTGCTCCATAAATAATAGATCTAGATATATCTGTGTATCTGCATATGTCTGTCTGTCTATTAGCTATGATCAAAAGCTGCACCAAAGCAGATACACTTGAACCTTTCCTGGCATTTAATTTAAGGCAAGCATGCCCAGGAGACAGTTGGC
Source organism: Cynocephalus volans (assembly GCF_027409185.1). Classification (NCBI taxonomy): domain Eukaryota; kingdom Metazoa; phylum Chordata; class Mammalia; order Dermoptera; family Cynocephalidae; genus Cynocephalus; species Cynocephalus volans. Next base: position 128,699,986 of record NC_084468.1, on the reverse strand, counting down.
AATGTCTAGAGAAATTTTTTTGTTTTCATGACCGGAGGGTGCTACTGGCATCTAGTGGGTGGAGGCCTGGGATGCTGCTAAACATGCTACAATGTGCAAAACCCCTCCCCAACCCCTGATGCAAATTATCCAGCCTAGAATGTCAGTGGTACTGAGGGTGAGATACTCTAATTTAAAGCATGCGTATGGACTCTAGCAGTAACATAATTGTACAGTTTTGCATGGATACACATGTACAGGCCTGAATTTTTTGAAAGATCAGTGCAAAGCCAACCATTTTTTTATTAATGACATATTATGAGAACTCTAACATTCCCATGATAGCAGGAAAAACTGTATTACACAGGCTACACACAACTGAATTAACTTGTCAACACAATTTCACGTTAGTTGGTTTCCAGAGAGTTGATTTTTTTATGTATAACACAGCTGAGGTGCACATTTTTAAATTAGTCTAAAAATATTTTTTAAACTTAAATTTGAAACAAATGTTTATTGGAACCTCTGAAGTACGTCCTAGGGTTCCTTGGAACACTGTTTGAAAATCATTGCTCTGCGATCCCTTCTGGGTCCAAGAGTCTTTGGCTCTGGTTTAGGGTGAGATAGTAAATAAAATTCTCAATGGCCTTCCTTTTTCATGGGGTAGTTCAGCATTCACAAAATTGCCAGACTCTGAACTGAAAGAGAACTCTATCTTATTAATCTCAAGGAAAGGTGTCATTTTCCTTCACCAGAGGGAATCCACAGGACAGAACAGAAGCATTCATTTTGCTGCCCATTCCTTCTCTTTCATCCTTAGTCAAATCTTCACAAGATTCCTTCCTACCAGAGAATGTCCCTTCCTTTCAGGTGACACCTATCCTTCCCTTTCTCACTACCAAGGCTTAATTCACTCCATATCACTTATTTTCCAAAGCCTGTGGTTCAACAACTTAGGGTAGTGTCCTTCTGAAAGGCACCTAGGTGTCCTGGAGAGAAAAGAAAGGGCTCGGGTGTGTTTTCAGCCAGAAGCTCTGGAGCCCCGCATCTCTGTATATTGGCTTTGTGATTCGGGGAGTCAGTCCATTCATTAGGCTCTTAAGACCTTATAGTTTCCACACTTGTTAAGTGAAGATAGTAGTACCTGTCTCCTGTGGTTGATGCAAGGCAAAATCCCTGAATAACTATTCGAAAGCTAGTTGTGTGCATTATTAAAACAAATAATGGTCTTTAAGGAATTTATATAGTTTTCCTTGGGGTGCAGGGGGCTTAGAAGGAATCTCCATGTGAACTGATGACACCTTGCTGTAAAGAGGGGGTTCTTTTCCAACTCATTGATGCCTGCCTCTTAGAAGTGAAAAATTGGAATCATTTTATCCCAGTGGCTTTCCTATTCCTTTCCTACATTCACCTTTATTTTAAATCCTTTATAAATCTTTAAAAAAGCTGGGGTTTTTTTCTTTTCAATGGCAGCTCAACCCCACTGACTGCATGAACTTACAGATATACATAATTTATAATCAGAGTGGCTCAGGTCCTAAAATGTTTGGAACAAACAGTGAGAGAAGGCGGTCTCTTGATTCGTGGAATATCTGGAAACTTTAAGATACATAAACAGAAGTCAAGGCAGGTACTGTGAAAGGCCTTTACAGGCTGAGATCCATATGTGCACAATCTTTTTGTGTTAGTAGTAAGAATGAAGTAAAGACTAAGCAGTGAGTCATGAATTGTTAACGTTTTTCTTAGCAATTTCCCCAAAGAAAAAGAAAACACTCTTAATTCCACTTTTCTCTGCACATGTGGGCTTTTTTTTTAAGTAGGATAATTAAAAGGATGGTAATTACTTAGTCATATTAATTTCAAAGTATAGGCTTTATGTACTATTCTCAATGTAAATATTTCTGGTAATTAAAAGAAGACAGGTTAGCCTTCATATTTCTATTTTTACATCTTCTATTTAGACCCAAATGTTTAGGAAATTAAAACCTGGACAAATGGGACATGTTTCCCACATGTTTTTCAGGTATGTCATCAACTATATTTACATTTCCTCAGCACATTATAGTTTTATGTCATTCTTGATATTGTCGGAATGAAAACCAGCCTTGCAAATTTACAATCTAGCAACATACAGCTTGCCTGTTGTTTTCTAAGTGTCTTATTGAAGTTCTCTTAAATGCAGGTTGTGCTAACAATGCTAAGTATCTTTATTTTTTTTCTTCAGTCTCACGCAGCATGTATTCTCATGTATTCTACAGTCTCATGCTCCTAGAAGCCACTTATATGTTCAGAGAGCATCCACTTAATTGTTGCCATGTCTAGAAGGTGGGATTTGCTTCTAGGGCCTCAATAGTTTCTTATCCCATTCCTGGCCTCATCTTAGAATTTTAAAATGTTTTTAAATAAAAAATACAGCTCTGAAACATTTTAAAAATACATACCATTCATCCATTCACTTTAAATTATTCCTTCCCAAAGAATCTAAGTCACAGACTTAATAAACCCACATTATTTAATTACTTTGTCATGACTAACTAGGATGCTCTTGGAAAAGGATTTTACAAAGGGTTTTGGAAGAAAGGGATCAGGAGAGAGCAAGCCTTAGGAGAGGACCAGCAAAACCCCCCAGGAAGTGGCTGAAAGGTACAAAGGGGAGAAGTGTGCTAAATAAACAAAGTCCTGGTAGAGGGCAGAAATACATGTTTGAGGATTGCTCTAGAGACTGTTGTTGTTCCCTTTGGTTCAGATTCCAGTGGCGTTGCCCAAAAGGGCTAGATTTTCAGCACTTTCCTTGAAAATTTTCTGGACTCCTTTAGTAATGAGCCCAAGTGATTATTCAAAGACATCTCAGTATGTGTAGTGGTGCAGATAGCAAAGCTTTTAACTTTATTTCAAAGACCTTATACCCAATCTAATGATTAGGTCCAGGGAAAACACTTCTGATTGCTTTTGATGGGAAATTTGGGAGTACTTAGTTTTTGTTAACTGCAGATAATATTGGAATGCCATCAGATGTCACTAATTTGGAGCTAGCATATTTTATTCATTCAATAAACATATATTGAGCACCTACTATGTACCAGGCACTGTACCAGCACCCGAGATACCTCAGCATTAAAACAAAGATCCTTGCATTCATGAAGCCTACCTTTGAGTTGAGTGAACAGACCATAAATGGTTAACGTGATATATTTTTAAAAAGTATATAGTATGTGATTGGTCTGCTAGGGCTGCCTTACAAAATACCCAGACTGGATAACTTAAATAACAGAAATTTATTTCTCATAGTTTTGGAGGCTAGAAGCCCAAGATCAAGGTGTCAGCAGGTTTCTTTTCTCCTGAGACCCCTCTTCCTGGCTTGCAGATGGCCACCTTCTTACTGTGTCCTCACATGGACATTCCTCTGTGTATGAGTATCCATGGTGTCTCTCTCTCTTCTCATATGGAACCAGTCACATTGGATTAGGGCACCATCCTTAGGGCACCTCGTTTGACCTTAATTACCTTCCTAAACGCCCTAACTCAAATATATTCACATTGGAGGGTCAGGGCTTTGACATATGAATTGTGGGGGGACATAATTCAGTTCATACCAGTATGTTCTTATTTGATAAGTATTTTGGGGGGAAAAAAGGAAAATTAGAGCAAGGTAAGAGAGATTGGGAGTACTATAGGGGTGGGGGTTGCAATTTTGAACAGGATGGTTAGGGTAGACCTCACTGAGCAGGTGGTATTTGAGCAAAGATTTGAAGGTCAAGTTACATTCAAGTTTTGTTATAACACCGGGACCAGAAGAAGAAGAGCAGTGTGGTGGAGGCAGGTAAGGGACACAGGACGGGCAACTTAACGACCTATTTTCCAGTCCCAGCTCTGCATCTTTCTGGAAGTCACACTTCCAAATGTTACTTTAGCCCTCTTGGGTGGGTCCAGTGAACTTGTGATTCCGGAATGTACATTCTTAGAGGGGCATGAGGTAGGAAAAAAAATGACTGTGCTTATGTATTGGCTTGGAGTAGGCAGTGGGGAAGGGTGATAGGTTTTTGCTTTGGGGATTTATTATCTTTTTGTTTGTTAAAATGGAATGGGCTTAGGGCTCATTCTAATAAACATTACTACAAATTCTGCATTAGGATGTGATCCTCTTTTTCAAAAGACAGAGGCACAATATAATCAACCTAAAGTTCCTACTTACGTGCACCTTTAAAGGGGAGCAAGATGCCTGTGAATGGAGAAAGTGGTAGGGAGAAGGGGCTTGTCTCTTCCTTCCTGTTCTCTCCTGGGTAGTATGTAGCCAGTGGGGAGGGCCCAGTACAGTCCAGCTGAGCCACAGAATCCATCCCGTAATAGGCCAGTTAGCTCTGCCCTGACCACACACTCCACACCAATCAACCATGTTAAAAATGGAAAAAAGACATTAGTGGAAAAATGGTGAAATCTGAATAAAATTTGGAGTTTAGATTCCGGTAATGTGAATTTATTAGTTCTTACAAATGTACCATGGTTATGTAAGACGTTAACATTAGGGAATGTTGGGTGAAGGATATATGGGAACTCTTTGCAACTTTATTTGCAACTTTTCTGTAAATCTGAAATTATTCCAAAATAAAAAGTTTTCTTTAAAAAAAAAAAAAAACCCCGTTTTGGCCTCAGAGACGACTTTGGCTATAGACATGGATTTATTCACTGTGACCAGAAAAACAATGTCAGGGTCAGTGGCGTCGGCTTGTAATGAGGCAAGAGTGGTTTAGAAAAGTGAGCTTTTCTATTCGGCAAATCCTCCATCCTCTCCTACCACCCTACCCCAGGTTTTTGCCTTGGGTATTGCCTCTGACTCATGTTCTTATTCAATATTTTATGGCAGAGTAATTGCCGGAGAGCATTCTTCTATAATAGGATTAGGTAGGGTGAGTTCTGATAGATCAGGGAGGCAGCAACATATTCAGGAAAAGAAGAAGTTTAGGGAAACCAGATGAAAAATGTCCAAATACTTTGTAGAGGCAGCACTTCTTCAAATATTATAGGTTCAGAAGATTCAGAAGCCCATGCTCTTCAGAGTCTGAGGCTCATGGAGTGTATTGTATTTTTGTGCCCAAGGCCCAGCCTATTTTGATCAGGTTGTGGTCACTCCGGCTGTTAGCACAATGTGATTGTACATTCCATACTTCATTAAGTACTGGGGCAGCTAAGAGGGGCAGTGGCCTTTTATATATATATATATAAAATCCTTTTTTTTCTTTTGACAGCTGCAAATCAGAAGGAGCCCGTGAATCTTAATTTTAAAGTGAAAGAGGAACCTAAGGAAGAGGAGGCCCTAAGCACGCCCTTGCCTCACTCCAGCTATGTGTTCAGCCCGGAATCCGAAGGGTCAGCCCCAAGCATCTCTGAGGACACACTTAAGCTCCAGGAAGGGAAGGGCAGTGTGCTCAGGCGGGATATGTCAGTCAAAGCAGCATCCGAACTTCTCATGAAACTCTCAGGTACTTGATTTATTCTAAAATATTCACATTCTGATCATTTCACTTGCTAGCCAACTGGACCACTTCCTCCATGGGTTATAATTAACTTAATGGTGGCAATATCGCATTATTGCAATGAGTTCAAGGAATGATCAGATTACTGGGCTTAAATTCTTGTGTTGTGTAAGTGAGTTAGTTTCTATATATTAGCTGTGGACCTATCTCATTAAATACAGCTTTCTTTTTGCAGATGTTACTGCAAGTTGTTGGAAACCACTGCTACTAAGATGATGTAGGCTGTAATTTTAAATGGGTTATAATGACATTCAAAGTTCTTCTGCTATTTGGTCAAAATACCTATTCTTTCCAAATAGAGGACCTTGCATTTTTTTGTATTTATACTGTACTCTTTAAAGACCATTAAAAATATTTTTCTTAACTTCGTAAGCAGTTGAGATGGTACTTGAAGTAATTACTCATAGAGCAGCAATAAGGGATTTTATGGATAGAGAATTTCATAATGAAATATTGCAATAATTAATCTGTTCTTAAGATGAATGGATAATTCTTTACTAGTGTCAAAATGTAATCTAGCCTACCAAATGTAGGAAAAGTAGGCTATAATTTGAAATTCATACATTTTGGATTTTTTTCCATCCAGTCTTCTATCTGTGCCATCCCCTCCACAACAGGTAAAAATATGGTATCTTTTAAATTCAAAGGTATGACTTTCAGAACATGGAAGGAAAAGTTATATCAATAAAAATACTTGTCGAGTCATATCCCATTCTTAGTTCACTGCCTCTTAAAGGTAATTTTTAGAAACTATATTTAAAATGCTAATATGAATCAAAAGCTGTTTTTAGTTTGGAACTTGCTGTGCTTAGAGGATAAAAGCAAGAAATGCATTAGAGAGACTCCTCTGTGATCTGTAATTTCATCAGCAATTCTGACTGTTTCTGGTTGACTAGTAGGTTGGAAAGTAAGAAATTAATAGTGATTTACTTAGAGTCATTACATCAGAACAGTTGAAATTCCTGTATTTGCCAGTTGGTGGGGTTAAGAATTATTTTCTTTGATGTTAATTTAAAGCACACTGCAGCTTCAAGGGAACATGATTTGTTATAAAGCATAAGATGATCATTACATCCTTATTGTAACAATTTTTCTAAATTTTTCTAAATTTTTCAGTGATAGTGCATCTCCAATGCAGATGGGAGGTCTAGCAAGATTGTACTGATTGCTAAAAATTGAACGTTTTAAAAAATGATGTTCAAGCCAACACTTTTTTGTCTATCTCAACCTTACCTCCTGTGTCAAAAGACCTCAGTGATGAGAGTAACCATCGGTTGTTTTTCTGATCCATTCAAAGAGGTCACAGATCTCTGATTCTTCTCCCATAGCATAAGTTTTCACACTCCAATGACTTGAACTCTAGTCCAACAGTGACTCCTGTCTCCTCACCTGTGGTAAGATTCTAGTGTGTAATATTTCTATTTCAGAATTTGCTGTGAACAACTCTGAGTAGCAGAATTGTGAGCAATTGTGAGCGGAGGAGGCTGGGGTGGCACCAAAAGATAATATGAAGAAATCAGATTTTCGGGAAAGAGTTCTTTAAAAAAATATTTCATCTTAATCCTTTTGGATGATGCAACTTGAGATACTAAAGTATGATATCATTTCCTAGAATATAATGAAATTCCTCAAATAGAATACAACTATGCAGCCATGAACATTTAATGATATTCGTGGACAGCAATGGCCCTTCTAAATGTGTGTGATGACTTTTACTGAGCACGTGTGGTGTTGGGTTTAACAATCGTTGAAGGGATGATATGGTCATACTTCCAAAGGACATCTGCCCTTGCTTCATGATGTGAAAACAAAAACTTGTTTGAAGACTGAAATCAAGTTTTTTGCCCTGAAAAAATTTCTCAACATTCTATGTACAAGAGACTTAGGTCAAAGAAATATGTATTACAGTACCTACTCTGTAGGTCTTATGGTCTAGCCAGAAGTAATCCGGGGTAGTAGACTCCATTCAAATGATTGGCACTTGGAACTTAGTACTGCTGCATGCTAGCAGCCTGTGGTCAGGTAAACTGCGAAGAAGTTTCCAAGTTAGTCCTAAAAATAGGCGTATGGCTTAAAAACAAATGTCTTTTCATCCCTAAGCCACCAGGTAAAGAAGATTCACCCTTTATTAGGTTTAAAGTGGATATGAGAGTTTCCAGTGCTCTTGCAAGAAGGAAGATGTTAGGGAAAAAACTTGGTATGCTCTTTTTCCCCGAGTTGTAATTTTATTTCATTCATTGACTTTATCAGCTCCAAGATTTCTGTTTGGTTCTTTTTTTTTTATGCTATCTGTCTCTTTGTTAAATTTCTCATTCAGATGATGAATTGTTTTCCTGATTCCTTTGGATTGTTTGTGTGTGTCCTCTTGTCTCTCATTGAGTTTCCTTAAGATCGTTATTTGAAATTCCTTTACAGGTATTTCGTAACTGTCCTTTTCTTTGGCATCTGTTATTGGTGACCTATTGTGTTCCTTTGGGGACAACATGTTTCCTTGCTCTTTCATGTTTCTTGTGTTCTACGTTGATATCTGCGCATCTAACAGAGCAGTTGCTTTTACCTGTCTTATGGAGTAGGTTACGTAGAAATGACTTTTTTCCTGTAAGTGGGTCCTAGGGTGTCTGTTGGATATGTTGTATCGGTTTTGGTTTTGGGTGGACTCAGTAGCATAGTCTCTGTGCAGTTTCTTTGGTTGTAATCCTCTTCAGTGAAGTCTGCAAATGCCTCAGTGACCTAGACCATTGGAGTTTGTGCCAACACTGGCTCTGTTTTGCTGGGTTGGAGACTCTGGGCTCGTTGTTGGGCCAGGGCATATGTGGGCGCCGAGGGTCAAGTGGCTGTTTGGTAGCCTCTCTGAGGCGCACAGTTGCTGCCTGACTGGCTCTCAGGCCAGGTGTGGGCACACAGCTCTGAGGTTGTCCCTCCCAGGGGGCGGTGCCCTGCCTGAGCAGCTTTTGAACTGGAAAGAGGTGTGCCAGAGTGCAGAGTTGGGGAGTCAAGCAGCTATGCAAAGGCCTGTCAGAGGAGTGGATGCCGCTGCTGGCCAGGAGCTGGCATGCATGGGCGCAGGCAGGGCCAGGGGCTCTGTGGAGGCCTGCTCTATGGAGAGGGTGAAGCCACTGCCTGATCCACTGTCAAGCAGGGAACAGGCATACACTTTTGCAGCAGGGCCTAACAATTCCATGGAGGGCCACCAGATCAGCTGTTGAGCTTGCAGCAAGCCTGCCAGGGTGCACCCAGGCCTAGTGGCTCTGGAGAAGCAAAGCCACTGCTCAGTCATCGCTGGTCAGGGAGGAGGTGTACACTAGTGCAGCAGGGCCTAGTGGCTCTATGGAGAGTCATGGGAGCTGGGAGGTGGGGAGCAGAACTACCATCAGACTGACTGTCAGGGCACCAGGGGGCTTGGTGTGCCAGTGGGTTGCGCAGGGCGTGTGCATGCAAATGTGATAGATCTCAGCTTATCAGCGGCTTCCCCGTTCAGCAGGTCTGTGTGTTCTCCTGAGGCAGAAGGGAGTGCTGCGTGGGTTCAGATGCTGGGGTCCTGGTCTTTCTGTCTGGTCTCGGCTCCAAGCAGCTGGGATCGTGTCTCTGCAGGCATCCCTGTGAACGTGGTAGGATGTAGGTAGGGCCTCAGGACGGAGGGAGTCAGTTTCCCCGACCCCCAGGGCAGGGCGCAGTCTAGCTGCAGGTTTGGTTTCAAGATGGCACTGTGCTGTAGTCGCTTAGGGTGGGAGGGGGGGTTGCTCTCCCTGGGCTTCTCCTGTGAGGCTCTGCAGCTGTACAGACTTCCAGCTACTCTCCAAACTGGATTTGGGGCCTGAGAGGACTGGGGGACTCTTCTGTAGCAGGGGTTGCCGGCACTTGGGGCGGCAGTGGGAACAGCTGGGGTTTTTCCAGCTTACCACCTGACAGCAAGGCAGAGGCAGGACGCCTCACTCTGCTTTCTGTAGTGCCGTCCTGGCCTTCCGTGCTCCACAGGGATTTCGTCACTCCCCTGGTGCTCTGCAGCATGTTTCTTCAGTTCGGTCAAATTATCACTGTTTATTTGTTGTTTTGGTCTCTTTCTGTGGTGTGTAGAAGCACCAGACAACTCTAGTCAGCATCTTGCTCTGCCCTCTTAAGTTGTAATCTTAACAATTTCAGTGTTCATGCCCTGAAAAACATCTAAGTAAAGGACTTGTCCATGTCTTCAGACCCCCTTTTCCGTGATCATCCCTGTCCCTCTGTAGACAAGAGGAATAACACATTTCCCAAAGTGTCTATGCAGTTAGCCAGGGCTGCTCCACATTCGCCTTGGCTGATGTCCCAAAGCCTTGTTGTAGTCATTCTTGTGAATTGGAGTCCCTAGTGTTTCCTGCCTTGCTCATTTTCATTTACAGTCGTCTGTCATGCTTGCTGGGAAAAACTCTTCTGGTCAGGAAGGGTTGGGTGAGAAAAGTGTGTCCCGTGCATTATGCAAGGATAATGAGTGGGAAGAGCAAGGACAGCGCATGGGACATACTTTTTCTTGTTTCAGTTTTGACCCAAGGAATATCTAAGATGTAGACTAAAAGGATTTTTCTTCTCTGTTACTTATTTCCTTGAGATCAGAAGCTGTGACCTACAGTCGAGACCCTTTCAGTCTTTCCATTGAATTAATAAGAGGAAACTAGTCAACAATTTTGGCTGCTTCATTTCCAGTTTTACATTAATTTGTGTCAACTCCTTAAGGAGGAATGCTTGGCACATGGCCCAGTCAAATACCATATGAAACTTTTCTATGTGGAGAAACCTCTGTAGGCATATTGTTTTCCAAATTGACATTTGTGTTTTATGGGAAAAACAAAGATGTGTTAGAGACTAAGCTAATTTTTTCATTAGTTATGTGTTTGGGAAAATCTGAGTTTTCTTCCTTCCTGTGGTTCAAGTTCTTTTTCCAGTTGTTAATTGGGAAGTTGAGTGCCTGACAGCTGGGCCAAGTAAATTGAGTACCATAAAGAAAGCAACCAACTCTGAGGGAACCACTGGATGTATGCAACTACCTGTTGCTATGTGACAGGAGGCAGCCAAAGTAATCAGACTTTTCTGCTAAGCATATGGTTGCCAAAGATAATTCCCAGAAGTCTTCATTTAAGGAGGCCAAAATCTCAAAGTTCAATACAGAGGATATATAACATGAGACAGTGAAGGATATTCAGGGTACCTTTAAACTCTGGTTTCGCAATGTCTAGACACCTTGCAGACTTATGGTATAGATGTGTTGTCACAGATGTGATGTAATGCTGAAAGTGACACAAAGTTTTATCTGCTTTGTCTCTGTTTGCTTTAAGAGAAGTAGTTAGACCCAAAGAGATAAATAAATGAATTCCCTCTTTTCTCTTCGGGGAGTCACACTTGTACATGGAAATGCATATATAAAATGCACCATGCATAGTAGAGCAAACCTAGAAGTAGCAGATAAGAATGCCACTTAAAAAATATGAATTCCACAAAAATAAGTAGCTGGAAAGCTGGAGTTATTTAGAAACATTAATGAAAAATTAATTTAAATGTCTCCAACATGGTAAATAAAACTTCATATCAGATCTTAATTTGGAACAAGTTTATTGGTCTTATATCTGTGCTCACCAAATGGATTTATATTCATTTCTGGTTTATATTCAGTTATCCCTACCTAGTCACAGAGAGCAATATAAATTATAATGGTCTCTTGTATAGTGATGTGGGGTTCAGGGGCCTGAATAAGATAGAGCTTCAGCTATGAGATAATTAGAAACAAGTAAACTTGAGTAGGATGAAATTTTAAGGTGAATTTAATCTCTGAGGTGAAGTGGAGAGGAAAGAGACCCAAAGATTGACTTAGTTTTAATTAGGGCCCACTTGGTTATAAAGAACAGAAACCCTCTTACAGTACATTAGGCAAGAAAGAAAAATTTAACAGAAGGTGCAGCTTTGGGATTGGCTTATGGATCCCCAGGGCAGGGATGCAGCAGGGTCTCAGTCCTCACTCAAGTCAGAGGATGGAGGACCAGGTGGAAACCAGGAAAGTCTCACCCCCCGCCTCATCCCTGCTTCTCTCTGGGCACACAGTGGACTTTTTCTGTTGCCCAGTCCACATGGTGGAAAGTGGTAATTACCAACAGCTTCTGAGTTTACCTTTTGCTCAAAAGAACAGCCAAACATAAATTTCTTAGTCCCAATTCCAAATTCCAGTAGATTGCCTCAGCTCCAGTTGGGACCCACCCATGGAAACTTCTATACCTAGAGATGAGGGCATGCTGGGCAGACATGGCCACTGTCATGCAGCCATGTAGGATTACTGGCAGGGAGCAGAATCCTGAGAAGTGAATGTTGGGTGGGCAGGAGTGGGAGCGGTGTGAAACAGGAATATACAACAATATGTATGATGAGGAAAACAGGTTATGGTAATTATTGTTATTTCAGTATTGAATGTAAATATGTTTGGGCCTTTGAGTGCTGTTTACCTTTCATTTCTAGTAGAGTCTCAGAGGAAACCTGCCCAGTTAGGACTTTGCCTAGCCAGCCCCAGCTCTCTAAGTTGCTAAGGCAACTCATGAGTGTGGCCCCTAGGCCAGCACAGTCCTCCTGCGGTGGGGGGAGAGGGGAATGCAAGAAATGTACGTTCTTGAGCCCTGCTCTGGACCTAGTTGAAACTCTGGGGTGGAAGCCCAGCTATCTGTGTTCTCACAAACCTTCCAAGTGCTTCTGACAGCTAAAGCTGAGGGAATGGTTCGTTGGAGAAATAAGTTTTGTCCATCTGAAAAGAATGCTTTAGGGTTGAAGCTGACAGAGAACAAACCTCTATTAAATGCACATTTTACTTTTTAAAAAGAACCATCTCTCTTCAGTGCAGATTCTTTTTAATTTATTATGAGATAATAGTATCCGGTAACCTTTTTTAGTAGGGTACATATATCTGATAGGATAATACTACTTTTTTGATATTAAAGATTCATGATTATTCCTGGGCAATGTTGGCATTCTTTTAAGAGGAAAAACCTTCACCCTCCCCCAGCATAATCAAAGACCATGTTGGAGACTCTTCTATTCTAAAGAATTTCTTGAGATAGAGATTTTAGCTAAATAATTTCTCAGGGCAAAAACTATTCACTATATCAAGAATTTGGAATTTCTCCCTTGGGCAATTGTAATCTAGCAAACTTTATAAGCAGTGTGATGTCAATAAACATCTGTAAGGATGGAAAATATGTTTTATAATATAATATTTTACATATAAAATAATGTTTTTATATAAAATGTCTTACCTAGGTCCTTATGATTCTATTTGCTTACATAACGCTGAAAGTAGAGCTCACTCCTAAAGTGAACAGGTAGATATTTTAGTAAAGCTGTGTAGAAAAGTTAGAGTACTTTAGTATTATCAGTGGAAAAGTATCTTGTTCATTTATTTTATTAATGTCTTCTATTTATCACAATATCAACTACATGCGACTGAAGAATTTGACAGCATAAAATGACAAAATGGCATAGTCTGATCAGTTTGAAATTGAAAAATACTTTTTCTATTTCAACTTTTTCTTGAGCACCTGGAGAAATTTATTGAACTCATTGTTCTACTTTTCTATAAATTTATACATTTTAGATTGTTGTGTTTTAGAAGGGACTTTTTGGGGGTTGTTTCCCGACTTTTGCTACTATAACATTCATGTACAAGTTTTTGTGTGGACTTTTGTTTTTAATTCTCTTGGGCATGTATCTAGGAAAGGAATTGTTGGGTCAAATGGTAACCGTATGTTTAACACTTTGAGGAACTGCCAAGGGGTTTTCTAAAGCAATTGCACCTTATACATCCTCACCAGCAGTGTATGAGTGTTTCAGTTTCTCCACATTCTTGCCAAAGCTTGTTAATGTCTTTTTTTATTATAACCATCATAATGATGTGAACTAGTATTTCACTGTGGTTTTGATTTGCATTTCTCTGATTACTAATGCTGTTGAGCATAGTTTCATGTGCTTATTGGCCATTTGTATATCTTCTTTGGTGAAGTGTCTATTCAAGTTCATTCCCCACTTTTTAATTGGGTTATTTGTCTTTTCATTCTTGAGTTATAAAAGTTCCTTGTATATTCCAAACGTAAGTCCTCCTGTGGGTTAAATGTGTCCCCCAAAAGTTCATATATTGAAAACTTGACTTCTATTGTAACAGTGTTAAGACAGTGGGCAATCCTATTATGGTAGTTGAAAGGTGGGGCCTTTAAGAGGTGATTAGATTATGAGGACTGTGCCTTTATGAATGGATTGGTCCATTCATGGAGTAATGGGCTTGGTTCTGAGGGCTTCAAAAGGAGAGCAGATGAAGAAGTTAGCTCTCTTTTGCTCAGCCCATTTTTGCCATGTGATACCCTCAGTTGCCATAGAAGGTTCTTACCTGGACATTAGACTTCCCAGCCTCCAAAACTATAAGAAATAAATTGTTTCTTTATAAATTACCCAGCTTCAGGTATTCTGTTATAAGTAACAAAAACGGACTAATAAAATCCCTTATCAGATATGTGATTTGCAAGTATTTTCTCACATTCTGCTGGTTGTCTTTTCACTTTCTGATGGTATTATTTGCAGAACAAAAGCTTTTAATTTTGATGTAGTCCCATTTATCTCTTTTTTCTTTTGTTGCTTGCGAACACCAACACATTTTCCATAATTCCCAAAATTATGTAAAAATACAGACTTGTTTATTGTTAAAAGGAAAGCCTGTCTTATATGAAGGTACTTCAAAAAGTTCATGGAAAGATTTGTATTATCTTTTAATTCTATTGTTCCATGAACTTTTTGAAGCATCTTTGTATTAGCACAGTGCTATTTAATTTTCAGAAATATAAAGCCTATGAAACCCAATATATTGAATAATGCCTCCATTGTGGAGGTGACCCTCTGATTTCTGTATTTACAATATAGTATTCTGTAGTTTAGCTAATGACAAAGAATATTTGTATGTCAACTTTTTAAATGACTTATAATAAACATAACCAGCAATGGGCTTACAACTAATGGCCGGATCACTTTCTTCACTGGCATATATATCGCTCACTGGTATATATCTTTTTTATGTATATATAAAACCCATAACTGGGGAAAGTTAAATATAAATAAGGAATTAGACATTTCTTTAGCACTTGAAAATTCAGTGAGAATTGGAATTTAGAGTACCAAAACTATATCTTATACAAGCTGGGAAAAGATTACTTTAATAAGGTAAAAATTTGACATATACCCAGAGAAGTCTTTTCTTGAAGGTCTAGATCTTGTTAAGCTCACAAGATATACGGCGTTATTATTAACCTGACCATTTAAGCAGAACAGGGTAAGAAGCAGCCATATGTAGCCCTGGAAGGCTGTCCTTTCCCAGCTACAAGTGAGAACTTGCTCCTAATAGGCTCTCTCACCGTGATTGCAGTTACACTCTTCTGTTTATTTTGTAATTCCACACAGTTTACAAATCCTTGAGCCCTGTACACCTGAATGGTTGTACAGCACCCCCCATATGGGAGCTATTCCAGCTCATGACCCAGGGCCAGCGCTTCAGCACCTCCTCTCCACCTTTGAGCCCTCACCCCTCGGGCCACCCTTTTTGCTTTCTTGACCCAGCTTCCTTTGCCTCCCACACTGAGGCCTGGGATTCAAAAAGACCAGACTCAAAAGGGCTCTTGTTTTACTATCATCACCCTGTTGCTTGGCTGTATATGTTAATATAGCCATGAAAATTTGTATTGGCTTGTGCTCCCAGAAACCAGGCAAGAACTCTGAAAGGAATTTCGGATGCTCCACCTTCATTCGAGATTCCTTTTCTGTTTGGCAGCTTCAGGACTGGGGCAGGGAGGGGCTTGGACACAGCAGGGGTCGGGGTAGGGCTGCAGGGCAGGGGAAATGGGGTTGGGGTGCGGTGGAGGGGTGCCAGATCTTCCTTTATAACACTGAGCAAAAGAATTAAGAATGCCACTTAGGAGGTGTGCTCGCAGGTTGGGATAGTGTGTCCTCCTCTTGTATTCCTCTTTGTGTTCTGTTTCTGGTATAAATGACTATAAATGGTCCCTCACCTACAACACAGACCGCGGCACAAACAGAGAGGCCACGAGAAAATACTATTTGATGCTGACAACTCTAAGAAGAAGCTTTATTTACAGGGGGGTCCAGTTGCAGTGGGGATGCAAATACTTGAGTAACCAGTCAAACAATCTGTTCAATTTTTCGCTCAGAGGACACATTTCTCTGCCAGGTAGAAGCTATGTACCTTACACTGTTCTAGCTTTTTATGGTTCCTCCCCCAAGCCTTTTTGGCTGTACGTTACCGCAATTATGGTCTCGTGAGGGAGAGCGTGACTGTTGTTTTCCTCAGCGAGGTATCTAAGACAGTCTCATTCCGCAGTGGTTTTATTTCTCGTCACCCTATTAACCTTTCACCTTTAACTTATTCATGTCAAAGAAAATGAATATTAGCATGTATAATTAAGCCCTGTGGATACCGTGCCCATCTGGGTACAAGCTGGTATTGTAGACCTGCCTCTGGAGAAGGGAATGCCCATTGCTAAGTGGCCTGTCCGCTGCCACGTGTCTGAGTCACCCAGTGGGCGGGGCAGTCCTGGGTGCTGGTGCGGGGCTGCTCGGTGCGCATGCACCCTGGAATACACGCATAGTCTGAGTGACTGGACCAGTTTCCACTGGGCAGGGGAGTGTCCGTATTAACACAAGAATGGGAGACTAACTCAGACAGAATTATTTCTCTCTTATGACTTCTGTTATTCTTATGGGAAGACAAATGTTTTAAAAGTGGTGTTTTCTCTCTATCAAAGTGTTTTCTCTTTATGAGAGAATACCTATTATTCTTTCTGAAGGGATCTTTGTCTTCCCTCTTAATAACTACACCCATGTTTATATTTTTCCTACATTTAAACCATTCTATGAGTTGATTATTTCCTTTTTTCTAAATATGGGGTAGCAGCTGGATTCAAGCACATTTCCTGGTTTCCCGCGGCTTGCCATATGCTGGCATCTCTTACCTCCACAGCTGGAGAAGTGTGGGGAGGTGATTGAATATATGCATGACCCATCACATTTTATCTTAGGTACAAACTCAGGTGGTGAGGGTCACTGCTTAAAGAATAAATTATGAACATGTTTCCTTACTTTCCACTATTGCCATCCTTATCCTCATAAACACACCCTTGCCCTGAACATATACACACAGTTTCCTACTGTGGCTACACAATAGGAGTTCTTCCTGCACTTTTGGGGTAGAGGGCACTTGTGGGGACAACCTTACAGAGGCTTCCTGTGGCCCACATACATGTGGCCAAAGGTAAACTAATAGCCCCTCCAGTCAAGAGGGAGAGAGGCCCTCAGCAGAGCAAAAGGATTTTGAGGACTAAAGGTGAAATTGCACTGATTGTGGGACTGATTTTGAGAGCGGAATCATCCTGCCTCACTCTGCATTCAAATATTGGTGAGAACCTTCACTGAGGTGTCATTCATGCTTACTTAGCCAATATATTGGGTAATATGTAGGTAATATATATTTTTTTTTTTTAGCACTTCATTTTTTAAAGAGCTGTGAGGAATGAAGAAGAAAGCTGGGGACTACAAGAATAATTTAATCAGGACAAATTGTTGTCCCCTTGTGTGCTAACCCATCTACATTTTCACCCTGTTTATCCCATCTCATACTGTTTAAAATATTTTCTCCTAAAACATTGTTTATACTAGAAAGCTCTTCCTGCTTGACTCCCAGCTTTCCTGGAAACACCCAGTATGTTTCCTGGAAACACCCAGAATGTTTCCTGGAAACACTCTGTGTGTAACAGTGTGTGTTCAGTCATTAGGACCTTGCTACCCAGTGTAAGGGTCACCTCCTCTTCCCCCTGCTGTCTGGTTGACTATTATTGCTCTTCACACCTGCACTAGAGAGGACACAGGAACCAGAGAGAGAAGGGGAAATTAAAATGAGTCACTTACACTACTTGTAAATAGCTTTGATTTTAAAAACATTTGGAAAAGGTTGAAACACAGCCCAAGTACGTTATGGGAATATCCGTGCATTCTGTGTCTTCAAGAACTATGGGGAATCAAGAACCCAGAGAAAACATTGTCTGCTATCAGAAGGACCCACCCTGGATGTCTAAGGACTTGCACAGTCATAGTACTAGGGACGGTGCCCTATTGAAAGCAAAGACATTTATTATTGGCTGTTGGGGCTTTGATTTTTGGCAAAAGTATGTAAAGATTTCTTGGGGTTTAAATGAACCCTGTACTTTAGCTTTCCTCTACTTCTCTTCCTGTCTTCCATTTCTTCTAATGGACCTCCTTCTTTTCAGTTTTATTTCACTTATTCATTCATTCATTCAACAAATATTTTTTGAGCTTTTACTATGTTCCAAACCCTGTCTTGGACAGTCAGGATACAGAGGCGACCAAGACAATGCCCTCACCTGAATGGAGCCAACCTTCTCTTCCCACCCCATCTCTTGCTCCCCGTAGCTCCCTCTTGTTGCTGCTTGGGTCTCAGTCTCCCTCACATGATGCTCTGCTTTCTGCACCATTCTTACCAGCCCTTTGCTGCCTGCTGGGAACATTGACCAACAGGAGTAAAGTAATCAGGGCTTCTCAACAGAGATGTCCTTGTGACATGGTTCATTATTATACATTAGTATACATTAGTATTATATTTGGTATACATTAGTATTATATACTGGTATATATTAGTAATATTTAGCACCGCTTAAGAGAAGCATTTTAAACTTGTCTGTAGATACTAAAGCCCTTTGACCATCTGGAAGTGGAAAATACATGAAAGTTTGGTAAGATTCTCAATTATTGAAATAAAACTTCATTTGCTCCTTCCTTTCCTTGGGCATTGAGGAATGTCCTTCTCCTAACTCTGTGCATAGGGCAGTGCTTTTTGGTAATTTTTTATAGTAGCAAGAATTCTACTGAATCTTTCAGGAATTCTGTTTAAAACCTGCACATAGACCCCCCAGCATTCTGGTTCATGGAAGGATATATAAAGACCTATTAATCACAACAGATGAGAGTGGAACAGGACTTAAATTTATTAAATGGCAAAGGATAATAATGTTAAATAGCTTTAAGGTTAGATCAGATCCTTTAATTGACTTTTTTTTTTTTTTTTTTTTTTTTTGCCTTTTTAATGTGAGACAAGGAAAGTATATTCTGGACACTGGATGAAAAATAGGTTAATTTTTATAAAATGAGATCATTTGGAATGTTGTCAAATGGCACGCATACAATTTAAATGCACCTCTTTAGCTAATTTCTAGTGAAATCATTAAATGAAAAGAAAACAAGATGGTTGGGAGAGGTTTTACCTTAATACCAGAACATCAGAGTTCAGCAGGTAGTGACCGACTGAGCCATTCCACATCACCTGCTGGGTTGGCAAAGCCTGTCTCCCCAAGCCCCCAGTGACTGAAGGATTTTTCTTGATTTTTATTTGAGCAAAAGTGAAATTGAATGCAGAATTTGTTATGTTCAATGGACACATTCTGATTTGTAGTCACCAGAATCAAGTAAAAAATTTGTACTGCAGCTGTGGGCCCAGTTTGTGGCCGGTTTGAAAACATTTGCAAATACCCAATTAAGTTATCTCAGGCGGGGACCTGTTGTATTGATTGCTAGTACAGGAGACATGAAGACTAGTTGAAAAATCTACATAAGAGTAAAGAACAAGTGCTTTGATGTGCTAGAAAATATGTTTCTTGTACTCCTCCAAGGAGAATTTCTAAGTCTTACTTACTCTTTATTACCTTTAAAGTCTGAATTTCAGCTTTTTTGAGTTCCTTGCAAATTCAGAACAGTAGTAAAATAGAATACCTGATGCTCTTCATTGTGTTTTTTAGAAATTGATTCTAGGTTGATTCTCTGTCTATTTAATTGTCAATTCTAGTGTGCATAACTAATTCTTCAGACGCTTGTTAATTCTCCTTTCTAAGTTGCCAGGTAGTTTACTGCTACACAGTAGTCCCCCCTTATCCACTGTTTTGCTTTCTGCGGTTTCAGTTACCTGCAGCCCCAAAATATTAAGATATTTTGAGAGACAGAAAGAGCACATTCACATAACTTTTATTACAGTATATTATTATAATTGTTCTATTTTATTATTAGTTATTGTTGTTAATCTCTTACTATGCCTAATTTATAAATTAAGCCTTATCATAGATATGTATGTATTGGGAAAAACATAGTATATATAGGGTTTGGTACTACCCTTGGTGTCAGGCATCGATTGGGGGTGTTGGAACATATCCCCTGTGGATAAAGGGGGACTACTGTAGAGGGAAAACACTAGTTAATTTATGATTTTGATGATCAAATTCAAGAAGTCAATTCTGATAAAATATCTTTGAAATTACTTTAGGAATCAAAAATGGGTTGTGCGTGTGCGTGTGCGTGTGTAAAGAAGGAAGGGGAGTGGCAAAAATCCTAGCCCTGTCATTTTAAGCAAAATTCTCCTAATGCTTAAGTTACTGTGACGATCAGCATTAACACCTGGAAAAGAGGATTTAATTTATGATTTAATTTGACACCCATCTTTGTCTTCCTCATACACATCTTCTTGGTCTCAGGGCCTGCTCAGTTACTCCTGGGCTGTTCTGGGTGAAACGTGTGCGCACGTGGGTGTGGGTGGGTGTGGGTGTGTGTACTGGAGGTCATTGAATGACTCCTCTGTTGGAAACTGCCATTCTTGAAGTTTCTTGTATATTAGGAGAACTAGAGAAAAATCTGCCCCACCACTGTTTCCCTTCATGGAGAGCGTTTCCTTTCTTTTCCCCAGGAACAGATGACAGCGTGTCCAGGAGGGAAAGTAGGAATCTGAGCAGAGCTTGTATGGCCTCTCTCTGGGCTGGGCAACACCCGTGGATGAGCCCCAGCCTCAGATTTTGTTCCTTAGAGCAGGAATGGGAGCTTCTCCCTGCTGAGGACAACTACTCTGGCCATTGTGGAAATGAACTGTGGGCCACTTTGTGGAGAAAATGAAATGTAATGTATGACTTCCCATGGAGAAGAAGCATATAATAATTCAGTCATTTAAAGAACATGAAACTTGTCTCAGTGCACATGTGCTTCTGTTCCGTGTTGCAGCTCCTCCAGAGAGAGACTCAGGGTAGGGCAAAAAAGTAGAAGGGGAGAAGAGCGTTCAGCATCTACGCATCAGGTTCTTTACTCATAATGAGAAAGGAGCTATATTTATCTCTGTCTCACTGGGTACCCAGCTCCAGTTGTAGGGTGAGGGAAAGGCTACAAGGCCTGAGGCTGCTTCACACCCACATTGCTTCTCTCTAAGAAGGAAAAGCCAGGTGCCCAGAGCCAGACTTCTATGGAATAACATTTCCGTTTCTACCTCAATCCTTGGCCTCTGCTCAAGTAGGTCCGGGGCTTCCATGCGACCAAGAAAACCGAACCCAGCTCTTCATTCTATTTTGGTTTCGGCAAGGGAGAAGGTAGCTCATCTTTATTGGATGCTGGCTGGTGCCAGGCCCTGCGATGGGCATGTAACCATGTCATCTCATTTCTGGCTCCTTGTCGTGTGTTTTTCTTCACTTGGTCCTTTTGGCCTTCATTGCTGTCCACAGAGGATTAAGTAATAATCAAACCCCTCATGTGCAGGAATCAAGACTCATGTGTGGAAGGTGTTCTTATGTCCAACCAAGACCTTTGCATCTTTCAGGCTGGCAAACTGGAGATTAAAGATTTTTAATTTATCTGATTGAAAGGCATAGCACTCTAGAAAGTGAATGGTTTCAGCATGGCATAGTTGGCCTTGCTTCCAGAGGCTCTTTATAAGCTTCTTGTTATTCTGAAATACTAGTTCAGGATCTTGATAGTGTGCAGTTGAGAGGGGGAATAGTCAGTTAATAGTGTTTATCTCACTACCATTGCCAAGGTTTCATCCTTTCATGTTTTAAGTTCATAGCACGTGTGAGTGTCTACAGCAAGCTGAGGCAGGAAAGGGAGAAAAGCATCACACACCTACTGTGTGCCATGACTCAGGTGATGCACGCGACACATGAGCTTTGAGCGAGCTGAATGTGCTCCGTCGTGGAAATGAAAGATGAATAAGAATGGAGCACTCCCCTGAGAGCTCAGCCCAGAGGGGAACCAAATCTGTAAATAATAATTGTAGTGCAAGGCATCACAATGTTCGCAAGGTGTGTACCATTTGACGTAGAACAGAGGAGGGAGAGAATGCCACTCGAGGAAGATGCAAGAAGATTGTTCACAGAGGGGACATCTAAAGAAAAATCTCAGTAGGGTTTTGTCAGGGTATTTAAGAAGGGAAGAGCACATAAAAGATATTCTTCAGACAGCTGGAGTATTTCAGTATTGCAGGAGCATGAAGTCACGTGGAGGAGTGCTCAGAGATGGTGCAGGGAGGGTGGGGCTGGGATTTCTATGGGACAGAGAAGGAATCATTGCACGGGTGCAGGAACCCATGGCAGAGTGCAAGGAGGCCTCTGCCATGCAAGCAGGGAGCAGGAAGCTTGCATGGTGCCCATGGAGCCCCCCACTTTCTTTAGGCTTCCATGCTACCGTGCCATACAAGACTACTCTCTCTCCCCTCTTTTCCTTGCTTCTTTTCTTCCTCCTCCTCTTCAAGAGTAGATAGTAACAGTCCCACCCTATCCACTGCTATCTGCCCACTCCCCCTTGCCAATCTCACCCAGTCCCAAGGATTCAGATGACTTCTGGTCTCTGTGTCAGGCATGTTCTTCTCTTCTTATAAACCCATAAACCATCACAACCTTCACTTCCTGCAGGAAGCAACACAGAACCGAAAATCTTCCCCTGCATTTCTCCCCAACCCATTTTCTCTATCTTCCTTACTCCTATCAATACTGTCTTCCAAATCTTAGAGGCTTAAAAGTTGTACAATTGTTTTTTAATCTCATCTGCCCTTCCTCCAGTCTCTGTACGAGGCTCATCCATAATTTCTCTCACATTTGTCTCTTCATTCTTACTTCAGACTCCAATTCAGTCCTCTTCCAATACTTCCCCATTCAACCGCTGGAATATCTTGTGAAGCCTGCTTATCCTCCTGGCCTCTGCTTTAGTTCAGGCACTCATCAACTCTTGCTTGGATTGTTACAGTAAACTACTAACAACTGCCCCAATTTCCATCTGTTGCCATCCCTCCAAAGTGACACTGCCAGAATGGCTTTCTGAAATGCAGTTTGATCTTGCTACCCCCTGCATAAAATCCCAATGGCTAGCTCCTCGGTAACTAACTACCCATTTGGCAGAGGCTTCCAAGCCCAGCCCTTGAGATTCCACATTCCACCCCTACCTACCTCTCCTGTTTTATTTCTCTGGAATATAATCTGATGCTCTTTGTTTAAACAGCATGTTAAATGGAAGATTTGACTTTGGCACCAAAGTTATAGTATGAAGATTTTTTTTTTTAAAAACCCACAAAAAATTATTACACTCTTGGCATCAAAACAGAAAGTAGAATGAGGTAGAAAGAAGAGAGCCTAGGCTGGGGAGGGGGATGGGAACTGATTTGTTTAATGGGTACAAAATTTCCATTGGGGAAGGTGGAAGAGTTCTGGAGATGGGTGGTGGTGACGGTGGCACAACAGCGTGATTGTACTTAATACTACTGACCTGTACACTTAAAAATGGTATCTTGTATGTTATGTATATTTTAACATAGTAAAAAACAAAACTCTTAGCTCTCAGCCAGATTGAGATTCTAAAAATGAGAGATTATAGAAGATTGAGGCAAGAGGGGATTTTGAAGATTCTTTGGACAGAACTGTGCTGTGATTGCCCTGCTTCAGGGAAGAGAGGTATGTGGGAAGGGGTACCGGCCTCTCACCCAAGATTGGAGAGCACGACTTAAGGGACACTGTCTGGGGAATTTGTCATGTGTTTTCCTCAGCTGGGGAACATAGTGGACTAGTGTTTGATGTCTACCTGGGAAATCTAGAGGGGAGAAATGGGCTGTCAGGCTGCTCGGTGGCCAAGTTAGAGAGTTACTGGGCTGCTCTGTTCAGCCTGAACTTGGCTTCTATGATCAAATAAAGAGGTGTCTCTTTTCCGCAGCCCCGATATCAGCCAAATTCCTGCAAGAGGGCTGGTGCGGGTGTTGTCTTAAATGCTGTCCAGTAGGACTGCCTGGAGCATTGGTGGAGTCTCAGCACAAAGGAAGATGGAAGCCCACAGGTAGATTCGCGCGGGCACTGGAGGAAATAAGTGACCCCAGGCTAGCAGGAGTTCGCCCAGGGAAAGGGAACTGCAGGGGAAAGAGTTCACCTCAAAGTTACAGGTCCCTGAAGACCCTGTGGGCACATCCCATGAGAGAACCGTCTGCTGGCCTGAAGAACATAATTGCATTCCCTAGCAGGACGGTCAGTGAAGAAGACCTTTCTCATCTCCTCCCTCTCACCTCCTCCTCCAGCCCTTCTGTAGGGCCTGAAAGAGCAGCTGGTGTGTTGGAGAGAGAAGGAGCCATCCACACCTTTTTCTCCCTCCTCCCCCTGTGCCGCTGGCAACCTGTAGACTCTTCCAGCAGGGGAAGGACTCGCCTTCACAGGAAGGTTGAGCTGTGGCCTAACAGGTGGGATTAGGCATTCTGGTTTCTAAATCAAGATTGTTTCGCTATCTGAAGGGGCTGTAAGTCTTTGTGTTATGTAAGAATCATCAGGTTATGGGCCTGCCTGACTTTTTATCCAGGGTCAGGGGAAAAACTTTCCCCCCTGGACAGGTTTAAAGAGACAAAGGAAGACAAAAATTGAGTTGCTTTTGTTATACCCTAAGAGTCCTGCTTATTCAAGGTACCGGGTCCACCTGTCGGTATTAGCCCTCCAGCCAAACCGGACGACACGATATTCCCTGAGCACCCCAGCTAGAGCACGGCTCCACCTTTGTGCTTTGGTTCATGGTCTTCCCTGACTCCTCTTCCCACCCTATGTTTTAATTTTACTTCTCATGTTAGAGGGATGTTTATACTTGTCTCATCATTCATTTAGATTTAAACTGCTTGAGGGCAAGAACCGTGTCTTCTTTATCTCAGCATCTCATATCATAGTACCTAACACACAGGAGACGTTAGAAAAAGATTGTAGAATGGGCGAATGACGAACGAATGAAATAATGCACGGTTTGATAGCTAATGTGTACTGTGTTTATGAAGGTAGAAAAGACATGTTACTGCTTTCTTGTTGCTTTTTCCCTTCTTTTGCCAAGCAGAGTTTGAACAGGGCTTATTTGATTCACAAGTCCACCCTTCCAGTGCTACTAGGCGTACCTGGCATTTTAAACATTTCCAAGAGGAAATATCATTCCACTTCCTGTCACAAACTGGACTTTGTCATCTTTTTAGGGGTGTACATAATTGTTTTTCATTTTTTAAAAAGTTAGGTAAATGATAAAATATCCATATTTATTATAGAAAAATTACAAAATACAAATAAGCATTCTAATAAACAGGCACTCACAAGCCACTCCCCCAGGCATAACCTACTGTTAACATCTTTTTTCATGTGCTGATTTCTTTCTTGGAATAGCAGTATAGGTCCCTTGGGATAAAATTAATATTTGTCCTATTATTTTAGGAGGAGATTCTAAAAGGATTCACATTGTGTGTATAGGGGAAAGAGTAGAATCCTGGATGATAGACATGTCCCTGAACATGGGAGTCAAAGCTAAGAGTAAGTGGAAATGATTTTAAGTCAGCCATTGTCTTAGAACGCTCCAGGAAAAAAGGAGAGAGCTGGCCTGGGGACCGAGTACGGTGTGCAGCAGAAACCACTTCCCAGGTCTGTCTGGCTTCTGGTTTCCAGCACCTGGCTAAGATGGCACTTGATACTGGATGAGCCTAAGCTAGAACACAAGAGGCACAAGAGGAGCCTTTTCTTTCTTCTTTTCCTTGGGTACTGATTAAACTTATTTTTGGAGTGAAAACTAGAGTGTGGCAAAAACTTTAGAGCAGTGGTTTTCAACCAGGGTGGTTTTGCCCCTCCCACCTCACTCCCCCAAGAAAATTTGGCAAGGTCAAGAATCACTTTTGGTTGTTACAACTAGAGGGTGGTGCTACTGGTATCTCCTGGGTAGAGATGAGAGAGGTTGCTAAACATCCTACAATGCACAGCATAGCCCCCCACAACAAAGGCAATGGTGCCAAGTTTGAGAAGTCCAGCTTTTTTAAAAATGGTAAGAAAATACTTGGCAATAATGCTATTGCATGGAAGAGAAAGGACTATAAAAGTATTTATTGTGTTATATCTCACTTACCTATGAGATGTTAGTTTGAAAACTCTTCTCTGAGAGTCTGGAATCTCTCAGGTAGATTAAGAATGCTAAAAGTTTTCATCAGTGATCAGTGTTTTCTGTATTTTTGAAAGGTCAAGAGTTGTCATAAGAAAGGGCAGAAAACACTTTATACAAATCATTCTTGAAATTAACCCAAGCAGCTTTTAAAAACTAACTTCATTGAATTCACAAACTTTCAGAAGGAGAGAACAGATCTATAGTTACTACAGGTGGGAAAGGGGGCGGGTAAGGGGGGATAGGGAGTCATTGGGTAAAAACAAAAGGTAATTATGATTTCTAAGGATGAGCATGCTAATAATGTTGATTTGATCATCACATACTGTACACAAATACTGATAGTCAACTTTGTACCCCATATATGTATAAATGAAAATTCTAAAAAAGAAAAAGTGATATATATACACAGTGGAATACTACTCAGTTGTAAAAAAGAACCAAATTCTACTATTTGCAGCAACATGGATGAGCTTGGTGAAAATTATGTTAAATGAAATTAGCCAGGCCAGAAAGATACCACATGTCCTCACTCATAAGTGGGAGCTAAAAAATAAATAAATAAGAAAGAAAAAGAAAAAGAAGAGAAAGAAAGAAAACAATCACAGGAATACATTGGACTTTCCAAAGGAGAAAGCAGAATTGTTACTAGAGGTGGGAAAGGGGGAGATGGGGAGGTTTAGCGAGAAATTGGTTAAGGGTCACAAAGAATGATTACATTTTATATATGCTAACTATCCTGATTTGATCACATATTGTACACAAGTATTGATATTCAACTCTGTACCCCACAGATTGGTATAATCAACTATGTTTCATAAAAAGAAAAAAAATAATTTCATCAAATTCAGTGCTATAAATAGGTGGTTTTTAAGCCAGGGTCAAAGCTGGGGAAATGGGGTGGGGAGCGGGGTGGGGGCATAAATGACAGAGCTTCTTTCTAGCTTTGCTCTGTATGTTGTTGGGGATTTTTAAAAAACTAAGTGAATCCTTTTGTATTTGTCCTTGTATTCCTTTGGAATGACTTACCAGAGCAAGGTTCAGAGGCATCATCATGTACCTGTGACGCTGACCTACTGTTTATATATTAAGTTCTTTGGGGGAACATGAAGAGAGAATGAGTTTTGTGACTGCCCGTGTGGGTGGGTGATCTACCTGGAGGTCAGGATGGCTGTGAGGTCCCCAAGTCCCTGAGGTGGGGAGAAAGGCACTCAGTCAAGAAACTCAAGAAGGAATCAGATGGACTGGAAGTAAAGGCAAAGAAGCTAAGGGTGGAATTCTGGAAGGTTTATATATATATATATATATATATATATATATATATATATATATATATATATATATATAAAGCTTTTATATATATATATAATCATGACTATATAAAGATTGTGTGTGTGTGTGTATATATGTGTGTGTGTGTGTGTGTGTGTGTGTGTGTGTGTGTGTGTGTGTGTGTGTGTGTGTGTGTGTGTATATATATATATATATATATAAAATCATGACTGAATCAGTAAACTTGATTTGTATGAGCTCCTTCACAGACATGCAGAGAAAAACCAGCTTGGCAGGAATAGGGGAAGGGGTAAGGGATCTAAATTAAATAGCACAGTTGCTTGCAGTTTAATTGTTGACAAAAACAAGCAGTTTTTTTCTGAGAAGCATGTGTAATATGTCAGGAAGAAAAAAGAACAATTAGCACTCTTTGTACGTAAGATCTTCATATTAATTTTAATCGTTTAATTAAAATTAATTAAAATGCTCTTCTGTCTTATTTACTGCTAGTCAATAAACTATACATGTATTTGACTTTCACTTGTGTCATACTTTGCAAGGAAAGCAGTTTCTTTGACCACCCAGCTTATAGCAATGAGGTCTCACCCTTCACATCTCCTGTCCTTCAGATCAGCACCTGTTTTATATTGTTTCTTATTGTCATATATATCTATCTTCCTATCCATCTATCAGTCATCTATATCTATCCATCCATCCATCCATCATCTCTAAGTATCTTATCTGTCTATCTAATCTAGTCCTCTTTGTTTTTGTATTCCAGAGTGCTGATTACACAGTAGTTACAAATAAATGCTTATTGATTTGAAAGTGTGGCCTTAAAGTGACCTAAATTAATAGCTGGGCTAATTGTCCCACCTTGTTTCAAAGATGTTCTATCATTAGCTGAAAAGAACACATGTTCACAGATACTCCAACCTTGCAAAGTGAATGTGTTTCAGACTAATGACCAAACATCTAACAGCCACACCTAAATAATGAATAGTCAGTCAATCGAACCGTTATTATAACCTGTAACATTGCTGTTTTAATCTTTTAGCTGCAATTAACTTCCTAGGTGGCTTTGAGGATTACTAGCTTCCAACATGGTGTAAATATCTCAGGTGAACTGACTCTTATTTACTCTGTGGTAATTTAGTTGCCCTAGAAGAGAGAGAAAAAGTTGATCAGAGCTTTAAAAAATTGAGGGAGAAAATTGTAGTTGTTAATATGCTTGTTCTTATGTGAGTCACGGAATTCAGTAAATTATGAAACAAGAGTAGACATTTGCCGTGTTCTCTGTTAGTTCTGGAAGCAGTGTGGTAAAGAGGAATGAGCTCATGGGACTGGTCAAGAGAACCTGGTCAAGAAACCTGAGTTCTAGATCTGGAGACCGAGGCCTGGCTCTGCTGCCCTCTGTGTGACCTTGGACAAGCACTTAATTTCTCTGGGCTGAAAACTGAAGTTTTCTACCTTTTTAAGAAATCAGACATGTTGAACCAATAGTTTTCAAACTATGTTCCAGTGTGCCCTGGCACTGGCTCTCTTCTAAGCAGTCCCCTGACACAATCCTCATGGTTTTCTCTGTGATGAGAACTGGGTTTGGTCCAGAATTAAGAAATCGTGGTGTGTTTGTTTTTCATTCACCTGCTTGCAGCGGAGAGCTACAAGGAAACACAGGTGGTGAAGATTAAGGAGGAACCCATGGAGGTTGACATCCAGGACTCCCATGTCTCAGTATCACCCAGCCGGAATGCTGGCTACAGCACTTTAATCGGGCGAGAGAAAACCGAACCCTTACAGAAGATGCCAGAGGGCCGAGTTCCCCCAGAGAGAAACCTCTTCAGTCAGGACATCTCTGTGAAGATGGCCTCCGAGCTTCTCTTTCAACTGTCGGGTACGTTTATGCGGAGAAAATTATCAATAATTGAGAATCGTTGGAAGGAAAGCCTTTCTAACAAAGTAGACAACAAAAAAGCCAATCTGCATTATAAGACTTTTTTAGACAGAAATCAATTTTGTTACTTCAACATGCATCCTGCCACGGCACTAACAGTTAATAATGTGTTGCCAAGTAGAAGTCCTGCCAAACTTCCCTTAATAAATAGTTAAGAATCATTTGAAATTAGAACTCTATTCAATTCTGTGCACGTGATCCCTGCTGGCTGATCTAAACACCTTACCCCTAATTTTGTTTAGGCAGTTGATCTGATTAACAGCCTTTTTTTTTTTTTCCTAATGTGCAAAAGATAAACTTCAGTTTATTCCAACAGTGACTGAATTACCATGAATTCCATATTAGTGTGGTCTGAATTAATGAGATTTTATTGTATCTTTCCAAAAAAAAAAAAAAAAAAGAAGAAGAAGAGAAAAGCAAAAGATGAAAATATGAGGACTGTTTCCAAGTATAACCTTACTGGAATAATTTCTGTAGACCAATTTTTTTGTACTTCAAATATTTGGAATTCATAAGTTCAGTTATTATCAGCTTAGTGAAATGTCTTGATAAAATAGTTGAGGGTCCTACTACCTAAGTTGTTCCTTCTGTCAACTCTTTCAAGCCACTTGCCGTTTGTCCCTAACAAATTTGGTATGCTGTTATTCTTTGGACATGATTGAGATTGATGATATATACACATAAGATTCAGATTTCAATAGAAATGCCTATACGTTATAGTTAAACATTGGCCTACATATAGAACTTCATGCATCAGTATTGTTTGTTACTAATGTTTAATAAACTCTGTTTTGTTATGGTTAATGAATTCAAAACACCCAGTAAACCCCTCATTATTTAAGTGTTCGCTTGTTTTCCCCCTAAGAAAAATACCAGGAAAGAGAAAAGAAGCTGCAATCTCTGTGGCCACCATATGATTATTCACCTTCTCGTTGGCCTGGCCACACACCCGAAGTTGTGTAACTATCAGATGGTGCTGGAAATGGTGGCTTCCAGGTTCACAAATAAGGACTGTATTTGTGCAGATCTCTGCAGTAGTGGAAATGATTAATTCAGTAAATTTTGTAGGATACATGGATCTTTGTGGGCTCCAAAACATAACATGTGGGGTGCTTTTTTAAAAAAAGGTGAGTGAAGCATATCTAAAAACGGTGTAACTTCAATAAATCATTTAGGAGTTAAAATTTTGCAAAAGTGAGACCTGCTTGGTTCTTTTCAGAAAGTCTCTGTCTCTAACAGAACATTATCACGATCTCCCATCAGCTAAAAACTTTGTGTCTGAGAGTTCTCACCCTGGCACTGTCACTGCCTGGGTGACTTCAGACAAGTCATTTAGCCCCAATTTCCTGCTCTCTGAATGAATAGTGGCTGTGAATCCAAACTCACCCTCCTTGTCATTGTCAAGTGGACAGAGAGGAATTGTCCATGCAAACATGCATGTGGTGCTTTGGACTAGTGTTACAAAGTGTGGGACAGATGTTATAAATCTTTGTATAAAATTTTCCCCAAATCTGCAAGATTAGGAAGTTTTTATATGCCCTGCCCAACGTTGAAATCTGAAACCCTTGTAGAGTTGGCCAGGTTTTTTCTAGCTACGTAAAAGAAGCCTTTGAGAATTGTGACAGTCAGGGGAGAGTCCTCACATTTGAACTGGATTGGGAAGGCCGGAGTTCAACTTTGGTGTTCTTGAAAGCTAATTAAATGATTTCTGACAGCTGGTAGATACAGACGTCAAGACACAGTAAGGGAGGGTAAACCCCTCTTCTTGTCTGATGATGTTTTTTTGTCCCCCGTGACATTTATCAGAATAAGCACTCGATGACTGTAGCACCAAGAGGTCTTACGGCTGTTTTTATATCCCTTCTCACAAAGGATCCCGATAATACAGAATGCTTAAAGGTTGTCATCAAAGTCAGAGGCGGAACTGTTGCCGCAATTGCAGTTTTCACACTGAATCAGAGGAAAAGAGAAATTTTCAGCTGGGGAAAGATGTAGTAGAAATAACTGTCCCTGTGCACATGCCTGTGCATGAGTGTGTACACATGTACTTACTAAGGCCTGATTAAAGTCAGACAACACACTTGAAATTTATTAATTGTTTCCCTTTGATTGGTTTTTAATAAAATATTTTTGTGGATACTCTCTGCATGCTTTTGACGATTGTCTTTCCCAGAAAGACAAGGAGGATTTGGATGTTTAAAAAAGAAAACCACAAAAGAAAAAGAGAAATGTTGAGGGTGTTTCTGCTTAAGACTGAAAGATGAAAGTTGAGTGAGCTCTACCTAAGAGGTGTCTGTTTCATTCTTTCTACTTACAGAAAAAGTGAGCAAAGAGCACAATCACACAAAAGAAAACACCATCCGGATGACTACAAGGTAGGCCACTTTGTGCGGAATCCCCTCAGAACACCCCCTTTGTGGGCCATCAGGCCTGTGTCACGCATGGAATATTGTCCCCCAAACCACTTTCTCCCATGAGGTTCAAAGGAGCCATGCCCTTTATCACCATGTTCTACCAGAACTTCTCAGTTGGTGGAAACAATACAGAAATCAAGGTAACAAGACCGTTAATGTTTATTAAATACCTAATTAGGTGTCACTTGGCTGGAGAATTTTCCATATGTTATTTTTTTTTTTAGTCCTTACAATAATTTTGTGAAGTAGAAGTTATTATTACCATCTTTGCAGAAGTTTCTTGGCTTGAGAGTTTAAATGGGTGGCACAGCTTTGATTGGGAGCTGGGTCTGTATCTTGCAAAAGCCTCATCCCATGGGTATACCAAGGTTCTTATTGCAACTGGCTCTGCGGCTATGGGCTAATAATTTGTCACCAAATATATCCCAAAATTTACTTCACAGCATTGTTTGGAGGGCAAAAATTTTTAAAGCATAAGGAAGGTAATGCTTTAAAAATATTGCAAGAAAAAAGATATTATTCACAATGATGGGCAAGAGAGTTTTCCACTTGCCAGAGGCAGTTCAAGGAGGACCCGCCAGCGTGGGCTGCTTATCCTTAGCCTCTTAGGCAAGAGACACCACTGCAGAAAAGGAGCTCAGGGAGATGTGACCCCACCTTGGAAGGACCACCTCCACTCTCAAGCCACTGTCCACTAGCCCATGAGATGAGCTTCACAGGATGAAAAGAGGAATATGAGTTTACAGGATGAACAATTAGGAATGGGAAGAATTAGCCATGAGCTGCTAAAGAGTCTTTAAGTCAAGGAATTTTGCTTTCCTTCAGGAAAAGAAAAAAAAAAAAAAAAAAAAAGACAAAAATAAACAAACGAAAAAGGAAACCGAGACAGATTCTTCCTGATGGGAGCAGTTAACTGGTTTTGTATTTTTAATTCTTGAAACAAAAGGTAAATGATGCTTTTCTTTTTGATGTGATATGAATTGACCTCAGAGCATCTTCAGGCATGTGGACCGTACTCATTTGAACTTTAACTTGAGGGTTTTTAAAAAAAATTCTATTAACTGGAATTTAGGAATATCAAATACCAAACAGTAATTAAAACGAAACTTGGTTCACACTGGGTTTATACAGTATTAGGGAAAGGAACCTCATTCTAATAGAGCTGAAGAGTGGCCTTAGCCTCCGTGTATAAGTACATAGATGGAAAACGATACTCATGGAGATGGATTGCATTTGGGAAATGGGACTGGGGGGTGGAAAGGCTATGTTGTCTATTAAGTTGGATGCCCAAATAGGAGATGTGAACTAGTACAGACTTCAGTCTGCCTTTTTCTACATGTAATCTTTAGGCTATATAGAATATCTGCTTGTGTCCATGGGCCTAAACACTGATGAAATTGGCCAGATTGGTAGACATTTAAGACAGCAGACTAAAAAGAATAAAAGTTAATTTTAATTGCTTCCACAGGATTCTCGACATATCGTAGGGCAGGTTCCCTAGAAGCAGAGTGCGAGATGGGGATTCTTGTGGATGTGCTCTATTTGAGGGACTGCTCTCAGAGGATGCTTCAGGGGCAAGAGAGAGATGACAAGCAACTGAGCAAGATGTGGTTTTAGCTGGATTCTAGCTTCAGCTCACCCCTCAGGGAGCTCTGGAGCATAAATTGCACCACAGAGTAAATACTGCCTTGAGACAAGGCGGCCAGTTCTTTGTACCCCAATATCATTTACTCGCTTCAGATCACCCCAGGAGGGGATGTGTAGCCTCCCAGATGAGGAGGCTTCAATGGGGAGGCCAGTTCTCATGATAGGTAGCAGCTTAGCACTCACGGCCACTCTGGAGTGCATCCACTACCCTAGGAAGGAGGATCTGGGCAGGACCCCAACAGCGTGTCCTCTGGAGGTTTCTGCTGGCTCTTTTAATCCTTAAGATTACATGATAATATTTAGATAGTGAAAAGGTTTGCTGCAAGACCATGTATTTCATGCTTTTCAGGTGTTCACTGGGAAGATGTAAGAGAAGATTTGAACTAGCCCCAAACAAGTGAAGTGTGCCTCGAGCCTAAATTGACCTGGCTAGAGCTGAAGCATAATTATGAAATAGAAGAGAAATTTTTTAACCAAAAAAAAAAAAAAGGGGGGGGGGGCAAAAATGAAGCAATCCTTAAATTCTCCTCTCACTAGGAGATTATGAATAAGAAATCCAAATCAGATCTTTTGCCCAAAGCAAAGGAAGAGGTGCTTCCTATGAGCCCCTGGCAAGGTGCAGTGTTCAGAAACCAGTGTTAACGAATTCTTGGTTTATTGTTCTGCAAAATCCTTTTATTTTATTTTATTTTATTTTATTTTTCCTTTAAGTAGTCAACTTGCTTAATTAGCCTATCCACAAATAGATCTTTTTTACCTCTCACCTCATTACTTCAGGTGGAATAGAATCAAGCTGCTATATGCCAAGAAATCCTCTTTAACCTGAGTTAACTGTTATCAGGGACAGAAAAAAAATGCCAACTTTCTCTCTCTCTTCTTTTCTGATTCTTGTTTTAGAAGAAACTCTTGTTTTGTATGCACAGAGTCAGTGCATGGATTATGTTTTAAGGTGAGATTTTTGATACATTTCAAAAAGATTTACATCAAGCCTCAGAATTTCTATTAGAATGTCCAGATTTTTAAATACTTAATGGACTGTTTGTTTAGTTATCCGATTTTCTGTGTTTGATTTCTTAGAAGAAACTGACTGTTCAGAATGATGGCTCATGACTGGAATCAGGTTCAGAATTTTCTATATATGAGAGGTGCTCGGTCCATTTAAGATGGTTTAGTTATGAAGGGCGGTCCTGGGATGCTGGCTTCAGCACAGTACTGAGATCAAGCCCTTCCATACCTTTCTCATGCCGCTGCATGCCTGAGCCCCTCCTCTTATCGCCATCTCCTGCTCCTAGGGTCTGAATATCCAAGGGGATGAGGGGGAAGAGACAATTCTGAAGAAAGGGGCCGATTCTCTCTCTGTCCTTTATATACCCACTATTTCCCCCATAGTGTTTTATCATTATTGATCTTGACACTCATTCCAACCACAAGAACTAAAGAAAAGTGTCACGACCCAAGGTGAGACACTCTGTAGCTGGGCATCCCTGTGTGCACTCGGCAGTGAGACACGAGAGTCCTGATTGCCATGCCCTGCACCAAGAGGATGCAAAGCCCTGGATGTGTACCGTTAACTCTCCATCCCAGAAGGGCCGGTGCCTCACCTCCCTGTTCATCAAATCTTCCGTCCTCACGGCTGTCCGTTGGCAACTCTGCTCGTTGTTAATACCTCTATTATAACATGGGCAGATATGGGAAGCGAAAATGATTGAGACAGCATTCCTTGTTAGCAATGTTTAAAAAGCGGTTTAGGTGAAGTGAAAGGTTGAAACTAATAACTAGCCAGTTTCTGGATCATTGGTTCTCTACCTTATTTGTTGACAAAAAAAAATCACTTAACAATGGAAAGTTTCAAACATTTACGGAAGTGGAGAACGTGTACCTGTCACCTAGTTTAAACAGTGATCAATTCATGTTGTTTCACCACTTCCCTCCCTTTTTCCCCCTCCCCCTATATTATTTTGAAGCAAATCCCAGACATCATTTTAATAACTGGTTTGACAATGCCCTTTTTTTTTTTCATATTAAGAACTTAGACTCAGCTGCTTAAATTAGGACTATCTTCCCAAAAGTAAGAGAAAAAAACAGTCCACCAAAGTGCACCATGTAGCCAGACAGAAAAATCAATCTACTTAGCAGCTGGAATGATTGGATCATGTGATCCTGTTCACCAGTGCCTTGACCTTGTTCCTCTGCCCTTGTCTGTACCCTCACGGGGGCACTGCCACTGAATCAGTCCTTTAGTTGGAACTTCACTGTAAATGCTAAAACAGCAGTCCCTTTGCCTGTTTAACCTTAGCGTCTAGAAAATTCAATCCAAGTGTAAAGAAGGCTGTGGGTCCCCTTTGAGATCATGTGTGGACTGAGTGTTCTTAATGCTATTCTATCTGACAAGTGAGATGGGGAGAGAGTCCCAGCAATCCCCATGAGAACAGAAGCACCGAACATTTGTGAGACTAATAAAACCCTGATTTTTCTATTTCCTTTCCCAGCACAAGCCTGGGTTCTGCAGGGAACAGATAACCAACTATTATGGTCATTTGGTAGATGAAAATACATGAGGCATGATATCATAACCAGATCTCAAAGTTTAATGGAATAAAAAGAAGATCTACATCTTTTGACATGGACTATCACCCAGCCAGATGCTGGGTAAGATCGAAATAGGAAAATAGAACCCTACGGTAAGAATCAGATAGCTCCTGGCAGGTGAATTGGACATGCTCAATGTTGTGTAACATCATGAACTTGAAACAATGGCTGCCAAGAACCCTCTCTTGGTTATTTGTTCTCTCTTTTCCCCATTAATAATTCAGTGTCCATAGGGGTATAAGATTGCAGGCCTATAAGAAAAACTTCTCACACCTGGCTTGCTATATTCCTAAAGCAAGGAAGTGTTTGTCTGAATTGTCCTTTTCTCTATTATTAGACAAAAAGCAGAAGTGGGAAAATCAGGGAAAGATAGACTCATATCATGCTGTGCAGACTAAAATTTAATTTGCCCAATTTTCAGAATTTGAAATGGGGTTATTTTTTCATGATTTAGATAATGGCACATACAGTGTTTACAACAGGACATAATCACTTGTCAGTGTCCAATATAGGATTTTCCTGTGTGATCTTTTGGATGCATGTCCTTAAATATTTATGATTCAGTAATACAAATTGCGCAAATTTGTAAAAGCATGATGTGCTGCCTCAATTCATGCAGCTTCCCTTTTCATTTCTTTGGAAGGCATAAGAAAGTAATGCTCTATTACCCTAAAAAAGATTATATTTAAAGAACACTGAGTTAGAAGCAATTAAGAAAAGAAACAGGAAACAGCAAATGAAATTAGCAATTTTTGAGTAGCAATTCTCTTTACACTTTATATTTTGTGATTTTATAATTAAATACCCTGAGAATTCTATTTCTAAAAAATGGAAATTTTTACTGATTTTATGGAGTCCCTTTAGTTAGGACTTTTAGTTCTTTTTTGGAGAAGTTGAGGCTATTGTGGGACCACCCGGTACCATTTCAAATTTTAAAAATATGCCCTTCTTCAATACACTGCCATCTACTGGAATACTGTCACAATAAATATTTAAATCTTTGATGTCTGTGATGTTAATCATGCCCTCCTAGATGTGGCACCTTTGTGCAGTGCACAGCCCGTACCACTGTCTGACTTTCAGTAGTATTCTGTCTTGTTTGTATAACTCACAGTAGTCAGGAATGAAGTGTAAATGTAAAGTCTGTGTAAAAAGACACCCACAACCTGTGTTCTCCTCTAGCTACCTTTGATGGGTGATGCAGGGGTGACATAACCCAAAGGTCTCTGTGGCTTAGGTGCTGGCTTCAATCTTGTTCTTCTTATCTGAGATTTTTCTCTCCAGAGTGTCTCCATGGTAGTTGCTAGAAATATATCAAATATTCAAGGGCTGACCTGTGTTTAGGGGTGAAGTGGCCCTCTTGCATGATGCAGCTGGCCAGAGGCGCATCCACATTTCCCTGGCATTTTCTACATCTTCCCCAGGAGAGACCGTCTTACATCACTGCAGGGAAGACTGAGTTCATCTGTTCTCTGCCCACCTCAGCAGAAAGCCCATTGTTCTTGTTTATGTTTAAAGTCAGATTCCTGTGGGAGATCCAGGTCCCTCCATGAGCTGACATTTCGAGTATCCGGATGTGCAGGGTTCACTTCCTTGGTCTGTGGTTGGCTCTGGCTCCCCTGGTCTGGCCTCTCCCCTGCAGCAGCCTCAACAAGGCCTGGCATTGTGCTCCTTGCCCTGAGAAGTTTCCTGGCTCCACAGTGGATGAATGTTAGAGCTGCAGCCACAGGAACTTGTTCCTTGAAAACTCGGTGTTAGGTTGTACGTATT
Organism: Cynocephalus volans; assembly: GCF_027409185.1. Taxonomy (NCBI): domain Eukaryota; kingdom Metazoa; phylum Chordata; class Mammalia; order Dermoptera; family Cynocephalidae; genus Cynocephalus; species Cynocephalus volans. Next base: position 128,662,535 of record NC_084468.1, on the reverse strand, counting down.
GGCCCGCCTTGAAGACAGCCTCAAATAGAAGGCATTTGTACTTTTCAAAGAAAAAAGTACAAAACATTGCCAATATGCATTTTTTCCTAAGATGCTCTATTTTTCTTCTGCAATATTTTATATAGCCTCTTCCTTCATAGCTTTTGGACTTCTGAAACTGAAGCAGACTGAATGACACAGAGGGTTATAATTTAGATACAGTTGTTTCTGCCTGTGTCTTTTACAACTGTCCCTCAGAGCTTACTTTTTAAAAGACTAACAGTCTTTTCAAAAGTACAGTATTCTAAACAGTAAAACTTGATAGTTTTTTTTAAAGTTTTAAAAATAACTTTTAGGGGGCAAGAGAAGGAATTGGTAAAGGGACACGAAAATCAACTACATTGTATATTGATAAATTAAAATTTTTTTAAAAAAGAAAAAAGAAAAATAACTTTTACTATGTGTAATAATGAATATGCTAATAATATTAATTTGATCATCACATATTGTATACAAATGTCAACACTGTATCCCCATTGTATACAGGCAACACTGTATCCCCAAAATATGTATAATTATTATATATTATATATATCAATATATATTATCAATTATCCTTTAATAAAAAAATAAATTGAAAAAACCCTTTTATTTCCAGAGAAAATAGGAGCACATAAAGAAAGAATAATAATAGCTTAATCCTACTACCCAGAGAGAGGCACTGCTAAATCGGTGGTGTGTACCCTTGCTGAAATTTTTTTTCTATTTATATGTGTAACTTCTTATGAGAATTGGATCCTGTTATACATAGTTTTATAATCTTTTTCTTTCACCTAGCGGTATATTAAGAACAGCTTTCCATGTCAAACGTAACTCAGTATTATTCTTTTAATGTTTGCATACTATTAAATGTTCACATGTGTCATAATTTAATCAGTCTCCTGTTATTAAGATATCGAGGGTCCTCCCACCTCCGAGGTTGTTGTTAATATAAATAATGCTGGGATAAAATGATTCAAAACAGCATTCACATTTTTTAGGCTTTTGCTATGAATTGTCAAATTGACTTCCAAAAAGGTTGAATCTACAATAGGACCAGGAGCTAATGAGAGAGACAGAGAGACAGAGACAGGGAGATAGAGAGAGACAAAGAGAGACAGACAGAGAGAGAGATAAAGAGAGAAAATATTTCAAAAGTCTGACCAACTCTGTGTTTTATGACTTAAAATTTTTTTTAACCAATTGTGTAGTTAAATATCATATCTTAAAATTAAAATCTTTTCATTTATTGGCTGGCCAGTTAGCTCAGTTATTTAGAGGGTGGTGTTATAACACCAAGGTCAAGGGTTTGTATCCCCTTACCTGCCAGCCTGCCAGCTGCCAAAAAAACAAACAAACGAAAAGAAACAAAAAACCTTTTCATTCATTGAGTCCTAGTTATATTAAGTATTTCGTTCATGGGAAGGCATTTGTATTTGTTCTTTTTTGTGCTTTCTTTAACTGTTACTTATTATTCTGTTTGGTGGTTTGTGTGGGTTGGATTTTTGGTTGTTGCTGTTGATTGTTTACTATTATAAAAAATCTCAAAACAAAGTAGAAAGAATAAAAAAAAAATCACCATATCCCCATCACCCAAATTGAACAATTATCAACATCTTACCCCGCTTACTTCACCAATCCTTTTTTCCTTTACATTTTAAATCACATCCCAGATATCATACATTCACTCCCAGCTTCTTTGGTATATTTCTCCAAAAAATAAGGATATTTTTATGAAACCATTTCACACTTACAAAATTAACGCCACCTTTGGTTTTTAATTGCTGAGAAGTTTCTGTTTGATCAGCAGCAGCCAAGTGCACAGCCACATCAATGGAATAGGAGGAGAAGGAAACACAGCTTAGCTTCCTTGTCATGTTCAAAAATTAAAGAAGAAAGTCTGGTGCTTGTACAGAGAGTTAGAATGACGGAGTGACCTTGGTTCCCCTCTGCCCACAAGCTCCATTTAGAAACCCACTGAATCTGCAATGCCAGCTTCAATTTTTAGATAAATGTCCCGGCTGAAGCTTGCCAATGTATAGAGATTAATTCAAGTTTTATTCTCTACTGTTCCTCTTTCTTTGAAAATGTGTGAGCCCCACATGATTGATGACCGGGTTTCCAGGCCTAACCCACTGGGGTCACAGGAGGTCTCTGTTATGTCCCTTTTCAGTTTGAATAAGGAATTTTCTGTTTTGGATGGTCAGGGTTGTCTTCAGGGCAGAGACTCACAGTCATTTTTAAACTAGAACCCTCTTCTCCACCCCACATGCCCTGACCTGACATCCAGGGTTCTTTTTATTACAATCAATAAAAAAATAAAATTGTTCAGGAACAGGAGTCCTCATTTCTGGGGTACTGAAAAGGGAGGACAGTGTTCATGAGTACCACTAAAACTGAATTTTCTTTCATTTTAGATTACTTTTTTTTAACTGATTACGAGAATGTTAGTAAGAAAACTGGCACTGATTTTTATACCTAACATGTTAATATCTGGGCACATTTCAGAAGCATTTCTCTCATCCAAAATGAAATTGAGAGACCAAGCTGGAAGTTAGGAAGCCCACATATGGTAATAGGTTGCATAGAGTGACTGCTGTAGCAGAATAAAATGACCTTATCAGCATTTTCTTCCTTATTTCCCACAATACTGTTACACCTATATTCAGTCTTGGCATTTTTTGAGAGTTCAAAATTCTTTTACAAATACATGTGAAGCATTTAATATATTTCAAATATAGTCATTTATAAACATGTTATAAAACATATGTAAATACATAAAAAAAGAAATATTAAACATCTATTATTCTATTATAAATTATTAGCAAATAAATTAATCAAGTCAAGTAATACTTGAGATGAACAAAATAAGCACTATCTAAAAATGAAGAAAATTGCGTTAATCATGAAAATTAAGTGGAGAGTGAAATAGTGTTATTTGATCTTTTTAAAACATGGAATACCTAAAAATAAGGTATGACAATGTTTTGTTTTTGAATCGTGAGCATATTTTTATGCAAGCTATTCTAGCTTTTTAAAAAGTTTCTCCTGACCTGAAAGTACTTGAGGAAATAAATGTTAAGGAGACAGTTATACTTAAACCAAATATTTCCCCTATTTCTTATCTTCAAATAATCCTATCTTTCTTATTTGATATGTTTGAGAAGCTTAAAAGAAAATAAACCTTTTTTGTTCTTTGGCAAGGACTGTAATCCGTTATTGTTAGCAAACTCTAGTTTTTGTTCAAAGAAAACATTTCTGGTTTGTCCTCATTTCCTTTAGTTTCACTATGTAGACATGGAGATTCCATGTGGAAGTTACCGTGTCCATCTGAATTCTGTCACAGTCATATTCCACATGGTCAGAAAGTCTTTGAACTAGAGTAAGATTTATTCTTGGAATAAGTTTGGTCTGTCGCCTGTCTCTTCTTGTGGCTTTTGGAGGCATGGAAGATTGTTTTCTCAACTACTGCTTCCTGTTCACTTCCAAATGTTAATGCAGGGTGTAACTTGTGGTGCGTGCTTCAAGGTCTAAGTGTTTCGAAGGTCAGAGTTTTTAAAATGCCAGTTCAATAGTTTTAGGCAAATATATGTTATTCCAGGTCTTAAAAAAATAATGTGGTGTATCAGTACTGAAAACCAGTATTGTAGTGACTTGATAAATGACTGGGGCTAAGTAGAAAGGAGGGAGGCCCTGTTAACAGGAAGCATAAAAAAGCCATCTGCTGCGGTGGCCCTGGGGCTAAGGTCTGCTGGGCAGCAGGTAGCAGCCAGAGAGAGAAAACATTGGCTCCCACAGACCTTTTCCACCCCAGCCTGGGGCTCCAGCTTTCTTTTTGTAATATATTGCTTCTCAGACCTATCTAATTTAGATAATTTGTTCTTAAATTTTCCTTAAATTTAAACAAAAGAAAATAAAGTAAACCCAAATTCTTTTGGATGTGTTTTACCCAGCTCTTGGAAAAAAATCCGGAAGCTCTTTCACGTCATGTAACCCATAGCTGAATAGATAATCAAGTACTTTTACTTCAAAACGTACCTTTTTTTTTTTCATTCGCTGAAGAAATTTGTCTATGTGCAGATGGAAGTCAGAATAGCACTTCAGTGGTGACACTTGAAGAGGAAAGAAAGGGGCCCAAGGGGGGCAGGCAAAAAAAATAAATAAATAAAAATTTAAAAAAAAAAAAAAAAAGAATAGCACTTCAGGATGATTTGCCACAAACTCTTATATTTAATAGAATTTTATTCCACCCTGATCTACCTAGGTCCTTAATGGGTCCAAGTAAAAACTCATAACAGAGCAAAGTCTTTTTCTTCTTTGTTTAATCTTTTTTTCCTATTTGCCATTCCCAAGTTCGTTCTCTCACATCCTGAAAGATTGTCTTTTAGAAGGAAAAAATATTTATTTCTTCTCTGTTGCTCCTTTAAAACTACTGTGTCATTACTAAACATGAAATTATTTTCTGCACTTTCTCTTATATGCAGTATCCACCTCCTTTTCCTTTTTCTTTTTGTTTGTTTTGTTATTGCCGTCAAAATGAGAATTCCCGTAATGTTTTGGTTTCAGTGTGACTCGTGAGGAGGGGTGGTTTTTAGGAAGATAGGCCTTCTGTTCTGCATAAAGCAGAGCTCCCTCTTGGCCCTCAGATGTTAAAGATGGAAATGTTTGTGCCACAATCAGCACTTAGCAAAATGTATCTCTATTTAGAGCCATAATCTTTTATGGACTGTTTTATTATTTATTGTAAATCTTTTCTTTTTGCAATCCTGTGCTGTTGCCCCCTCAGCCCATGCTGGGTAAGGCCTGGAGTTGTGTAGTGTCACAGTGACAGCACTGACCCTTCATAGCTTAGCCCTTAGAATTTCTACAGGAGAAAAATAAAAAGAAACTTTCAGCATCCATTTCACTTTTATCCGGAAAAGAAACTGAAATAGATAAAAATTTTAAAAGATTGTCTGTTCCATGTAACAAAACACAGAACGTGCAATGGGAGACTTGGGCAGTTTAAAGTCTGTACCATTGACTTCCAGGGGCTGCTACTCAATGTTTATTGAATATTTATATGAATTAGCTAAGTCTTCCAGTATCCTGTCTTTGTCCAGGACCAAAGGGAATATGTTGTGGTAGAGGCGATTTTGTTTTGATCCCCTCCCCCATTAGCATTAGCTGTTAGTTTCAACCTTCTCCTTTACCAACTTTTTACCAAAATAACCAGAAATATATCTTTTTTTTTCTTTTGACAATTTTTGCCTTTTTCACTTTTTTTTTTTTTTTTTCCCTTTTTCGTGACTGGCACTCAGCCAGTGAGTGCACCGGCCATTCCTATATAGGATCCGAACCTGCGGCCGCTGGGAGCGTCGCCGCGCTCCCAGCGCTGCACCCTCCCGAGTGCGCCACAGGCTAGGCCCTGCCTTTTTCACTTTCTAAGCTCACTCTCTGATAGAGGGGCTTTTCCATAATAAAACGACTAAAGTTTAGGCAGCTAGAGAGTCAGGAACAAGGGCCATATGGTATTCACAAACTGGCTCCTTTTCTGGAATAATTGCTAACTGGCTTAAGTTACCAGTTGAAGGACAGTACACACATGCTTCAGAGAGGAGTATGTCCTAAAGTCTGATTTATTTCCACGATGGTTTTCCTCCCTGGGAAGCTGCAGCCCCTGTTCATCTGGCACTTCCCTCTCCCGACAGTGACAGTCGCTGAGCAGCGTGAGCGAGGCGCCAGCCTCTCCACCACTTTTCACTGGGGTGTGCCCACCACAAGGCTGGGCATCAGCTGAGAGCGAAAGGGCTTCTGCACTTTCCAGTCACTGTCCGGCATGGGAGAAGAAAAAGAATTTTTGGAATACTATCTCAACACTGGAAAAATGACCTGGTTCGGTGTGAAGTTACATGTGTAGTGTCTTTTGTCCTGTCAGAACATGGGCAGAGAGTTAAAGATGACCAGCGTTATTGGAGATCTAATCCCATTAAGCAAGCACATGCTCTGTAGGGCATGCTTCAAGTTCATTTTTCCTCCTTCCTGAAACATGATACTAATCTGGGCAGCAGAAAGATTAATGTAGAGATATGTATATAGCCATAGTGCCACCATGAGCTTCATACCTGTGCTGAAATAGAGGTTTACGAACACCTAATGACCTCCTTACCATTCGAGCTTAGCCTCAGAAGCAGTGGGTCCAGGTAGTGGAGAATTAAGGATTGCAAATTGACCGGACCCATGGGTTGTAGAAGTTTTAGAAAGTTGGGGCATATCTTAACTTCTAAGGAGAAGTAAAGATTAAAATTGTTTTCGCTTGCTCTATTTATCAATTGGAAAAGTCTTTTGTCAGCTATCTAGGATCCCACATACAGAAATGGCTGCTCCCTACCCCAGCCCTTCATCCTGCTTTCCTCTGTCTCTTCTTTTTGCTGTTATCGGTACTAAGAAGGATCCGTGGTTCTGTATCGTCCGTGAATTCTGTAGGTGTTAAAAGACCACACAAAAGTCAGTGTAGCGTAGTGGGTAAGAGTGTAGACATGAGGCCAGCCTGCCTGGATTCCAATCCTGGGCCCCGCTCATGGGCATGGACAATTACTTGACTTCTCTTGAGCCCAAGTCTCTTCATCTGTAAATTAGGAGTAATAATAATGGTAGCTCCCCCCCATAGGGTTCCTGCGAGAATTAAGTGAAGTTAATACACACAAAGCGCTTTAAAACAGTGCCAGGTACTATTAGTTGCCATTTTTCACTGAACAGGTACTATGTACTGAGAACTTTAATGAAACATCTCATTTAACCCTTACACCACCCCTATAAAGACGGTATTTTTTAAACCTCTTTTCCAATGCTGAAACTGAGGCTAGAGAGGTTATTGAGTTGACAAAGTTTACTTAACTATTAAGTGGCCAATGTGGAATTCAGACTCGGATCCTTCTGATTCCAAACTGTGCTAACCCACCGCACTCCCCACCTCCGGCATGAATGAATCCGAATGCACAGCATGGCAGCAGAGTGTTTGGCCTGAGACTGATGCTGAGTTAACCTAGTATTTTCTCTTTATACATAAGACCTTACACCAGGCTTTGGCTGCCTCGACTTCTGAAAGTTTCTCCATCGTTCTTGGGCCCCCATCAAAACACTGCCAGTCCTTTTGTGCATTTTTAGTATTCAGCATGACTCCCTTCTAATTCTCTGCTCCCTCAAAAGAAATCTTTTATTTTCTATGCAGGATAAGGCTGGCATCCAGGGTAGAAAATTATTTGGGTTTCCCTCAGTGATTGTCTCCCTTTCAAGTCAATTTCTTCTGAGCGGCTTCGTGGGAATCAGGATTCACTCCTCACATCAGTGGGAACCTGCACTGTTGGAGAAGCACAGGAAGATGCAGAGCTAGCCCCTGGCCACTACTTAGCAAAACCTAGGAGGCCCTTCCCAGCACATACACGGCAGCCTCTGCCTGCCTCACCTAGGAATGTTAGGGTTGGTTTTAAATGTTCCTGTGGTCTTTACCTGCCTTCTCCTTTGTACTCCTCTCCGGTCTGCGTGAGTCACAGCTGGCTTGCAGCATTGACAGACAGCATCACCATGTCCTGTGTGTGGACTGCTGCCCCGGTTGTCTACCTTGTCTTCTGTAAGCCCCCCAGGCCTCACTCTCCACTACAGCCAGATGGAGATTCCTGAAACTCAGGTTCTGTTCCGTCACCTCCTTACCTAGGACACTGCAGTGCTTCCACTGCTGTTGAGACAAAGCCATGATGCCTGCACGCTGTGGTCCAGCCTCATCTCCCTCCACAGTGGCCCTTCCTCCAGTTCCGCAGACTGGCTGGCCTCTCGCGTGGTGCTGGGGCCACATTCCCCAGCTCCTTGGAACCCCGATGACCCTGCTCTCCACTCAGCTCAGCTGTAGCCTCCCTAGTCCGGCCAGCCCCCCATGGTAACACCGCAGCCCTTTCCTTCACAGCCTTAGCCACGCTCATGTTCTCTTTTGTGTTTGTGGTGTTTAGGTTAATGCGTGCTCCCTGACTTTACAGCCACAGCCAGTGTTGCTGACCATTGCGTTCCCGGTGCCTGGCACATCGTAGGCACTCAGAACTGCGGGAATGCAGGCTGTGCACACGCTTCTCTACAGCAGCGGTGTTTCTAAACATCCTTTTGGGGGCCCCTATTGAGACTCTTGCTGTCCCCACAGGGAAGTCTCTACATTTCAGACCACGAGCTCCCCTGAACTCTCAGATTTAAAGAGTCACAGCAACCCAGAGGCCTGTTGCCTGACCTTTACCCTGTGCCCATGAGCCCACCCGTGGTGTTTCCTATGTGGACTCTCACTCAGACACGGGGATGTCACTATCAGCTTGTGTATAAGCTTGAGAGCCAATGAGGTGAGATTGAGAAATTTTACACTCTGTGTTTAACCAGCAATCCTCCAAGGTCTCCACTTCCTTAAAGGTTCTTTGATCCTTAGCAGTTTTCTTTATGGATGGGTCGAAAATTAGCCTAATCACCCTAGCAGTTAATGAGCCCTTCAAAATCAGAGTGGCCTTTTCTTTGTTTATTTTGTAATGGCTTTTGTACAAAGGAGACTACTCTTTTTGTTACCGTTGTGTGGAAAAGTTGACTGATTTATGTTCCCCTTTGGGCTAGACAGAAATACAAATGAAAAAATATCTCACATTTATTGAGCACTTACTGTTTTCTGGGCACCATGCAAAGAACATTCCATGGACTACCTTATTTAATCCTCACAGCTCCTCGGTGAGGTGTGGATGCTGTTATCATCCCATTTTATAGATGGGAAATGAAGGCTTGGGGAAGTTAAATAATGTGTACAAGGTCACACAGCTGCTGCTGGTGGAGCTGGAATTTGAAGCCAGAACTGCCTGCTCTTGAGTGCATGCACTTAGCCACTATGTGCAACTGCGTTCTCCTTCAAAGTGTTTCTGTCCTTTGCAGCTTATGACATGTTTGGTATAAAACAATATATTTCCCCCTTTCCTTCTCCCCACTTGGCATCTCCTCTAGACAATTCACTTTTTAAGCCTATCTAAATTGTTTTATGTTTAAGACATATAAATAAAAATCATGTCATACAAAGTTACATTAAATCTAGCCTAAAAGTCATGCAAAACTATATTGTTTATCAATGTACATTCTACTTTTCTAAAAAAAAAAAAAGTCCTCTGTTTTCATCTTAAAATTCCCTTTTAAATATTTAATAATACTAACATAGCCTTGTGGCATGTTTAGAAGTGCAGCACCACTCCTGGGAGTCCTGGGATTGTGTGCCTGCAGATCTGTCCATCCCTGATCTGCAGGTTACGCTCTGGGAACAGTCGGCCAATCAGAGGCCCTGGTGGGAGGCAGGGGTAGGGTAAGGCCGCATCTGGTATTTCTCTCCCTCCTTCTCTGTCTCCCACAGCAGCTGCATCTCTCTACGGCTCCAGCTCCTGCTGGGCAGGTTCACCTTGCCTCCAGCTCCCACCAGGTGGCCTCAGCCTCTAGTCTCCTTTACCTCCTACTTTTGTCCTCCAGCCTCACCCTTTTGTCCCACCAGCCTCAGGGTGTTGGAGGCTTCCTGCTTTTCCTGTCTCTGGGCTGTGTTACTGCCTGTGGACCTTCCCCCACCTGGGTACCCAGTCCCCCAGGTTGTAAATAAATAGGGCTTTCCCTTTTCCAGGCTGGACTCCAATGGATACTCTGGTATTCTCGCTTGGCGTCGCAATACTTATTTACAGTTTATTTTAGAGGCATGGAAGATGGGTGCTGTGACTGGGTTAGAATCCTCTAATTAAAAGTATCTAAACTTGTGTGTTCCCTGTGACTGTGGTATCAGGGGAAACAGTGGTGGGACGTCTGATGGCCTTGGTTCTGGTTATGGCTGGGTCACTTAGGGGAGCTTGGGGTCACTCAGGTCAGAGCCCCCTTTCATGTGAAATAAAGGTGTCCCTTGGAGTCCTTTCCTGCAGCCCCCTTTCTGGTATTAACTGCTTCAGAAAGAACCAACACAAATCCAGGAGGTTGTTTCTATTTCTGTGGGGACCCGAGAGTTGTTTCCTCTGGTGTAAAGGCCCCTGGCTCTAGCATTCTGTCTTTCTGATGTGTGCTGTTTGTCCCTAAGGGGTCAGGTGCCAGAATGTGGGTGAGCCAGGGCAGTTCCATCTCCACCCTGGGAAAAGCCACAGACAGGCCCTTTCTGATTGGGACCCAGGAAGCTGGCCTTTGTTTGGGCCCAGCACACTCGCCGAGAGCACAGGGCAGGAGTGAAACGTGGTGTTCAGCGTCCTCCTCTGTGGGTCCAACCGTGTTTCAAAGATGATGTTTCATTTGTTCACCCCTCATATAAAACTAATAGGCAGAATGTACAGATGGCACTTGTCTCACCTGATATATTTTCTCTTTTTCCGTTTTAAGCACAATCTTCTTATAGTCTCTAAACACCATTGTAAAAACAACAATATCACCTTATCCAATATTGTGTGTGTATATGTTTGGGACCAGATGCTCAGGGTGCCTTAAGTAACTTCAGTTTACTAAACGTCACTCCTCCTCCCCACCCCCAGCCCTTTCTTTTCAGAAGATACATTTAGACAATCACCATTCACCTCTAATTCAAAAGATCTGCTGCCCGGCGAAGCTGTGCCTCATGGAAGGATATCAGCTCCAGGTATGGAAATGTTGTTGACTTGCTATTGGTTGCTTTAAAATTACTTTTCTGAAATGTGTGAATTTTCAGATTCTTTCAGCTTATGTGTTGCAATTATTCATATGAAGGCTGGGTTTTGGAAAACGGGGAAACTCAATTTAAACAGCCACAAAAGTTTATTAAAATAAAATATAGACAATAATAAACCTCTTCATCTTTGCTTTAAGAGCTTACTGTTCTTCACCTGCTGATATTTTGTCCATATAGTGAATTTCTTATTCTTTAAAGTAGCAAAATATAATCTGAAAATAAATTGCTTTTTTTTACACATTGTCAATAATTTATGCTGGCAGCCAGGAAGATACCATGGGTAGGGGGAGGGGTGTGTGGCAGGAACACTAATCCCCAAGAGGGCAGGTCATGACCCCCGTGGGGTGTGGGCCAACACAGAGACCACTTCAGTTTCCATGGAAGCAACATAGCTCATTAAGAAAATCTTGCCACCCAGATTCTACCTCTCTTCTTAGCCCTAGTATTTACACATCTCCGTCTAATGCTCCTTTCTGCCACCTAAGCCATCAATACATCGTTTCTTATCCGTTCTTCCTCTTTCCTTTCTCCTTTCCAGAGTAAAAGGAGAGATGTACTTGCTGTCCCCTTATCAACAGCGTGTCCGTGCCTCGGGGCTTTATGTGTTTGTTCTCAGAGTTATGACATGAGAACGTTTGAGAACCCCTGCACTGCAGTCCATACTCGCTGCCCACTGCCCACCCCCACCCCACCACCAGTCCGGCATCCAGGAAGCTTCCTGCCCGTTGTTACCTTCCTTCCCAGCTGCTGACAGAATCTCGGAAGCACTCAGGGGCCTCTATCCGCATTCATTTGTCCAGCAGAGTAGAGTGGGAGACCAAGGCTCTGTGTGTGCAGGAGGGGTTCACAGCAGGGCTGTTGGCTCCATAGCTCTTTCGAGAATAAGGTCCAAGTGTCCTCCACACCCTTAGGGAGCACTGTTATCACAGAGCACTGGTGATCTGATTAGTTTCCAATACCGAAGGAGTCAAGTGACATCTTCTGAACTGTTGGCTTGGGGCATCACAGGTCACTGGAAGTGGTTTGTTACAGGCAGTGGGGGGAGCAGCTCTCTGTCATTGTTTAGTCTTGTGATGGCAGCTCCATCTCTTCTCATTGCCACACATCCAGCCAGAGTCCGGACAGCTACGTGCTTTTTTAGCTTTGCAGGAAAGGCTTTTCTATGCAACCACCAGAAAAAAACATACTTACAGAAAAACACATTACATAATAGCTGGTTCTAGAGGTAGAAAGAAATTCTGCTTAGTTTTTATCTTCATTCCCAAACAGGGGCTCTTGGAACTACTGTTTACTTCCCACAGTGTAATTTTGAATAGCCATCGCCCCAGTCCCAAAATTATTGCCCTGCTGTTAAGTTGATAGATTGTGACTTTCTAATGTCAAAATAACTGCCTATCAGAGTGCTGTGATCCATATGGCCAGCATCCCATGATGTATATACAAACCCTGTATTGCTGGCTTAATGTTTGCCTTGGCTGTATTTAAAGAAGGGTTTACTGGTCAAGTTAAAACTAGACCTAAAACAGAGATATCAGTATGTGTTTAACTGCACATAGGAGTTTTTTGTGATTTGCTTGATAGACTTAAGTTACAAATTAGATAAATTTATACTTAAAAGCTTAACTCTTATTTTGGGGGGGAGGTCAACACAACTTGGAATTTTAAAATGTAAGTCCACCCTGCTGGGAGATAATCGATCTACTGTACTTCAACAAAGCTTTCTTTAGGCAGAGGAAAAGCAAAATGACTATATTTACATTTTGCTAAAATAAACAGCTAAAAAGGTACTTTTATTTTTTAATAAGCAAGGTGAAATTCTTTGGAAACAGTTAAAAATAGAAAAATTTTAAATGATGGTGACAACCTTGTGATTATTGAAGTTCTCGTAATCTGAAGACAGTTTTATAAGGAAAACCTTAATAATTTGGGCTAATTGTGGAGAAGACCAATCTGAATTAACCAAAGTTTGCAGTATGGAGATGTTTAAGTAAGACTTACTCCTTTCCAGTCTGCATAGTGATAAATGGTCATTCTATACCTACTATAGCTCCTCAATACCTTAATCACAATTCTGAAATCCAGAAAACCCTCCCAACCAAATTTTTTTGAATAAACTATTTGGTCGTAAAACCTAATGGGAGGCTATTTATAGCCTTTACGTATTACAACAAAAGTGAAATTCATACATTTTGTTGCAGAAATATCAATGTGCTTGATTATGAGGTATTGCTCCAGGCCTACTGGGATGTTACATAAAATATGTTTCATGCACCGTATCATTATCCTGAAATAAGAAAAAGTATGAAGCCCCAAGGATTTCAGACACATGTGGACCTGCATTTATTCTAGTACTCTGCTAAAAGCAGCACAGGGAAAAAAGAAATTAAAGCTAGAGCTGAGTATCTTAAAGTTCTGGGGTATCAGCGTCAAGTATTCTTACAGAAAATTTCCGAAAACCAATTGGACAGAAGATAGCTGAATCATTGGAGAGCATGGGAGAAGGAACAGGAGCCCCATGGGGATCCTGTAGTTCCAGGGCAGCATTATTAATGAGGGCCTGGGCTAGAGAGAAAAGAAGGAGTGGGGGCAAGTGGGAGAAGCAGATAGAGGGCCAGCTGACTGGTGTGGGAACCTGGTTAGCCTTGTGATAAGCAAGTTGAACTAGGGAATGATAGTGGCTGTGCAGAGATGGGAAAGCCAGGAAGGAGACGGCCGACTTTAGTGACCAGGTAGAGAATAATTTGTTGTCAGTATATAAATGAAAGCCTTAGAGTCCCTAGAAATCTTCTCTTCCCATTAAATGCTACCACAAAAATATTATTTCTACTCTATTTACTTAGCAAACCTCTTCCTTCCACAGGTAATGCAAAGATGAATGTCAGTCCAGAGAATGACCTCATTCTCAATTAGTAGAGACGATAATTAATGACGTTTAATGTGCTTAGTTCCTGTCTAAGAAATCCCTTGCAAATGCTGAAAACACATAGCATCATTTCAATAGTATGTATTGGTATATACGTATACACCTTTTATCAAAGGGATGAAATTCTCTTCCAGATGCCTTCAGAGCTAGAGCACAGGGCAGGGGAGGTGCCAGATGAGAGTATTGTTTAAGGCATAACAGCTCCTGAGCCACAGGGATCCACGGTGGATTCCGTGTGTTGTGACTGTGTTTCAGGCCTGTTGGAGAGTGAAGAAGGCTGTGAGGGGGATAGCAGAGCAGGGAGAGGTTGGACTGTGAAGAAATCGAGAATAGCACAGTTAACTAGGCATTTGCCTTCGGCAGATGGTATTTGAAACTCACAGCTGCTACCATCCCAGAGAAACAGAATAAACACAGAGCTTCATGGTGTCCTGGCCTTGGTCGTTGCCAGTACTACTAGACTGACTTTCCTGAGGACCAAAGAATGCTCAGGAGCCAAGACCTAACATTCTCACTGGCTGCAAATGTCTTTAGACAGAGGTAACATCAGGAATCTTTAATAAAATGATGAGTTAACAACTGCCGTCACCTTCTGCTGGAGAAGGTGGGAGTAGGGTCAAAATATCCTTAAAGCCATGAGAAGGTTATTGAGTGCACCCTGCGTGGTGGTGGTGCTGGTGATGATTTTACAAAAGAAATAAAAGAGCTTTTCTAATATGGGGGAGATAGAAATTATAGACCATGTATAATTTAATGTACTTTGTTTAATCTATAGTTGTCTCACTTTGTACAAGATTTACATTAATAGAAGAAAGATTCTGAAGTCAGGTGTTTTTCAGGACACACGGGGCTATTCTCTTAATACAGAGTAGACCATTACTACTGTACCTGCAGCTATCTATGTTTTCCCATGGTCTTTCTGTAAGCAAAGACTATTAAGAGAAGAATTTACATCTCAGTACCACTTTTAAACAATGTAAAGCTTCATTTCTGTGTTGTTATGATTTGGAAGTCACAGTATGTTTGCACTGTATTAAGCCAAAAAACAAAAACACAACCAGAGCAGGTGTGAAGGCAAATGTGGGTCTCCATGGAATTCTTTCAAAGTGTTTGGAGTCACCGATGCTTGTGTTTGTTATTTCAGATGGAGCCTGGAGTTAAATGATGTAAAATATATCAGCAGTTATATTCGTAAACCCCTACCCCCATTATTTTCTAACATGCCTTAAAAAACTCTTTTTGCTGTTGTTGCTTATATAATGTACAAACAAGAAAAAAAAAGAACATCAGCACCTCTCACATAAACAAGCTTCTTTGGGTAGGCAGGGGGAAGTTTTAGTTCCTTTCAGGACTTGATACGCCAATCAGGATTTGATGTTAAATCAAAAGGCTGGTTTAGAATTGTCTGCCTTGGCCCCAGGCCTATTCTTGATTCATTTACCCCTCTTTTCTCTGCCCATCAATCTAACACATGTGGTCCCATGTCATATACTTCTCTGAAATCTAAATAAACAGTGCCTTGCATTTGAGTGCCACCTGCGACTAACTCTCAGCCTGCCACGCTACTGGCCAGTTATGATTGACCTCTTTAAGACAGTTGGCTTAAAAGATATGTCTTAGTGTGTGCACGTCACTTTCTTTTATGTTAAGACTTCCCAACTCATACCAGGCAAGAGGGAGAGAGAGACAGACACACAGACAGACAGACAGACAGAGACACACACAGAGAGAGAGAGGAAGCTGTCTTGGATTACAGCAAAGTGTTTTCTTCAATCCTTTCTCAAACAGCAGATTCTTTTTAAATTCAGGCTAAGTCATGTAAGTTATAGATAAACAATAGAACGTTGGGTATTGGTGTGTATCGTTTTGAAATTTAAGCTCCTTTTGATTAAACAAATTTGTTCTGCACAGAGAAGGAAACTAACAGTTACAGACAATCTGCTAAATTGTCAGGCACAGGACATAAGAACTCGTTGAGACATAGGAATGATCCACAACTTACAGGTGACTAAGTGGAGGTTCAGAGAGATTTAATAACGTGTTTAAAGGCATGCAGTTGGTTGGTGGCAGCACAGGAATTCAACGCAGAACTGCACAGTGCATTTTCCCTCTTTCTGCCTTGTCATGCTGCCTCTTGAGTCAGACAATGTGTCGCTGGACAGGGAACAAAATCACCTCCCTGGCGTTTGCCTACGTGCGTCCCAACCAGTTGGCATTTTAAGTATTACTGATGGGCTGCCTTCTTTGATTTAGGAATAAAAAGTAGTTCTTCAAGTAAGGTACTTGAAAGAATTTATAAGTATCTACTGTTAATTAATATAATCCTAATTTTGTACTCTTTTAGTTCTTTCTTTTCTCTCTTCCCTTAATGCTTTGATATCTGGTAATATCATAGTCACTCGAAATGTTTCTTTCAGTTAGGACTTCAGTAATTTTTAATGGATAATGTGTTCATTGAAATAGTTGTGTGAAGCTGTGTTAAACCTGTCTGGTTAAATAAAACACATAACACTGAATTTAGTAGTGATCTGATCAGCAGTGCAGAAGAAAAAGTTCTAGGCTGGGATTCAGGAGAACTTGGGTTTAGTCCTAGCTCAGTTTCCAGTAGAAAGAGATTAGAAGGTCTCCAGGTTCCTTCCACATCCCCTCTAGTTCAGAAGTTCTGCCATCTGTAATGACCCTGTAACTTCAGCCAAGGTTCCTTTCTTTTGTTCTCAAGACCAAAACTATCCTACAGGGGAATATCAAAGTCTAGTCTAGTGGCTTTATCTCTAAAATTCTGCCACCCCCACTGAGTGCCGGGGAAGGGACAAGTCACCATAACTAATTCTCAAAAGACACAGTAATGGGGGGTGATAGTGACTGGGAGGGGCACAAGAAGGGGGGATGTTCTATTTCTTTATCTGACTGCTGGTTACATACACAGGTAATTTTGTGAAAATTCCTCAAGCTGTGTACTTATGACAGTATGTCTTCATTTGTTAAGGCTAATTGGCTTATTTACAAATATGTGGGTCTAAGTGCCAAGTAGACACCTTCAGGCCATCAGTAGGAGTGCACATTCGCTTCAGACTATGACAGTGGTGATGATGACAGTCTTTTAATTATACAACTTTTAGTTTGCAGGAACATTTCTATTTGTAACCTGAACTGGTTGCCCTGAACTAATGAACATGAATGTGGATTCATGTATTTCAAATCTGGGAACTATTCCACATTGTTTATAGCATTTCTTTGATGTACTTGCAGTAGATAAGCTATAGTCTGTGCAGCTGTTTACTAAAGGGAGAAAGTTTCATAGTTATGAATTTTCCTGATAATTTTATTTGAAGCTAAAAATTGTATGCCCATACTAGCCTCATCTGCCCCTCACTAGCATGGTTTGGTCTTGGTCAGAGTGTAGGTGTATTCCAAGGGGAGCTATTGACTTCATTAAAAACAATTTGTAGAGAAAGGTCTTTCATTAGGCACTGTCAGCTTTGTGTCCAAGTTAGCCCTTCTCAAAAATGTAACTAATTAAATTAGTTAAATTGTTGGTCTCTATAGAACAATTGTGGGTTCACACACTAAAGTACAGGCATACTTTTTTTTAAGGGTGGTAATCTTTCCAAAGGAGAAATTTATATCCAGTTTAGGTGCGTCAGCTCAGGTATCTATAGAAAGCCACAAAGATAGAGGGAAAAAACTGTGATTGTTTGGCTAAGCCCCTTTATCTCTGCCCACATGGCACACAGGTTGGGTCACTTGGTATCATAGATAATCGTCAGCACTTTCATGTTTGTACTTGCAGGGAAATGGTAACATCCAAAATCCCTTTTAAGAACCCAGTGGAGGGACTTTTCTCAGGCACAGGTTACCCCCAGGGCTGTGGGCACTTGGGCCTTGGCCTAGTATTTTCTTCTGAGCGAAGCAAATATATACGTGCTCACATAAAATAATCTGAATGCCGTTTATAAGGCCCCAGCAGTGCCTGTGGTTGTGTTTTTACTTTTGCAAAGACTGTTCAGATGCCTTGAGAATGAACAGTGCTATAAAAGGCCAAATTCTTGAGTATGTGTAATGGATGATGGAGAGTATTTGTTTGAAAATTACAATGTAGTGACCCTGGCTTCAGTTTGGGACTGACTAATTCAATCTACAAGGCTTTTTCTATATATACAATATGTTCTTCCATTCCTTTGCTATCAAAAATACATATTCTCATTTCATGCAATTTCTTCTTTGTGTTTATTCCTTTTCAGGGCAGCAACTGCCCTCCGGTAACCAGGGTAGAAAAAAAAGAAAAGTCATTCTTCTCACAAACTAGACCATCTATTTTCATTCAAACAAATCCATTCTGTATTCCCACATATAGGCCAGACGGGGAGTGCCTCTCGTGGTAAGAAAGACACCCCCACATCACACCGTAGCTCTCTTTTTGATGCAGTTATTAGAATGATAATCAGGGCCTTCATCCCCCCCCCCCCCCCCACTGTTCTACCTCATTCAGTGTGTTTCCTTTAGCAAGATACTTAGCTTTTCTGTTCTCAATTTATGATCAGAAACAAAAGATGTTAACTGGAAGTACAAAAGTGTGGTCAGGCTTTGCACTTGCTTTGTATTACCTTCGCCACACCATCCCCAGGTGTTCCATCGAGACATCCCATATAGAGGTCCTTGGAGCTCTTTAAATTTGTCAGGTCTCAAACTGACTGAACCATTTCTCCTGCCTCCGACTTTCCTCATACTTCCCCTCCAAAAAAAGCAATCAGTCAACTAATTAATACCTCCCTCTCCTGTTTTTTCTATCTTACTAGATAGCATCATCATCATCTGCCATGGCACAAACCATAAGTCTGGACATCTATTTGTTTGGGTTCCACTGGAAACAAATTCTGAAACAAACATTTGAGTTTAATTGTTGGGGTTTTTTTGGTTTTTTGTTTTTAGGAAGCGAGACTAGGAAACACTGGTAGGTGGATGGGAAGGGAGCCAGAGAAAGGAAGGCAGTAAAGCACACACTATCAGGCAGGTTACCAGTGTGGGCAACTGAAGGACTGGTTTCCCTGGGAACTCTGGGATTCAGTTAGGACACACATCAGGCTTTCCTACCTGAGGGGTGAGAGAGCTGGGATATTTATGCTGTCAGTCATCTGTTAAATCTGCTCCCAGGAGAATTCATTTCCCCATACTCTGGTCTACCACATAGGTGGGCCAAGAAGGCCTCAGTGGCCAGAGAAAGCCCTTGGGAAATATATTCAGGTACTGGAAGTGCGAAGTCAGGCACAGAAGCAGTAAAGGCAAGATGATGATTGGGGAGGGGTATCGGAAGCAACAGTGTCTGCTGCCGCATCTTTCATTATTACCTCCTCTTCACCCTCCACTTCCATTCAGTTTCCATGTCCTCCTACACTGATCCTTCCTGCTAGATCTCTCCTAATTGTCTTCTTTTCTTTCACTCCCAGCTGCCAATGACTTTCTTCAAGTCTTCATCCCTAGTTCTCTGGATTATAATAGTGGCCTCTGGCTGTTCTCCCTGTCTCCAGTGTCAGCCCCGCCAGTCCTTCTCTCCATCCTGCAGCCAGGCTAATCTTTCCTGAAGGCAGATCTCATCACTGCCAGCCCTGCTGGCTTCCCATTGCCCTCAGGATAAAGTCTAAACTTTGTCTGAATGCATGTGCTCTGTCCTCATATGCTACCTTTTTTTTTTTTTTTTTGAGTAGTCTCTGCTTTTTGGGGGATTCATTTCCTGCCACTTCAAAACTGGATTAGGTGCTGCTTCCTTTGATGTCCTTGGATATTTAGAATTTCCTATTTACTCATCAGCCTTCTGGTGTAGTTAGAAGCTCCTTACTGGGCATAAATCATCTTGTTGACCATTATATCACCAGAAGCTAGCACCTAATGTAGTTTCTCCACAAATCTTGGATGAAAGTATGTATTTTGTTGAAAAACTGTGTTGTTGATGGGACTAGTTTTAAATGTTTTAAAGAGAGATCTCATAAGACTGTGATTATAATACACATCTGTTTTCTACCACAGGTTAAAATGAATCCCTTTGCAAATTTAAGGTGTGCGATAAAGCTCTTTATGAATATAGTTGGTCTTTCTATGTGAATGTTCATGCTACCATGAAGTCTCCTTTTAGAATAATATAGTTTATCTGGACAGGAGAAAGACTGCAAGACTGCTGTGTTCATTTTTTTCACCTTAGATGTAGAGCTAACTGCCAACCACTGAAGAAAGAAGCTCTAGGACATTTCTGGGAGCAGAGAGTGGGAGGTGTAGGTACAAGAAGACTTTAGATGGTTTGATGTGAAAGTCCAATACTCAGATTAAATTAATGTGAAGACCCAGTGCTGATTTTCACATGTAATAATAAATTTCCCAGTCATAAAATTCCCCATGCCGTTAGTCCCATATTAAAAAGCTTGGAATTATTTCAAATAGAACTTTTTTCCATCTTTGAGCTAATGGCTGTTTTAAATGTCCCTTTTACCAAGTGAGCTTCTTTTTTAATGTAAATTATTTTATTGGGGGTCATTTTTATATTTTGATCCAAATGGGGCAAAAGTTCACATAGTACTGTCTATTAAATACTTAATGTGAAACTTTGTGTGAGACAGATTTAAGCTCAGGCTGAATTTGTATAGAATTTGGGCAGCCCATGAAATGGAAATATCTTTTTTTCTTTTAAATTATTTTTTAAAATAGTAATGGTTTTCTCCTCTTGCTTGGGAAACATGTCCCACAAATCTTCTGATACTTCCCCAGTTGTTTCTTGCACGTGAAGAGAGAAACAGTTTTCTATAGCTGTCAGTCTGTACGTCTCCTTACCTCTACAAGTAACAAGAGACAGGCCCTGCTGGAGTTGATGATTGCCACACGTACACAGCCATTTCTGCTCTCTGCTTCCTACACTCTCATGTGTTTTTGCATTCTATATTATCCCAGTCTTTTCCTTTCCTTTTGCTACTGTGAGACTTACATAAGGCAAGCCTTACATTAAATACTCTATTGAAAACATAAATAAGACATAAGTTCCCTAAATTGTAGAGAAATAGAACACTCCATGTTATTTAGTGAGCTTGGACACTGATATCCCATTCTAGGAATTTAACGTACAAATAGACTTAAGCAAATAATTCTCAGGTATATGGACAAGAATGTGCTTTGCACATAAAGACCCGAAAACAAAGTAAACGTCCATAGGTAGGCAACTGGTGAAATCAGTCATGGAACAGTCAGTGGAAAACTCCACAGCCATTAGGAAAGAAGGAAGGAGAGCTGTAGGAATTTATTTGAAAAGATGTCCAGGACATATTGTTAGATTAAAAAATGAAATTTGCTGTAGACAACATGTGACATGATCCCTTTTATGTTTTAAAAAAAAAAAGAGGCAGTACATTTTACATGCATGTAATATGCTTGTCTGTTCATAGATAAGTTTAGACAGTCAGCTGTAAACAGTGATTACAACTAAAGAATGGAAAGGACAGGGATTGGGAGAAGAGGTCAGTAAGTGAGAGGTGTTCTTTTATTTTTCAGTTTGTATCCATTGTTCTATTTTTTTCCATGAATTTGCATTACTTTTATAATTTTTAAAGGTTAAAAAAAATTAAGTGGGAGATCTGTGTGTTCAAATTACTGGGGGGGTTTTGAGAATTGGCATTTACATATATTATTTGGAGCCAAAGTGAATAATCTCTAGATTAAGCAAACTACTAAAAATATAGATTAAAAAAATCATTCTTAGCCATCTTCCTTCAGTGAACTCCCCAACCAGAAGCCAGACAGAGTTAAATGAGTTTTTCATATAGTTCATGAGAATATAAAGCAGATTACAAATCCATGTGAATGGTATGATACCATGATTTGTAGAAAATGTGTGCATACAGGAAAAAAGATCAGAAAGGATAAATGTAGAAATGTTAACTTGACTTCAGTCTAATTGGGATTGCAAGTGATTTTTACTTACATTTTAAAGATTTCCATTTTTATAATAAGCATATATTATTTTTATAATCAGAAACCATCAGTAAGTTTTGTTTTGTTTTGTTTTGTTTTCATTTTGAACAAAGGAGAAACTATCATGTATATTCAGGTACTTAATGCCTGACCCTAGATCTCTCTGGAAGTTTTTATCATGAGGATATGCCTGGAGATTTGGAACGAGATCAACTTTGGCAGAACCACATTTAAATACGACCCCAGAAAAATGGTAGACCTAAAAGCAACAGAAGTTAATGGAGATGTGTTCAGCTGGAAGAGATGAAAATGATGGGAACAACAACTTGGAAGGAGGTGTTTGGAAAGTAGAACCCATCAAAGTACTTCAGACTGAGGCATACTGTTTTAATGTCATGTGCTTATTGGCACTTACCACCTTCATGATTTCCTCATCCTCTCTTACATGCACTCTTGGGTACCTTTTTCCCTTCAGGGGCTTTCCAGTCAAAATGACTCATCCAGCTGCAGAATCTAGTTTCCCACCATAAGTATCCAGGAATGAGTCACTCAGATCAGTCACTTCTTTCTTAACTTCAATGAAATTAGGCTCGGGGTGTTCAACTGAAAGATTCATGAATGGGTGGGTCCTGGGAAAGGGGCTGTGAGGTTATCAAGAAAATCAACTGTATCATAGGAATGGGAAAGAGACCTGGAAACAGGATAATTAGGTAATGAGATAGCCCAGAGGTAGAATGATTTACAAAAAAGTTTAGGTCCAAACCCTGGCTGTCAGTCTTTGCTAGAATATGGAAGCAGGAATTAATTGGTTATGTGGATTTTAGGTAACCATTTTGTGGCAAGATGATTTAAAAGGCCAGATGACTCATACCACTTATTTCTTTGCGCCCTAATTTTGTGTGTACTGTATAGGCACTTGCCAAAAGAAATGCAAGGGAAAAATTTACTCAAAAAAAAGGGGGGACTCTTGCAAATGCTTTTAACATGTAGGCATGCTTTCGGTATGTGAAAGTTTTTTTTTAACACTATTTTTGGTCAAATTGTTTTTTGTTTTTATGATAAATGTTAATTTTTAAAGCACTCTGGTCTATCTCCCAACTGTTACTTTTATCACTCGAAAATGTGGTATTTTAAAAATATCATCACTGGTGTCATACTAAGACTTGCAATGGATTACATGCCTTTCACAGTAATTAATGTTTTTTTTAAAAAAGGCATTTGGACATGAAAAAGAAAAATGAAGTTCACCAGAATGTTCATAGCAATTGTCTTTGGTGGTGATAAGAACTTTGGTGATGGGGTTGTTGTTCTTTTTTTCCACTTGTTTATGTTATTCCAGTTTTCATATATATATATATATATATATATATACACACACACATATATATAAGTATATATATATATGAAATATGTTTGAAATATATATGAAAAATATTCATATATATATAATAAGCATGAAACACTATTACAAAGAAAAGTTAAATTTATTAGAGGAAGTAATATGCTAAGGAACAAAAATAAGATTCATGATGTTTTGAGTTATAGGCTATAAATATAATAGTTATTGTGGTCACATACAGAATAGGTCTTTGTCAGATGCTCCTAAACATCTTGTGTAACAATGAAAAAATTTTGGCAAAGTCGTTTCAGAAATTTTAAGGCTACACAATTTGTAAGTTATTAACAAAGAGCTGTGAAATCCTTATATAAAATACCAGTATGACTACAGTCCTTTAAATACATATTTCAATTTGGGGATTTACTAATTGCATTCAAGGAATGATTGAAGTTTGAAGAATACTTATTTTTAACCTTAGAAGGGAATTTAATGAATTAAATTTATCTTAGGGCACCAGCTGTTACAGAAGAACTGTATACCATCTTCTCTAACTTGGTTGTTGAAAATAGAGTGTTTCATGGAATGGTCCGTTGTACTCTTGTATTGCACTATTGGTCTCCTAGGTATCATTGCCTTGGGTTTTACTAATAAAATAATAGTAGCTGACAGAAGGTATTTTCAGTAGTTATGTCAAGAAGTATAATGAGCATTCAGATTTCTGTTGCATTTATTTAATTTCCTAGCAGAGGAGGTCAATTAGGAAAACAATCTCGGTGGCTGCAGACAAGTTCATTGACTTTCCCCTTAGATTATTTCATTCTTCTCCATCAATGTCAGAAGATACTGAAGTGTTTTGAAATAAGAGTTAAATATAAAAGGATCTGAGTATCATTAAGTATTTGGTAAGCACTGAGAAGCTTGCGATGTATATGTACCACTATGGCAAAAAGAAGGTTTATTCATTCATTCAACACATACT
Source organism: Cynocephalus volans (assembly GCF_027409185.1). NCBI lineage: Eukaryota > Metazoa > Chordata > Mammalia > Dermoptera > Cynocephalidae > Cynocephalus > Cynocephalus volans. The sequence continues at coordinate 128,638,621 of NC_084468.1, read as the reverse complement.
TATTGAGCGGCCGTTATACGTTAGGTACTTTTTAGGTCCAAAACAAAGTCCCTGTCCTCATGAGGTTTACACCTTACAGTAGGAGGCAGACAGTAAACAAGTATACTATGTATACATATATTATATGTATAAATATATATGATAACATTATAAAGAAAATAATAACCAAGGTAAAGAAGGGGCCATCTAAGGTAGGGTGACCAAGGAAGATTATTCTCCAACAAGATGCAATTCAGACAGCTTCCTGAAGCAAGTGTGGGAGCAAGTCACATCATGACGTGTGGGGAAGAGTGTTCTGGGAAGGAGCAGTAACTGCAAGGCCCTGAGGTGGGGTTGAGCTTGGCCGGGGGCAGGGACAGCAGGAAGGAAGATGAAGCTGAAGGGGTGAGCAGGAGAAGGTTTATAGGGCCTCCTGGTGAATAGCAAAGATTTGGGCTTTTATTGCAAGTATGCCAGGAACCATTGGAATGTTTTGAGCAGAAAAGTGACATGATCTCACTTCTGTTTTAAAAAGTTAATCTGACTCTTTCTTGTTTAATCTTTAAATCCCAAGTAATGTCCTCCAAAAGGCTTAATAGAAACAGAGAGGCCCGCATAGGGATAAGAGAGGCAAAGAAAGTTAATTTGCTGAGTAGTGTTTTTATAGTGGATGGAATCTGTGCATATATACTTTTAATAATTAGTTAATAAGTAATGGTGAGTGTTGCCCAATATTTATGTCATTTAACTTTTCTTATTATTACATTATAAAGGAGGGGTTATGTTTTAATTTATTTATCATGTTTGGTTGAAATTTTTTTATTTGTTAAAAGTGACTAGATATTTAACTGAATACTTATGGGGAAAAGTGTACCAAAATCATTCTAATAACGAAAAGGCTCAGAAAGTTACAGAACTTGAAATCAGAATGTAAAGAAAAGTAAATTTAAATCCATTATTTAGAATTTCTTCTAGAAGAGAGAACACCTTCAGAAGAAAGGTGAATTTAGCTTCACACAAGAATTGCTCCAGCATTATTTATAAAGAGCTATGTCAAGCAACTATGACTTTGCCAATAAAACTGCAAATTACTCTAACAGATGCTTACAAAACATGCCTAGAGGCTATTGTATATGTGTGTTTTGCCAGTACTGCTGTAGAAGAGGTGATTTACAATCCCAAAACCACTAATGATGGCATTTTCTGAATGTTATACCAAATTATATTGTGCAAGACAATAACATCCATTATTTTCAACAGAATTCTTATATATTTGTTATATAGACATAATACTGACAATCAAAAGAGCTTAAATTTGCTAGTACATGATATGCATCTTCTGGAGTGAGGGATTTGCCTTTGTCCCATTTATGGAAATAGTGTTTAATAAGCAATTTCTTTGCTTCCCATACTTAGAAACAGTGTGAAGTTCTAAACCATCAAAAACCTAGTTACTAAGTAAGACAACCACAGCCCCCGAAGGGCTGAGGTTCAAGACAACTTTTCAGCTAAGTAGACCACTTCCCATCCACCTGCAATAACCTTCAGAGGTCGAAATCACTTTTTAGAAATACTTTCTTTGTTATACATAATGTCTGAGGTCGATTCTTCATAAGCTTTTCAAGACTTGCATTATATAAACCCATCGTTCAGCTAAACGTTTGTTTTAAATGTTTTTTAGCCACCAGAATAGAGTCGGTGGTTATCTAGTCTAGACCAGTTTCTGTGCCGTTCTTCATTCACGCCATTCAGAGGCAGTTTGCTGAGATAGGGAGTGAGATCATGGGTTTCGGGGATGAAAGAGGCAGCCCACTCCTTGCTGGCAAGCTGTGAAGCTAACTACTTAACGCGGAGCCAGAGTGAGTCTGAATTACAGTTTCCTTTGGGATGATGCAAGCTTCACCATCCACTGGGGTGAGGGGCAGAGGTGGAGAAAGGAATAACCTTTACAAGTGATCCAGTTATGTCCATGTTCACTACTGTATGTGTTGTGCACACACACACATGTATGTGGGTGCGTTTTTTTCCTGTTGGCATGTGAGACAAACTGGTCAAAATCTCTAAGAGGGCTGCACTGTTTTCACTACAAATTTCCACTGAAGAGACTTTAGAGTTTAAAAAAAAGAAAGATTTTGGTTGACTGAAGCGAACAGATTGTTGTTACCCAGCAATGGTGGGCCCTCTTCAGGTTGGCACAAGCATATACTAGAACAAGTTATAACAGAAACGATATGAAGTTAAGGAAAACTGCATCCATTTTGAGAAACTGAATTTTTTTGTATGCATAAATTACCTAGCCAGGATGTTCCTGTGCATTTAGCACACTGAATGCATTTAAGTCATTTTCATTTGATTGGGAAACTGGGATAAACTTGCAGTTAGACCTTTGGGAAATCATTACTGGCTCAAGTTAAATGATATTGCTGGCTCTATTAGGTTCTTAGAGTCTTGGGGAGTCATATACACTGATTTATAAGGAATCCTTTGATCAATTGGAAAAACTGCTCTCTGCTCAGAATGAAGGCAGAAAAGACGTCTCCCTGGTCAGGCTGTGTGGTAGACCTTCTCAAGATGATGATATTAGCTCTGTGCCTCTCAGACTATATCCATGACACTTACTAAATCCTTTTGCAAATAGCTGGATTCCAACATGACTGCCTTTATTTGAGCAATTAAAGAACTAGGAGTGATTCTGATACAGTTTGCTAGCAAAGAAGTGATTTTCTTACTCTCTTGTTGGTGGTAACCAGCTTGGGCTCATTTTTTTTTCCAATTGCTGAGTTTAATGGGATTAAAGAGATTTTTTTTAAAAAGTTTAAATCTGCACTAGAAAAAGGATATTTGTTTTGGTTTTAGTAGACTTGAACTCAAGATACTGTGTCATAATAACAAAGTAGGTGGAAGGATATACTGAGTTAGTGGCTTTCAGACTTTTTTGACAAAACCCTGAGTAAATTTCACCTGTTTGTATGTATGTATGTATGTATTTGTGTGTGTTAAAATATATAGAGATAAGTTTGTTGGTAAGTAAATAGGCGGTGATGATAGGTAGAGAGATAGGAAGAGAGGGAGGGAGGTAATTGAAACAATCTTCACACATGTACCATGTCTGACATTTTCTAATCTATTCTATTTTATTTCACTTTTTTTTTATATATATATATACTGATTGAGACCCACTAAGTTTTATGATCTGCAAGTGGGTCACAGCCAGAAATTTGAACATCACTGAGCTAACCAATGCAGAAGCCTGGAGTCCCCCACCTGAGTTCCCTTTGGGCAAACCTGAGAAATAGCTCATGCACCCTAACGACCGCCTTTGTGCCAGTTGCTTTGGTTTTGACTGAACAGGCTGGATTGTGCCAAGCACCTTGTGGATCCAGACTCCCATTCTTATTGAGATGTTTGGGTCACCCCTGAACCAGACCTTTGAAGCTATGCCGCCTGTACCAAAAATAAACAAAAAGAACCAAACCCTTTTCCAGTGTAGTCTGATAATACTCTGCTTTGTATCTTAGTGGAAAGAGAAAGTAATGGTGTTTTACATTTGAGTGAATCTCCTTGAAGAACAGTGTCTCTGAATTACTTTTCAAAATCTTTAAGTAATGATAAAGTGAACTTAAGTGGGAGTAAAAAGATAGAATAAATTTTTAAAATTCTGCATTTAGCCATTAATTGGACTCTTAGAGTCCTTAGTATCTGAAACAAGTTTTGGTTATGCACTTTCCTGGATGTAGGTAACTAGGACAATGCCCAGCCTTCATTCTATTCAGTGTATTAGATAAGGGGCAAATGACCCCCACTCCCCAGTACATTGCCTTTGATTTCCGTTTTTTAAAAATGATCTCTTCTTGTTAATAGATTCCCTTTCCTACCCTTCCCGTCCTCCCTCCCATGAATGGTAGAAATCTTAGATCGAAATAATGGAGGTTTTTTGGTTGCTGGAAATGATGGATTGCAGCCCATCTATGCTTTTTAAAGCATATGTATTGAAAGGGAAAAGAAGATATGTCTTGGATTCCACTCACTCCAGAAATCAGCAAAGAGAGAATTTTCTCAATTAAAACATAATGTAATTTCCAACCCACCCTTGGGGCATTACTTCTGCTGTGTTGATGAAAATGAACATCAAATTGATTGGCTTCCCACGCCCTGACAGCCATTAATTATGCCAGAGGTGCTGGGGATGAGTGTAGTGATCTGAAAGAAACGCACGTTGACAGCTTGTTCCTCACCTCATTCTGGAGTCCCATCTCAGGATGGGCCCGAGGTGTGCTTTTACAGTGCACTGCTTCCCCACTCTGTCTAGGAGGGAAGAGATTTTGAAGGTATTATTTTGCTTTGAATTAGCTGATCCCATGGAATGTAAAGAGGCTTTCATTCGTCAAAATACATTCAGTGCTAAGTCTTATGGAGGTATCAAGGTAGAAGAACTTGACCGGTGGGGCTAAAAAAGCTTACATATTTGAAAATACCTGCAAGAGATTCTCACTCACTGTGCATATATAATATCCAAACGTCTGCAGATAGGGTGCTAACAACATATAAATGCCAAAGGAACTAAATGTTTAATAGCACAATGGTCTCAATTCTGAAAGGGTCAAATTCTCTACTATCAAAAGAATTTCTATAGAAGAATCCTATTCATACACAGTGGATTTTTTTTTTAACTTCACATAGGCAATTATTTCTATCTTAACCTTGGATAGAGGAAGTTGGACTAACAGTTAAATGTGCTTGGAATTATGCCTATGATTTTTTTACAACCCTGAGAATTTTCTTATTGAAAGCTCAGTGAACTTCTTAATTTAAAATATAAGAATCAGCTCATGCTCCTTGCCCCTGGTAATCACTATCATCAAAAGTACATTAAGGACCTACCTGTCTGTATCCCTGCTAGAATTTAAATAGTCACAATCTCTGCCTTCTCAAAATCTGCAACGTAGGATACGTTAGATATATGGATCTCAACTAGGAATGATTTTGCCCCCCATCCACCGAGAACATTTGGCAGTGTCTGGTGATATTTTTAGTTGTCAAGACTCAGGGGCAGGTGCTACTGGAATCTTGTGGGTAGAAACAGAGATGCTATTAAACATCCTACAAGTGTTAAAACACCAAGGTCCAGGGTGGGAAATACCACATGTCCTCACTCAAGTGGGAGTTAAGAAAGAAACAAACAAACAAAAATCACAATAATATATTGAACTTTCAGAAAGAGAGAACAGAACTGTGGTTAGTAGAGGTGGGAAGCAGGGGAGGGAAGAGGTATAGCAAGAAATTGGTTAATGGAGTCAAAGAAGGATTACGTTTTATAATGATGAATATGCTAATTATCCTGATTTGATCATCACATTATTGTACACAAGTATTGATAGTCAACTCTGTACACCACAAATATGTATAATCAATTATGTTTTGATAAAAATAAAAAATTTACCGGACAGGCCGCACAACAAAGAATTATCTGGTCCAAAATGTCAATAATGCTGAGGTTGAGAAACCTCACATACGTGCTGGCAGATGTACATAAATAGCGAATTGAAAACCAATACCCAATGACCAGATATACAAATTAAATGATATTGCCTCAACTGTTTCTATTCTATGGTTTGGTTATTTAATAGCTCTATTAACACATGTCCTTCTTTGATAAAAAAAAAAAGAAAAGAAAACCGAGCGCAATTGTGACACTATTTCAGTGTAACAGTGGCCTAAGGAACAAGCATCAAACATGACAGAATCTTGCTAATGAATTATCATTAAAATCTCAGGAAACAGAGAATATGCATTTTAGAGCAGGGGTCTTACTCATTATAAACTGATAACTGAGCATACTTTAGATGATAAAATAAAATATGTATTATAATCAAGATTTGATGGCTATAAAAAGACAAAGATAGCAGTGGCATAAATAGGTAGAAGCTTTCTTTCTGTCTTATATAGCAGCCAGAGTAGAAACAGTCCAGGGCTGACCTGGTGGCCCCACGGTGCTCAGGCTCCTGCTGTCTTCTTACTCTGCTATTCTTGGCATGCTGTTTGCATTTCATGGTCTAATATGGCTGCACCTACTCCTATCATCACATCCACATCCTAAACAGTAGGAAAGGAAGAAGGAAGTCAAGGGCATGACCCTTATTTTAGGGACATGACCCAGAGTTTGTACACATCAGTTCTGATCATCCTATTGTCTAGAATTTGGTCACCTGACCACACCTAGCTGTTAGGGAGACTGACAGTGTTTTGTTGCACAGCCATGTGCCCAGCTAAAACTCGGGGGTTTCTTTATTAAAGGGAGAAAAAAAGCATGGATGTTGGAGGACAGCTAGCAGTCTCTGCCTGAGATATCTTGTTTTAGGTTAATTCAAGATCAGGAACCCAAAGACTGATTAATAATTCCAAATGGCCTTTGGTCAGGATAGAGGTCACAGACTCTGACAGTGTCGATGATGGCCTGTTATTTCACTCTGGTGTTAATCCTCAACGGTCGACTCTCTGTGCCTGGACTTCCTCCTTTGTAAATTGCTAATGATAGTAATACCTAACTCATAGGGTTGTGGTGAGGATTATAGTGTAATATGTGTAAAACACTCAGGATAGTGCCTAACACACAGTGAGCACTACTAAGAGCTATAAATATGACTCTTGTGGGGGATTCCTGCACCTGACCAGCTTATGAGATATCACAGGTTTGATCCTTAACTTATAAAGCACATAAATTTCTGTTAATTTCATTTGGCTTTTAGATCTCAATCAGTATTTGTTACTTCGATCTAATTTTGTGTTATAGCTGCCACACACCCCCAAACCCAATAAAAGTATCAAAACGTGAGATTTGATCAGAAAACAGTAAGTTGGAGTTGCTGTAGGCCTGAGCCAGCTCATGAGCCAGTGAGAGCATTGTCAGCAGTGCACACAATGGAAACTCAGTGTAGACATCACCTCACATGTGTCTTTTTCTCAGCAAATGTCAGAGATTTATGGTTTGACCCAACAAAGTTCATTTACTCTTCAATAAAGACATTTAAAAATTCATAGTGGAAAATTGCAACTCAGAAGATGTACAAATGGCAGTAGCTATCTTACCTTTTACAGTATTTCAGATTTCAACATCATGTAGCAAAAATCTTTCCCTGAAATTCTGCCTCCATCAGCTCTAATAAGCAACATGACTAAAAATAGGGTTAGAACATCTTTAAAGCTGCAAACATACATATATACATACATATGTAGAGAAAATCCTGTGTAGATGTTAGGATAGTTGTGCCCCTAAAACACACATGTTCTTTATTAGGTTATTTCATACTTTTTACTAGCATATGTATTGAAAGCAGGCCAATATCTTACCTGCATATGAAGTGATAGAAATGCAAATTATATCTGTTGCTTGAATGGAGCAGGATGTATGTTCTGTAGCTTACAACATACTCCCATGTGAACATGAATTGAGTAGGGACAGCCACATGCCAATATTCAAACCTTTATCTTGATTTTCTTCTCAAAAAGTTTCTGAAAGTCCGTTTGGTCCTCACAACATAAAATTTAGTAGCATGATTCTGCGTCCATTTAATGATGAAATCAGTAAGGGAGAATGATGGTGGCTCATTATAGCAATTTATATTATTTTTATCACCAGAAAATGATAAAACAATTTCATATAGTCTTATGGAAATGAACATTATTTAGACTGACTTGGATCAAAATATTTATTAGGCTGGCTAAAATTGAACGCACTCAGAGGGAGTGTGGGTTTAACAACAATACAGTGAAATTTCCAGAATAAATTACTTACATTTATACCACAGAAGCTCTGGTCTTTTAAAACTCAACACATTATAGTACTGTAATGCTTAAAAATTGTTCATTCAAGGATTTGAAGAAACAACCCTCAAGAGCGTTGGTTCCTCTAAGCAGAAAAAGGAGGATTCCGCTCTTACCCTCTCCCTTTTTAAAATAAATGAATAGAGGAAGTAGAAAGGCATAGAAGGAGCAGATGGGAATGAGGACTGATAGCCTTACACTGGTGAACAAGCTCCAAAGAAGAAGGTGATGTCCTTTTTCTGTAAGGCAGCATCCGTGAGTAGGGAGGCTGTGAATAATCTCTTACAGTGCAGGGACTTCACAAACTTCTTGGCGTAAGACTCACGTGAGTGACCAGGTAACCAGCTGTAACTTGATAGGCAGATAATGCTCTGGCCATTATTATAGAAGAGCAGTAGGGGGAGTGTCTGCAAAGGTCAATGTGAAGCTTTCTAAAATAATTTTACCTAAAGGCAAAGAGATTACTTTTAAGAACAAGATCTGTACTTGCTTTGTTCCATAGAGTCTCTTTTACTCAACACAGAGAAACTCAGATTCTGATTTGAGCCTGATAAGATTTTTTTGCGGGACACTCTTCAAAACCTTTAATTTTTGTTTTGGGATGTAAGATTATACTAGAACTCCACTGATTAATAATTAATGCAAAAGTAGTCCCAGAATTATGTAACTCAGAGCTGCTGGCCCTGATAGATCAAAATTCTTTATAAAACATAACACAGTGTGTCTGACGTTGCCTGTGATTTGACACAACCCTAGGCACATCCCCAGTATATGCACCTCTGCTCAGTGTATGTGGCTCAGTGCAGTATCTGTGAGCTGGAGATAATACCTACCACATAGGCTGTTAGGAGGAGCAAATGATATCACTTATATCAGATACGTAGCAGAGTGCTTAGCGTACCATTAGCTCTCAATAAATTTATTATTGTTGCTGTCACCATATTTCCTGCACAGGTGTTAAGAGGGTAAATAGAGAAGTAGAGACAACACCAAATTTTCAAAGTTGGTTAGAAATTCAATTTGCAAATGACCAGTTAAGGTCCCCTCCCACCCTTCTCCCCACCATCTCACTGCTCCTTGTTGCCCCCCCATAACCCTCCCCGCCACCCCCCACCCTCACCCTCCCCAGTATTACCAGTTTCAAGTGCATCCTTCCAGAGATATTTTATGCACAAATAAGTGAAAACATATCTGTGTATATTGATAATTATTTTAGGAACATTTATTCTTAAGCAGCTCTCTGTTTGAAAGAGTAAAGAACCTTTTTCAAGGTGATCATTGAAATGGGGAAGTGGAGTAAGATTTCTTCCCTCCTTTGTTCGGAACGGCAAGTTTTTACCCTGTGGAACTAAATGGCTACATCCTTCCCGATTTTACGGAATATATAGGACATCCTTTCAGTTGGGTAGACACTGAAGCCTAAAGGAGTGGCTCAGTGGAGTCACATTGAAGCTTATTACTGCCTTCGACAAACCATCTTATCTCAATATAGAGCATGATCATTTACCTATGTGGGCCAAATGTAAGGGAGCCCAAAATCAACAACCAATTCTCTTTTCCATATTTCTATATGGTCTATTAGATGACTGGCTCCAAATGAAATGCAAAGGGAATTAGAAACCTTAGTTGGGGAGTCACTGGAAAGAGATCCTCCTTTGACTGAGCAAATACAGCAAAGAATTTCAGAAAAGTTACAGCTGCTTCCATTTCCTTTCTTTTAAATGTTACCCCACACACATGAATCTAATCTAATCGTGATTTAGCTCTTCCACATTCTGTCATTTAGGGCAAAAACAGGTTGGGTTTAAGAAGCACACTTATCATTGGCACGTCGTCTGAGTAACGTGGTGGTATCTGTGTATGCAGTGAGGGAGGAAGCAAACTCAGACCCTGTCCATCGGCAGCTGACTGTGGTTCCGATGTGGTTTGTCAGGCAAATGGTTCACAGACTACTGTAGGTATCATAGTTTGCCATTTTGGTTAAATCTTCCCTTTGGAAGAGAAAATAAATATGTCAGTCTGCTTGAAAGCCATCTTTGAAAACCTCACTTTTCAATTCTTTTTTTTCTTTGGTGGCTGGGCTAGTATGAGGATCTGAACCCTTGTCCTTGGTGTTAAAACACCAGGCTCCAACCAACTGAGCTAACCAGCCAGCACGATTAGCCCAGTGAGTTAGAGCACAGTGTTATAAGACCAAGACCAAGCAAGGTCAAGGGTTCAGATCCCCATGCCAGCCAGCCACGAAAAAAAAAAAAATGAAATCTCACTTTTTAACCCACGGTTACATGCCAGACCAGCATTTGAGATTTGGTGTTATTCGGTGTTCTGTTCTGCTATGAGTATTACTGGTTTCCTGAACAGTAGAAGTGGCTCTGTGAATTGGGTCTTGACACGTAAAAAGCTTTCCATCATTCAGCCTTTACAAGTGTTGGGTATATATATTCTTTTTAAATGAGAAATGTAAATGTCTCTAGGAGTTTTACCTGACATAATCTCCTACAAGCTTAGAAAGTAACCACGTTTTGTTCATAAGACACCAACAAGACGTTGAGGCAAATTCATATGCTGAAAAAGCAACCATACACTGTTGAAATCAGAATGTTGCAGCATTCCAACTCAAGAAGGAGCTTTCGTTGAGTTCTCATATTAATATTAAATGCAAAAGTCTTTGTTCACACAACATTAAGTTTACAAATGTGCACATGCCAAAACCAGGAAACAGCAGAAAATAAGATTCTCATGATGACATCTGTTCTTCACTATAATAATAATAATAATACAGTATACAGTTTTAAGACTGATTAGTTATGCAGAGCCTTTGGTATGTCGTGTGATTAAGAGCCTGAACTTTAGCATGTGGGGAGGCAGGGGGATGAGGTAAGGAGGAAGCTGAGCTCAGACTGATTCACTCCAGGTCTGCATTTCACTGCTGGAAACAAACAGTTTATGCAAACAGCTTATGCACACCTCAAGTTCCCTATAAACTAAAAGCAATAACTGACCTTCCCTAGTTCATAGAAGGTGAGGCAAAGATTCTGCTAAGGTGAAGTCTCCAGGGAATATTGAACTTTCACCATTAAAGTTACAGGTAGTGGCTTTGTGTTATGGGAAATGGTGCTAGGTCTTCTCAGCCTTGTCTATGGGGAAGTGATTTACATTAATCTACATACATTATGCATCAGTGTAGGTTTTCTCTCTTTTGCTTATAACCTAGTGAAATTTTAATTAAATCAACAAATAATTGCCTGTTACATTTAAGATATAGGTAAAGAGAGAGGATAGGAAAAGATGACCAAATCAGAATGCACGAGAAAATACACAAACACAACACCAGACACATAACTAGAATATATTGCATTTTTACTTGAGTAAGGTAGTTTGATTTGTAACCAAAATATTGCATTGACATTTTGGTAGTTAATTTATTTGATTTCCTTTTCAATTTGAAAATTGAAATGGAAGGAAGACGTCTTTTTAAAAAAATATATTTCTCCTTTTGCTCAACTACTTTGGAGTTGTATCATGGAGTGTTATCTGTTACTTAAAAAGATCCATAGGCTGTGGAATATTTATATTTCTGGTTTGCAAGCCAAAAATCCATCTCTTATTCTTCCCCAATCCTGAAATGATTAAATAGAAGTGGCTTAGATTTTTCATTTATTTATATTGATAATGGTAATGCTGTGACTTTCATATACAAATTAAATTCTTCAAGTTCCTTGTCAACAGGACATTTGTTTGAAGTAGATTAAATTTACCTCAGACCTTGCATACTCTAACTCCATTGTGTTCTTCAATAGGAATGTTTTTGTTCAAGGCAACTGATAAGGTGGTATTTTGATGTGAGACTATGAAATGCAGTGTGCACCTGCCACCTAGGAAAGAGAAAAATTACATGATATTGGCATCCTTAGTACCAAGTCCAAACTGAGGTCACCAGCCTGTAAAAATCTTGAGGCCAACAGCTGTTAAGTCTTTTTCTACATTGACACAGAAATTAAAGGTCCTTCAGAAAGAGTGCTGACATGCCCCAGGGACACACCTTGAGAAAGGTGCAGTAGAAGGGAAGCTGCAGAGTTCATACTCTTCCTCTTTGGGCATCCTGGGTTCAAATCCTGGCTCTTACCTGCTGTGAGAATAGGCTGATTTCTTAATCATTGTGAGCTTTGATTTTTTTCATCTATAAAATGAAGATGATAAAGAGCCCAACTTTCATGTGTTTTGTGAGGATTAAATGAAAGTAAAACCCTCAGCCTTAGCACAGTGCCCAGAACAAAATAAGTGCTAAATAAGTCTTAGCTATTCATGTGTACACAGTAATTCCTCTTTCAGCTATATCTAAATCCGCAGCTTTCTCCCCCATTAAGGAAAGAACATGGCTGTTCAAATTATTGAGACTGCTATTATTATAGATATGGTCTATTTTATTTATTTAAAAAATAAAATGCTTGCCAACTGTTGCTTATTACTATTGGTAACAAATTACCAGTGCTGCCAATTATTATGACATACTTGCATTGAAAAATCTAATAATCTCTTCCTTTCTCTCCTAGCTAACAAGGTGCTATGATCTAAATGTTTATGTCCCTCCAGAATGCATACATTGACATCTTACCCCCAAGGTGATGGTATTTGGAGATAGGGCCTTTGGGAGGTAATAAGGTCATAGGGTGGAGTCCACATGTAAGAAATTAGTATCCTTATAGAACAGGCCCAAGAGAGACCCCTTGCCTCTTCTGCCTTGTGATAGAGAGGACCTGTCTATGAGGAAGTAGGTTCTCATCAGACACTGAATCTGCAGACACCTTGATCTTGGACTTCCCAGCCTCCAGAACCATGAGAAATAAATTTCTGTTGTTTATAAACCACCCAGTCTATGGTATTTTGTTATAGCAACCCAACCAAATAAGACACAAGGAATTTTCTTATCCTATGTCTATGATCCCCCATCTGGAAAAAAAATAATTAAATAAGACAAGAAACAGAAATCTCCACCATATAAAAACATATAACTCTGCCTAATCAAATAGGTAGGATTTCTGGGTTGAGGAGAAAAAAAATATTTGGGATCAGTGTTGCCTTAAAATGTTAAATGTGCCATCAACTAACATAATTTTTTTAATGTGCCAACACAAGGTCAAGAGAAAGGCAAAATAGTTATATTTTCTATTAATACAGAATTCAATAGGTTAGGAGCAGAGAGAAGAAGACTGAAAATTTGAAACTGGATGTAGTCACACAAGAATATTGCAGTGTCTGGGAGCTGATAAGGGCTTTAAGGAAATTTAGAAATCTCTAAAGGCATGGTTGATATGATCAAGGCTTGTCCGTAAGAAAAGAAGACTAGAATAATTGAAAATACCAGTGGGTTCCAATCTTAGTAAACAGAACTGCAGAATCCCTAGGGGCTTACTCGAATAATATTTGGAAATGACTGTGACTTGAATTTTAAAAAGAAACATTAAATATTGTTAAAATACTCTGTAGGTATGATGCATAGCATGTCACACAATTTCAGGAATAAGTGAACATTAAAATTTTAATATTTTAGAGAGTATTTTAGAAAGTCTGAATTTTCAAATTTTAGAGTATTTTGGAAAAGTGAAATGTTTTAACAGTGGTGGTCCACTCAGTTTATTCATTCCCTCATTATTTAATAAATATATATTCAGTACCTAGTTCAACAATAAACAAGAGAAAAGAGGAAATTCTTCTGTTTGCCCAAATAATGATAATGTTTTCCCTTAAGGTATTCTTATATGTATTCATAATTTATAGTAAATTGTAGAAGAAAACTTGTGGATTTAAAGATTTGCTATCACCTAATACAGTCTTGGGATAGCTCTACACTTGAATGCCTGCTATTTTTCTTCACTGGGAAAAGATGAAAGCACAGTCATTATAGGGTCCTATTCTGGGGCAAGTGAGAGCTGACCTGAAATATGTTTTGTAATTAAAATGTACATACTTGGTGCACAGATTTTTGATATGCAGCAACCCACCAGTTGTAAAGACCTAGAAAGGGGCCAGAGAGGAGTTGGGAAACAGAAATGAGGAAGAGACTCTGAGTTGCATCATTCTCTCTGTAAGCAGCAACTGGGAGAAGCGTTTGGGTTACCCCAATAAAACTCTCCTTAAATTTATGTGATCACAGATGTTTCTTAATGTTTAGTGAATTTATAGTGGAACAAATCAAGATTGTAACAGACAGAAAATTTGTTTCTGGTGAAATAAATTAGAACATTGGATTTTCCTCTTTTATCTTGTAGTATAATATAATGAGTGGTTAAGAGTATGGGCTTGGGATAGGCTATCACTTACCAGCTGGGTGACCTTGAATTCAACCACCCTGAGCCTGATACTTTTTTTTTTTCTTGATATGATGGAAATGGTAATAATAGTATCTAACACAAAGTGCTGTTAGAAAGTTAAATATATGTGTAAAATGCATAGTACAGTGACTAACACATTGGTAAATCCTCCATAAATCTAAGCTATTGTTTTAATTATGCATTGTCTCCTTAATATACTTTTAATAAACTCTGATATTATTTTGCATGTTGGAGATCAACTACCAAAACGGGGTGAAACTAGTTATACACTTGATGTCTTTATCTGTTAGAATTACAGAGACGTAACCAAATGAGGATCTGTTTTTCTCACATCATAAGGAATTCAGAAATGGGCAGTATAAGGCTGGTGCAGCTGTTTGAAGGAGGACCTAGCCTTCTAATTTTCTGCTGTACACCCTTATCAATGGTTTTCATCTTCATGGTTAAAAGAGGGCTGCTTTACCTCCAGACACCTGAAGAGGAAGAGCCCAGAGTGAAAAGCAAAAGCCTATGACAAGATTGTCTTTTTGGAGGGAGAGTGGGGGCTGTCAGAGAATCTCTCTGCAGGAACTTCCACTAATATCTCATTGTCCAGAACTATGTTTCATGGCCGGCCCTTAATAACACTGGAAGCTGGGAAGGAAGGTGTATGTTTTTAACTGGGCATGTTGCCTCCTTTAAAAAAAAAAATTGTCGTTCTGTTAGGTAGTGAGTTATTAATGATCAGTTAAACCACCCCCCGCCCACACACACACACAAAGACACAACCCCCAGGCCTGATGATTTTCTAACACAGCTAACACGGATTTATTAATGTTCTCAACACTGGGACATTCTAAGACTTTAGATTCTACTGTCGTCTTGAAGAAGAGAAGTGGTCACTGATCTGTGGAACTGGCAAACGTGATTCCTGAGTCAGTATTCTCAGTTTGCTTCCATGTTGCGGTATAAAATGAGGTTGCCATTTAGTACAACAATCATGATGCTGGTGATGTGACTGTAATTTATTCAAGAAGCTTTTATTGAGGATCCACTGATCTTAGAAATACAAGTAGAGGAAAAATGGAGAAGCAACATCCACATTTTCATACATAGATTTTTTTTTTAAGGTTAAGTTATAAGTTTTAAGGTTAAGAATTGACAGATTCTGGCAATGATTCTCTACATTTGGATGCTTAGAGAAGTTTCCCTGGTGCTCAAGTTCTATGTAATCAGCTTCACTGGAATTAGGGGTGCCTACTCCTAGCCATTTTCTGTTACCAGAGGAATCAAGGTTCGGTTTTCTTCTATTGTTATAAAATGACATACATAAGGAACCAAATGTAGAAAACACTTATGGCTCTTTATCAGCTTGACAGGTTATAAGTCAATCAGTATTGCTGGAGGCTAACATGGAGGCCCAGCACTAAGCTAAAAATGTCATCTAGTTTCCTGGGATGATCCTTCAAAAGCAGAATCTTCCACCAATATCTCATTGTCCAGAATTATTTACTAAGAACCAATTCTGTAAACCTTGTTAGTGGTAGACTTTGATATCAATTCTTATGGCTTGGAGGAGCCTGAATGAGACCGTGGGTCTCTCTCCTCTCTCCCAGAGTTACTAGCCAGGTTACCTGGAGCTGTTGCTTAAGTTCTCAGCCTCAGTTTCCTTATATGAAAGAAGGGAACATGGAACAAGATGGTCATTAAGGTTCCTCTTTGAACTAAGGTTGGGAGCAGAATGGAGATTTAGTTACTGCAGAAAGTGTCCCCAACCCTGTGCAAGTTGTGGAGGTGACTGAGGGTGGGAGAGGTCCTGGAATTTTATGCTTTATTTTTGTCCTCATGAAAATAGAGGAATTGGATTTGAAGATATAAGTCTCCTATTTGATCTAATGTTCTATGAAGCAGAGTTTGATAGAGTTTTCTCCCAAATTCTTCCAAATGGGTTTATTTCATGAACATTTTTAGAGAAATGCTTGATGAGTTTCATCTTCCCAGGACCTGTGCATGAAATGAAGCATGTCCCCTTGGATCTCTATGTCATAAGAAGGATAGTTTGTCATATTGTATCCTGGCCAACTGGGTCTCATCATTATGAATAAGTTGCCTCTAAACAGAGAGAGCTGAGAGCCTTGTATCAGGACTGCTAAGGTAGGGTGATTCTCCTTATACGCTGTTCCTATTTTTCTAGCTGTACTGTAGGTATAAAAGTGCTTACTCCGGTGTAACTGTTTGCTTCATATAACTCAAAAACAAAAACCTGTTTAAGGAGGAGGAAAATCCCCAAGTGATGTTCAATGCAAAGATTATTGCTTGGGTTAACGCAGCAGTCATTCTCCACTTTCCTTCTCCCCTGCCCTCTCCTGCCATGGAGGCAGCTGGGGTGGCCTGTGCCAAAGTTATAAGTTCAAAGTTTCTGCTTTTCTGTAGGTGGAAAAGTAGAAAGAAAAACATCTGATCGCTCAGTACCGAGTAGCCAGGAATTTATGGAAGCAATTTATGGATATCCCAAGGATCAGAGTAGAAGTATGAAAAGAAATTAAATGCTTTGTGGGAGACAAAGTCCTGTGAGACTGTGTATAAAAAAGAAGTTATCATTAGACAAGTATTTTGCTCTAAAAGAAATGAAGAAAATCTTAAATATACACTCACAGCTAATTACAATAATGAAACAAATACTAAGGGATATGGGAATAAAGATGAAAAACAGACTTTTAAAGATAATACCTATATCCAAGCTGTTTTGTCACTTTGGAACTGACTTAAAAGCAGTTACTGATATGTGTACTTTTCTGTTTTATATATGTATATAAAATGCTCCATAAAAAGTTTTTTAAAAGCAAATTCCTTTATAATCTAAAAAAGCTTTTAAGTTTTTTTAAGCAGAAAAAAATGAAGGTAATTAAGATGGAAATGTGTTTAGCTGGCTGTACATTTACTGCTGTTGAAAATGAATGTGGAGAGTTTTTCACAGGATGCTAGAATTTGGGAATAAAGCTTGTCAAAAGCTAGAACCTAACATCCAAAGTCCTAAGACCAAGAGCAACCATAGGAGGGGGGTTCGGTTAAGAATGTCATAAGTATTAGAAAAACCAACTAACAGTGGCTGGAACAAACAGGGACGTATTTCCCTCACAAAACAAGAAGTCCAGAGGTGGGTGGTGGCTGGCATCATTCAGCTGCTGCGTAACGCCATCAAGGACCCAGAGTTTTTCCTCTTTCCCTTCCTCCATCCTTAGTAGTTGGCTTTCATCTTCATGCCTCATATTCACAAGATGCCTGCCATAATCCCAGGCATTTCCTCTGTGATCAAGGCAGGAAAAAGAGAAAAGAGGGCCAGCCCCAGTCATCTCTTCCCTTTTATCAGGAAAGCAAAACCCTTCTCATTGGCCAGAACTTTGGCACAGGCCACCCCAGCTGCCTCCATGGTGGGAGAGGGCAGGGGAGAAGGAAAGTGGAGAATGACTGTTGTGTTAACCAATAAATAGTGTCTGCCAGAGAGTTTGTCTTAAAGAGGACCATCTTGTGGCTTGGCTATTGGGAAGAAGTAAGGATATAGAACCTCTGGGGGTATGGCTCAGGACTGCAAACATTTCCACTAATAGAATCATCAAAGCAGTTCTTGAGTTGAATTAAAACATCTATTTGAAAGGCAGGTAGCCTTGTTTTTCACCCTGAATTGGCCATAGACCTTAAATTTATGCTAATAAATTCCCAATCTTTCCCACTATAAAATAAAGATAATGTTTACTCCCTGCCTTCCTTGGATCTTTTCATTCAGTCATGCATTTATTCAGCAGATATGTACTAAGCACCTATCATGTACCAGGCACTGTGCTAATGCTGAGGACACACAATAACACAGAACCTCATCCCCCAACGACTTACATTCTAATAGGGAAGGGAGGCCGGGAAACATATCTATTGAGCACTGCCACATGTTGAACTATGCTGGGTGCTTTATATGAAAAAGATGTGTGTGTATGTGTGTGTGTATATATATATATATTATAGAAGGTATGCAAACAAGTGACATAATAGGTAAAGTGGTGCAATAGAAGTAGTCATAAAAGTGCTTTGGGACAGAGAAGGGGAAATTAATTATAGCTGGGGAATTGGTGAAGGCTATACCAGGGGATGAAATCTGAGATAGGGCTTGAAAATGAGTCAGTTTATTGTACAAAAGAAGTAGTGTTGTGGGGACTTTGGCTTTGGGTAGCCATTGGAATACAGGATGAGACATGATCAGATTTGTGCCTCAGAAAGTTCCTTCTGGAACCTGTGAAGTGAGGAGGGGCTTTTGGAAGGGAGAGGGGCTGGTAGCAGAGAAGCTGTTTTGGAGGTTTTTGCAACAATCTTGGTGAGAGATGATGACTCAGCTAAGGCAGTTGGGTTCCAGAAAGATCTTTGAAGTAAGATCGACAGCTTTTGGTGACTGCTTGTATGTGTTGAAAGACAGAGAGAGGGAGAGGAATCAAAAAATATTCTGAGGTTTCTCATGCGGTATTCGGGTGGCACCATTAACAGGAAATTCTGGAGAATGTGACATCTGCTGAACTCCATTTCAACCTCATTGCAGCTTTGTGAACAGAGGAGCAGGCCCCTCACTTCAGTACTTGTTTTGCAAAAGTAATACAGACGGTCCCTGACTTGAAATGGTTCAACTTACGATTTTTTGACTTTACTAGGGTGCAATATACATTCAGTAGAAACTGTACTTTGAGTACCCATACAACCATCTGTTTTTCACATTCAGTACAGTATTTAATAAATTGCATGAGATATTGAGCACTTTATTATAAAATAGGCTTTGTGTTAGAGGATTTTGCTCAACTGTAGTCTAATGTAAGTATTCTGAGCACGTTTTAGGTAGGCTAGGCTAAGCTAGGTTAGTGTATTGAATGCATTTTCTACTTATGATGTTTTCAACTTAATAAGGGGTTTGTCTGGTCATAACCCCATCATAGTCGAAGAGCATCCATGCTCCTTTTCCCACTGCCACACCTACCTCACTCAGCTGTGATTTCAGGGTCATGTTCTGGGATAAGGCTCAAAATGGCCTGTGGTTGTCTTGTTCCTGCATGTGGAATGAAAACAGATCGCTGTAGTGAATGCACACATTAAGCAGGGAGAGGAGAGATTGGGGTTCAGGTGCAGGCTTGGCTTGACCTGTAGGGGGCGACCTCACGATGACCCTGTGGCTGGCCTGTAGGGGGTGCCCCCTCAGTGACCCTGTGACTGGCCTGTAGGGGGTGCCCCCTCAGTGACCCTGTGACTGGCCTGTAGGGAGTGCCCCTTCAGTGACCCTGTGGCTGGCCTGTAGGGGGCGCCCCCATGGTGACTCTGCAGCTGACCTGTAGGGGGTGCCCACTGGCCTGCCTCACTGCAGCTGCTGATTCTTTCTAATTACCTGCAGCAAGGTCTTAGTAGTTTTCATCGTTTTCTAAGGCCAGTGGGAGGGAATTGGACTTTTTATGATGCTTCAACTTCTCCAGTACATGACTAATACTTCAAAGAATTATTAAGAGATGTCTTTATTTTTAATTGGATCTCCTTGTTCGGTATGTGACCCAATTCATTCATTCTTGTTGTGAATGTATCAGAAGACCCTATACCCTCTTGACCTGTCCTTATAATCATTACTATCATCCTGCTTGAAGCACTATTTTGATGACACACTTAAAAGGAACCACTAAAGTCCCCCCTCGTCGCTGCGTGGCTGAAATGCCCGCTGCTCGGACACAAGGACAGTCATCGAAGAGCAATTCTCACCTGAGAAGTTCAGCTGGCCTGGACCTCCCCTTCAACTTCCCTTCCCGCACAATTCCAACCAGCCCTTCCCCTTTAGGGGTTTTCAGTCACACGTCCTACTTTAATAAGACTAGCTCTTCTCCCTGAGGCCCAAAGAGCTATGTTTTAACAAACACAGATAAATCAATAAATGTGCTTTATCAGTGTTGGGATTGCTGGCAGGTGCCTCACAGCAAACTCGACTGCAATTTCACCATCATCCTTCCACCCCACTTTCCAAACATACATTCAAATCTGTTTCTTGTTTCCTTAGATTACACTATCTGGCAAATCTTCATTCAGACAAAAATTGATCCAGTTGACTCATCCAAATACAGGTAGAAGCCTGTATTTGGGAAGCAGTTTTATCCAAATTATGTGAAATAAAAGTTTTTTTCTGATGTTGTCTCTGACAGATAGTCTGAGCACTTTCATCTGCTTATATATTATGAAAAGTTCTTTCTACCATTTAATTATCACCACATGGTGTCTGGTTCTATAATACGGTACTGTACTTTAAGAAGATTCACAATAATTTACTGAATTAAAGGACAGGATATTGACTTAGTATATTATTTGTCTTATTCTTCAAAGCAAGATTGAAAGGCCTATTTGTGGCCCATTCAAGTATCCTCTTGGAAATGTCCCCTTCTCTGTTTGGTACTCTTTGTCACCTATCATTATGTTACTGTAGAAGGAAAGTTTGTATAAACCATTGCAGTTCAGTGAGAAGAAATATGGATAAGAAAATTAAAAGTAATTCTACAGATGATAATGAGAAAATAGAAACTTTTTAAGATGACATGAGAATATTTTAACATCCACTTATTTCATTCATGGCTGAGAGATAACATTTCATTCATGGCTGCAGATAACTTGTGGCACTCACCGTTTCCCCAGGTATGCTGAGACCTTTGGGAAAATTCTAGTTGTGCACTCTTGCATTAGGGAGTTTTGTGTGGAGCAGTATGCAGTTTTCATCACTGAGTCTGCCCAACGTAAGTTGCTCATTAAGGATTTTGCAAAGCCTGGAAAATAGGGTAAAACTTTTCTTCATAAAGATAGTGAAAGTATATTTCCTTTTAAGGGATTGAACCATTTATTTTCATATCAGAATCTGAGAATTAGAATTCTTTATTTACTTCCTGGGGCAAGAGTCTACATTTCTAGAATTTTAATGTGCAACTCAACCATTCATTCATGCAACAAGTATTTGAGTACCTACTGTAATACTTGGCACAGTGCTATCAACCTAGTGGAGAGTTAGGTGGGCTGATCTTTAGTGGTGAAAAAGAGAAAAACCTGGAGACTTGATTGGGATTGGAAACCATTTGCCACCACAGCTTTCAAGAATGGCCTCATTAGAGACAAGAAGTGGGCATGAAGACCACTTACTGGGGCTTATTTACAGTTACTAGTCCCGTTCTTCAGAAAGAAGTCTCTGCCGAAATCCTGAATGTTGACTACAATGAAATGTGTTTACGTTGCCTTGTGTATTTCTCATGATGCTTTGTTCTTTTGGCCCAGAAACAGAAAAGATAGTACTAGAGGCAGGAAATGGATTGCCATCCTGGAAATTCAATGACCAACTTTTTCCCTGTGACGTGTGCGGGAAAGTGTTTGGCCGACAGCAGACTTTGTCCCGACATCTCTCACTGCATACAGGTGAGTCAGGCCTCGGCTGCTAAGCCTTCCACGCCCCATTACCAACTTCTCCAGCTATCAAGGAGGCGAGTTTCTCTAAGAGAATTATTACAGGAAGTGGTGGAAACGTGTTTATCCTGACCCTTTCAAGCCATTTACCTGGTATGTTTAAATAAGACCCTGGAAAGGCTTTTTCATTTGTATTGGAAGGGCTCATTGAGTTCCAAGTAGGACTGATGAGAAAAGGTACACATTCAGGAATATCCAGTAAAATTCCTAAACTCGAGAAAGAATTTAGTGATCTTGAAGGTGCGGTAGATGGGGATACACTCCATCTTCTTGGGGTGGGAGAAAAAGAGCACCTTGGTACAGAAACTGTCTTTACCTTTATTTACATATAATAGTGGAGAAATATGCTTGATTCTGAGGGTCAAGAAAGGGAAGGCAACCAAGTTAACAAGGGGAAAGGAGGAATAAATGGTAACTTAATCAGTACAGCAAAAATACGTGAAGACAAAAAGATATAAGGTAAAATCAGTAGTAAACATACAGCAAGACAGGAATAATAAAATCAGTATTTTGACTTTTATGTTGAAAATCAGATTTTTTAAAAATCCAGATATATTTTGTTTACAGGAAACACTAAAACAAAATGATAAAGAAAAGTTCAAAATAAGGGTTTTGTACATCACAAATAAAAAAGAAAGCACGATAGGGATATTAGTATATGACAAGATTAATTTTGTCTTTTTAAAATATATTTTTAGTATTTTAATGTTAAATTTCGCCAAAGACAAAATTTAGTCATTTACTTAGTCACAAAAATAACTTTAACATGTTTCAAAAAGTGAAGGTTTTACAGGCCACTCTCTGAGCGTAGTTATATTTAAAATAAAATGTTCTACCTAACTGGATCAAAGAAAAGGGAAGAAAGTAAAAATTCAAATAACTACAGCAAAATCAAGGAAGAAGATGACCATAAACTAGATAAATTCTTTTCAGCCTGATTAAGAAAGGAAAAGGAAGCAAAAATGCTGAAAATTAGGAATGAAAAAGGAAGCCTAATCATCAATACAAATGATATTAAAGAATTGTTGGAGAATAAAGACACCTCTATGGCAAAAAAAAAAAAAAACCCAAAATAACAACTTAGGTGACATAGGTAATTTAAGCAAAATTACTAAAATTGATCCAAGTGGGGGAGGAAAACTTGAATAAATCAGTTATCAAAGGTAAATTTGGAAAGATGATGAAGGAAATACTGTTAACAAAGGCAGCAGGTCCAGAAGTTTTCCCAGATGAGTTCTTTCTAACTTTTTGAGAAAAGGAAATTCCAGTGTTATTAAATTTTTCCAAATGATAGAAAAAGATAGAAAGCTCCACAGTTCACTTTGTGGAGGAAGCATAATCTTAATATGCTTAACATAAAACTTAACAACCTCAATTATTAATAAAATGCAAAAATTCTACAGAAAGGACTGTTTTTATCTGCACTGTAGGGCTCCTCCCCAGCCCTGCCATTCCTGGCCGCCAGCCGTTCACAGGGACCACCTACAATAATAATGATGCCTTACGTTTTGTTATAGAAAAACTTTTTTCCATGTTCTTTCCTGTGAAATAAATAAGACAGGTTTTTTCTTTAAGGCAGGCCCAGTAATACCAAGTAAGAATTAAGGACAGAAAATGAAATCACTCTTTCCTTCCTCTGCTGCTGCTACCTTTCTCTGTACAGTGAAAGCAAAGCCTGCTTCTTTTACTTTAATTTGCTTGATTAATCAAATGAATTCAGAATGCCACTCTGGAAACGATCCTGAAACATTTTTATGTCAATTTTATGAGAGGGTTTCCATTAAGAAATTAATTGAAAATATTTATTTTATTTATGTAAAATGAAAATTTCCAATTAAATTATTTCATACTAGTCATTTTTTCGCTTTAATTTCATTAGTTTTTTATTTCTTTGCTGACCCAGGTCTGGAGCTTAGAGAGAACGATGGGGCTTTTTCCTACAAATAGTGTTTTATTCTTCCTGGGCTCAACACCCACCCACGACTGACAGATAGCAGGGTGTACGTACACACGCACACACACACACACACACACTCTCTCTCTCTCTCTCTCTCTCTCTCTCTCCCCGCTTAGCCCCTGGGGGCTCATCTTATCAGGAAGAGGGGCTGTGGATATTCTACACACACACACACACACACACACACACACACACTCTCTCTCTCTCTCTCTCTCTCTCTCTCTCTCTCTCTCTCTCTCTATCTATCTCCTCTTAGCCCCTGGGGGCTCATCTTATCAGGAAGAGGGGCTGTGGATATCCAGGAAGAAGCAGATTACCTAGTGCCCTGAGGCTTTCTTTTGTCTTTGAAAGTAATTAATACAGGAATCACCTTCTGGGTAAAAACTTTTAGATACTTAGAATTCCAAGTCCTTACCTTTGGAAGTGAGACTTGAACCATCCTTTCCTTGATACCATTAAGTGACCTCTTGCAAGGTGTTGGGATTTCACTTTTTCAGAGCTGTTTGGGTTTTTCCTGTTTCTTCCCCCTCCCTCAGAGGAAAGAAAATACAAATGCCACTTGTGCCCCTATGCTGCTAAGTGCCGTGCAAACCTGAACCAGCACTTGACCGTCCATTCTGTGAAGCTGGTGAGTACAGACACTGAGGACATTGTCAGCGCCGTCACCTCTGAAGGTAGTGATGGGAAGAAACACCCTTATTATTACAGGTGAGTTGCAGATGGCACATGCTAGTCAGGCGTCTCAGACTCTTTCTTCATCCCTCCCTGCCTGTCTGTGGGGGGCGTACAGCTGACGTTCATTTTAATATTGTCTTTGCATAGATTGAACCCTGCAGTTACATGGACTCCTCTCGTGGCTTAGGTGGCCCTAGTAGAATTAATTGAAAGAGAAGTGGTCTTGGAAGTGGCTCTCTGGGGTGGAGCTCCAGAGCGTAACAGGGCTCTGGGAATGATTAGCTTTTAGGTCTGTGCAGCTCAGAAGCCCCCACCTTTGTAACTGAGCACCTTGCCACGTCCTAAGAATTGTAGGAAAAAAGATGAGGAAAAAAAATCTGAGAATGGTGAGGAAATAACCAAGAAGGCATTACGTATTTTCCTTTGGCTGTGTTGCCCTTTAGTTTTAGTTTGGATTTTATGTTTTGCTTCCATATTTAACCATGAATCAATATTCGGTTCAGTCGCTATCAAACTCCAAGGTTCAGACTCTCAGTCAAATCTTGCCCTGGAGATATGCCATTCAGATTGGTGGAAATTTGCTTTTGCACAAAATGCCTGCGTGGATGGGTGGCTTCTATCAGCAGTTGTGACAGATAGGGCTGTCTCTTGTGTCATATGACAACCTGTATGAGTATGTGTTTTTATTGCTACCAGGGAAGGTTTCTGGAGTCTGAGAGAGGCTCAAGGGTATGAGGGGCTCTCCGAGTTTATCAGTGGACCAGCATGGCTGAATACCTTGGCAATGCTGCCCCATATGTCTTTGCCCAAAAGAATCAGTTAGGTGATGTGCAGCATCTGGAATCTATAGTTTTTAATTAACTTTATGTTTATTTAGCATCATTATAGCATGTATGGGATTGTTACATTATGCTGGCACTTAGTCTGTTTGGCACAGTGACCAGGCATCCCAGAAAGCAGAAGAATTTTCCAATGCAAAAATCTTCTTGGTAGAGAGAAAAATGTGTGTTAAATTCCAGTTTTCTTGAGTGTTCTAAATATAAGTAGGTAGCCTACATTTAGAAGTTGTATCACTCTCTTCCCTCCCCCTCTTTTCTTTTACCCTTTCATATAGTTGTCACGTGTGTGGATTTGAGACCGAGCTCAATGTCCAGTTTGTCAGCCACATGTCACTGCACGTGGACAAGGAGCAGTGGATGTTTTCGATCTGCTGCACTGCCTGCGACTTTGTCACCATGGAGGAATCAGAAATAAAGACTCATATTGGCACCAAGCACACAGGTGACCATTTCTGTCATTCCTTCTCACCCTTTTCCTCCATCCCATGCACCCTAGAGTGCCTGCTTTCTGGCAGAAGCATCCTTGCTGCCATGAGACATTGACATTTCCTCCCATAGGAAATGACTTTCCTGGGGTAGCAGAGCCACATCTCTCTTTAATCCCAATGCCATTGCCTGTAAGGCCCGTGTCTTACTGATATGAAAGATTCACAAGTTTAGATGCAGTTGAGGGTGCTGAGCTGTTCCTCCTTCTGGTCCTCTTTCTCATCACCATACATAACCATCATCAAGGGGGCTTGTGCCTTTCTGCATGCAGGATCTCATCTAAGCCTCACAGCAACCCTGTGAGGTGCACGCTCTTGTTGTCACACTATATAGGTGGAGAAACTGAGGTTTCACAGACGTAGGGTGCTCCATCCAAGGTCAACTCAGTCCGGAACAGTTTTCGTTCCAGAGCCTGCTGTCTGTTTCATTGCTGTTCTGACAGCTCCGTGAAACACTGGGCAGAGCTTTGAGACTTTCTGGTTTGCTGTACCAAGGCGCTGTATATCCGATTCCCAAGCCATGTTCCTCTCCCATGAATCTGCAACCCCACTGCTCTCCACAATGACGCGTGCCATGTGCATTCAGGGGCAGAGAAAACCAAATTCCCCTGAAACAAACCCATCACTCTCTAGGCTGTGGCCAAGACTCTGCCAGTGCACGTCTTTCAGTTAAGCCTCTCACCATTCTGGCCAAGTTCTTCCATCTAATGATGTTAACATTTTGACTTCACCACTCAATTATACTCTCACAAGTGATGGTTACAAATGACACCAGTGTGGAGTCAGTAAGTAGGACTGAAGAGGAGCCCCCTGCATTTGCAGTGCTTCCAGATTAAGCTGATGCTGCTGACTGCCAGCCTGGGTGGGGGGTCAGCCCCTCACATCATCGGTACGTGAAAGATTTGGGAAGGGGAATTCCCCTGTCAGCTGTGCTGACGATGTGCACAGCCAAGAAGGATCTCTCTGTGCTTCTCTGGCTGCTTTGGCTCGCTGGTGCCAACAGCAATAAAAGCTTGTTTTTATCAGTAAATTGAGCAGCTATGACTTGGAGGTCTGCAGAGAGCTGTTATGCCAAGTGAGAAGGTGCCATTTTTACAGCCGGTTGTCTGACCGTAACCACATTAGCACTGTAGGCGGGCAGCAGGTGAGCTGGGAAACCCACGTTGCAGACAAATTAAATTCTGCATTTCTGGAGTGGCTAATGGAGGAAAGAGCCAGCCTCTCTTCCATTTCCACTGGATTTTCAGATTTTCTGTTTTTCTCTTTTCTGTTAAACTCTTGTACTTTTAACCCTCTTCACCTCAAAGTATGCCTGAACCCAGCTGAAAACCTTCTTCCCTCCCACTGCACACCACAGCCCCTTCAAGGAAACCATAGAAAACATAATGGCTGGAAAGAAATTGGACTTATCATCACTTAATTGTCCTTGATGGAAACTTCACATTCACAACTAGCCAATGCAAACACACTCACCTCCTAAATACCACAGGGGACGTAGTGAAGATCTTGTTCCTCAGAGGTGGCAGAGCTCCTTGTCTAACTGGGAAGAATACTCTCATTTGTTAGCACAGAGAGCCAACAATGAAATGCATTAAAGAAGTTTGTTTTTTAGTTCCATAGAAGCCTGTATGCTGCTGTTATTATAATAAGATTAAAGCCTATTTTATAAACCAGGGCCCTGTGAACTTTTTTTAAAGGGCAAGATAGGATATATTTTAGGCTTTCAGGTCATATAGTTTCTGTCACTACTACTCAGTTCTGCCACTGGAACTTGAAAGTGGTCATAGACAATATGCAAATAAATGAGCATGGCAGTGTTCCAATAAAACTTTATTTATAAAAACCAAAGTCTGGTTTGGGCCCAAGGGCTATAGTTTGCTGAAGGTAATGGTCTCACAGGGAGGGTTTCCTATATTTAGTGCTGTTTTGAGGTGTTTGAATTTGACCCAAAATATATCTATCTAATCTGTAAATTAATAAGCTGAATTATTGCCAAGTAATGATGTAAAGAAATATGTATGGTATATAACATATAGAACTATATATGTTCCTGAGGATAGGGAGCTTGTCTAAGTCGCTACTGTATCTCCAGCACCTGGAACTGTCCCTGAAAATATAAGTGTTAAGGGCAGTAAAATGCTTATTCAGTGAATGAGCATATATATGTGCGCAAGCTCATCTAAACACATTTGTGCATGCTAAGTAAAAAAATTACACAGACATGGTCCTTGCTTGACCCTTAGAGTTCTATTGACTCTCTATTTCTGTAATCTGTGTGGAAGAAGTTACTCGATATGGAGGAACACACACACTGGATTCTAGATCTGGGTTCTAGACCCCATATTACCGTAAATAGCATTGTGAATGTAGGAACTCATTTAACTTCTCTGGGCCTTCATCCTTTCCCTGCATTACTGAATGTTCAGTGGCTGTCCTACAGGCCTAAAACTCTCTTATTCTGTGAGCGCTGTTCTCTTATTTGATATACCTGTCTTAGGAAAAAGGCACCTATTATTTTAGTACCTTGGGAAATCTGCAGTGCTGTCTTGTTACCTAAATGAAGTTGTGACCTACAGCATGAGCTTTAATAAACAGCAAATGTTATTTAGTCTCCCACAGAACCCATGCTTTCTCTACTTCCTTATGAGTTACTCCTTCCCAAGGCACACTTGTGAATGGGATTCTGAGGGGCTATGTGAAGAGCTGTCCTCTCTTAAGTTGTTTCTGCATAGTGACCCTTTCTCTTACTCCCCAGCTCCTTGTCCATGCAGAGAATATATATTTTCTCTGGTGCTTGTGACTTCTTCAATGCAAATTCTGCTGCAATTTCTACATGTTGTAATAAATGGCATTGAGGAATCTGAATAGCTGTTTGGAAAATACAACCATTAATACCTCAGCTCACTGACACCAAAATTAGTTCCAGATGATTCACAGAATCCCTGTTAACAAATGAGCCTAGAACACCTTGAAGAAAATAGAATATTTATCAAACTTATAGAGTGAGAAGGATTTTGTAAAGCTTAATAAAACAAATCATAAAGGAAAAAAATTGGGAAATGTGACACACAAACATTTCTCCTACTTGCAAAAAAACAAAAAAGAGAAGGAAAACAAAAACAAAACCCATAGTCTGAAAAG
Organism: Cynocephalus volans; assembly: GCF_027409185.1. NCBI lineage: Eukaryota > Metazoa > Chordata > Mammalia > Dermoptera > Cynocephalidae > Cynocephalus > Cynocephalus volans. The sequence goes on along the minus strand of NC_084468.1, from coordinate 128,609,907 downwards.
TGTGTTTGTAAAAATGACAAAAGGTTAATATATTCACTATATAAAATATTCATATAAATTGATAAGAAAAACGTTAGGCCTCTAGTTGAAGTATTTGCAAAGAACATGAACAGTCAATTCACAATGAAAGAAAGAAAAATGAGTCACTTAACATAGAGGAAAACATACAACCTCATTAGCAATCAGATTAAAACTCAAGAATGGCTTATATTTCACCTAGTAAGTTAGGAAAACATTTGAATCCACTTTTATCGGCCTGATGCTGGTACTCGTTTTGCTGTGGTCCTGCAAAGTGGTAAAACATTTTGGAAATGAGTAAGATAGAATATACCAAGAGGTTTAAAAAATGTGATACTCAGTGACCCATTAATTCCACTTCTGAGAGTTTATCCACAGGAAAAAATTCAACCAGTGGACTATAATTTTAACTTTAAATTTTAAAAACTATTTAAATAAGATAAGTCCAGTCCATGGATATAATACTATGATTTAAAACAGTTCAAAAATATTCTCATGAATTTTCTTGAGAACCAACTGTGTCCCAGATATATAAAACAGCATGGGAAAATACAAAGTGCTAGTTGTTATTATTATTCTATTTTTAAAATATTATACACTAGACTTTATAATAGAATAATATCTTCTATAATGCTTACCATGAGCCAGATATTGTTCTTAGTGCTTTACATATAAAAACCCATCTAATCCTCACAACAACCGTACGAGACAAGTGCTGATATTATCCCCATTTTAAGGATAAGATGATTGAGGCACAAAGTTATGTACCTTGTCCGAGGTCATACAGCTACTAAGTGGTACAAGTGGGATTCAGATCATGTATTTCGGATCTCAAGTCCTTATTCTTAGCCATTATGCAATTTAAGGCAACACTTTAGAAATAGACATGCTTATTACTTTTTTAAGAATGAGAAGTACACCAAAATGTAATGGTGTTTGTATGGAGGTGGCAGAATGATTGGTAACTTTTTTATGGTCTCAGTTTCTTAATTTCTGTTATTTTATATTATGAAATATTTAGTATTTTGGTTTTTGTAAGTTCTCTTCAGCTGATTGTCCTAATGTGTTATTACCTGAGCACAGGTGTCCTTCACCAATAAGGTAAATGACCCATTGGATCACAGTTAGCCTTGGATTTAGTTGACAAGGACACCCTGGTTCACTCCCTACAGAAACAGCAAAAGAAGATGATGACTGGAGGCAGGGGAGGCTGTTTGGACCAGAGATTGCTAACTGAGCAACTGGGCTGTGTTTGCATGCTGTGTCACAGAGCAGCACCGTAGCACTTTGTGTCTTTATAAATTTATTCATCTACGTTGCTCTGCTCAGTGCCTTGAGCCTGAGGGCACTTGAAGCTATTTGTAAAGATTGTAATTGATTTTAATACATTCTAAAAACAAATTTAAAATAATCACTTGCGATACACTGTTGGTAAGACGGGTCTTAGAGGATGGATTTGGTGAAGCTGGGTGTTCAGGACCCCTCCTGAAAATGTTCTGTTTGTCTACAAAACGAGACGAAGCTGGTAAGGAGCTGGCAATAATGGTACTAGTTTTCACATTGCTTCCTTCTACCGAGGGAGGACTGTGTATTCTAAAGGCATATTCAATTCCTCCTTGTGGTCAGTAACTGAGGTCTTATACGATCTGTCCAAGAACCAAGTTAAATTCTCATAGGAACAAGATTTTTTGAAATGTGAAATAAAGTAAATTGTCTGCCCTGAACACTAAGTGCAGACCTGACAGGAACAGGATTTGAAAACATCATAAGTCAGTAAATATTTTTTCCTTCCTCTTTTTAAAAACTTTTCAAAATTGGACTAGTAATATATGGTCAGTCTACACAATTTTGAAAATTGAATAAAAAAACCCAAACATCATGCTGATAATTTTATGCTCCAGATGTAACCCACCATTACAGCTTTATTTCCAGACGTTTTGTGCCTGTATAGAATATATCGTGTGTTTTTTAACCTCTGAATAAAGGAAGTTAGTTTCTAGAATTTACAGTCACTAGATTGCTTAATTGACCAATTTGGAAAGAATTGAACAGTTTCCCTATATTTCTAGCCTAACCTAAAATTATGGGATTGCATTGAGTGGGGAGAATTGACATCTTAAGAATATCAAGTCTCTGGAAGCAGGAACAGTATGTAGCTCTTCAGTTATTTGGGGCTTATAATGTACATCTTTAACTTATCACAGTATAACTTCAAGTGATTTTACCACTTCCTATGTAGCAAAAGGGCCTCCCAATAGTACATCTGCATTTCTCCACCCCCAGCCTTTAGCTATTGTCATGTATTTACTTATATATGTATTATAAACCCTCAAATACAATGTTATTATTTTTATTTAAACAAAATTACTTTTATCATTAAAAGATACTTAAATAATAAGAAAAAATCATGTTTACCCACATACTTATCATTTCCAGTGTTCATTCTTTTGTAGATCCACTTTTACGTTTGGTGTCATTTTCCTTCTGCCTGGAGGATTTCTTTTAACATTTCTTGTAATGCAGGCCTGCTGGTGACTAATTCTTCCATCCTTTTTTTTTATTAGCATATTCATTATTACAAATCTTAATTACTCTTTGTGCCCCTTCCATCTTTTTTAGTGTCATCTTGTGTGTGTGTGTGTGTGTGTGTGTGTGTGTGTGTGCGTGTGTGTGTGTGTGTGTGTGTGTGTGTGTGTGTGCGTGCGTGTGCGTGCGCGCCCTTGTTTTTGAAATATATTTGCACTGGGTATGAAATTGCAGGTTAACAATTTATCTTTCAGTACATTAAAGATGTTACTTCACTGTCTTCTCACTTTCACTGTTTCCAGTGAGCAATCTGCTGTCATCCTTATTTTTGTTCTGCACATATCTTTTTTCTTCTGGTTGCTCTTAGGATTTTTTCTTTATCATGGGTTTTGAGCAACTTAATTATGATGTTCCTTGGTATAGGCTTTTTTATGTTTCTTATGCTTGGGGTTTATTTAACTTCCTGGACCTATGGAATTATGGTTTTCATTACATTTAGAAAAATTTTGGCCATTTAAAATATTTTTTCTGCCCTTCCCACCCCATCAGGGACTCCAATTAAACTTATATTAAGCTGCCTGAAGGCATCAGTTCACTGGTGCTCTATTCACTGGGGAGATTCTTTTTAACTGTTTCATTTCAGGTAGTTTTTATAGCTGTTGTCTTCAGGGTCCCTTATCTTCTGCATGTCTAATCCACTGGTAATCCCATCAGTGTATTTTTCCATCTCAGACATCTTTTTTATATCTTCGTGTCTCTACTTAATTCTTTGAACATATGGAATATAGTTATAATAAGTGTTTTTTGTTTGTTTGTTTGTTTGTTTTAAGTTTTATTTTGTCGATATACATTGTGGCTGATTATTGCTCCCCATCACCAAAACCTCCCTCCCTTCTCCCTCCCCACCTCCCCCCCAACAATGTCCTTTCTGTTTGCTTGTCGTATCAACTTCAAGTAGTTGTGGTTGTTATATCTTCTTCCCCCCCCCCGTTTGTGTGTGTGTGTGTGTGTGAATTTATATATTAATTTTTAGCTCCCACCAATAAGTGAGAACATGTGGTATTTCTCTTTCTGTGCCTGACTTGTTTCACTTAATATAATTCTCTCAAGGTCCATCCATGTTGTTGCAAATGGCAGTATTTCATTCGTTTTTATAGCTGAGTAGTATTCCATTGTGTAGATGTACCACATTTTCCGTATCCACTCATCTGATGATGGGCATTTGGGCTGGTTCCAACTCTTGGCTATTGTAAAGAGTGCTGCGATGAACATTGGGGAACAGGTATACCTTCGACTTGATGATTTCCATTCCTCTGGGTATATTCCCAACAGTGGGATAGCTGGGTCGTATGGTAGATCTGTCTGCAATTGTTTGAGGAACCTCCATACCATTTTCCATAGAGGCTGCACCATTTTGCAGTCCCACCAACAATGTATGAGAGTTCCTTTTTCTCCGCAACCTCGCCAGCATTTATCGTTCATAGTCTTTTGGATTTTAGCCATCCTAACTGGGGTTAGATGGTATCTCAATGTGGTTTTGATTTGCATTTCCCGGATGCTGAGTGATGTTGAGCATTTTTTCATATGTCTGTTGGCCATTTGTATATCTTCCTTAGAGAAATGCCTAGTTAGCTCTTTTGCCCATTTTTTAATTGGGTTGCTTGTTTTCTTCTTGTAAAGTTGTTTGAGTTCCTTATATATTCTGGATATTAATCCTTTGTCAGATGTATATTTTGCAAGTATTTTCTCCCACTCTGTTGGTTGTCTTTTAACTCTGTTAATTGTTTCTTTTGCTGTGCAGAAGCTTTTTAGTTTGATATAATCCCATTTGTTTATTTTTCCTTTGGTTGCCTGTGCTTTTGGGGTCGTATTCATGAAGTCTGTGCCCAGTCCTATTTCCTGAAGTGTTTCTCCTATGTTTTCTTTAAGAAGTTTTATTGTTTCAGGGTGTATATTTAAATCCTTAATCCATTTTGAGTTGATTTTAGTATACGGTGAGAGGTATGGATCTAGTTTCATTCTCCAGCATATGGATATCCAGTTATCCCAGCACCATTTGCTGAAGAGGCAGTCCCTTCGCCAGTGAATAGGCTTGGTGCCTTTGTCAAAGATCAGATGGCAGTAAGTGTGTGGGTTGATTTCTGGATTCTCTATTCTATTCCATTTGTCAGTGTGTCTGTTTTTATGCCAGTACCATACTGTTTTGGTTATTATAGCTTTGTAGTATAGCTTAAAGTCAGGTAGTGTTATGCCTCCAGCTTTATTTTTTTTGCTCAGCATTGCTTTGGCTATGCGTGGTCTTTTATTGTTCCATATAAATGTCTGGATAGTTTTTTCCATTTCTGAGAAAAATGTCTTTGGAATTTTGATGGGGATTGCATTGAATTTGTATATCACTTTGGGTAGTATGGACATTTTCACTATGTTGATTCTTCCAATCCAAGAGCATGGGATATCTTTCCATCTATGTATCCTCTCTAATTTCTCTCAGCAGTGGTTTGTAGTTCTCATTGTAGAGATTTTTCACCTCCTTGGTTAACTCAATTCCTAAGTATTTTATTTTTTTGGTGGCTATTGTAAATGGGCAGGCTTTCTTGATTTCTCGTTCTGCATGTTCACTATTGGAGAAAAGAAATGCTACTGATTTTTGTGTGTTGATTTTGTATTCTGCTACTGTGCTGAAATCTTTTATCAATTCCAATAGTTTTTTTGTAGAGGTTTTAGGCTGTTCAATATATAGGATCATGTCATCTGCAAACAAGGACAGTTTGACTTCATCTTTTCCAATCTGGATGCCCTTTATTTCCTTCTCTTCTCTGATTGCTCTGGCTAGTACTTCCAACACTGTGTTGAATAGGAGTGGTGAGAGTGGGCATCCTTGTCTAGTTCCTGTTCTTAAAGGAAAAGCTTTCAGCTTTTCCCCATTCAGGATGATATTGGCAGTGCGTTTGGCATATATGGCTTTAATTATGTTGAGATATTTTCCCTCTATACCTAACTTATAGAGGGTGTTTGTCATGAATCAGTGCTGAACTTTATCAAATGCTTTTTCAGCATCTGTAGAGATGATCATATGGTCCTTGTGTTTGAGTTTATTAATATGGTGTATCACATTTATTGATTTGTGTATGTTGAACCAACCTTGCATCCCTGGGATGAATCCCACTTGATCATGATGAATAATTTTACGTATGTGTTGCTGTATTCTGTTTGCTAGTATTTTAGTGAGGATTTTTGCATCTATATTCATCAAGGATATCGGCCTGTAGTTTTCTTTTTTCGTTATATCTTTACCTGGTTTTGGTATCAGGATGATGTTTGCTTCATAGAATGAGTTTGGGAGATTTGCATCCGTTTCAATCTTTTGGAATAGTTTGTAAAGAATCGCTGTCAATTCCTCTTTGAATGTTTGGTAAAATTCTGCTGTGAATCCATCTGGTCCTGGGCTTTTCTTTGTTGGGAGCCTTCTGATAACAGCTTCAATCTCCTTTATTGTTATTGGTCTGTTCAAATTTTCTACGTCTTCATGGTTCAGTTTTGGGAGCTTGTGTGTGTCCAGAAATTTATCCATTTCCTCCAGATTTTCAAATTTGTTGGCGTATAGTTGTTTATAGTAGTCTCGAATGATTCCTTGTATTTCAGATGAATCAGTTGTAATATCGCCTTTTTCATTTCTAATTTTTGTTATTTGAGTCTTCTCTCTTCTTTTTTTTGTTAGCCATGCTAATGGTTTGTCAATTTTATTTATCTTTTCGAAAAACCAGCTTTTTGATTCGTTGATCTTTTGAATTGTTTTTTGGTTTTCAATTTCATTCAGTTCTGCTCTGATCTTAATGATTTCTTTCCGTCTGCTAACTTTAGGTTTGGATTGTTCTTGTGTTTCTAGTTCTTTAAGGTGAAGTGTTAGGTTGTTCACTTGCCATCTTTCCATTCTTCTGAAGTGAGCGTTTAATGCGATAAATTTTCCCCTCAATACTGCTTTTGCAGTATCCCACAGGTTTTGGTATGATGTATCACTTATAGGTGATTTGACGCTTCTCTCTTGCAGCTTTTAAGATTCTCTCTTTGTCTCTGAGTTTTGCCAATTTGACTATGACATGTCTTGGAGAAGGCCTTTTTGGGTTGAATATGTTTGGAGATCATTGAGCTTCCTGGATCTGAAGATCTGTGATTTTTCCTATACCTGGGAAGTTTTCTGCCACTATTTTGTTGAATATGTTTTCAATGGAATCTCCATTTTCCTCCCCTTCTGGAATACCCATGACTCGGATATTTGAGCGCTTGAGGTTGTCTGATATCTCTCTCAGATTTTCTTCAATGTCCTTGATTCTTTTTTCTTTCTTTTTGTCTGCTTGTGTTATTTCAAACAGCCTGTCTTCAAGTTCAGAGGTTCTCTCTTCAACTTCGACAAGCCTGCTGGTTAAACTCTCCTTTGTGTTTTTTATTTCGTTGAATAACTTCTTCAGTTCAGCAAGTTCTGCTAGTTTTTTTCAGGACATTGATTTCCTTGTACATTTCCTCTTTCAGATCCTGTATACTTTTCCTCGTTTCATCATGATGTCTAGCTGAGTTTTCTTGTATCTCATTCAGTTTCCTTAGAATTATCACTCGAAATTCCTTGTCAGTTATTTCAGTGGCTTCTTGTTCTATAGGATCTAGAGTTTGAAATTTATTAACTTTTGGTGGTGTACTTTCTTGATTTTTTGTATTTCTGGTATCTTTTTTTTGGTGTTTATTCATTGTGGCAGGGGGTTTCACAGACCACCGGTTTGAGACTAATGATTAACTAGGATGTTGCTGTGGTTGCCAATTTCGTATGGCTCCCTCCGTGACTGCTCAGTTGGCCTCTAGTGCCTTGTGTGTGTGGTTGCCTCGGGTCTTGGGCTTCTCCGGGGAGCCACCTTTCTGGTCAACTTGGACTTTGCTGGGCTGGTGGATCACGTACCACAGGGTGTGTGATCTCTGTTGAGCTTTCACTTCCCGTGCAGGACTTCTCCCTGTTCCGTGTGCTCTGGCCCAGGCTGTTGGATCGTGCAGTGGCGACCCCACAGGGTGTGTGGTTTCTGTCGAGTCTCCGCCTCCCAGGTCGCATATCTCCCCCCTCTGTGCACACTGTGCTGGGCTGGGGTGTGTCTTCTGCGCCCCTCTTCTATCAGCTGGGCCTTCAAGACCCTGCTCGGCACCGCTTCGCCCAGGAAGTCTACCAGGTTTCTGCTAGGCACAGATGACTGGTCTCTCTGGGTGCCTTTGTAGCACTGTGTAGACCTTTCTCGGGTCTTGTTCACCTTTGTATCCTCCCGGCATAGACCGAATCTAGCGCCCACCTGCAGCCTGCTCTCTGGCAGGTTCAAGTGGACCTGGGAACTCTCCTACCACACTATTCCCAACCAGAAATTGGTTAGGCTTTTTTCCGAACTAGTGGCCGCAGAGATGGTATCTGCCTCCCAGTAACAGGAAGTTTACTGGGGGCCGCAGTCCAGGGTGTGGTGGAGTGACAGTCGGCCCGCCCGTACTTCCTTGCCCTCCCGACACTGGGCGGGGATGCCCCACGCCACCAACCCACCAGAGAACCGCAGAGGGAGTGGGAGGGGAGGCCGGCCCGCAGGCTCCAGAAAGCCCCCGCCGGGCCAAGCAAGTGGGAAGGCTCAGTGACGGCCGAGCCAGGCGGAGCTGCCCGCACCTGGGAAAATGGAGGCAGCCCCGGGGCGGTGAGTGGCCTGGTGATGCAGGCGGGAGCCGGGTGGGCGTAATCCCCCCAAACAGAGCTGGGCCAGGGGTCACTCACAGGGTTTTGCCAGGTCGGGTGTTCACTCTCTGTCTCTGGTTTGCCACCTTCCCTGTTTTTGGCCGCTGCTGCCTCAGGCTGTTCAGTCGCGGCGCGGCTCAGGCACTCCCAGGAATCTTCTTTAATGCCGGCCTGAAACCTCGAATCCTGAATAGGGCAGCTGGCCGCTTTCAGCGCGGCCCCGGCCTCCGGGATCCTGTCTGCATCCACAGCATCCCTGGCGCCGTGTTCCCTGTTTCGAGACTCGCTTTTGCAGCTAAGAAACAGTTCTTTTCCTGCTCCACACTTCAAAGCTGTTGCCTGTAAATGAGGCAGCCTCTCCTGCCGGGGGCAAAGTGGCGGTCACCCCCCACGACCGGCCACCAGCAGCGGTCCTCCCTTAAGAGATGGCAAGAGGAAGGTCCACAAGTTTCCCGGCTGCCTGAGGCCCAGTGGCCGCCTTTTCCACCTCAGCTACTCCACGCCAGCCGCCGCAGCCACCGCCATCTTGAAACTCCCCTAATAAGTGTTTTAATGTCCTCATCTGCAAATTCTGACAACTGTGTCAGTTCTGGGTCTGTTTTGATTGGTCGATTATTCTCCTTTTTTGGGATTGTGTATCTTGTTTCTTTGCATGTCTGATAATCTTTGTGTGGATACCACACATTGTTATTTTATGTGTCGGTGCTCAAGATTTTATCTTTCTATAAATATTCTTGACCTTTGTTCTAGTATGCAGTTAATTACTTGGAAACTTTGATCCTTTGGGGTCTTGCTTTTATAATTTGTCAGGCAGGTCTGGATCACCAGGCAGTGATCCATCTAGGGCTAATTATTACCCACTACTAAGAGATCTTCCTCAATTTTCTAGCTAATGCTCTGTGAATTGTGTGTTTTTCCTGGCTGGCTGGGGGAAAGAGCCACTGTTTCCAGCCCTGTGTAAGTGCCACGCACTATTCTCTAAGCCTTTCAGGCATCTCTTTTTTCCTCCAACCTTGGGTACTTTCCCCATACACATGCCCTGATCCATATTCGTCTCAATACGCAAGGGCGACCCTCTGCAGGTTTCTGGAGTTCCTTCTCTATGCTGCTCTCTCCTCTCTGGTACTCTACCCTACAAAGTATGGTCAGACCCTCAGCTCTTCTCCTCTACTCAGGGAGTCATCAGGCTACACCTGGGACCCCTGCCTGCCCTGTGGCTGGGAAGTCTCTCAGGGCAGGAGGCTGAGACATCACAGGCTAACCCTTTTATTTCCCATCTCACAGGGACTGCTCCTCATTGACTGCACAACATTGTCCAATGTTGTGAAAACTATTGTTTGATATATTTTGTATGTTTTTTTAGTTGCTTTAGTAGCATTGGTAAATCCAATCACTGATACCCCATCTTGAGTGGAGGCAGAAGTCTCCTAACAGTAGATTTCAATGCCCTATTGGCTTGTTTACACCTGGCTTTGAGAGAGGGTCCAGTGCACTGATGAAGAGCATAGATGCTGGAGTCAGGCCAACTCACAGCTCATCTCCACCACTTCCTGGCCACGTGACCAGGAAGTGGCCAGGTTAACCTCTCTGTGCCTCCACTCCCTCACCTGTAAAATGGGGGTCATAATAGTTGTGCCTCATAGGATTTTTCAGAGGGTAAAACAAAATAATACATTTAAAGGATAACACTTGAGTTCCTAGAACTTGGTAACATGTTCAGTACATTTCAACTATTGTTGTCATTTTATTTTTAATTATTGTAAGACCTCAGTAAACACTTGTTAAATGAATGAATGCCTGCTCTTGGCACCAGGTACCACGAATGTCGTCACCACAGGTGCAGTGGGACCTACCTGGGACTCCCACGGGTGCACTGGGAGAGCTAAAAACATTAGTCTGAGCTACCAGAATGGTGATGCATCCATGAGACCTGACTCCCCCACCCTCAATTGCTGCCACTCTGAGGGTTTTCATCTCCTGTATAACAGAACTGGGTTATTTTTATTTTTCAGGGGAAGACAGGAAGACCCCCAGCGAATCCAACAGCCCCTCTTCATCCTCCCTCTCAGCCCTGAGTGATTCAGCCAACAGCAAAGATGATTCAGATGGCTCCCAGAAAAATAAGGGTGGGAACAACCTGCTGGTCATCTCCGTCATGCCCGGGAGCCAGCCCTCGCTGAACAGTGAGGAAAAGCCAGAGAAAGGTAAGGGAGGAGGTGGGTGTGGCCTGCTCGAACCTCCACACTCTAGGATGACCCAGTCTTGAGAATAAGCTCTGGAGAGGAGTGACATTGAAAAACAGATATTAGTACCTGGATACAATATAATATGCATCACCTAACACTTGCAATTACTTCTGGCTTGATTTGCATTCAAGTGTGGAGTGGAAAGATATAGAGGGTGACATTGACTCCGAAGCTGTATGTTAACTCCTTTTAGCACAGATGCAGGCAACAGTGCCTGAAAGGGAATAGCCATCAGAGGTGGGGGGCTGGGAGGAGGGGGGAAGTCAGCCCCACTCCTGCCCTCTTGTCCCTCTGCCCCATGCACCTCTACACCCAGCTTCGGTCCTTCCAGGGTTCGAATGCGTTTTTTGCAACTTTGTCTGCAAGACGAAGAACATGTTTGAGCGCCATCTGCAGATACACCTCATCACCCGGATGTTTGAGTGCGACGTGTGCCACAAGTTCATGAAGACCCCCGAACAGCTGTTGGAGCATAAGAAATGCCACACTGTCCCCACCGGTGGGCTCAAGTAAGGAAAGCAAGTACAGAACCTTTTACTGCGTTGTTATTAAGCACCCTTTCCCCTTCCCTGCCCTACCCCGTCCCCTGAGGGTTTTGGGGGTCATGGAGATGGGGAGCTTGGGATGAGGGGAGTCGGTCAGGAAGCTCTGTTGCCTTTAGCTGGATTGAATTAGACTTGTCCCCTAGAGGGTAACAGACCTCAGCAGGAGAATCCGTCTCACAAGTATTGCAGCATTCAGGGCACGGAAGATGACTTATTGGATCAGCTAAGCCTGCAAGGGTAGACTCATCCTACACTGCTTGAGTTTTGTTCAGACTTGATTCAAATTGATGTGGGGGTTAGTGTCCACAAGTGCAAATCATTATGCTGCCGCTGCAGTTCACCATCTCTATTTATTAAATGGCTTGCCATATATCTTTTACATAAGCATTACAACCACCCTACCCCCCCAAAACTGGAACCTTGGCGGTTTGAACAGGCAAGAGGCAGCGTTTTCCATGCAAAGCTCACGTGCTTCATGTCTTCCTGCAAACATGCCGATGCCTTCTCCCAAAGATCTAGACAGCAAGCATCATTAACCAATATTTGCCAGAAGCCCTCTGCTTTCAAGTGAGACCAATGAATTATTATCAAACATATTGTGTGTCTGGCTTGACAATAGGTGCTAAAGGGCACACAAGGAATAAAACATAATTTCCATCCTCAGGAAATTTATGTCCTAATACTACCAGAATATAATCTTCCCAGTGATTCTGAAATCAGAGTCTCTGTTCACAAGGCACTTATGGTCTAGTAAAGAGAAAGAAGCATATGTAGTCGGGCACAAAAAGATACAATTTTCAAGTCATAATTATTAATTTTTAGATGAACTTATCATGTAGTTAACTGGATAAAAAAAATACATTTTACTTAATTCAAGAAAAAATATCCAAAACTTTTGTTTTTAAACATTGTCGTCATCATTAAAACTCACAGCCTACCAGGGAGGTAGCGTGACTCCCCTGAGTGGGGGAGGAAGGGAGAAACCCAGAAGGCCCCTGAGAGTCGAGTGTTGGGGGGCAAAGCTTGTCCAAACAGAAGAGTCAGGGAACAGCACCTACTATTAAATTCCATTTGGTTTCCCTCTGGGGCACTTATGGGGGAAGGTGGTTGAAAGGGTTGGGGAGTGGTGATTATTTCAGGAAAACCAGTAGGTGGGTAATGCCTAGCAAGAGATCATTTGGGAATTTGATTTTGTTTGTTCCCTCTGTCCCTTATAAATATTTGTGTACTCTTATTTTTTAAAAAAAGAAGAACCATGTTTTTCCGTGGTTGGACTAGTGCTCGTTGCCCTTCCCAGTAGCCCAGTCACACCCATTAACTTCACAGCCCCTGCCAGTCGTGGCTTTGCCAGTTTGCCTTTCCTCAGGGACCTAAGAAGTCCTGAGCCTCTGAGCCCATTGGGGAGAATGCACAGTGAACTCTGATGCTTCTGCTGGTACAGTCACTTCCCGTGCGGTGCTAACCGTCCCCTGTGTAATAGTTTATGTTCTAGGATGACCAAGTAGAAGAATACTTTGAAAAAGTTGATAATGCCTTCTGGCTATACAGTGAGTCTTTGTTTTGTTTTGTTTTGTTTCCTTTGCCACATTAGAGAATTAATTTGCCTGAGAGAGTGTCTTTAAGATAAATACTGGGAGCATGGAAAACCCTTAGCACTTTGCCTGAGCAGCGAAAGAAAGATTGAGCTGTGGGTCACAGAAATGTCCTTAAAATGAAACAGACTGCCGATGTCTAAATTGCTTTTCTGTGATGGAACTGCTTGTACTCTATATCCTGTTCATAATGCAGATCAAATAAGATTATGCTATTATTTTTCTTTTGCCGTAGCTCAGGACAGTGGTGAGTTTCAGACTCCTCTAGGTAAGGCCCAGCTTGGCGTAGGGGTTGTGTGTGCACCTGACCTGGGAATGGGCTTTATATTTCTCTCGTGTGCACTCTTCTGTGAGCTGAGGTTCAAAGGCTAACGGCGAGCTTGGCGCTGAGGAGGCAGTGCACGGTGCACTTGGTTGTGTTGGGCTCTGCTAAACACCTCTCCAAACCCCGAGGACAGTCCACTCCTGGGCCCTGCCCTGCAGGACCCAACCAGAGTTGAGGCAGCCACGTTTGCATTTGCATTCTTTTTGGAAAGAGAGCAAACACGCTACAGTTATCCTATAAGCCACCGACTCAAGCCTGGAAGCTTCTGAAAGAGAAGCTCAGCCCTCACCACTCCTTTAGCCCCTCTGAACAGTCAGGAGGTTTGGTGGTAGCATATCTGCACCTCAAAGGATGGGGAAACTGAGCCACAGAGAGGCCCAGGCTTTGACCGAGAGTGTCCAGCTAGAGCCTGATAAGGTGATGGAGCTGGGACTAAAATCCACCCTTCTAGAATCTGCCTAAATTACTTGTAGTGACCATGCAAACAACATATCAGTAGGTCCTGAGTGCTCACCACATGCTGAGTGCTCTTCCAAGCACTATAGAGAATGCAGAGCAAATGTTAAGATATGGTCCTGCCCCCTGAGAACCTGTGATCCAGTTGGATTACTATTATTTCCATGGCCCAGTGATGTTTTAATCATGTCTTCGAGCTCCAGATAGCAGCTGTCTCCCTTCTTCCTCATTAGTGATGGGCTGTTGGGTGGGCTTCCTTCTCCTGCTATGCCCCCAGCTTAGTCCTCACCTTCCTTGCCCAATAAAGAACCGGCACTTTCGGAGATACGTTTTAGGAGTACATATACATGTATATACACACGCACGCTCACACCCACACAACACGCACACACGCAGGCCTTCTTATCCTAACACCCTTTAATAAGCACGATTCTGACCCCTGTGACCTTTCTGTTTGCTGGAGGTAGCTCTCCCCCTATGAGCTGTTCTTTAAAACCTCTTAGCCTTTCTGCGTGTGCTTGGTGTGGTGCATGAAAAGTCGATTCTTTGTGTTGCTCCCATCTAGAGGGGAGGTCCGGAGGTTTAGACCTCTGCCCTGTCTGCTTGGGAATGGGGAGGGGTTGGGGGGTGGCGGGGGGCTGGAGGGGAAAGCCAGCTTATTTATTCCTGAACTTTCTCTGCTCCCCCTCATGAGGGCTAGCGTTGGCTGTTGCAGCCAGGAGCCCCAGAATAGGCTGAGCGACCTCGTCGGAGCTCCTCCTTAGCAGGGACTGCTCTAGCAGCAGTGGAAGCCGAGAGAGCCATCTCCCCCCTGAGAGGCGCAGGGCTGGGCTGGGCTGGGCTGGGCAGGGCAGGCCTTGGAGACCAGGCGGGGGGAGGGGGGTGAAGGAAGGCAGGTGAGGAGGGTAGAAACGTGGACTGCCGGAGCCTTTCTGGCTGAACGTCCTTTGCGTTGCTTCCCCCGGCAGGTGCCCATTCTGCATTTATTCCACCAACCGCCCCGCTGCCATGGAGTGCCACCTCAAGACCCACTACAAGATGGAGTACAAGTGCCGGATCTGCCAGACAGTGAAGGCCAACCAGCTGGAGCTGGAGACGCACACCCGGGAGCACCGCCTGGGCAACCACTACAAGTGCGACCAGTGCGGCTACCTGTCCAAGACCGCCAACAAGCTCATCGAGCACGTGCGTGTCCACACCGGGGAGCGGCCCTTCCACTGTGACCAGTGCAGCTACAGCTGCAAGCGCAAGGACAATCTCAACCTGCACAAGAAGCTGAAGCACGCCCCACGCCAGACCTTCAGCTGCGAAGAGTGCCTGTTCAAGACCACACACCCTTTTGTCTTCAGCCGCCACGTCAAGAAGCACCAGAGTGGGGACTGCCCCGAAGAGGACAAGAAGGGCCTGTGTCCAGCCCCCAAGGACCCGGCCGGCCCTGGGGCCCCGCTCCTGGTCGTCGGGAGCTCCCGGAATCTCTTGTCTCCCCTGTCGGTCATGTCTGCCTCCCAGGCTCTGCAGACCGTGGCCCTGTCGGCCGCCCACAGCAGCGGCTCAGAGCCCAACCTGGCACTCAAGGCTTTGGCCTTCAATGGATCCCCTTTGCGCTTTGACAAGTACCGGAACTCAGATTTTGCCCATCTCATTCCCTTGACAACGTTGTACCCCAAGAACCACTTGGATCTCACATTCCACCCTCCCCGGCCTCAGACTGCTCCCCCCAGCATCCCCTCACCCAAACACTCCTTCCTCGCCTATCTCGGACTAAGAGAAAGAGCAGAGACTGTCTGAGGGCAGCTGTGTTCTGTACCAAAAACAAAGAGACAAAGACAAACACACACAAAACTTAAACACAACCCCAGCAGGTGTATGTTGCTGCAAAACCTACAGACCCCCATGGGTCTGAACCACGTGTACTGTATATCTTTAGTAAGGAATAGAGAATTGGCTCTGTGTGTATACCTATTGCATTGACCTGAAAGCTGCTTTATCCAATCTTCAGAAAGGTGACCTACTGCATACTCTACCTTCAGAGGCATGCCTCCCCAGCCACCCACTCCCACTCTCAGCCCTTCTCCGTGCTTTTCTCTGAACGGAATTTTGTCTTGTTATACCCTAAAGAGAGTGTCCTTAATAGCAATCAGCACTTGTAAGCTTATATACTGGTGCATTTGGTTTTTCTGTTGGGTGAATGGGGTTGTGTGGGCATTTGTGGATTCTGAAAGAGAAAGCCGTGTGTCGTGTGCCATGACATTTCTATTGCACATTCTTTGTACTAGCTTCTTTAACAGCGATGGACATTCTTTTCCCTCCTGGGTTGTTCATCCACTACAGTCTCTCCCTGGGCTCCTTCATCCCCTTCTGTCTCTATTCTGTGGCTACAGAGTGGTAGGGCCTGGTGCTTGGTCGATGAAGGAACAGTAAACGTCTACAGTGCTGCTGGAGATTTCTGAGAAAGTGCTGGAGACCTTGTCCTCAGATCTCTTCTGGTGATGAAGATACAAGGAATCAAGTGACTGATCTGAAAGAAATATCTTGCAGCACTGCAGCTAACCTCACAAAACTTAAGTGTGTTTTGTGTGCGTGCCCATACATAGACAATGTGTATGGTGCACATACACAGTGCGTCATTTTTTTAAGGGCAGATTATATATATATATATGATGTATTAATTCAGTGGTTACCATTTGTTTGCAGGAGAAAAAATTTGTATGAGTGAAAAATTTTATGGTCGATAAATCCAGCCAAGGAGATTAAAAGGGGTTTGGATAAATTCTGGGTATAAATGCTCAGACTAAAAAAAAAGAAACAGCAGTTTTGCACAGTGCTTTGGTCTTGCACTAGTTTTTGTTTCGCATCTGAAGAAAAAAAGTGAAATAAAAGGAAGAAAATGTACCTTTTTTATGGAATGAGTAGAATGTATGTTTGAAAATTTAGCCACAACCTCTTTGACATATAATGACACAACAAAAAGGTGCTGTTTAGTCCTATGGTTCCGTTTTTGCCCCTGAGAAGTTTCCATTGTGTTTGCAGATCCTCTGGCTTATAGCGATATCCTCCATGTTATTAGTAATTCTCTATTCCATTTGTTAACGCCTAGTAGATGTAACCTGCTAGGAGGCTAACTTTATTCTTATTTAAAGCTCTTATTTTGTGGTCATTAAAATGGCAATTTATGTGCAGCACTTTATTGCAACAGGAAGCAGGTGTGGATTGGTTGCATAGCCCTTTGCTAATCTTGAAAAGTAATGGGAGATTTTAAAAGAAAAAAAAGGAAAAAATCTTTGGCTAAATATGTTCCTTGCTTGTATTTTTAAAGACAACAGAATTTCCAGTATGAAAAAGGCTGAAAGAGCAGAAGGAATGTGCTTTGTACATTAATGGGAAGTTTGGAATATAAAAGTTTATATATTATTTATCTATTGAAGAACTGGTGTACGGGAGGAGCGCTTTCTTACCGTGTTACCATTTTCCATCATGTGTTATTCTAGCGTTGGGATTTTTTTTCCCTCGTGTTTCACCAGGGGAAAATAAAAGCATCCCTAATTTTCTTCCCCTAGTCAGTTTGCTTCATCAAAAGCCCCCTGGAAAAGAGTACAGTTCTACAGGAAGCCAGAGACTGTACTGCCTGTTCCCACCATGGTCTCCCCCTCTCCTCTTCATACCAACCCTCCTTCCCCCAGGCCTACGCTCCTCTTCACCAGCCATCCAGCCATGGTTGGGGAGGCTGCTGGTGCCCTGGCAAACCTGTTTACACTAAAGGAGATGTCCACAGGGCAGGGAGGCCCAACCAGCTTGGGCAGGAAGCTCCCAAACCCTCAGTCATCCTCCAGCAGAGACCCTTGCACTTGGCTGTGTTTAGAACGTTGTTCAACCTCGCCATGTCAATGTCTCAGTAAAAGACACTATAGACAGTTATGGACAATACACTCCAAGAATACTGGGCTCATGGGTGGGTTGGTTTTTTAAAATGTCATGTCTTTATCCCCATATAATGGAGAATGTGCCACTTGGCTAATAATGTGTTTTCAAAATTACAAGTTCAGTGATGACAGGAAAGAGGGCCATGGTGATCCCACAGAGGCTGGCAGAAAAGGTGAATCACACTTAAGCACCAGCAGGTTAAAAACCTAAAAGGGTGACCCTGACAATTAGGACTATAGGTTTTACAGCGTGCCACTTGTGCAATAGGAGGTCCTAGGCTTGAAATTTTCAAGAGTGACAGGGGTGATGGAAGGAGACGTTTATTGCTCAAATGCCATGCATTTCACTGCTTGCCACTGAACTTGTATTTGAATGACTTAGTAATGCTTAATATAATTGGGCAACTTTTTTAGCACTTTGGAAAGAGTCATCAATCTTTCTGGTAAATTATAAAAGTTTTCTGAGTGAGAAAAGGTGTGTTTGGAGTTCGTTTGACTTTTTATATTATTATTGTTATTAATAAAGAAAAAAATCTACAGCATTTTTCAGACTCCACCTAGATAATATATACCCCTGAATTTGGTTTGCAGTTTGAAACTCAGGGAAGGATGTGTTCCCTAGATATCCTTTCCGTGTAAAACACTAACATCTTTGAGAAATTCACCTACCAACTAACTTCAATTCTGTTTTCACTATGCATTCTTCAATGAAAGCTAGCTTATTTTTCCATATAGTACTGCAGTTAGGGTTCTCAGCACTTTCTTCTGTCCTTTTTTTAACTCTTCATATTATGTTCAGATGATCATACTGTCAAGGTTTGTGTACATTACTGAAAATTTGTATTGTATAAAGCTTTTTGCATTACAAGGCTGTACAGGGTCATTTTGACAGTAACTGGTATATTCCTTTGCATCTTATGTTGCATTGCCAATTTCTAGTGTATCCAGTTTGAAAGTATAATATACTCTAATTAAAAAAAAAAAAAAAAAAACGGTTGGCTATACTTATGTTTCTTTTTCTTTCTTGGTTGCCATCCTTGACTATTTGTAAGTCTCAGCATTTTGCTTGTCTTGTGTTGTTCTGTTTTTTACTTTTCAGGGTATTTTAATCAGATTTCAGAAATGTTCACTCCTAGTTTGTAACTGTTATAAAATGCAAGTTTTGAACAGCCATGGTTATAATGCAAACTGTTATGTAAGTCATTAATGGCCATTACAGTTGAGAGCATATCCATCATTCAAGGCAGTGGCAGGCTGGTTCCTTCCTGAAATTATTTAGTGACATTTAAAAGTGTTCACCAGCCTTACCCTCTTCTGCTTAACATCGTTTTATTGAACCCATAGCCAAAGGGGGAAAAAACAAATTAATAATTCCATTTTTCTTAATGAAGTTGGACAACTATGAGATTATGGTATGTTTTGCAAGCTAAATAATAATCTGTCCAAGCAAGGAATAATAGTTCACCATTCAAGGGAAGGTACCAGAGAAAAACTGAAACCAAAAAAAAAAGATGAAAAGCACACTAAGTTAAAACAATATTTTTAAAAAACTCATTTTAAAATTCTGTCTGAGATGGGCCGAGCCCGTGGCGCACTCGGGAGAGTGCGGCGCTGGGAGCGCGGCGACGCTCCCGCCGCGGGTTCGGATCCTATATAGGACTGGCCGGTGCACTCACTGGCTGAGTGCCGGTCACGAAAAAGACAAAAAAAAAAAAAAAAAATTCTGTCTGAGACCTTCCTCATAAATCTGTGATCGTTGATAAAAATATATAAAGCAACAGAAGAGAATGTTTTGCGTGGTTCACAACTTGCATACTTACAAATATAACTTATTTCAAGAAATTGTGAACCACTTCACTCTCACATTAAAAAAGATCAAATTTACTTTGTAAAAAATGTGATAATATAAGAGAAGCCACTTTGAAAATGACCAGTCACTAATCAGACACTATTTTCTCCATCATTTTTTCATTCAATAGCTGTTTTTTAGATGATTGAATCAAGTTTTTTCATTTAATTCAAATACCAGTTTTGTTTGGTGGTGGCTGTACTTATTGAAAATATTAAAATAAGCCAGACTTCTTTGATTTTTGCTGGGACTACAGACAGGAGTAGCTTCTCATTTTGTATGCACGTTTCCTTTTTCCTTAGACTCCATAGCTACATCATGTTTTCCCTGTGGTTGAGAATAGCCAGCAATGTAAAGAAAATAATCATTAGTTTGGGAGTCATTCTCCCTGTAATGGACTTCCAGTGACCTTGAGGAATGGTCTGCGAATAGAGCCTTCATGACAAGACAGACTACGTCCTCACTTACCTAGAAACATTGTATATGGACCTGGGCATCTCCAAGCCAGTCATGTGGCCTTTGTCTGAATTTTAATCCAAGATCCTAGATACTTTTTCTACTGTCATCCGACATAAATAATGTTTTAAGCAAAAACTCAAGGCCATGTTTTCTATAATATGTCCGCAGCTTGTTGATTATTTGGTGGCCACCAGCAAACCATGCCTGACATTTAACAGAGCAGCAGCACTGGTCACAGGGTTACAAGGAGAAATGGCAAGGCTTGGTGAGTGCATGTCTCTCCTTTTCCACAGTTGGAAACATCACCTTAGAACTCTTGCCTGCCAAAGGCCATGTGGGCTTGGGAACAATTTGCCAGGGGAAGGCACATCTTGTTAGTTGCCAAAACATGGGAATCAAATTGCCTCAGTGCTGCAACCCGTGGGGAGGAAGGAGAGACAAGGAGCTCAGCGCACGTAAGATGGGGGGGGAGAAAAGGAAGGGGCCAGCAGCTAAGTGATTTCTTCCAGGCTTCCAGAAGACAGAATGTAAAACTGGAATCCTTCCCAATAGCAGCTTAGAACCTGTGAGCAAAATCACAGATAAAAGGGCACCCTTGGAAGTCCAGGCTCCATTCTAAGGAGCCATCAATCACAAATATTCAAGATACTCCAGCCAACATGCTTACTTACATCATTCCTTCAGAATAGAAGGGTCCTGCACAGAGTGGGGTTTATTTTGTGAATAACTACAACTAAGCAGGCAAATGTCCATACAGCAGGCCCTGGAGTAAGTGAAGTGCAGTGGCTCCCAGGGACCAAGAGACTCCATTCTTCCCCAGATCAAGGTCTGAGTGACCTCAGGTTAGTAATCAAGATCTCTTCTTTATGAGGTAGTAGATCTTCTGTTGAAAATTCTTTCTTTTAGTTGGGTCTGTAAAACAGGAAAATTCAAATCCTGCTCGCATTGGTAGGAACTGCAAAAGGGAAGATGAAAACCAATTGCATTAACCCTCAGAATTCCTTTGTGGTACAGTTGGTAAGTATTAGTTCATTAATTCTAGGTTTCCAATAGAATTGTAGACTTGGAGTAGAGAATCTACATCAATTCACACTTCAATATTTCCCTTACACCAGTCCCTGCAGATGGGTTTCTACCCTGTTTTATAAGAATATCTGGATTACATATAACATTTTCCAACCATGAGGGACATTACCATGGAGTCAGACTACTTGAGTTGAAGCCTGGCTCAGAAACAAACTAGGCGTGTGATTATGACATGCCATTAAGCATCTTATAAAAAGAGTGGTTGTAGGCAGAATCCTTGCAAAGCAGTTGTACTGAAAATGGCACCTCAATGTTTCAAGCCACAACAAGCTCAGGAGAAAAAATGTGACTAAAAATATTTTTCTGCCCACTTCAGAGTTTGAAAGGTCTAAAATGTTTCTCTTCTGATTAGAGCTAAAGCACCATGCTTGTATTGTGTGCGGTCATCTTGAAGTTGGCTTAAACATATTTTACCAAACTGTGGGTACTTAACCTAGTTACATGAGTTAGGGGTTAGCCATGTGGGGATGGAGAGGTTTTTACCCTTCCCACCTTCCTCTCTCTATCTCTGCGCCCCCATACACCTGACTGCTTCCGGCCTCCTCCTGGTGACTAGTGCAATTGTGACCACCAGCTCTCTGCTGACCACCTTTCAAATGTTTTCCACAGAAGAGTAAATGGTTTCTTTGACTTTAGTTTTAGCATAATGAAAGAATATCCTAAATATTCTTATTCTGCAGCTTGTTTAAAAAGACTGTCACCCCAAGAACTTTTAAGTACATTATGAAAGTTAGCTCCCAGACCCTTCCATTGTATGGAAAGGCTCCTATGTGTTTACAGAGACACAGGGAAGTAACTGATCTGTCTCCATTATCAGACAAATAAAGAAGAAAGAGTGTACACCAGGCTGGGACTGAGGAAAGATATCCAGCCATCCTCTGACCTGAACGTAGGGCCCCACCCAAACCATCCCAGAAAGGTAACATTCAGATCTGAAGGATTTCCAGACAGGGAGATGCCATCAATTGGCTTCAATGTTCTAAAACTCCTATTTTTATTTTAACTGCAACTCATAATTAGCAGTCCATAGACTTTTCAATGTTTATTTTAAAGGACCACAAAGCCCCCGTCCCTTTATGTCCCACTGCAAACCAGAATGTCTGTTAGAATATTCTCCATGCGGTGGGTTCAATCAGCATTTGTAGCGAGCGAATATCTCTGTCATCTGTCTATCTATCTAATCTTTATCCATCTATCCATTTTCTGGGTTCCCTAAAAAGCAGAGCCCTGAGAAAAGGGCTTGTGTGCAGTCATTTATTTTGGGAAAACATTCAGGAACCCAAGTGGGGATCTACAAAGAATGAAGCAGGTAAGAAGCAAAGCCAGTTCCAGGGTGCATTGGGGAGCTAGCGATTGCTGTGGACAGCTGGACTGCAATCCCTGTGGGGACCCTCAGAAAGGGCTGTGTAAATGTATCTCAGAACTGACAGCCCAAGGATAGAAGAGGGAACGGGCTAGAGTAACCGCAAAGGGTGTTAGTTAACTCCCTTGCATTTCCAGGTTTGCCCATGACAGAAAGCCTGAGTAGGTTACCACAGGCAGCCACAGAGGTGGCAAAGAAGCTTCAAGGTAGATGCAAGAGCTGCTTGATGAAGCAGGGGTGAGGGGCTGTCAATCACACCTGACCACAGCTGGTTGCTACAGCAAAGGCTGAAGTAAGAAGGTGAGTTTGTGAGGTGGAAAACAAGAGGTGTCCAATAAAATGGTCATATTTGGTGTGAATGTTGCCATCATTTTAGCCTCTAGGCCAATGTTGGCTATCCACCCAACCTGCTGGGTTAGCTCAAAGATCTGTCCCTTTCCCCTACCTCCTGAGAAGGACTGATGGAGCTGGGCAGAGCCAAGGACAGGGTTGGGTCATGATGCTACGCAATGCAAGAGCTGGCACATGAGAAGCAGGTAAAGGCTCTCTCATCCATACGGCAGGGTCTCTCTTATCTGGGGTTTGCTTTTGGGTTTCTCTAATGGGATGGAGATCTGCTAGGACTCCTTCAGAGGAAGCCACTTGACAGGGATGTGGGCTGCCTCCCACCTCAGAGGCTCTCCTTGACCTGGGAAAACCACGAGAGCCTAAAAGCGACCAAGGGGGAGGAGCCTATGGGACCAGCCTCAAGTCCAAGCAAAAGGCACCCTGGTGGCTCTCACAGGTTCCCAACTTACCATGAAAAGGGGTTCAACAAAGAGGCTGGGGGCCATACCCCAGCTAGGAATAAGATTACATTCACCTGGTGTTTTCTCTGGGCATAACCTCCCTCAGGAACCTGGGGCTGGACAGGGAGTAGCTACCCTCATGGAAAACAGCTAACCGAAAGTTAAAATATTCACGATATGTGTCTTTTCTGTTTCTTTTCATCTCTGACAGACAACTAGTAGTCCTTTTACTAATGGAAGATTGGAATAAACATGGACTCATCAGTTCATGGATGGTTACATAAATATATAGAATGTATATATAAAGGATGCATACAGTATATACATAGTAAAAATATAAACATAATAAATAAGTATGTGTGTGAGCATCCAGAAGGAAGTTCATCAGTTTTATTATTCTAAGATTCAAATTAAAAGACAATATTTCTCATTTTTCCTTTGTACTGCTAAAAATAAAAACAGGTTGATGAAAGAGTCTAACATATGAAAAGAATAATTAAGGGTCAAAGAAATCGCATAATCAGAATACCCCCTTGCCCATCTTTTCTATAATTAAATAAATGGGCACAGCAATGGGTCATCACTGTACTATCAGTCAGGGCCCCGTCTCTTTACGGCATCAGACAATAGACAGAGCAGCAGCAATAGCTAAATATGCAGGAATCTTGGTTACACAAAGAAGCCATGTATCTTTTTAAATGGGCAGAATAATAATTTCCTGCTCAAAGACTTTACAATTTAACTTGTCTGCTTGTGGATAAGAGCCTACATGTGTACATGTATAATTTTGTGTCACAGGGTCCTTTGTTTAAATATGATGCTCTCACATGACCCATAATGCATTGCCTCCCTTATCATTATTTGGGTTGTCTTCACAACCCAAAGATGCCATGCCAGCTGAACACGTTCCAAAGCACCTCCAAGCCCACCCTACCAACCACTTCTCTCCCCCAGACTCTCCTTCTATTCTAACCTTGACCAATGTCTCCCTGTCCTTTTCATTTATTATTTAATGAGTAACAAATATGTGGAAAGTCATGTGCTAGCAGCCAGTAAGAAATGGAGATAAATAAGATTCATTTCCTAGTTTTAAGGCATTTACCAACCAATAGGAGAAATACATGTTTAAGCAAATGCATTATAATGCCAGAAAAAAACACACACAAATTGCTGTGGAAATACTGAATAAAGAGCTACCAGTTCTAACAGGGATGGGAAAAGGCTTCGTGGAGGATGTAGTATGCAAACTTCAATCTAAAGAATAAGTAGGATTTTTGTAGGCAGCACAGGTGAGGAGAGCATTCCAGACTGAGGGAACAGCTTGAGTAAAGGCAAGAAGGTAAGAAATTGTTTGGTGGATTCTGCCTTGTCGGAAGGTTACAATAAAACCAAACAGCATGTGTAGGGATTCAAACCCCTTGTCAAGGAGACTGAACATCTACGCCACACTGCAGGGAAAAACAACTAATGAAAAATTTTGAGGAGAATGGTATGATCAGACCTGAATTTTAGGAAGATAATTGTAGCAGCACTAAGAAAGGAAGACTCAAAAGGCAAAAAAGACAGAGACAAGGTGTGTTCAAAATGTCCTAAACTGAAGTCATCATCTTCTCCCTCAAATCTGCCCCTTACCATGCATCCTTAGCCCCAGTGAGGGCACCCCCATCCTCCAGGTTACCCCAGCTACAAAACTGGGGGTCAGCTTTGCCCCCTTCCATCCTGCCTCCTTCTTTCTCTTCCTTCCTCTCTTTGGACAGCTAATCCATCACACAGTCCTGTTTATTTTATCTGCCACATATTTTATGACTCTATCCTGTCTTTTCTATTCTTAACATCCTGGTGCAGGTCCTTCGCATCTTCACCAGGTGTATCACGACAGTTTCCTGTCTGGATAGGACATTCTGGTGTAAAGACTGAAAATTCATTCCAGAGCTCAGAAGAAAGTTCACGATCAGACTTGCAGGTGCAAAGATGATATCTGAAGACAGCAGAGTGGGTGATAACACCACGACTGCAACAGCAGCTGCAACAACAACAACAAAGCCACCGAAGACAGAACCTTGGGAGATCCCAAATTTAGTGCAGGGGGATGAGGTGGAGCGGACAACACAGGAGAATGAGAGGAAATGATCAGAGGAGCTGTAGACAAGCACGACATTGCTAGAGAAGCCAAGGATAGAGAGACTTTTATGGGAAATTGTATGGAAGGATGAGTAGAGGGGGGTGAATCTCATAGCCTTCACCAATTTGATGATCCTCGGTGACCTTTAAGGATGCGGTTTCAGTGACAGGTTGGGAGTGGAAACCAAATTTTAACAGATTAAAGAATGAGTCCACATTGAGAAGCTGGTGACGAGGAGAAAGTCTACCCTTGTATTAGGTTTGGTAGTGAAAGAAATAAAGTTCGTGCACACCCAGCTCTTGCCAAAAGGTGTAAAACTTCCCTGCTCTCTCAGGGAAATCTAACTTTTTCCTATTTTCTCCTTCACATTCCTTCAAAAAAGAGAACAGTAAACTGCTGTCATAATCTCCAGCCACACTCCAAACCAATTTTCCATATCTCTTGGGTATCAACTCATCCTCTGAAGTGCGGGCAGCAGTCTTTGTACCATCCCTGCTATTGCTGTCTGCCAAGACCAGTTTCTGTTAGCCAAAGACAGCCAAAGGAAACAGGGGCTCAACAGTTCCTATCTGGAAAAATGAAGGCTTAGAAAAGAATATGCTAGATCTCTAAAAATTTGATGCATATGTCTAGGAAGCTCAGACTCAGTCACCAAAATTAGAGCCAGCAGGTAAGCCTTGAAGCTTAAAAGAGGTCGTTTGTGTTGGAGCCTGGTCTCATGTTCTCCTGACTAGCTGTCTCTTTCTGATGCACAGCAAACCCAACCTCTGTAGAGAGGAACAGATCTCAAATTCTTCTAGGCTGTGCACCACTTCAGCTGGGAGAAAGAGCTATAGCTCGATTATCCTGCCCATGCTTGCTGCCACCTCACTAACAGGAGAAAAATAACCCTCATCAGATAGAAAGGGAAGAAAGGTACTGGGTGTTTGAGATAGAAATGAAATAATCTGGTTTTTATTAAATATCATGAGAAAATTATTAATTCATGCCCGAAACACAAATATAAACATCATATTGCAAGCATTTATTCTGAAGGAGGCCATCTGGCGGAGCTTCACAGACCACACTTTGAGAAGCACAGTGTCTGTGTCACCATGGCGGGCTCTTCCATTAGAGGGGCAAATCCAGAGGAAGTGAAAATTTAAGGGTTTTGAGGAGAGTACTTTGCAGTAATGACATCTGCTAGAAACTTATCACATGTTCACTAGACGTGGGCCTGCTTTTACAAATGCTGTTTTATGAAAACCTAAATTTTCAAAACAAGGGGTGGTTATTATTTCAGAATCCCTCTCTTTAAAAATGGTTTCTTCCCTTGGGCACTGAATTCCAGAAGCGTACTTACATACAAATGTATAGAGCATTAATTGTTTAACATAAAGGTTGGAGAGAAGATGAAGGGGAATGTAGGAAATATAAGGAGTCATGATTAATTGCAGATTAAACAAAAAAGGAAAATACAGAGTCTTTAAATTACCAAGTAATTTTTTTTTTTTTTTTGTAAAATGCAGTTTTGAAACTCTCACACTGTCACATTTTTTGCAGAAAGGGATAGCAATATTTGGAAAGCATTTCCTCCTCTCTGGAAATGGATAGAGCACTGGTTACATACAAAGCAGAGGAAACCTTGCATTCCAGAAAAGAAAAAACACTGATGGCAACTTAAAGAAATGGCCTGATTCCCTTGAGAATCCAAGTGAACCACTTTCGTCTGGCTGCTCTCCATTCTCAGGGGACCCCTGAACTTAGTTGTGTTTGCATCTGCTGCCCTCATTTACTCAGAGATGCTATCATTGGTTGGATATCAGTTCCACATTGAGCCTTTCTCAAATCTCCCTTCTCTGTCTCACATCACCTCCAATGGGCGGACCTAGAGAATCTACAGAATGAATTCCTCAGTCTAGAATAGTAAGCTTCTGTGGAGGTCAGCAGAGCTTGACCTTGATAGCTTTTCAGTACTTGAGAGTTCCTTCCCACCTTGGTCCTACACAAGACCATCAGGCACCCACCCACTGAAGTTCAATCACTATGTATGGAGTCATCTGTGTTAAAATGACACACTGCATTCCTACTTACTCAGGCAGAGGCTATGCATGTCTCAAATTCTAGTCAGAACAGGGGCACCTGACAACTAGAAACTCCGTGTTTGTCAGGGGTGTTGGGACTGTGGCTACTCAAACTATCCTTATTTTTTAGCGAGGAGACTGAGTACTTCACATTATACAGGCTGCATATGTTTACTGTCTCATCACATCAAACGCTTTTATGTGTATATTAGAAGTGGAAGAAAAAGCCCTCATGTAATCCAAATCTCCTAGGAGAATTCGGACCCCCAATGATTATTCTTATATTTCTTATACTTTTAAAAATTTAACAACTATATTTAGTACTTTTTAAAAGGTAATATATGCCCGTGATAAAATAAAAACCAATTCCATGGTTATGTCTCAGGAAGAAAGTGAAAAGAAGTATAACTTGATTTTGTGTCTTCTGCCTTCATTTGCTTAGAGTTGCTATTGTTAATTGAATATCACTTCCTGTTTCAGTCTTTCCCAAATCTTGCCCCTCTATGCCACACATCAACTACAATGGGTGGACCTAGAGAACCTATAGAACAAAATCCTCAGTCTAAAGACTTATATGTCTGGGGAGGCTGGCAGAGCTTCACGTGCAGATCTTAAGCTAAGACTTCAAACCTGCTATAAGTTTGGCCACTGTGCTGTCTTTTCTGTCCAAATCTATAATCTATCCATGACAACTCATCTGGTGAGAAATTAAATTACCTAATAAGTGAAAAAAAAAATTGTCTGGGCTTCTTATAAGCTATTAGCCATAAAGAGAATATTTAGGTAGGTAGATGACAGATGGGTAAGATAGAATGAGAGTTATAGAAAAACAGCAGGACTTTAGAGCATCTAATTTTATTTCCTTATTATATCGAAAAGGAAACTGGCCTGGACAGTGTGGGAAAAGGTAGGAAAAGAGAGACAGAGTAAGAGAAAGATATTTGCTTAATCATTAAAAATCACAGTAATTGTTTATATAACTCATATTAACCCAAGGCAGTCTTGTGGTTCAGTCTCAGTATCAAATCACAGAAACAGTCATCCCACAGAAAAAAAATATATAATGAACAGCAATTCAAGTCTTAGTCTCTCCATGACACACCAAAGAAGGGAGTATGTTTTTAATGTACAGCCAAAGATGTTAAAAATCATCTTTAGACATTTTTCTTACTTAACTAACAATGAATCCCTCTAACTCTTACTCTTCTCTCTCTATAACCCCTTAAAATTCCTCCCAACACTCAGGCCCACACTCCCTTTCCTCTCTTCCTCAGCACTTTATCATATAGACCAATTTAACCTTTCTGGTTTCCTCCTCCCCACCCCACATTCTAGAACTAAAGAAAGACCTGAGCCCTCACATTAAAAGAGCCTATCAGTTCCATGGAGAATAAACTTTAAAAATAAACTCATACATAGCAATATCAAAATATAACTCCAGAAATATTAAGGTGAAAATACAATGGGATACAGAAAAATTACCTACAAAGGAATGAGATTCAGATCGACAGAAGATTGCTCATCTACCACAGCAGTTTCAAGAAAATAATGAAACAATAGCTTAGAAATGATCAGGAAAAATAAATTTGAACTTAAGAGTTCTATAACAAGCCAAATTAAATCTCAGAGACAGAGATCAAAGTAAATTCTCAGAAACACAAGCCCTCAGAAAAATGTAGTACCCACCCACTGACAAAGAAGGGAGAGAGAACAAAAGAAAACCTACCAGAGGATGTACTCCAGCAAGAAGAAAGATGAATCCAAAAGGCAATCACGGATTATAAGCAATAAAGAAGAATGTATTCATGTTTTATTTTTGTAATTAGAAAGTCATCTTTTTCAAAAGTTGGGGAGAACGGAAGGTAGAAAACACAATTTAATTCTTTACTTTTATTTCCATTCTACTTTACCTTTGCATAATATGTCATTACAGTTTAAAAATGCTTTCAGATAGATTGGCAGTAGCCAGAAACACAGGACTGACAAAAATATGTTTTAATAGGGAACCATGTTAGGACAAGTATTATTTCCAATAAAATTTGGAAATGCAATCCCTGAGTCTAATAATACACTTCTTGCCATGGAAATTGGCTGCCTTCTACAATCATGATGACAATGTCAGTGGGTCTGAAGAGGGCCGATGAACATGAAATTGAGTAGACTGATGGTTTTTCTTACTCTGCCTACCAAGCTGTACTAGATTATAGATTGGTAGACAAGGAGACAAAGGGAGGTAAGAACAATACTATTTCGACCAGCTGATGCACTCAGAAGGGACTCATGAGATGCTCATTCTGTGACATTTATGGACTAGAGGACTCTCGTTGCCAGGGTGTAGCAGGAGGACCACCACTCTGCCCAGAGGCCCTCTAATAAAAGATCTTAGGCTCCACCAAGGCTTCTGTTAAGAGGTTCATGGTGCTATTGCCTATGTCATAAGCCATGAATGTAGGGCTTGGAATCTCTCACTTGAACTTTTTTACGCTATCCCTGATGTGTGCCAGAAAAACAGCAGCTGCCAAAAAGCAGACATTTTCCTGTCTCTAAAAATAAAATGCTGGCAACACTTCAGGTGCCTGTGCCAAGACCTGGCCCTTCCCGGGATAAACAATAGGTGGCCAAGCCAATCAGAGGCGAATATTGAGTCCCGAAGTAGGCCTGTGTCCAGCCTGACATGCCTAGGACAGGGCATGTGCAGCTACAAAGCCAGGAAGCCAGAGGGGCCCTCCCTCCTCCACAGCTGAGGAAGGGCAGCTGCTGCCTCCTAGCCAGGGGCCAGGTGTGGCTGAGAGGGGCAGGCCTCAGGTTCTACCAGAGACCTTGACTCAGCTGAGGTCACAGAGCACCCACCAGGTCCCGTCCCCAGAATCCTGGGGCACATAGTGAGAGACCTGAGGGGCCTGTGAGATCCTTCCAGAGAAAGCTCCCTGGGAAGGAGAGTTTCATAAGCATCCATCTGCACTCGTCACTCAGAGCTGTTGCTCATCGCCTGTCAAAACCCATCATGCCCAGCTGAGAGACCTCACCTGCTAGATACAGGCCCAACAAAGCCACCTTAATATACGAATGCTATAATGACAGTCAGCGTGCCCACCCTAATTGCCTCCCAATTTGTCGAATGTTTCTACAGCATAGGTTCAAGCCCCTATGCCTAGTCATTAGGGTTCAAATCTTTCCTTGACAATATACTGGGCTTTTTGCTGATTTGGGGACTTAAGAGAGCTAAGAGGGAGTTAGGGGAGGAGAGGGCCTAAATATAGCAAATATTTGCAGGCATAATCACTCCATAAACATGCTTCAGTGGAACAGAGTGTAGGGCTGATCCAGATGACAGATGTCACTCACCCAGGTGTCACATCATAAACAAAACTGAATGAGCCCATTCTCCTGCGGAACCAGAGTGACGCCTGTTCACACTATAAATATTTATGAAGTCATCGCCCTTAAAAGACTTTATTTTTCCAGGTAAGCAGAATTTAATGAAAAAGCTAGGCAGAGCTTTTCCTGCAATCATGGAATAGTGGCCACAGCTTTTCAATGGTTATTCCATGGAAAGGAAAAGAAAGAAGAAAAGAAAAAACAAGCCCCCATTCCACGAGGCTGCTGCATGGAGATCTCATTTATGCCAGTCAAGGTTCATTCTCTTACAAAAAGTGACAGCTTTTTCTGGGGTGGTAGAAACCAGAAGGAGCACTATGGGTTCCATTCAACCCAAGGCTGTGTAATGAAGGGAGCACAAACATATCCTTGTCAGCCAGGTTCAGACCCCTCCCCACAACCTTCACTAGGAGAGATATTCTCCTTAGTGCTCTCAGCAGTCTCAGTCTCTTAGTAACAGAAAGTATGTACACCTCACTCCATTACTATTTGAAAAGAATTCTCAGAATGTGAGGATGTGTACTTGGGTGTCTCTCTGGGTGTTTATGCAAAGTCCACCACTCTTGTTCTGAATTACTCTTCCTGATTGCATTAGGAATGGCACCACAAAAGCCCCACCAATATCTAACAAGCTTTTCTGCTGCTCCACACACTACTGCAAAGAGCAAACATCCTATCTGCTCCCAGGAGCACTCTTACACCCTCCTCCTCCAAGGCACCAGGCAATCCTGTGACCTAAACTCCCAAGCCATTGTCTCTGCTACAATGCATGCAAATTTTCATGTCACTTTGCAGCTTACGTGTTATTCATGTCCTAAATGCACCCGAGCCCTTGCCCAAATCCATCAAACCTTCTTCTTTCCCAGGGATGGCCTTTTGACTGGGCTCTCCTCCCCTCCAAACGCCAGGGTGGCCCCTGCTGCGTTAAACTGGATTGGCCTGGCTGGGAAAGGTTGATGATAGTGTGGCCCTAGATTCGGGGAAGTCTTGTTCCACAAAGAACAAGAGTTTCTGGTTTTGTGAAATGAGTCACAGCCTGCCTTGACCACGTCTATCTGGAGAGGCCAGGGCTGCCATGTATGGTCTGTGCTCCGTGCCACCCACCTCTCCATGTCAGCCTGAGTTCTTTGCCAGGACAGCCTGAGTCATAAAGCTCAGCACATTCCTTAGGCATTGGATAGTCTTTCTTTGTTATTACTTCGCTTTTGTTTTATGCAGCACCTGGTTTCATTTTAAAAACCCAAATAAAATCACATGGTCAGGGCAGGGGTGGGGGGAATGGAAGGAAGGCAAAGGCAAAGAAAGAAGGGGGCAAAACCTAGGTTAGAGGAAAGAAGAAAGGGCTGTAACTCCCCAAATAGGCAAGACCCAGGGCAGGACAGAGACGGAACTGCAGATGAAGGGAAGGCTAGAGAGAGGACATTCCATAAATGAATTGAGTTTGACTGTATATGATAAAAATCCTTTGGCTGTATATGATAAAACACTTGATGTCCAGGTCTCTTTCCCGTCCCCAAATTGGGCTGCAGCATCGAGTTAGTACCTTTCTCCTAAGCCATGTGAGCTTCCCTAAGCCCCTCCACATTGAGTGTCCTCAATAAACTAGCAGACTTACCTTTGATGAATTTAAGGAACATTCCAGTTATCATAGCCTGCTCCCTCTTTTTTGGACCACAAACCCTAACCCATGTGAGGGAGTATTTTTCCAAAGCTAACATTTGCTTTTGCTTTTGCCTTTTGAGGGTAGAGGAATCGGGGACAGGCAAGAGAGAAGGTATAGCCCAACCACACCAGTGCTGCTGGTCAAATTGAATTTCTGTGGCCACGTTATTTTTGTAAACCCATCTGTAAAGGGACATTGATTTTTAGAATTAAAACAGAATCCTAATAAGCTAAGCCCTGCATACATTAAAAAACAAATACTGAGTGAATGAATGGTAATATTACCATGGAAAACGGTTTTCCTGGAGTAGTAAAGCATAGTAATCACAGCATAAGACCGGGACCGCTGGGTCCTAGGCTGGGAACGTAAACAGAGGCCTTCACCTCCTCGGCCCGAGATTCTCTGAAGAGCCTGGCCGGGGCAAAAATCCCGGAGGCTCCCGGGCGGCTCCAGGGCTGCGTTTTCAGTGCACGGTTTTGGCGAGTTTAATGGAAACCATACGAGGGGTTGCCGGGAACCAGACCAGCTGGCTCCCCGGGAATGTATTTAACCCAACCCGGGCCTAAAGCACAAGAACCATCACTGGGAGGGCTTTTGGGGGTGGGGGCAGGGGGCGGCTTTCTAGATTATCTTTCCTGTTCCTCAGAATCATAAAGAGGACGGCGTCGGTGGGCGGGAGGAAGGTGGTGCGGCCGGCGCTGCTCCTCCCGCGCTCCGAGGAGCGCAGGGGCCGGAGCCCTCCCTCCAGCGCGCGCCCGCCGGGCGGGGAGCGGTGCGGGGACACGCGGAGGCGGCGGCCGAGCGGGAAGAGGAAGCCGGCGGGCGCGGAGGCGGGCCGTGGGCGGGGAGCCGGGGACGCGGCGCCTCCCGAGCGAGGCGGGCGGGAAAGGCCGCGCCCCCGCCGCCCCCTCCCGCGGCCGCGGCGCTCGGAGCGGCTCCGCGTGCCCGCTGTGTGCCCGGGCGGCGGCCCCGAGTGCGCACGCGCCTCCCGGGTTCCCTGACGCCGCGGCCCGCGAGCGTCTCGGGGCCACAACACCGTGTCTGCTGTGCTTGCAGAGACGTGCCGTTCCGAGCACTTATTTAAAAGGAAAAGTCAACAGTGATTATAACAACTTGCGTCCCCCTCCTCCAGTGAAAAAGGAAAAGGCTGAGAGAGAAAGGCGTCTGCACCCCAGCGAGGTGCCCGACGGAGCCCGTCTGCGGGTCCGGATGCTCCCGGCCTCCTCAGACCTCGACGTCGTTACCAAGCGAACTCCGGGCCTCCCTCCGGCTTTGTGGCTTCGTTTGCCACCTCAGCTAAATGACGCTAACTGTCGTCCCCGCCATAATCGGAGTATCGATCAGCTTCTGAGTCTTGGGACGAGCCAACCTTGCTTTCAGAATCACATTGTCCCTGAAGCTGGAGAAAAAATGGCCTGGTTGTCAACACTCGCTCATCCGCAAAGGTCACTTTTTCCACAGAATTGGGAATTAAATTGCCTCTTCCTAACCAGACATCACTCATGGGCCGGCGTGGGGATCGTTCCTGCGTTTTCCTCCATCTCTGTGAACCTTCCTACCTCTTACTTTGTGTCTGTGTCAGGAAGGCCAGGCCAATAAGCAGGAGAGGAAAAAAGGCAAGAGCTCCTGGAGCCACTGCCCTGCCACCGCTGCTCGGCTTCCCCTTAATCGTCCTTTAGCGCCAAGACCCTCCTCCCCAATTCCCTAACATGCTTTTACTTTAGTACAGACATTCTTGGGTCTGAATTCTCCGCTTTCCAGTTTTACACCGTGAACTTCTTCTAGATAGGACCCAGGAATATATATATATTTAGAGGATTGTTAGCAAGGGCACTACACACCAAGCAAATGCTTTTAAAAGAATATTGTTAATGATGGTTGAAAATTTCGTTCAATTCCTACTTGCTAATCCAGGAATTTATTTTTTACATCTCAGTGTTTTTCTACTCCCCCCCAAATATAGCACCTGTTTAAAAATATTAAGATTTGCCTTGTCTCATAAATAAAAAGTCATGATTTATTTTTTGGTCAGGACTCTAGATCCAAGGTTTCCCGGTATTAATTGTGTGTAGGGTTTGTGTGTGCATACGTACTTTTAACCTGTTATTGCATCACAAAAACAGGAGCAGGATGTAATATCACTTTTTTGTCAGGAATTGTTGACTTAAAAGAAACGACTGTGAGTATAGAGAATTCACTATAGGGGAGGGGTCCGGGAAGTACCTTGCAGAGAACAGCTGTGGGCACGGATTGGCAATGGAATTGCTTGGCACCAGTACAACTCCATGCAGCAAGAGGGATTGATTTATTTAACAATCGTTAATGATTCTCCCAAGCAACTCCCCAGGATGCCACCAGCATTTCAGGAAATCATCTCCCATTCCTAGAAGTAGGCACCAACCAACCCTACACTGAAGGGAAGTCTCTCGCTGCCCACACAATACAATGTCAGTGGACCACACAACTTCAAATGCCCCCAAATAACTTCCTGCACAGCAGCCTCAGCAATGCCTTCCTGTGCTTGAAATGCTCCCTGAGGAAGTTATCAGGTCCTAAAGCAGGAAAGTCAAAAATTTCTGGAAGGCCACCATTAAAATAGACTAGTTGCCTGGGCCATTCAATGCGGGCCATCCAACACTGTCCCGTTAGCTAAATGTATCAGATTGGCTAGTTGATACCCATAGACCAGCATTTCTAAAGTGAAATGTCTATATAACTGGTGGCTGCTTTGATACTTGAATTAGGTGGTATTTGAGTAACATTAACATTTTTTATTTTAAAGGTCAGGTTCTTTTTTTTTTTTGTAATACACATAACTAGCATACCAAACCTGTAGCATCACAAGTATAATTACTTAGGGTAAGTCTGAGTTTTTAAAAAGTCAATTTAAGTAGAAATCTTAATACACAAAAATAATAGGATAGCAAAAATAGTTGTGACTTTTATAATAGATGAAGTAAAGTCAGTAGGGTACATGAAGAAACCAGTTTTTACTCTTTCAACTTATTCTCTAAGAGTCTCTGTCAGAACATAAAAAGAATTCCATTTTAACGTTCTGTTAAAAATTAGTGGGTTTTGACTAAATCTGAGGCAAGACAGAGCCTCTTGTCTGGAGGCAATAGCAGAAGGAGCAAGGACAGTAGAGATACTGGGTGGCAGGACAGGCTCACAGGAAAGGTGGGTCCAGGACACTGGGCACCCAGGCTGGGTCCCTGGCAGAGAAGGACAATCTGAGAACTTATTGCTTTTTCCACAAGAGGCAGAATTCAACAGCTCACTGATATCATGGATGAAAATGTGGGTAGTACAACAGAAATTCCAATTCTCATAATCCTCTTTGAGGCCTGTATCCAAAATGACTGGAGAGATACGTAAAAAACTGTTCATGATGCTTTAAGGAAGACTGTTTATCTTATCAGAACAGCCCAACTTTTCACCTGATTATAAATTAGGGAATACTTGTATACCAACTGTAAACTTACACATGCCACCAACCCTCCACTGCCATGCAGAGTTACCTGGAAGCCCACTTATTGACTCTCCCCAAATGACCACTGTTGGATGACAAGTGAAGAGATTCTTACACCCATTAGGAAGTTTTTCCCTCGTCGACTGTAGTTTATCAGGGTTTCAAGTGCTTGTTTTTTAGGTCTCACACCTAGGGACAAGAGACGGCCAAAGCGCTTGTGGTAAGCATAGCCTACCATGGTATGAATAAATGAAATTTACTTACATTCCAAACACTTTTTTTTTTCGTCCTTTTTTGTGACCGCGCTCAGCCAGTGAGCCAACGGGCCATCCCTATATAGGATCCGAACCCGTGGCGGGAGCGCTGCTGTGCTCCCAGCGCCGCACACTCCCGAGTGAGCCACGGGGTCGGCCCCCAAACGCTTTTATTAAATCAATAGTTCCCAACCTTTACGTATACACCACCCCCACCTCTGCCACCACCACGACCTCCTCACAGATATATTTTTTTAGGGCTGCTGTGGAGTGACAAATGTCTCTGTTGGATTTCTCCCTCCTGTTACCTCTGCATCCTACCTTCATTACTGTTAGGAGACAGAGAATGAATTAACAAGATGGGTGACAGGAGGGAGGAAGCAGAAATGCAAAAGGATTTTGTGATTCCTTCGATGGCCTCAGACTCTGGAAGGTATGAAAATAGATGAGGATCATGATTAAGATGAAGGCAGAAAATGGATATAAAGTAATGGTTTAGGATGGGGCTTACATGATTTTTTATAATTTGGAGGTGCCCGAGAAAAATCATCAAAACACCAAATTTGGTGTGCCTATAAAAAGAAATGACAGAAATAAATACCAACCATTTTCACAATAATAGAAATCTAATAAAATTCCTTTTCTGG
Organism: Cynocephalus volans; assembly: GCF_027409185.1. Taxonomy (NCBI): domain Eukaryota; kingdom Metazoa; phylum Chordata; class Mammalia; order Dermoptera; family Cynocephalidae; genus Cynocephalus; species Cynocephalus volans. The sequence goes on along the minus strand of NC_084468.1, from coordinate 128,573,392 downwards.
TGTTGTTCACCTCCCCCCCATTCAAAAGGCACTTTGAAACTGCTATCAAAAGCCACTGTGATAACAGACAATACCAGTACAATGGAAAGACAAAACTGGGGAAAGTATTTATAAAGAACAGGATAAAGAGTACAAACCTAATGTGAAAACAGCTTATGCAAATAAAAAAGAAAAAGCTAAACACCCTAATAGAAGAAAAATGGGCAAAGAAAACATACAGTCAATCCTCTTTATTCATGGATTCTGTATTTGTGAATTCATCTACTTGCTAAAATTTATTTGTAACCCCAACATCAATACTGGCAGCCCTTTTGAGGTCATTCGTGGACATGCACAGAGTTGCAAAAATTTGAGTCACCTAACATGCACGGTCCCAGATGAGGTCCAACAAAGCAACAAAGCCGCCTTGTTTCAGTTGTCATTCTGTGATCAAGTATCCTTTATGCAGTCTATCTAGTGCCACATTTGCCACGTTTGTATGCTTTTTGTTGGTGATTTAGCTGGTTAAAATGGCCCCAAGCATATCGCTGAAGTGCTGGCTTCATTCAGGCATGATTTTCAGTGCTTTTGGTTATGAGTTAAATGTTAGTAAGTTAACATATATTAAATCAACTGTCTTTAAACAGAAACATACATAAAAACAAAGTTACATACTGATCAATTGACAAAAATGTTGTGACTGGAAGCTCTCAGGAACCTAACTTTATACTTCTCCTAGGAGCAAAGGTTCAGTAGTCCTTAATTCAGTGTTCATGTCAACTTTACAAAACGTAACTACTGTGAATAAGGAAAATCAACTATAATTCATGAAACTATAATTCATAACTATAATTCATGAAACTATGAATAACTAATAAGCATCAGAGAAAATGCTCAATCTCACTAATAATCAAAGAAATGAATTTAGAAAATTGAAATATTTTTATCAAATTGAAAAACATTATTTTGTAAAGCTAATGTTAGAAAGGATAGGTGCTCCCATAGTACTGTTGGGATATGAGGCCAATTTTTTGGAAGGCAATTTGGCCATATATAAAATAAGCATACTTTCTTACCCAAGAATTCTTCCTAGGGGAACGGACCCTGAAGAGATGATTTTATAGTTGCAAAAATGTGTGCTCAAATTTTACTTATCACAGCATTGTTTATAATAGCTATAAATCTGAAAAAACCTAAATGCCTGGTGATATGGGATTTTTTTTTTTTTTTTTTTTTTGTCTTTTTCGTGACCGGCACTCAGCCAGTGAGTGCACTGGCCATTCCTATATAGGATCCAAACCCGCGGCAGGAGCGTCGCCACGCTCCCAGCGCCGCACTCTCCCGAGTGCGCCACGGGCTCAGCCCGATATGGGATATTTTTAAATTGTGATATGTTCAATCAATGAAATACTATGTATCCATTAAAAATGATGACAAATAATTATGTTTATTAACACTGAAAGATATCCATGAAAATATTGAGGGATAAAAGTAGATTACAGAGGACAGTATCCGGTATAATCTCAGTGTCCACACAATACACTGTGTGAGTGTGCATGTGTCTTTATATGTACATAAGTATAGAGAGACATTTGTAAGGAAGTTCACTAAAATGTAAACAGTGAATATTCCTGGGAGGAAGAAAACAATTTCAGATGATTTTTACTTTTGTTTCTATTTCTCTGTATTATTTGAAAGTTACAATCAGAGAAAAGCTGTTTTTGTTTTTAACTGCCAGTCTCTTACGTATAATTATTGCCTTGCATGTGAAAGAAGAACAGGTGGTGACTATGCTAAAAGTACAGCGTCATCAGTTATTTGCAATTGGTAACCTTGGTTATTTCTGTATCCCCATCACCTAATAGAAAGATGCACACATAATAAAGAGTCAGAAATAAGTGTTTGATGAATAAGTATTATTAAAACTAATTCCAACTCTTCTTAGTTTGTTTTTTTATGAATAATATGCAGTGTGCAATCATTTAAACTCTCTACTTCTAAACGGTCACTGGGAAATGTCAGACTTACCACTCCGTGCTTGACATCAAGTGACTTTTCTAAAGGACCTGGTTATATCAGGGAATAATCTTGCATACAAATGAAGAGGGCAAATCAGGATTAAACCCAGTGATAGAATAAAATTTCTTATACTCCCAATTAGGCTATTACCAACCGACTTTACACACATTACTCATTTTCCTTTAGCATCTGACCAGCAGAAAAGCAGGAGTCAGTCAGGTAAGGCAAACTGTTACTGAAAGTTAAATTTGTAGTAAAACTTTTGGAGCTTTTGGGAGGAGTAAACATTTTTATGTCTGGAACATTCTTCTGTGATACACAGCTTACACTCTTAGAATCAGAGGGAACCAAGACTATGCTAAAATTCCAGGGCGATAAATTTCTCTTAAGGCCTTGAGAAGCTTGGGTGTATTTTTTATTGAGGCATAACTTACATACCGTAAAATTGACCCACTTTAAGTGTACAGTTCAATGATTTTGAGTAAATTTACCAAGTTATGCAACCATCACCCTAATCTGGTTTTACAGCATTCTCATCACCCCAGTAAGATCCCCTCAGGCCCATTTATAGTTAATCTCCTTTCCTACCACCAGCCCCAGAAAACCAGTAATTTACTTTCTTCTTCCATAGATTTGCCTTTACCAGACATTTCATATAAATGGAATCACACACTATGTGGTCTTTTATGTGTGGCTTCTTTTACTTAGTATAATGTTTTTGAAGTTCACTCATGTTGTAGTTGTTTTAGTATTTTGTTCTTTTTTGTTGCTGCATAGTATTCTTTGTGTGAATATACCAGATTTTCTTATCCATTCACCAGTTAGTGGACATTAGGGTTGTTTCCAATTTTGGCTTCTACTCTATGGGTACTGCTATGGTGAACTTTCATGTGCAAATCTTTATGTAGACATATGTTTACATTTCTCTTGGGTAAAAACCTAGGTATAGAATTGTTGGATCCTGCGGTAAGTTTATGTTCAACATTTAAAGAAACTGCCAAAGTGTCTTCCAAAGTGTCTGTACTATTTTATATCCCCACCAGCAATGAATGAAATTTCTGGTTTCTCCACATCCTCAACCAGCATTTGTTATTGTCTATCTTTGTGATTATAGCCATTCTAATGGACCTGAAGTGGTATCTTATCGTGTTTTTGATTTGCATTTCCCTAATGACTAATCATGTTGCATTCTCTGGTGTATTTCCATTAAAAATAAGAAATGCTGAAAGGGGTTCTTGCTTGGCATAACATGATAGGGTCTGGTCATTAGTTAGGGATGAATCAAAAGAGAGGACTAGCATTTGTCAAAAATTGTTATTTGTGCTATTTTATGCTGATGGAGTTTGGATGTATTGTCCTCCCAGAATTCATAGGAAATTTGGATCCCCAGTATAGCAAGTTTGAGTCATGGGAGAGGATCCCTCATGAATGGATTAATGCTCTCCCTGGGGGGAGAGGGGGACCTGAGTGGGACCTCGCTCTATTAGTTCCCACAAAAGCTGGTTGCTTAAAAGACCCTGGCACCTCCTCTCTCTTGCTTCCTCTCGCCATGTGATTGATTATACCCACCAGCTGCCTGTCATCTTCCGCCATGAGTAGAAGCAGCCTGAGGCCCGCACCAGATGCAGCTGTCCCAGAATTGTAAGCCAAATGAATCTCTGTTCTTTATAAATTACCCAGTCTCAGGTATTCTGTTACAGCAACACAAAATAGACTAATGCATATGCTGATAAACTTTTTTAAAACAAGGTTTCTTAAGCCAGACTCAAAGAACTTGACAATTATTTAGCTAGATTCAAGAAAAATTCATTTTTTTATAGCTACAGTGAAAGCAGATGGATAAAAAGTTTATTCTGCACAAGCAGCTCTGATTGTTCCACTGTGTGTAAATTCTTAGCCTTTCAAAGCTCTATAAGACTTCTATAAATTCCATAGGCTTAACTAGCTTTTTGACACTCCTTTCTTTCAAGAATTACACTGAATAATCATTAATTAGTAAGTGATGTGATTCCATAATATTAAAGTTTTACAGAAAGTAATTTTGAGGCATTTGATGAATTATGGGGAAAAAAACAAACAGACAATAGAATTTGTGCTAGACCATAGCATCAGGTATTTGCACATTTGTGTCTTTTAGCTAAACTTGGTCATTTTTCTAACTGAGCTAGAAATGTCTCTCATTTTCTTTAATCTGTTTATGGAGAGGAACACCAGTAAGCTGACATATGTTGGAGTATGGTTAGCTAATGAGTTTTCTTTGCGAGTTTACAGTTGACAAAATAGAGCCCACAGTGCAACTTGACCTTGGCAGTTTCAGCTCGCCTTTTAATTAAGGGCATTTAATGTTACCCTAATTTGCTAGTGTCTATCCACCCCCCTGTTTCCACTTCCTAGTCCTAGAACCAAATCGGGCAATTTTGTTGATGAAACTATCTTAGTAACTGCCAACAAATTCTACTTTTAGATATTAGATCCTTAAATGTTGTGCCAACCCTGATGGAATGTTACAGGTATTTTGTTTTGAAAGTAAATTACCAGGAAAGCAAGTGTAGGCTTGTGAGCACGAGCTCTTGCAGAATCAGAGAAGCTCAAGTTTTGAAGTGTTCTTCTAGATCTTCTATTCTAATCATTTAGTCCACCTGCTGGGTGTCTGTCATAGTACAACTGTCAGCCTTATTTGGAATTCAGTTTTCTTCTAATAGATTGAGGATAATATGATCTCCCATCTACCCATCTCTGAGTTCCTTGAAACTTTGAGTTCCATGAAATGAAGGTTCATGAACACAAAACATAATGTTGGAAGGTGAAGATAAGCTGTTCTCCATCTTTTCTGAGTGCCGTGGTCTTAACCTGCGTGTACACAAAAGAGAAGAATTTAGATTAAACATTAACAACTTAACCTGCAGTCCACGGACACCCTGGAATGATCCAAGTTGTGTGCATTGTGGGCTTGTATAAGTGTCTTTAAGGATATTTTTCTGGAGATAAGGCCCAGAGCTTTCATCAGATTTTTTAAGGTGCCTCAAAAATATAAGCTATTACTGTCTTAGAAAGTCATTAACCATTGGGATTGATTACAAAACAAATCTCTTTCCTGACATATTTTTAAGAATAAGACATTCAGTGGTCTGAATATTAGATAAAAATTACTCCATTAATGTTAAATTTGTTCAGTGTGATAATAGTACAAGGGAACTTCAAAAAGTTCATGGGAAAAATAGAATTAAAAGATAGTACGAATCTTTCCATGAATGTTTTGAAGTACCCTCATATTGTGGTTATATAAAAGAACATTCTGACTCATAGGAGAGACATGCTGAAGTATTTAAGGTTATACTGTTACGATGTCTTTAATTTACTCTCTGTAGTCCAGCAAAGAAGTATATAAAGGTATCAGTATGTAGACACTGAGCAACAAATGTAGCAAAATGTTAACAATTCATGAATCTAGGAGAGAGTAGGTGTATTGATTGTACTGTTTTCAACTTTTCTATGGATTTAAAAATTTTTTTAAATTGTGAATAAAAGAATAAGGCATTCATTTATCTGCCTTAACTTCATAATTATAAGAAGGCAGTGGCTATTATCATATTTTAGATGGCTAAAGCCAGGCACAAAAAATTTAGAAAAACCAGCCAGCAGCATTCCAAATTACATTTAAGCTCTAACTAAGGACAAACCTAAACATGCTTCACCTTCTTCCTGTATTCCCCCCATGTAACTCCAGCCCATCTCATAGGCAGACACGTGGTCTGTTCATATAAGCCCACGAAAATCAGCATAGTGCCCACTGTAGTGCTATCTTTTAAGCTCACAGGCAAAATCAATTGCAACCACCTCCTAGTTGATGTTCTGCTTGAACAGTAAAGTGCACGCAGTAACAGATGGCATCTTGTGACCTTCTTAATAACAGGCTTGGCTGCCAATGTTCCCTTGTGTCCAGTCTCTGCAGGGAATTTGGAAACTGTTGCCTTACACTTGAATATTTTCCGGCAAACACATTTAACCATTTATTAGTCTGTTTCCTAGTTTAAAATAGAGAGAGAGAGCAAAACAAAACAAAATAAAATTCCCAACACTAGGAAGGGACATTGCTATTTCCTGAGCCCAGAGGCCCATGCTGGGATTCTTTGGGGTACGCTGGCAATCATCCAGCATAGCTGTCACTTCCAGCATGGAGAGGACTTCAACGGCAGGCAAAGTGCTTATCACTCCACCTAGAATTATTGGTGGCCAATGTGATCTTTATTAGTTTCTGTAGTTTAAAAGAAATGTATGCATTTCTCACAGCAAGGCATACAAATTAGCCAGAAAACAAATCACAACATGAGAAGGTCCCTTTGCTGTGACAGCCCACTGGGAGTGAATGCAGAACCCTGTGGTGAACAAGGCTTGTTCTAAGTCACCTTGTTCCCTTCGCTGCACACCCTGGGCACTGGTGGCTGTCACATTCCACAGGGAGGTGGGGGAGGATGGGGAGGGTGGTGATTAGGTGAGGCAGCAGCCTGCCCTCTGACCTCTACCCCTCACTGTCCCACAGGGGCAGCTTTTGTTCGCTGGCAATGGAAGGCAAACAGAGGTGGTCCTAGGGGAAAACAAAGGAGGTGTTTGTGCCAAAGCCTTTTGGAGCCTTCTTCTCCTCTTGACAGAAAGGACCCATAGGGCACGTACCAGGAGGGAAGTAGTCAAATCAGTCCCTGCCAGGCAGCAGGTGTGGGGCGATGGGTGCAGAAGGGCAAGAAGAACGTCCCAGGCATATATGGCGGGAGGGGAAAGTGCATTGCCTTGGGTCGTAGAAACACTCAGTTGACAGCGTAATGTTGTGCAGAGTCAGACACAGAAAGGGACATGAACTAGGTCTCCTTGTGGGAGGAGGGGGGAGCAGGTGGGTTTCATTCCTGGGTATCTCCCTGTAGAGCTGAGGGGGACGTGAGAGGCTTCCTGTTGGCTCCATGTCTAGACTGCAGAAAAGAGGAGGCCTTGGAGAGGGGGAGTTCCCCCTACACCTCTTTCTGGGAAGAGCTGGCCTGAGTGTGAAGAGGCCTTAACTGAGGAGCTATGAGCCTCTCCCTGGAAAGCTGGGGACAGGTTGCCTGGTTTGGCTGCCATTTGCCCCATTAAGATCGCATCCCACGGCTAGCCTATGGTCCCTTTCTTCAGCAGACTAGAAAACCTGTGGGGAAGCCCTCAATGCAGGCATGCCCTAACCCATCTGCTTCCACCTTATCTCAGGGGCCCCAACCTCCAGGAGCAATAAGTTTTGGAAATGATCCAAAACAGCACAAGGGAGCACAGGCCTGAGATGTGATCAAAGCAAAATCAACAAAGGTTGGAAGCCACAAGCCACCCTCATTGCTAAGAAATGGAAGATCCTTCCCCTGCCTCTGCCTCAACTCCTCCCACAGGCATTAGCCATTCTCCTGCTCTCTTTCCTCTTTCCCCCTCACCCCAAATCACATTTGCCATCACTAGTTTATACCACTCATGCATATGTGTCAGATTTGGGGTTTGCCTATTACAGAATCTGGCTGGGTGATAGAAGAGTGTGTATAACTATAATCATGTGCATGTGCCACAGTGCCAGGTGCTATTTGTTCACTCTATTTTTAAAGTATTGCAAGTTTAGGGGCCACTGCATAGGATTCTAAAGGCTACCATTGGAAATACAAGTTTTTCAAAAGTTGCTTCTATAAGCTACATTCTAATTTTTGAAAGTAATTTATAAATTGCTTTTTGGAAAACAAATTATAAATAAGGAACTGCCTCTATAGGGAAGTATGTTGTGGGAAAGAAAAAGCCAACGATGAAAGACCCATAAAAATCATTGTTCGACAAACAATTATAGGACATCAGGTTTGTGTTGAACCCTGTGCCAGGTGCTGGGGTTACAAGGAAAAACAAGATAGACAAGTTCTTCCCCTCATAAAGCTTATGTTCTAGAAGGAGAAAGAGAGAATAAACAAGTAAATAAATAGAAAAATACACAGAAAGCAAAGCAGGTACTAAGATAGAAATTAAGAGAAAGGGAGAGAGAACTTATTTTAAACATGGTAGCCAGGAAAGGTCTCTTTGAATAGGTGACATTTAAATTCAGACCTGAAGGACCTGAAGGATACAGCTCAGCGGAGCCAGGATAATTGTGTTCCAGCAAAGAGAACAGCACATGTAAAGGTCCTGAGGTAGGAAACGGCTTGGCATTTTCAAGTTACTAAATGAAGCCAATATAACTGGAACAGAGTGAGCAAAAGTGGGAGGAGTATGAAATGAAAAGCGGAAGATATTCTTGCAAGACCCTGCAGAACTTGTTAAGGAACTAGGATTTTATTGCAAGTGTAATAGGAAACAGAGAAAGGACATTGTCTTGTGCATGCATTAAGATCCCCCTGTGTGGAGAATGAGTTGGGTTGGTAAGACATGACTTACGGTGTAATCCAGTGAGTTCTTGTTGCTTTTTGAAGTCTCTCAAGGTTTCAAGATAGCTTCAAGGAAGAAAAATGTAGTAGTGAAGGAGTAGGAGAAAAAGAAGGATGTTAGAAAAGGACACAATACTCTTGGGATTATATTACAAACTGTATGCATGCTACCTTCTTAGACCTTTATTTGGTTCTTGTCAGTATGCTCCTAAACATTGTCATCCTTGTAAAAAGCAGAATACCATACAAGCAGTTCCAAGTAGCAGCTTCAGAGACTTGGAATTTGTTGTCTGCGGTTAGGAAATATCCCAAGGGCATCTCACACATGTTATTACATATGAGCATTGACGTGGTCAGATCATATAAACCCCCCTCCCAGTACACATGACATCTCCAGGAACAGCAAAAATGAAAAAGGCAAGAGTACTCTTTTGCAAGGTTAGCTTTGGCTCATCCCAGGGCAAGACAGGTATGGAGCTGAGAACAAGAGAAAGAAAAGGGATGGCCAGCAAGAGCTGCCCTGCTGTGTCACAGTCTGCCCTCTACTATGCTCTCCATAAAGTGGCTTCTGCTGGACAGATGCTTTTTAATTAAACAAAACTTGCCAGACTCTGTCTTAGCACAGTGTAAATGGAGAGAAAGTTGAATTAACAATTTGTTTTATTGTGGTTTTACGATACTTGATTTTTATTAGCTATGGCTTTGTTCTTCTTTGAATATGAGAGGTGAGCATATGATGGATCATAGTAAGGAACCAAGTCAGAAAAACTACAACCATATCAAACACTTGCAGAGAAGGTTAACATTAATGCAAAAGGAAAACCTTAATGTAGGAAGAGCAAATATGAGTGAACTTTTCGAAATACAGTTGTGAAAATGAATTTGAGAACATTTTCACCATGATGATTGTGAATAACACATAAAAACAGCCCATCTGATTTGTCTATTTATGAATGGATGTTACAAAGGGACAATCAGTAGACCAATGTCCACGAGGGATGAGCAAAGTTAAGTAGTTGGCTTGTATTGACAATTTGATCTTTGGCTTCATGTTTTAACTCCCTTCATTTGGGGCTTCTAGCAAAATTAAAGTTGATAATCCAAAAATGAGACATGGAAATGAAAAAGAAGCACACGGAGAATTTATCACTGGGGCAAATTAAATAATTCTGCCTTGATGTACTGTCACCTCTTTATGAAGAGAATAGCTATCAATTATATGGAGATAACCATTTGAGGAGAATGAAAAAGGCAACACGGGCAAATTAATGAGTCATTGTTATGAATATATACACTTATGTGATTTCTACCTTTTCTCCTACCAATACTTTCCCATAAAAATTGGAGAGGAGATAGGAAACTAAAAAGTAATACTTACGGTAAATTATTGCTTTTGCTGCTCATGCTACCACCCCTCAAACGCTCCTATCCCTCCAGCTGCAGGACGGCTCAGCCGCTCTGGCAGGCCAGAGGTGATTAGCAGGGTTAATCAGAATTCTGAAGGGCACAAATAGCAATAAGAATGTAATAGGATTGTACTTTGCGCTACTCAGATCAGATGCACTGTCACCTTAACTTACTATGAATGATGTGATCAGACTGTTTAATTTCCCCTTCCCTATTTCAAACTTGTCTCCATGCTATATGGTGTGTTTCAATTTTATGTTCTTTACTGCAAGGGGAGAAAGAAAGTCTTTCCTGATTTTAACAATAGCACAAATAGTTGTTCTTTCCTCTTACTTCATCATACCATAGAGAAACAAATAAAGTCCATTTTAAATGTACTACTCCCATAAAGTCAAATTTTATTAGGTAAACCAGCAGAATAATGGTCATCCAAGGCAACCATTAAAAACCTTTAACTCCATTAGTTAGGAAAACCCCATAAGGCTGCAGGATAACTCTTTCCACCATCCACCCCCCACTACACACACACACACACACACACACACACACACACACACACACACACACACACACACACATTAAAACTTTAAAATACTACAGTAAACGGGCAAGCATTACCAGAATATTTTTATAAAACGCTAAAAATCCTAATTTAAGAATATAATCATTAGCCTTATTAAACCTTCAAAGAGTCAGCCCTGAGAAATGAAAATTAGATGGGAAAAACCTATTGGGTTTCCTCCTCAAAATCAGAGTGTGTGGCAGAATGGCCAGCTGTTCCCTTCCATACTACACAGTTGTTGCTAGGATGTGAATGTCCAGCCAAGGAATCCATTTCTGAACTCTCTGGCATCACACTGGAATGTGGGCATAAGTGACGCAAGTCACTTCCAGGCTGAAGTGGTGAAAGAACATGTGTGATTTCCCTACCCTTCATCCCCCACCTGCCAGATGGAGACAAAGGACCCGAGGGCCCCAGGGGGTGGTGGAAGCTCAAGAGGAAGTCTGTGCCCCTAAATCACGACATGGAAGGTCTGCCTGCAGAACAGCCACTTTGGCCTTTCTATGAAGAAAAAATATAGTTTATTGTGTTAAGCAACTGGAATTTGGAGGCTTATTTATTACAGCAACTAGTGTTAACTTAATTTAACTAAAACCAGGTGGAGGTGGCTATAGATTGGTAAATATAGTTTATTATTTGATTGTTTATAGTTTCAGTTTCTCTTTTTAGTTGTTTGTCATACTCAGTAAAGCTCAAATTACATTACCTAGAGCTCAAAGCTGTGGAGGAAATTACATTTTGGGACTAATATGAAGGAGAGAAATTTTTGCCCTGGAATAACTGTCATTTTTTAAGAGCAATATATCCAGAGTGGAACATGGTCACTTTCTTGCTAAAGACATCTTGCCTTTATTAGGAAAATGGAAATCATATGGATTGTAATCAAGAACCTAAAAGTAGGAGAGTGATGTCAGTTAGATGGTGTGGTGGGATAGGAGTGTTCTGCTGTCATCTTTCTACAGAAGCATTGATATTGACAACCTCCTACAGATGGGAGGACCTTCGTGGCAATCTGGGTGTCTAGTGGAGACATTCTACCACACTGTTGGAGTAAAAAATCCAAGAATATATACATTGAAGCGAGTAAGAAGAACAGCTTCATTTTACCCACATCACCCCTCCTGCAAGGCAGCACAGCTCAGTGCCGAGAGAGATCTCCTCAGCCCGTGATTTCTTCCATGTGAGAAACTAAGAGCCTAGTAAGTAAGCACCTGCTCTTCCAGCCATTCAAGACACTGCCTAAGAGGCTCACTTCTTTCTCACTCAGCTCAGACTACTGAGGTGATCAGTATAGCTGAGTGGCTGAGGTAGGCTGGGAGCAGGGAAGGGAGGCAGTGGGGGACTCACAGAAACTAGGGATTGGAACTCAACAAAGAGCCATGGATTGTGATTGTACTTACTGCTTCATGCGTTCATCAGGAAAGCTACCCATCAGCTGCTTGGGATGCCTCAGCTGTAGACCAGCCCAACTGGCCCATGGGCACCCCCAATGCTCCATGTGCATCACTACCCACCACCATGGCTGGTTCCCCACATGTACTCCCACAGATAGTGAGTGCAAGCCACTGAAGATGGCATGCAAAGACAGATAGCCCAACTCCACGGGATTCAGAGAAAGCACACAAATTTGAGCATTTCAGGGCACCACTCTAGGGAGAATAATCAGGAGGCTGTCAGCATTTGGCCTGGCTTTGTGGAATTGATAGCAGACATACAATCTTAAGACTTCCCCTGAAGAGGAAACAAGACAGATGGCATGGGAGCAACCATTCTGAGAGAGCCTCAGAATCACTAGTAGAGCTGACAGGGAAAGTTGTTTGTATCCTGAAGTCATTCTGTAAAGACTTCAAATCTTCAAGTGCAAAGACAGCAACTCTTCAAGAATATGAAGATTCATGGAAATGTGACACCACCAAAGAAATGCAATAATATTTCAGTAAACAACCTCCCAAAATAAAGACCTATGAATTGCTTGACAAAGAATTCAAAATAGTTGTTTTAAGGAAGCACAGCAAGCTACAAGAGAACACAAAAAACCTCAATGAAATTAAGACAATACATGAACAAAACAAGTTCAACAGAGACAGAAATAAAAATAAAACAAACAAAAGACATTGGCCAGAGGATACAAAGTAGCAGATACATAAGATGAACAAGTCTATATATCTTATGTACAACATGAGAACTATAGGTAATAAAATTGTACTGTATGTGGCATTCATGCTGAATGGACAGATTTCCCACACACACAGAAGGGTAACTACGTGAGATGAGGCATATATTAATTTGCTTCATCATAGTGACCTTTTTACTATCTATATGTATCCCATAACATCATGTTGTATACCTTAAATATACATGATAATTTTTATTTTTTTAAAAAAATGGAAATTCTGGAGCTGAAGAATGCAATGAATTAAAGAATGCAATAGAGAACATCAACAATGAACCTGATCAACCTGAAGAAAGAATATGCCTTTCAAAGACAGGTCATTTGAAATTATTGAATCAGGGGAGAAAAGAAAAAAAATATGAAAAGGAATGAGGAAATCCTGCAGGATATGTGGGACACCATCAAGAGCACTAATATACAGATTAAGTTGGTGCCAGAAGGAGAAGAGGGAGAAAGGGGAAGAAAGCTTATTTAAAGAAATAATGGCTAGAAACTTCCTAAATCAGAGGAGACACATGAGCATCCAAGTATATGAAGCTCAAAAATTTCCAAACAGATTTAACTCTAAGAGAACTTTACCAAGACACATTATTACCAAACTTTGTCAAAAATCAGACAGGTAATTTTGAAAGTAGTAAGAAAAGAGACTTGTCCTGATCTTAAATTATATTACAAAGTTATAGTAGTCAAAACAGTATGGTACCGGCATAAAAACAGACATATAGACCAATGGAACAGAATAGAGAGCCCAGAAATAAACTCATGCATATATGGTTAACTAATCTTCAACAAAAGCACCAAGAACACACAATGGGGAAAGGATAGTCTTTTCAATAAATAGTGTTGGAAAAACTGATTATCTACATAATAAAGAAAGAAATTGGGCCTGGCAGGTTAGCTCAGTTGGTTAGAGTGTGGTGTTGTAACAATAAGGTTGAGGGTCAGATCACCATATTGGCCAGATGCCAAAAAAGAAAAAAGGTAAAAAAAGAAAAGAAAGAAAGAAATTGGACCCTTATCTTACATCATACATTAACATCAACTCAAAATAGATAAAATACTTAAATATAAGACCTAAAACCATGAAACTCCTAGAAAAAAACATGGGGGAAAGTTCCTTCACATTGGTCTTGACAATGATTTTTTGATACAATATAAATAGCACAAAAAATTAAAGCAAAAATAAACAAGTGGGACTATATCAAACTAAAAAGTTTTTGCACAGCAAAGAAAGCAAACAATAAAATGAAAAGACAATCAATAGATTAGGGGGAATATTTGTGAACCATATCTCAGATGTAGGGTTAATATCCAAAATATATAAGGAATCTGTACAACTCAGTAGCAAAAAAACAACCTGATAAAAAAATGGGCAAAGGACTTGAATAGACATTTTTCCAAAGAATACATATGAATGGCCAACAAGTACATAAAAATGTGCTCAACATCATTAATCATTAGAAAAAATGCAAATCTAAACCATAATGAGACATCACACAAACCTGTTAGGATGACTATTATCAAAAAGTTGAAAGATTAACAAGTGTTGGTGAAGATGTGGTGAACAGGGAACTCTTATGCATAGTTGGTGGGAATGTAAAATGGTACAATCATTATAGAAAACAGTATGGAATTTTCTCAGAAAATTAAAAATAAAATTACTATATGATCAGCAATCCCACTTTTGAGTATATATCCAAAGGAAATAAAATCACTGTCTTGATATCTGCATATGTGAATTTCAGCATTTCACCATTATTCATAATAGTCAAGATATGGAAACAATCTAAGTGTTCTTTGCTGAATCAATGGATGAAGAAAATGTGGTATATGCATATGATGGAATATTGTTCAGCTTAAAAAAGAAGAAAATCTTGCCATTTGTGACAACATGGATGAACCTGGAGGATGTTATACTAAGTGGAAGTAGCCAGGCAAAAAAAAAAAAAAGACAAATACTGCATGATCTCACTTATATATGAAATCTAAAGAAGTCAAAGTTATAGAAACAGACAATAGAATGCTGGTTACCAGGGGCTCTGGGGTGATGGAAATGGGGAGATGTTCACCAAAAGGTACAAACTTTCAGTTATAAGATGAATAAGTTCTGGAGACCGAATATACAGCATGGTGACTATGGTTAACAAAAATATTTTTATACTTGAAATTTGCTAAGAGAGTAGATCTCAAGTGTTTTCATCACACACACACACACACACACACACACACACACACACACACACACACACACACACACAGTAACTATGTGAGGTGACTGATATGTTAATTAGCTTAATTGTGGTACTCACATCACAATGTATACATATATCAAAACATCATGTTGTACAACTTTAATATATACAATTTTTATTTGTTAATCATACTTCACTGAAGCTAGAAAAAAAAAACACGGAAAGTTAGAAATACAACAACCTTGGCAAAGTGCTCTGCAAAGAAAAACTGACCATGTTGCACTTACCTTTAACATCTGTAGTCTCTGGACTACCAGCCTGGTAGAGCAGAGAATTGAAGGCAGAGCTGTTTGGCAATGACATCCTAAGAAAGCAAGTAGAAGAAACCAGTTTATAAGTTTATAACTTTATGAGTTTATAAATCACATGCAGCCTATGCACTTACCTTTCAGTTAATTTCTTAAACTTTCACTGCTTCTCTTCCCCTCTTGCCACACTCCCAATCATAAAGCCACACTCCCATTAAATCAACACAAGTTGGATTTTCTCACTGTCTTTAGTGATTTATTCTCTAATTTGTCATAAAAGGGTAAAATTTTCAACTTCTGTGCATAAAAATTTCGAACATTAAGTTTATAATTATTTCAACAGGATTTATGAGTGTTTCTCTAGGGAGTTGTTTTCAAAATAAGATAAGTGCTATGAACGGAATAGAGAAGATTATAATAATTATGCTGGTTTTCAAATAAAATTTAAAACTTAATAGCAGTCTAGAGACCATCACTGCTCTCAAGGACTATCAAGGAGATGGGAGTAGCCAAGTTACAATGCACAAATCCTACTGTTCTTGCCTAGGTTCTGCAGTTTCCCTTGAATACATTCCTCAGATTTTTGCAACACCTTTGGTTAATTCCCAGTGTTTTGAAAAAGTTGATTTTGACAATTTTTGCAAGGGATGGATATACAGAGTTATACTGAAGGGTGGATATGTCTGCATTCTAAAAGACCTGCTCCCCACAAATGTATTTAAAAGTTATTATTGTGATAAAAATTTACCATTTTAGTCATTGTTAAGTGTACAATTCAGTGACAGTAAAAACATTCACAATGTTGTGCAACCATCACTATCACCTATCTCCAGAACTTTTTCATCAACCCAAACAGAAACTCTGTATCCATTAAACAATAATTCCCCATATCCCACTCCTCCAAGCCCCTGGTAAACTCTATTCTACTTTTTTATCTCTATGAATTTGCCTACTCTATGGACCTCATGTAAGTAGAATGATACAGCATTTGTCATTCTGTGTCTGGCTTCTTTCACTTTGCATAAAGCTTTCAAGGTTTATCCATGTTGTAGCATGTGTCAGAATTTCATTCCTAGGCTGAATGATATTCCATTGTATGTATATACCACATTTTGTTTATCCATTCATCTGTCAGTGGACATTTGGGTTGTTTTCACATTTGGCTACTGCTTTCACAAGTCTTATATATCATATTTTACTTATTATTCAATCTAAATTTTTTTAGATTTTCACTATGATTTTATTTTAACACATGGGTTATATAGAATGTATTGTTAAATTCTTTAATATTTGGATATTTTCTAGTTTTTTTGTCATTGATTTCACTTTTTAATGGCATGACATATGGTCAGGTTTTGAAAATATTACATGTACTCTTGAAAAGAATGTATGTGTACATTCTGCTGTTGGTTGGTCCAGTACTCTAGGTATGTCAATTAAATTTGCTGTGTACTTACTAATTATTTGCTTGTTCCATCATTTACTGAGAGAGGTGTGTTAAAATGTTTAATTATGATTGTGGATTTGCTTATTTCTCCTTTTAGCTCTTTCAGTTTTACCTCGTAAGCTTGAAGACTATGTTATTAGATGCACATAAATTTTGGATTGTAATTTCCTCCTATTCAGTTGACTTTTCTACTGTTATAAAATGTCTCTCTTTAATCCTAATAATATTTCCTGCCTTCTGAACACCCAACCTAAAGAAACTCTCCTCTCTACCTTCTCCCCCTTTTGCCCCAATTATTTTGAGTTTTTTTTTTTTTAAGAGCAATTTCAGGGTCACAGCAAAATTAAGAGAGAGGTTCAGGGATTCCCCATATACCCATTGTCTTCACATAATAATAGTCTCCTCATAATCAACATTCCCTCACAATAGTGGTACTTTTGTTACAACTGATGAATCAATATTGACACATTGATTATCACCCAAAGTTCATAGTTGACATTAGAGTTCACTCTTGATAGGTGTGTAGTAGTTTAATTTGCATTTCCCTGATAACATCTGTCCTGAAGCATCTTTTTATATGCTTATTTGCCATTTGTATATCTCTTTTGGTAAGGTGTCTGTTAAAAATTGGTCCTTGGCCCATTTTTTAATTGGGTTGTTTGTTTTCTTATTCTTGGGTTTTAAGAGTTCTTTATATATTTTGAATAAAAATCCTTTATCAAATGTACATTTTGCAATCTTTTCTCCCTGTCTGTGTCTTTTGATATTGTCTTACTCAGAGCAGAAGTATTTAATTTTAACGAAGTCCAGCTTATCAATTCTTTCTTTCATGAATCATGCCTTTGGTGTTGTATGTAAAAAGTGATCATCATACTCAAGGTCATCTAAGTTTTCTCCTAGGAGTTTTATAGTTTTGCATTTTACATGTAGGTGTATGATCCATTTTGAGTTAACTTTTGTAAATGGTTTATGCCTAGATTCATTTTTATGCATGTGGATGTCTAGTTTTTCCAGCACCATTTACTGAAAAGACTGTATTTGCTATATTGTATTGCCCTTGCTCCTTTGTCAAAGATTAGTTGACTATATCTATGTGGGTCTATTTCTGGGCTCTCTGTTCTGTTCCATTGATCTATTTGCCTGGGCTTTTGCCAATACCACACTGTCTTGATTATTGAAGCTTTATAGTACGTATAGAAGTTAACTAGTGTCAGTCCTCCAACTTTGTTGTTCTTCAATATAGTGTTGGCTATTTTTGGTCTTTTGCCTATAAACTTTGGAATGGCAGAATTCTGTAGTTTGAGTGCTCTCCCAAAACTGACACTGAAACTTAATCCCCAGTGTGGTGGTATTGAGAGGTGGGGCCTTTGGGAGGTGATTGGATTGTGAGGACTATGCCCTCATGAGTGGATTAATTAATTCACAGATTAATGGCTTAATGGATGAATGGTTTATCATGGGAGTGGTACTGATGGCTTTATAAGAAGAGCAGGTGAGTATGTTAGCATGCTCTTGCTTCCTTGCCTTATGATACCCTGTGCTGCCTCAGGACTCTGCAGAGAGTCTCTCACCAGAGAGTCATTGCCAGATGTGCCCCCTGGACCTTTGACTTCCCAGCCTCCAAAACTATAAGAAATAAATAAATTGTTTCTTTATAAATTACTCAGTTTCAGGTATTCTGCTAAAAATGACAGAAAACAGACTAATACAGAAAATTTATTGATACCCACAAACTAACTTGCTAAGATTTTGATTAGGATTTCATTGAATTTATAGACTAAGTTTGGAAGAACTGACATTTTGACAATATTGAGTTGTCTTCTCCATGAACGTGGAACATCTCTCCATTTGTTTATTTCCTCAATTTCTTTTATCAGAGTTTTGTAGTTTTCTTCATATAGATCTTGTACATATTTGTTAGATTTATACCATAGTATTTCATTTTGGGGGGTGCTTATGTGAATGGTATTGTGTTTTTTATCCCAAATTCCACTTGTTCATTGCTCATATATAGGAAAGCAATTGACTTTGTATATTAACCTTGTATTCTGCAATTTTGCTGTAATCACTTAGTTCCAGAAGTTTTTTGGCTAATTTATAAAGATTTTCTACATAGATTATTATATTATCTGCAAAGACAGTTTTATTTCTCCCTTCCTAATCTGTATAGTTTCTTTCCATTTCTTGTCTTATTGAATTAGTAGGGCTCTTTTCTTTTTTAAAAAATTAATTTTAGAACACTTTGATTAACAGAAGTATTATAAATACAGTATATAGAGTTGTCATATACCCCGTACCCAGTGTCCCCTATTATTAGCATCTTATATTACTATTTTATATTTGTGACAATTAATAAACCAATGTTGACACATTTTAACTACAGCCTATACTTTATTTAGATTTCCTCAGTTTTCCCCTAATGTCCTTTTTCTGTCCCAGGAGCTCATCCAGGATACAACATTACTTCTAGTAGTCATGTCTCATTAGGTTTCTCATAGAAGGGACAGTTTCTCAAACTGTCCTCTTCTTCACAACCTCGACAATGTTGAGGATTAATAGTCAGTTGTTTTGTGAGATGTCCCTCAATTGGCACTTCTCTGATATTTGTCTCATGATTAGATGAGGGCAATGTGTTTGGGCAGCAAGACCACAAAAGTAAACTTCCATTCTCATCACATCATATCAAGGATGTCAATATGGTTTATCATTTTCAATATTAACCTTAATCGTCTGGCTTGAGGTAGTATTTGTCAGGTTTCTCCACTGCAAAGGTACTTTTTTTCCTTTCCATAGTAATGAAGAAAGTCACTATGCACAGCTCACACTTAAGGAGTAGTGAGTTAGGCTTCACTGCCTTGAGCATGAAAAGACTTATCCTTTCTCCCCTATTAATGTACTTACACCAGAATAGACTCATGGATGCTTATTTTGTACATTGGGTTATAATGCAATACTACTTTATTTTGTTGTTCAAATTTTTTCATCTTTGACCATTGGGAGCTCTTTCAGTTGGCTCCATTATTGTTTTCTGTTTTGTTTTGGCTTGATTTTGGTTTCTGTGTATTTGGGGGGGTGGGGGGGGTTGTGGCACTTTTGTACTTTCTGGTACTACAAGATGCTCCAGGCTCATTTTGTATATCTCCTACCCCAGTCTGATAATCAGCTATTTCTCCAAGGAACCCTGGTTTCTTTTACTGGAGAATAGTATTAGAAACCAAATTCTGGGCACCAGAACTGCTATTTGTTAGAACGTATTGCTTCTAGGCCCTCTTTCCTGACAATGCATATTGATATGGGCTAAGCTTAGTGACTTTCTCCCAAAGAACAAGGAAATATATGTGTGCACACTAACCTGTGCATAGACACATATCTATAAATATCTCTATATGTAACCATCTACATGTATATTAAGCTAAACATGAGTTCATACTAATATATCCAATTCTAATCCATTACCACATGGACCATCCTAGCTTCTTCCCCTTGCTTATTGTGAACCTTCCACTCCAGCAGCAAGCAACCTGGCTCCCACCATCTGCCACCCATTTACTTATTTGTTCAATTCCAGTATATGTGCATAGTCATTTCAAGAATTGTTACCCCAAACCCCATGGGAAGCAACTTCATCAACTGCAGTACAGTGCTTATGTCCAGTTCCTGCAGCCTTTCAGTCTTATAAACTCCACTCATTTCCAAAGTTACTTAGAGCAGCACCTTATTCCCACACCCCCTTCAGTGAGGTCATTTTGCACATTTGTAATACATTTAGATTCCTTTATCACATTCTGTATTTCATCCTGGGATCCCTCCTAAATAATTTTTAAAACTTTGCATATATTAAGATTTACTCTTGTGCTGTAAAGTGCTATATGTTTTAACATATTTAATGTCTTGCCTTCACCATTACAGTGACATATTCACTGAACTGAGAAATCCCCATGCATCACCTATTCAACTCTTTCCCCATCCCCTGGTAACCACTGATGTGTTTACTGTCTTCATTTTGCTTTTCTGGAATGTTGTATAATTAAAATCATACAGTATGTGACTTTTTTCAGACTGGCTTCTTTAATTAGAATCTAAGAATTTATCTATGTCTTTTCATGCCTTGGTATCTCATTTATTTTTATTATGGAATAATATTTCATTGTCTAGATGTACCACAGTTTGTCTATCCATTCATCTGTTGAAGGACATCTTGGTTCCTTCTAGCTTTTGGTCATTATGAAAAAAGCTGCTATAAATATTCACATGCAGGTTTTTTGTGAACATAAATTTTAAAATTAGTTAGGTAAACACCTAGGAGCATGATTTTTGGATCATATAGTAAAACTATGTTTAATTTTGTAAGAAACTGCCACTCTTTTTTTTGTTTTTTAACAAAGCTCCCTATTTGTTTCCTTCAAAGCACAGATCATTTATGTTTCTTTCTTTTTTTTTTTGTCTTTTTTGTGACCGGTAAGGGGATCGCCACCCTTGGCTTGGTGTCGCCCGCACCGCGCTCAGCCAGTGAGTGCACAGGCCATCCCTATAAAGGATCCGAACCCATGGCGGGAGCGCCGCTGCGCTCCCAAGAGCTGCACTGGCCCTAGTGCGCCACGGGGCCGGCCCCATGTATGTTTCTCTCGTGATTGTTTCTGTCACCAGACTATAAGCTCCATGAAGACAGGAGCTAAATATGTTTTGATCACTGATATAGCCCCAACATCTGGTCTAAGACCTTACACATAATAGGACATTAATAAATATTTACTTAATAAAATGAATTAATGGATAAACAAAGCATCAAGACTTAATAATTTATACTTGACCAAATCCCTGTCTTAGGAATCCAAAATGCATCTCTTCCCTTGGCAGACAACTAGGACTGACACGAATATTCCATAATTGCTTAAGTTCCGTACAACACTAATCTCCATTCTCTCAATGCAGAATCCTTCCTTTTTCATGTTTATGAATTTTACATATTTGCTGTTAAAATTGATTCAGAACCAGATGATCAAGACTTCTATCAAGTTCCTTGAGTCACACAAAATGGGTATTCAACGTATGTGGTGAAAAAAAAGTACTGTTTTGCATAGTTTGATATTTTCCTGACAACACTTTTTAAATGGTCAATCATTTTATATTTTGTTCCAATAATCTCTCTTGGACCATGTTGATTTCATAGCAGTGTAAAAATGTCTGTCTATAGCCTTACAAAATTTTAAACAGCTTTTGCTCAGAACTTAAAAAGACATTTGTCCTTGTAGCTACAATTAACCACAAAAAAGATTTAAAACAAAAGCAAATTTAGAATATAACCAATACTTTCAAAATGAGCTTAATGTGCCCTTCATCTTCATTTATAACACTTGCTTCTTCTTTGCTTCTAATAGAATAAGCAATAGTTGTGCAAAGACGTTTCAGAGGTTCCAAAAAATAGATAAACCTCACAAGCTTGTGCTCTTTTGTGGTTTGCGATGTCACAGAGTGCCTTGGTTGGAATGATTCACATAATGATCACACTCTGAATAGGAAACAAATTCAAAGTTCTGTACATTTTTACCAGATGTTATATTTCTTCCTTTTTCAGGGTTATTAAATACGTTTTTTTCTACTCTGGTGAATAGATCTATTTGGATACCAGCTTTCAAACACTACGTATTTTCAGAGAGGACCCCAGCAGTACTCCAAGACTCCTTATCTGGTCAAGAGGTGCCTCAAATATCACAGAATTAACAAAAGGACTTCCAAAGCTAAGTGAAGTGTCAACACACTTGAGAGCTATTAAAAATGCAGAGACTGTAGTTTGTTGGAATAAACTAGACAAGGCACCCAATTGAAAAGTACTTTGGAGACATTTTAGCTTTAAGCACTTTGTTTTGATGATTCGGAAAGACTTGGAAGGCAATGTAACTAATATTCATTAGGGTATTATGTGGGTTATTCCTCACATTTGAAGTTGGAGCCAACAGTCCAGTAGATTTTCATAGAGATTTCCAGAATTTGGATAAGATATTTACCAATTAACATACACAGGGACAGACTTCGTAACAAGTCCTCACATTTTTTCACATTCCCACTCATACTATCAGTTTCAAACTCACGAGCTCCTTGCAGCTCCCTGGTAGCGTCTGGGGTTAATGCTGCTTTACTGTCATGCACACTCTCCTCCATGCATTGTGCTTTTCTAGTCTCCACCTCACCTGCCTTCCCAAACCAGCTCCCCAGAAACCTGCTTCACCAAGATCTTTCCAGAAATACAATACTCCCTCCCTCACCACAGACACTGATAAAATCTTCCCTCATGCTGATTATGTATTTCTGTAGTTGCAGTTACCTATCAAACTGAAATTAATTTTTTTTTCTTTTGGGCGGCTGGCCAGTTTGGGCATCTGAACCCTTGACCTTGATGTTGTGAAATTAATTTTTGACTGTGGGCCTGTCATAGGGCCTGGCTTACAGTAAACACTCGGAAAATGTCTATTGGCCCTCAACACATGTGTGGGTCGATAACCACAGGTGGGAAGTGGAGGATGACTTAGTCCACTTCCTGCTCTGAGCAAACTTTTAAACTCCTGAAAGTAGAAAAATTACACGAGAAACAAAGTAAAAGTCTCAGGATTGCCTCTCGAAGAGAACACAAAATATCCACAGTTTAGTCACATGTGCATATTCACATCCTTTCAGGAGTATATGTAATTTTAGGAATACTAAATAGAAATAGAGAATAGGATCATAATTTCAGCTGGTAACTATTTAGCTCTTTTCCCCGCTGCCATTCACACAGGGAAATGTACAGGGTTGAAGTCTGTGAAGTCTCCCAGGTTCTGCAATACCCTCTTTCCTCTAAGAGCACTCTTGTCTATTTATAGTGACATATCCAGGTGCAAAGCACAAAGAAATCTTACTGTTTATACCCAGGCTCATGCTGTCCTGCTCTAAAAGAAAACCAGCTGCATGTGGACTCATCCAGTTGTTTTTTCCGGTAACAGCCCGAGTACGTCCTCACAGAAGAATCGGACCATTGGGTCTCCTTCCTCCACGATGCTCCTGCCTTGTGTCTGATCAGATCAGACTCTTGAGAAGTAAGAGGGCTAAAGGGCCGAAGAATTTGTGGAGTCAAGTAGAAGTGTGACATAGCTATGGATGGCCCTCTCTGAATGACAACTTTTCAAGCCCTCTGCATAATGAAAATTAATTTCCTTTCAGTAACAGGAAGCAATTGACCCGGCTCACCAAATGTAGTTAACTCCCACAGTTCACAGAGTGCAGGAGCTTAACTGTCTTAGATATAGTTGCCAAGCAACAGATCACAAAACTCCACAAATGCTATCCCCCATCACCCCAAATTTTAACTAACAAATGTTTTAAATTATATCACTTTCTGGCCTTTGCTCTAAGAAATATACTGGTTCATAATTATGGCAAGAAAGCAGGTGCAAAATTATTTGTAATATTACTGCTAGCATAAATAAAGCAGTGAATCCCAACGATGGTGGCTTAAGAAGTGGGAGTAAGGGATAAAAAGACAGTGCCAAAGCATTCACTTCCCCTAAAGACCTAGCCTCCAAGTGTCTGAAAGAGAACATGAAGCGTTGTGATGTCAACAACAGCAGGTGACTCATAGCTGCTCATATGGCATAGAGCAATGGTGCTCGGGCTGGCTGCACACCATCGCCACCCCGGGAGCTGTGAAGATAAACAGACAACCAGGCCCCAACCCCACAGATGTTTCATTGGTCTGGAGTAGGTTCCAGGCATCGGCATTTTTTAAAAGCTTAATCCTGGATGATTCTAAAGAGCAGCCAGGATTAAGAATGAAGGTCATGAAAATGCCATGGTGAATCTTTTGGATGTTGAGAAGTCACAGCAATCAATTTTCTAGTCACCTGGCTCCCTCCATCCTTCACTAATAATCATTCTAAATCTGGCTGATATGTTTGCCCATGCTTACTTCTCCAGACTAACAAACAATTCACTGGCGAATCAAAATGAAATCCATCTTTCATCATCGATCCTTTCTTTATCAACTCTTGGGGCAGTAGTTCTCCACCCTCAGTGCTCGTTCAAGTAACCTCTAGGATTCTTTATAAACACAGATGCCATGCCCCACCTTAGAGGTATTGACCAGCACCTGTGCGAGTGGAACCATCATTAGTGTTGACAAAGGATCTCCATACGTGATTTGATCAGCACTGATGGGGCACTTACCCGTGCAGAGCCCTCAGCCCTACCTTCAGAGACTGTACGTTTGAAGCAAAGCCCAGGAATCTGCTTTTCTATATTGTTATGTTTTTCTGATGCAATTGATCTTCGAGTATAGGGGATGCTGCTCCAGGCATTGAATGTAAAGTCTTTTAAAGTGAGGTTGACACCTTATGTGGTATGTTTCTCTGAGAATGAAATTATTTGCAAATACTTGTCAGTATGTTACATGAGGGATCTCTTTCCTTAAAATGTTGAAATTTGGAATATACGCACCTTTTTCCTAGGAAGAGGATTAGGCTGACAATTGCAGACTCAGCTGCTTTTTCTCATGGAGTTGAAGACTTCTTGGAGAAATCCAGATGCAATAAAAAGAAGGTAGAGATAAGGAATGGAGAGACTCATATGGTCTGACTTCCATGTTGGAGGATCTGCACTAAAAACTTCCTTTGGTAACTGAATTAGGGCAAGCTGTGTTGTTCAGTCCCTTATATGTTAAATGTGACCCAAAAAACCAAGAGCAATGTGACAATGAACTCTGAATTTTGAGTGCGATTTAGTGAAAATAGCTTACTAAATGACCTCCTACCCAATAACACCAGCAGGGGCCGTGCATGTCATTTGATGTGAAGGAGCCTTTGGTGGGCAGGCCTTGATCAGGCAGCTCTCCAAACAGCAGCTGATTATTCTAGTGAGGTATCAATGGGTATTAATTAATAGGGTTTTATGGTTAAGTAAGTTTAGAACAAGTTGGGATAAAGATATTTCTCTTCTGTAGGCCTTCTCAGAGCCTTTATTTCAATGTGCCTTGTGCATCTTTCAAAGGGGCCTAGATAGTGCAGCATTACCTAAACTTATTTGACCACAAAACTCCTTTTGTGGGGAGCATCTCTTGGGATTGCTAATCTATGGAACTGTCTGGGAGCTCAAAATACTAGAGGTCTCTATAGCTAAGACAATGGCTGGTCTACAGTCTCTGAAATTTACTAGATCCAGCCTAAAGCACTGACTGTCTGGCAATAGAGTGGAACATGCAGTATTTTGTTTAAAAATTGAAAGAGAACATCAAACACTAGAGTACCCACATATACTTTACATACATACACGCTTATGTAACTTCAACCCATATCCAGCACTCTAGAAGGCTCTTCCAAGTAACCAGTCAAAACAGCACACACTGCACACACACACACACACACACACACACACACACACACACACACACACACACACACACACACACACACACACACGAGTAACCACTATTTTTATTTCTATCAGCATAGATAGATAAGTCAGGCTATATACTGTGAAGACAGATGCTTACTAGTGCCATTGCAAAATGAAACCCAAAAGGAAATCAAGTAATGTAAAGACCAGAGAAGGCAGAATTCCCTCGGGAAAAAAGACCCCAGATAAAACTGAAGCTTTCATCTCAGCAAGAATCTGTCTCCTTCCCATATGGTGCCAAATTTGGATATTTGGATGAGTGTGGATAACATCTGAATGAGTACACATAATAATGTTGTAGTTAATAACTGTTTTATTCTGTCAGTTATAAAAACATTATTTCTCAGTCCTTGATATTGGAATAATTTCCTCATGCTTATGAATCGTGTGATTTGGAAATTTTTAGTGACTTATCAAAAACTGTATCATAGAAGACCTAAAAGACTCAGGAAGTAAGAAACCAGTTGCAACAGGACTGGATGGAAATAAAAGAAGGGTAAACTGCAAAGGAACAGGAAAATGAAATTGATAAAAATTAGTGAAGAAAATCCTAAAAGGAAGGATCTTTTCTCTTTGCTTTCCTAAAATTTATTTTTCGTTATATTTACTATTTGAACACTGGAACTGATTACAAACAGTGTGTACATTGTGATCCCAATTTTGTTTAATAAAAAGTATATGTGTGTATATATATTTAGAAGAAAAGGCCTAGAAGGCTATATACAAAATGTTAGTACTTATTATAGCTGAGTGGGAAGATACATGTGATTTTTATATTCTACATTGTTTTCTTTATTTTCTAATCAGAGCCAAAATGTTATTTTACAAAAACTAAAACAAATTGAATGCACCCACATATAATCAATCACTCAAATCTTGCAAGGCATCTTTTTTGGGTTTGTGTTTACTTTTCCACTTCTCTCCAGGCCTTACAGAAACCTCTAAGGCCAAGAGATTGAAACCAATTCAATCAAATATGATACATCTTAAACTTTCTCTCCCTTTAGTTCTGTGTCCAATAATCAGAAGTAGGAGAAAATAAGGCATACAGCCCGAGAGAGAGAGAGAGAGAGAGAGAGAGAGAGAGAGAGAGAGAGAGAGAGAGAGAGGGGAGGGGGAGGGAGAGGGAGAGGGAGAGTGTGTGTGTGTGTGCGTGTGTCTGTGTGTGTGTAGAATAGAGAATAGGGAAATAACATGGAAAGGATATAAGTCTACTGAGGAAAAATCAAGGTGTATAAGAGAAACTTGAGTGAATTGTTTCTTTTTCAAGGAAACCCTGTCTATTCATAGGTACCCACAACGAGGTAGTCCACAAATTGCATCCCATACCCTAAACAAATAAATGAAAAGGGTCATAAAAACTGAAACTAAAAAAATGATCCACGATAATGGTCAAGGCCTAGTGGATTTCACAGTGGTACCTCCTTGGAAAACCAGCACGAAGTAACAGCGGGTTTCTTCAGTTTGCTCAAGAAGCGCATGGGGGAAGTGCACTCACAAGGGGAGTTGGCCCATCTTTCCTACACTATAAAATCAAGCTATTGCTGTACAATTCTGCTTGCACAACAATCTCAGTCTCACATACAACACATTATCGGGATAATTAAAATCATTTAGAAGAATACATTAAAAGGTATTTCAAAGTCTTATTCTTGCTTAAGTAACCTGAGTCTCATGTATATAATAATAATAATAGATAAAAATAGAAGCAAATACTTATATGTTCCAGGTGCTTTTCAAAGACTTTTACATGATTTAACTCATTTAATCCTCACAACAACCCTATGAGAAAGGTACTGTCATTACCCCTATTTCACAGAAGAGGAAACTGATGCACAGAAAGTTTGCCCAGCATCACATCTGGAGTTGAAACTCAGGCAACGTGACAGCCGAGGCTGGACTCTAGACTACTGCCACCTTCACCTTGCTTTACTCTCCTTAATTGTCATCTTCTGCCTCTTCTGCCCAGGCTCCCCTCCCCCTTTGTCTGGTCCCACCTTGCTGACTACTCTCCCTGTCCTTCGTCCAGTCAAAAGCATCCCCAACACCCTGCATATGGCTGACTTTCATGTTCAGAGACGCTTCCAATCATGACCTAAAAAACGTGCCCTGCAGAGAAAGACCAAAGAATTACAGCCTTTATTTTTTAGGTGTACAACTGCCTTGTGTTCCCAAGCTGAGGTCCGTCGACTTGTTTCTAGGAAAGAGGTATATGGCCCTCTGTTACATGCATCATTTAAATACTTTGAGGATTCTGAAACCAAGTTTAAGAACCACATATCAAATATTACCAATTAAACACTAGCATGCAAAACCCTCACAACCCCAGAAATTAACCAAGCTAAGAGGAGAGATTCTAGGAAGGTGTCATCCATGGCATATCATTCCTAACTGAGGTTCTAAAATAATACTCTGTTAAAGAGAAATTAATCTTAGTGGAGTACAATTTCTTAATGCTTGAAGACAAATAATAGGCAGATGAACTCTTCATGTCTTTAAACAAGTTGAATCCTACCTGGAAGGTCATGGTGGAGGTGGGGGCAGGGTACGAAATAAGGTTGCTAAAACGATCAGTTAATGTGTCATGCTGATGAACAGCGACCAGAGGATAAATCCTCTCAGGGTTTAATGGACAGACCCTTCATTCCCTCTCTGTTCACTAAACGGAATCCAAGTTCTATTCCCTTTTTCTCTGTTACTAAATCTCAGTACGAGCTGATTTGGGGTCCAAAAGTTTAGGGATGTAAACGAAGAAATGTGACAAAACCTGGGAATAGACTACCCTAGAACAATCGAGGTGAATACTCCACTCCACCTCCTCTGGACACTTAATCCGCATGGTGGCAGATTTTAAATGTATACAGGTATTTACATACGTGTTTCTGCATTTCCAGAGTTATGATGAGAGATGTCTTCAGCTAGCACAGCAGTGTCTTGTCCTACAGAAATGTGAGTGTCCTGACAAATACAATTTTAGGGTATTCTGGAGAATTGTATTAATTCAATATATTTCTGCCCTTTGCCATATTTAGAAGGGACTTTTTAATATGCAGCTTTGCCTTTTTGTCTCTGTGGCTATGTCCTAGCTTTGCTCAGAATTTGTTCATTTATCCATTCATTCAGTATATATTTACTGTGTTTCTACTTGGGCTGCTGCACGGTACCATTTATTATTTCCTACCAGACTGGCATTCTTTCTACAAATACAGTTGAATGATGTACCCTATACCTATGGCATTTCTTCCTGCCACCCTCTTTAGGATTAGTTCACTAATCAGGAGCTGTTTAAGTAGGGAACTGTGTGAAAAAGCAGCATAAACAGCATACAAATTTAATTGGGTATACTTTCTGGCTACTGTAAAGTAGGTAAACCATGTATAGTAAACTTTTATTTTGTTGTTTTGAGATACAAGTACTTAGTACAACTTTTGAGCAAATTATTAAGGTTAAATTATTTTGAACTAAAAATTTGTATTGCAAATACCATATGATAAATCTTGATGCTAGAGAAGTTTAATACACGTTATAAAAAGTTGATTAGAAAGGCAGAAAACTTTATCTACACTAACCCTTCCCACTCTCTGGTGGGTGTCACATTAGGTCCTCAAGGCAGAATAGTCTCATGTGGCCATACATTTCATAATGGCTTTTCTGTTGCTCATGACTTACTGCTTTAGAATCCCTGTATAATTTCCAGAATTCCTCTGACAGAAACCCAACCTCCCACATGTGTAAAATTTAGGTCCTTTGGGATATTCAAAGCCCCATACTGAGTTCAATGCCAGGGTATGATATAAATTGTGGAATATCAGAGGAAACAATTAACCCTGCCAAGAGAAACACCAGGAACCTCATGTGTTCCTTTTGTTACATGGATTTTCAAGGTGCTGAAGGAAGGAAGAACTGAGAGATGAAAAACTATATTCTTATTTGGGCATCAGGGGCTGCAGGGGGTGGTTATAAAGTCTTTGTAGAAGTTTCCCTATTTGAATCAGGCTCAGACAGAAGGTTGATGATTGTGTTAGTTTCCTAGGGCTCCCATAAGAAAGTACCACAAACTAAGTGGCTTAAAACAACAAAAATGTACTGTTTCACAGTTCTGGAAGCAAGAAGTCTGAAATCAAGGTGTCAGCAGAGCCATGCGCCCTCTGAAACTTGTAGGGGAATCCTTCCTTGCCTCTTCCTAAACTGGTGGTTTGCCGACAATCTTTGGCAATCATTGGCTTGCAGCTATATCAACCCAGTCTCTGCCTTCATCATCACATGACATTTTCCCTGTGTGTCTCTGTCTCATGTCTTCTTCTTCTTTTTTTTTTTTTAATTATACATGCATGTGGGCTACAATGTCGATTTTCAGTAATTGTATAGAATGTGTGGTGGTTAGATCAGTATAGTTAGCTTATTCATCACTACAGTACACAATCATTCTTTGGTGGGATTGTAAATTAGTACAGCCATTATGGAGAACAGTTTGGAGGTTCCTTAAACAACTACAGATAGAACTGCCATACAACCCAGCCATCCCACTCCTGGGGATATATCCAGAGGATTGGAAAACATCAGGTTGAAGGGAAACCTGCACTCCTGTGTTTATTGCAGTTCTATTTACAATAGCTAGGTGATGGAACCAACCTGTGTCCATCGATGGATGACTGGAAAAGGAAACTGTGGTATATTTACACAATGGAATACTACTCAGCCATAAAAAAGAATGAAATTCTACCATTAGCAACAACATGGATGAGCCTAGAGAAAATTATCTCATGTCTTCTTGTATCCTCACCAACACTTTCTGTTACTGCTACTGTTAATTTCTGTTTTGATAGTGGATATCCTAACAGGTGTGAGGTGATATCCCTTGGCTTTGATTTGTATATTTCTAAAGATCATTGGTGTTGAGCATCTTTTTATATTTTTATTGGCCATTTGTATATCTTTTTTGGAGAATTGTCTATTCAAGTCCTTTGCTCATTTTTCAATCTAGTTATTTGGTTTTGGTTTTTGTTGTTATGGAGTTGTAGAAGATCATTATATATTCTGAATAGTAACCCCTTATCAGATATATAGTTTGTACATACACTTTTAAATTGTTCCCTCTAATGTCTTTGTTTTTGTCTCCCCTCTTGACTTGGGCTTCCCTAAGTACTCCTCCTCAGATAGAGTATGTGTCTTTCAGCTCTTTCAACTGTAATCCCTTGTTATAATACTGGAGCCCTATTGATATGATGGTAAAGTATAGGGGAGAGAAGCGTTCCATAATCTCATATTTAAATATCAGTCTTTTAACAGCTCCTGTGTCCCTGGACTATGACCTTTGCAAGCATCTCTCTGTTGGCATAGTTTCCCCCAACTCCCACTCCCTTCTCAATTCACTGGCTGAAGAGTTTCCAACCCATTTACTGAAAGCATTGATCCCTGTTGACTATGTTCCCTCCCCTCTTTAGGTGAGAAAAGAAAACATCATTAGGGAATGGAGTGGGAGGAATGCCCTTATCCCAGCTGGGATTAGGTTCAGGCAAAGTCTTTTCCTCTGAAGAACAGGCTACAGAGAAGGTTCTGGTCTTATTACATAATGATTACTCTTCCCCTTCTCCTGCCAGAGCTGTAAAGGGATTTTTCTTGGATTTTCACTGTGACAGGGTGGTTCCTGGAGATAAAGTCCATGAAAGTGTGGGGGCTCCCCTAAGACTGCAGTTCCCGGGAGTTTTTCACTTTCACCCTAGTCCACACTCAGCCTCTAGCAATTCTTCAAAATAATCACTTAATTTTTCAAAATGACCCACCAGTTCATGGTTCCAGTGCTTTCTGCTCCAGGTAAGCAGATCTTGGCTGTGACTCTATGGATGAACCTGTCTCTCCAGATTTCAGGGTTGTGGTTTCTCTATGGGTCCAAGAAAAGTCATTGATTTTCAATTTGACCAGCTTTTTTTTGTTGTAAGGATGGGAGTGATGATCTTCAAGTTCATTACATGTCAGAGTTTAAAATGGAAGCCCTCATAGCCCCCATTCTTGAAGGCTAAACTTTGATTTCTGTCTTTGGATTTTTATGAGAGTCTCCATATTTAAAATAAATCCATCTGCTCTTGAGTTGGCTTGAGTAGGTCAACCATGCAACCAAAAGATCTGTGCCTAAAATGTATTGCCTGCCATGAGTCACAGCTTCTTCAACTGCATAAAAGGGGGGTGTTTAGGCTAAAATAACTCTAAAATCTCCTATTAGTCAGCTAGACATAAAAGAAATAACACTTAAAAGATACCATGTGTGTTTAACCATTCCTCTTTAGACTACTGATCCTTTCTTATTTTCAGGTGCATCTTCACTATAAATAATAATTTAGTAGGAAAGAAAAAAGGGAAATAAATGTGACTTGTAAAACTGGATCAGGGAAGGATATTTCCAATAAATAAGAGTGTTACAGCCACATACGTTTGAATATATGACAGTTGACTATATGAACCTCATTTCTGTATGTTTCAGTGGTATGTTAACAATAATTAGAAATTTAAACCTTTTCATGAAGGCCACGTCTTTTAATATAACACACCAATAACACTTATTTATATCTCACCTTATACCAAAACAGATTAAAGCATATGTAGTAGACATTTGTTTTGCCTGTCTGGCATCCTACTTTATTCTGTGACTACCAGCCCACTTATTTGGGGGAATTTTTCTTCCTCCAATCCCACGTTTTCCAATCAATCATAGAATCCCACACTCCTGGCCATGGAGACCTGTGAGCTGTCAGGCAGGTCAGTCTGAGTGTTTCGCCAAGACTTTCAGAACTGGGT
Source organism: Cynocephalus volans (assembly GCF_027409185.1). Taxonomy (NCBI): domain Eukaryota; kingdom Metazoa; phylum Chordata; class Mammalia; order Dermoptera; family Cynocephalidae; genus Cynocephalus; species Cynocephalus volans. Next base: position 128,540,680 of record NC_084468.1, on the reverse strand, counting down.
TTATGGAGATAGGAGAAGTGCTTCCTCTGGACCTAAGAGCTGCTGGTTGCCACATCTCCAGATGTGTGGAGGAATCTGGGAGAATGAAGTCAATATACAAAGAGGAGCAGAGAAGACAGAATCTTAGGATCTGTGTCCACGAAACTTCCTGCACCCCTACCCTTCTCCATGTATGATTAGATGAGCCCAAATTCCTCTTTTTGCCCAACCCAGTAGATTACCATCATTTTTAGCCAAGAGTCCTGGCTAATACAGGAGCTGATATTAAGGATTTTTGTTTTGTGTTGGTTTGGTTTCTAATGTCTAAAATACTATCTTCAAACATAAGGAGAAAAAAATACCTTGAGGCACGATTCTCCAAAAGAGCAAAATCTAGGATTTTAGGTTATAGAAGAAAGGCCTCCAAGTTAAAACACTGAGCAGGATCTTACCTTCAGAACTGTGTACAAATCCCTATCCACTCTGTAGCACAGATGATATCTGTCACTGAACTATCTTATGTAAAGAATGAAATGAAGTTCATATAGTGCTTTGAGCAACCTGGAAAATATTATTGTTTGAATCTAATGTATATAATGCATCATATGTAGAAATGGTAAACTTAGATTAATTTCTTAATATCCCTGATGGTCAATTTCTTTTTCTGTAAAATGGGGTTGATAATACCTTTTTTGAGGAGTTGTTGACAGAATTAGCAATCATGTACATATATACACACATACACACACACAACAAAACACACAGATACAAATATGCACTTCAAAAAGTTTGTGGAAAATAAAATTAAAAGATAATATGAATATTTCCATTTACTTTTTGAAGTGCCCTCACATATATGAAGCTGGGAGGTCATCATTCAACCTAAGGTGATACGTCCAGAAAAGAAAGGACTGCCCACTACCCAGACATCATTTACAGAAGTTGATTTACATTTTGAAAATTGGGATTATATAGGAAAAGGTCCTGGGAGAAGAGACAGGAGAGCTAAGGACAAAGAGAGCTGGTATGGTAGTTGGTCCCTATCCCAGCTGATGGACTGGCACCGTAGGAAGAGAGGCAAGAATACTGTGCTCTGGAAACACTGCACTATTCTGGCAACTTAAGAGTTTCACAGTTTAGAAAATCTAAGCAGGACAGCATTCTCCTAGAGGAACAGCAACAGAAGAAATAGTGGAGGCCCAACAGAAGCCTGGCACAAGTAGGTTGCACCCAAGAGTGTGAACTTGTTTGTGAATCAGTGAGGAACCCTGGAGACTTCCAAAAATACTTGGGGAGAGTACTTTTCAGGGGACTGAGAGCCTGCATGATGTAATGAAATGCTGAGTCAGCAAAATTTGGTTATAAATGCTAATGTGACTATTCATAAGAGAATGTTGATCCTTGAAATAGTTGGGTTCCATATATAACAATACTTGGCATATGAGTATGAGACCAATAAATGGCTTTACTGTCATCCTAAGATACTTCTCTACAGAAATCTATCAGTTCCTCAAGATTAGCTGGGTGGATGTTACAGAGCTTTGAGGGTGAGGTCACATGATTTCCTCTGTTATTTAAAAGCAACATTAACTTAGAGTAAGCATTTGGCTTTGCTTGTAGAATAGTTTACTGAGTTACATATGCTTCATTCCATCAAGAAGCTGAGGTGGCTAAGCAAATTAAATTGACCCAAGTTTACATTTATACATCAAATTTCCAGGTAAGTATTAATGCAGTTTGACTTACTTTCATCATTGCTATGGTTTGAATATGGTTTCAAAGCATGGGCTAGGTTCCCAATATGGTGCTGTTGGAAGATGATGTCTTTAAGAGGAGATTAGGTTGTTTAAGACCTAATCCTTTATTGCAGGAGTGAATTTTTCATGAGAGTGGGTGGTTATAAAGTTGGAAGTCTGGGGCTTCCAGTCAAGATGATGGAATAGATGGTCTCCTGCATCTCTCTTCCATAAATCAACCAATTTACAACTATGAAAAAGCAATGACAGCCAAGCTGGGGCTGCTAGGCTCAGAGGAAGAGGAGGAGAGACCTGTGGAGTGGATGAAGGCAGGAGAAGCCACAATGAAAGAAAGAAAAAACTGCTCCAACCATTTTGAATCCCAGCCGCATCCAGGCTGGAGCTGCTGAGCGCATGGAGCAGGAGCTGGCAAAAGCCACAGCTGTGCCCTTCAGATGAAGTTGCTTGGAGGCCGCAGGGGAGAAGAGGGCCTTGGTGGTTCCCAGGCCAGCAAGACCACTAATAGGGTTCCTGTGGACCCACATAGGAGCAAGCAGCCACAACAACTGAAAAAAAGGAGCCACTCAGAGGACAGTGAGTCATCACAAGGGACCAGTGCAGGGCCCATCCCATGGGAAGTGTTTGGAGCACAGGCGGTGGGGGAGACAGGCCCACTGGGGGAACACTGGGGCACAGCAAGGACAGCTGATCGGCACCCTAATCAGCATAGGACCACTCAGAGGAGACTGGTCAGGAATATAGAATTGCAGGGGATGCAGTCTGATGGAAAGACTCAGGCTCAGACCAGAGTTTCTACACAACCCAGGTTTTCTCTAGACCCAGAAGTATCTATAAAGTCAACTATTAAAACCCGAGCTGCACAAAAAGCCTTCCCTAGGGAATCAGCAGCAAAGCAGCAATTTAGCTCAACCACACAGCTCAAGTGCTGGTCCCCACAGGAAGTTCCCCCATTTTAGAAGTGAGCAAAGGACAAGAAGTAAGCAGTTATATGTTATAACTGCTTTTGTACCACTCTAATAGTTTTGTTATCAAACATACCACTAATAAGAAAAGAAATCAAATTTATGTAAGCTTCATGGGACAGGAATTATCTCTAAGTATTCATTTCAAGTGTGATAAAAAAAAGTTCATAAATTTACTAATCAACTAACTACTATAGTGAAAAGAAAAACAAATAGGTTACAGAATCTTTGTGACTGTTCTTTTTCAAGGAAAATTTCCTCTTGTTCATCATTTTCTTAGCCTTACCTGAATAACAGCACTAACATTGAGTATTGGTGTCAGCCACCATTTTGACACTCTACCTGAATTACAGTGTCACCCGAGACACGCCTACGTGGGCTATAAGAATCCAACTTTATGAGGAGTTTCATAAAGTCTGGCTTTGGAAGCATTTGCATTTATGGAGCCCCACATGGGCTACTTGGGCGTCAGGATCATCAAAGCTCCACCTGCACAAACGTGTAGCTCACAGGCATTGCTTCTCTTCTCGGACTCCTTGCAGTTTACTAGTTCGCATTGTAGCATTATGACTTCCATGATGGCAATTTGCTGAGTAACAACAACGTTTGAATAGTTTTCATTGATTTTTGTTTTCATTAAAAGTTTGACTACATAAACATTGAGTATCATATGTATGTTGCTCATAAGTCCTTGTTTTGAATGTACACTGCTAACAAGAGCTTAGGTAAATAGCCGTATTATAGATTATGAAGAGAAATAGCCATATTATAGATTATGAAGAGAAATAGCCATATTATAGGTTATCATAGGTTGCATTGTAACACAAACCTTAACTATTGAAGCAATTGTAGTCATTTTAAAGAGATTTGGCATTGTTTTAGCAAAATGTCTGTCAGGTTTGGAGTTTAGTTTGGAACATAACACATTTTTTCCTGCTTACAGAAATTAATGGTAACTATGGTTTTGACTAAGATGAAGTTAACCTATGAAGTTTTTTTCATAAAAGAATTATCCTTTAAGATGGAGGATCATTTAATCCTCACAACAACCCCAAAAGGTAGCTACTCTTTACTGTCAAATATATACTTAGCAATTACTATGTCCAGATACTGTATGTATAACATTAACTAAAACAGTCCTTTCAACAACTCTGGGTGGACTCTATTGTCATCATCGTATACAGAAAATACTCAAAGGCTGCTTGCTATCATTATTATATTAAAGTTAGTAGTGAGGAAACTGATGCATAGGGTGATTAAGTAGTTTGGCTAATCTGGAATTAAATACTAGCCTGTTTTGCAGAACAAAGAACTGTCGTAAGTGACTGTGTAATATTTATAACAACACCTACAATTTTGAATGCTAAGCACTTTACATATAATTTCTCATTTAATTCTCCCAACAACCCTGTAAAGTAGCTATTACTACCCTAAATTTACAGTTAAGGAAATTGGTGCATAAAGAGGAGAAATAACTTGCCTGAAATCATATGGCTGATTAGTAATAGTCTTCTTTTTTCTACCTTCTTTATAATGCAGTGTGTGTGATCCACTGCTGCTTACATTGTACCACAAATAACAGGTTTGTTAATTCCCTCTAATGGCTTACTAAAGGAAATTATGAAATTCCTCTCTGAAAGTTTCTAAAAACCAGTTCATCTGATAGGGTAGTTTAATGATGGACCTCTCTGAAATTAAGAGAATCGACTTTGGATAACCTTTCAGTTTCTCCTAACCCTCATGTATGACATAGGTATGCCAATACCACAAATCTTCCCTAAAAATGTAAAGGAATGTTTGTTAAAATAATACTTAAGAATTTGATTCCAGATAGGAACCAGTAGGGTAAATAAGAATGCAAGCTGACAGTCTGTGTAAAATATTCAAAAGAGTTCTCTATACAGAATGTTTGAAATGTCTAGGAAGACATTTTGTGCACGGAGAAATTTTATAGTTAGAAATCATTTTACTCAAATGTAGTTATAACTACCATCAAATAGTATAAAATGTTTTCAAAGAGTTAACTAGAACAGGTGCTTTAAAGACAATCACAAAATACCACAAGAGCATGATGATAGCAATAAGACCATGTGAGAAAAGTGAAATTATGTATAAGGTTTATATAGCTTCAGGTATCCTTAATTTTAATGTAATAATGATAACAAGCAACCTTTGAGTACTTCCTACACACCACCACAATGGCTAAGTGATTCTCCTGAGTTATCTCATTTAATCCCCACTAATCCTATAAAGTTATGTGCCAGTTCCATTGCACGAGGGAGGAAACTGAAGCTTAGAGAGGTTAGGTTACTTGCCCAAGCTTACACAGCTGATAAGTGATTGATCTGTTTTAAAGTTTAAATACATACAGTCCAACTTCAGAACCCAAACTCTCAATCACTGTGCCATGCTTCCTCCATACGATAAAACTTGTTTTTCACCATCAAGAAAAAAGAAGGTTTTTAAAATGCCAATATGAAGTAAAATGGCCAAAGAAGAAGAAAAGCAAAAGCCTTTGATAATGCTCCAACTGAATAATCCTTGAATCAATCTAACCTCACTTGGGTCTTCTCGGGGTTTACGCCAGCTCCTGGGATTAACGGACCTACCGCATTTGTTGCCGATTTCCCCAGTTCCCTTTTGGCTCTCCTGCCTATCACAAGTCCAGACAAGTAGACTTTAAACTTTGCTCGCCCCGTTCCATCATTGTAGCTGTTTTGTTGCTCATGTACACTACCACTTCAGGAATTCCTAGAATAGTATGGTACACTAAATGCCAGTCATAATTTTCAGCTCTTAGAAACCTACTGTTTATTGTTCTGGCCTCAAGTAAGACTCCAAAAATGTGATCGTTACTATGTATAGTTTCTCTGGAAACTCGGAGAATATAGAACCAAAGCAAGCATTTTAAGGTGTATGATCTTTTCTGTCCTCTTCAGTTTTCTCTGCTTCTGAATGATGAGAAGAAACTATCCCACAGGCCACCATGCCAGGGTAGAAACATAGGAAAAAATGGGAATCAGTCACATGTAACAGGTGATGTCTGACTGCCCAACACTTGCCATCCCTATCTAATTTCCTTCAAGTTTTCACGCATTGTTCACAAGGAAGCCAACAGCACCGTAAAAGAATTACTGAAGATATATCCACACGAGTGATTTTTTAATATCAAAATACTTTATGAAACAATATATAAAATTATTGCATAGGATAAATTTTATTAGTCTCTGCTTTTACTTTTAAAAGCTTTCAACAATAAATCTCCTGCTAGTCCTGGGGACAGGGCCCCACTGAGAACCTTATTTTCCAGAAGAGGAATCTGTTCCCGGACTGTGGGATGGGTCTTAAAGTGTTCTAACACACTTTCCTGAATGAGATTCCACATCCAAACTTTCTGCTGCTTCCGTCGTTTGGCAGTCAGCTCCCCACTGGTAAGCATGAGGCCTTGGAATTCTTTCATTTTATCCCACATCTCAGTGATCCCTTCTCCACTTCTGGCAGAAATACGAACTACCTATTGAAAAGGGAAGAATCAGAATGTTTTACTTAAAATGATAGAACACATTTTCATGGGGACTCTGATATTTGCCAGTTAATTTTTACAGTCTATGGAAATAGTCAAGTGACAAAAATGAGGTATTTTATCCTGTGTCCAAGTAAATATATGAGAACTATACTATGGTAAGATACATAGGATTATTAAGTGAACAGCAGAAATAAGACACTGATTCAAGGTTGAATTTTTTAGCCCAGAGACTTATTTTAACTCAGGAGTGCTCAGATGGAAGGGGCATCACAGAGGACTGTGAGAGTCAGGATGAGAATGGCAGTGCTAGGCAGGTTAGTCTAAGGCCTGAGTGCCAGAAAATGAAGCTAAGTTGGGAAAATAGCCCTATTCCCTATTCCCTCTTGAAATTGGCCTGACTCAGCAAGTGTGAGAGCTTAGCACCCAGTGGCTGCATGTATAAAGTGGCTCCAGACTCAACCCAGAGATTGCGATTGGGGAAAACTAGGAGTGGATAGTAAGATAAGTCATCATTGTTCTCATTTTAATGATTACAGCTTATTCTTTAACAACAGTGTCCTCCTTCCTCTTGTAGATAAAGATGCCCACATCAATATTACTGCATCACTTATTACAGGATTTCTTGTTAGTTTTCTTCTTTATTGAAAACAGCACCCAACAAGCAAAATGGGAATGGAAGTATCACGTCTCAAGCCTTTTTTCTCTTACTCAAATTTGAATATAGATAATCAAATCATTAATTGTTCCATAATCTTAAGAATGGTTCCTTTAAGAAGGTATTTGGTAATATTTTCAAATGGCTCAAATCAAGCATTAAACAATCTAATCACCTGAAATATAGTTTTTGTCAGCTAGCGGTTGATGGATTATATTTAAAATCACAACTACACCCTCTGGTTTTGTCATAATTATTAAAACTGTAATCTTCACATACAAGCAAAGATTGATTATATGTCTAGTTTGGGACTTACATCCTCTCTTCTAATGTACATAGTCTACTCCCAGTGAAAAACGTAAAATGAAATGCAAGCTAACCTTTGGTTTCCAGACCTCCGAACGCTTGCGGAGTAATTTCAGTGCACTCACATACTCTGCTTGTATCCTTCGAGCTGGCACAATCAAGTCTCCATCAGATTTAGTTACAGCTACCAGATCTGCCATCTCAATTATACCCCTTTTGATACCCTAAAGAGAAAAAGGGAAGAAACTGATTTATCAGAAACATTTAATTTAATAACAACCAGCCTAAAAATAGGACAGTCAATGCTAAGATTTTGAAAGTCATATAGTTCATTAACTAACTTTTTCTCTTCATCTTCCTAAACCCTGGGTGCCAGGAATCACAATTATTTGATAGAAATTACTCAAAAGCACTGGCTCTTACAATTATGGAATTCATTTGTAATATCACTTCTAAATTTGGAGACTACATATTGAAATACATTCAGAATCAGAGTAAATATCAAGACACAAGATGATTGAGTGGCAGGAGACAGTCCACATTGTCTCATGATGGATTCTGCTTTTCATGAGCTAACACTGCAGGATGCAGAACCACCCATCATTAAGGTGCTTAAAAAGAAAACACACACATCATTAACATTTGCATTTCCAGAAATGAAGTCTTTGAATTTTTTCTTAAATGTCCATAGCATTTTTTTTTCCAACTTGCATTTGAGGAAAAATAACCTGATGGCTAAAAATGCCTCAATCTCTTGATTTAAATTGTGTTGCATAAAAACATTAAAAATAAAGGATAAAATCCAAAGGCCAAACCTTATTTGGGAAATACAAATTTTTCCATCTAAGTTTTAAATTTTTTTCAAATATTTCTAAACATAACATTCAATTATTAAATTCTAATAGTTAATGTTTCTAAATCACAGCATTCATAGTTGGCTATGACTATTATTTAGAATTATAAAATTGAAAGGGAAGTGTTATATAATAAAGAACTCACCCAGTCTTTGTCCAGGTTCCTAGGAAGTAACCTCTAAATTTTTGGAATTTCCTGAGTGATAGGAGTGTCTTTGTTATTCATTGCAGGTGTCTGGGACCATGCCTGAGTTCATGCAACAAGATCACTCAGGATGGGGGCCTGACCATGCCAGAAAGACCTAGAATGTGTTCAGAGGATTGGGGCTTTGTGCCCCGCAATTCAACTCAACTTCTGGGAAGTGGAGATTGAGCTCAATTATATGACCAATGATTTGATTGATCATGCCTATGATGAAGGAAATAATCAAAATGAAGCAGGTTTTCCAAAACTCACTGCCTCAGGATAAGTTTCATGAACTTGATACGGACATCTTGTTCTTAAGATAAACAATATACATGGTTAGAACAGCTGATTTATTAATGTGTAACCTGCTGGTTCTGAATAAGCAACTTAGATGTTGTTAAGAATAGCTGAAGCATGAAATTTCTGTTTCAGGTTGCACATAGACATTTTTGGTTCCCATGGTGTTATCAGTAGTCAATGATTGTGATCTTTGTGCTCTGTGAGAAAGGACAACTATACTTGAAACATTCCCCCTCTCTTTTGAAACCCCCTTATACAGCCTTTGCTTGTGGTAGACTTCAGAGCACCTTTCAACTCTGTAGGCTTGTGTTTCCCAGGTTGATCCTCAAGCTCAGCTTTGAATAAACCTTTATAAAATTATTTCTGCCTAGGGGCTTCTGGTCGAGATGGCAGAATAGACAGTCCCCACTGTCACCTTCTCCCACAAATCAAACACTTACAACTATGAAAAAACGACAGCCAAGCTGGGGCTGCTGGAGCTCAGGGGAAGAGGAGGAGAGACCTACAGAGAGGTGGGTAAAGCCATGATGAGAGAAAGAAGAAACTTCTCTGATTGTTTTGAGCCCAGGCCATTTCCAGGCTAGCCCTGGTGAGCACATGGAGCAGGAGCCGGCAAAAGCAACAGCTGTGCTCTTTGGATGAAGTTGCTTGGAGGCAGAAGGGGAGAAGAGGGCCTTGATGGCCACCAGGCCAACAGTACCACCAACAGGGTTCCCGTGGACCCACACAGGAGCAAGGAGCCACAACAACTGAAAAAAAGGAGCCACTCAGAGGCCAGTGAGTCATGGCAAGGGACTGGCGCATGGCCCGCCCCAAGGAAGTGTTTGCAGCGTGGGGAAGACGGGCCCACCAGGAGAACACTGGGGCACAGAAAAGACAGCTGATCAGCACCCTAATCAGTGAAGGACCACTCAGAGGAGACCGGTCAGGAATACAGAATTGCATGGTGCACAGTTTGATGGAAAGACTCAGGCCCAGACCAGAGTTCCTACACAACCCAGGTGCTCTGGATTTCTCTAGACCCGGAAGTATCTATAAAGTCAACTATTAAATCCCGAACTGCACAAAAAGCCTTCCCCAGGGAATCAGCAGCAAAGCAGCAATTTAGCTCAACCACACAGCTCAAGTGCTGGTCCCCACAGGAAGTTCCCCCATTTTAGAAGTAAGCAAAGGACAACAAATTAGTTCCTGCACAGAGTTTAAGTTGTGGGAACAGCAAATAATTCAACACAGAACCGAAGGAAAAAACAAAGTACCCACAACCAGAGACAAAGTTTGATATTAACTAGTAAAGGTCTCATTTCACCAAAAAACACGTATAACACCTAGAAGCACCGGAAGTCCCATGGGCTACCAAGCCAGAAAAGGAGGAGGGCTGAGGGCCTCAGCCATTCCCCCTGGCACCTGCAGCCAGCCCAGCTGCGACCACTAAGCTGCCACAGGAAGTGCCCCTGGCTCTCCTGAACCAGGGCGGTGGGGTCTGAGGGCCTTGGCCATGCCCCACCAACACACACAACCAGCCCAGAGATGACCACCAAGCTGCAGCAAGAAGGGTCCTGGGTTCCCAAGCTGGGGTGGTGGGTGGCAAGGCCTTTTTGCCACACTCCATCTGCACCCAGCCCAGCAATGACCAAGCCACCACTTGAAGCCCCCCAGTCTCCCGTGTGGGAATGACGAGGGGTGCCACAGGCCTCAATCCCATCCCTCCTCCTTCCTCCTTCTTCCATCACATTTCCTTCCCCTTTCCCCTCTCCTTCCCTCCCAACTGCTCCACAACGTCATAGAATGTAATAAAATAATATTAATAAAATTAAAAAAAAATTCAACATAGTCTTTTTTATTGAGCAGATAAGCTAGAAACAAAAGTATTTCTTGTGTACCTGTGTGCCCAGCAGAGAACAAGATACTTTCAAATACACTATGTTAATTTTGACAACTGTATGAGGTGGTATTAATCTCCTCATTTTACAGCTGGTGAAGCCAAAGCTCAGAATGTAGTTAGATTGTTAAAGATCTTAGGAATAAGTGGTAGAGTCAGAATGTAACCTAGGTGTACCTGACTTCAAAGCCTGATCTTATTTTTACCTTACCACATTGTCACAGACTTTAAGTTCAAACCATTTTTGAACTGTCTTTATCTTTCAATTCTACCATTAATAAGCATTAGTGAATAGTATCATTTTCAAAGAATATATAAGGCTTTTTAAAAAGCAGGAACCCAAGCTCAAATAACATCTATATATACTCATATGCTAATCAAGATCCAGGATCTTACTTAAGTAAGTAGTATCCTAAGATGTGACTATGAACAAAACTCTTTCATGAATTTTCTAATTTGTCTTCCCTATTTAAAGACATTACTTTCTGTTACTGATGTATACATATCTACCTTAATGATGGGGGGGGAAAGAAATATCTCTTCCTCATCCATCATTAGATTCATGGCTCAAGCCTCTATAATAAAAGACAGATTAGTAAGAGAAAAGTATACTTATTTAATGTAAGTTTATTTACTTATTTAATATAAGTTTTATGTGACGTGGGAGAATTCATAAGGAAGTGAAAACTCAGAGAAACAAGAAAACTTGTTTATTTTTAGGCTGAAGTTTGAAGAAGAGCAGACAGTTGTGAAGAAATATCATTGGAAGACAGAAGAGAATAACTTAATGGTAATAAACTGGGGGGAACTTAGCAGGCCTGTTTGCTCAGATTCTTTCTGTGTCCCTGTGTCTTCAGAGATAAGGATGTTTCTTTTTTCCAGAGACAGAAAGGGCATCTCTCAAATGAGGGTCTTATGATTGCCTCTGAGGAGAAGGGCAAGGGGAAGGTGAGAGTGACTTTCCTGTTTCTGCTGTTTTTTCAGATTCCTTCAGTTTAAACTATTCAGTATTCCAAGGTGCCATATTTTGGACTAGTGTGTCCTGAATCCCATCAATGTGTTTTTAAGTATTTCACCTATGGACATATTATGTGTGTTCTTTATCTTATTTAAAAGTGCTTTTCTAACCTAGGAGCTATATTTTGTATCCTACTACATTTTATAAATGATCAATGACCAAAAAAAACAAAATAAAAAAAAATTTCTGCCTCAACAGCCTTGATTTCAGTCTACACCTACATAATGAAACCCCAATAAAAATTCAGGACATGAAGCTCAAGGGAGCTTCCTGGCTGGTGATATACTTCAACGTGCCAAGAGAGAAATGTGTGCTAGGGACACAGAAGCTTCACGTTCAGGACCCTCCCTGACTTCTCCTCATGAGTCTCTTCATTTGGCTGATCCTAATCTGTATCTTTACAATAAAACTATAACTGTAATACAGTACTTTCCTGAGCTTGGTGAGTCATTCTCATGAATTATTGAACCTAAAAGTAGTGGAAACCCTCAAATTGGTAGCCAGTTGGTCAGAGGTGTGGGAGCCTGGGAATCCTGGAGCTTGCAGCTGGTGTGTGAAGTGAGGGGAGGCTTGCAGAGGACTATGCCCTCGACCTGTGAAATCTGCACTAACTCTGGGTAGTTAGTGCCAGAAATGCATTGCAGGAGGAGAGTGAGGATCCTATCGTACAATATAGAAACCATGGTAATGGGATCCCAGTTAAAAACAAAGTGATATCTTATGCAGAACTTTTGAACCAAGTGTACCAAAAACACCCATGCAAAAGTGGTCTCTTCTGGTTGGAGTTATCCATGTATTCCAGTCACTTCCATGTTACACGTGGAAAAAATTAAGTTGTATAATTAGCTAAAGGTCAATCATCCTATTACTATAAGTTGGGAAAAAATATAGAGACTTTGCCTATGACTCAGGTACTTTAGCCAATGTGAATGATGTTTCTTGCTTTATGCTATTATCAACTTAATTTACAAAAAAAAAACAATGAATATTTGTACTTTCAGAGATAAGCATTTTGTATTTTGGTGGGTAGAAAATCAAAATAATTACCTGCAATTCATCTCCTCCTGCTGGTGGCAGTAGTAAAATAAACATGTCAACCATGTCAGCAACAGCAAACTCTGATTGACCCACACCTGAAATTATAAATCACAACTGTACACTAAAATATTCACAGTTATTAGACTATCTCAACAACATTGTCATTCCCATTCCACTCCACTCACTCCTACTTGTGGTCACTCACTCAAGCTGGACACCCTTTAAACATCCCACCACTGAAGAATTGATTAAACGTCTCTGTCTTATCCTCTGAGAAAACCAGTTATCCTTCCCAGCTCTCTCCCGTCCTTATTCCCATTATATCTGTTCCTTGACTGAACGGAGAACTTTAGAGACCTCCCTTCTCTCCTCTCTCTCAGCTCTTTCTTGGCAGCTTGAACACTGTGACTCCAACCTTAAACCATGCCTGCCAATACTTTCATTTTTTTTGCCTTCTCATCCTTTTACTCAGTCTGTGAACCCCCAATCATGGATCAATCCAACAATGTGTGCTCTTTCCTCTATAAGCACATGGGAGAAATCATTCAGCTACATGGACAGGCACCACTATAGGGTCATGGTCTCCAGCACCTGCACATCTTCCCCACTGCATGGTAAAAGCAATCTCCATAAATGCCCTCAGCTTCCTTTCCCATTTCTCACAGCAGCTATTACAAACATTCACTTCCCATAATCTCCCCACGTGAAGATGACCACGACACCTACTTCAGAGAGGAAATAAAGGCAAGAACTTCTTCAGCTTCTCCCTCTCCCCCTCCACAGATAAACAGACACAAATACAAACTCAGCCTTACCGCCTCCACTGCAGTATCAGTGTAAGTACTGGCTGAAGACGAGCCTCTCACTCTTCCCCACTTCTACTGAGCCCTCGCTCTTCTGTGTCTTTAACCTCCCCTTTGTCTACGGGCTCTTGTCCCTCAGCACACCACGTAAATTGTGCTCAAGTCTTTCTTGTATTAAAACCAAACGAAACAAGACAAAAACTCACAACCTTCTCCAACTCTCACCGTATTTCTCACTTTCTCTTTATAGTCAAGTTTCTAGAAGAAAGTAATTTACACTCACTGTCTCCACTTCACCACTTCACATTAATCTCAACCCACTTAGCTCTGGCTTCTGCAACCCCTGCTCCCCTAAAACTTCTCTGGAAACTCTCTGCTTCCTTGATGTGGTAGAGACTTCTAGTTGCCTATTCAATATCTATTCTTCCCTACTTCCTTACCCCACTGTTATTAAGAGCATCAATGTACCAGGTGAAAGACCACATTCACGAGGTCCCCTTTCAGCTAGAGATTGTTAATGAGGGAAAGCAAAAGTCATTAGATGAGGTTTCCAGGAAAGTTCTTTAAAGAAGGCTAACCCATTTAGGAGGTATACCTCTTCCACCTCCCCCTCCCAGCTTCCTCACTCCTCCTTCTTCCCTCCTCCTACCTGGAACATGGATGGTCGTGACGGAGCTTCATATGCCATCTTTTAACTATGAGCAACCTTGAGGATGGTAAGTGAGTGCAAAGAATGGTGAAGCTACAGAAGAAGGCTGTGACACTAAGGGCACTGCAGAAGCACCACACCTGCTCTGGACTTCCTGCCTCTGGGCTTCTTTTGTTTACAAGAAAATAACCTCTTTCTTGTTTGAATCACTGTTACTTCAAGTCTCTGGGACAAGAAAATAAATACAATTTCTGGGTAATACACTTGGTTTTTATGGTACCCTTCTCCTTTGATTCTCCTGCTACCACTCAGGCAACTCTTCCTCCATCCTCCCTTACATGGTGGAGTTTCTAAAGCCCAGTCTTGGCTATTGTTATGGACTGAATTCCACCCGCATCCCCCCCAATCCCACATTGAAGCCCTAACCCTCAACGTGACTATATTTGGAGACAGGGTCTTTAAAGAAGTAATTGAAGTTAAATGAGGTAAAATGGTGTGGGCCTAATCCGATAGGACTGGAAAGAGGAAGAGATGCATGGGAGCAGGCGTACACAGAAAAGGCAACACGGGGACCCAGCACAAGGAAGGCCGTCTGCAAGCCAGGGAGAGAGGCCTCAGGAGAAACCAACTCTGTTGGCACCTCAATCCTGAACTTCCAGCCGCCAGAACTGTGAGAAAATAGATTTCTGTTGCTTAAGCCACCCAATCTATGGTATTTTTTTAGGGCAGCCCTAGTGGACTAACACAGCTATCTTCCATTTTTGCCCCATATTTTCCCCAGTTGATATGAACCAAATTCATAACTTGAAGTATGAAACTATGAACTATGCTGATAACTGTTAAATCTATATTTCTCAGTCTTTTCTCTTAAGACACTTGGATACTTAATAAGCACCTCACACTTAATATACTGAACTCATTATTTTCCCCTCTCCAAAGTCACCTTTCTCACAGTATTCCTATTATCTTCTATACCTCTTCCTTCCTTACTTCTTATTCCTAATCATGGATGAAGTCCTGCCAATTTACCCTCCATGGTTAAATGGTAAGCTCTTTGAGGGCAGGGATCATAACCTATAAACTCAAAGCTTCTATGAAGTCTGGGATAATATATTGTATTTAATTATGCTGTCAGCAAATATCTGCTGAATGAACAAAATTAAATTAGTTACCACTCATCTTTATATAGCATTCATAATAATATTTTTATGAAATAGAATATCACACTCACCTACAGTTTCAATAAGAATGATGTCATATCCTCCTCCTTCACACAACAGAATAGCCTCATTTGTGGTCCTTGTCACACCTCCTAAAGTCCCTCTAGTAGGAGACGGTCTGATGTATGCATTCATGTCTCTCGATAATTCAGTCATTCGGGTTTTATCACCCAAGAGTGATCCTAAAACACAAAGTCACATTTCATAATGCGGAACAGTTGTAAGGGCCAATTTTCAAAGAGCCAGTTCCTAGGGGGAGTGCTTTATGCCATTTCTCCCAAAGTCTCAAATTGTATTTCATATTATTGAGCTTTCCTCCAACTCACTGTATACAAAGATGCCAGATTAATCTTTTTAACATTTCAAGCCCCTCAAAACCTATGATGGCTTCTCACTGATCAGAGGTGCAAATCTAGATCCTTCAGCCGAGCACTGAAGGCCCTCAGAACTCTTACTTGTCCAATTTCGGCTCCCACTAGTCCCCAGACCAACCCTCCATTCTAGCCTGGGTGTTTAACATTGTTGTGTCTACATCCTACTCTCCTTTGTGTGCATTCTCACGCCAGAGGCATATTCTCTGTTTTCTCACTGCTAATTTGCAATGTGTCAGGACCAGGGTCTGTGTCCTGGCTCCACCATTTCTTGCTATTCAATTTTGGGAGATCACTTTATCATCCTGAACCCCTCTTTCTTCAGCTACATTACAAGGGTGATAAGCCACTGGGAGAATCAACTGTAATTAAATACAGGAATGTGCTTCAAAAACTGTTAGTAACAAAAACAGAACTTATCTACCTTACAAAGATCAGTTTAAGTCCTTGCTCCTTCATACAGTCTTTCTGGAACTTTTTCACCCCATGCCCATCTCTGTGAATTTCTACAGTACAGCTGCTCTGCAGTCTGTGCCAGCCTCCTGGAGGGCATCAGAGAACTTCAGTGTCCCACCCCTCTCTCTTATCTCCATAAGCACCCTCCACTCCCTGTTCTTTTATTTGTATAGATGACATTTTCTCAACCTTATGTAAATGATATGCAAATACATCTTCTAGCTGCCCTTTCCACTCCATCTGTTGCTTCTAAGCCCTTACTACGCAGAAGTTCTGGAGCCCTCACTGAATGCAATGGAAACCAACTGAATAAACGGAAAACTATTGATACAACACATTTTTTGTTTTCATATCTATATGTCTTATTTCCTTCACACAGCGGTTCTCAACTGTCCTTCCCACCTATATGAAAATGAGGGCCACTTGTGAAAAACTCCTTCATTAAAATACTTACCTTTAACAAAGTTCTTAGACTGTAAATAAATTAGACAACACATTAGCATGGATTTAATCTTGAACCTGTGAGTATAAATTTCATTTTACAGTTAGCCATTTTAATATACTGAATCAAAAACTTTGAATGTTCTGAGCTAATTTTATCGATGAGTGGCACAGGAATTGCTGTCCACCTCTCTATTGACCTAAGTCCCCTGAAATATAATTATATCATCCTTCTTTACTTCTTAGCATTAAACCTACAGTACACCACACTACACAAACCAAACACTTCCACAAAGTACCCCGTACTTACCTCTTCACTAGACATATCATATGGTAGTGGCTTGTGCTTACCTGTCCGTTTCCCTCAGAAGATGTAAAATTCCATGAGGCCAAAAGGACTGTGTTTTACTCACCATTAAACAACACAGTACCTTCCATGCACAATGCCTCACCAATAGGAGGAATTCAAATTCTTGTTAAGGAAATAACTGTAATCTGAGAAGCTTAAATAATAGAGAGGAGTAAGGGAAGAAAAACATTTCCCATGTATTTATATGGTATGCTTTAAGATTTCTTTAAGTGATCCTTTGGGGAACTAAGTTTATATTCATTTTATCTCTGATAAGCTACAAATTAAACTTTGAGTGAATGAATGACCTCAAATCAGTAAGTAATTGCTGAACACGGTACAATGTACAATGCTCTGTGCTAAGTGTTGTAAGGGAAGAGCAGTACATTACAGGGTCCCCCTAAGAGCTTTCTGCTCAAGTGATCATATAATATAAATAGGTGACAGGTTATAAACAGCAGTAAGATTTTTTTTTTTAAAAAAGCTTAACAAGTGTTACAACAATGTGAGGAAAATAATGAATAAAGACCCATTTTCCAACTGTGCAGCTGCTGATCCAGCCAGGAAAAACAACCAGAATGATGAGGGGCCTAGCCCTAGGTATGACAGCCAAAGGGCTGAAACTTGCTATTGGTTATCTTCAACTTGTGGCACCTGTTATTCCAGTTCTCTAAGTACCCACAGCTGACCTCCTCTGTAGAGTCCAATGCTCCCAAACTACCTCCCTCAGGTTCCACCTCACTCTGCAGTTCCTTCAGTGAGATCGAACTCAGCTAGCTGTTAGAGGTCACCTAACTGTGAAAATTCCCACTAAACTGGAACAGAGAACCCCCACAAGCCCTGCAGTTTAGAAATAATGAGCCACACTCACCACCACTAGTACAAGAAGAAGGGTCCACAGCTAGCACAGCTAATTTGTGTCCTCTCTCAGTAAGCATTTTTCCAAAATATTCTATAAATGTTGATTTTCCAGCACCAGGGGGGCCAGACAATCCTATGGTGGAAAGAGATTTAATTTAACGAAACAAATGATATTACCACAATGATCACTTTTATTGAATAAAATATCAAACTACTTTCTATTTCCCCTAATTTATTAATATCATCAATATATTTTAACAGGTCCTAAAGCAGTAAATGAAGGTCCATTTCTTTATCTAATTCCTGAGTAATAGGTATATAGGAAAGAAACAATTCTGAGTTCCATATGTTCACAAAATCCACTTTTAAAAAGTACAAAACATGCTTTGCCTTTGTACTATAACGTACATCTTTTTGGACAGGTTTCATTGCCTATGTTGTTAATGTGCTCAATTTCTACATCTGCTCACCTCTCGTCATAATCAGTAATTATTCCACCTACCTCAATTCTGTACAGTTTGTCTTCCCATTGGAAAAACAACTCATTACTCTAGAAATTCCCAGTGATTGAGAAAGTAATTTTCTATTTATAATCTTTTTTTCTTTATCTCACTCTTAACTCAAAGAATATAATATAAACTGAATCCTGAAAAAATAATTTGTGTTAAGAAAGGCAGAAAACTCCCCTACTTGGAGAGTTAGAGCATGGCAGGTAAGAGCACACACAAATCCTGGAGCTGGTAGGTCAGTTCTCGTTCTAGCTCTGCATCTTATGAGCTGTGAGGTCCTGGGCAGTTACCCTCTTTCTGTGCCTCAGTATCCTCTACAATAAAATAGATATGGTAATAACACCTATATCTTTTGGTTGTTTTAAGAATTAGGTGAGTTAGTGTTTGCAAGATGTTTAGAACAGAGTGTAGAATATAGCGCATGGCATAAGAGATATATAAATGTATGTTTAATACAGTATATAAGACATAGGCATTTAATTGTTAACTATAATCAAAAGTAAATATGGTACATGGTATGCTTGACTCCATTCCACAATTCTCAGGGCAGCCTCCTATCTTAAACAACTTTGTAGATGCTGAATACACATTTGTTGCTTTCATTTATAATGGTGATAAAATAATTGCAATAAAGACACAAGTTTATCTGGCCTCCTAAGATCAGGATGGAAGAACCAGAATAGCATTGCAAAATTATATATGAATTGCCAGTTAACTCCAGACATTTCTGGGACATTTTCTCTTTAAACAGTCTCTAAAACACTTCATCATAACTAGAATTTCTCTTTGGGAGTTTGCTATTTTCTCTGCCCACAACACATAAAGATTATTAACATCCAATGTAGTACTCTCAAATGAGAGTCCCTCAGTGAGGGCAGAAGAATAAGGAGTGTGAAAAACGTGGACCAGTACAAGTAATGGTTGGTGAGCTATTTTTGACATTTTTGTAAAGGATCTCTACCCTTTACAGTAAAAACTAGGTTTTAATCCTTATATTGCCAACAAATTATGATTTAACAGTCTAATGTAATGTCAATTTTTAAATGTATTTACTCATTCCCCACAACATTTCTGCATTTTGACCCTATTTCAAGTTGTTTTTAGTAGAAGGGTTGGCTTAAATCTCCTCGTTTACCGTTATAGGATACTTTCTCATTCCACCCAAACTGCCTTGCTTAATTCATGCTGGTCAAATATATCTAAAATGTTTTAAAATGCACAATTGCAAAAATACAACAAGGTGATTTACAATTACAGAACCAAGTCAAACTGTTCAAAAAAGAAAGTGATCATCTAATATACAGATGGCAAAAGCATATGGTCTCTCCTATAAAATACATTTTGGTATTGACTTGGCTGGGTTTGAAGCCACTTCAGAAACTCAACGAACAGTATCTGAAAGGAGCGAGACTTGCTTGTAGAAGTACTAATGAAATGCCTAAGAAGTACAACTTTGAAATGTTATAATCACAAAAACAGAGAATTCACTTTAGACTATTAAGTAGAGGGATTACCGAAGGAGTAAACTGGTTAACAGTTCTTCCTAAGCGTATTTCTATTCTGGGAGCCATAGCAAGATTCTTGCTAAAACAGAACTCATATTATTCCCTTAAAATACAGAACCTTGGTATAAATGTCATGGCAATTTTCTCAATATAACAAGGCTAATATTTGCAAGGAAAAGGTATTTAAAATTCATCATCTACCCTAAGGGAATCATTGTGCAGTATATGCATTTATTCAAACAACTCACTGTACCCCACAAATATTTACAAATAAATGTTAAAAAATAAAAATTAAATTCATCAAAAAATCCTGAAAAAAATCCCCATTAAATTGCAAACTATTTAGACTTATTTTAAAAGAAGACAGAGAATTTAGAAAAATATTTACTGAACAACAAAAAAAATACTGACCCACTCGAAATGCTAGTGGTTTTCCTTCATTTAATTGTTCCTGTTCTTTGTGGTGAACTAATACTTTCTGAAGAAGCACCTGAGCTAACTCCTTTTTCCTGTTGTGAGTTGATTCTATAAGAGTTATGGCCTCTGCTAAGCAAGCCCTTTGCCCTTGGATTAAACCAGTATAAAGTTTATCCACAAATCTTTGTTCCTTATCTGAAAGTCCTTCTGTGTGGTCCTTTAAGGCTGTTTGTACACATAATTTTCTCTTTAAACCATTTGACAGCAGCGTCCACTTTGTACAACAGAGTCCAAGAGAATTAAATGGCTGAGCACGTGAGATTCCTGATCCGAGGTGAATACTTGGGTGAAAGATGAAGTGGTAACGTCGGAAAGGTGTTCTTAAAAGGCCTTTCAGAAAAAGCTGGTGAGGATGAGGATGTGACAGCAACATGAGAATATTCATTTTGTTTGTAGCTGAAGAAAACATTAGACGCATTTGAGCTCAATGTGATTTGTGACCTCCCTAGAAGAAAGAAAAACACATTTTTGCCAGTTCAATATATAACTAAGATACTGAAGTAGCAAAGTTGAAAGCATAATGTTATCCCCGTATTCTAAAACACACATAGTCAGGGTTCCTGTAGTATCAACAGGTGAAAGTTTTCTTACTAATTGAAAAGATCCCCACCTTGGCCACATTAACATTCAGTGTAACCCAACTTGGAACTCTATTGTGAAGTGGAATTTACATTAAACATTTTTTCTAAAACCAAATATGCAAAACCCTTTTAGGGTAGAAATTTTATGTGATGCTTTTTCTTACATTCATTTTAATTTCTTCAGCTTAATACACCCGGTTCTGAAACACATAGAAAAATTTTTAAAAAGAGCTCCTTCTGATGCTGGCCATTTATTCATTCGCTACAAAATAAATGTGAGCAGTTGTATGGTGTCATACAACTTGGTGTCACACTTGAGGTGTTAGTTTAGACACGAGTATGTACTAAATAGACTTACCCTGGAACACAGATATATGCAAAGAACAGCCCAGCTTAAGCACACAAACAACAAGCCTTAATGGGAAGTGAACTGTGAGGGATGTGTAGTAACTAGATCAGTGTATCTCAAAGTATGGTCAGAAGGCCCGGGCTTATTAAAAATGCATATTCCCAGCCCCATTAATCAGAATCTCTGTAGGTAAGCACACTAAAGTCTGAAACACTACAGAACTAGATAAGAATTCTTTACTTGACTTATTGATACTCTCTACTTCAAACTGTATTAGATAATGCAAGCTGACATAAATACTGAGTCCAGATAGTGCAGAGGTTATCAGCCATGGCCACTATGAGTCTCTGCCACTTAAGCTACAATGACTTTGGTCAAGGTACTTAACCACCCTGTGCCTCAGCTTCTTCCTGAACAAAGAGAATAGGTAAGAGAGTAGGATGGTTGTGGGAATGAAATGATTTAATGCATGTAAAAAGCTTGGAACAATGCTTAGCACAGAGTAAGAGCTCAATTAACATTAGCTTTTATTATTAGTAGTATTCTAATTTATAAAACATTGGTAATAATTAGGTCACAGACCTAACTTCCAGTGGCAAGCTAAAATTTACAGATACATATAACCTACCTAGCTTGGATTTATGATTATTTGTAAATTTTGGTTTTCAAGTACCTCACAGCACAATGAAATTAATTACTTTATTGACGCAAGGTTCCTCTCTAAATGATATTTCCAGGCCAATGAACATGAAAGTAATTTTAACTAATTAACATTCTATTAGGGAAAAAGAAGAAATAGTTTAAGGTTTTTTTAATTGGTAGAACCATAACTGCTAATCAGTTTTCCAAAGATGACAATCTTTTCTATTTTCAGAGGCATTATAACTTCTATTTGTACAAAATTAGTCTTAATCTAAGAAGACAATTTATTATAAATGTATAAAAGTTTTCCTAAACTATTTAAAAACATCTACTACTACCCTTCACACAGACATACAAAAAGACATTTAAAACAAATTTAAGAGGGGATCTGTATTGAAGCTCTCTTTCAACACCACCTTTAAGCACACTTCTCATCAATACCACCACTGCCAATACTAGACTGGGAATCACATTGGCAAGAACCATATTTTTATTCAACCACTACTTTCTGAGCACTTATTACTTTTCGGGTCCCATGATGGGTGATGATAATAATGGTACCAATGGTGATGACAACTGTATTTGATTATGTTCTACACATTGTACCATCACCTTCTATATTAGTTCCCTTTGTTCCCCAGGGCTGCTGTAACAAAGTATCATAATTACCATAACAGAATTAGCCACTTTAATTACATCGCAAAGACTCTTTTAACAAAGAGAGTCACAATTACAGGTTCCAGGGATTGTGATATGAACATATCTTTCTGGAGGCCACCATTCAACCTATTACACCTTAAGTGGAATGTCTCATTATCTCATCTTAAATACCATAATCCTAGCACTTCCAAGAGCTCACAGAATAAAATATACCATGTCCAAAGAAAGAACAAAGTACTGTGGAAACAGACAAGATTACAGGAATTAACTAACACCCCTTGGGGAGTTCAAGTCATGGGGCAGTCAACATCAGGGCTGAGTCTGAAAAAATGAAAAAGTTGAAGAAGGATGAGGCAGGTTTTCTAGGCTGAGGAATTAAATGTGCAAAATCAGCGTTAGGACTGGTTCTCTTCCCTGTCAGAGAAAACTGAGAAATTCATTGAGGCAGAAACATGGGGTATATAGAACTAGAGACAGGAGATGAGGCTGGAACAGGATGTTACTGGAAGCCAAGAAGCTAAATTTTGTCTTCTTAGCAGTGGACAAACCAGAGAACTTTATAAAAAAGTGACATGGTAAATTTTGCTTTTTAGGAAATAACTCTAGGAGTAGTGGCGAGAAGTCAAGAGTGATGAGACCCTGGTAACACAGAGCCCAATTTAGGAAACCCTAACAAGGAACCAAAGAAAATGATGAGGACCTGAACTTAGGCAAGGCATTAAGGAATGAAGCCAGGCTTGAGACCTTCTTGTCCATGGTGGAATCCTCAATACTTGGCATGAAACTTGGCATGCTTCAATTGCTAAAAAAAAAAAAAAAGCTGCTGCTGATCCAAACTTATTTCATTCCCCACTTGCCTGGCACTTAGGAGTTTATAAACTACTTTCGTATACTTTATTTCACTCTACTCCCCAACTAATTCCACGAGGACACTATGACAGTTATTATTCTCATTTAACAGAAGCAGAAACCAAGAGTGAGAGAATTAGATGACTACAATCACAGCCAGTGGTAGGGCCAAGACTCAAATCCAGGTCTTTTGACTCTCTAAGGCATTTCCTTTTAATAAATTATTTTAGAATAAAAGAGAAGTCCTTTAGCTAAAAGAGAAGTAAATATTAGTAACTCTGCCCACCTTTCAAAGTAAGAAGAATTTTTAGTTGCAGTGATGATGGTGGTTATTAGAAGGACCCAAAGAATAGAGAAAGAGGAACTGTTGCCGGTATATAGAACATTCTTATTACCAAATCTAGTCCTATTGTCCCACAGGGGAGATGCCGTCATAAGTAATATAAAAGCAAATTAGAACTATTTAAAAAATTCTCTTTCATTAACAAGTCTTGCCATGACTACCTCTTGTTATCAAACTGGCTATGTTCAGAAAAGAGCAAAGTAATATATTGAGGGAGGGAAAAACAAAGCATTCATTCAAAATAAAGCATTCATTCAACCCATATTTGAGCATTTACTATGTGCCATGCACTAGTCTAGCACTGTGGATATAACAATGATCAAAACAAAAATTCTTGCCCTATGAAGCTTACATTCTAGTAACAGAAGAGAGCTGTCTGTCTGTCTGTCTGTCTATAAGGAGGTCCCTATGGCTGGACCTGAATGAGCAAGAGGGAAAAGATAAGAGAAAAGGTAAAAGAAAGGGTCAAATATAGAGCCTTACAGATGACTAGAAGGACTGACTTTGAGTGAGATGGGAAGACATGGGACACTGAAGAACCCTTTCTGACTTAACGTTTGTTTTGTTTCTGTTTTGGTGGCTAGCCAGTGTGGGGATCCAAACCCTTGACCTTGTTGATATCAACACTGCTGTCTAACCAATAGGCAGATTTTATCACAATTCGGGATTGTGAAGTTCTCTGCCTTTTGATGCCAATACAAATTTTAAAAGGCAGGAATCAGGTAAAGGATGATCCCATTTTACTCCATTTTTTTTGGCTAAAACCACAAAGTTATCCTAGTGTATATAATTCTAGGTTTTGACACCTTCAAACCTCTCCCTGGGGGCTGATTTTCTTAGTGCCCCCAAGCCCTCTGAACCATCTGAATAGCAGAGTAGCAGCTGCTATCTTTTACTGAGTGTTTATTATGTGTGAGCTACTGTACATGCATTTCCTCAGCTGATCCTCACAACAATTCTACAGAAGATGATATGAATATGCTATGTTACATGTGAGTTTCAGCAACATTAGGTCGATTGACCAAGGTTTAGAACTAGCAGCAGGACTTGGGAAAAGAATAGATTTCATAAATCCCAATCTATATGCTGTCACCTCTATGGAAAATAAAACAACCCTTTACATTTGAATATGGCATGATTACAGCCAAAGTGAAAAATTAATTTACATTTTCTATACAAATCTTATCAGTGGGACATTTCAATATCTTGTTAGGTGTCAGAACAGACCAAATTTCAAACATTTTTAAATGGTTTTCACACTACAAAGAATAATTCACACCTGATAACTAAGTTCATAACATACTTAACTCCATTAATTTATCCAATCAACCAGATTTCAAAGGAGGCCATAAATTTTTTAAAAGCCAATATAACTCAGCCTTGCATGAGCAAGTTTCTATCCTTATGTACATGTCATCGGCAGAAAAGACTGAGTCCACTATAATGGCAAAATCATTTAGATAGCGAGAAGGACTCCCCATCTGCTCATGTAACTAAGAATACTTTACTGCTTTCTTAGGGAAAGAAATCAAAGAACTTGGCCAATAGTCAAATCAAACTGTTTCAACTAATTTTCATAATTCTTGAGAGCATGGTTTCATTCTATAATTTGTAAGCTAAGCACTACCAAAATACAAGAGAAATCCTGCAGCATTTACAACATTCAGTAAGTTACCTCAAAGCATTGCCATACCTAATAAACCAGAATGTCAATTTATTACCATATAATAAAAAACATCAAGTGGGCAAAAATAATGAAATAGGTTGGTAAGTGCATCCCTTCCCTGCAAGAAGGTCCACACGGACAGTAACATTTTAAGATTCACATTTGTTTTCCTGAAAAATATCTTTTATATCCATTCCTTCCTCTCCACCCTCACTCCCAGTTGTCTCTACTACAATGAGTTTCAAGCTTTGATTGCAGTCCATAAGAAGAAATATACTTGTATCAGTCAACACACACACACACTTCCATAACTGAAACAAGTTTCCAATACTTAGCCCTATTACATGTGATACACACTATTATTGTCTTTTCTATCTTTTTAAATGCAGATTGCAACGCACCTATGGGTTGAATCTTAAATCCAAAAAATCCCAATCTATTATAGCCACCTCTGTGTATGACCATTACTAGTTGATCTTCCATACTACCACTTATCCTCACGATCATATTACTCCTCTGCTTAAAACACAAGTTTCCCTCAGCCTTATCTATTGAGGAAAAAAAATGGTTTTCTCTGATTCAGGCATTCATTCATTCAGCAAATATTTATTGAGAACCTACTAC
Source organism: Cynocephalus volans (assembly GCF_027409185.1). NCBI lineage: Eukaryota > Metazoa > Chordata > Mammalia > Dermoptera > Cynocephalidae > Cynocephalus > Cynocephalus volans. Next base: position 128,514,864 of record NC_084468.1, on the reverse strand, counting down.
ATGCTAGGCACTGTGCTAGGCCTTTGAATATACTAATAATGTATATGGGTTAGATGTGATTCCTGACATCCTGAAGTTTACAATCCAGCCGAGTAAGTCATAAATATTTGTCATAAATACATAAATATTTCTTACTCTTTATGAGTGCTCTTGTCCACCTCTCCAACTCAATGTATTCCTCTCCACTTTTACTACACTGTGGTCAGTATTCTGATCTGCACATAGATCCAGGAATAAGTTATGCTCTTTCATACATCCTAGTCATTGTCCATGATGTTCTTTCTGATTGGAATGCCCTTCTCTCCTTCAGTCATCTCAGATTCCTCCTCTATAGAGTTCCCTGGCTTCCTTTCCCCACCGCTTCAGCTGTCACTCCTGTCTCTTGCCATTGTGTACTGGCCACATCCCTCTATTACGGTACTCATCACAGTGTACAGTGGTCATTTTTCAAGATGTCAGTCGTCCCTAGACTATGAGCTATCTTTGTATCCACAACATAGTTTGTTGCTCAAAGAATAAATGAGTGAATGTATGAGAGGGTACTTCAAAAAGTTCATGGAAAAATAGAATTAAATGATAATACAAATCTTTCTTTTTGAAGACCCCTCATATGCCATAATTTTGCAATGGGTCAATAACTCCCTTATAACTGATTACTCAGTTAACTGATGTTTTGAAAGCATACTTATTTCTATATTTTACAGTATATATATACTTATTTTTAAGGACTTTATTTTTAAAGTCTGATTTCAATATATGGATGTTTTCTTCATTAAAAATTTGCTCAGCAGCAACCAGTCTTATTTGGGATATTTGTCTTGAAATTGATTCAACGAATATTCTCAATTTCAATAACTACTGTAGCAATATAAAGCATACAGAATTTCCAAAATCAATACATTAGGTCAGTGTTTGCAGCACAGTACAGTTCACATAGGCACTGCAGTGTTATACCATGTGTTTCCATTTCTCAATGCTAATCACTTTTGATTAGAAGATAAGCTGTCAGATGCCATTAATCTGTTTACCATCTCCCACCACCCCCACAGAAGGCTTTACTTTCTCAGGAAAGAAATTTCAGGAAACTTTTGTAGAGCAGAATGACTTATTAAATAAGCAACTTTTAAAATGTTTAAAATTGGCTATTGTTACCTTAAGTGTAATATAGAACGCATACCGCATCCATGCAGAGATTCTCCAAAGTTCTCTGTCCACTTTACCTTTTACCACTTTTCCAATAAGACTCAGATTTCCCAGTTTCTACTTTTAGGTTTCAATTTGCTGTGGAAGTCTCTGTTTTTCTAAATTCCATAACCATTAAAAGTTTTGATTCATTCCCACTGCTACCACCCTAGTTCAAATCTGTACTAGTCTTACAGAGCTCTGAAACCATCTATGGTACCTTGGCAATCTCTCATACTCTCACAGTTTCTTCATCTGAAAATAAAAACATTAAGACCTACACATCAGGGTCATTGTGAATATGAACTGAGATAATGTGCATGAGACAGACTGGCACAGAGCCTGGCATCAAGCAGGTGCTAATTGACTCTAAGGAACCGTCCTTTGCTCGCTCTCTCCCCTTCCCAATCATCCTTCTTGGACTTTACAGCAAGACACATCTTGAAACGTGAATGTGGTCTCCTTACTTTCCTCCTCAAATTCCTCCAATAGTTCCCCACATTCTAAGACAGTGGTTCTCAAAGTGTGATCCCCAGACCAGCAGCACGTGAGAACTGATGAGAGAAAGAAATTCTCAGCCCCAACCCCAGACCTTCTGACTCAGAAACCCTGGAAGTGGGGTCCAGCAATCTGTCTTCATAAGCCCTCCAGTTGATTCTAATGTATGTTCAAGTTTGAGAACCACTGTTCTAGGATGAAGTCCAGTCTTCTTTGTCTGGCACTATAGCCATTTCCTCAAAACAATTTTCTTCCATTTCTTTCTTGTACTCACTCTTACAGACCTCCTCTAAGGAGAGTTTATTCATCTTCTAAACCTGCCGCTTACTTTCCCAAGTCCAAGACTTTCTTCATCTGTTATATCCTTCCCCGTCTATGACACCTCTCCTATCCTACCCAGCTTAAATTCCACCTTTTCCTTAAACTCTTTCCTGATGATTACAAGTCTCCAGGATTTTTTCTACCCTCTATATCCAATTATTTCTGAATACGCAAGAGATAATCTGCAGAGGTCACAAACTAGTTGTAACAGGCCCACAGAAAGAGTGTTAACGAACTGGTTGCTAATAACATTAAAAATCAAGAAAACAACAAAACTTTAGATTATTTTGCTCTGAGTTAGAGAAAATCAGATCTGTGTACGAGGCACCCACATTCCCACACGGCAAGAATCAGCTGAACAGCAAATGTTTCAAGCACTCACCACCTCTTTCCACTCCAAATATAGGTTTCCTTTTGACATTTTCAAACATATCAAACGGTGATTTGCATTTCTTATGGTTATGTAACTTTTCACGTTTGTTTTATGTCTCTTAATAGAAAACAGCCTTTAAAAGAACTGTTCCTGTCTTTTTTTTTTTTTTTTAATTCTTATTACCCTGAACAAAATAATATTTAGTGTTTACTATGTAAGAGAATATTCTGGACATTGTAGATGCCCCCCAAATGTTTAAGAATCCCTACAGTTCTTCCAGAAACTTTTGGTTTTCTACCAACTTGGAAAAGTTTTATTAGTCTGTTTATTTCTGTTTTCCAAAATATACTATTAGGGTACAACTCTTAAGAAAGGTAATATAAGAAACTTTTATATTATTTTGACTTAGGTTGTCTTTCATTTTCTAATAAGAAATACATATTATTTGCAGACAGCATGTCCTCTGCTAGAAGAGATCTCGCCCCTGCCTGCACACAGTATTTGACAGAACCTAGGTTCTGTTTATGACTTTCAGTATGAACTCTTCTTTTATATCCTGGATTTTAATGCCCCCAAAAAGGAGTTTTAATTTCATTCTTTGGTAGTAGCCACATTGGACTATGCTTTTCTTCGACCTGGCCTGTGATTAACCATTCACCGGGTTTGGCAGCATCAATAGACGAGCCGCTTGCCAAGGTGCCTTACTGGGGCACAAAAGTGAGCTGACAAAGCTGCCTAAAATGATGTGAATTTTAAAACGGTGTTTACAGGCCTTTTCTTTTTTATGAAACGAACCTTTCCTTTGAAGCCATCCGCTGACATCCGCCTATCCACACATATCCTGCACCTTCAACATCATCCAATGCAATAATATTTTCCTTTTCCTTCCCCCTACCCTAATCCTGCAGGGGGCGCCCCCGACGACAGGGCTGGTCCCCCTAAGGACAGCCGGAGGCAGGGGCCCAGCCCCGACTCCCGGACGCCACGCGCACTCCCCACACTCACCCGCCCGAAGTCACGGAAGTGCCTTTCGGCCCCGCCCCTTCCGCCGGGTCCGCCCCCGCCCCGCGTTCGCGTTGGCGCGCAGGCGCGCAGGCGCAGCCCCGGCGACCGGCGCGTGGGGTCCGGGGAGCGGCCGGGGCTGGGCGGCGACGTGGGGCATGGTACTGGGCTCCGCAGACGTGGCCGCGGAATTCCGGCGTGTGAGAGCGTGAGCGTGAAGGCCTCCTGGCCTTCAGCGGCGTGGGGAAGTTCTGCGCCGCGAAGTTCTCTGGGAGAGGAAGCGGCGGAGGGAGGTTTATGGCCTTTGGGGTAGGCTTTGCTCTCCAAGTCTAGATTCTTTCTCCTCCAAAGTTCGAAAATAACGCTCACTCCCGCCCAGCCGTGGCCTTTCGCGATGCCCCCCAGTCGTCGGAGCCCGAGACCAGCCCCTGCCCCCCTCAGCCTTCGGAGGCCCGACACTCAACACCCAGGACACTTAAAATATGGGGTGATGGGCGAGACGCATAACGTTTGACAAACTAGTGATATTAAAGAGACCAACTCCGCAAAGCTGTTTCCCACCTGCTGAAATAAATGCTCAACGTTTCGCCGAAATATAGTTTGTTTTTAAACCATGGCATGGTTTTTAAAGGCTGAAGGATCCACATTTTTTTTCCCTTAAAAGTCACCATTCATATTAATATTCCTTATCATGCACCAAAAGGAAGGACCCGTGCCCACTGCTGCAGGCTGCCCTCGGGTGGAGATGAAAGCGACATGCGTAATATTTGCTGCTTAACTGCGGGGCTGAATGGTAACTAATTTGTTAAAAACTTAGATGAGATAATGATTAGTAAACCGTTGTGTGCTATTCTAGCATTTGTAGGGAAAACTGAGTCTCCCAAATGTTTACTAGAACGTGATAAATGACAGCATCCATAGGCAATAGCCAATATCAAATTATGACGAGTAGAAATGGTCATGTGTGGCTGTATTATAAGTAGTATCTAGAACCAAGACCTCAGTCCTCACATATAATTTTCATGATTCCATGCGTTTGGGAGGGTTCAGGCGTTCTCAACTGTTTGATACAGGTTAATTTTTATTGGATATAGAACAATTAAAAAAAGATTGTTGGTCTTCCTTAGCATCTTTGTTATTATTAAGGCTAAAAGACTACCACTTTACCCCAAAGAGTACTTGCAAACCCAAGAATAGTCAATTACAGAAAATTAAACACAAGTGTAAATGAAGCAGAGAATCCAGTGGAAAGAACATGGAGGTAGTCAGACCTGATTTCAAATCTCAGTTACTGAACACAAACAATAAGGACAGGACTTGGGACAGTTCACTTCGTTTCTTTAAGCTTGGGGTTGCTCATCTGTACAATGTTGTGTTTGTTTTTCTTTTTTGGTAAGGGTTAAATTTTACGAAAGTTTAGTTTGCATTGCCTAAGGAAATGAGGAAGTTTGTTAATTTAAAAACTGAGTTTTAATCCTTACCTGCTTTTTATTCTGCAAACTCTAAAACAATTTAGTACATGTCACTTTTTTTCTTATTCAGGTATTCCCTAAACTGTGTTCCATGGAACGTTAGTCCTTTGCAAAATGTTAATGCTGTAGATGGTTCATTAAAAAAAATTGCTAGCATTGCCAGTAGTGAGGAAAACATGAATTTGTCACTGCGAGGCCATGAGAAGTACACCTATGTAGCATTCTTACCAAAAATGGTTAGCCTGAATCAGATGGTGAGGAAACACTCAGATAAATTAAGAATGTGATTTGTTTGGACTTTTGAATAATGTATCATGAAAGACAAAGAACAAAAAGACAGGAAGACTGATCTACATTAAAGGCAACTGTAGGATTACAGTTAATGATAGGATTAAGGATTTTAAAAATTTGAATATGAAAGCTTAATATATTATTGATTTAAATTTCTCAGGAGTGATAATGGTATTGTGGTTATTAGAAGACTCCTTTTGTCCTTGGAAGATGCACGCTCAAGTATTTAAGAGTGAAGTCATGAGGTCTACAGATTTCTTTCAGGTAGTCCAAACGAAAAACACAAAAAAGTATATATAGAGAGAGAAAATTGGGCATTACTGTGGGTTAAATATCCCCCCCCCCCCAAAGTTCGTGCATTGGAAACATAATCCCCACTGTAACAGTGTTAAGACAGTTGAAGATCCAATTATGGTGTTTTGAAGGTGAAGGTCTTTAAAAGGTGTTTAGATTTTGAGGACTGTGCCCTCGTGAACGGATTGATCCATTTATGGAATAATAGATGTGGTTCTGATGGCTTTAAAAGGAGAGCAAATGAGGATGTTAGCTCTCTTGCTCAGCCCGTTCTTGCTATGTTATAGTCGCCATCAAGAAAAGGCTGTCACTAGATGTGTTCCCTGGACCTTAGACTTCTCAGCCTCCAACCTGTAAGGAGTAAATTTTGTTTCTTTGTAATTACCCAGTTTCAGGTATTCTGTTTTAACCAACAGAAATGGACAAATACAGGCACTATGTTAACAATTGGTAGTTCCAGGTGAATAGTATATGAGTGTTCTTTTGACTCTTCTGTAAGTTTGAAATTTTTAAAAATAAAAAGTTGGGAACAAATTATAACTAGCAATGATTTTTTTTCCCCATAAAACAGTGATTGTACTTATAAGAAAGTACAAAATTCATATAGTAGTTTTCTTATGTTCTGACCTTAAGAAACGGTGTAAGAACTGTAGGAAATCACTTGAGAAATGACCTTTTTCTTAAAGGCATGATATTGAATCTGTACACTGAGGCCCATTTACCAACCAAAGTCATGTTAATGTATTTATCATCTGGTCACTGCTCTATGTTGTGTATGCTGCATTAGAAGTTTAACAACATTTATGATTTCTTGTCATCTGTCGATAAGTTGCAGTTTTTTAAAAATGTTCATTCATTTCAACAAATATTTACTGAATAGCTACTATGTGCCAGGCACTATACTGGATTCTGGAGATACAGCTGTCATCAGATAGAGTTCCTGCCCATACAGAGCTTACAGTCAGTAAGAGAGAAAGGCAGAGTCAGAAGTAAGCAAATATATATATCAAATGATAAGTACAATGTAGAATAATAAACTAGGGATTAAGTGCTAGGTAAGAGTGGGTGTATATCTTATACAGGGTGAACAAAGGGCCTCACTGAGAAGTTGACATTTGAGCAGAGACCTGAAGGAAGGGAGGGAGTTGTGACTAAGGAAAGGACATACTCTAGAAAGGGGACAGCAAGTGTTGGAGCTGTGAGGTGAGAGCATGCTTAGCATGTTTAAGGAATAGTGAGGAGACTAGAGTGGATGCTAGTAAACACAAGGGAGAGTAGTAGAAGATGAGGTCGGAGAGGTAGTGAAGGGCCAGATTATGTATTATGCTTTCAGAGATGTTTTAGTTCCTTTCTCAAGTGAGTTATCACATGGGAAGCACTTGCTGTAATGCTAGAACATAGTAACTGCTGTTATTATTATTATTGCATTAATTTTCTATTGCTGCCATAAAAAAATTAAACTTAGTGGTTTAAAAGAACACAAATTTATTGTCTTACAGTTCTGTAGGTCTGAAGTCCAACAGATCTTACTAAGCTAAAATCAAGATGTCAGCAGATTTTGTTCCTTTCTGGAGGCTCAAGGGGAGAATGTTTCTGTGCATTTTCCAGCTTCTAGAGACCACTGGCATTTCTTGGTTTGTGGCCTCCTTCCTCCATCTTCAAAACCAGTAATATCAATCAAAGGCTCTCCGTTTTTAAGGACTCATGTGACTAAATTGGGCCCACCCACATTATCCAAGATAATCTCCCCATCTCAAGGTCTTTAATCACATCTGCAAAGTCCCTTTGCCTTACTAGGTAACATATTCACAGGTTCTGGTGATTAGTATGTAGGAATCTTTGTTGCGGGGGAGGGGGCAATTATTCTGCCTACCACAGTCCACCCTCTGGTTCCCATAGATTCATGTATGTTTCTTGCAAAATTCATTCACTCCCTCTAAAAGACACCAAAATTCTCAATACGTTACAGCATCTCATCCAAATCTCAAAAGTCCCAAATCAAACCATCTGAATTAGGTATGGGTGAGGCTCTGAGTATAATTCACCCTGGGGCAAAATTTCTTTCCATCTGTGGACCCATGAAACTAGAAAATGAGTTCCTTGCTCCCAAAATGCAGTGTAGAGCAGTCATAGGATAGCAGTTACAGCCATTCCCATTCACGAGGGAGGAAATGGAAGGAAAAAAAGAGTCACCGGTCCCAAACGATTTCAAAATCCCATCAGGCAGTCTCCCTCCATTACATTTCAAAGCCTAAGAATAATCCTCTGTGGTTCTTGGTTCTACTTTCTGGGCTCATGGCTCTACTCTTTGTGCACCAGGAATTGAGTTTGGATGTCTTTGAGGGGCTGTTATTCTGCCTACCACAATCATTATTTTCATTAGATTTACTATTATTTCTTACTAATCTTCATTTAGTTGTAGTTCCTTAGCACTTACATTTCTCCATTAGCCCTAGTCAGATTCCCTTTACACAAATACTTGATCAGTACCTGAGGAGCTCACCATTCTAAGGAACTTAATTGTAAATCATTTCTTGGGAAATACAAATATGCTGTCTAATTTCTATTAGATGGGAAAGAATGCACTGTACAGATCAGGTTTTCTTATATGCATTTCATTTATTCTAAAATTATTGATTTCCTTCAGGCCTGAAGGTACCTATGTTATGTTTAATTTTATGGGATAAGCAAAGTTTTACAACTTCTAAGGTCATCACTCTTCATCAAGCTCGGTTCTGCCTCCCAGCAGGTGGCAGCAAGTCAATACTCGATAAGGTATAGTGAAATCATTGTAATTTTCTTGTCCTAGTAACTGTTTTGGATGTTGCAGACTAGCTTTTCTCAGCTAGAAGAGCAAAAGGAATATTGCTGCCAGAATGTGGCAATTTGTGTAAATTTCACGGCTAGTTGGTAGAGTGTATTTATGTGACTAAATTTTATTGTGTAGTTATGTTAATACTACTCTTCATTGCTCATTTTTCACAGAACCAAAAGTCCATTTGTAACCCATTTTGTTGAATAACACTCAATAACACTCACATTATCTCCATAAACATACATACTATCCATAACCATTAATTGGCTGATATCCATCAATACAACATTTCAAAGTTTATGGAATACAGCTAAAGTATTCTTAGAGGAAAACTTATAGTGTTTTATGCCTTTATTAGAAAAGAAGAGTTAATCAATGATCGAAGTCAGGGTCCGCAAACTGTGGTCCGTGGCCAAGTCTGGTGCATAGTCTGCTTTTGTACAGCCTACAAAATTCCAGCAAAGCTAATTGAGAAATAAAGTGACAAATTTCCAGTATCTGGAATGAAAGAACATGAAAGATTTTACAGACTTTAAAACATGAGTTCTCAACCAGAGATGTTTTGCCCCCAGGGAACATTTGGCAATGTGTGGAGACATTTCCGGTGTCACAGTTGGGAGGCTGCTATGAGCATTTAGTGGGTAGAGGCCATGGAAGCAGCCAAACATTCTCCAATGCACAGGACAGTCCTCCACAGCAATTTTTTGGCCTCAAATATCAATAATGCTGAGGTCGAAAAATCCAAAAGCCATAAAAGGAGAATTATTAGAAACATTTAGGACCAGAAAATGCTGATAACTTAGAATAAATGAACACATTCCTTGAAAAACAAAAGTTACCAAAGCTGACTAAAGAAGAAATAGAAAATATGAGTACTTGTATATCTATTACAGTGCAGAATTTGAATTTATAATTTAAAAAATACAAAGAAAACTGTAGGCGCAGATGGTTTTGCTGGTGAATTCTATTAAACATTTAAAGAACACATTATGTCAATCTTACATAAACTCTTTCATACTATAGAGGAGGAGGGAATATTGACAGCATAACCCTCATAGAAAAATCTGATAAAAGAGTTTCAAGATGGCGGCGGCTGCGGCGGCTGGCGCGGAGTAGCTGAGGTGGAAAAGGTGGCCACTGGGCCTCAGGCAGCCGGGAAACTTGTGGACCTTTCTCTGGCCATCTCTTAAGGGAGGACTGCTGCTGCTGGCCGGTCGTGGGGGCTCAACGCCACTTTGCCCCCGGCAGGAGAGGCTGCCTCATTTACAGGCAACAGCTTTGAAGTGTGGAGCAGGAAAAGAACTGATTCTTAGCTGCAAAAGTGAGTCTTGAAACAGGGAACACGGCGCCAGGGCTGCTGTGGATGCAGCCAGGATCCCGGAGGCTGGGGCCGCACTGAAGGCGGCCAGCTGCCCTATCCAGGATTCGAGGTTTCAGGCCGGCATTAAAGAAGACTCCTGGGAGCGCCCGAGCGGCGCCGCGACTGAACAGCCCGAGGCGGCAGCGCCGAGAACACGGAAGGCAACAAACCAGAGACAGAGCGAGCGCCCGACCTGGCACAGCACTGTGAGTGATCCCTGGCACAGCTCTGTTCGGGGGGTGGATGCCCACGCGGCTCCCCGCCTGCACCACCAGGCCACTCACTGCCCCGGTGCTGCCTCCATTTTCCCAGGTGCGGGCAGCTCCGCCCTGCTCGGCCATCACTGAGCCCATTTGCTTGGCCTGGCGCAGGGCTTTCCAGACCCTGCGGGCCGACCTCCTCTCCCACTCCCTCCACGGTTCTCTGGCAGGGCTGGGGGTGTGGGGCGTCCCGACCAGTTTTGGGAGGGCTAGGAAGTACGGGCGGGCCGACTGTCACTCCACCACACCCTGGACTCCGGCCCCGGTAAACTTCCTGTTACTGGGAGGCAGATACCATCTCTGCGACCACCAGTTTGGAAAAAAGCCTAACGAATTTCTGGTTGGGAATAGTGTGGTAGGAGAGTTCCCAGGTCTGCTTGAACCTGCCGGAGAGCAGGCTGCAGGCGGGCACTAGACTCGGTTTATACCGGGGGGATACAAAGGTGAACAAGACCCGAGAAAGATCTACACAGTGCTACAAAGGCACCCAGAGAGACTGGTCGTCTGTGCCTAGCAGAAACCTGGTAGACTTCCTGGGCGAGGCGGTGCTGAGCAGGGTCTTGAAGGCCCAGCTGATAGACGAGGGGTGCAGAAGACACGCCCCAACCCAGCACAGTGTGCACAGAGGGGGGAGACGTGCGGCCAGGGAGGCGGAGACTCGACAGAAACCACACACCCGGTGGGGTCGCCACTGCACGATCTAACAGACTGGGCCAGAGCACACTGAACGGGGAGAAGTCCTGTACAGAAAGTGAAAGCTCAACAGAGATCACACACCCTGTGGTACGTGATCCACCAGCCCAGCAGAGTACAAGCTGACCAGAAAGGTGGATCCCCGGAGAAGCCCAAGACCCGAGGCAACCACACACACAAGACACTAGAGGCCAACTGAGCAGTCACGGCGGGAGCCATACCAAATTGGCAACCACAGCAACATCCTAGTTAGTCATTAGTCTTAAACCGGTGGACTGTGAAACCCCCTGCCACAATGAATAAACACCAAAAAAAAGACACCAGAAATACAAAAAATCAAGAAAGTACACCACCAAAAATTAATAAATCTCATACTCTAGATCCTATAGAACAAGAAGCCCTTGAAATAACTGATAAGGAATTTCGAGTGATAATTCTAAGGAAACTGAATGAGATACAAGAAAACTCAGCTAGACATCATGATGAAATGAGGAAAAGTATACAGGATCTGAAAGAGGAAATATACAAGGAAATCAATGTCCTGAAAAAAAATGTAGCAGAACTTGCTGAACTGAAGAAGTTATTCAGCGAAATAAAAAACACAACGGAGAGTTTAACCAGCAGGCTTGTCGAAGTTGAAGAGAGAACCTCTGAACTTGAAGACAGGCTGTTTGAAATAACACAAGCAGACAAAAAGAAAGAAAAAAGAATCAAGGACATTGAAGAAAATCTGAGAGAGATATCAGACAACCTCAAGCGCTCAAATATCCGAGTCATGGGTATTCCAGAAGGGGAGGAAAATGGAGATTCCATTGAAAACATATTCAACAAAATAGTGGCAGAAAACTTCCCAGGTATAGGAAAAATCACAGATCTTCAGATCCAGGAAGCTCAACGATCTCCAAACGTATTCAACCCAAAAAGGCCTTCTCCAAGACATGTCATAGTCAAATTGGCAAAACTCAGAGACAAAGAGAGAATCTTAAAAGCTGCAAGAGAGAAGCGTCAAATCACCTATAAGGGAGCCCCAATCAGGTTAACATCAGACTTTTCATCACAAACCCTAAAAGCTAGAAAGGAATGGGATGATATTTTCAAAATACTAAAAGACAAAGGTTGCCAGCCAAGAATACTCTACCCTGCAAGGCTATCCTTCCGAAATGAGGGGCAAATAGTATATTTCTCAGACAAACAAAAACTGCAGGAGTTCACTACCACACGACCACCCTTACAAGAAATCCTCAAGGGAGTACTGGGTTTGGTTCCTGAAAAATAACTACCACTGCCATAAAAACCTAAGAAAAATCTAAACCCGCTAGTACAATAAAAATGGCATTCATGAAGAGAAAACAAGCTAACAAAAACACTATCTACAACCTAAGGAACCAACAAACAAAGAAACCAAACAGTAAACCAGAAAGCAAGGAACAAAAGACACCTAAGACAACCAAACAACCAATAAAATGCTAAGAATAAATCAACACCTTTCAATAACAACTCTTAATGTTAAAGGCTTAAATTCCCCAATTAAAAGACACAGACTGGCTGACTGGATCAAAAAGCAGGACCCAACTATATGCTGCCTACAAGAGACCCACCTCACCCATAAAGATTCACACAGACTAAGAGTAAAAGGATGGAAAAAGATTTACCATGCAAACAGAAAAGAAAAACGAGCTGGAGTGGCTATTCTTATATCTGACAAAATAGACTTTAAACTAAAAACCATAAAAAGAGACAATGAGGGACACTACTTAATGATAAAAGGACTGATCCATCAAGAAGACATAACAATCATAAATATGTACGCACCCAATGTTGGAGCAGCCAGATTTATAAAACAAACTCTATTAGACCTAAAGAAGGAAATAGACACTAATACCATAATAGCAGGGGACCTGAACACTCCACTGTCAATATTAGACAGATCATCTAGGCAAAGAATCAGTAGAGAAACACAAGATCTAAACAAGACTCTAGACCAATTGGAATTGGCAGATATCTACAGAACATTCCACCCAACAACCTCAGAATATTCATTCTTCTCATCAGCACATGGATCATTCTCCAAGATAGATCACATATTAGGTCACAAATCAAGTCTCAATAAATTCAAAAAAATTGGAATTATCCCATGTATCTTCTCAGACCACAATGGATTAAAACTAGAAATTAATAACAAACAAAACTCTGGAAACTATACAAACACATGGAAATTAAACAGCATTCTACTTAATGACATATGGGTCCAAGAAGAAATCAAGCAGGAAATCAAAAAGTTTATTGAAACTAATGAAAACAATGATACATCATACCAAAACCTGTGGGATACTGCAAAAGCAGTATTGAGGGGAAAATTTATTGCATTAAATGCTCACTTCAGAAGAATGGAAAGATGGCAAGTGAACTACCTAACACTTCACCTTAAAGAACTAGAAAAACAAGAACAATCCAATCCTAAAGTTAGCAGACGGAAAGAAATCATTAAGATCAGAGCAGAACTGAATGAAATTGAAAACCAAAAAACAATTCAAAAGATCAACGAATCAAAAAGTTGGTTTTTTGAAAAGATAAATAAAATTGACAAACCATTAGCATGGCTAACAAAAAAAAGAAGAGAGAAGACTCAAATAACAAAAATTAGAAATGAAAAAGGCGATATTACAACTGATTCATCTGAAATACAAGGAATCATTCGAGACTACTATAAACAACTATACGCCAACAAATTTGAAAATCTGGAGGAAATGGATAAATTTCTGGACACACACAAGCTCCCAAAACTGAACCGTGAAGACGTAGAAAATTTGAACAGACCAATAACAATAAAGGAGATTGAAGCTGTTATCAGAAGGCTCCCAACAAAGAAAAGCCCAGGACCAGATGGATTCACAGCAGAATTTTACCAAACATTCGAAGAGGAATTGACACCGATTCTTTACAAACTATTCCAAAAGATTGAAATGGACGCAAATCTCCCAAACTCATTCTATGAAGCAAACATCATCCTGATACCAAAACCAGGTAAAGATATAACCAAAAAAGAAAACTACAGGCCGATATCCTTGATGAATATAGATGCAAAAATCCTCACTAAAATACTAGCAAACAGAATACAGCAACACATACGAAAAATTATTCATCACGATCAAGTGGGATTCATCCCAGGGATGCAAGGTTGGTTCAACATACGCAAATCAATAAATGTGATACACCATATTAATAAACTCAAACACAAGGACCATATGATCATCTCTATAGATGCTGAAAAAGCATTTGATAAAGTTCAGCACTCATTCATGACAAAGACCCTCTATAAGTTAGGTATAGAGGGAACGTATCTCAACATAATTAAAGCCATATATGCCAAACCCACTGCCAATATCATCCTGAATGGGGAAAAGCTGAAAGCTTTTCCTTTAAGAACAGGCACTAGACAAGGATGCCCACTCTCACCACTCCTATTCAACATATTGTTGGAAGTACTAGCCAGAGCAATCAGAGAAGAGAAGGAAATAAAGGGCATCCAGATTGGAAAAGATGAAGTCAAACTGTCCCTGTTTGCAGATGACATGATCCTATATATCGAACAGCCTAAAACCTCTACCAAAAAACTGTTGGAATTGCTAAATGATTTCAGCACAGTAGCAGGATACAAAATCAACACACAAAAATCAGTAGCATTTCTTTTCTCCAATAGTGAACATGCAGAAGGAGAAATCAAGAAAGCCTGCCCATTTACAATAGCCACCAAAAAAATAAAATACTTAGGAATTGAGTTAACCAAGGAGGTGAAATATCTCTATAATGAGAACTACAAACCACTGCTGAGAGAAATTAGAGAGGATACAAGAAGATGGAAAGATATTCCATGCTCTTGGATTGGAAGAATCAACATAGTGAAAATGTCCATACTACCCAAAGTGATATACAAATTCAATGCAATCCCCATCAAAATTCCAAAGACATTTTTCTCAGAAATGGAAAAAACTATTCAGACATTTATATGGAACAATAAAAGACCACGAATAGCCAAAGCAATGCTCAGCAAAAAAAATAAAGCTGGAGGCATAACACTACCTGACTTTAAGCTATACTACAAAGCTATAATAACCAAAACAGTATGGTACTGGCATAAAAACAGACACACTGACCAATGGAATAGAATAGAGAATCCAGAAATCAACCCTCACACTTACTGCCATCTGATCTTTGACAAAGGCACCAAGCCTATTCACTGGGGAAGGGACTGCCTCTTCAGCAAGTGGTGCTGGGATAACTGGATATCGTTATGCAGGAGAATGAAACTAGATCCATACCTCTCACCATATACTAAAATCAACTCAAAATGGATTAAGGATTTAAATATACACCCTGAGACAATAAAACTTCTTAAAGAAAACATAGGGGAAACACTTCAGGAAATAGGACTGGGCACAGACTTCATGAATACGACCCCAAAAGCACGGGCAACCAAAGGAAAAATAAACAAATGGGATTATATCAAACTAAAAAGCTTCTGCACAGCAAAAGAAACAATTAAAAGAGTTAAAAGACAACCAACAGAGTGGGAGAAAATATTTGCAAAATATACATCTGACAAAGGATTAATATCCAGAATATATAAGGAACTCAAACAACTTTACAAGAAGAAAACAAGCAACCCAATTAAAAAATGGGCAAAAGAGCTAAGTAGGCATTTCTCTAAGGAAGATATCCAAATGGCCAACAGACATATGAAAAAATGCTCAACATCACTCAGCATCCGGGAAATGCAAATCAAAACCACATTGAGATACCATCTAACCCCAGTTAGGATGGCTAAAATCCAAAAGACTATGAACGATAAATGCTGGCGAGGCTGCGGAGAAAAAGGAACTCTCATACATTGTTGGTGGGACTGCAAAATGGTGCAGCCTCTATGGAAAATGGTATGGAGGTTCCTTAAACAATTGCAAATAGATCTACCATACGACCCAGCCATCCCACTGTTGGGAATATACCCAGAGGAATGGAAATCATCAAGTCGAAGGTATACCTGTTCCCCAATGTTCATCGCAGCACTCTTTACAATAGCCAAGAGTTGGAACCAGCCCAAATGCCCATCATCAGATGAGTGGATACGGAAAATGTGGTACATCTACACAATGGAATACTACTCAGCTATAAAAACGAATGAAATACTGCCATTTGCAACAACATGGATGGACCTCGAGAGAATTATATTAAGTGAAACAAGTCAGGCACAGAAAGAGAAATACCACATGTTCTCACTTATTGGTGGGAGCTAAAAATTAATATATAAATTCACACACACACATACACACATACACACACAAACCGGGGGGGGGGGGAAGAAGATATAACAACCACAATTATTTGAAGTTGATACAACAAACAAACAGAAAGGACATGGTTGGGGGGGAGGGGGGGAGGGAGAAGGGAGGGAGGTTTTGGTGATGGGGAGCATTAATCAGCTACAATGTATATCGACAAAATAAAATTAAAAAAAAAAAAAAAGAAAAATCTGATAAAAGACATTAGATGAAAAAAAATCACAGACCAATACCACTCATGAATATAGATGCAAAATTCGTATACAGTAGTCCCCTCTTATCCATGGGGGATACATTCCAAGACCCCCAGTGGATGCCAGAGTCTGAAACTCTGAATAGTGGTGAACCCTATATATACCATTCTTTTCCTATGTATACATACCTATGATAAAGCTTAATTTATAAATTAGGCACAGTAAGAGATTAACAACAATAACGTAATAAAATAGAACAATTATAAAAGTGTACTATAATAAAAGGTAAACGTCTCTCTCAAAATATTGTCTTTCTCACAGTATCTTATTGTACTGTACTTACGGTGTGAGATGATAAAATGTCTTTGTGATGAGATGAAGAGATGCGAATGCCATAGACATTGAGACATAGCATTAGGCTACTATTGACCTTCTAGCCATACATCAGAAGAGGGATCATCCACTTCAGGTGATCTTCAAGTCATCACAATGTCAATAACTAATGGGCAGATAGCGTACATAAATACTCTGGACAAAGTGTAGATACTTTGGACAGAGGGGTGATTCACGTCCCACGTGAGACAGAGCAGCACAGCCTGAGATTTCATCATGTTACTCAGAATAGTACACAATTTAAAACTTATGAATTGTTTATTTCTGGAATTTGGCATTTAATTCTTGTAGACCCCCAACTGAAACTGTGGAAAGTGAAACTGAGGATAAGGGGGAACTAATATATAAAATACTAGTAAATTGAGCCTAGCAATATAGAAAAAAGGTAAAATACAATGGCCGATCGGAGTTTATCCCAGAATACAAAGTTTGTCCAACATTAATAAATCAAGCAATTTACCACATTAATAGAGGATGAAAAAAATCACACGATCATCTCAATAAATGCAGAAAAAGCATTTGACACAATTTATTGCCAATTCATGATGAAAACAATTACAAAACTAGAAATAAAAGAACGTTTTATAAAGGACATCTATGAAAGCAATAGCTCTACTATCATGCTTAGGGTGAATTATTCAATCCTAGGGTTGGGAACAAGGTGATGTTCTTTGCTTTCACCACTTCTAATCAGTTTTGTATCAGAGATTCTAGACAGTGAAATAAAACAATAAAAGGTGTAGAGATTAGAAAGGAAGAGTAAAACTCTATTCACAGTAGTCTATTTTTAAAAACTGCTAAATTTATTGTCCTTGTAGACTGTCCATGTAGAAAGTCTCCAAAATCTAGAAATAATGATTGAAATTAGTGAAGTCTTAGTATAAAAGCTCAGTATATAAAAATCAATATTACTTATAATAGCAAACAGCAATTGGAAAGTGAAATTTAGAAATATACCATTTATAATAGTATTATAAATACCTAGGAACACATTCAATGAAAGACGTGCAAGAGCTGTGCTCTGAAGCTACAAGACATTGCTGAAATGAAAGAAGATCTAAAATGGACAGATATGCCATATTCAGGCACACCAAACATAACACCATGAAAGACTATATTCTGGGCTATAAAACAAGTCTCAATTAATTTATAAGGATTCAAGTCCTACAAAATATGTTCTCTGATCACAATGGAATTAAAATAGAAGTCAATAATACAGAGATCTCTGGAAAATCCCCAAATCTCAATAATCAAGTGCATAGATTTTCCAGACTGCTTCCTTCAGAAGTTCAGATTGACACTGAAGACATTTCTTTCTTTTCACAGCCAGTTGATTCACGTGGGAAATGATCATGGACATATTAGTGCCATATTCTAACCAACTGCACTAACCTGGCACCACCCTGAGACTGGGGTATGCTAGGAACAACTGCAGATGGCTGTTATATATTTGAATATTGTACTGAAATGGATCATACTTAAAATTCATGAAATCATCCTCATTTGTGCTTTCCTTCCCTCACAGTCTGAAATACTCATGAAAAATCTGGTAACAAGACTGTGGGTGTAGTTGACAAAACAGAAAATCTGTTCCTGGACAGCTTTTGATGAATTTAATAAGTAGAAAGATAATGAATATAGACTATATTTGCATAATGGCATAACACAAATTCATTGAACAATTCTAACTATCTGGGGAAACTACAGTTTGAAAACTGAATGTAAGATTCTGGTCCTGGCAAGATTAGTCATCCTATTTAATGATGATGCATGCTTTTAAAGAGTAGGAGGTTTGTAATAACCCTGTCTTTAGTCTGTTTGTGGTGCTATAACAGAACACACGAGACTGGGTAATTTATAAAGAACAGAGATTTACTTCTTACAGTTCTGGAGGCTGGGAAGTCCAAGATTGAGGGGCCCACATCTGCTGAGGGCCTTTGTTGCTCTGTTATCGCATAGTGGAAGACAGAAGGGCAAGTGAGGGCGAGAGAAAGTAAGAGAGAGAGGAAGGCAGCAAAACTCATCCTTTTATCAGGAACCAACTCCTATGATAATGGTATTCATTCATGAGGGCAGAGTCCTTCCTCATGACCCACTCACCTGCCCAAGGTCCCACCTCTCAACTCTGCCGCACTGGGATCAAGCCTCCCACACATGAACTTTGGAGGACACATTCAAACCAAAGCAACCCTGAATGCTTTCCTCTACTCTCACTGATTTTAAATGTCTTTTTCATCCTATTATTCTAATAAAACAAAATTTATTTCCTAATAGAAAAATTTCCAACATCCAGATTAGTCTTAAGTGTATCTCTTTCAAGGACTTGTAAAAATATGAATTTCTCTTTAACAGACCTTTGAGAGGTCTATTGGGATTATAAATCATTTTTAATATTAAAAAGTATTTTTTGACCCTTGAAAAGATTTTGTTAGTCCTCCCTATAATTATTTATTTTGCTTGTCAGTTATACTTATTTATACTTATATTAAATATACTTATATTTCAGATCCCACAACTTATTCTGACTTCTCCAATTTCAGTGTTTTCTCTATATAAAACATATAATGGCATCATGTTAGCTAATTTTTCAAGGCAATACACAGTTTCACCACATGATGGTGCCAGTGAAGTGAGAAGCCATGTGCTGCTAGTATTTGACATTAGGCTCAGTTTTTAAATATAAAAACCAACAGAATGTAATTAAAGGTGTTAAAAAATAAGAATTAAGAAAAGAACAGTCATAAAGAATTATAGTTTAGAGTATCTTTTTAAAACGTAAGGATTGAAAAGATCAAATATAAGAAGGGTAAGAGTAATTGACTCATAAAAGCTAAAAAAGATAAAAGATGAGCTTTTGTATTCATAAAGAAGTATGTGGGACAGATGTCAGAGATTTTCCACAGGAAGGAAAAAACCAAAGGAAATGAATTAAATGAGAGCAGGTGACTTAAAAAAAAAATGAGGCCAGCTGTACAGCAATGTAGTTCCAGGGTCAAATGGATGTGTTCCAGTAAGATTCCACTGTAAGTGCAAATAGATTAGAAAAAGTCAACGACTAAAATGTTTTAGGGAACCTTTTAATAGGCATCCTTCCTACTTCCTTTTCTGACCAGGATAAGCATTATTTTTTTTTTTTTTTCCTGCAAAGATAAACCAACCATGGAAAGAAGAAGCATTGCTTTTCAGAAATTATTGAAGCAAATTCTTACACTTTCTGTTATTACAGTGATTCTCAAAGTTTGATCCCTGGACCAGCAGCATAAACATCACCTGAAATTGTTAGACATGCAAATTCTTTGGCCCCATGCCAGAGACTCGGGGAATGGGGCCCTCCAGGTGTTTTGAATGCACCCAAAAGTTTGAGATCCATTGTGTTACTTAAGAAAAAAAAAGCATTAAATCATTATTAATAATACAAAGATATTGGAAATTATAGTCTAATACTAAAAGAATACTAAATAAATAGTGGAATTTTATTAAGGCATTTAAACATGATTCCATTCAGTAGTTTTTAATAACGGAAAGTACCTATAATATAATGGAAAGGTCAGAATATAAAATTGATCTCAGTTATATAAAAGCAGTTCTAGAAAAAGATTAGAAGGAAACAAGCAAAGCTAATTAACAGTGGTTGCTTTGGAGGGATGAGATTATATGCACTCCCCCACCCACTTGTTTATATTACAGATGCTCTTTTCAAATTTTCTGCAATAAATCATTGTACTCTTATAAAAAATAAAATAAGTCTTATTGATATAATGTTAAGGAAGAAGTTAAGAGAGAGAGAGAGAGAGACTTTCCATAATCCTATTTAGAGATCACATTCTTGTCCATTTTTTCTAAGTACATGGTTGCTAGGAAAAAATTGACGCAAGTGACAGGCCAAAGCATAAAAAAACCTCACACACTCATCATGTTGCTTATTGGAGAGAGAAGGCACAGAAAGACCATTCTGGCACAGTTGATATGTATTCGGTGTTGGGATAAAAATTTGACAGAGAAAATAATCTTGTGACAGATACTAACCACATGCTTTGCTCTTTCAAGTATCATTAGTTAGTGAAAATATTGAGTATTTTAAGGTAATGTTAAGGAAAATATCTTGAAATTTAGAAAAGAATATGCTTACATATGTTACTTCTAAGAAAGATTCTGATTTTATATCTGTGTCATTTGAATTAATGACCTGACAAATCAAGTAGGCAAAAACAAAACAAAACAAACTTCATTAGACTGTAATTTAAAGGATTAATATCTACCTACCTACCTATGTTTATGTATATCTTGAATGGTAGGCCCTGAATATGATTGTTTCTTTTTGACAAGGATCTATACAATATGTACTAAAATTGATCATACATTAGGCTAGTACAAACTCAGTGAATGTTTTAAAAATTGAAAACTTCACAGACCATATTTTCTAAAAATAATAAACTGTAATCAAAATTAAAAAGAAAACAAGGGGGGAAAAGGAAGCATTTGGAAATTTAGAGGGAAAATTATCCCAAGTATCTTAGGACAAAAAGGAAATCAAAACTACAGTGATTGATCCTTTAGGAAAGGAGAATATAAAGTAATAAAACCAATGGGATGCATGCAAAGATGAACTCAAAAACAAATCCATTATTTAAACATTTTTATTATTTAAAAAGAAAGCCTAAATAAACTAAGCATTTAACTCAAATAGAAAGAGAACAACAACAACAAAAAAAAATTGTGAGAAAAGAAGTAAGAAAGATAGCAAAAATTAATGAAATATGAAATTAAAGCCATTAGAGTTATGAGTGGACTAAGAGTAGTTTAGAGGACAAATAATACAAAAATGCCCTGGAAAATTTTAATTAGGAAACACACTAATAACTTAATACATTAGAAATGAGAAATGAGATAGAAACATTTGGAAATAATTTTCTTTAATTATAAAAGAAGACTTCCATTTCCAGTAGTATGGCAGGCTAGATTATTCAGATCAACCCTCCCAACTGGAGGAAAGAACAAATGATGGTTAGCACAAATTCTTTAAACAATAAAGATATAATGGATAGTAAGAAATTTCCAGGACAAAATCTAAATAAAGAAGCAACCCCAGAAATGTTAGCAGAGCACTAAACTGCTTTTGCCCTAAGAGCATTTGCTAATCCAGGCCAACTTTGGCTTTAGTGGCCTTGTAGAGCTTGGACACCAAAAATCAAAATGCAGGGTCTTCCACCCAAGGTAAAGGTCTAAAAAGACCCATCTCCCATAAAGCCGAGATACCAAAGGGATATTCCCTCAGATAAGGATAAACCAGAAGTGAACCTGCTACATTTTTGCAAGGAAAGTTGCCTTAGCTCTAAGCAGAGCAGGAGTGGGAAATAAAAACCGTTCCTGAAAGTTGTACCCATGTGAACGTGTCAGGAGCTTGCACATCATATTTACAACACAAAAGTGGTCAGTAAAACTTTAAGCTATGAATTTAAGGTGTTAATGAACTGATAGTGGTTTTATTCACCAGGCAGAGGCAAACCCATCTTGACTTTAGGCCTCTGAGAATCCTCAGAAACGATTTTCTAAGAGAAAACAAAAAGCAGCTCATCCTCAAAAGTAATCAAGCACCACAGGACACAAGTCACCATGAACAAGAACTGGCAGAAACAACAAATGGCGGAACCAAATCTACAATTAGTTTATACTGGAATATTTCAGTTATGGGTAATAAAATTACTATGCTTTTACAAATGAAAAACAAACTTAAAATATCTTCAGGGAATGGGAAATTATAAAAAATAAACTAGCATATTTGTAAGAAAACTAAACAATATTTAGAAATTGAAAACATGAAAATAACAAAACTTATGGATAGATTCAAAAACATAAGAAACAGTTGAAAAGAGAATTAATGCATTTGAAGATGGGTAGGAAGAAATTATTCGGGATGCATAGATACAAAGAGGAAAAAAATATAAGAGTTTATGTAATATGGAGCTTAGAGTAAGAAGATCTGTCATACATCTAATAAGAGTTCCAGTTGAAGAGGAGAAAGGCAGATGTGGGACAGAGATAATAGCTGAGAATTTTCTAGAACCAATGAAAGGCACCGAAATAAATATACACCTGTGCACATACTGTAACAGCAGAAAAGCAAGGACTTAAGAAGATTTTTTAAAAGTCAGAGGAAAAAAAAAAGACTGGTTATTTCCAAAGGAGACTCAGACTGACAGCAAACAATGGAAGCCAGGAGGTAGTGAAATATCTTTAATGTGTTAAAAGAAAAAAAAAACTGCCAATCTGAAATCCTATGTCCAATAAAATTGTTTTTCAAGAATGGGGATAAAGTATAGACTTTTTTTTTTTTGTCCTTTTTGTGACCAGTAAGGGGATCGCAACCCTTGGCTTGGTGTCGTCCGCACCGCGCTCATAGGATCCGAACCCGCCACGGGTTCCCGAGTGCGCCACAGGGCCGGCCCGAGTATAGACGTTTTCAGACACAAAATGAAGAGAGGTTACCACCAGCCAAAATCCCCAAAAGGAGTGATAAAAGATGTAATTTGAACTGAAGAAAAGTGATTTGAAAGGGAGGGCCTGATATTCAAAAGGAAATAAAGGGCAAAAGAAAGGCTAAATGTATAAATGAATACGAGCAGACATTGAGTATTTAATAAAAGGTAGTGGGAGAAGAACACAACAATTCCTTGAACTTGTTAAGACAAGTGAACAGATACGGTGTAGTGGCAGGGGGAGGGGAGAGAGGGATGGGGGAGAAAGGAACAGGTAAAGGGACATGAAAATCAACTACAATGTATATTGAGAAGTTAAAATTTAAAAAACATATATATATTAAATATCTTTAATGGTCTCAACATGACAACATAGTTTTGTTTCTCCCTGTCCCTCTGTGCTTAGGACAGCTATAACGCATGACACAACCAGAGAAAAACTGTGAAAGTATAACAAGGAAGGTGAACTGATTTGGGACCCCAGGACTGAAGGATGTCTAACACCTTTACCCACTTTGTTGTAAGTCATAGAAGTCTTTGTTTCCTTTTGTTTTGGCAGCTGGCTGGTAAGGGGATCTGAAACCTTGACGTTGGTGTTCTAACCAACTGACCTAACCAGCCAGCCTGGAAATGTTTGTTTCTATTGAGCTCCAGTAGTAGGTAAACGACTTTATTCCAAAGAATTTTTAAGCAGAAAATAGAACCTAAGTTAGGGTTGCCAGGTTGCAATATTTGGGACATATTTATACTAAAAATGTATTTGTTGTTTATCTGAAACTGTTGTTTAACTAGGCATCCTCTGCTTTATCTGGCAACCTAATCTAAACCTAAATACATTTTGAATTTCTAGACTTTGATGGTAACATTACCACAATTATTATTTTAGGAAAGTGGTTCTTAACCTTGACCACAGATTATAATCAACTAGGGATCTAGAATCTCAGGAGTGGGATCTGGGCATCAATATGTTTTAAAGCAAACTTCTCTACCCCCCTCGTGATCCTAATGTGCAGTCAAAACTTTGAAAAACTGATCAATGTTTTCAGCTGCTCAAATATTCTTTATTTTACACAAAGCTCTATAAAATGAATACTACAAATTTCCAAAACAACTACCATAATCTAATGTAATGTTTTTAATGCCATTGTCTTGGCAGTAATATATTGTATGCGAAATATGTCCGACATGACCACATCATTTTACAAACAGCTTATTTATTCATTTATTTATTTGCTACATTTCTCTGGAAATGTTCGAGCTTTCTCTCCTCTCATTCAGGAGAAAAATTGCTAAAGGGTATGTTATAAAAGCAAGCAAAAGCTCTTCCCTAAACTGAGATGGGAAGCAATACAATATATTTTTTAAATCATATTTGGTTACAGATTCTAATTTCAAAGTAGAAAGAAAGAAAAATTTTTAAGAAGATTATATAAAAGTATGAGTAGTTGCCCTGAAGCTTAATTCAATATTTATCAAATTCATTGTGTATTTTTGCTGAACTTGGAAAGAGTAGCTTTGGTCTCAGATGACTAATATTCAACTGTCTGTGATAAATATTCTTAGTCCTCTTTATACCGTATTCAAATATGCTTATTTTGTTTCTTTTTAACTTCACAAGAAAGGGAGACAAGACTGAACTGCTGAATGTTTCTTTTTTGATCTTATGCATTATTTCAGCTTGTCAGAATAAATGAGAAATGTCTGTTTATTTCATTAAAAGAACCCCATTGGCAGTGTTAGCCTGTCTTCCTATTGATAGTACAGGCAACTGCACTTATAAAAGGATCAAAAGTTGGGAGTTCAATTGCTCCTACATTTTCTAGTCTGCTGTGACAGTTCTTAAGAATATTGGCCACTTTTTGGAAAATGGCTTATTATAAGCCTTAAAATAACCACTTCCTATCTGATACCCTAAACCATTATTTTCTTCCTAGGGATAGCTGATAAAGTGTCTCCAAAATATCTCATTATTATTTATTGATTCAAATTGATGATTTGAAAAAGAACTTACCTTAAAGCCAATTGTCTCATGGAGAAAGTCTGCTGGCCACCCCGACATGGGCACTAGGGCCACTTCATGGGGATGACTGCACCACACTCTATCCAGTTAGCTTCTGGCCTAGCTGGCTCACGACTTGATTTCTAATCTCTCAGAAAAAGACTCATGTTAAGCATACTCATGGAGACTGATGTATATGATCAGATGCCAATAGCATATACTTGTCAGTGATTCTCTCTACAGGCAAATTTCTGTTTTTAATCAGAAGAAGAGTAAGATGATATTGATGGCTAGTGTCATCAATCTATAATACCCGATACACCAGCTCCACTTTAGGGTTTGTTTTCTACATTGCTGATCACCAGTTCTGATTGATATACACCTTTTTTATATATGAGTAAACATTCATTTAGGTCACAGTCAAGTCTTGTTGGGCAAGGGTGTATCCCCATGTCTTTATCCCCATGGTGATCTTCATAAGCTTTAATAGTTTACTCCAGAGTTTAGTTATATTTTTCTCTTTTCATATTCTGAGGAGGAATATCTCATCTCTAGAACAAAAGCTACATGAGATCAGAAATCTCGCCTCATTCACCACTACCCCCCGAGTCTATAACAGTGCATGTAACATAGTAATAAGCACCGGAAAAAAAAAAAAAAAAGAAGAAGAAAAGGCAATTGAATAAAAGAACAAATGAATGTTGCCTCCAGGTATTCCTATACTACACCACTGTTACTAGGAAAACAACATATACTAAATACCCATTGAGTATTCCCCCTTGAAGGAGCTCAAAGGAAATAGCTCACACAGCACTTGCCTTTGGCCCTCCGATTTAAAATATACATCCCCCTCACACTTTATTATTCTCTCTTATCTTTCTTTTCCTTCAGCACTTACTGCAATTAGTAGTTTGCAGTTTATTTGTGTTTATTTATTTAAGGTCTGAATCATATGCTCTGGGAAGGCAGGGACTATGTTTTATATATAACCTGTATCTATAGCCTACTTTTATGCTGTGGGCTCCATGATATTAATAAAAATTTCCTTGAGTTTTATGATCCAGATCTGTCTTGCAACCACAGGAGGAAAAAATAATAATGTGGGAACTTTGAATGATGAGCCATTTTGGAGGCAGGCAGCCATCCTGACAGCCTGAAATCACAAGCTATGGGAAAATGCTAATCACAGGTGGACTATGGATCACTGGAGTCCCCCAGGTTAGCAATAGGAGGAAAAGGCAAGGAAACAATTTAGTTCATGTTCATTCTGTAAATTTGAAAGTTAAGATTAATTTATTATATTTTTATAGAAATCTAGTCACATAACAGTAACTGTATTCCTAAAAGTTATTCATCTCAGCTTATAATTAACAGTGCACTTTGCCTTGGCTATTGAATTTTATATATTTAAATGCTAATCACATCTGCTGGTTTTACATTTTTTTATTGTGTGTTGTGATAGCCAGTTCACCGGAAAAAATCAGCTACTTAAAAGTAGTTAAGTAAAGTGTAAAATAGTGATGAAAATTATAATGTAAATAGAACAACACTGTAAATGTTAACAGTGAACAGGGAATCCAATGCAAATATCAGATGTGAAGCTGTATTTGCTAGAACAAGTGAATCTTGATGAATATGTGAAAATTGGATTTTATCAGACCAGCAATCAATTTGCCTCTAGTTTCTATTGCATTGTCTGTTACAAAACTTCGTTAAAGAATGGCAAGAAGCCACAGAAGCTTTTGCATTGCTTTCAAAGTACTGTGACCTTTCTGATAAACCAAATGAGTTTTTCCTGAACATGCACAAAATAATGGGTTCTAATATGAAATTGATAAATTTTGTTGTTTAAAGGTAGAGAATAGACCAAAACTAAAGAAATATTATTCAAAGTTCTTCACTAAAAACACAAATATAGAAGTCATACTATCATTAAGAAGTTTAGAAAACCAGCTATAAGGTTAATGACAATTACCAAACTCAGAAAGAAACTTTAATTAGCTACTGAGAATATTGTAATCCAAGTGGACTGTTGTACTTCGTATAATATTAATGATACACTGCATAAAAGAGCAATGTTTATCAGGAGTGCGTGCTAGCAGATATTAGCTTGCACTTGGGAAGAATCAAAGGTGTGCAGGGTATCAATCAGTGCCTGGCAGAAATGTGCAGAAATATATGCAAGTGAAGTGCTCAGTGACTTGTTGGCTAGTTTATTGCTTCAGTCCCGTGCCAGCAGAGACTTTTCATGTAGTTAGCAATTATTCTGTGAGCCATGATGTAAGCTAGAAAGACACTGACAGCACCAGTAATGTGTTCAAGGGGTATTCACTTACTGGGATAGAAATTGCTGTCCCTTTACTCATTGCTTTATTCCCACGAAATAGTTGGTGAAAGTAGTTAATCCATTCAAACTGTGGCTACCAAATGTTTCTCTCTTAAGCATGCTTTGTGAAGAAATTGGCAGCAAATATAAGCCTCCTTTTCCACACAGAAGTAAACTGTTTATTGAGGTAAGTGTTTACACAAGTTTCTGAAACCAAGGATGAGACAGAAGCATTTCTTCATGACACCACCAATGCTAATAATAATTTTTTAAAAAAAGATTTTTCATGTGGCATATTTCAGTGACATATTCTACTTTTTAGTAGCCTCAGTCTATCATGTCAGAGTGTAACTTTTATCTTTTTAAATGTGGCAATCATGATTTCTTAAGAAGATCATACTGGTGTAAATATCTTAACAAGTTTGATTTTAACACTTCATTTTTTCATTCATCAGAGAAATCAGTAACAATATGGGACATATTTATACATCATATCCCCCCAAAATAAGATAAATAAAAAGAAATGAGTCCAAATGCTGTTCCCAAACGTAGAGAAACTTTCCAGAGTCAAAGGAAATCAAAGCAGGATTCCACTTATTTCAGGTTGACACAGAGGACATTGCAGGTATTAAGTACAATGTTTTTTATCCTGGTGCCTGACTTACTGCTGAAAAAGAAATCAGGCCATACTTTCTGGATACATGTTTGAACCATATATTGAGAATTATCAGACAGAGGTCCTGAACAATTTTGCCAATCCTGATGACCAATAATTCTGATTAGGTCTTCCCATTTCAACATTTTCAAATCACTTTCTGTCTCAACTCTGCTCCTGTTACCACATCCCCTTCTCTGGCTCTTACTCTCCTGCCTCCCCTTTTCATTTACAAAGACCCTTGAGATTCCAGTGGGCCCATCTGGATGATCTCTTCATCTCAAGATCTTTAACTTAGTCACATTTGCTAAGTCCCTTTTTGCCATGTAAGGTAAACATATTCCGGATTCTAGGAATTAGGATGTGCCTGGCAACACTGGTGAAGAAAAGACCCACAACTAGAACTATCCCTGTGAATTTCAGCATGTCAAAGATAGAGATCCTAAAAGCTTTCAGTGGCAGAAAACAGAACAGGCCAATAAAAAAGATTAATAATCAGACTGGTATTAGTTTCTCTGTAGCAATCCTAGATAACAAGGAAAAACTCTATGAGTGCCTTCAAAGTTCTTAGAGGGAAATTATTTGCAACCTGGAATACTCAAGCTGGAGTGCTCAGACTATCCATCAAGAGGTAGAACATTTGTTTCCACCTTCATTTTTTTTCTTTTTAGGAAATAACTTTTAGCTGAACTCCAACAAAAAGAGGAAGCACACCAACAGAGGATAATATGGAATCCAGGAAACCTAAGAGAGCAGTGAAGGGAAGTCCTGAGAAAGAAGCTATTCAGGTCTAGAGAGCAACCTATTAGATTGGAGGAAGAGGGAGACAGCTCCAGGAAGGACGGCTCCAGAAAAAAAGGGATTTGGTAGGCAAAATAGTATGATGAAGATATGGGTAAAACTTGAAGATTTGATAAAGGAACCAAAGGGCAGTGTATCAGTCAAGGTTCATGGAGCAAAGCAGAACCAGCAGGAGATGTTAGAAGATTGATAGATGGTAGATTGATAAAAAGGAACTGGCCTGTGAGATTGAGGGGGCTGGCTGTGTAAGGAAGAGATGATCATGGCCGGCTTGAAACCATGGGCACAGGCTGAAGTTGTTGTCCCAGGTGGAATTTCTTCTCTTAGGAAAACTTCAACCCCGCTTTTACGGTCTTCCAATGAATTAAGTCAGGCATACCCATTTAATCTCCCTTACTTAGAATCGGGTGATTAGTGACTTTACATTTTCAAAATCCCTTCACAGCAACACCTAGATTAGTGTTTAAATAAATAAGAACTCCAGTCTAGCTAAGGTGACATATCAAAAATATCATCACATGCAAACGAAAGAAAAAAAAAATCAGAAACTACAAGAAAAAAAAAATCTATCATCAGAATGTCATGGTCCAAATACAAAGCAAACTAAAGTTAAAATGTTGTTTTGATTACATGGTACAACACACAAAAGGAGAATCCATGTGAACTTGAAACATTTTCCACTGAGGGGCTCAGCTGTGATACTGAAATTGTAGAGGAGGAAGGATAATCAGAGCTCACCACTTGGCTACGGATGGACACTATTTACAGTTATGACAATGTAAATGCTGTTTATTGGCTTGGAACATTTAGAATCAACCTGTGGGCAAATCACAGAACACTCTACTACATTTAAGGAACCACAGCGTAAATGCCATCAACCTCGACATTATACAAATAGGAGGTTCAGGTGACGTGTTTGGGAGGAGGAGTTGCAGGCCAGGTATAAACACGTATGTCAGAGAGTGGGCAGCCGTGAGAAGCTGTGTACAGTTGCTGGAACAAGGAATCGAGATTGAAGGTTTGTAGACGTTAAGAAGGCCAGTGAGGAAAATGAGAGTCATAAAGTACTACACTAGGAGGAGGCGGGAAGTGTGTGTGGGAGCCATTAAAGTTAGCTAAATTCTCTATCACACAGGAAATCAATAAATAAGGTCTAGAGTCAATAAGTCAGAAAATAGTAGAAGAATCCTCTTATTTAGAGCGGTGGAGGTGGCAACCAAAAGAAAAACGAGTGTTAGCAATGGTTGCCTCGGGGTAGCAAAATTAAGAAAGGGGAGAGCTTTGCTGCTTTGCAATTTTAAGTCTTTCTGTACTGCTTGATTGTTAATAAATCAAATGCATGTTACCTTTATAAAAAATTTAAACAATTGTATTTGTAAAAGAAATAAAACATTCCAGACAAAAACAGAGTCATGTGGGATATGTAAAAGATGAAAGTAGGAAGAGAGCACTGTAGTAATTAATCATACTATTACAATGGGAGTGCAGATTACCACCCAGTCTTCCACTGCCTACGTCTGAAATGAAGCCCCCCAAGATTTGTGTTTGGGGGCCAACGTGGCAGTTCAGCACGGAAACACACACAGCCGGCCTGGTGACTGAGGAGGAATGCCAAAGTACTAGTCAATATATAATGTGATTATAACATAGAATAACTGCCCCCAAACAAAATGAGAGGGCGTATCTCCAATCACTGTCTGCTTCTTGCCCATTCACACCCACAATAAGCAAAACGAAACATTAGCTTGACTGCGAGGTGAGGGAACCTGGGGAAAAGGGACCATTTTGCCAGTGACCCCAATTCTATTTGAGTGTAACTGCACCCTGCAGGTGATTAAGTCTATTGTCAGAAATGTCCCAGGTTTTACTTCCTCTTTGCAATTTCCTGGCAGCCCTGCTCCGAGGCTAGATGAAATCTTGACTCTTGCCAGAGCCATTCCCAATGAACATTTGCTGAATAAATGCTTGCACACCTGAATGAATGATTAGAGGCTAGCAGAATAAGCATCCAGGAGGAGCTTGTAAACCAGCAGGTCAGCAACTGCAGGAGGAGTGGAGGCTGAAAAGGAGAGGTGGGTACCTCAGGGAAAGGGGTGTAACTGGAGGTGTGGACAGCTGGTAGCTGGTTCTCGCAGTCTTTTCTCTTCTTCGTATCGTCGTCGTCTTCTTCCTCTTCTTTCTTCTTCCTTTTAACCCTACTCTTTTTTTTTGTCTTTTCTTGTTTTGTTTTGCTCCTGGCCTGAGCTTTCATGGCTCTTTCAGGGTCACCCCTCCTGCTCCACTGTGTCTCTTCTGCATTTGCAATTTATATGCATTTGTCCCTCCTATGAACATAGCTGTAATGCTAATACTTTCTTTTACCTTATTTGGATAATATTCCTATCGTTTTCCTTTTGGCCTTTCTCCCCCCTACTTTCTGTTTTTTAGAAATTCCTATATTTTTATATATATATTTATAAAATATGTATATTTATAAATATATAAATATATAAAATATTTTTTATAAATATATAAATACATATATAGGAATTCCTAAAATATATATATTTTTATATATTTTATATTATATATATATTTTTTTAGGGATTCCTATATATTATTTATATTTATATATAATAAATAAATATAAAGAGAAGGAGGACAAGTTTTATTTTCTCACACAGCTGGCTGTTTCACAATGATGATATATTTTATTGAGCTCCTCTGCAATTGGGAGCTTTTTCTTTCTCCCTTTCTCCATTTGAGCTCTCTGAGTGACACTTTTTCAGCCATAATACCAAGCTGTAAGCAGTTGTGCAACCTGGAAAGATCTTTCTGTTCTCCTTTAGTATTATTTAAAAGCCAAGAAAATGGATACACAATGATAGACAGTTCTTGTCACTTCCATCAGCAACTGCATCAAGGCAGTAGCTCTAAGAGGGATGAATTCCATGAGAAACAGAAATGCACAACCTCTTTTTCCCTCTTCTAAACCAAAAGGCAGTGACACTTTTCTTTCCAAGAGCATAAAATAGAGTTAATACTTTCCCAGGGAGCTTCCCATTCTCTTTTCCTACAGAGAAAACCAAATATTAAAATGCATAGTCCCTTTAAATGAGGTAAATAACTTGGCTTATGTATAAATAAAGCAAGTCATCACTATTTAGAAACTAAGAGCCTATGAAACTGCAATTCTAAAAGCTCAAACACAGCTCAGTAATTTTATTATAAAAATTGCATTCTGACCTGTGGTACAAATTTAAAAGGACTTTAAAGGTGTCTCCAAATTGTGGGGCGGGGGGGACAATGACAGTACTATAGTATAGTTTTACAATCTGGTGTAAAACAGAGATCAAATATTATAAGCCTATTATTTACTCCCAGTCTTAAAGTGTTACCCTTTGATACTGTATTTAACTCAGGACAAATAGAATACTGCCATTAATTTATGAAGTCTTTCCCACAAAACTGTCAGAGGAATCAGGCTTCCCTGAAGGGATGACAACATGACTGAGAAGTGGAAAGATTCCTGGAGACCAGGTTCTAGACACAGATAGCACACTAAGGTGCTGTGAGGCCTGGGACAAGTCACCTAAATGCTCAGGCCTTAGTTTTCTTCATAGAGGGGAAAGGGGTGGGTATTGATCTAGATCTTTACCCTTCATAGGTCACAGATACTTTTGAGAATTTAATGAAAGCTATGGACCCATCCATCCCCACCCTTTCAAGGAAAATACACCTTGGTACATACACAGAACATTTTACATGCAGTTTCAGGGTTGCATACCCCAATGCCACATGGGGACCATCCCAGGGCCTGTGGGCCACATGACCTGCCTGATGCCTCAAGCTCTGTCTGTCCTTTTACGCCTGATGCTGGGCCACCTCAGCTTCAGTGTGAGCCAGGCTGGGCCAAGTTCCCCACTCTTTTGGAAACCCCTTTATAGCATTATGGTCACAAATATCCTCGATAAAGTCTTACTGAATTGAATGTTGACTGGAAATTACACTGAGTGTTCATTGCTTGAAATGGTGTATGTCGAGAGCGCTATGCTATGGGAGCACCATAGAGGGCAGCGAGGAGGCCACCGGAAAAGGCCATGCGTCAGAGGTTTCTTCAAGGATGAGTTAGAATTTTCCAGGCAGCAGGAGAAGGGCCTCTCAGACAGACGGCTGTGTAAGAGCGAGCGGTTGTTGGACAGCATGGGTAAGGATGACAAGTTTTCCAGTGTGAATAGCACTTAGGCCTGTGGGGGGGTGTCTAGGAGGAGACAGGAGGGGCCAGACTATGAGGGATCCCACATGCCCTGCAGGTAGGAGGCATTTTATTGGTCTTCTCATTATACGTGTCATATATGGTGATAAAGTACTTGCTGAAGGATTCTCATCAGAGTAGATGTAGTGTAGAAAGATGGCATGGAGGATGGGTTGGAGATGGGGAGGCTAGAGGCCAGTAATGAACACTCTTTACACACATCTGTCTTTGAATGTTCTCTTGACAAAAATTTCCACTCACCTGAGACCTGTGCTCACATGCCAATTTTTGATGCTGACAAACATTTTTTGCTTATTGGTAATCAAGGTTTCCTGGGAGGCATCTGACCTCATGTCCATCCATTAGGCCTTGTTTTTAACTCCAGTTTGAAGAAGGTATCACTTGTATAAGCTTTTCTATCCCACATTTGTACCTGCATATATGTTTTATCTAAGAAAACCTAACTGGGAAAAAAAGAGCTTGCAAATATGTTATGAATGCAACTTTCAGTCAGCATGAATTTGCTGTTTCTACAGTGGTGAGCCTGGGTGCCATAGATACCACAGGTTGGTTCAAATGTTTTAATCTTCTATTTGATAATGTATGCCTTAGTCCATTTGTACTGCTATAACAAAATACCCAAGATTTGGTAATTTATAAAGAACAAAAATTTATTGCTCACAGTTCTGGAGGCTGGGAAGTCCAAGATAAGGTTCTGGCAGATTTGGTGTCTGGTGAGGGCCCCGTCTCTCTGCTTCCAAGATCATGCCTTGTTGCTGCCTCCTTCAGAGCAGAGGAATGCTATGTGATCACATGGCAGAAGGGATGGAAAGACAATTCTGTATTATAGAACTATGAATAGTGTGTGTGTGTGTGTGTGTGTGTGTGTGTGTATATTACCACCAGGATGCTTTACCTTACCTCACCTTATTCATGCTTCAATTCCACAAACACATACTGGGCACCTACCATATGCCAGGCAATGTTCGAGGCATGGAGGATACACTGTTGTGTAAGACAGAAAAGGTTCTTAATCGGGGGTGACAAGTGCTAAAGAGAATTCAAGTAGGTGATGTGATGGAGAGTGTCTCGGGGCCACTACTGCTAGCTGCTGAGCAAGGACCCAAGGATGTCATACTCAGGAAGGAGCCATCCATGTGAACAATCGGGAGGAGCTCTGTAGAAAGAGGGGAGGAGTAGCTGGCGCAAAGGCGTTCAAGTGGGAAGGAACTTGGTGTGTTGGAGGATTTGGGCGGGGGTAGGATGAAGCAAGGTGGGAGAGGTAAGCAGCAGCCAGAGCATGCAGGACAGTGGCTCTCAAACCTATCGGACCCACTGCCTTCTTAAAAAAAAATATTTTGAGGTAACCCTCTCGCTGCCCTAAAATGAAATTCCTAGATGATATGTTAATTTCACCTTAACTATTTTTAAATTAAAGAACATTAGGACAAAAGCCATATAATTCCCCTAGGAATCATAAAAGTAATATTAAAACTGAAATTCTAGCCCATAGTTTGTAGACAGCCAATAAATTGATAGACCTCATATGCAATTTTTCTCTTGAGGATAAGAGAGTAAGGCCTCTCTTATGTGGCCTGCATTAATTACTGTTTATTTTGTCATAAGGGTGTTATGAAACCATAATCAATGCGTTGGGAAATAATCTGTGCTTCGTATAGAAGTGCCCTCATCCCTCAATGGGTGGGTATAATTAGTCCCAAATTTTGCTCATAAGCCTGAACTTGTATTATTAATTGACGATTAATTTTTATTAAATGAATAATTAAAAAAAGCAATTTATAGTAAAGCACTTTGTATTTCCACATGTACAACATCAAGCATGACTCCACTAGAAGGCATAAGGTGCAATCAGATGATTGCCCGTTTAGATAGCATCACTGTGCATGTGAAGTATGTTACAATAGTGACTCAGCTATGGCCACTGGCTTCACTAAGAGTGAGGGGTTTTTCTAAAATGGTAACCATTTCTAGATAAAGTTTGGAACACACCAAAGTACATTCTTTTCAACATTGACACAGTAGTTGCATTCCCGGAAAATTCCATGTAAGTTGCATGTAATTTATAATATCAAGTAAAGGTCCAGGCTCAGATAATGATCAACAGGCGGAGTGAAGAACCAGCCCACAGGTGAGGGGGGAGGAGAAAGTGAGGCTGCTGAAGCACACCAGGTGGGAACTCCTAGGCTCCTGAGAGCGTCTCTTCCTTCTTCCTCATATTTCAGGTCGCGGACTGGTTGCTTCCCAGATATTTCCGTGTCAACAGTGATATCCAGCATAAGTGCACGCCCGGCAAGCAGAATGAATGGAAGGCAGTGAGAAGGTCACAGAGAGAGGAATATGGTGACAGGGGTATGACATCTTTTCATCTCACTCGGCAGCTCCAGGATGGGGGAAAGACCCTCATCTTCCCAAAGCACACCTGACATCTAGCAGCAGGTGAAAGAACAGAGACTCTCTGAACAGCTGGTTGCGCATTGCCAGCTGTAGGAACTGTGGGCATGGGACATTTGGTATTTCCTGGACTGATATGATACCAGCTGAGTCATTTACAACAGTAGCTATTTCTTAAAAGAATATGCTTCATATAATGCCTGCATTTTCTTATACTAGCAAGACTTATTAAAAAAATAATTTGCCAGGGCCTTGCAAATGTACCAGATTCAGATTTCATTCCTATGTTTCACCCAACACAGAAGGTGGGCTGTTGGCCGCAGTCTTAACTGGTTTGTTACTTATACATTTTTTTTTCTGAGAGAATTGGGACTGCACAAATTGTAGTTTTACCATTCTTAAGTGGTTTTTAAGGCAGTGGTCCCCAAAGAGGGTGCTGTAGGGGAACCTCAGGCCTGCAGCTTCCAAGCATGGGAACTGAAAACCTCTTCAACAGACCTGGAAGCTCAGTGTTAGCAATTGAAAGGCCATAATCCATTCAGCCTAAATGTAGCATGATCATTGAAAGGCAGGGGCCTATTATATTTAAAAGCTTGGGAGCCACTTCTCTAAGAAATACTTTGTTAAAAAGCTGACAATGTGTAAATTCCCTCATTGATCCAAAAAGCTAATAAATCAAGTAACATGATGCTCTTTATCCCTAAACAGAGACTAAGTTTTAAAAAGGAAAAAAAAAAGAAAGAAAGAAATTACATTAGAGCTGCTTGTTACTCCTTAGGACTAGACACCCTGTGAGAATGAGAGAGAACATTTTCATCTTTCCCTTGGTCTTGGGCCAGAAAGAGACTGGAGAAGAGTCACCTACACCTCATTTCCCTCCATGGACTTATAATCACGTTGCAGATGTGATGGTTAAGAATGGGACTTGGTTTTTAATGCCACCTCCACCACTTTCTGGCTGTGTCAGTCATCTCAGGCATCTGAACTTCAGTCTGAGCTTCAGTCTCATTATCTGTAAAATGGAAAAATAACTGTCACTGTCTCTTAGGTTGTTGTGAGGCTGTAGTGGTGTGATGCACATTGGATACTTGGTGCAGAGCCACACAGTAAGCGCTTAATAGTGGCTTGGCTGCAGTGGTGACAATGACCTAGAGTGCTCACAGGCCTAGTGAGTGCTCAGTACGTGGAGGTGGAGGGGTTCTCAGTATCCCTGGGATATGGTAGATAATTTGAAACCCAGTAAGAATTTTTAAAATCCCCATAACTGTTAAGCATTATGATAGAGAAAAAAGAAAAAGCAGTGCCCAGTGCATAGCGTAGCTAACTTTAATAGAACAGACCTTGTCAGTTTTCCTTTGATGCTTCCAACAGGAGTCCCATGTGTGGATCTTGGCTAAAGGTGATGTGAATAGATTGCAAGTTTTATCCTATTTCCTAAATAATTTTGCTTCCAGGCTACTTATAAATATTGATTTTCATTTACATCACTCCCTATGCCACCCCTAATTTATAGACTAGCTGCTTGTTAGGATGTCCCTCACCCTTGTGATTTCTAATATTAAAATAATTTCTTTACTCCTGGTTCAAACCTGAGCTATCTACCTTGAATAGATGCCACGCCTGATCTCATACCCACGACTCCCACCATCAGCCTCAGAGAGTTGCTGATCCCAAAGGATCCAAGCTAATCTTCAGTTTACTGTCACCCACATTCCACCTCAACTGCTCATAGGATATGCCAGTAATCCTTTCACCCCACAGGGAATTCATAGCTAGTTCAGTTGTTGCTTAGTATCTGGTGGGGTGGGGGTGGGGGGGATTGGTTCCAGGACCTTCCACAGATACCAAAATCCGCAAATGCTTATTAAGTCACTGATATAAAAGGATGCGATGTTTGCATATTACCCATGCATATCCTCCCATATAAATCATCTCTAGATTTCTTTATAATACCTAATACAGAGTAAATGCTGTGTAAGTAGTTTTTATACTGTATAGTGTAGGGAATAATGATGAGGAAAAAAGGCTGTACATATTCAGTTCACATGCAATTTTTTTCAAATATTTTTGATTCACGGTTGGTTGAATCCACCGATACAGAACGAATCCGGAAGGGCTGACTCCACATGCCTTCACCACAACTTTGGCTGTTCTCTTTCTGTGTAGTTTCACATCCCCAATTCCTGTTTACCCCTTTGTAGGCAAGGATTTATTTTGGTAGCATAATTTTGTCTCCTCTGGTCAGGACATTCTCCTTCTGGAAGTGTGTGATTCATAATTGGGTGAACTGGCAGCCACTTTGCCCTGGGTGTCTGCCTAAGTACACAGCAGATTCCACCATTACCAGTCACCATGTATTAATAACTCACTGGTATCTAGTAAAATCCATTAACGCATGTCCCCACAAATTTTCCTACCCCACCCCCACACTCGCCTAAATATATTTAGAAACTTAAATTAGCATAGGTCCTTTTAAGAGGAAGGAGATAAGCCGATTTATAGGATTTGTAATTCTACTTAAGCATAAGGCATTAAATGTAACACCACCAAGACATTTCTTTGAAGCTAATCCCCATATGACATAAAATGCTTTAAAGTTCCAACTAGCAAGACTCCAATACTAATGAGTTGTGACATTAATCTATCTTTAAAATGGGTGTGGGGTTCTATATATATATATTCCACAGTCCAGCTTCTGTCTTTCAGGAGATTGGGAATGGAGAATTAAGGGAGAGAAAAGGCTTTGAGCCAGAGAGACCTGCATCCAAATCCGGGCTCCTGTCCTCCCTCTCTGGGTGATTTCTGGGATGTTTTCCAGATCCTTTGAGGTTGGATTTTCTCTCTGTAAAATGGGAGACATACTCTTCAGGGATATAGTGAAGATTAGGAATGATTAAGGACTACGTTTCCTACCTGTCACCTGAGTTGGTGTCCAATAAACAGTAGTTGCTATTATTACATTTGGTTAAGCTAGAGAGCTGATTTTTTTGATTTATATATGTCTATTTGAAAGTTCACTGTAACCCCCTTCAAATTCAAAAATGTTGAAGTTGTATGGAATGAAAGTTATACGTCAATAAAGTTGTTAAATTTTTTTTCAATTTAGAAAATGGAATCTATCAAATTCCCCAGGAAATATGAAAGTGATTTTTAAACTGGAAAATCTCAGTGCCTACTCCATAGGTGACCAATAAATATTGATTAATGGACTTCATCTATAAATTTCATTAGAACATGAGCCCAAGACCTCCATTATGCAGCCTGCCCTTAATCCAAACATTAATTACTCCTTTTGCATGATAATATTATCATATCCATATGCTATGCATTGGGAAATGATTTGAAATTCATAAAGAAGTACATTCTCATGCTTTGATAAATGGGTATAATTAATTCCAAAATTTTTGTTCCTAAGCCAAAACTGGTGTCATCGATCGTTAAATAGTCCCATTAAAACTAATGTAAAAACTTCAGTTTCTTCTAGTGGAATAATTGAGTGTCTCATTTAATAGTGTTGGAGGTCCCCAAGTCTCTGTCCTGGCTGCCTTCTCTTTTCCATCCACCCACTCTCCCGAGTTGACCTCTAGGCTCCAGTCCTGTGGCTTTGGATGCCTTCTATGCACCATTGACTCCCAGATGTGTCTCCAGCCAGGGTATTCATACATCTAATGTGACATCTCCACCTGGCGTCATCTCAGACTTAACGTGGTAAAACTGACCTCATGATTATCATGCCACCACCTATGTGCTCTTCCCTTTCTTGGTCAATCCCACCATCATTGACCCAGCTGCTAAAGCCAAAAATCTCTTCTTATCCCACATCATTGCCATCAATAAATCCTGTTGCCTCTACCCTCAAATCATCCTAGGCCTATCTTTGCATCTCTACTCCTTCCACCCTAGCCTAAGGCTGGTCATCTCTTGCCTAGACTACTCTCATACTTCTGGCTGGTCTCCCTGCCACCGTGGGTCTCTTGCCCCTGCTACAATCAATTCCCCACATGGCATCCAGGGCAGTCATAAAAATGTGTATCAGTTTATGTTACTTTACAGAATAAAATCTTTCAGTGGGTACCCATGGCACTTAGAATAAAATCCAAACTCCTTCCTGTGGCTCCTAAAGCCCTGCCATGGTTCTCATTCCTAAGAAGTGCTCGGAATTTTATGGGAGTATTTTTTATTATCATCATGACTGGCAAGGGAGGGCTGCTACTGGCATTTGGCAGGCAGGGTAGGGTTTTTCAGTTCCAGTGCTTGGACACTGCAGGCCTGCAGTTTCTCGACAGCATCCTCTTTGGGGATTGCTGCCTTAAAAACCACTTAAGAATGGTAAAACTATACCTGGTACATGGTTACCAGACTCAATAAAAAATAGACTTTTCAGTAAACTGCCTACAATTTGTACAGTCCCAATTCTTCCAAGGGAAAAAAAAATGTATACGTAACAAAGAAACCAATTAACACTGTGGCCAATAGCCCATCTTCTATGTTGGGTGAAACCTCAACCTCATAGGAATGGAATCTGACTCTGGTACATTTGCAAGGCCCTGGCAAATTATTTTTAATAAGTCCTGCTAGAATAAGAAAATGCAGGCAATAAATGAAGCATATTCTTTTAAGAAATAGCTACCTTGTAAACGACTCAGCTGGTATCATATCAGTCCAGGAAATACCAAATGTCCCATGCCCACAGTCCCTACAGCTGGCAATGCGCAACCAGCTGTTCAGAGAGTCTCTGTTCTTTCACCTGCTGCTAGATGTCAGGTGTGCTTTGGGAAGATGAGGGTCTTTCCCCCATCCTGGAGCTGCCGAGTGAGATGAAAAGATGTCATACCCCTGTCACCATATTCCTTTCTCTGTGACCTTCTCACTGCCTTCCATTCATTCTGCTTGCCGGGAGTGCACTTATGTTGGATATCACTGTTGACACGGAAATATCTGGGAAGCAACCAGTCCGCGACCTGAGATATGAGGAAGAAGGAAGAGACGCTCTCAGGAGCCTAGGAGTTCCCACCTGGTGTGCTTCAGCAGCCTCACTTTCTCCTCCCCCCGGCCTGTTTCCTCTTTCTTGAGTTCCTACTTTATTTAACAGTATCACAACCGCTGTGAACTGAGACAGGAAGTCTTCAGAAATCCTTCCAAAACCTCAGATATAATCACCAAAAGACATAAACGATTAATATCTACAAGAACTCCCGAGCTCTGGTCCAATATGTGCCTCTGCCAAGCACTAGCGAGAAGCAGCCCTTCGCCTTCCACAC
Organism: Cynocephalus volans; assembly: GCF_027409185.1. Lineage (NCBI taxonomy): Eukaryota > Metazoa > Chordata > Mammalia > Dermoptera > Cynocephalidae > Cynocephalus > Cynocephalus volans. The sequence goes on along the minus strand of NC_084468.1, from coordinate 128,474,216 downwards.
GGCATCTTTTTGGTCCCATGATCAATCAATGGATGATTCTCCCTGGTTTTCTTTCCCATTGGTCTTCCTTTTCAGACCCATGTTCTTCTGGATTCTTGATGGTCTGAATTTTGTTTCTTCACTACTTGGCTCTGCTGTTCCCTTGTCCTAATTCCACTACACCTTCAGTGTCAGAGATGTATATGAACTTGTGTTATAACATGGGTCTTTTGCCAGGGCTTTCTCTGCTTGTACAATATTTTTGCAGACAAGCAGCAGTAGAAATTTTTGCTTGGTCATAGTTTGGGGAGTAAATGTATTGTTGGGGGAAAAAAGTAAGGTAGGCATTCTTTTCTTTTAAACTAGGTTTAAAAAGGGGGGTGAGGAAGAGTCCTTAACTTTCAGGGCTGGTAAACACACTCCAGGAAAGCTATATAAGAATGTAAAGGTGAAGGAATGGCATCTGTTTGGCCAGGAAAGACTCTATCCTCCAATCTGTGTTCCTCATGGATAATCTTTGCTTTTGGGGTTGGGGGTTGGGATCACTCCAGTCCCAAACACTGCAAAAGTCATCATGCTGTCTTGTTGCAGTCTGTTCCCACCCTCCCCTTTCTCACATCCTCTCAGTCACCCTCACATCGTCATCTGGAGTTTAGAAATTCATACTTCTGGTTGACTGAGTGGTATCTACCAGGAATTGTTGCTGCTGTAATTCCTCACCTTAAAAAATTCATATTTTGCTAGTTTTCTCTTAATTTTTCAAGTTCTACCTGTCCTTTCTTTTCTGATTCGAAGTGACTGCTCTCTCCACGATTCAGTCGCCCTGTCTCTGTATTAGTAATTCAGTTTGTTTGGTTTGGCAGAGAATATTTAAGAAAAAACTCTCAAAAGAGTAGCAAATCTTATTTGTCATAAAATCTAATATGTGAAGAATAGAAAGGACAAATTTTTAATCAAAGTAAGCAATAATGACAGGTTTATTTAAAATTTCCAGTAGAGAAAACCCACTAGTTTTGGAATAAAAGTACTCAATGTACGAGAGCATAAGTGAATACAAAAGATTAACAGAAGAAGAATAAAACCAAACATAGTACAAAAAAATTTAAAAAGTTTGAAATGGATTTAAACAGGGATGTTCTTTAAATCCTCCAAATATTTAACAGAGTTACTAGGTTTGGCAAACAATTCATTTGAAAATTAAAGCCTATTTCTGTAAACTCCATAAAAACTGTTTATTAAATTCAAGCACTCCATACAATTGGTATTGAAACATATAGGCAGTCAGTTTCAGAAAAGCAGAAATTATTCATTTGCTCTCACAGTTATATGAATTAACCAGCTGCATAACTGCTTTTTCGGAGAGGATAGGATAGAAGAATGCCAAAAAAAAAAAAAAAAAAAAAAGTAGGATAAAATCTCTAAAACTGAAACACAGCAAAATTCAGACATCAGTTTGTTCTTTAAAGCAAACTGAATTTTTACAGTATTTTCTACATTTGCCGTTGTCATTTCCCTCTCCCCCACCCCCCTGAATTACTCCTAAGTTCACTAGTCTAATCAATTCTTAACTTCCAAATATTTTGTACATACATATTTAGCAAAGAGCATATGCCTAACATTATTCTGACAGCAGTATGGTCAGCAGACAGTTTTAGAAAGATTACTATGTATATCATCAAGATTAACCTTTTCTTAAAAAACAAACAAAAACCATTACTAAACAGTTTTAAAATATTGTGAAAACCCATTAAAAGAAGACTTAACATGGGCTCTAAACCTGATAAAAAACACACTTCAGAAAGACTAAGTATTAATGCTAAACTTTTGCCAAATGATGACCTTAAAGTGCCAAACACAAAAGAATCTTGATTATTTGTCCCTGGCTTGGCCATCTCTCTTTTAACTATACACAAAGTCCTGCTAAAAAGTCTGCTTTTTAGTTGATTTTTTGGTAGAATGTTACAACGTAAACTAAACAGGTTCTTGATATGAACAGTATGTTACCAATTTTTTTTTTTTTTTTTTTTCTGAATCCAACAGTTGGTCACAGAGGTCAAGTATTATCAAGGCTCCTTTGTCAGTTCTCAGTCATGTTTGACATCCATCCTTCAAGTACATGCAAGGCTCAATAGTTTTCAAGAGGCAGAAGCCTAAGGACGTTTAAGACACAGATGAAATAGGATTATGAGGTGAACCCATCTGAGTAAGAACTTTATCCAGCCACTGGAGGGGGCCATGCAGATGGATCTCAATCCAGCAGGGGGTGCTAGTAACATCCTGGCGGTGGTATTCTGCTCCCCAGCCCTAGAAAAAAACATTGGAGGTCACTTAACTTGTTTAACTCAATGGCTAAACTTAGTAAGTAAAAAGAGTTCACATAATTAGAGACTCTGATTAAAACTAGGGACTTTTTCCACGAGAAAATTGCACATGTACACAAATGCACACATAATTTAAATGGCAGTCAAATTCAGGGGATGGGTGTTAGCTCCCAAAAGTCCATCCATGGACTCCAGATTAAGAATTACTGGCCTTAGGAAATGAAAGTTTCAAAATAAATTATAAAGTTGTTTTAATAAAGACACTTTTAAACTTTCATTTTCATTGCTCATTACATTACTGACAGTAATGTAACAGCCATTATTAAATTCTTATTTTATCATCAAGAAAATAAGGAAAAAGTTATGTAAGACAGATTGATATTCTGTTTCTTCCCTATTCAGCCACCGAAGGTCCTCCTATCAACACAGATCTCTTGATTGTTCAATCTCTAAGCAAAACTGGCAGGAGAACATTTAAGTATCCAAAAAGCTATCATCAACACCTAGCCACTGCCTTGAATCGACAGATTCCATCATTCATTCATAAAAGAAGGTAGCTTAACAGACATCTTCAGAATTACTAAATTAAGACACTCAAGTTCCACAGAAGAAAGTCACTACAAAAAAGAGAAAAGTAATTTTGCTACTGCAAGGAGCAGAAACTCATTGCCATGAGTGTTCTGATTAAGCCTTGTTCGTGAGGAATATCAGAGAAGGTTGGGTTCTGTTATCTTTACTACCTACCTACTCCAGTAGTTTCAAAAAATACATCTGCATATCAGAATTCAAGAGATATATGAACAACTGTATATATGTATGTACACCCATGCATTTGTACATATATCAACAAACTGCTAAATTTCATTTATAGAGGTTTATGTGCATGTTTCCTCCATTAAATAGTAAGTTCTTTGAAGGCAGGAATTTATCTTTGACCTCCAATATCTAGCACAGTGATTGGCACAAAGCAGAAGCTCTATAAACACTCAGGCAAATTGACTTAGATTTTTCAGATATAGGAGAGTTTAAAGTGCAAATTATTGACAAAATATATGTTTTCTATTAACAGCCCAAAATGATCATCTTAAAAATAGCACAAGATTGGCTATCAATAATAGTAAAATGTTCTACGTCATTTCTCTAAGATGCTGAGTGGGAGAGGGTAAAGTATGCAGTCCTTATGACAGTAAAGAGCAATGCTATAAAAACTGTGCAATTTTTTTGTTGCTAATACATGGTAAGCAGTTGCCCTTTATCATGTCAGCAGGAGTTTTTAATAAGGTTATTTATCTTCAACTCCAAATTCTTGCACCCCATCTCTGTCGATTATATCTTGTATAAACCTCCATTCTAGTGCTTATCACATTATATTATATTTAAATGTATACTAGATCATAAGCATCTTGCAGCTAGAGACTTTAGGTGCTTTTTCATCTTTGAATTACATCTCTGAAACAGTGCTAAAATATTTGCTGAATGAATGAAATTTATTAAATTTTAAAGGCACAGCTTTGCATTATACTTTTTACTAAAGATCGTTTTTACATGTGTAAAAAGAAATTACTAAAATTGTGTAAAAGTAAAATAATTAAAATTGATTGGGTAGTCAATATGAAAGGAGTTTGAGGAGAAAGCTAATTGGAACATTAGTCATAAATTCTTCTAGAGTCGTCCTTGAGTAAGAACAGACTCACTGAGGGACCCTAGTAATAACTGCCTCAGTTCCCAACACCATTCTCACCCCCACCCCCATTTTAAAGATGATGAACATGAGGACCAGAGAAGAATCCCTGTGCCTTAATCACAGTCAAAATGACAGACAAAACTGGAAACTGAATCTCTTGACTCTTAAAGAGCTATTCTTCCTCCATACCAATAAAAACTTAAAAAACCACTTCCAGCAAGTCACTGTCCTTATTTTAAAACGCATTTGAGCCAAAATGCTAAGTCAAAAATTAAACAGTGAATGTTAATAATGAATGAAATAGGACTTTGTAGTCTCGCATGTACACAACATATAGGTCAACCTTATTAAAGGGTAAAAAAAACCCTTCCTTTAATACTGAAGAGGTACCAGACTCAGCTACAAAGAACTGTTCAATTATATTTTGAAAGAATAAACACTAAAAGAGCACCCTAAAAATATGCTAGGATGATACAAAGAAGTAGGCAAAAAATGATATTCAGGAAAAGATATCTTTGATCTAAAGGATGATTAACAAAGAAAGGTTCCAAAATTATCCTCAGTAATAAATACATTACAAAACAGGTTTAACAAGTAGGCAAGCTTCTGAAGAGAGAACATAAAAGGTGATTGCCTCACCCAAATATATAATTAGTTGTGTTCCTCAAAGTAAAAGAGGATGAGAATTTATCTTTGAGAATTCAGGGACAATTAAGTCCCCGAATAAGTAAATAGAATAAGTCACTTACTCATGAAATCTAATGAGATATTTACATGTTTTTTAACATTTCAGTGACATTTAAAGATTTTTTATTTCTCAGAGGCAGAAGTTGAGGCAGCAAAGAGATCAATCATCATGAGCAACATTTTTAACTTTCTTCCTCAAACCTTACAATACCATCTTACAGCTAAACATCTATTTATCTTTGGGCAAGGGCCTAAAACTTTTGAATAAGAAAATCATGAGATTTACTGGAACCACTAAAAAAAAACCTGACTCCAAATAATTACCAGTGTGATAAGCTTTTATTCTTACAAAAAGATAACTTGCTTATAGTTGAAACAAAAGCAACAAGCATTACCAAAGTACCAAAAGCAAAGAATGAAAAGGAAGATGTGTTTATTCAATTAATCTCATAAGACAACCATATATTTAAATTACATGTTAAATATGTAACATTACATATTCTAATGGTATTACAGTAGCTAAAATAGTGCTATTTAAGGCAAAGCTTATTAAAGCCTGCTATTGACATTTAACACAAGCACTCTTATGTTCCAACGATATTCTAATAACTGACATTCTTGTTAAAGTTTAAAAATACCTAGATAATAAGTCCACTAATGTGGACACAGATTTATATACTGCGAGAAAGTACAACAAATGTGTGTTAAACCCCAATGAGAGGAATCACAGCTCACTTACCTTCACAAAGCTCATGCGTATAGTACACATTTTCGTAAGTTCATAGACTGTTTCAAAACCATGGTTCACAGATTGTGCCAGTAACTGAGCAAATTCTTGGTTGTTAAAAATTTTCAAACTACACCCACTAGGAATCTTGCATACAGTAGTGGGATGAAATCCATGATGGTAGTTGCAGTTCCGACTTTGCACAAAGATGCTACTGTCACTAAGGCATTCAGCATATACTTCCCCTCCAACATAATAAAGATGAACTCCTGTAGGATGACAACACATATCATTTAGTTATTACCATTTTTTATAGCTGAAAGGCACCTGTACAGATTCAATATATAAATGTAAATTTACACAGATTTAAATTTTGGCTAGTTATGTAGATATTCTCTAAGTCCTGCACAACTGATAAAATCTTAGTTAACTGTACTAGTTTAACAGGGTACTTCAAAAAGTTCATGGAAAGATTCATATTATATTTTAATTCTATTTTTCTACAACCTTTTCAAGGTACCCTCAGTACCATGTCCACATGTCAACAAGCATATCCAGGAGGTTTCTAGGAAATAATATAACAAAGTGTAGCAATTTCATTTTGTTAAGTATTTAATACCCTATTTGGCCATGGGTTGAAAGTGTATTCCCACTTTAAAAATATAGTATAATAAAACCTGGATTTTATTATGGGATCCTACATGTATTCAACGTATAAGTTCTCTTCCATTTATTTTGCAGATAAGTTGTTTGGTAAACTTAGGGTGGAGAAAGGGACGATCAAGAGAACAAGGACCGGCCCGTGGCTCACTTGGGAGAGTGCGGTGCTGATAACACCAAGGCCACAGGTTCGGATCCCATATAGGGATGGCTGGTTGCTCACTGGGTGAGCGTGGTGCTGACAACGCCAAGTCAAGGGTTAAGATCCCCTTACCGGTCATCTTTAAAAAAAAAAAAGAGAAGAAGAGGAACTAGAAAACCACAGGTGGAAGAAGTATTGTTGAGAGCTGAAAGATGCTAGGTCCAGCAAAATAAATAAATAAAACTAGAAAAATAATTCATATGGTGTGAAATTGGATCTCAAACTACCACCTGCTCCAAACTTCTTCCTGTGAGACTTAGAGTGCCAAGAGTGTAGGAAATTGATTCTACCAAGCCTGTAAAAAAAGGAAAGGGGAAAAAAACCTCCATTCTGAAAAAGTTCCACATCATTTAGGAAGACTATTTTACACAGGCCACCCACCAAACAAGGGTCACATCCTAATGTGGCTTTAAATGATCCACTTTGCAGGTAACTCTGGCATGGCTTAATCAATGCTAAATCTATTGTCTCATACAAAATATAATGTGTTGTTTATATGTACACACAATGGTTAAGACATCTATAACAAAGAGCTGCCAGAGAAGAAGCCATTTTTTTGGCCTGATGTAGAGAAAACAATTTGAAAGAGAGAGACTGATTTAGTTTTATCCCGATTATAAAAATTTTCATTATATAAATTATATAAATAAATAAATAAATATAAATTTTCATTTTAGAAAACTTAGAAAGTATACGAAAATATAAAGTAAAGCAGAAAATATTGAGCAATAATTATTAATAGTCTGACACACTGTATTCAGTTTTGGGTACCATTAAAGTTTCTTTGTGAATATTTAAAATATCTGTATGAGTGTATGGATATAACAATTTATTTAACAATTCTCCCCTTAGTGGACCCTTGAGTTGATGCTAATTTTCTGCTGTTATAACAATGCCATGATAAATATCTCTGGACAATTTTTGATAATATCCTTAGAAGATATTTCTGGAAGTTAAATCATTGGATCGAAGGTTCTTGATTCACTTTGCCAAATGACTTTCAGAATGCTTGTAATTTACACCCTCACCAGCAGTATATGAGCGCCTTTCTTGTTTTACCTGTGCCAGTATTGAATCTGAGCTTAATTTATAGCTGAAAAATAATGTAATTGTTTTAATTTGCATTTGAGGCTGGATATGCTCTCGTAGTTTATTGGTCATCTGTTTCTCTTGTGAATTCACATATTTCTTGCCTATTTTTCCCATGAGGTCTCTAATTTTATTTTATGAGCTATGCATATAGAAAGGACATAAATAATTTCTTATTCGTTTCCCTGTCTTTTAATTTTGTTCACGATATATTTTTAACCTACAGATGTTTGAAACCTTTTAGTCAAATCTCTTGTAATCTTGTTTTTTATGCTTAGAAAATTTCTACCTCTGTAATCAAATGTTTTATTTTAGCTTTTTAACTGTCTGTGTTTTTAAAAATATTCAACTCATTAACCTATTTGTGTATATGGTATGAGGTCAGGGTTTCTGCCCCTAGCCCCACCCAAAAGCTAACCTTGTTATTGCAGGACCATTAGAAGACTACTGATTTTATGCTTCACTTAACATACATTAAATTTTTATATGCAGTATAGTCTGAATTTAATTTATTCTACTGTTTTGTTTACACTCTTAGTTCTAATTTTAAAATGTTTTATTTACCCTAATGCCAAGAATTTTTCTTTACTCTTCTATTAAAAAAATAGTCTCACTTGTTTATCCTTTCAGGTAATATTCAGAATACATTATCCAATTTTCAAAAACATCACATTGTAACTGACAAGAATTGTCTTAAACTATAAATTATATTAGGAAGAATTAATATCCTTAAAATGCTCTCAACAATATTTAGCCTGCCTTCTAAGGAACACAAATAGCTTATTTATTCAAATTTTCTCTCTCAGTAAAATTTGGTTTTCATATAATTCTCACATATTGCAAGTTCAGATTATTTCCAAGAAATTTATGTTTTATGTTGCTATTGAGCACCGCACTCTACCGAGTGAGCCACGGGCCGGCCTTATGTTGCTATTGAGAATGGGATTCCCATCCCCCCCCCCCCAGGTCTTATACTTTCTAACTGGTTACTGCCAGATAAAAGGAAACAACTTACGTAATTTTTAAAAAATAGATTCTTTGGAGGTTTCTAGATAAATAATCATGTCATTTGAAAAGACACAATTCCCATTCATAATACTGGCATCGGTGAAGGGACAAAGGCACACATATCCTTCTGGCAGGAGTGTGAATTAATAAAAGCTTTCTGGAAAGTAATTTGGCAAAACACAGCAAGAGCTTTTAACCTGCTAATTTCACTTCAAGGATCTATTCCAAGAATATTACCAATCAATCATGTCATCTGCAAATAATGATAATCTTGGCTTATTTCCATTATTTATAATTCCATATTTAAGCACACTACTCAGGGCATCTGGTACAATTTTAAATAACAGCATTCCTGGAATTCTTATTTTCTTCCTAAGTTTTTTTAAGAGGAATGTCCCATAGTACAATGGCTTTTCACTTCTTTGGAGTAATAGTCATCTTGGGAATTTAATTAAAAAAAAAATTCTTCCATCTCAAATGCATGCAAAATTGTGTTTATATACAATTTCAGGTGTTTAAAGATCATAGAAAGATATTTATGCATGTTATGAACATAAGTTCTAGCATTTCATCATTAAATGTGTAGTTTAGCTTTTTTTTTTTTTTTTTTTTTTTTTAACTTTTCTTTAATCATATGAAGGGAACATCTATCAATTCCTGGTTTAAGAGTTTTTTTCCCCCCAGGATTAAATGTTAAACTTTATCTCAAATACCTTCCAAGCACCTATTAAGTAACCTTTTAATCTGATCCACTATTCTAAATTTCAGAGTAGGTCATTTTTTAAAAAAAACTTTTACTCTGAAAGTAATATCAAAGTTATAGAAAAGTCTGAAAAAGAAAACTGAAGAAAAACAATACAAAGAACACCCACATAACCAGTATCCAGATTCATCTACTGTGACAATTCACTCCATTTGCTTTATCATCTGTGCCCTTCCCCTCCCCGATGTCTACACACCCACCCACCACCCACGCGCACACATATTCTGACACAGAACTGTCTTAGATAGAGATAGAGAGTAAACAGATATCTTTATGTATATAATTCATTCCTGAACCATTTCATCATGGTCCTTCACACCTAAAAACTTAGTATGTGCTTCCTAAGAATAGTCTCTTACATAGATAGCCACAGCACAGCTAGCAATGCCAGTAAATTTAACATTGATATAATACTTTTATCCAATCTACCATTCACAACCCGGTTTTGCCTGCTGACCTCAATAATGTCCTTAATTGCATTTTTTCTTCTCTCCGGAACAGGAGCATGTCCAGGGTCTAGTAATGCATATAGCTGTCATAGCTCTTTAACCTATTAATCTGGAACATGGCCACACCTATGTCTTTTGACACTGATATTTTGGATGAATAAAGTTCTCTCCTTACTCTTTTTAATAGAACAATCCTCATTTTGGGTTTGTCTATGTTTCCTCAGGATTAGATTCAGATTTGCATTCTCAGCTGAAATTCTGCATAGGTGATGTTTGGCCTTTTTGAGTAGCACATCTAGAGATATATGATATCCATCTACCTCTCACTGGTGATAATTTTGATCTCTCCATCAAGATGGGGGATCAATTATATAATTACAATACAAATTATGTAATTTTTCCATTGTATAATTACTGCTTTTTACTGTCCTTTATAACTAATAGGCAGTTTGAGGGGAGACATTTTAAGCCCATGCAAATATCTTAACTGTGATAAAAAAATTCTCTTTATATTTAGCATCCATTGATGATTATTGCCTGATCCTTACTATGATAGTTGCAAAATGATGATTTTCCAACTCTAGCCCTCACTCTACATTTACCAACCAGTCCTCCTACTCATTTATCTATTACTCGTCTGGACTTATAAATTAGTATTGGTTTTCAATGGTTTAAAATTAATCATCATACTTAATTATTTTGGTGCTGGGAACTGTCTCAGAGTTGGCCGGTGGAAGTCCCTTCATGTTGGCTCCTGTGACATGCCCCACCACTGTCATAAGCATTTCTTTACTTTCTGTGATAACAAGATGGTCTAGGCTCATCTTGTGCCACCTGCCGCAGCCTTGGAGTCAGCCATTTCTCCATAGAGCCCTGGTTCCTCTTAGTGGGAAATGATGTCAGAGGTGATGATCTGAGCACTAGATGTGCTTATTGTTATAACACAGCATATCTTTGCTTCTTGGCCCTTTCAGCAGACAGATCAGAAACTATACGCATGTGTAGATGTTTGTACATACGCATACATATACATAAGAACATAAACAAGTATACACACATACATATGTTATTATTAAAATCATGATTTCATACTGATCCTCTATCCACCTCCACGGGGTTTAGTTTTCGCCTTCCTCCACATTTGCATATCCCTTATTCCTCAGGGGAAACCCAGCCTCCCAACGATATCTACACATTAACCATTTGCTTAATCTTATAATACATCTAAAAGTTTCAGAACTGTTTCACTCATACCACTACAGTAAATAATCAAGTTTACTAAAAAAAAAAAAAAAAAAGAATTCAGGATTTATTTAATATCCTTTCCCAACCCTACCCCACATGATCCAGCTTGAGGATACATAATCAAATACTAAAATCATAAGTTATCAGTTCTTTCTTTTCAGTTATGGTATTCATCTGAAATACAATTAGGCTTATTTGTTTTGGTTTGCTTTAATTTTAGGTTGTAAGTCATTTTTTAATAGCCATTTTATTCTGGAGCAAAACATGTGATAGAATAGTGTCCCCAAAAAGCAAATCTATATTTCGGCTAATTAATATCAATATTATAAGAATTGGTGAACCACAAAGATCACTGACGAAGAACTTCCACAAAGTACAAATTGGAAAAACATTTACAAACTGCAGCAAGTGAACATTACCTGGTGTTCACTAAACTAGTTTACCACAGGAATGACCAAGTCAACTCTGGGGGAACAGGGACACAACACATAAACACTTGAATGAGGTTAACGAGAAAACTCACCTTTTCCAATATGCCGCCTAGTGTTTTCAATAGTGGAATTCCGGTTAACATTGGAGAGCAGCCCAAGGCAGAAACGGTTCTTATTGTTGGAAGGATCAGTGAAACCATCCACCAACACACTTGTGGAGGAGGCATGGAACGCTTCACCCACACGATTGTTGAGCTCATAGTAGACAATAGAGCACCAGTGTTTTGGTTCCTCGTAAGCAACTGCCTGAACATCTGTAGGGAAGAAAAGGTTGTTATCAACCAAGGTTAGCACCTGGAGCTCTCAAAAACTGAAACCATGTTGTGGAATTGGCTCAGGATCATGGAATGAAGATATGGAGAAGCAACTGCTATTATAACTTACATAGTTTTTCTATGATGGTTAAAGCAGGTACTTCTTACTAAGTGTGGTATTTAATTGGAAAACAATTTTCTCTAATTACTGTCAGATAATCAAAACACCAGCTAAAAAGCACAGCAACAGCATTTGCTGAATACTAATAATGTGCTAATTGCTCCATAATATGCAGAAATGGAAATCACCCCTACCACAGACCCTGGCTCACCATCTAAAGAAACACAAGAGACAAGTGAAAAAACAAGCGGGAAGAGAACAAGAGAGGACAGGAAATATGCCAAAGGTGCTAGCCAAAAAAGGAATTACTTTTGGCAAAGCCTTAGCATGCGTATGTTTTTTCAAAGCAATGAAAACCAATTTCTAATTATTGATAAGAAATTACTTTACTTCATATTAAATTGCCAATAACTATCACAGCTACAGTTTTGCACCAGTTCTCAAACTCAGGAAGAAATCTTGCCAGCTGGCCATTCTTACAGAATGAATCATATCTCTCTCATCCAGATTTCATGCTAACTTCCTTATATTTGCTTTAAGTCATGCAGAGCAGGTGTGTTTTGTCTCTCCATTCCCAGAATGGGCCAACAATGGAAATTACCCAACTTTACTGACAGGATGCAGCTTGTTAAGTCAAATCTCTTAAGACTAACAAATCTCCAAATAGAACATGCTTCTAAACATTTGCAGCTAAAAGGTTTTAAAGATAAGTTCCTTCTGTAGTAAAAAGTCTTGTACCACTGCTTTAGAGATTCCAGGAACACAAACCATATATTTCCAGCATACCAATATATCATGATCTGAGGTTTATGAAGCCCTGGGTGTAAAATCATTAAAAAAGGAAAAGAAAAAGAAAAAGGAAATGAAAAAGTCACATCAGAAGCACAGTCTATAACTGCTAAGGGAGTTCCTTTGTGTCCTTAACATCTACCTCCACAAATAATAAGATGCACTTTATTTTACAATTTGGTTAAGAAAATAAGGAAAATGATCATTAAAATACCCAGACATACTTAGTTTCTTATAAACTTAAGTAGGTTAGCTGAAAACATACATTATTTCCCTTGTTTGCTAAGCAACTCTCCCATGTCAATATGCTGTACAAGGGGCACTCAAAAACTTCATGGAAAGATTTGTATTGTCTTTTAATTCTATTTTTCCACAAACTTTTTGAAGTATTTCAATGAGCAAAATTTTAGTGATTAACAAGTGCTAAATCTTAAAGAAGGCTGTAACATCATTAATAGAAGGTTTCTATCAGTTATCAGGATTGCTCAAATTACTATTTATCTGGGTCTGAGGTGGACAGGTTTTTTTTTTATAAAAGGCCACAAAGATTTTGTGGGCTATACAGTCTCTATCACAACCATTCAACTCTGCTCATATAGCACAAAAGCAGTCATAAATAATTTGTAGTGAATGACACAACTATCTTCCAATAAAGCTTTATTTACAAAAACAGGCAGCAGGCTGAATTGATCTGCGGGCTGTTGTTTGCTGATCTCTGCTCTAGGAAAACCATCAAAGGTTTAAAATTTTTTAAAAAGTTCTTTCCTCATGAAAATATTGGCTGTAAACATTCTAATGAGAAAAAATTTAAAAGCTATTTAAAGGTCTGTTTCCTGTAATCAGACATTTAAGGCCTAATGACAATAGTTACAGGGTCCACATGCTCCTAACAGTATAGTGGTGCTATGCCCATTCTCTCCCGCTACCCTGTTCCTCAAATGCAAATTCCAAAGATGTGTGAGACAGGTTATTTTCCCCAGCCAGTCTTTATTTGCTGGCTCATAATTACATGTTTGAGAGTATGTTCTAGGACTAATCAGGAAACATAAAATACAAAAACAATAAAAAAGATATAAAAAACTTCTACCAATTAAAAGGGTACAGAAGGTACAGAGATTTCCAACATATCTCCTGCCCCAACACATGAATAGTCTCCGCCATTATCAAAATCCCCCACAAGAGTGGTATATCTGTTACAACTGATGAAGCCACACTGACACATCATTGTCACCCAAAGTCTATAACTTATATTACATTGCCTTCATGGTGTTGTACATTCTGTGAGTTTGGACAAATGTATAATGACATGTAGCCACCATTACAGTATCATACAGACATCAAATCGGAAGGACTTAAAAAAATAAGCAACTCTGACAAAGTCTGAGAAATCTATTTTAACTAAAAAGTGCTGAGAATGGAGTAAGACATATCTAGTAATCAAAATGTATTTTAACTTTAATCATCACAAACTTTATACAAATTGGACAATCCATTCCATGAGTTGGGTGCACCAGTGAAGCACTTTCCTCCATGAGAGGTTATTCGGAAACAATTTTATTCACCAGGGTGGCCATGCCTTCTTATAGATGCTCAGGATTCTACCAAACTTATTTACCCAGGTTCGCTGTTCACTTAAGCCCGCTCTGGTTGAAGAATGAGGGCATCCTCCTCTCAGTCACTGACAAGGATAATACAGAGCTGGAAACAAAGACCCATCCTTTGCTAGACAGGGAAAGAAATTCTCATTTCTGCTGATAAGTTTTTCAGGGTGAGAAGATGAAAAACTTGGTTCTAAATTTCTTTTGGCAACAAAATTAGAAACAAACAAGTAAGAAAAAACAAATGCTATTAGTTTGTTCCAGTTGCAGTTATACATAGATAAGGACTAGAAAACAGATAGTTTTATGAATATCTATTCTAACTACAAAAGAAATCTTTTGGAAAGCCCAGTTATATGAACTTCCAATTTTGGAAATAATCAGTTAAAACTCTCCTTCAGTGTTGATATGCTCACTATTTCTCAATACTCCTTTACCCATTTAAAAATACCTTTTCATCACCAATTCAAACTTGTTAAATACTGAAGATCTAAACAGATGGCTGCACAATTATACTCAGGCTTTCATTGGTTAAGTCTATGTGTTTGTTCTTTAGATAAAAGACCTATTTGTTATCCAAAGAGTTCTATCAAGCTTCTCGTATCATTGTGCTCTATCTTTCTCAATTAGTATCTTTTTAAAAACTAATAAAAATTTGTGAGAGAAAGTAATATCTAGCTCTAAAAAAGGAATAGGTAGCAATTCATTTTACCTCCTCTGTTGATTTCTGAGGGCAGTGAAGGTGCCATCATATTTGTGTCCATTGGCTGAGACCCATCCTGGGTCATGGGGTCTTCAGGAGGCAGGTAAGCAGGTGGTGGCGTATCAGCTACAAAGTTTCAAAAAAATTATTTCTTAACCCTTAATAAACATCCATACTTAAAATATATATTCTCTCCTATGCTGAAATTCTTAAGAGATCAAATTGCCATTTCAACCTCCCCATCAAAAGACTGAAATGTTTATAGTCACTGGACTTGATATACAATTTGTCAAAATTATTACTATCCCATAATCTTATACATTTTTAATGAAAATTCGATGGGAGGAAAAGCACTATATGTCAGGATCATGACATCTTAATACAATCAGAAGAGCAATTAAACTTTCATACAATTCATTCTGAGTGAACCTCTGCATTTCATAGTTTCACTGTGATGGAAAACTTTGAAAGCTACACGAGACTTCCTTAAAAAAGGAGCTCAGGGTCTCTTGCATTAAACCTACAGGCTTTTAAGAATTTACTAAATAAGTTTCATTACAGCCTACTGATTTAAACTGTTAATTTTCCATGACTTTAAGCAATGTTAGGACTATCTTCTCTCTACTTATTTAAATAGTCACTAGTTTTAAAATCCCCAAGTAATAGAATGATAGGAAATAAACCAGTTTATCACAGCTATCTTCTATCTCAGGATTTACACGTTTCTTCTGAAGAACACACAGCCAGCTGGCAAATAAGAGGCAAACATTATGATTTTTGAAACAAAGAACACTAATGTTAAGTCTTGTATTTTCTTAATATGAAATAAAGGATATAGATTTCCCACAAACAATCCCTTTTGATCCAAAAGCAAGTTCCTCCCTGGCTATCATGAGCCCATCTAGCATATATGACAGAACCTTGGGCATCATGAATACTTGGTTAAGTACTCAAGACAACTCAAGGAAACTGTCAAACACAAATAGCTAATACTGCTCCTTCAGAGATTCCCAAGACTGACCCCTCCAGCTGAATCACAACCCAATAGCTTCCACCATCCAGCTGCTAACAAGCAATGATTCAAAGCACAAGAAAACTACAGAGACCTAATCTAGATGCCTTTTTAACCCTTTCTCCAGCTTCTTTTAGTTCCACTTCTTCCCTGCAGCTGTGAGGCTGACTGTTTTTACCTCAAGTCAGAAATGAAGACAAAGAGCCTCCTCTGAGCCAGAATCCAATTTCTGCCAACGAGCTGGTGCAAGTTCCACTGGCAACCTGTGGTATCAGCACCACCAAGAGGGACCAGATAATAACTGGTGGAATTCTACTATTCTCACTGGTACCTCCCCCGTCCCCTGCAACTTTCTTTCCTCTACTTGGCCTGTGCTTTAACCCCTGACATCCAGGAACCAAAGTGTAAACTCAAGCAATCTTCATTTTTTTTCACTCTTGGGCCCACCCTGAGTTGCCATGCTCAAAAGTCTTCTGAAACTAATCTCACCACTAACCTGTCCATCAAATCTAATGGGTTTGAGAGGGAGTAGAGTGGACAAGAAATCACTAAATGATATTAGTTTGGTTTTTAAACTATCTCCCACCCTCATCCCAAACAGCTGTGGATTGAAAACAAAACAATGCAAAATAAACAGGCTTAAAATAAAAGGGTATCATAAATACATAAAGAAAAGGAAGCAATATAAGGTGTGAACCACTTTCCAATTTTTGAAGGCCCAGCATTGATGTTTAATTCCAATTTACCTAAAAACATTTCAAATGACCCAATGTGCCTGCCCAGTCATTTTTCCTTCCTAAAACATTAAGAGATGTCAAATGTATCTTTGTTGAGGGTATCCTTCTTGAGGTCTATTGGCAAGAAATCTGGCACTAATTTTATTTTTCTGAGATGCTTGCTTATTAATCTGTAACTTGAAAAATAATGTCCTAATCATTTATTTTGATAACCACTACACCAGCAGTCTTACATTAAAAAAAGAGGATAACTGTTTTTTTCTTTGCTAAATTGAACAAGCTGATGGTTTTCAGTACTTCTGTTGTAATTCCTTTGTTGTTAAACTATGTTTCTTGGGATTACATTACCATTTAAATGACTTTAAGTAGGGGGGTGTGATCCCTCAGGAAATATCTTTTCTGAGGTTGCATTTCTAACAGGGGTTTTTCCATGTTAATCGAGGTTTTGTTTCTCATAACATCAAATGTGTATAACACAATATTTTTCTCTTTCTTTTATCAAGAGCAAAGACTGTAACAATTATGCCACTCCCTGAAGGAGGCAACTATCTCAAACCCTTTTAAAAATGAGGAAAAAATATAGCTTATTCAAGCACCTGTAAATGACAAAATACAACACTGCTTACATGGCTATGAGGTCTCTTTTCAGCAAAAGTTGTACCCTAAGAGTACTAGAGCACAGTGCCTTATACGAGAGTTTAAAATCTTCCATTCCAAGTGACCCAGCTTCTCCGCGACACTGTGATAGCACTGATCTAACCACAGAACATCTGGGAACATTTCAACCTACCTGGCATCTGGAAAGGGCTTCCTGGGTCTGAGCTGGTGGGAGAGTGTGGGTAGGTGCTGCTGCTGCTTCCAGGAGAGTTTGGGTAACTGCTATTGGGAGAATGAGGAAACGGGTGGCTGTTGGGTTGCTGGAAAGAATCCGGAAAAGTGGCATTGAGTGGCATGTGAGGCTCATTTTGTCCTAAATTACGAAACTGAGCTAAGAGGCTGTGCTGAGGATTATATTCGCTGTGTCTTGGAACTAGCACTGGAGGAAGAACTGGAAAAAGGAAAAGAAAAAAAAGAAAGACAAATGAGAGTGATGAAAATCTGTAATTACACTACAATAAGGCTGAAACAGAATCTGTAAATGACAACAAATTATCTGAACCCTTGCCGTACTGTCAACTCAAGAGCACCACCATTGGTGCTCAAATGAAAGGCCATTTTACACTCAGGAACAAATATGGAAACAAATACAATCTCTTTAAGACTCACTGATGACATATGCCTGAGATCTGTACCACTGACAAACTGCCTGCCTGAGGAATACATTCTTTTAGGTTAAAAATGTTAAAGTTCCCCCCCCCCATTCTTAGTTTTTCATTCACTAAAAACCAAAGCACAATTAAGAATACATATCACCACTGACAGTTCCACTATACAGCCCTGCCAAGATTTTACACTTGAGTTAATATTTATTAAATGATATGAATACATACATGTTTTAAATTGACACACTAACTCACTTTAAAACAAAAAGAAGTGTAGTAAAATAAAGTTGAGGATGTAAATACAGTGAACACAGAAAATCCACAAAATATGTTGTTTTGTGGGACAGAATTTATGTTGTGTCCTATCCTAGCAGTCATACTTTATAAACATCTTTTCTCTAAGGACCTTAATGTATTTACCCACTTCTCAGTAATTCTTACCACCACCTGTTAGGCCAAGGAAGAAATGGGTCATACAACCCACATTTTGCTAATTTTGCTAATTGAAAACTCAAGGTATAAAAGCCTAAAATGTAGGCACCTGTTGAGAAGCAAAGGAAAATGTATTGAGATATTACATATCTATAGTAAAATGCACAGATCTCCATATAAATGAAATTGTGTACAGTCTTGTGGCTGACGTCTTTGGTTCAACATTAGGTCTGTAAGCTTCAACCTATGTTGTGTGTGTAGCATCTTAAGTGCATATACTACAATTTATTTGATGATACAATTTTATCTTCTGCTGATGAATATTTGGGTTGGTTTCAGTTTGGGGAAATTATAATAAAACTTCTATGAACATTCTTTAACTTGTCTTATTTTGAAATATTTTCAAACTTACAGAAAAATTGCAAGAATAGTATAAAAAAATGCTTGTATGTCCTTTACATATTCACCAATTTTTAACATTTTAGCACATTTGCTTATTCATTCTCTCTCCTCCCTTCCCATTCCCTCCCTTTTCTGAATCACCTCAGAGCAAGTAACATATATCATATGTCTACCCTATATTTCAGACTAATTCCTAAAAAAAAAAAAATACCAGCCTATATACGAAGGGTCTTCAAAAAGTTCATGGAAAGATTCATATTATCTTTTAATTCTATTTTCCACAAACTCTTGAAGTACTCTCATATACACTTTACAGTTACCAAACTTGGGAAATCTGTTAATACAATGATTTTATCTAATATAAAATCATGTTCCAACTTTGTCAGTTGTCCCAACAATGTCCTATGTTGCAATTTCCTGATACAGATCTCCACTAGGAACACGTATTACACTTTGTTTTCATATTTCTTCAATCTCCTGTAATCTGAAATAGTTCCTCAGCCTTTTTTTCCCCCTTTCATGCTATTGACATTTCTGAATACAGGACAATTATTTTATAGACTCTTAATTTGGGTTTCCTTGATATTTCCCCATGATTAAACGCAGAGACTTTTGGTAGTGCTACTACATAAGTGATATTATGCCCTTCATGGAGTATACTCCTGAAGCACGCAATGTCTGTTTGCCTTACTGGTGATGTCAATTTCAATCACTTGGTTAAGGTGTTGTCCAAGTTCTCCACTGTGTAGTTATTATTTTTCCTTTTGTAAGTAATAATTAGTAGGAAGATACCTTCAGACTATATAAATATTCTGTTCCTCAAACTTGATCCCCTATGAGTATTTAGCAACCATTTTTGCTTCAATCAATTTTTGCTACAATGGTTGCAAAATCATTTTTTCTTTAACTTCATCATTCCTTATTAGTCAGAATTCTAATATAAGAAAGAGGTTTCCTTTCTCTTGCATTTATCTTTGTGCCTAAATATAATGATCAATCATCAATATGGGTTCTTAGTCAATAGGCTATAATCTATTACTGTCCTTATCTATTTTGATGTTCATGTTGTCTCAGATTTGGCCATTGGGAGCCCATTCAAGCTGGTTCCTATGCCTTTTTAACATGCTTCCAGTTTTGAGCATTTCTTGATTTCTGGAACAAGACGTCCCAGACTTATCTCTTATCTTCCTCTCCCCAGCCCTGGAACTCATAGTTTTTAGTAAGGAATGGTATTTAGAAACCAAAATCTGGGCTCTAGCTGTGCTCCATATGTCTACCGGAGTCACACTGATTCTAGGCCCATATATGTATGTGTTAGAAACAGTATGTTTATATTATTCTCTCCAATCCAACTCCACAGGGATTTTACTCACCTTCCCTTATTTCATATCTGTATCTCCTTCCTTCAACAGTGAGAACCTTGGCCACCAACATCAATATGTTCAATAAGTTTGCTTAATCCTACAGTACACTTGAAAAAATTTCAGAATTGCTCTATTCATACCATCTTATAAAACAAGCCTACTAAGACAAGTTTGGGGTTTGTTATCTTCAAAATTTGGGGCATATAGTCAAAGTACTTGGATTCATTCAGATTCATTCAAAATTTACATGGATTCATTCCCTCCCCCTTCAGTGTTGTTATTTTATTCAATTTTTTCCCTTTCAGTAAGTTTCTTCATTTGGATGCACTTGTTTACATTTAGTTTAGGAGTTCCCCTCGCCAATCTTTGATTTTTCTTTTGTAATGCAAAGAATGTTACCAGGAATCTAAAAGTCAAAACAATACACTCCATCCCTCTCCCTTCTACTCAGTCCCCCCACTCTAACCTCCTTACAGGGTATGCAACTTCATTTTTTTTCTGGTTTATCCTGTGTTTCTTCTTGGAAAAAATAAAAAGGCAGATAAATATATGCTTTCTTATTTCATTTTTAGTACTATGTATACCCTCTTGCTCTTGGCTTTTTCAACTATATCCTAGAAATAGCTTCAAATTAGTGCATGGAGATCTTCATTTGTTTTCACAGCTAATAACTATAGTCTGGGCAGTTAGGTAGTTTACAATATTTTCCCATTGCATATAACACTACAGTGACTGTGCATATATACTCTAGGACTGTCACCAGGTGTATATTCAAGGTAAATTCCTAAATGTGGAAATGCTGGGTGAATGCATACGTAATTTTGCTAGTGTCAAGTACCTCTTCATAGTGGTTGTACCATTTTGCATTGCCACCAGCAACGTCTGAGTACCTTTTCCCCACAGCCTCCAGAACAGACTGTGTCAAGCTTTTGGTTTTTTTGACAATCTGGTGGGTGAGAAATTTTGGTGAAATTTTAATTTACATTTTTCTTATGGCAAAAGTTGATCTTCTTTTCATGTATTTCAGAAGGTGTTTTATTATCTTTTTTGTGAATTGTCTGCTTATGCCTTTTGCCCATTTTTGGCCTTCGTTAAAAAAATATACTAGAGATATTAGCCTATATGTTGCAGATATTTTACCACACCCCGTCATTTGTCTTTTGACTTGCTTATGTGCAGAAGTTTTTAACTTTTTGGTAGTCAAATTTATCAATATTTTCTTTTATTGTACATGGGCTGAATCATAGAAAGCCTTCTCCTATGCCCGGATTATAAGGAGGAATTCATCCATGCATTCTTCTAATGCATATAAAGTTCCATAATTTATTTAGATCTCTGATCCATTTGGAATTTAATTTTATTTATAGAATGAGGAATGGGTTTAATTTAATCTTTTTCCAAATGTTTAGCCAGTTATCCCAACACCATTTATGAAAAAGCCCATCTTTGTCTCAGTGATTGGAGATACCACTTTTTTCATAACGTTCCATATAAATTTCGTCTATTCTTGACATTTCATTCCATTCCACTTCATTCTATTCTAGTCTGTACCCCAGTACCACTCTGTTTTAATTACAGCAGCTTTATAGAAGTTTTAATATCTGATAAAACTAGCCTTTCTCAGTTCTTTCTTTTCAGTTTTTTAACTAAAGTCATATGGAAAAATAAGCATGTTATCACATTGTCTACTTTCAGAAAAAAAGGATTATTAGTACTTTTACTAGGATCACATTATATTCATAAATTAACTTAGTAAAGATTAATATCTTGATACTGTTGAAATGCCCTATTCAAGAACTAGAAGGTCTGTTCAAGTCTGCTCTTGTATTTTTATGTCCTATAGCTACTTATCCATATGCTAGAGCTGCCATAACAAAATGTCACACAGTGGTGGTTTAAAAAACAGAAATTTATTTTCTCACTGTTATGAAGGCTAGAAGTCCAAAATCAAGGTGGTGGCAGGTTGGTTTCTCTTGAGACCTCTCTTCCTGGTTTGCATATGTACAAGCCTCTTCGGCATGTGCTGACATGGCCTTTTTTCCTGGTGTCTTTCTGCCTGTCCTAATCCCATTTTCTTATAAGAACACCAGTAAGATTGCATCAGAGCCGACCTAATGGCCTCATTTTAACTTAATTACCTCTTTAAAGGCCCTATCTCCAAAACCAGTCATATTCTGTGGTACTTGGGGTTAGGACTTCAACATGAAGTTTTGGGGGGCACACAACTCAGTCCATAACATCACATATTTCTTGCTAAATTTACTAAGTATCTTTTCTGTTGCTATTCTAAATGGGGTTTCTCCTCCAATATATTTTCTAACTGGTAATTATTTATATATATGAAAGATATTGATATTTTCAGGTTACTTTTATATCTTACAACCTGCCTGATATTTTGTTGTCTGAGTTATTTTCATCATTTTTTCTTTATAGAGTTCTCCAAACGTATGATCATGTCACCAAACGGATACAATTGTACTTTTTCTCTTCCAGTTATCTTCTCTTGTCTAATTGCATTTAGTTAACAGTGACAATATAATGTTAAAAAGTAGTGGAGAAGGCAAACTTCCTTGACTTATTCTTGTCCTTGATGGGAATGCCTCTAGCATTTCTATTATGTTGAGGAAAAGTATCTGTCTATTCCTATAGTTAAGTGTTTTTATTAGGAATCAGTGTTGAATTTTTGTCAGAGGCCTTTTCAGCATTTCTGGTGATACTATTATGATTTTTCTTCTTGGGCTTATTAATATGGCAAATTATTCTTGCATTCCTGGCATAAAACCTGCTTGGTCACGATGTACTATTTTCTTAATGGAGTGTTTGAATCTGATCACCAGTAATTTATTTAGGATTTCCACATCAATATTCATAAGTGATACTGTTCTAAGTTTCTTTGTGTGTGTATGCTATCTTTATCAGGTTTTGGTGTTAATGTTATACTTGCTTCATAAATGTTTGTATGCTGTGAAACAATTCATCTTTCTAGATAGTCTCTCAATGTATGGTTGACTCCCTCTGTAAAACCATCTGGGTTTGGTGCTTTCCCGTGAACTAATTCCTTGTTAACTTTCTCTATTCCTTCAATGTAAATAAATTTGTTTACACTTTCTATCTCTACTAAGGCTAATTTTGGTAAATTATACTTTTTCTAGAAGATTATCTAAACTTCACCTAAGTTTTCATATGAATTTGCATAAAGGTATGCAATGTAATAATTAATTTTTTCCTTCTACATAAATAGCTGATCCCCTCTTGTTTCTTATTTTTTTATATTTGTGCTTTCTGCTGCCTTTTTAAAATTGATTATATTATCTAGTTTTGGTCTCCCCCCCCTAAAAAAAACAAGATTTGGATTTGTTGATCTGTTTTTCTACTCTCTACCTCATTTTTTTTTTTTTTGCTTTTATTATCTCATTCCTTGTACTTTCTTTGGTTTACTTGGATGTTCCTTTCCTAACTTTCTGAATGAGAATTTAAAATTCATTTTTATTCTTTCATTTTTACTGGTAGAGGTGTTTAGGGCTATGAGTACCCAGTATGGCACACAGGGCTGGGGTGGGTGATCATACCCTAGTTAGAATGTGTGGATTTCCTGTTTACTCGGTGTCACATACAATTCTAACAATGTTATTAATTTCTCAGAAAATTACAGTAAAAAATGACTGGTAACAGCAAGGAAGGAGACAGATAAGATATAAAACTAGACTCCAGAACTAAGGTCATTTGTGTAGAAAAAGACACAAATTGATTTTTAGGTCATGACCATATTTCACAAAGTCCACATTAACATCACTACCACCACAGATATCTACTATCAGCCCAAACCATGCTGAGCACATTACACCACTCTAAAGATAAGAGCTCTCAGAGGGGTAACTTACTCACCTGTGGTCACATAGAAAGCATCAAGAGCCAGGATTCAAATGAAGGCAATGGGGACTCTCAACCATGGTGTTCTACCACTTCAGTCTCCAACAATGTTAAATTATATTCTATGTAGTCAAAGGCATGGGTAAGTAGAATAAATTCCAGAGTGTTTCTGGACATATTAAAGGTCACTTCATTTAAAAAGAGAAAACTTCGGTCTAGTAAGTTCAGGTATGAGAAGTACCTAGCTCCCTGGCAATGCATGATAAATGAATCACTATCAAAATCTGATTTGTGTAGTCTGAAGCCTTTATAAGTAGGGTGTATGTTTTGGCTTGCCTGGGACAGTCCCAATTTGTTACCTGATATGATTAGTAATAGGCAACCCTTGTCAATGTCAAAAGTGTCCTGGCTTGGACAATAAATTATATGGTCATCCTAACTATAGGCAATGACTAATTAAATTCAGGAAAGGAAAGTGACAGGTCTGGAACAGCTGCCAGCTCCAGAAAGAAGTATTAATGTGGAAGAGAAAAGACCCGTGGAAGCTAGATAGGCTAAGTCTACACACATGCATTACTCTAAAATAACAGAGCCCAGGCACCTCTTCCCTGTGTGAAATCCTAAAGGACAAGGCTGTTGCTCTCTCCCAGATGTCTCCCCACCTCCCCATCCCTTATGCTTGTTCCTTTTATTTCAGCAATATTTCAGGTAAGGAATAATTATCTGTTTTCTATTGGGGGAAAAGGAAAGAAGAAACATCCAGACTAGTTATCCATGTTTAAGCACACTTTCTATGTGCAATTCTCATTTCTCAGGGGAGAGATTAACCAACCTAAAGAATTAGGATTTGCAAACTCTAGACCTGACACAGGTCAGAAACAGGAAGAGAGAGGTTAAAGAACGTCTTCCTCTTACTGTTTCTAGCCTGTGTTGCAGGCTATTTCTATTTTATGGAAAACAGAAATATGGAGGATGGACTGTCTTGGGGAACCATTTTCCTTGGTGCACTAAGTTCCCACTTAGCAACTTCAAAGAATGACCCAAGTTTGGGGGCTTCCCTTTAAGGGCTGGTTAACTTGAATTATACGAATATCCTCTGAAACAGGAGCTCAATGTTAAAGCACCTTTCTTTGTACACACACATTTCCTTTTGATCTGAGTCATTTAAAAATCAGACTGTGTGTCATTCCTATATTCTAGGCTCTCTAACATGGTAAAACTCTGACCTGGTTTCCGCACTCCACCCTTCAGGTATATTCTGAAAAAAGTGATTTCACCACTCCTTCCTCCACCCTCTTGGAAATCTTTAATTGCTTTATGTCTTTTAAGGGAAGAAACTATCTTCCCTTCTTTTCCTGACCTCTCAAGGAGGAAAAAATCTTCAGCCTTTTCTCAGGGATGCACCTCTGCTTTTTAAACTATCAGTGAAAAAATAAAATCCCTTTTCTAGTCAACAGGGAAACCAAGTTAAAGTTTTAGGAGATATTTTGGTTTCAGGAAGCAAGTTTAGGGAGATATTCGTGATTCTGCTATCAGACTCAGCTCTTCTGTGCTGTCAAGGCACAAGGAAAAGAAATAAAAAAGAACAGCTATAATTGGAAAGAGGAGCTAAGCTCCAGAAAGCATTCCTGTACACTCTAGATTTGAGCACTTTTTCAAGATTTTCAAGTACTGCTTAAAATTCTATCACTAAATTGTCAGTGGTAGTCTACTAAGTCTGACAAATCCCCATTGGGTTGTGACCCACAAAATATTTGTGAAAAAGCAACTTTTTTCTTTAAACCCACAAAAGAGTTCTGATAAGAAGTTACCAGACCCTTGCTTATGTCTGTCCACACAGACACAATAGCAAACAAGCTACTTGCAACCTGGGGGTATGTAAGTGCTTTCTAGTTCCCAAGGGTTGGAGAAGACATTTAGATAAGACATCTGAGTTCTAGTTCTGACTATGATAACTGTCTTTGTGACTTTGAGCCAATCACTTAACTTCCCAGGGTCTCAATTTTCTCACACAAAAGAGCAAGGGACATGTTCTCCAAGGGGCCTTTCCACTCTAAATTCTGCAAGTTGTCTCACCAATGAGAATGCTACTTTAGGTACGTCTGGAGCTTTTGTGTCCAAAGCTCAGTCCCAGATGGCATCTCAGTTGAGTCTCAGGACATTTCAGTGAAGTCACCTAAGAACAGAAAGGCGACTGAGGGCTCATCGAAGAACAGCCCAGGAGTCAGTCCAGCTGCAGTTATTCTCATTGAAAAGGGGAGGGCAAGCAGCCAAAGCAGCTGTGCCCCATATAATATCTATACTAGACAGATGTCCTTAGATATTGTGTGTGCTCTGTGACCTTCTAAATGGAAACATTTCAAGTAGAAAGTGGTGGAGAAGGTAAGACCACTTAAAATTTAATAGTAAATGCATTTATGAAATAAAAGTCCTTACCTCAAGCTGTGTCATGGAAACTTTAAAGAAATGATTCTCAGAACCCTAATCAAGGTTAAATTTCAGTGACAAGAGCCAAATCTCTGAGTGGTGGCACTTTACCTTTTTGTTTGCTGATTGGTGGTGAGGTGATGGTAGGGTGGGTTTGAAATATTAGATAAAGCTCACTGTGTACTGTATACACCTCCATCATGCAGGGCACTGCAGATTAGAATAGGACAGATTTCTGTCCCTGCCCACACGGAGTTTCTATCACTGAATCCTCACAACAGCCATCTCCATTTACAGATGAGGAAGCAGGCTCAGTAACACATCCAAGGTCATACAACTGCTAAATTGAGGGCCAGGATTTGAATTAAGTTCTGCTCATAACTGCCAGATGACACTACTGAGTACTATAAAACTGGAAAGAAATTGTAGAAGTTATTTTTTAAATTCTCTTTCTCTCCCTCTTAGTTTTTTTGGGGAACGTCTTTTTAAAAGATAAAATAGGGGGCCGGCCTGTGGCTCACTCGGGAGAGTGCGGTGCTGATAAAAGATAAAATAGTTTTGCCTAAAGGTAGCAACACAGTAGTATTTACTTTCTAGGAATATATTGATTACAAGTATAAATATACTAATAGAAGACAAATATGTGAACACAATTTGAACGTAAGTAGAGAAGTAAATTGTATTGAATAACAGTATCCTCAAGCTTAAAAAAAAAAAAAAGCATTAAATTTAGTTAAAAATAAATTTACTTAAAAATCTACCTTCTGAGTACCCAACTGCTGGGAAAATAGAATAATTTAATCAGGCTTCCCTCGCCTCACACCCTGGTTTTTGGCTGGTGACTGCCCCGGGCGGACGCCGCTCCGCGCAGCCATACTTTCCAACCTATGGCTTCCAAGGACCTGTTTGTCGGTTACCTAGCTCATAGACCTGCCTGTGAGGGGTCTGGTAACCCAGCCTGGCATGTGAGGGGTCTGGGGACCCAGCCTGGCGTGTGAAGGGTTTGTGACCAGTCTGTGAACGGGCTTGAGGGGTCTGTGAGCTCCAGACCCAGCCCTAGCTCAACAATTGGCCCAGTCGGCAGGATTACAGGCAGGTAAAAGAGCAGAATTGGAGTCGTCAGCAGGATTCCGACATTAGCCGTAGCTCGACAACTGGCATAATCATGTAGCACTACACCAATCTTCCAGATAATGCTGGCCAGTGATTTTCTTTTTATATATTACAGATGACTTCCTTGAAATATATCTCATCTGTGAGACTATGCACCCATAGTACATCTGCTAAGACTCCATGTCCTAGTCTAAATTCCTGCCCCAACCTATCATTTGGGGGAACTGTCCTCTCACTATATTCTTCACCCAGCTATCCCTAGCTTTTTGTAGTTTCCATCTGCTAGTTTTACACTTCCGCACCTTTGCTCACTTAGGCATATTTCCAAGTCTCAGTTACAATGTCATCTCTTTTATGGAACCTTTTCCGGTCTTTCTGCCCACTACCCAGTATAAGTGAATTCCTCTTTCCTTTGTGCCCACTGTAGCCTTTCATAGTAGCATCTGCAACATTTCATCGCTGATTTGGCTTCACCTCACCGGACCATACATGGGCTGGTGAATACGGCCTAGGGGAGGGAAGATGAGGGGTTACTACTGCATGAACTGGCAACACAGCACTAGGTTTCTTGCCTTATCTATGTCTCTAACTATGGAACTTGAACTTCAATTTTTTCGTCTTAAATAAACTTTGTATTTAACATCATCCCATTCACCTCTAGAACTCTGTACAGTATTGGTCCCGATTCTTAGGTCATATATAGATTTAAATTAGAATGATATGGAAAAAGTCGGCATGACCTTACACTAAGCTGACAGGAAAATTCAGTGTCCAGTTTTTTGAACAAGCAGCATGGTGTCACAGAAAAAGTACTGGCTTTGAATCAAGACAGCCCAGGGTCCTGGCTGTATGAATTTAGGCAGCCTAAGTTCTCACCTCAGTTTCCACGTGGGGATAAGAAAACAAGCTGCCAACAGCACTGCGAGGATCAAGAGTGGCGGCACACAGCAGGCTCTCAAACGCCAGCTCCCTCTCTCTCTGCTCTTCCCATCCTTACCCCAGTTTCCTTTCTTTTGCCAAGTATTTATTTGCTTAACTTCCAAAGAAGGAAGATGCTATGCTATTAGAGACTTCAAAAGTTGTTAGAGGTTGAAAAAAAATTTCAGGGCGTAAGCTAAAAATCTCAGGAGAAAAGAAAAATCCTTTGTAAAGCACACATGAAATCTAACAGTCAGAGGTAGGTTTTAAATTTATACTTCCAAAAGTGAAAACTTTTTTCAATTATTTACTAGCCAATTAACAGGGGCAATTTACTCTTAAAACCTCTCTTATTAGTAAAATGGGAATAACAGTACCTCTGATTTTTATTTATATAGTGCTTTTATTA
The DNA here is from genome assembly GCF_027409185.1 of Cynocephalus volans. Lineage (NCBI taxonomy): Eukaryota > Metazoa > Chordata > Mammalia > Dermoptera > Cynocephalidae > Cynocephalus > Cynocephalus volans. The sequence goes on along the minus strand of NC_084468.1, from coordinate 128,445,500 downwards.
ATTTATATACATGCCAAGTACTGTACCAAATGTTAACTCATTTAATCCTAACTCTGATCCGAGGCATTATCATTACCTTCACTTTATAAAAGTGGAAGCTAAGGTATAAAGAGATTAATTTGCCTAAGAATATATAACCAGTAACCAGTGGAGGCAGGATTCAAACCTAAGCAGCCTAGTTCCAGAATCTAAAAGCTCTTAACCACTGTGCTATGGTGTTTCTCACAGTGCTGCAGAGGTTAGTTTTAACAAAGTTGTGGGCTATGGTAAGCACTCAGTGAGGTATAGTCACCATTACACATAAAGCAGTTGACTCTGGTGTGCCCAATCATCCATCAGACTCTATTGATATGTAAGTACTGTCCCCAGGTGTCACACCAGGCTGCTTTACTCAATTTGTAATTGCAGCAGAATTAATTATATTAAGCTCATTCTTAGTTCAAATTTGATTCGGTTAAATATATTCCATGAAACTGAGACATTTGTTATCTAATGAAGATTACTGACCAACAGGAAATAAAAACAATGCCTCCAGAAACACCTGAAGCACAGGTGTGGACTCTCCCAATTTACCATTATCAATCCAAAATTCATTCAGCTGGTGTACATACACATTTCAGATCACATGCTCTAATACTAAAAATTTTGAATGTCTCTCCCCCACCGTCCCACCCCCACTCCTTTGTTAGAGAAAACTGATTAAAGAGTGGGAAACCATTTTGAGGAAGCTGTATAGTGGCAGTCGTTAGCAATGTGAATTTTAGAGTTAGACTTTAATTTGTATCCTTGCTCTCTATTTACAAGTCATGTGAAACTTAAACTTTACGTATCTCAGTAGCCCTGTTGGAATCTACCGTAGCGGTCAGTATTAAATGAGAATACAGGTGAAGTCATAAGCACAGTGTCTAGCACATAGTAAGCATAAAAAGTAGCTCTTTAGCTTTTGCTGCTATTTTTATTATAACAATTACTGTTAGTTCTGTTTAGTGAAATCTTGCTTACATTACAAATTTCCTTTTTATTCTCAGATGTACACACAAGTTATGTTCCTTGTATCACTGTTTCAGCCGTATTATGTTGCAAGAACACATTAGTGCATAAAAGCCTTTTCACATGCATTATTTAATCCTCACAACCCTGGGAAGTAGATATAGACACTCCCCTATTTCACGGGTTAGCAAACACAAGCTCAAGTGACTGACCCAAGGTCAAAGTTATCGAGTACCAAAATTTAGTGCCTTCCAACCCCAGGAGCTCCCCCACCATATTTTAACTGTACTACTAAAGGAAAATAAATATCTCCTTTAAATGGCCTTATTTGTCCTGAATTTTCTTTAAAAACTCCACTAGACACTTACCAGTTGGCAGGTGGCATTCTGCTATGAGCAAGAGCCTCTCCTTTCTCTCCAATCTACTTACAGTAAACATGGGTTCCTAGATTCCTGTTTTCCCCCAATGGTTTAATTCATTTCTGTCCTTAATTATTTTGTTGATCAATCTGTCTCAGATTTGGCCAGGGGCAACTCCTTCAAGCTGGTCCCTGCGTCCCTGTGACATGATGTGCTTCCATTAATTTTCTTTTAAACAATTCATTTTGAAATCAGCTGGGCTTTTTCCCCTGTTTAGAAACTGTAGGTTATATGTTTCAAAAGGATTTATCCACAACTGTTTTCTAACTTAACTATCTTACTTAAACATCTGTCCCGTATTTTACCATACCCTATGTAAACCTTTCCAATGTTAAAAGAGATACCATCAGAAAAAACCCTTCTGAATCTGTTACAAAGCTAGCCAGCTACACATAATTGATAGGAAATTACAGAGAAACACAAAGGAAAAATCATACAAGGCAGTCTCACTTTTATCATGCAAGTATGTGTGTTCACTTTTAGCTTACAAAAAGCTGCCCAAATACCCCTTATAAAATCATACTTTTTCTGCCTTATTTTGACTGAAGATTCCAGACAGGCAAGCAGGTAGTCAAGTAAAGGTGATGTGTGACTACATAAGCCAGACCATAACTTAGACAAGAAATGGCTTCTTCCAGGTGAATGAGTGAAGAACTAAGAACAGTAGTATCTCTTGGAGAGCTATTTTAGAACTGAGTCAGTGGTACAGTAGAATATAAACCCGACCTTCCACCTGTAAGGTCTGCTAAGATTCCAGAGCATAAAAATTTGGATTTAAAAAACAAGAGGGAAAAATCGCTAAATAGTCCTTTGTTGACCTAAATCTTTTTATTTAAATCATAGTATTTGCAGACTGTAGATCTTTCATCAAAGAAGTTACGTTACTCCTGGTTAACACAACTCATGTGGCTTGTAGCAGCTTTATGAAGAGCAGACCTGCAACCGAGTATTACGGTCAGGCTTCAATGCTAAAGGTCACAGGACAGAGAAATCCTGTTGAGGGCAATGACAATTAGGAAAGTGGAACGGGTAAACAGCAAGTTAAGTATTTATCTCCCCACCTCCCATAGATGGGGAAGAGCTGCTGAGATAATTCTGGCCAGATCAGACAAAACCCAGGGGAAACAGAAGTCTGCAGCCTTTCAAACTAGTCCTAACACCACTATCTAGCAACTACACCAATCCCCAGCCAAGTCTGCAAACTGACAAAATTTGGGTTTTTCAGTTCTACTCTTCTTAAAGGCCTCTTAGATATTTAACACAATGCTCATGGTATCCATTCTACAGTTACTCCAAACACCCCAGATCTGCTCCTTAAAATAAATATCCCCTTTTTGCCTATTTTCTCCCCCAAACAAATCTCATTTTTCCAAATATCAGGACAGAGGTTTGATGATTTGGCTAAATCATGATTTGTATGTAGTCTTTCAAGAGAATATTTGCATTTTGAAGTGGAAAAGGGCAAGGCGATGGGATATACATTTGGAGGAAAAAAAATCTCCAGTCTTTTCTCTGAACCTTATTGATATCTAGTACCAAGTAGGCTGAAAGTAAAACCAAGAAAATCAATCAGTCTGAGATCATTACTTACATAAGCCAATTGTCTCTTCTCTTTCTCTTCCTTTTGCGAGTGTCCAGAAAGGTCATAGGGCACTTCTAACAAGGGTCAAATCATCTGTAACTGCCCCCCCACGCCCACCCCAACCACACAAACCTACAAGAGATCATTGAGGATGACCTACACATGGGAATAATAAGCCAAAAAGCACACCTCACAAGGTCTCAATTATTATCAACTAAAGCTGATCTTGGATTATTAGCCAGGTTTTTTCTTTTAATTTAAAATATTTTCACATGACTGCAATTAGTGTACACACAACTTTGATTTATTATGACAAATGTATTCCAGTTTTCTTAAGTCATATTTTTTGGGGTTTTGCTTTTAAACAGCTGCTACTTGCTGCTGTTCTTTCTGCCCTATGAACTAGCAGCGCTGGGTAGAAGAGAGCTGCACTTTAAATGAATCCAGAAGATGAGAAAATATCTTCTCTTGCCACCTAATATTGCAAAAATAGAATAACAAGAAAAATAATGAAGTAGAGGACAAAGATCAGGAAAGCAAAAATATAAGCAAGATACTTTGTATGATCTATAGACTATTACTGTCTTAAATTTCCAGATAGGAGTAGATTTGGCAATAGAAAACTTCCACAATCAAATCACATTGTAGTTGTTTAGATGTCTGCTTCAATTGACGTAATTTATGTACTTTTACAATTTATGTAAAAGTAACATAGTAACAGCTGAAACTATCTGTTCATAAGTTAATAAACAACCCAAAACAAATGTCCCAAATAATGCACTTGAACACTTGCTCAGAAAAAAATAAATAAAAATAACAAACTTCACATTTTACTCTGGACTTAAAACTATGAAATCCACTAAAAGACCTGGGTATAAAATCCTACTCATTTCTATATTATTTCATATGTTTCTAATAATATTATAGATGACAGTGATAAAATCTTGGAGAAAGTTCAATGTCTAAACTCCATGTCTACTCAAGCTGTGTCAAGCATGAATACAAGTAGTGACTAGTGCTTTTTCAAAAAAAACTGCCATGTGGACTGAAGAATCTCTGAGCCCTGAGTGAACTGGGGAAGAACAACTGCCAAGGCCATGGGCATTCTCCTCACCCCAAGGCATCCCTCCTGCAGGAGGTCTCTGCAAACTGCCTCAATGGTTCTTCCCCACCAACCACGCTTCAGGCATAAATGCTTTGGTTTGTACTTCCTAACTTTTAAAGCTTCATCTTAAAGTTATATACATCTCTCCCCCATAGAAAAGGATCAGAAAAACATCCAGCCTAGAATTACAAACTATAACTATATATAGTAGTATATTTGTATTATAGTAACCCCTATGGAACACATGTGCTAATTTTCCTTAGTCTCAACCTTTCATTTTAATTTGTTTTATCCTGATCTACTTTATTAGTAATATTTTTCTATTTTATTGTATTGCTACCTATAAATGGATTTAAATCCCTTGTACAATGAAATATAAATGTATATCTGCACTACCACATAGGGTGGAACATCTGGAATGTCCAGATGTGTTAGCAGTAGGTAAGTGAGGTTTTTTGTGACTATTCTCAGGTTTATGACTTAGCTGCACCCTCTACCTACACCTCAATTGTTCAGTTTAGCACACACAGGTGATTACATGCCTGTGCATGTAATCTGGGCAGGTGCGGTTCCTAAGGATTTGTATGTGTTCTATAAGTGTCTGAATGAAAAGAAATTTAGATGTACATAAACACAGGGCATACTGCCTTATCTGAATTTTCACAGTTAATACTGTCACTAATTAATCCTGTCTTCCAAACACTTATAATGATTCTATCTTTACCTGGTTTACAGACTCAATTATTAGACCCCCAAATATCACCACTCAGATAAACTTGAAGGAATAGTCAATACATTTCCCCCTACTGTAAGATTTTAAAAAAAAAACTCCAATTAGAAGTTTTTGTTATGGGCCGGCCCCGTGGCTCACTCGGGAGAGTGCGGGACTGGTAGCGCTGAGGCCACGGGTTCAGATCCTATATGGGGATGGCTGGTGCACTCACTGGCTGAGCGTGGTGCAGATAACCATGCCAAGGGTTGCGATCCCCTTACCGGTCAAAAAAACCAAAAAAAACTTGTTATCACTAGTTCATATAAGTACAATATGGTGAAGCTAACATTTTTTAAAGACTCATTTTTCTTTTAAAAATATTAATTTTACTCATCTTAGTTAGTATTTTGTGTGAGAAAATTGAGATATACGCAAATGAGAAGCCAAAAAGAGCAACTTTGCTGCATGCTAGAGTACAATGGCTGTCTTAAGGAAAAGCACTAGTGGGACTGAGTCGTGAGCTGAATTAGCTGCTGTTGGGAAAATATAGGAAAATAGTCAGGGCCCCTCAGATGTTCAGAATCTTGCTGAGCATTTGATATAAATATGCACGTGCCCAGGTGTTCCCTGGTTGTCTGATGTAGACGCACATGTGAACCCAGGTGTCCTGGGTTATGGACTTAAGTATAAAGGACAAGTGGCTCTGATCCACAGGGTCCCCCGCCCCCACTGAAGGCTGTTGATGCCAGTGCCCCCAGAATGCCCCGAGAGGCTGCCACTGGATTTTTCCCAATAACCTAGTGTTGACCTGCATGTGAGGGGTTTGTGCTCCAGTCTGTACAATAGGTTTGAAGGGTGTGAGCCCTAGCCTTGACAATACAAATGGAAACTTAATATAACTAAAATAATGAAACATGCTGACTTTAGTTATGAATTGCTTTCACAATACAACTGGCTAGTCCGACAATTGCTTCAGCCATACAATTAGCATAGTTATGGCCCTAACCCAACAACTGGCATAGTTGTGTAGCTTTACAGCTGCTTATTCATGGAATACCATTTTTAAAATTTAGATAATTGCAGATTCACAAGCAGTTCTCTGTAAGAACAGAGAAATCCTACTTACCTTTACATCACAGTCAGAATACTGATGTTGATGATGTCAAGATATAAAAACTGCCATCGCTCCAAGGATCCCTCAGTTTGTCCTTTTATGGCCAGCCCCGCTCCCCTCCTGTCCCCATCCCCTCCTTAACCCCTGGCAACAAACAATCTGTTCTCTATTTCAATAATTAAGACTTTTTCTTCAAGGCAAAATTTACCAAGCCATGAATTACATGGTGACTGAGGCAGCCAGAGTCAAAACTCGCATTCAATCAACAGGTGAAGAGGATTTTAGGTGTATTTTAATCTACAACAGCTGGCAGCCATTATGCTGAAAATGAGAGCACCTGGAAGCTAACTCCAGGGTGTTACTGTAAAGATCAAAATTGAGATCTCAGAATTTCAAGTTCAGGTTTAATAAGGCCTTTCAAGTTAAGTTCAAAGTGCAGAAGATAATTTTCAAGAACCATGTGGAAAAACAAAAAAAAGGCCAAATGGCAGGAAGTCTCTAGTAAGACATTTTAATAGCAGCAGATAGCAGCTGAATGGTCTTCTCAATACCACAGTTAGATGACTTACTTAACCACTGTTAGCATTTACTTTGGTAATGAAAAAGAAAACCTACATTTAATTCAACCACTAATAAGTAGCCTTGATCCTGAAGGGTAGTAAAAGTCCAAGTAAACAGTCCACGTGTTACATCATTAGCAGGGTCATAGTCTTCAGAGGCTCTACGATCTTTCTCTTTCCTGTTAGTGTCCACACATTTGCAGAAAAAGAAATCCCTAACATTTTCTACTTTCCCAAAGATGTATTTTTTCAGTAATGGGCAAAGTAGTACCTTTCAACAAAATGAAATTTCTTCCCCTCACAAACTCTTTGCCATTGTTAACTATAATAAATACAAGTTGCTGCAAAGTGTTTCTCTAAGTTTCATTTTTGTCCCACTATTTTTATGATCTTATTTAAAACACAAAATGGCATAGAATAAATTACTATTACTTGAATCAATAAAATTATTTTTGGTCAAAGAGATATCAAAAGATATCCAAAAGAACAATTACAAAACTTGCACTGAGTTAAATGACAAAGCATGGCTTTCTCCCCAACTTCTCCACCGAATTAAAGACACCTTATCACATCTTATCAGAGTGCTAATTCATTAATGAATATCACAGAAGGAAAATTCTGGAAAAAGCAAGTCAATTAAAATACCTGTATCAGAACATGCAAAATTCAAAATGCTGAATGATTTAAAAAATTTATTAGTATCTCTTTCCAATAAATTGAGAACTTCTCCTAGACAACTGGATTTGATGACTTGCCTGGAAACTTTAAACCAGTGGTTCTCAAACTTTAGCATACATCAGAATCACCTGAAGAGCTTGTTAAAACACAGATTGCTGGCCCCATCCTGAGAGTTTGTTTCAGTAGGTCTGTGGAAGGGTTTAAAAATTTGCATTTCTATCCATTCATCCATTGATGGGCACTTAGGTTGATTCCATATCTTGGCTATTGGGAACAACGATGCAGTGAATGTGGGAGTGCAGATATCTCTTCAACATACTGATTTCAAGTACTTTGGATATATACCCAGTAGTGGGATTGCAGGATCATACGTTAGCTCTATTTTTAGTTTTAGGGGGAACTTCTGTATTGTTTTCCAAATTGGCTATACTATGTACATTCCCACCAACAGTGTATAAAGGTTCTCTTTTCTCCACATCCTCACCAACATTTATCTTTCATCTTTTTGATAACTACCATTCTAACAGGCATGAGGTGATACCTCATTGTGGTTTTAATTTGTATTTCCTTGCTGATTAGTGATATTGAGCATTATTTTTTTTCAAATGGAATAACATTCAGCCTTAAAAAAATAAGAAAATTCTGTCATTGTCGACAACATGGATGAATCTAGAGGACATTATGCCACATTAAACAAGCCAGGCACAGAAAGACAAATACTGAAGTCCCCCATTTCCCATTCCCTTGTTTTTTACCTTCAGTCAACCATGGTCTGAAAATATTAAACAGAATACTCCAGAAATAAACAATTCATAGGTTTTAAATTGCATGCCATTCTGAGTAGCAGATGAAATCTCATACCATCCCACTCCATTCTGCCTGAGATATGACTGTACAGCGTGTCCACTCTATATACGCTCCGCACCCATTAATCACTTAGTAGCCGTCTGGGTTATCATGTCGCGGTATCACAGTGCTTGTGTTCAAGTCACTTTTTACTTCATAATGACCCCAAAGTGCAAGAGCAGTAATGTTGGCAACTTAAATATGCCAAAGAGAAGGCATAAAGGAAACACCCTTAGGTGAAAAGGTGAAAGTTCATGCCTTAATAAGGACAGAAAAAAAATCATTTGCTGAGGTTGCTAAGATCTTTGGTAAGAACAAATATTCTATCCATGAAATCGTAAAGAAGGAAAAAGAAATTTGTGCTTGTTTTGCTGTTGCACCTCAAGCTGCAAAAGTTACAGCCTCAGTGAAGGTTATAACTAGCCTCACCTTAGTTAAGATGGAAAAGGCATTAAATTTGTGGAGAGAAGACATGAACAGAAACGTTCCAACTGACGAAAATGTGCTGTGCCAGGAAGCATTGAGCCTATACAAAAACTCCAGCAAGGAAATGACTGACACCAAGCCATTCATTCTAAGTAAGGGATGGTTACACAGATTCAGGAATAAAGAAAGTCAACAGTAGCCAGACAATATGCCACAATGCCTATGTCATTCACCTTGCTTCATCTCATCACGTAGGCATTTTATCATCTCATATCACAAGAAGGTAAGTATAGTACAATATGGTATTTTGAGAGAGAGACTACATTCACATAAGTTTTAGAGTATATTGTTATAACTGTTCTATTTTATTATTGTTGTAAATTTCTTACTGTGCCTAATTTATAGATTAACCTTTATCATAGACATGTATGTATAGGAAAAAACATAGGACATATAGGGTTCGTTACTCTATCTGTGGTTTCAGGCACCTACTGGAGGTCTTAGAACATATCCCCCATAGGTAAGTGGGGATTATTGTATCACAAGGTCTTACTTACACGTGGAATGCCAAACTTACAGAAGTAGTGAGTAGAACAGTGGTTACCAGAGGTGGGGAGAGGTGGGGTGTTGGTCAAAGGGCACAAAGTTTCATTTAGACTGGAGGAACAGTTCTGGTGATCTACTGCACAGTATGGGGACTATAGCTAACAATAATGTATTGTGTATTTCAAAACTGCTAAAAGAATGAATTTTAAATGTTCTCACCACAAAGAAATAGGTATGGGCGATAGTGGATATGTTAATTAGCCTGATTTGACCATTCCACAATGTATCAAAACATTACATTGTACCCCATAAATATATATAATTATTATTTGTCAACTAAAATAATTTTGCATTTCTAACAAGCTCCACACTTGATCTGGGAACCACACTTGGAAAACCACTACTCTAAACCTAGATACTCTCAATTTTTGTTCAGTTTTTCCTTGAGTTGATGGGACTTCAGTAGAAAACACCAAGTTATGCTTAAACTGCTAAATGGCTCTTCGAAATACTTCATTTGAGGTAAAATAGTGGCACAGTTCAAAATAATCCAGTGTTGAGCTATGTATGTGCAGTTTAGAATTCCAGATCCCCTTTTTTGTATTTCATAGAAACAATACCCAGGTGTGCTCCAAGGAGCTTTATATAGAGAAAATACCTATTCACTTCTGGGAATATGAGGGCCCTTTGCACTTTGATTTAGTGGGGCTTCTCCTCATAAGGTACAGGAATTGCTTCACAGTGGTCTCTGGAAAAAGTCCACTTCTTCCAATTCTCACATCAAACACACCACAATATGAAAAATATAAGTCTAATCCTGATATGTTTGAATTACACAGATCTTAGCCTCAGCCTCAAAGTTTTCTAGAACTGTTATTTGCATGGCTCACAAGATTCTTAGGTAAAAGGGAGGCTGAAACAACATTTGTGGAGTATTAAAATGCCTATTTTAGCCCTATCAAACCATTTATTAGAACACGTAAGTTGTTAAGAGTAACAAAATCATATGAGTACTGGTTTTAACATTTCATCTTGTATCAGAGATCTTAGTAACAGCAATGAAATCATCCAAGAAAGATGATGGTCAAAGGGTATGGACAAACTGAGAACTCATCTTTAAAAAAATGGACAAATGACTATACAGATAAATTAAAAACAGCGTTTTCACTTAATGGCCAAAGTTTATTAAAATGCACTAGCTGCTGAAACTAGAGATGTTAATAACACATGTGGTCCCTGCCCTCATGGAGCTTTATTCATTACACTGCAGAGAAGGCCAACAGAACAATAATTATCAGCGAGAAGAACAGTACGAAGAAATTCAGGTTGCTATGGGCAACACAGATATAACCTACCTTGGGGGTGGAAAAGGAGGTATCAAAGAAAAGGCTTCCCGATGAAACTGACGTCCACTAAGCTTAGACCTGGAGAATAAATTAGAGCTAGGCAAAGATGGAGGAGAAAAGACAAGTAGAGGAAAAGTGCACTGAGTGTTTCCATAAAGTCAAGCGCACAAAGCAAGGAAGAGTAGGGAAGGACACTGGAAAGGTAGGCAAGGACCTCTATACAAGACAGAGCTCTGTACAAGATTTCCCAAAAGCAATAGGAAGCAGGAAGAGAACAATATCATATCTGCATCTTAGAACATCACTTTCTGTAGTATAGGAATGGACTGAAGGGGGTGACCAGTCAGGAGGTCCCACTGCAGTAGGAGATGAAGTGCTAGAAGATTGGTGCAGAGTTGAGGGGAGGGGAGAAAGAAAAGACATGTCCATAGTGTTTTCTAAACAGCGAATCTTGGCTTCAGAATACCTTTCATGTCAAAACACCTCTACTTTCTAGTTGTCTGACACACAGGTCACGTAATTAGTAGGGGCCTATTCTGTCACTTGTGCAGTCAGATTAAAATCTTCCTCATGTACCTCTCAAAGTTACTTTGGAGATCAAAAAATCATGCACCTAGATAATCTTGTTTGTACATATTACTTACGCACAAGTATTTTCTCCAAAACTCTTAGTTCCATTTCAATTTCTGGCTAAAAGGGGACCATGTATCTCTGTGTTGAGCTTTTTAAAAGAAAAAAAAAATTTTACATCACCTGATATAACAAGCAATAAAGAATGTCTATATTGAAACTAATAAGGAGAATTCAACATGGTTGGTGGAAAAAAAGCAATTGCACTCCTAGACAAGAGCAACTATAACAAAAACGTAATGTTTAAAAAGATACAATAAAAACCAGCTATCTAGAAATAAATCTAAGAAAAGATGTACAAGAATTGTATGGAGAAAACTGAATAATTTTATGCTCAAGAGCATAAAAACTATGTCAATCCTCCCCAAATGAAATCAATGAAATTAAAATAAATCCCCAGAAGATTTTTTCACAGAATTGACAAGGTGATCCTAAAGTGTATAATCTAGAAATCACAAAAACATAACATTGAATGAAAATAGCAAGTTGTAGAAGGAAACTCCAGTATCATAACATTTTAGAATATACGAAATAACGTTACATATTGTTATGGATTCATACATATGTAATGACAGTATAAAAACATGCATGAGAATGATAAACATCAAATTCAGAATAGTAGTTACTGAAGGGAAATCCAGAGGGGCATTACAGGGGTTTTAGTTTATGTGTAACATTTTATTTCTTAAACTGGGTAGTGGATACAAAGATATTTGTTACATTTTCCCCTATTATTTAAGCTCTCCTTGTATGTCTTAAATATTTCACAAAAATATAGAATGCCTTTTATTTGAAAACCACATTATTATGTGATCTAGCCCAGTAGTTCCCAAATACCAATCCAATAGCTATACCAGCAAAACCTGTTAAAAACACAGATTACCAGGCTATCCCAGGATCAGAATTTCTGGGAAGGGAGCCATGCGATACTAATGCACAACGTTTGGGGACTCTTGGGTAAACCACTAGATATTAACAGCCAATCCACCAACAAAATTGAACTCAATCGGACAATAAGATATTTAAATGCTTGCCTGAATATATAATCACTTTCTAACTGATCCAGCTGTCTAGAATGTGGATGCAACTTGAGGGCAAAAGTACACAAATTTTAAAATATATCCTTTACTCCCCAAAAAGGTCATACATGTAAAAACCAGGAATATCTTATAAAGTAATACTGTCAAATGATTCAACAGCAGAAGATAATTACTTCATATCCTCCACAGAGAATATGTAAGAGCAAAACTCCATCAGAGATGATAAAAAGTGCTGTTCTTAAGTACGAAGTAAGACAAGTCACTGGCAACTGCCCCCATGAGGTACTTTCCTCAAGTACGTAGAGAGCAGCACTGTGCTTTCCTTTCCTAATTTTCTTCCCTTGTAGCACAATTCACAGCTAAATTCGTCTAAAGAATTTGCACAGAACCAATGTGAAACATAAAAAATAAATTTAGAAAGAAAACCGTTTATTAAAAATTAGAGGTATTAGTACTGAAGGACAATTTTCATAGCCTGCTTCTCAGAAATAAAATTAACTAGAGAGGTCTAAGCTGTCATAATATATGCAATACTCAAGGGCTCACACGCAAACACAAAATTTCCCCAAATATTTTAAAATTACAACTAAAAACACAGAAAGGGGTTATTGTGATGTTCTAAACAACATGAATCTGCTAGGGGGCATACAAAGCACATCAACATAAAATGACGCACTTACCGGGGCTTTCTACTCGCTTATAGTGGTAGGGATTGATGCAGACCTCCTTCTGCTTGGAACCAAAAGGAAACTCACAGCATTCCAGTGGTTTTAGTTCATGGTGACTCTGAAGATCGGGCCAGCGCCACACACGGCAGTAAATGACATGAGGCAGTCCCTTACGGTGGGAAACTTGCAGCCTGCCATCCAGAGAGCGGGGAATGGTGACACAGTTACTTGGTTGCCCCGGGCAGCTCAAGGCCTTTTCCAATTCCTCCATGGCACCTTTCTTTTTCTTCAGTTTTTTCACCAATGCATCAACTGCTTTCTCTGCCCATTTTTCTTCTTCATCACCCTGTTTCCACCCAAGAAGTCTCTTCACAGCTGGACTTGTGAAGGAAAATAAACTTGTCACATTCATAATGGCGGAACTAGTTATATACTCCTTGGATATGGTGAAACAAAGGAGTCTCCAAATGCAATAGGACAGCAGGAGAGAGATCAATTTATTTACATAGGATTCTCTAGTTTCTTAGTTTGAGGTCCTGAAAAGTAGAAATTACCATTCCTAGTGCTTCCAAAAGTAATCTAAATTCAGCACCTAGGGGGTAAAAAAAGAAAAAAAATGTTTAAAATTAACTCTACCACTGTCTTGGACTGAGTGTTCCCTCAAAATTTGACTCCCACTGTGACAGTGTTAAGAGGGTGGGAAATCCTGTTATGTATACTTGAAAGGTGGGTCTTGAAGAGGTGATTAGATTGGAGGACCATGCCACAGTGAATGGATTAAAAATAGTGGTCAGGGGTGTGATTCTGAGGGCTTTAAAAGGAGCGTACATGAGGAGCTATCTCTCTGTTCTGTTTGTGCTACCTTGCGATGTGATATGCTGTGTAGCTGAAGCCACCACCAAGGAAGGCATTCACAGGATGTGTTCCCTGGACTTTGGACTTCCCAGCCTCAGAAACTGTAAGCAATAAATTTCATTTTCTTCCAAATTACCCAGTTCTATGTATTTTGTTATAAGCAACAGAAATGGACTAATACAGAAAACTGGGACCAGAGAAGTGGGGTGTTGCTTATAACAAATAACTTGAAAATGTGGAAGTGGCTTTGGAACTGGGTGTTAGGCAAAGGTTGGAGGAGTTTGGAGGACTCAGAAGATGACAGAAAGATAAGGGAAAGTCTGGAATGTCTTAGAGACTGATTACATGGTGGTAAACAGAGTGCTGATAGAAATATGGACCGTAAAGACCATTCTAAGGAGGTCTCAGATAGAAATAAGGAGTTTATTGCAAACTGAGGCAAAGATCATCCTTGCTGTGAACTGGCAAGGAATGTGGCTGCGTTGTATCTATGCCGTTGGACTTTGTGGAAGTTGGAACTTAGGAGTTGTGAACCAGAGTATTTGGCAGAAGAAATTTCTAAGCAGCAAACCGTTCAGAAAGCTGCATGGCTACTTGTAATAGCCTATACTGAGTTATGGTGGCAAAGGTATGACATAAAGCCAGAATTTAAAAGGGAAGCAGAGTGTAAAGATTTGGAAAATTTGAAGCCTGGCTATGTGGTAGAGAAGCAGAGCACTTTCACAAGAAAAATGCAGTGATGCTAAGAAGATTAGTACAAAAGAAAGGGATTATCAAGAGAAGGGGAAAAAGGCCCTGAAGACATTGCAAAAGCCTTCCATTTTAGGCCCAACAGCCTAGGGAGGCAAAATGGTCTTGGGAAACAGGCCTGAGGAACCCTCCATGGGCTTGCTGCCCAGGGACACCTCAAGATGCTGCTTCCTGCACCCCTGCTGCTCCAGCCTTGGCTAAGTTGGCTAGACCTGCAGCTTTGAAAGATACAAGCCAGAAGCCTCAGTGGAGTCCATGTGGTGTTAAGTTTGCAGGCTCACAGAATGCCAGAGTTGGGCAGGCTTGGGAACCTCCACCCCGATTTCAAAGGATGTATGGAAAAGCCTGGGGGCCCAAGAAGAGATCTGTCACAGGGGCAGATTCACCATATAGAGCCTTTGCTAGAGCAATGCCAAGAGGAAATGTGGGGTTGGGGTTGGAGTTGCAGCAGACAAACCTCATCAGCACCATGCCTAGTGGAGCCATGAGAGCAGGACTGCCATGGATACACCAAAATTGTGGAGCTACCAGCATGCTACGCCACCTTGTGAGAGCTGAAGCATGGCCTAAGATCATTAAAGCCATAGGAGTGGAGATGCTGAGGACTTGGGGACCCAATCCCCACACCAGCATGCAGAGGACATTGAACATGGAGTCAAGGTACATGATTCGCCAGCTTTGAGATTTATTGCCTGCCCTTCTGGGTTTTGACTTGTTTGGGACCTTTTACCCCTTTCTTTTGGCCTATTTCTCCCATTTTGAATGGGAATATGTACCCTACGTTTGTCCCATCATTGTACCTTGGTAGTAGATAACTTGTTTTAAATTCACAGATGGGACTTAGAACTTTGGACTTTTGAGTTGAAACAAATTAAGACTTCGGGGATGGAATGAATGTAATTGTATGTGAAAAAGACATGAGTGCTGGGGAGCCAGGGGTGGAATGCCTGGGATTGACTGTCCCCCCAAAACTTGACTCCCACTGTGACAGTATTAAGACAGTCAGAAATCCTGTTATGGTAATTGAAAGGTGTGGTCTTCAAGAGGTGATTGGATTGTAGGACCATGCCATAGTGAATGGATTAATAATGGCAGTCAGGGGTGTGGTTCTGAGGGCTTTAAAAGGAGTGTGCATGAGGAACTATCTTGCTTTCTCTGCTTTCACCATTTTGCAGTGTGAGACCCTTGGGTCACTGTTGCCAGCACCAGATGTGTTCCTTGGGCTCTGGGCTTCCCAGCCTCAGAAACTGTAAGCAATACATTTTGTTTTCTTTATAAAACACCCAGTTCTGTGTATTTTGTCATAAGCCACAGAGACTAATACAACCACACAACCACAATTTATTAAGTAATAACTGTGTGCCAGGTACTATTTTAAGTGCTTTATGTATTACAGTATGCTATGGACTACACTATGTTCCCCTAAATTTAGTATGTTAAAGCCCTAGACTGCAGTATGACTATATCTGGATATGGAGCCTCTAAGGAAGTAATTAAAGTTAAATGAGGACATAAGAGTGGGACCCTAATCTGAAAGGACTAGTGGTCTTATAAGAGGATGAGAAAGCTCTCTTCCCCACCTCCATCTCCACTCGTGCACAAACTGAGGAAATGCTATGTGAGGGCACAGCAAGAAGGCAGCCATCTGCAAACTAGGAAGAGAGCCCTCACCAGAAACTGAATTGTCCAGAACCCTGACCTTGGACTTTCCAGCCTCCACAACTCTGAGAAAATAAATTTCTGTTGTTTAAGTCACCCAGTATATGGTATTTTATTATGGCAGCCAAAGCACACTAATACACAGCATTTAATTCTTTTAACAATCCTTTGAGTTAGATAATACCATCACTGTCATTTTATAGATGAATAAACTGAGACAGTTTAAAAAGTGGTATGTCACTGTTTATATAAGTTCTGGGATAGAAGCAACAGATACCTTAGGGCAAAAATGTCCAAGTTCTTAACAGATATTGTAATGTTTTATATTTAGATCATTTATAACCTCTAAAAATATATTTCAAAACACACCTCAATCAACAGAAACTGAAAACAACAGGGAATAAGAAAATACATTAGGGTAATATTTTTTCAATAAATAAGCCTGTGTCTATAGGCTATAAGACAAGGTAGGACATTTATTACCTGCTTCTAAATATTTGCTTTTCACTGACATGAAAGGATGAAGCACATGAACACATACTGTACCAAATTTTTTGGTCACATTTTGTCATTTAAACCTTCTATTTACTCTTCATCAGATGAAAACACAAAAGGTGGGAAAGGTTAGAGGTTAATTTTGCACGAACACTGGCTAAGATGGAGCCATGTATCATACCAACCTCCTCCCAAACCAACCAACCAACCAACAAATAAATAAGCAAAAGCCCAGCTTTTTAAAGACATCAAAGAGCAACCAAGGTACTCAGGACTTGAGGGGCCAAGATCATGGAGAGACAGGAAAGGCAATGAAGTGAGCTGAACATTCTTCACTGCTTTTCCTCTCAAGGCATTTGCCAATGCCTATGGTATAAGCAGCAAGAGATCTAGTAGCCAAGCAGAAAGTGGCAACTAAGAGACTAAAAGGCTAAGCAGAGTTTCCAGCAGTCTCACAGTGCTGAGGAGAAAAAATAAAACAAAAAAACTAGAGCTGAGGGCCTGCCAAGAAGAAGGAGCCCTCTAGGCTTTCAGGTGAGCCTCCTGAAGGGGTATCCCCCAGTAAAAGGGCAAAAAAATTGGTGTGCAAATGCACAGTACATGGGCTTCCTCTTCTTCTTTACCCTTATCTTAATCCAAGACTGAATCATGGTGATGAGTATTGCTCTCTAACAGCTTGCCAGAAGGAAAATAAATCCTCTGTAGAGGAAGATAACATCCCAGACTCCACAACTGTTCACTCACAATGTATAGTAATCAACACAAAATTACCAGGCATACCAAAAGACAGGAACAGAACAGATTAGAAACAGACCAAATAGGTGATCCAGATAATGGAGTTACCAGATACAGACTTTAAAATATTAATGATTAGTAATTAATATATCAAGGAAACAGAAGATGAGAACTAATAAAGACTTTAAGTAGATGGCCTTAACAGCAAATTAGTTACAGTAGAATAAAGAATTAGTGAGCTAAAAGACAGATAACTAAAAAAAAATATCCAGACTGAAGTAAAGTGAGAGAGAAAAAAAGAAAAAGAAGGAAAAGAACTGAAGAGACATAATGGATATGGTGAAAAGGACTAGCACTATGGAGCTGGAGACCCAAAGGAAGATGAGAGACTGACAGAATCAATATTTTTAGACTCAGGCTGCAAATTTTCCTAAAACTGACAACAGACATCCAGCTATAGATTCATGAAGCCCTACAAGTCCAAAGAAGGATAAATACAAAGAAACCTACAAGTTTAAATGTGTCATATCACAGTAAAATTGCTGAAAACCTAAGATAAAAATCTTTAAAAAGACATTACTTTCAAAGAAGTACAATAAGGTTGACAAATGACACTTCAACAGAAACAATGGAAACAAGAAGACAATAAAATGACATCTTTAGCAGGCAGAATGTAAATAAATAGCTGGTAACTTAGAATTATACATTTAGAGGGAAAAAATCATTCAAAAATAATTGTGAAACAAAGATGCTTTCCAACAAGAAAAATCTGACAGAAATGGCTTCCAGCAGACTGGCACTAGAAGACATAATAACAGGAATTCTGTAGGGAGAAGGAAAAAGATTCCAGAGAGAAGAAAGGAACTGCAGGAAAGAATGAAGAGTGTTTGAAGGGTAAATAAGGGCAAGTCTAGCAAGTCCAGGTGATACTGATTTTATAAAACAATAATAGGACTGTCTTGTGTTTAAAATATATGTAGAATTAAAATGCATGACAATAGCAAAAAAAAAAAAAAAAGGCAAAAAAGGGTAAACGAAGATCCTTATACTATCCAGGCCATGGTAATAAAGCACTAACTTATTATGGGTATAAATCATGAATTCATGCCATAATGAACTGTAACAACCTAATAGAGGCGATAAAAAATATGAAATTATTTCTTAAATCTAATTAACCTGAAGAACATAAGGAGAAAAAGGGAGCAAATAATAGATGAGACAAACAGAAAATAAGATTTAAATCTAATCCCCAATGTATCAGCAATTACTTAAATATAAACAGACTAAAATATGACAACTAAAAGATGGAGGTGGGGGTGGGGGGAAACCACTTATCTATATTGTACTTACAAGAGACACATTAAATATAAAGACACAGGAAAACTGAAAGCAAAAAGATGGAAAAAGATGCATATTCTACCAAAAAGCTGCACAGCTATCCATTCAAATAAAATAGACTTTAAGAAGCATTACCAGAGATTTTAAAAAGCGGGGGAGGGAGGGCTTTCAAAATGTTAAAAGAACTGATCCACCACGTAGATATCACAATCTCAAATTTTCAAGTAATAATAATCGCAAATACATAAAGCAAAAACTGGCACAATTAAAATAACAAACAGACAAACCCACAATCCTAGTGAGAGATTAACATAGTAACTGATAAAACAGGTAAACAAAAATTGATATGAAAGAGTAACATGTTTAAAAACTTGGTCCAATTCATGTATATAGATCACTGCACCCAACAACTGTAGAACACATAGTACTTTCAAATACTCATGGAATATTTACCACATAACGAGCCACAAAGCAAATCTCAACATGTGGCAAAGCAGTATAATCATATAGAATATATCCTTTGATTTTAGTTTAAGAAGTCAACAAGAATATTGTTATTAAAAATAACCACACTTTATTTATTTTTATTATTTATTTCAAGAAAGAAATCACAGTGGGAATAGAAACTATTTTTATCTGAAAGATTATAAAAATATGACAAAGTAAAAATTGTAGGATATGACTTAGCAATACTTAAGAGGGAAATTTATAGTCTTAAGTGCATATATTAGAAAAGAAAAAAGCTGAAAACTAATGTTCCATGTATGTACCACCAAAAAAAGTTAAAAAAAAAAAAATGGAACAGTAAATTAAACCTAAAAAATGTAGAAGGAAATGACAACAGAAAAAAATTTTTTAAAGTATACTATAAAATCAAAGTTGGCTCTTTGAAAATACTAATAGAATTGAATAAACCCGTAGCAAAACTGATCAATAAAAAAGACCCAAATTACCAATAACTGGAATAAAACAGGGGAAATCATTACTGATCCTCAGAAATTAAAAATATTATGAACAGCTGTCACAGCAAATTGTGAATGTGTACAGCCACACTGTAATAATCTACACATCTATCTGTCTTCCTCACTACAGGAAAATCATTTGAGGGACTATGTCTTACTATTTTCCTATCTTTGCAGCCCAGCACATTACCTAGCACATAGCAGATTCTCAATGAATGTTTAACGAATTTTTAGCTCATGAAGAACTTAGGAGGCCAAATGTGGCACTTCAACTTTATTAAGTAGGCTACAGGGACTTGTTTTCTTTTTTAGAGTTTCACACACATTTACTAGTTCTTTTGAAGGTGGTATTATTTTCACCTAGCAGAAAAGAGAAAAAAAAACTATGCTACTATTAAAGTCACACTTGGTCAGAGTGTACCTACTGATATGATAATTTACTTTTTTACTAAAGGTTTACAAAACAAGAAAGACAACTTCTTAATGGGCCTCTAGTAACAATTCACAGAGGGAATATATTTCTTCTTATTTTATACGTCTTTCTTCTTCTCCAAAAAGTCCTTTTTAATATTTTAACCAGTGATTTTTAAACAGAATTGGTAAGTTTACATCAAAACCACTGGCTATTTCAAACACTAATGAGTTTGTAATATAAAGTGAATGGGTTGCCGGGGAGGGAAGTGGTGATGTTTATAAGAACCACCATTTCAGACCTTTGTCTTAATTATTCAAAGTGACATTCATTCATCAAAGCTATAGTGAGTGCTTGCAAAGTGTCTGGCACTTGTGCTAGTCACAGAAGACATAGAGGCAGAGATGTCTAATATCCTAAAGGAGAGCTCACAATCCCATGGAAGGGCCAGTGTGCAAACAACTAACTCCCATAAAGCAAAGGACTAACCTGCATGCTAATTGTAAAGGACTGTGCTGAGCTGTCTTACCAGGCCATATCCAGGGCCTCAGCCAGAAGGAATGCTGTGATTATACCAAGGTAGACCATGGGCACAGGTAAAGAAGAGGAGGAAACTCATGTATTGCGCATTTGCCCACCATTTACTAACTATAAAACAGTGATAAAAGTGATAAAACAAGTATAAACAGTGCTATGGTCTGAATGTTTGTGTCCCCACAAAATTCATATGTTGAAATCCTAACCCCAAAGGTGATGGTATTAGGAGGTGAGGCCTTTGAGAGGTGATTAAGTTCCTGAGGACATAATTTTATAATGGGATTACAAAAGAGACCCCAGAGAGATTTCTCCTGCCTTACACCATGAGGTTACAGTAAGAAGAGGTCATCTAGGAAAAAGTGGGCCCTTACGAAACACCTACTCTGCCTGTGCCTTGATCTTGGATTTCCCAGCCTCCAGACTGTTTCTGTTGTTTAAGTCCCCTGGTCTATGGTATTGTGCTATAGCTATAGGACTAAGAAAAACAATAATATATAAAAGCTGAAAAGGAGAGATTAATTCCAGGGATTGCAGGAAGTTTTTCCATAGAGGAAATATCGGACAGGCCTTAAAGGAAGAACAGCATTTGCAAAACAATAGAGCTAACATTTGAGTGCTCATTACATGACAGACACTGTTCTAAGCACCTTACATCTATTAACTAATCTTAGCCACAAACCCTCTGAAAATACTATCATTGTCTTCATTTTACAGGTAAGAAAAGCAAAATATAGAAAATTTAAATGTCTTGTCCAAAGTTACTTACATAGCTGTTATGTGGCAAAGCCAGGATTTGAACCCAATTTGCCTGGCTCTAGAGCCTGAATTTTTAAACTACTTTTCTAAATTGCTAGTTCTAACAGACACATAATAAAAATACTAGGGTTTAATATGACTGGAGATGATACAGGCTGATAAGAGGGACAGGGGCAAGATTGTGAAGGGCCTGTGATACATCTTATCCTGTGGACAAGGAAGGTTTTAAATCAGAGTATCCACGTGATTAGATCTGTTTTATAAAGACAGCTAAGGTTATATCCTCAATACGGGAAGACCTCTCCCTACAGGGAGCAAAAAATAGAATTTAAAAACCTACCACCTCCAAACACTGCAAAAGTCAATGTCCTGATGTCACTCACAAAAATTAAAAGATCACAAATCTTTACATATAAACATGTACAGATGAAACAAAATGCAGACTGATGACTAATTTTTGCCTACTTGAGTTAAGCATTTTTTTTATATACAAGTCAAACAAGTAACCTACCTCACATAAGGATCTCAATTACTTCATGATATTATGGCCTTGGCAAGACAACTTTTTTTCTGCCCCTTTTTGTACTTCCTGTTCTAGTTTATGTCAAAAGCCAAGTAGCCTTATTTGTTTAAAGTGCAAAATAAAAACATGAGTCAGCAAACAGAGATTTCCTTTCCTCTTGTTCAAATACAAACATTTCACACGGACGAAAAAGAAGTATTTGTCTAGTAAAGAACCCCCAACAGCCTTAAAAATACTAAGATCTTTGTTCCAGTAACTTACACTTCAGAAATTTACTCTAGGAAAATACTGTGACCTGGAAGGGAAAAAAAATTTTGCACAAAGATTTTCATCACAGTATTATTTATAATAGAAAAGACAAAAGAGAAACATCTAACAATTGGAAAATCGTTAAGTAGACTGTATACATCTACTCAATGGAATATTACATAGCCCTTAAAAATTATGTTTATAGGGGCCGGCCTGTGGCTCCCTTGGGAGAGTGTCTTGCTGATAACACCAAGGCCACGGGTTTGGATCCCGCATAAGGGACAGCCAGTTAGCTCACTGCATGAGCGTGGTGCTGACAACACCAAGTCAAGGGTTAAGATCCCCTTACCAGTCACCTTTAAAAAAAAAAAAATTATGTTTATAAAAACTGCATAATAACTTAGAAAAATCTTTAAGCAGAATATAAAATGGTATATTTAGCATGGACAACTGTGTAAATATACCAAAATATTAACAATGGGTAAGTTTGGAAGATTAGTAATGTCTGTCTCTCCTACTTTTCTAAACTTTTCAAACATTCTTTAATAAAACATTATAACTTTCAAATTTTTTTAAAAAGACTTTCTCTGCAAATATTTGCTAATTACAAAAGAGCAAAAATTGCTTCATGAGCTCAAAGCCACACACATACTCTACTTAGCAGTCACGTTGGACTTATGGTATGATCTAGTTTTGGAAGTAATAAACATGTAGTTTAAAATGGGATTCTAAACTCACAAACTTTTCTTATGGAATCTCACCCATGAAAAGGATTTCTACCAGTACTGCCCCAAGCCAAATAAGGAAAATACACTCACAATACTCCTCCTGACATGGCTATTTAGTTTTGTAACTTTTGTGGTATTCCTTAATGTTAAAAGGAAAAAAGTGAAAAAAATTTAAAATACTCTTAATTGCTGTGTAACTTGCTTTATATTTAAAGGAAACCTAATTAGCCAACTGTATAACAATGGGCATTTTTCTTCATCTTGGCCTCATCTAGTAAAGAAACATGTAATTATCCAACTATGTGAATATCAATAAAATATACTCCGCCATTCAATACCTTACAGATCCCAGATCCCTACAGTTTTAAAAGTAAATTATTCTAATTTGTATCTGAAGATACGATTTTAAAAAAAGAAAAAAAGGAGGAAAAGCTGCCAAGTGTAAAAAACCAAGTACCATTAATAAAAGATGAGGGGACGAGACAAATAAGATCCAATCACCCTTTATCAGCTTCAGAGTAGAGGCTTATTTACAATTCTTGCACTGGCATGGAATTCAGTGGACTAGACAAAATAAATGATCCCATTAAATACTGAGGGAATAATGAACTATTCAATAAAATAAACATAATACATAGGTTCCAAAAAGTGACTGGGTGGGAAAAAAAAAAAAATCAAAGACTCTTAGTACATTAAAAAAGGCAACTGACAGAAGATAAATGGTCTACTGTTAATGAAACAAGCAATGCATTTTTATTTTCACTTCTTGTCTTTGGTTCACTACTCTGTCCTAACTAATGATAAAAAATCATGGCATAAAGATCAAAAGAATTAAGGAACTAAAAGCACAGGGTATTGATTAACTCTGAAACTGTTTGAAACTGTTCATAAGTTATTAAGAAAAGACAACTTTATAAAAATTTTGTTGGACTCACTTATTTTGCAAACAAGTATTTCCAAGTAACGAAATAAACCAACTGTGTGCATATTTCCAGACTTATACCACTAGCTTTCTTCTTATACAGATGGATTGATCTTGTGAATACACAAGAAAAGTAAGATAAGTTCCCAGAACAGATCTACAATGGGGCTTCAGAGTGATCACAAGCCAGTTGTATGAATTTTGTAGTTCAGTATTTTTAATATATAAAAGCATTTCACTATATCTCACTAGATGCCACGGAGATGTAAAATACCTCAGAGAGACACTGTATAAAGTTATCACTAGCAGTATTAATTAGTTCTATGGAAAGGTATGTGTCATCTACCCTAACATCCAATGATAGGACTCAAGTCCTGATGAGACAAATTCCTGCCTCCTCTGAAATGCTTAGCTAAATTAAACATCAAAAAAGGTCAAAGGAGAACACGCCAGGGGACCTGTAATGTTACTTTCATTACTCCAAAATGGACTACTGTTTTTTAACCTGCTTGTTTTCACTTAAATAATCAAGTCAACCATATACTCATAACAAAGGCAGAACTGTAAAAACAGATCATGATTCTCAAGGAGGCTAAAACAAAGACACCCTAAAAAATTCCTGACATTCACAAAAACCATAGACTTGTAGAAGACTAGACACTACAGGTTAGAGTTAAAAATGCTTAAAAAGACAAAGACTGCCAAAAAAAAAAAAAAAATCTCAGATTTAATGCCAGTAAATATTTTAAAACATAAAGAGCAATCCATAATTAAGTCAAGAACTGCAATGAGCTTTGTTGGTAAGAGTAAGATGGAGAATTCACAAAATGAGAGGAAAATCAATAATCAAAATCATTAGGCCTAAATAAAATCAGGTTATTGAATTAATTAGATGTCCAGAAGAATTGGGAGCTTGCAAACTTTTGATAAAGCTAAAACACCTATTACTTAAAAGTGGAACAACAGACAACCTACATGAGTCTGGCCCAGCAGGAAGGCTGAAGCAGAAACTGGCATACACTCACATTTCCAGATGGAGAAACAAGCCAATGGATAGTACCCATAAAAATAAGTCATGAAGACAAGTGGAGACAGTACTCTGGAACAGGTAGAATGTAACTGTAAGTAGTATCAACAGTAAACAGTTCCTAATAAAAAGTATGAAAAATTACTGTGCAGTTCCTTAAGGAAAATGACAAATCTTTATCTACTCTTAAGGTAGACAGGAAAAAGACAAGTTTAAAGTTTGCTACACAAGTTCAATGCCATTACAATGAATATAAAAACAGAGATGGATCTAGCTATTTCAATCTCAGAAAATACCCTAAAGTAGTAATGCTTTGTGACTTGGTTTCAACAAATAATCTGCTCAAATGCTTCTTTCCCCCAGTTACTCCTGTTAGGAACTAATTTGGTTTTGAGATATTTGTATTGTAGGAGGAAACAGGTGAGATGCCTTTGCATTCCTTTTTCCTGTTTTAAAACAGCAGCCCCTCAACTTTCATCAATTCCCAATCTCAAATGGGTCAAAGATAGCTAAATAAAACTTACCATTAACCAAAATAATAATTTTTAAAAATCCTGGAACAAAAAGAAAAACGAAGATGGATAAAACCCGTCTCCATTTCTTTTATAGATAATAACGTACTTTGTGAAGGAGTTACTTCATTGCTAGAAAGTTAGGCTAAAATGAACTCTACTTCAATTCAGTCCTCAGAAAAAAAATGTATTTAAACAAAATATCCTATAAAAGAAAGCCATATGAAGATCCATGGAGATCACAGAACTCTGCAGGTCTTAGTTCACAGCAACAGGAAAAGTTCTATTATCACAAACACCCAGAAGTCATATTTCACCTTACTGAGCCTCTTACTATTCAGCCTTCTGTTGGTTACTTCCAAACATCCCAACCTTCCAAATGATACAGAATAGCTAGGATGCTATTTTTTCATTAAAAAAAAGTTTTTTTCTAGTGATTGATTTTCCAAATATGGAGAAGTTGGGGGTGGAGGTGGGAAAGAAGCTCTTGAAAACCTATTTATAGTAATGCAATAATGCAGGTAACAACTGCCTTTAAAGCACAAGCACTAACAGTCATGCAGTCTCTCAGGTGTGACAAGTGATATGCTAGCAAGAGCTGCAATGTGGTCTCTCAGACGGGGAATCTTAGGAATCAAAAAGAAAAGGAATAAACTTTGAATTCCAGCTTACTACATACCACTTGTAAGTTCACTGCAAGCTGAAACATTTCAGCTAAATGATTTCAAAAGTAGCATCCCCTTGATGAAAAGGAAGCAAGGAATTTATGGATGTCACAATTACATGACTCTCTAAGGATATAACTATTTTACAAATTTAGGTGTGCCAAGTATGCTATTCAATATATCTTCACTGTATTAGAAAACTCTTTAAATTCTTCTTTTAAGAGAAGAACTTTTTCTGGTTCTGCTCTGCATATACAAATCTTCCCATCTAGGCAGCTTACAGGGCACCTCAATAATTTTTCTTAGTCATAGAGTTTCCCTACAGAAAAGCAGGTGTCAGTTCTGTTTTGTCTCATTAGATGATTACTTGTTTAGTTTAAGTAGACTGATGACACTTAAAAGTTTTCTTGCTGTGACCAACTTCAAACAAACTTGGCTTTTATACCTCTCCTTGCCATTTCCCCTAAAAGTTGTACAACATTCCTTAATCCCACTGAATTCCCATTCTCAAATTCAAGCTAGTAATGGAAAAATATCCTTCAGGACATAGTAGCTTTTCAAGATATCCAGGTCCTCATTACCTCACCCTGATAAAGTCCATCTGTATTCACGTCAACTCAAGCATTGTACAGATTCATTTGGCCTGCAAGAGTTCGCTCCTCAAACACAGGAAAGACTGAAGACCAGAGGCATTTTAAAATCCCAAGGAAAATGTCTATAGTAGTTGCCTCTTAGAAAAAAATTATCCTCTTTGAGTCACTGTTATACTAGAACAGCAGTTTTATAAATTGCAAAGAATGCTAAATGTGGTAAATTTCCATAAGTGGCCAATTATGAATGATTCATCATTAACAAATAAAAGAAAGTGTTTAATTGAGCTACTACTTTATGTAAGCACTATACTGGTTGTTTCTACAAATACTATTGCATTGACTCCTCACAGCAATACTTTAAGGCATTCATCATTATCTCAATTTTACTAATTAACTCTAGGCTCAGAGGTTAAGTAACTTTCTCAAGACCATATTCTAGTAAGTAGTAGACCTGCATTTTAAACCAGTACTGACTGATACTAAAGTTCATTAATCAAATTTTTAAAAATAAGTAATTTAAACAGCAAATTCACAGATGAAAACAGAATGACTACAGAAGGAAAATACTACCCCCCCTCCCCCGCCTTTTTAAAATCCTGCTGTACTTCATTTTTTGGAACATATTTCTCTGCCCCTACTGATCTCACAGGTGCTGTTTATGACAACAAACATGCACATCTGTAGGGGTGAGCTGACATACACAAAGCAGGACAGGCTGTACCCTCTCCCTATATTTAGATCCTTCAGTTCAGCTCTTAATTGCATAATTTAATCAGGACCCTCTAGAAGGGAAACACATCCATATTCATCACAGGCATCAAAGGAAACATCTTTACAAGTTATATCCTTTTACAAACCAGCATATGGTCTCACGCCACTCTCCCAATTGTTGAACTCCTCCTCTGGGAAGAGCATGGAATTTTATTTCTTTTTATCACTTGAAAAAATCACTTCCCTCCTAATTCAGTAAAACTGGGTGGAGGCCACTTCCTCCACAGGTGAGAGAAATAAAACTTGTTGATCTGTCATTGTCAGGAATTTTAAAGTTAACCATTTATTTTATGTTTTGTTTCAAAATGGAAACAAAAGGCAGACTAAATCCAGAATGAGCAATCAGGGCACATTCTCCAGGCTTTCAAAGAAAACTCCTAAAATTTTTTTTGTCACTTAAAAACAGTTTCTAAATTAGAAAACAAGAGTCCTTAACTTGAAAAGGTTTTAATTGCACCTCTCCACTTAGAAGAAAACTTTTTTTTTTTTTGGACCGGTACAGGGATTGCAACCCTCGGCACAGTGTGGTCCGCACCATGCTCAGCCAGTGAGCACACTGGCCATCCCTATATAGGATCCGAACCCGCGGCCTCGGCGCTACCAGCGCCGTACTCTCCCAAGTGAGCCACAGGGCTGGCCCTGAACAAAACTTCTGAGTCTCAGTTTGCTTTTCCATAAAATTTTGATACCACCAACTACTCCACTTGTTTGTTATAAAGATTAAATATGAACATGTAAGACTGATTTGAAAATTATAACGTGCTAAAAAACAAAGTATTTTATGAACAGAGCAGTTTCACAAATAAAGCTAATTTTAATACTTTGAATATAAAAAAATAAAATTTACTGTCTAGTTTTTGTCTGTGTAATGAAGTTCTAACTTTACAGTCATTCAATTTATTCAACAAACACCTACTATGTGCCTACTATTCTAAACACCTACTATTCTAAGCACTGAGAACACACTACTGAAAAAGAGACAAAAACAGTTTTTCAAAGTCCATGGCTTCATGGGTGCCTACATTCTGGTGGTCAAGGAAACAGTCATTGAGAACGTGATATCTGAATAGCACCCTAAAAAGGGATATCTGGGGAAGCACATTCCAAGCAGAGAGAAGAGCAAGCACAGGCCATTTGGCAAGAATGTGCCCGAGATGTTCAAGGAACAGCAAGGAATCCAATGTGGCTGGAATGGCAGAAGTGAGGGGAGAGTAACAGGAGATAAGGCCAGAGAGGTGATGGCGGGGGGCAGACATGTGGGGCATACCTGAAGGGACTTTGTAGCTTGTGCACCAAATTGAGATGGGAACCACTGGGAGATGTGGGCAGAGGAGAACCACCATCTAACTTGCAATTTCACAGGATTATTACGGCTTGCTGGGTTGAGGACGTACTGAAAAAATGCAAGGATAGAAGTGGGAGTACTAAGGAGGCCAGTTAGGAAGCTATGGCAATTGTTAAGGTACAAGACGATAAAGATTTGGACCAGCTTGGCAGAAGTAGTGAGATTCTGCATATATTCTGAAGGTACGGCCATGAACAAATAACACTTTATTGCTTATATAAATAAAGAAAATAATTATCCTTAAAGTTGGAAAATTTTTTCAGGAGTATGAAATGCCATATTATGAGGACTATGAGACGAGTACTTGAAGTGGGGTCAAGGACAAGGTCATTGGAGAAGTAGTCCAAGAACTGAGCTAAAATCTTGTGGGAACTAAGTAAACGATGAGCAGTGGGGCAGTAAACGAGTTACAAGGAAGGGTAGTGAGTGTAGATATTCAAATCTGGGGTGTTTTTACAGAGGTAGAAGAATGGTAGAAGAATAGTCTGGAAATGGCAATGAAGAGGTATGAGGGTTATGAGAGAAAATAGCCACAACTTGAGAGAGCTACAACGGAAGCAGTGTCTACAGAAAAGCATATACAAATATCTATGTTCAAGAATACTCATGTTCTAGATAACCCAGATGTGTAACAATAATGGAATGAATAAATAAAGTAGGTACATTAGACTATGATGTAACTTAAAAAAAAAAAAAAAAGCACAAACTTTCATGTACTACTATGGGGGAAAAAACATGTCATAATTGTTCAGTTAAGAGAAGTAGCAGAAAAATATCTATAGTATGATCTCTTTTTAAAAACACAAATGCAAACAAAAATTGTCTACATATATACATGTACATTTTTAAAGGCCTGGAGAGAAATACATTCATCTTTTAGTATCTGTGGTGAGTTGGTTCCAGGACCTCCCAGGGATACACCTAAATCCACAGATGCTCAAGTCCCTGATATAACCTATGCACATCCTCCTGTATACTTTAAATCACCTCTAGATTACATATAATACCTAATACAATGTAAATGCTATGTAAATAGTTCTGCTGTATTGTTTAGGGAATAATAACAAGGAAAAAAGTCTTTACACGTTCAGTCCAGATAGAATCATTTTCTGAATATTTTCAACCTGCGACTGCTTAAATTCACAAGAGTGGAACCCACAAACACGAACGGCTGACTAAACAAAACTGAGCAAGTGATTACTTTTAGGAGTGAGCTGGGAGCAGGGGAGTACAGGAGAGCCAACCACTTTTACTTTTAATCAATTACTATTTTCAAATTTAAACCCCACGAACAAAAATAAACAAAAACTGAAAGTAGGTAAGAGATTTATTCTGCTTGGCTCCAGAAGACAGCAATATAACCAAGAGGTGGCAAAATTTATCTTTTTATAAAGGAAAAAATAAGTGAAAGTATATCTGCACAGAATGGAATACCACTGAATTGGAATTTTCAGAGAAATGCATTCCTGTATACAGGGTTATAATATATAACCTGATACCTGGTGAATATGATATAGATGGGAATGTACTCTTCTATTAAGCAATTCAGCTACATGATCAAAAAATTCAATTTCACAAAATGGCATATTATAACAAAAAAGTAATTTCCCTTCCCATTCTAGTCTCCTAGTGCCCTTTCCATTAACAATTCAAATATCCACTAAATTTTTCAATGCATGAATTTCTTACCAAAAACTTCTATATTATGCAAATATTTTCAAAGGCAATTTGGTACTGTCCTTTTTCCAGAATATAAATCTGTTATTTGGAAGAATAATTTCTGAAAACCAAAGTTTATATAACCACTGAGATCAGCCAGATTTAACTCTCCTCCACATGACAACCAATGACATCCTGTTTTCAATCTGCCAAAAACTGGACTGGATTTACAAACACTCACTTGATGCAGTAGCCCTCTTCCAGAATGTAAGCGTTCCCTCCACCTGAGAACTAAAAGCAGCAAATGCAAAATTTTTCACTGGTTTTAGAGAAATACAAGTGCTTTACATATAAGCAAGTATCGCCTACAGAATTAGGTGAGACCTGTACCGTAAATCTAGATCTTTACTTCCTCTGTTCAGTCCAGTCCTAACCACTAACTTCCCTACGGTGACTTGTTTACCAATCAGAATGGAAAAACCCAAACTCTTAGAAGGATTCAGAACCCATGTCCTCCTCCTTTACATGTTCAACTATTAAAAGAGCTTTAATCCTCATTAATTCAGTATTGAACAAATACTTTAAGGCCTTTCCACCCATTAAAGATGTGGTAGAAAGGAAATGAGTATGATACAGTTCCCACCACCACCAACCCTACAGTTTTAAAGCATGTGGGGGAAAGATGAGAACCATATTATAAGGTAGATTGTGCTAAAAGTTATAGGACAACATGTTCAGGCTGTTTATCCAAGGAGGAAACTACATGCAGTAAGCGTGGCTAACAATCTGTGCCATTTTCTTTGCTACAACTACATCTCCCACATATCTTGAGCTTTGTGTTACTTACCTTGCAATGGAAACCCAAATGGTTCAATTGACTATCAACCAGTCAGATCAATGAGTATGAACAATGGAATGGATAATCCAAAACAGCCATAATAATAATTATTGCTTCTGGAATGTATTATAATTTAACAGGAAAGACTTAAGTATATACATTCTGCTTAGACTAATAATAAAGCTCTTCTATACCCTGAGAACATAGTAAATTCTAAAGAAATGCCTATTCAAGATTCAAAACTTGCTGTGGAAAATCTGTAAGTGAATGACAGTGTAAGTGAATGATGGTTATATCTGTAAGTGAATGGTTTTATTATATCATAAAAACTTAAGAAGACAAGCATTTTATCATATAAATTACCCTTTCTCCTGGCATTCAGAATATAGGCAAGAGACAGACTTTTAAAGAACCCGTGAAACATCCCATTTTGAGGACTGAATAAACTTTCATCACCATCACCACCAGTTTCAAAGAGAGAATGTCATGCAGTTGGTTCTATGGGTAAGAGTTCTTCCACAGTCTCCATCAATTTTCAATACAGAGCAAGTGTTCAGAAAGACTCAAAAATCACCCTCATGCCATTATCATCAACATCCTCACCACAAATCACCAAGCACTGTTCTGAGCACTTTATACTCATTAACTCTCTAGATCCTTAAAACAATCTTATAAGGAAATACTATTTTAGAGATTACAAAACTGAGGTACTGAAAAGTTAAGGAACTTGCCAAGGCAACCCCTCTACCACCCAGCTTCTCCTAAATAACCTCCTCCTTTGTCTGATGCATGAAGCAGAAGGACCAACAAGCAAGGATTAGCTTGTGGTTTTATCTTAATCCCTCCATCTCCTTCCCTTTCCTTTCCAATTTATTGTTTTTCTTATTGCTTTTCTTCTTGATCTCTTCCCACTTTCCTAGAACACGGAAAAACCAAGAGTTTTATCAGGGCAGCAATGACAAAATTAAGAATAAGAATAAGAAATTATAAGCTATAATTCAACAAGACATCAACAGCTTTTCTGAGCTCCACTTGTAGACTCTAGGACTGAAAGAATTGCTCATTCCTTCAAGAAGGGAAAAGGGAAAGATGTCAAACATACACACCCCCTCTTTTCTCCTCAAAGAAAGAAAGGGGGAGACAACAGTCAATCCTCAGAATTTAAATGGTGTGTTTGAGCAGAGGCATTAAAAGTGCCAAGTGACACTAAGTGTAAAAGACATGATTCATACCCACAATGAACTTACACTGTATTGTATTTCCTGACATGTTTTTAAAAACATCAAAATGAAAAAATTCACTCATCAAATTACCTACTATGTGTCAGGCCAACAGTTCTTAATATTGTTGTACATTAGACTTCCCTTGGTACTTTTTAAAAATTTTAAATTTATTTTTAACTGTACCTATTTGTGGGATACAGTGTGTTGTTTCAATACATGCATATATTATATAATGATTCATTTAGGATAGATAGCCTATCCACCACTTAAAACATTTATCTTTTCTTTGTGGTGATTACAATCAATATCTTCTTTTCTATCTATTTAGAAATATACAATATAATACTGTTAGCTCTAGTCAGCCTAGAACACCAGAATCTATTCTTCCTATCTACTTGTAACCCTTGGTACTTTTTTAAAAGCTCCCCACCATAACCCTTAAATAGGATCCCCTAAGGACAGGCCCAAGCATTTTTGTGGTGGTGGCTGTTCATGTGATCCTGGTGTGGAAACAAAGTGAGAATCACTGTGCTAACAAAAAGATCATAAAGACACTGTCCATACCCTCAAGGAACTCAGTCTAAAGAGTTAATAAGATAACTGTAATAAAAGGTATTACAAACAGACACTAGACTAGACAAGCAGGTTTGTATTGTTCCACAAAGTTACAAAATCCTCAGTGCAAGACCTACATTTATGATCCCTTATCCCAACTTTATCCCAAGCTGTTAAGAGATACGCTATGAATGTAAGTAAAACTATAAATACGGACACTTACAAGCTTGCTGATAGAATGAACT
The DNA here is from genome assembly GCF_027409185.1 of Cynocephalus volans. NCBI lineage: Eukaryota > Metazoa > Chordata > Mammalia > Dermoptera > Cynocephalidae > Cynocephalus > Cynocephalus volans. The sequence continues at coordinate 128,412,484 of NC_084468.1, read as the reverse complement.
AAGGTAGAAGTGGGCAGGATTTGAAAGCTCTACCAGCTGCATCAGACTTCTTGCCCAATCCCTTGATTTTGAAAGATTATCCGAACTATGACGGAAATACCTTCAAACTAAGACTATGTAACATTAATAACAATGGTTTGTTATTTAACTTTCCATATTATTGTAATCTCCTCTTGCCAATTAGATTGCTTCTTCAAGACATTGTTACACATTTCTCTATTTCTCCCAAAACACAGCCCAGTGCTGGATACACAGTAGGAATGCATGAAATACTTGCTGAATTAGTTAATATTGGCTTAATAAAAAGGAGAACCCCACAGTGAGGATGCATCCTTTTTAAAGGAGGCTTTCCTGGAATACAGAACATAGCCCACACAATTTTATGAAACTCTTCAGTGTTTAAATGCAAATAAATGCTATATATACACTTGAAGGATAATCAAGTTAATTTTGTCCACAGTTAATAGAAAAACATTTAAAACCAAACATTCCCTCAAGCTTGAATTAACTAAACAGAAGTCCTGCACACATGAACATGAACACAAGGAAAATAAAGAGGTAATTATTAATTATGCTGGACTGCAAAGCCAGCAATGGGCAAAAAGCAAAACAGGAAGCTATAATAGATGAGATAGCAAGCTATATACAATCAGCTGTAACATTTCTACAGCAACATTCACTGCATCATTGTTATTCCCTTTCATGAAAAGCTACTGTATTTGATAAAATTAAGAACAATTTTCCTGGCATTCATCCTCCCTAAGCCTCTAACTTGGCTTCGAGTTTGAATGACAGGTCTGACCAATGCCTACCACTTCGGGGCCCCAACTCCCAGTCACTCACCACTCAGAAAGGACTTCAGGATGGGGAGGGGATGGTGGCAGGCCAAGTGGTGATCCTGTGGGTGAGATTTAAAAGGCTTTTCCCCCCAACTTTTAAATATTTACAGATCATTTAAAAGAAAGACAATGGTGACACAAGATGCAAACAAATTCTGATTCTGTCTAGTAGCTAGGTAAGAACCCACTTAATGCTGAGGTAAGAATGAATATAATTCAGTTAGGTAAGGAGCTTACTAATAACCAGCAGACTTATTCCCTTAGAGACAGCATATGAAAAGCCTTTTAAAACCGATGACCACTAACTACTATACTTAAGAGAAAATCTGGAAAATGAAATGCTGATGCCTAAACTTTTTCTTTTTTAGAAAATTTTATAAGAAGTTTTACTACATGCGGAAACTTCTCTCACTTTATTTTGCTACCTCATAAACTAGTCCATTACAATAATCAAACCCATATTCCAAGACCATCACTGTGTCTCACATGAATGAGTAAATGCCACTATAAAATCTAATACTCAGGTGGGACAGAAAGAGATCTATTTCAACATGCTCTAGGAAGCACTGGTGTCTTTAAGGTTCATCAATTATGCCAGTTGATTGAGAAACTGCATATAACTGATAGCCCCTAAAAAGCTAGGAATACCTCCCGTTCTAATAAGGAGACTCCTAGCCCAAAATCATGTCACGGAGGGTAATAGGGTAATAGCAAGGAAATAGAATGCAGAAGGCCTGGCTTTTACAATTCCAGCTTATATTTATATATCTTGTACTACAGATTCTCTTAGGTAGCTAGGAAATTTTGGCTTCCTTTCTTTCAACGAGAAAAGCCGTCTTCCGAGACTGATACCTCCTGATCCACAAACAGTAACACAATAAAGTAAAGGAGAAGATGGCAGCATTCCTCATTCCAGTGAAGAGTCTAATCCAGGACACAGCAGAACATTTTATGTTTATTAGCAGTTTGTATTTCATTTGTTCCAAATTGCTTGTTCATATCCTTTACCATTTTTTTTTTTTTCTATTGGGGTGGTGTTTCCTATTGATTTAAAAAATTTCTTACAAAGAACAATAACTTGTTACAAATCTGTTATCTGTCTTTCAGGTTGTGTTGGTTTGGTCGTATAAATGCTGTCAAGTCTATAAAAATTTTCCATTATGGTTTCTGCTTTTGGAGGCACATTTAGAAGGGCACACTGTAGCTGGCTGTTAATACCCCCTCCCATGAAATGGCATAAACCCATCTCCCCCTTTCCTTCTAACACAATGATAAGAATTCATGTCAGAATCTTTCTGCACTGAGCACGTATTGCTTTTTTCTTTTTTTAAAAAGATGATCGGTAAGGGGATCTTAACCCTTGACTTGGTGTTGTCAGCACCCCACTCTCCCAAGTGAGCCACGGGCTGGCCCTAAGCATGTATTGCTTTAATGAAAAAAAAAAAAAGGTTTTGTTTAACACTAATGAATGCTATAAGAAAAGCCATAGATAAATTCAGAAAACTTATTTTTAAAAGCTTTGGGCAATTTAAGTAACTTCTTTAAATCATTAAAGGGATTGTTCTCTTAGTTCAACTACTACACTGTTCTTAAAAACCTTTATCTAGAATTGTCAAGGAAATGCTCTATCTACAAATTCCCAAACTTGATATTTCACAATTTCATTACCAGCATTCCCATTGCTTAATTCTTTTCAATTCATTTAGTCATTAGATTACTTATAACCTGTGACTCCCTTATCTAGACTGGACTCAATACTGCCCTCATTAACATTCTAGTCTCTAAAAAACATTGATTTTTATAAACAGTTAACATTTTCTGAATGCTTATTATGTGCTGGTCCTATGCTAAATCTTTTATGTATCTTGTACTTCACTTACTATAGCTGTACCCTTCCCTCCCATTTTAACACCTCTGAAACCAGGAATTCTTACAATGAACGGTATGTCATGTTTGACAGTTTTTTTTCCCCTCAATAGTACATGAAATAATGTCTTACAATTAGTAGCATCTTAATTAGATGAAATATGGAAGTATAACTCATTTCATCTTTGTAGCAATCCTGAAGCTAACACTATTATCTCTATTTTTCAGATGAGGGAGGTACAAAAGTTAATGGTAGCTTTCCAAGATTATAAAGCAAATAAGTGTTGGGGCTTTGACTTAAACCCCGGTAATCTGACTCCAGAGCCTCATCTCTGAACCCATTTGCTATTCCTAGGCCTATCAGGCCACAAAGTCCTACTAGAATGTAATAACAGTTACCTAGTCTACTGTTCTCCATAGATTCCCTAGCAGACTACCTACAGTGCTTCTTTCAAAACTTCTCCAGTATTCTTAAACCTCCCTTACATTTGCTGATTCCCCTACCTCACCACCCCAATAAAGGGACTTGCCTCCAACAATGCTGGGAAACAACACAAGCTGGCATGAGCTCCACCATGTGTGTCCCTCTCTAACTCAGATCCATTCTGTTTCTTTCGTAGACAACTCTTCCCCCTTACCACTGTCAATATTTTGTCACCTGTACTCCAGATCACTAACTCCTTCATCTTTGACTGCTTTCTGTCCATTAACTTCTTTCCCTCAACTTTCAAATATGAAGAGGTTTCATCTATTTTCAAAAACAAGTCACTTGAGAGAAGATAAGAATCTATTTCTCATTTCTTAACAACTTAATCTTTTTCTGCAACTGCATTCACTTGGTTATCCACCTTTTTCTCCCTCACCCTGAATCATACATTTCCTCCTCCAAACCTATGTCTGGAATCTCTCTTCCCATGGCATGCTTGTTTCACCACTCCTCTGATTCCACACCTTTCTTCCAGTTCCTTCTTTTGTCTACTTCAAATATGCCTTTCCTTCTACTAATTCCTAATTGTGCCTACAATAGAAGACTCAACCCACCAGGACTGTTTCTCTCCTCACGGTTCCCTTAGAATACCCAGCAGATGACTGCCAAGTCTATTTGTAAAGTTCTAAGCTCTCCCTAAACTTTAGTTATATATCTCCAACTAGCCTACAGAATACTTCTACTTAGATACCGCACCTTAAATTCAACATGTCAGTTCTAACGCACCACCTGCACAATCCTTCTTCCTTCTACAACCAGTTCTTCCCTGTTCTTAAGTAATGGCTTTATTAATTTTCCAGTCTCTGAGGTCAGAAACTCAAGGATAATCTGGGACATTTCTCTCTTTATAATCACCAGGTCTTCGTGGTAACAGAGATTTACCATCACCCTCTCCAAATCAAACTGCATGTTCAAATACTAACTTCCCAATGCTCCTTATTCTGGCACTCTAAGGTCCTCAGATTCTCACTCCAACTTAACCTTTCTAAACATGTCCTCCACCCCATCATACTGGTCTCCATCAGAAATACCCACTGAGGTCAGGCATTGCTGCTCACTCGCCTCTAAATCTGTGCTGTTTAATATGATAGCCACATGTGATGATTGAAATAAATTAATTCAAATAAAAAATGCAGTTCCTCAGTTGCCCTAGTCACATTTTAAGTGCTGGATAACCACTTGTGGCTATGGCTATTGCACTAGGCAGCACAGATACAGAACATTTCCATCACTGCAGAAATTCTATTGGACAGTGCTGTTCTAGAGATACTCAACACTCATGCTTATCTCCCAAGTTCCCTATGCCACTGCTCTGCCTAGAAAGTCTCTTTCCCTTCTACCAATGCAAACCCACATGTCCTTCCATATCACTGTGGTCCTCACGTGAGTTATATATATAAACTACTCATACTACCTTGTAACAACTCTTACAATGTTGTTGCATTTAACTTTTCATTTGTTTGTCTTCTCACTAATTATTGAGACTCTTAGAACTAAAGTTATGGAATAAATGAAGCACATACTTATTACAATACTACACCAAAATTATCAAATAAGGGCATTTAATATCCCTCCTCCACTAAAAAGATAAGTTTTCTTTTGCGTCGAACAAAAGATTTTCCATTTAGCTAAGTGAATAATAATTTAATGTCTAATTTATAATAGTTGAAAGATAATTAGTTCCCCCTTTTCTTTTCCTGTGTGTGTGAGAAAAGCTTATAAAGGTCTGAAATACTTCCACTTTTCATAAGCACATCACAAAAAAAACCCACAAAAGATAGACAAGGGGAGGAAAATGAACAAATGGTTCCAGTAACTATACCCTAACAATCTAAGATTGTAGGAAAAAAAAAATCTATAGTACAACAACCCTAAAATTAAGGGGGAACTAAAAATAAACATTAAAAATTATGTTAAAAAAATATATTTTCAAATGAATAGATACAAGGATTCTTCAAAAAGTTCATGGAAAAGTATGTATTACCTTTTAATTCTATTTTTCCATGAACTTTTTAAAGTACCCTCATGAATCTCATTATCCTCCCCTTCCCAAATATGACATGGTGAATATTCATTTACACCCTGAGCTCAAAAGCAAATAGATGCATAATGGTTGTGCATATACAAGTGTTCTTTCTTAGGTTTGTTGTCTAGAAAAAAATTAGTTAAGAAACCAATTCACCACGCCATAGACCTGGGTTCTTATAGAGAATAAAGATCCTTTCCAAACACTAGGTAAGGACTAGTATCACCACATAAGGACTTTTTAAACCTTAGAGGGTTTGATACTTTATTTTCAAGAGGGTATCTTCTCTATGTTCTGATTTTAGCTTATTAATAAAAATTAAAAAGATGCTAAACTGTTCAAACACTACAGTTCCCAATACCTTCCTAAAACTGTGATGCAGTCACTGCAGTTGAACTGTTTAAGAAAGTTTTGGCTTTTCCTGACTGAAAGATAGCTTCCCTTATGAAAATGAATGTTCTAGAGGGCCTGCTCATTTCTGCAAGTCAGCCAGCAACAGTTGTAAATGTTACTTTTCTGCCTATCGGACTAGCTGTGCATCTTTAAAACCAGCAGCATCTTAATAATGCACACCAAAATGAGTATTTTAATTCAGACTTTAAGTAATTACATTCATGCTACTTAGTTTTCTAGTTTTGCCTTTTTTTCTTTTTAAAGAAAGCTATAACAAAGTATGTGTTAAAAATACTTTAGGCATTTTTGCTGCAAATCAGATGATAGATCATCAGATTAGACTGAATATCTGTACTACCAGATAACAGCAGAAAAGAATATACAGGGTCAACAGATTTCAGTTTGAGGCAAAGAGGAGATGCCCCTGTTTGTTATCAAAGCATGCCCTTCCATCTCAGTACCAAAAAGTAAAACCACACATAGAAGTACCATAACATTTCATTAACCTCAAAGTTATTTTATTCTTAATCCTGATTTTCTTCACCTTTTTATATTTAAAGTATCTTGTTTTCTCCTCAGACCTTTCCAACTCTCTCCCTACTATCCCCTAGTTCCTTCCGTAAATAGCCCAAACTTTAGCTTTTGGTTAGAGACGTAATTTGTCATTGAGAGTCAAAAGAGGAGACTCATGTCTTTCTCTGTATGTCAGGACTCCCTGATTTAATTTGCATTTTGTACAATCTTGGATCTCCCATTTTCTGACAAGGAGCACTGATTATGAATAGGGCTTTTCTTTTCCATCTCTAGAATGAAAAAAAAATCAATTTTAATCTGTAGAAAACAAACATCTCTCTACAGTTGTCAGACTTGATTCCTACATAGCTCAAGGTTAAGTATAAAAAATCAGTATCATGCCCCAAAATTCTTCTTTCCTCCACTCCCCAAATTACACTGGATATGCTGAGACCAAAGCCTCAGGAACATAGAATGGTAGGAAAACACAAACAAATGGACACTAAATAACACTAAGAGGGATCCAGGTGCTTGGCTTTCCTTCTTCCGAACAGTAGATGGATAACTTCAGACAAGTGAGTTATTTTCTGTGGGCCTCAGGTTGCTCATCTTGATATGAACCGACTGGGTTAGAAAATCTTTAAAGCAACTTTTAACACTAAATATCTCTATTCTGTATAAAGGAAATTACAAATGTTAGTGTTTATAAAAGCACTTGGCAAGACAGTCCCATGGATGTACTTCACAAGAAAAACCATGCAATTTGGGTACTTGAGTATACACACAAACTCACCAGGGCATATGAACATTTTTGGATAGGAGGACCGGAGTAAGGGGGAAAACAGAGGATACACAGTTTCATCAAATTCTTAAACAGTTAAGAACTGACCAAAAAAAAAAAGTTAAGAACTGAGCCATAAGACATTACACAAAAGTAAATCTTTAAAAAAAAAAACCCTAAGGAATTTGCAATAAACTAGTCTTATCTCAAGGTGCAGTGTTTAACAGTTCAGGAAAGACAGACTAATTTTGATAAGATAGATAAATTTAACTGCTAGAACTTTCCTCATCAGTACCATCGGCTTGTGATTATATAAGAAAACTCAAGAGAAAAGTGGCAGAAATAAGGGAGAGATAAAACTAATTTGGCCTTGAAATGCATTACTTTTATGTCAGATTTATTTTTCAAATAATTATGTGCTGCTTAAATAACTATTAACACTATTTTTCCTTTTTTAGACACAATAGGACAACAGAAGAAGAAAGCCCAGGAAAACACAATAGAGAACAAATTTGTCTAAAGGCCTAAAAAACAAAAGCAAAGTCATGTCTATACTGACACAGTAAAGCACAGCACAACAATGACTATTTGGGTATTCTAGACAAAAACCCAAAAAATATAGTTAAGAATGAGACTCTCGAGTCAGACTGCCTTATTCATATCCCAGTTAAGATTGTAAGTCATAATCACTCAGTAGTTATGAACCCTAAAGCAAGACACTCAATCAGTCTGGCCTTAGTTACTTCACCTGTAAAATTGGTAACAGTACTTAGGTATGTTTCAAGGCTTAAATGAGCTATGAGTATTATAAATAATGCCTGGCACATAGTAAAAACTCAGAAAAAAACAGCTACAATTATTTCTCCTATCCAATGCTCTAAATCAAATTAGGACCCATGACACTAATAATAAGATCTACAGAAAAGTCAACCGCATCTTACCTAGTAGCTTCAACTGTCACTTTCAAACTGTTTTTATTTAACAAGAAGAGCTAACTAGTAGTAAAATTAGTTGATATATATCTTTCTTTGACCCCACAAACTCATTACTAGAGGTAACAAGTGAGGAGAGGAAGGTAGTAAAAGAGTGCTGGGGCAGCACTGTCTAATAGAACCTTCTGTGATGACAGAACTATTCTATATACACACTATCAATACGGTAGCCACTTAGCCACAGGTGGCTTTTGAGCACCTCAAATGTGGCTAGTGCTGTGAAAATGAATTTTTATTTTTATTTAATTTTATCTTAAATAACCGCATGTGGCTATGGCTACCTTACTGGACAGCACAGCCCTAGATGATCCATAAACTGAATAAAAATCGTCAGAAATTTAAGCAAAAAACTAGGATCTTCTTTGAACTGTTCATAAGTTCCATTCAAATATCTTTGTTTTCAGTGGAGGCCTGATAACTATGACTAGTTAAAGAAATAACATGTCAGCTGATATATCAATACAGTGCAAACTCATGCTAATAAAAGGATCAGAGATAAGAAGTGTGTGGTCCTCAGGATATTTTAGAAGGTCCCTAAGGCCAAGTTAAATTCAAGCTCACATGAAGCATGATTCAGTACATGGATGAGAGCTGCAAAGGTCCTTACAGCACCCCCAAAGCACCTGTTTCTCTACCATCAAATGGAAAGATACCTATACAATGCAGACTGAACAACTCTGCACTTATCGTCAACTCCCCCTCCACCCCCCACAAAGTTCATGGTTCTGTTAGCCTTTCCCCTCTTTCAGAAACACTAGCGATCTTGGCCATCTCAGCCTTTCCACTATAAACAAAATTCATGTACCACCCATATCTGAAGTATAACGCCAGGCTCCTGTTTAGCTGCCCCTGTAATATGGTTTAATTATGATGACTGAACTAATAGGCTGACATCATAGACTTTTACAGGCTGACCCCATGTCATTCTGATGTATCATTTTGCACCAGTTCAGTGCTGTAAATCAATTTAAGATCTCAGGCAGGTTGAAAAGGCTGGTAATGATGCTTTCTCTGCTGTCTCTGGAGACTCTACATTATACACAACTTACATTATTTATAAAGCTTCAATGATGCCTCCATTAGCCTTGTAAGGCTACACAAATGAGATCTTTTATACACACACAACTTGGCTTTGAATATGTAGGCTACTGCAGCTTAAATATGCTAGTCTAATTACACTCAAATTTATTCTTCTTCCAATCTACCAGGTTATTAAATTTTATCTCTAACCCAGAATTGCTAGAAATCAAAATTATAAACTGAAATTTAGTTTTTAACTAATAAATGTAGATGGGAAAATGAGGCTTCCTCTTAATGCTTTAATAAACTTAGGAGGAAAAAAGTTATTTAAATTCTGAGAGATGTAAGAGGTTAACATTTTTAATTGCCTAAAAACTGTCATTTCTTTAAAATGCAAAGGTCATCAGTTCTTCAAGGGTATAAAACTTAAGGATAACTACCGCAAAAGGAAAAATATGTCTGGTTACATACCTATGGTTGTAGGGGTCAAAACTAAACCAAGGACAAATCTCTACCCTCAGAAGAAACCAGATCCTGCTTGGATACTCTAGAAGCTCTGGCACCACTCACCTCCAGAAAATCACCTCACGACCCTAGTTACAGATTCCTAAGAATTGCAGTATTACAGAAATGGTACACTACCTGCACAGAAATATCAAATGACTGCAAATGGGAAAGAGGGAGTGGGGAGGACGACAAACACTTTAATCGGTCCAGCATATTTAGGCCTAGCACCTACATCAGAGTAACTGATGCAAAAATATGTACACCAATTGAAACTGCTGGGGTAGTGAACGTTGCTTCTGCCTCACTTTTTAAAAAATAGTAGCTCCAATACACTTCACCTACCTCCAATACAATTTAAAGCGGTCATTCTAAACAAGATGAAAAATGAACATGGACAGGGATCAGTGTTCCTATTGTGTTACTAAGGTGTGTGTGCGTGTTATCCACGACAGGAGATTAGAGAGAGATGTCCTGAAATAAGGGTGTTCTCTGAATGAGCCGCTGAGAGTTTCAGCAGCAGGAAGACATAAGAGATCATTTCACATACTTTGAAACTTCAGATACAATGGAAAGAGGAGAACAGGAGGGGAAAGAAAAAGGCCGAATGTCACAGCACTCACGAAAGCGATGCTTCCTCTGGAGACGGTTCTGAGTCGGGCCTCAATTTTCAGAAGGAAAGCGCCGTTACTGGTTATCTTGCACAGTGTATTTAAAAATCGCATGCGCCTCAAAATAAACAAAAGCCGCAGCTACTGTAGTTGTGAGATCTGGCAGGCATCTGTTCCTCCTCCCTTCCCGAAGTCTAACAAGGAAGCACTCTCCCTTTAAGCCTGCATATATATGCAGCGACTCGAAAAACAAGCCCACGTCTCTCTCTCACACCCACCACCACCCCACCACCTTCCACAGAAACCACCCCGAGAAACGCCAACAAAGACAGGGCGCAGAGTAAAAGGACAGTTGTTCCACCGCGAACTCACGAATCCACCAGCACTGAGGCAATCGAATCCGGTAAAGGGAAAGGAATGAGGCGACACTCGGAGACGCAGGGGGTGTAGGCGGAAGAGAAACAAACAAAAAACACCAAAACGCGCCGCCGCCAAACCAGTGAATAAATTAGAGGGAATCTCGGTGCGAACTTTCCTTGACCTCGACCCCAAAGAGGCTCGTTGGGGCAGAAAGAGGAACCCTTGTGGGACACGGAGGGGTCCAGGACACCGGGTGTGCCCCTCCTGCGAGACCCGCTCCGTCGGGCTCGTCAAGGGCAGCGCCTGCGGCCGTCCTCAAACCCCCGCAAGGGTCGCCCCGGCCAGCGCGGGACACAATGGGCCCGCGGGCCAGCAGCCTCGGCCTGAGTGCAGAGAAGGAAAGAGAAACGGGGAGCGGCGGAGGGACAGGGCTGCCGGGTTAGTCCCGCTACGGGCAGGCCCAGGGGCGAGGCTCGGGGGCGGAAGAACGCGGCTTCCCCACCACACACCCAACAAAGACGCGAGGGGAGCACCGGCCAAGTCCAGCCGGGTCCGCTCGGCGCGAGGGAAAGACGAGGTGGCAGGTTCGCTCCTCACAGCGGCCGGGAGGCGCCATCATGGTGGTGGGGGGTGGGGTGGGGGACGGTCCGCCTCACGCGGGAAAGAGCCCCCTCCAGGCCGCCGGCCCCGCACGACCGCGGCGGCGGCGCTGGAACGTTCAGGGCGCCGGGGGGAGGGCGCGGACACAGCAGAGGGAAAGTTGGGTTCGGGTCTGTTTCGTTTTACCGGGTTGGCGGCGCGCCCGTCCGCGCGGGCGCACGAGTGGCCGGGCGACCGGGGTCCCGCGGCCTCGGTCCGGCCGGCCGGGAGCTGCGCCCGCTCCTCTCGCAGGGTCCCTCCCCGCGCTTCGGCCCGCGCTGAGCCGCTCGGCCTCTCCTTCCTCCGCCCGCCCGTCCGCTCCCGGAGCCTGGATTGATCTGGTCTCGCTGGCGTCAGGGAGTCGGAGCTGCCCAGCCTCCACTCCTCGGCTGCCAATACCCGGCGCACTCGCCCGCCCGCCCGCCCGCTCACACGCGCACCCGCGCGCCGCCGCCGCGGCCGCCGCGCGACCAGGGATCCTCTCCAAATTCCGGCCCGGCCGGCGCGAGCGCAGCACAGCCCGGCCTGAGGACCGCGCGGGGAGCGGCCCGAGACACCTCCCCCCGCCCTCAGCCCCACGCCCCGTTTATTCCGAGGAGGAAAAAACAACGCGGCGGCGTCCTGGTTTGCCCAGCCTTGCCTTCTTTAGTCCCAATGGAGAGGACCTGGTGCATTATCTGCAAGCGAAGTTCGATGTTCCGTGTTTATCTTCTGACACGTTCAGTAACACGTCCTCTGCACCCACCGAATCGTCCTATAAACGTCCTGTAAACGAGTGCATTTTTGACAAGCATCTTCCGAGACTCACCTTTTTATGTCTGGTTTTCATTGCCCCTAATTCACTCCCCAATGATTTTTGCAGGCTCCAGAAATTGCAGGTATCCAGAACTGGATAGCCTAGTTAACTATTACATGCACTTATACCAAACCCTGAGTAAAGACAGGCGTTTTGTGCCAATTTGAGATCCAGTGATTCGAGTAAATAACCGTGTTGCACCAAATAATGACACGTACCGTAAGGAAATATCTCTTTAGAACTTCAAGTTTTTGGTCCAATTTCTACAATCTTTTAGATAACACCAACCCCCCAAACATAAAACAAACCTAGTTCTTACCTACCTGATCTGTATAGACATTGGAACTATCATCTTGTAAGAGTCAGCTTTTCTCTAGGCCAACTCCCTGGAAGCTGGCACGAAATCTTGGGTAATTACTATAATGCTGAGTTATGTTTAGAGAAGAATAATTATTCTGAGGAATAAATTTCACATGAACTAAAAGAATCTTTACCAGCTATATAAAGAAAATATCAAAGACTAACATAAATGAATGGTTCACTAAAATTGTTTCTGTACATTTACATGTCTGGCATTCCATTTTTAATTCTTATTAATTATTTATTATATCTACATTCCATGTTTAATTATTCAAAGTAAATTCAACAAATCCCATAAAACTCATAAAATGCCACTTATAAATTACATATCAGAATATTTCTGCTAATTAAATTCTTTTCTTTGTTAAACTATTTGAGCACTTATTGGTCAATTCTTGGACCTCATCCTGTTTTCCCTAAAAGTAGCATTTGACATAGTTGATCATTCTCTGCTCTTTGGAACAACCGCCTGAGTGAGCCCTGTTAAATGCCACTCAGATCAGGTCACTCCCCTGCTCAAAACCCTCCTTTGATAAATAGAATGAGGTATAGCCATACAAGAAAACACTATTAAGCCATAAAAAGGATTGAAGTACTGATACATGCCACATGGATAAACCTTGAAAGCATTATGCTGAATGAAAGAAGGTAAACACAAAAGACCACATGTTGTATGCTTCCATTTATATGAAATGTCCAGAGTATGCAAACCTGTAGAGACAGAAAGTAGATGGTGGTTGCCTAAGGTTGGGGGAATGAGGAGCTTGGAGGGTGATAACTAAAGATTATGGGGTAATGAAACTGTTCTAAAATTAGTTTCCGGTGATGGGTTGTCACAGCCCTGTGGATATACTAAAAGCCAATTGTATACTTTAAATGGGTGAATTATATGGGTTGTGAATTTTATCTCAATAAAGCCGTCTTTTTAAAAAAAAGTCTTGACAACAAAATGCAGTGTGAGATCCTTGATTGAATGGGGGGTGGGAGGGAGAGCTAGAAAAGACATTATAAAGCTGCTAATTTTTCTAAACCCATAGATAGCCCTTCTCAGCGCAGTCCAAGTAGCGTGCTATGAAATTTGATTTTGCCCTTTTTGCAAGTTATTTCTTCAAATGGTAATAAAATTTGAATATTCTTTATTAAAGGACATTATTGGGACAGATGTAAACACCTGAGTATGCATATGTATTAATATCATTATACTAAAATTTTAAAAATCCTTCCTTGGCTCCCATTTCACTCAGAATAAAAGTCCTCACAATGTGTATAAGACCCTACAGATCTTTCCCCCCCACCCTCCTTTACTACTCTGACCTGGTCTCTTACTCTCCCTCTTGCTGACGTCCTCAAGTCACCCTCACCTCTTCACTCTTCTGGAATAATCTGGGTACACTCCTACCTCAGTATCTGTGCACTAGCTGTTCCCTCCTTGGAAAGCCCATCCCGCAGATGTCCACAGGACTCACTCCTTCATCTCCCTCAAGTCTTCATTCACATGTCCCCATCTCAGTGAGGCCTACCATGGTCACCATCTATAATTTCACCCTCCCCAAACCCTCACACACACACATTTTATATCCTCTTTCTCTGTTTGGCTGTGGATGTTTCGCTTATGACTACCTAACTGCTGTTCTTAGCCCATCTAGCAGGATTTTTCATCCATTGTGTTTATTGTTATAGTCTCAGTGCCTAAAGCAGTGCCAGCAACTAATAGGAGCTCATTAAACCCTGTTGAATGAATGAAGCACTGTTCTAGTTGCAGGGGATACAGTGGCAAACAAAACTGATAAAGATACATACCCTCATTGAGGGAGACTGATCATAAATACACAAATATGTTAGGTGGTGGTACAAGTGATGGGAAAAGCAGGAGAGGGGGTTTGGGAATGGGGGAGGTTGCTGTTTCAATAGGGGCAGGGAAAACCTCATGGACAAGAAGTCCTGAAGGAAGAGGAGAAATGTGGCATGCACTCTGAGGAATGAGTTGCCAACCTACCAAGCAAAGGAAAGAACAAATGCAAAGACCTAGAAGCTGAGTCTACTTCACCCATTAACAAAAGAGCCAGGGGCATCAAAGAAGTGGAAGTAAGGAGAGGCTAGCGACGAGGGAAGGCAGGGTATGGTGGCCCAGATGTACACAGGCTGGTGGCTCTAGAGGTGGGAACACAGGGTCAGTCTTGTCTCACTGCTCTCATCTCAGTGAAGTAGACAAGGACCCAGCTTCTTGAGAATGGCAGGATGGAAGACACACTGCAGATTACAAGAGGAAGGAGCAATATAAAATAGTCATCTTTGAGAGAGTTTGAGAATGAATGAATTACAGAAATATGGTAGGATTGCCAGGCAGCACTATTAAGTGCCCATTTCAGGTTGGTGGTTAGGAATTTAAAGCAAGACCAGTCAGCATGGCTGTGGAATTTTCTTCATCCTCAGTCAGCCTAAAGGGATAGAGCTAGATTTAACAAGGGTGGGGATTTCGCAGGTGGGTGTGATGGAAAGAGTGTTAGAGAGCAGCAGATGTGAAGGGACTGTGATAAGGAGCGAGGTAGGGATACACAGGAGTGTGAGATTTTGGAAAGACGATAGGATCAATGGATTGAAAATCCACAAATTGCTGCAGCTGGAAGCCTCTCCCAAAAGCTGGGGAACAGTCTGAGAATGGGATTCTTGAAATTGGAATTATGAAGCTGGGAGAGTTTTGGGTAATGCCAAGATCTAGGGGTGTGACCAGAGGAAGTAGATGGCTGAGGTAGGAGGAGGACAAGATCCTCAGAGAAAAGGAGATATCAAGGAAGTAAAAGCAAGTTAATTATTCTATTTAATCACTGAAAAAAAAAGCTACTAATTTACAATAAAGTGAGCTCTTAAAATTGGCTGCAAATTTTATATATGCAAAACATGAACCCAAAAACCTATTTTAAGAGGTAGTTCTACTCAATAGAATAAATGTAATTATTTGTGTATCAGCTCCCTCAATGAATTTAAGAGAATCAGTTTCCCTGGAATGGGCCCACCGAGGACCACTGGTGTGGACTTCATATTAAAAAGGAATGTTTCAATGATTACTATTGAGGGAAAAAGGTGTAAATTATGATTTTTGTTGTTGAAATCTTTTACTCTCTCATCACACCCTTGCCTCCAAAGAATTTACGGCTGTTTATAGTTATAAACATATTTAGGCATGTTACTGAATATCCAGTAGGACCGCACCGGCCTTATAAGTAACATGCGGGTGGGAGCTGTAACTACTTTTTTTCCCCACTGCAAGCCCAAAATTTGCACAGACCTGTCATAGTAGACCCTCAAATATTTGCTGAAGGAATAAATCTCTATTATAACTGCTGTGGTCAAGTACCAATTGGTATTTTTCTTTAAAGAAGGGCATACTTCACAGTAATTATTCTCATGATTGCCCTCACTATCATACAAGTCTGAATTTTAGATCTAAGTATAAATTCTAGGGATTTGAAAAAAGTTCTAAGCCTTTTTTCCAAGAGTTTCATAACAGTCTGTACACTACAAGTTCCATGTGGAAATTTTATGGTAAATATTAGGGTGACAGTAGAATTTTATATTGATTTCTACAGTTTCTGAAATTTGTGGGGCATTCTGTAGTCTCCGCCAGAATTATTCTGTAGCGCCACTCCAAGGCGGTCAGGAAGTATTGGTGGCATCTAGACACAGGCCTTTGAGGATGATTTCCTCATCCATTTTCCTGCCACAGAGAATTTCCGTGTTCTTATTCCCCTAAACCTCACAGTGAATATTGACGCTACTGAAGTCATGACATGTAATATACGGACAGCTTTCTCTTTGCATATCTGACCTCTATTAATTCAACTGTTATTACTACTATATCTGTTGCTCAAAAGTTGCTCCTCAATTCTCCTAACAAATGTTCAGTTTGTGCCAGGCATGGTCCTGAGCTAACCTACTGAACTGTCTCATTTACTGCCCCCAGCAGTTAAATCACAGAGGGAGAAGTTTCCTTCAGTTCATTCCTTCCAGAAGATACCCATGTCCATCTTCAAAATCTCTCATGTCCTTCCTTTTCCATACCCCCCATCACTGTGATCTAATGCGTAGACCTCTGGGGTGGTTCCCCAACTCCCCTCCATGTCTCGGGTGCCCTCATGTCTGTCATTCTAATTGCTGACATTCATCCTAAGGGAGTGGTTTGATCATGTCATTCTCCTGCTTGGAAAAGCTTAATGGTTTAGCAGTGTCTCTCAATAAACTTTTAACTCCAAGGCCTGGGACCCAAAGTCCCTCAAAGTATGACCCTGACCCATATTTCTTGCTGGTCTCCTTCGTTCTCTCTCATCTCCTTCAGACTCTTATACAAATGCAGGCAAATTTGCTTTATTTCCCCAAAGCCCTTAAATATTATGTCCTTTGTTGATATTTGGTACATGATCCTGACATCTCCAATTTTAAAAATCTGCCTACTCTTTAAAGTCCAACATCATCTCCTAAATATTAAACAAACAGATAAAGAAAAATAATTTTAAAAGTTGGGATAGATGGGCTTGTTGAGTTCAAAATTCTCATTTTAACAAATGAGAAAAACGAGGTCTAGAAAAATTAAGTAATTTGTCCAAAGTCAAAAACTAAGAAATAGTAGGATCAGGTCGAACTCCAGTTCTCCTGATCTAGAGTTATCTCTTCTCTATCCCAAAGCCTCATCCCAAAGATCTTCTCTGCTCCCCTTCCTCTTATGGTGCCCTCTGCACTTGGTTTGTATCTATTGTGCATCTCATATCACTTACAGTTTGACCCATTAATTATATGTTGCAAGGCCCCATTAAATACATTATAGATGAATGAATAATAACTGGCTTTCTATCCCACAGAAAGCTAGTTCTTTCTCTTTACAGATGCAATATTTTGGCACCAATCTCACCAGAACAGCCTCATTCAAGTGCTATTTATATATCAAACTCATAATGGCTAGAGTTAACTGAGTATTTACCCAGCACAATGCTAAACACCTGAGAGAGTTTAACATCATCTCCTTATAGTCTCAGAACCTCCCTGTGAGGTAGATGCTATCATCCTCATCTGTGGATATATCAATACCTACCGAATAGGGTTTGTGAGGGGTAAAAATAATGAGGATGCTAATAGTTAACACTTGTGTTTACTGTTTGCCAGCCATTGTTTTGAGCACCTTACATATGTTATTAACTATTTTATCCTTTAAAACAAGAGATATATCTCCTATGAGATAAATACTATGTTATTTCCATTTTATAGATGAGGAAATTCAAGCACTGACATGTTAAGTGACTTGCCCAAGGTCACACAGCAAATATGCCGATGTCTTTAAAGTACTTAACATAGTACCTGGCATATTGTGTGTGTTCAGTAAATGTAGACAATGTTCTTTTCACTGAATGTCCATAGTGCTATGCTGAGAATGCAATTTCTGCCTCCAGTTTGAGTACTTTAGGCAGACAACCGCAACAGAATAATTAGTGGATTTGTCAGTTTTTAAAAGTTTTAATAATAACATGATTTCCAGAAAAAATTCTTCAACAGTTTTGCTTCCAGTAGCAATTTCTCTTCACTAGGCCTGAATCCATCGGCAAGTTTTCCCATTCTGAAGGACTGGCTTTGGCTGCATTTAACACGAAACCTAAACAACAGTGGCTTAAGCAAGATAGGAGTTTATTTCATCTCTTGTAAAAAGAAGACCAGAAATAGGGATTTCGGGAGTGGTGAGACAACGCAAAGGTGTTAGGGCCAAGGTCTCTGCAATTCCTGTTGCCTCTCCCTCACTTTGATTATAAAATAGCTACTCTAGCTCCAGTCACTGTGTCTGCATTCCAGACGGGGAAAAAGACAAGAGTAAGGACAAAAGGGGTAAACTGAGTATGAAGTCCCTTTAAGGAAAACACCATTTGCCACCACCACCTCTGACAAGTTGTCACCACTACTGCAACATCAGTCTACATCTTATTGTGAGAACTCTCATATGGCCTCTCCTATTTGAAAGGATGGCTTAGAAATGTTGTTTTTTGTTTTAATCTGTGTAAATTGTCATTGTAAGAAAATGAGGAAGTGAGGAAGAAGGTGAAAGATGAACGCAGTTGTGTGCTCCGAATGGCTTGTACTGGCTTGTGAAAGCTGATGGTTAAATTTTCAAGTTTTTGAAAGCTCGCTGTTAAATACATTGGTAGCCTGAAATTGGCCGTGGTGGGAGTATTCACATCACAAAAACTGACAAACTGTCACAAATTAAGTCCCTGTCCCCTTTTTTGAAGAGCCAGTTGTTAAACAGTTACCAGCACGCCACTGATTATTGGATAGGGTAACTAGGAGTCCCTGCTACAGAAGGCTTTTCATTTTGTTGTATTACATTCATCAGTTCTTTCTGACTATTATGGTTGAGACTTATTAACACTTAGGCAAGTAATTTTTTGAAGTACTTGATGTATTAATAATCCCCATCTCTTTATTCCATAAAGATTTTAGTAGTATCCATTTATATAGGATTTTTTTCTTTTTCTAGAAAATGTAAAATTTCTTCTTTGGTAGTAAGTTAGGAATGTTGTAAAACTATTGTAAATTTCTGTTTGAGACATTTAAAAGATTTTATTTAAAGATATTCTGTTCTGATAAAACTCAGACATGTTCAGAAATAAGCCTTTCAGTTTTATATTTGAGGCAATCGTGATACCAAGCTGTTGCTAAGACAATCAACTTTTCTAAGTTAAGGTAGAATTTTACTGAGATATAAAAAATACTTCCAAAATTTATTTCTTAAAAAAAGAGTAAAGTGGAATGTTGTCTCCTCCTGGTTGTTGGGAAGAGTCAATGGTTTTTTACTTCAAGAAGACTTCCTTGATAGGTCTTTTACTCTTTTCTTTTGAGTACAAGTAGGTGCTTAAAAACATAGCACTGAGACAAAGACTGCCTTCCCTTTGGTTTAAAAGGAAGCAATGAGAAGAATTTTAGGAGCTGAGCTAGAAACAGAAGTAAGCCTCAATGGCTTGTGAACATGAACCCCTTAAGTAAGGGGTTTTGCCTCCAACATATTACTTAGGATATTTAGAAATGAGCACTGGAAACAAATTCTTGTATCTGTTAGACTTGCAACATGTACCTTAAATGTTTCTTTTAAAATCTTGCTTTGTATGACCTACTTTAATTAATGATATGCAACTGGAGCAGTGATGATGAAGAATCTTATTTGAAAATAAAACAATGATCAAGAGTGATCAATCTAAAAGGTCTGGGTATGGAACTGAATTAAAAATATTCGAGCACTGTCTGTTGAGGGTTTATGGAGGACGGTCAATAAATAAAAACCTGTTTCCTCTCCTAAGTATGGAGCCAAATAAGAACCAAAATTAGAAGTCAGAGAGATGGAAGTCAAAATATGATCTTTATTATCTATAAAGTAAATTGGACGATTTGGCATTAGATCTGTGACCAAATTGGCTTGCTAGTATTTTAACTCCAAATTAGAAAGTCTCAGGCACTAGCGTATGGAACAGCCACAGGCTACAATTTGCTTGTGCAACTGTGGATCAAAAAGGGCCAAGTGGTTTCCTAAGAAATTCTTCCACTCTGCATCAGCATATACCTTAAGTTATCTCATCTTTCAGAAGAAAGGCTAAGCTTGCACTTTTACATTTGAGAAAAGGTAATCAGGTTTTTTCCCAGTTAACCCAGGGATGCTCCAATTTGCCTAAATAAAACTCTCTAAGGTTTGCATTTTGTTTTTAAGGAGCTCAAACTCAAATTTTGTCCTTTCCAAATTTGCTGCAATTGTATTGACCCCAAAAGTCATGGCTGTTAAATTGGAATGCCTTGGGGCCGGCCCTGTGGCTCACTCGGGAGAGTGCGGTGCTGACAGCGCCGAGGCTGCGGGTTCAGATCCTAAGTAGGGATGGCCAGTGCGCTCGCTGGCTGAGCGTGGTGCAGACAACACCGTGCTGAGGGTTGCGATCCCCTTACCAGTCAAAAAAAAAAAAAAAAAAATTGGAATGCTTTGTGTAAAACTACAGGAGAGAAAATAATAGGTAAAAATATGGGAAGGTCCTGGTAAATGGCAGAATCTCCTGGTAAAAGTGCAAGAACAATACTAATTCAGTCAGCAAATGTTTGTTGAGTTCCTATTGTGTGCTGGACACAGTTGTAAGCACTGGAACGACTGCAGAGAACAAGGAGCTTTTACTTTAGGTTGGCAATTCTATTTTAGTTGGGGAGACAATGAACAGAGGAACATAAGAGAAGTTAAGGTGTGATAGTTTAAGCTGTGAGCACAATAAAACAGGGTAGTACAACAGATCACAGTGGTGGGCAGAGTTCTGTTTTAGATAGGGCAGCCTGGGAAGTTTTCTCTGAGAAGACCTGTGAGCTAAGATGTAGACAATGAGAAGGAAGCTGAACAAGTGACAGATCACATTTGTAACCCTCACAGGACTTTGGATTTTATTGTAAGTGCAATAGGAAATCACTGAATGGTTGAAAGCAAGGGAAAGACAGGATTGGGATTATATTTTCCAGGCTTCACAGCAGAAAAGTGGGAACTGTAGGAGTATCTAAAGTGAAAGCAGGTAGGCCAGTTAGGAGGCTACTGTGATGGTCACAAGAGAAGATGGCAGCTTGGACTAGGGGCTAGTGACAGAGATGGGCAGTAAGGATAAACGCTTCTTTTACTATGGGCTTCAAGAGGACTAGGCTTAGGCAAGTGAAAGTTGGTTGCCTTTTCATGGTGCCCTTGATTTTCTATAAATTTTAGGAAAAAAAGATTTCCTTAAAGATGCTTGTCGCACATTTATATTTTCCTACCGTGCTTTCAACAGCCTCAGGAGTCTTCTCTTCAAAAATGAAGAATTGCAGAATTTCTCCACCAGCAACATCTTTTCTTTTCCCGTACTCTTAACTCTTTCTCTCTACTGGCTCCTTCCTGCAAACAATAAACATGCTCTAATGTACATTCTAAAAGTATACACGCACAAACATTCATAAACACACAAAACAGAGCCACAAAAATAAAACCCCTCTTGTTCCTAAATATTTCTCTAGTTATATTCACTCTCTTTTATTCTTCTCACCCACACTTCCTGAAAATAGTTATAACTCTGGCTGTCTTCATTTTCATAAGTCACATTCACCCTATAACCCATCATAATCCAACTTCCATTTAGACCATGTCATTGAAACTATTTTTGCTATGCCAGGGCCACTGCGTACTGTTGGGTAGGTTGTAAATATACAATTTATCCCCAGTTAAAATTTTATTGACCTTTACATTGCCAAAAGCCAATGAATATTTTTCTGTTTTTATTCTGTGTGATGGCTCCCAAAACACTGCTAGTCATTCTTCCAATCTCAAAAATTTTAACTTTGTAATTTTACAAGGACTTGAAACACCCAACTATCCATTCCTAAAAGACTAGTCGAATTAACACAATGGTGTACTTTAGAGCTGTAATAAAGAATTAGGACTTTTTTGTATATGCTACAGGAAGTAATCACCAGAATATATTGGTAAGCGAAAAACGTAAGGTGGGGAAAAATACGTATAGTATATTATCATTTATCATTTATTTTTAAAAGGTGGAAGAATGCATACATGTTTGCTTATAACAAAATAATAATGGAAGGATACACTAAATTTTTAAAAAATGTTACATTGGGGGGGAAGAGAATAAGGTCGAGAAAACATGATGGAAGCTAGATTTCTTTGAATATACCATGTTTTGTGGATTTGACTTTGAACCATGGATATATTTTACCTAATTATAAAGCAAAAGTAGTTTTAAAGAAGAATCAATAAAAACTAAAATAAAGATGAAACAAATCAGCCTAACTGTGAATCAAGCCTGTGACACAAAGAGGAATCATTTCAAATGATTTTAAAAATCCAGTAATATAACTGTAAATCTTTAGTGGAATATTATCTAAGGACAAAAATAACTTAAAAAAAAAACTTAGTAGTCAAGTTGTTATTAATAATATTTGACATTTTTAATTTGAAATTATTCTAAAAACATATAGCAAAAAGTAGTTATTTTAACATTGTTACAAACCAGGATTTTCAGCATGAGACAAACAATACAAATATGAATTCAAATAATTTAACTAAAAATGCTTTAATTTTAATTTTGAATTGAGAATATCAGTATAAACTTATGATATACTTTGTCCAAAAATACATATTCTCAGGCTCTTTCAAGGGAAAAGTCCTAGAAACAATTACCAATACAATAGCAATGAGCACCTCCCACACCCAGATTGTGGGCTCTAAAT
Source organism: Cynocephalus volans (assembly GCF_027409185.1). Taxonomy (NCBI): domain Eukaryota; kingdom Metazoa; phylum Chordata; class Mammalia; order Dermoptera; family Cynocephalidae; genus Cynocephalus; species Cynocephalus volans. The sequence continues at coordinate 128,390,031 of NC_084468.1, read as the reverse complement.
ACCATTCTCTATTAAAATAAACCTGAATTTTTGGAGCAATAATTGATTCTAGATCTGGAGCAAGAAATGTATAAGATGACCATGGATCACCTTATCATACAAGAAAGCAAGAAAGCTGCCAAATGCTACAGGGGTTATTTCAGAAAAACTTGAACCACCTTAAAGCAGCTCCTGTAGGCCCCACATGGAAAATTTTGCGCATCAACAGTAATAATAACTGCAATGAATGGAAACACATCAAATATACTCTTAATTAATGACTTTATAATAATAGTTTGGAAACATCCCTCATTGGTCACATTTGGAAGATGCTAGAGAACCAACTTATTATATTGAAAACTGGTAAATAAAAAAAGATGAAGTATTTATTCTGCCTTTTTTGTATAGCTATATTTTAGGCTAATCAAGTAGTTGATGAGGGAAAGTTTCTCTTTGTAAGTATTACAATTATTAAATAAAAAAGGAATAAATGAAAAGAAATGATAGAATCAGAATAGTACTATATTACAATTTCTAATGAAATAATAGCTCTAGCTAATGATCATCAGTGTCTGCTCGTCACAAAAAAAATAAATAACAGTAAGTGCACAATACCTCCTATGAAGTATTTTTGCCAAAAATGGAACCTAAATTGGTCAAGTCTCTAGACCTAAATTATCAATACACAGGAAATATAGTAGAAAGAAAAACATGTTAAATGGCACAATAAGGATGCAACCAGCGAAATTCAGAATGTGGGAAATTCTACAGTACCCAGTTTCTCCAATAAATAAATAGCCAAGAAAAAAAGTACATGGGAGGGGGGAACCTATAAGTTAAGAGACCTCAGAGAGGTCTTACTTACTGCATTGTATGAACCTTATTTGGATCCTGCTTCAACCAAAAAGAAAATTGTAAAGCCAAAAAAATTATGAGACAACTGGAAAAATTTGAACATTGACTGTAATTTTGATGATATTATGAAACTGTTAATTTTCTTCGTTGTGATAATGATATTTTCATGATTTTTTTCCAAAAGAGCTCTTATCTTTTAGAGAGGTGTGCTGAAATAATCACTAATGAAACAATATGATGTCTACTATTTGTTTTAAAAATAGTACAATTTAGTTGGCAGGAGAGGGGTGTGGAGGATATAAGTAAAATAAGATTGGCCATGAGCCGGTCACAGTTGGCAGCTTTACAGGAAATTATTGTACTATTCTTTCTACTCTTTTTTATGTTTGGAATTTTATGTAATAAAAGGTAAAACAACCAAATAACAACCATGGGCTCCCAAGACACTACACTTCTCCAGTTCTCTCCTACCTCTGACCATTTCTTCTCTTCCTCTTTCATGTGCTCCTCCTTTGATTGTCCCACAAAATTTGGTGTTTCATTCTTAGCTCACTGCTCTACTCAGTCTACCTACTCCCCTTGAGCTACCTCTCAGCATCTCTCAGCAATCTCATGGCTCTAACTTATGTATTTGCCAGTGGGTTCCAAGCTGGTACCTCTGGCCCGGAGCTGTTACTCTCTGAACTGTAGATTCTCATATCCACTGTCTAATGATTTCATTCTATTGGAAATCTCACACAACCTTCACACTCAACATATCCAAAACTTATCTACAGCCGAAACCTGCCATTTTTCTCATAGTATCTGCCACTAATCTAGGTATAACTGATAGTCATCTAAGCTAGATACCCAAAAGTCAGTCTTGATGTGTCTTCTATCTTACCTACCACATAATTGGATAGTATCAATTTTATCTCCTGAGTACTCTTGAATCTATTCCTTCCTTCTTTTTATTCATTTATTAATTCAGTGATTGTTTACTGACCATCTACTACATGCTAGGCACTAATCTAGGTGCTGGAAATATAGAATTAAGTAAAAAACAGACAAAATTCCTGCTCACATACAGTTTATATTCTAGATCTAGATTTTATTTTAGATGTTCCTTTTCTCTCTCCTAAATTACTGATATAGTCTCCTAACTGGTCTCTAGTCTTACCCCCTTCAGATACATTCCCCATAACAGTGGTTATCAAAATGTGGTCCCTGTAGCAGCAGCAGTAGCAGCATCTGAAACTGGCTAGAAATGCAAATTCTCAGACCCCATCCCAGAATTACTGAGTGAGAAACTCAGGGAGTGGGGCCCAGAAATAAGTTTTAAAAGCCCTCAAAGTGAGTCCAAAGCATGTGTTAACGTTTGATATTCACTGCTCTAAAAAATCATCAGAGCAATCTAAAATGACAATATTATTTTCCAGCTTAAAAACTTTTAGTAGATTCTCCCTGAACACAGGAAAAAGCCCAAGTTTCATGGAAAGGTACACAGGACCCTGTGTACAATGTGGCTCCTACCTGTCTCATCTCAACCATCAACTTAGTGCCTGCTCATCTTTCAGGGCTCACTTCTGGCCTGACTTCCTCTAGGAAGACTTACCTCATTGTTATTTCCACCCCAGTCAAAAGCCCTTCTTTGGCATTTTTATAATAACATGTGTGTGTGTTTGTACACCAAGTGTGTGCTTATTAGCACATAGAAGCAGAGGAATGTTTCAAGGGCTCTGCTGCCAGATTAGAATTAAGAAAAGAAACTAATATTCTTTACTTCTTCGTCTATAAAATGGATAAATAGTTCCTATATCATAAGCTTATGAGAATTACATATAGTGCAATTGGTATAGTGCTGGCTCTTGGTAAGAGCTCAGTTTTACCTATTCTTATGAATTATCTTCGTGTGTGTCATCTACTCACTAGATTGTAAGATGTTTGAGGGCAGTACGGAAGTGCTCAATAAATATTTGTAAATGAATTAAATTTCCTGATGTCAATTTAAATTCTAATAAATTCAAATGATTGGGACTCGATCTATGTTGTAAAGTGCTTAATATATTATTTATGTATTACATATAAAACCAAAAATGTATTCTAAATACATGTTGTAAGTTAGTTGACTTTATTCTACCTGTCTGTATTTTCTTAATGTCAGTTATGCTAATTGTGTAAAACAATTTCACTAGTAGCCTATTTCTTTGGCAAAATCACTTTTCAGACACCTAAATGGTCCTTTCACTAACAAAGAAACACCCATAAATTATAAAATATTATTACCTGCTAAGTTTTACCTCTACTTTCACAGTAGTGGGAACCCATTCCTGCATAAGTAAATTTTCTAAATGTGCTTGTTTTTCCACACAAGATTTCTAGGATCTGTAGCTCTTTCAGTCTTTCAAACTCCTATGCTTTAAAATTCCTGATTTTGCAGAAAGTCTCTGATTTTTTTCTGAATTAGGTATAAATATTTTAGTCCAGAGAGACCCTTTTCAAAATTCTATCTTTTGAAAACTCTTTCCACACTATAAGTAGCAAAATACAGTTGATTTATTAGATTGTTCTCAACGTTAAAATAAGGGGGAAAATGTGGTACAAAGTCCCAGAAAACCTGTGACCATAGTTTTCTGACAGTGCAACAATTTTTAAAAATCAAATATAAAATATTCCTCTTTCCCTGCAAGTAGAGGCTACCCTGACCCTTTTGGTTACTCTTTGGGGAAATCAAACCATGCATGGTCAGCCATAAGAATCCTTGGATAAGATATATCTTACCACCTTCTTTACTTGGAGAGCTACCCATTTCTTCTTGGTCTAGACATCACAGTATTAGTTAGACTTCAAGCCTCCCTGATGGTGTGACCCCTAAACTTATAGAGAGAACAGCAAAAGCTTTTTCTTCCCACATTCTCTAATACTTCTTAGACATGCATTACTCAACACCAGCTAATCCACAAAAGGAGAAAAATATGCAATCTGGAATAAGTCTTAAGGTGTCATATCCTTTGTCAGTCATCTTTAATGTGTAAGAATATCTTGCATCAAGCCCAGAAAAATTGAGATTTACTTCCACTTCTTTGAAGTTGTCTATTTCCTCTAAGTAGGGATATTCATCAGCAAGGAAATGTTCTTTGGCTCAATTTAGCTTAAAGGGACTTAGTTTGAAGTGCCCCGTCACATAATCTTTCTCTTCAGTGTATTTGTATTAATGTGTTCCTTCTTTCCAATCTTCTCCCACAAAACTTCTTCCTCCCTTGTAGTGTTTTCAATGGATAGAGATTAACCATCATCAATCTTTAATCCTATCTAGTACTATTTGGATACTCTCATGTCCATTACCTCACTAGATTCATCTGGTTGTTCAGTAGATATTTACTGAGCATCTACTAAACCCTGGTATAGGTCAATAAGCAACTCAGAACTCTTGCTTTCAAATATCCTGTGAGATGGCTTCAAATAGGTGGCATGCTAGTGTGTCAGGAAGAAGTAGCATAAAGAACCAATCTAACTCATGCAGATTTCCTCTTTGCAAGACTCTCATTTCATCCTCTGGGTCCATTTTTCTCATAGGCTGTGTGCTCTGCTTCTGATAAACAGTGCACTGAATTGTAGGTGTTGTGGGAATACATTTAAGAAATTTTAAGAAAGACCATAAGGGAAATGACTCAGTTTGTGGAAATTCACATCAATAGTGTATTCTGGAATGATCCACTTTAGTAGCTTGGAATACAAACACGATCACCTCCTTTTATTTATTCAATTTATGCTTGAGCACCCACCCACCCTTAGTGACAGGAAGTCCACTTATTTCCCAAGGCCTCCCCCAACGACTCTACTTGGGTAAGAACACCAGGGGCTTACACAGTTCAAAGACCAGTCCTATTACAAAAAGCCTGGAAGAGAGAGAAAACTGGGAAGTATGACCAATCCACTAATGCCTTGCCTTGGGTCTCTGCCACATGTGATTAAAGATGGGCACTGCACATTCTGATACCAGGACATTCATTTATGGTCACTGTGATACTCCGATTGATTCAGCTCTTATCTTCCCATCATTCCTGCAGTGTTCTGTCCCAGAACTGAGGCCACATCTATTTTAGATCACATTCATATGCTCTGTAATTTTCCCCCAATGCTTAGAACTGTGCCAGGTGGGCCAAAGTTAGAAAAGAACCCAACTCCAGCATCCTGTCATGCTCGAACAAGCCTTCCCCATAAAGCCTCATTTGGTCTGCCTTAGTGTCTTTTCCTGCCATTGGACCACCTTAGCACATCCCAAAAGGGAATCTCCCTGTTGCATGCAAAGGGGAAGGGCAGATATTGCTAAGCAACAAGCACATGCCCATCTTCCACACATACAGACACACCTAAACCTACACCTACACACAAACTCTCACAGGCAGGCATTGTCTGTTTGCCTTACATTTTTGTAACTTGGAGGGTCTTTACAGTCCCTTGAGGGATACTACTTCATTGTTCTTTCTTTTACAGGTGGAAGCTCATTACAACACTACCTTTCATAAAGTTCTGCTTCTAGGACTATGGCTATTGAGTGAGGCCGAGTAATCATTTTTCAGGGCTTGGTTGTTCACGGGGGGAGAGTTAGACTGTTTGCTTCTCCCTCTATCATCTGGTAGTTTCACTGAGCATTAGCATTTTAATAACTGAGGAAAATATTACAAGGACTATGTTAGTGTGTTGTTCGTGTTGCTTTTTAGGGAGTATGGTGTTTAACAAATACAAACCAATGATGATGACATTCGAGACCCATATAAAGACTCTGCTCCACTGCTTTCTCCTTCCAATACCTCATCGCTCTCTTAGTTTCAACGATACTATGTAAACTACAAAATTAGATCCAAAATCTTTGGCCAGGCTTTCAAAGTCTTCCACAATGTAGGCCTTACCCACTTGTCCATCTTAATTTACCACTATTTTTCTAACCAAATTCTGACATTCAGCTATATTTGTTTACTTACTATTTTGTGAACTCACCATGAACGTTTTTAAAGATAAACTTTAATTTGGAATAATTTTTAGATTTACAAAAAAGCTGCAAAGATGGTACAGATAGTTCCTATATACTCCTCACGTAGTTTCGCCTAATGTTAACATCTTATATGATCATGGCACATTTGTCAAAATTAAGAAAACAACATCAGTATATTACTATTAACTAAACATCAGTTTTCTGACTAATGTCTTTTTGCTATCCCAGTATCCAATGCAACGTACCACATTGCGTCTAGACCATGCACTTTTTTGGTTCTAGTCCCTACTCATCACATCTCCCCCCCACCCCCAGGATTCCTTTTCTTCTCCTGACCTGTTCTCCAAGGTCCATTCATATCGTATGTCTGCAATTTCCTAATTGCTCCCATCCTCAGTGATTTTCCTAATCTTCATTCTCCAGAACTCTTTGTTCTGGATCGCATATTTGGAACGTGGCATATACACTGACTTGTATCATTATATATCTTTTAATGTTTTGTTTGCCAATCAGCTTTTAAGAAAAGGATAATATCTCATTTATTTTATCCCTGATACATGTGCAGGCATTGTGTTCTGTAAATATTAATTGAATTATTAGAGGCCCAAGGTTACTACATTTATACTTTATAATATAATAAATATAAATATAGCTTATAGTATAGTAATATAACAGCTAATATTTATTGAGTACCTGCCATATGCTAGACACCTTAAATGCTTTACATGTAGCATCGCAGTTAATTCTTATGAAACATTATGTGGCAAGTACTATAGTTAGCCCCATTAAAGGTTAAGTCATTTGCCCAAGACTACACAACAAGAGGTGAAGCCAGGCCTCATACGCAAGCGTTATGGCTCCAGAGCACACACACTCTTAAGCACTTTAATGTGAAGTGCTTTTTGTCCTGATGCCGCCTATTCATTCCCATCTGTATCATTCTTTAACTCCTAAAACCTGGTGTCCACAGTAGCCCACTGACACTATTATTGAAAGTTTCAAATTACAATTGTCCCTTGGTAGGGACAATTAAATCATCTCTAGATTACTTATAATACCTAATAAATGCCTACATATCACTTTGCTTGTGTGGATTCAATGTAGTACTCGGTGCATGGCAAATTCAAGTTTTGCTTTTTGGAAGTTTGTGGAATTTTTTTTCCCCGAATATTTTCAATTTCTAGTTGATTGAATCCACAGATGCGGAACCCAAGTTATGAAGGGTCAACCATACTGTCTTCTTACCAGTTCCAATGGCTTTTTAATTTGTCCCCTGACGTTTTCATTTTGTGCCTTGGATTGGGACTTAGAAGCTATTTTGTGTTACATACTATCTCTTTACTCTCTGGAGGCAGGGACTTCGTATGTTTGTGCCCAGCTCTAAAACTTGAACACTATAGAACACAACACCAACTATATTTTCCTCTTTGTGAGAATATTTTGAAAGTCTTACATTTTTAAAATTATGAAAGAAGTTTATGCATATTAGAAAGCTCAGAAGTATAAAATATAGAGTAATAAGTGAAAGGTTCTTTCTTCAATTTTTCCTTCCTATTCCTCAGGGACAGATTGTTTAAAATTGTGACCTTGACACAGATTGTTAAAAATTATGAATATTTTTAATTCCAAAAGAATTAAAGACTCATGATTTTAAAAATTTAAAACTTCTCAATTACACAGAATAAATACAAAAATAAAATCTCCCTAAGTCCCACTTTTCAGAAGAAACCAGTTATGAAATTTTCCTATTATAAAACCTCCAGAAGTTTTCTACACATGTAAGCTTTTTATGTTTTGTTTTTGGCAGGAATGAAATCCTGGCGTGTTCTGTGATCCTGACGTGTCCCAGGTGTTCCTAGACTTCTGCTTTGACCCTGTTGCCCCTTCTCTTTTTTCATGCTCTAGACAATCTCATATTCTAGACACTAACTAGTCCTTTTCCTCTTTTTTCAAGCTGCTTCTTTCTGACTCTAAATAATGAGTTTACCTGAGATTTCTGTCCTTTCTCTGAATATTTTAATCCTTAGAGAGTTTATTCATTCTCGGAGTTGGCTACCATTTTCTCTCACTGTGTTCTTTTGCTGACAAACTTTTTTTTGGAGTTTCACAACCCGTACTCATTCCTCAGCCCTTTACCACCTGACTCACATCCACTACTCCAAGAAAATTACACTTAAAAATTCCTGAGACATCTCTTCATCACAGATACTCTCTTTGACCCCCACCCTATGGGCTTCTGGGTACCATTAATTCTCCTTTCTTTAAGAAGCACTCTTTTCCTGACTTCAGAGACATTGCAAAATCCTAATTCTTCCTCTACCTTTAGGATTGGTGCCTGCCCTACTTTATTGCTGCCCATGGGGTCTTTTGTTCGTTATCTCCATCTCTCTTTGGTATCTCCCTGGGGAATTTCCTCAGTTCCCACAACCTCAAACATCATCCACTTCTACCTGTCCAACAGGAACTAACCTCTCTCAAACTCCACTTCCATACTTCTGTTTGCTGGACATATCTGCAATTTTACTTAACATGTCAAAACTCAAGACACATCCTGACTTCCTTATTTCTGTTAATGGTATTGCCACTCTTTTGGTCAACTAGGTAAAATTTCTGTCATTTTTCTTTCTAGTGTCCCTGAATCCCATCAGTGGTCTCTCCCATGCATTCTTCTTCCACATCTAGTCCCATCACCTCCCTGCTCTCAACTGTACTTTTATAGCCTCCTGATTGTTTTATCTTCATTACCCTCTTCATTGCCTATCTACCCACAGACAAGTCTATCTACTGCCAGATTCGTCTTCCTTAATGCCTGACTCTAATCATGACACTTCCTTGTTTAAAACTCTTCAGTGACAAGTCACTGCCTGCAAATGAAGGACAAATTCTTCACCATGGTTTTGGAAACCCTCTGTAACAGTGATTCTAAAACTTTTTTGTATTAGGATCACTTTTCACTCTTAAAAATTACTGAGGACCCCAAGGAGTTTTTATTTATAAGGGCTATACCTACCACTATTTCCTGTGTTAGAAGTTAAGACTTTAAAAATATTTATGTATGTATATTAAAATAGCAACAAACTCATTCCATGTTGACATAAATACCACGTTTGATGAAAAAAATAACTGTTATTTTCCAAAACAAACAAATAGAAGAGTGAAATTGTTTTACATTTTTACAAATCCCTCTAATGTTTGACTTAATAAAAGACAGCTAGATTCTCATATCTGCTTCTGTATTCAATCTGTTGTGAATTTTCCAATCTGGAAAATTCCATTGTATATTTACAATAGAAGGAGAGTGGAAGGGCAAATAATTTCTCAGTTTTACTGGTGAAATAGTTTTGAACTACCAGAATCTTTTAAAGAGTCCCAGATCCCCAGCCCAGACATTGAGAACCACTGCTATACCTTCTCTCACAGTGATCTTCAACCAAATCTCATATCAGATCAGACTATCCCCTAAGCATATTTACGTTGTCATGGCTATTCCCTGAAATAAGTATTTTGATAAAACAATTATAATTGTACAGTGGGAGTGCCCTATGATTGGCCCAGGGTACAGGGATTTAGTGAAAAAAAAAAAGATGAGATTTTTTTTCCCTCTGATTTATTGGAAAACACTCTAGTCTGGAAACTTAAGGACTTAAATGCTAATGACAATTCTGTAACTTACACTTTATGTCACCTTTGCCAACTCATTTAACTTCTTGGTTCTGAGTTCTTGCATTTATAAGTAAAACAAATTAGATGAGATAATTTCTGGGAGTTGTTCGAGATCTAAAATCATCAGCAAGTTGGAATTCAATCACCTGACATCTATTCTGAAGAAATACCTGCCATTTCCAATCTTTTGTATTCCCACCTCCTCTCCACTCACCCCGAGTTTACCACAAACTGCTGTCTTCTTCTGGGTGTGTAAAAAATCAGTTCCCCTGTGTTTGCAGTTTCTAATGACTGTCTTGAAGGGCTTCAAGAAAGAACCCATTGGACCTTTGTTGAGCTATTTGAATCAGCAGGTAGTTTTAATTAAATTTGAAATAAATTTTCAATGTATCGCACAAAATTTAGAATATTTTCAGGCACCATTTCTTCAATTCTTTTTTCTGTTCCTTTTTTCCTTTCTCTGCTCTTTAAGGAACTTCAATTACACATTATCACATACTCAGTGACACATTGTTGTTTTTTGTTGGTATGCTTTGTCTTTTTTCTCTCTGTGTTTCATTTTGAATAGTTTCTACTGCTATGTCTTCAAATCTACCAAACTTTTCTTCTACAGTATCAACTCTTCTGTTAATTCCATTGAGTGTATTTTTCATCTTAGTTATTGTATTTTTAAAAAAATCTCTATCAGTTTTATTTGGGTGTTTAAAAAAATCTCTTTCATGCCTCTTAACATGCTCACATTCTTCCCTACCTTTTGCAACATATGGAATATATTTGTTAACAGCTACTTCAGCATCCTTATTCATTCATCCTATAATCCATTTCATTGGGTCTGTTTTTATTGACTGAGTTTTCTCCTTATTATAGATTATATTTTTTGGCATATTCTTGTTTGGCATATTTTTCTTCTCTGTATGCTTGACAGTTTTAATTGGATGCCAGATGTTGTGAATTTCATACTGCTGTATGCTGGAAATTTCTTTATCCCTTTAAATATTCTTGAACTGTGTTCTGGGAAGCAGGTAAGCTAGTTGGAAACAATTTGATCTTTTCAAATCTTGTTTTAAAGCTTGTTTGGGTGGGAACTGAACAGCCTTTAGTCTAGGGCTAATTCTGTCCTATTACTGAAGCAATGCCTTTCTGAGAACTCTATCTCTTGCCCTGTGTAGTGCAAGATTTTTCCATTCTGGCTATGTTAGCTCTGTGTGTGATCTCTGGGGATTATTCCACCTGTTCCTTTCTGATGATTCTTTGGCTCTCAGCATATGCATGTACTGATCAATAATTAGCTGAAGAATAAAGGGGAACCCTCTGCAGATATCTGGATCTCTCTCTGTGCAGGTCTCTCTTCTCTGTGCAATAATCTTTCTGGTACTTGGCTCTACAAATTTCAGCTGCCTTGGCCTACCTGAATCCTCAGCTCTGTTCCCTTAACTCTGAGAGCCACCAGTCTCTGTTTGGGGTCCTTCTTCCTGCATTGCAGCCTGGAAACTTTATTTAAGCACTAATCTGGGGGCAATATAGGGCTTACTTTGCCCTAATTTGCAAAAGATTGCTGTCCTGTGCTGCTTGATGTCCAAGGTCTGAAAATTGATGTTTCATATTTTACATTAACGTTTAGTAAGTTTAAAATTTTGCCTTTCACATTTAATTTTTTAATCAATCTGGAACAGATTTTTGTCAGAGGTATGTAGTAGGTGTATGGACTAACTTGTGTTCCTCCCAAATTCATATGTTAAAGCCCTAACCCCTAATGTGACTGTGTTCAAAGAAAGGGCCTTTAAAGAGGTAATTAAGGTTAAATGAGATCATCAGGGTAGGGTCTTGATCCGATAAAACTTTGGCTTTATAGGAAGAAAGACACCGGCCTATGAACAAAGGAAAGGCCATATGGGGACACACAAAAAAGCAGCCATCTGCAAGCCAAGAAGGGAGGCCTCATCAGAAACCAATCCTGCCAGCTCCTCGTTGTTTAAGACCTCCAGTGTACGGTATTTTGTTATGACAGCCCTATTAGACTAATACAGTAGGGATCCAACTTTATAGATAACCAATTATCCTAACATGTTTATTGACAGTCTCTTTTCCCCACAGAACTACTACAAGCTCTGCCATATATCAAATGTCTTATTGGTGAGTTCTCTATTCTGTTCCCCTGGTCAATTTGTCTATTCCTGCACCAAGACAACATTCTCTTAATTATCACAGTTCTTCAATGTTTTAATATCTAGTGAGAAAGTACACCTACCTTATTCCTCTTCATCAGGAGTATTGGCGATTCCTGGCACATTGCTCTTCTGCACACATTTTAGAATCAGTTTGCCAAGTTCCACCAAAAGCACTGTCAGGACTTTAATTGTGCTGCATTCAAACTACAGATCAATTGATGGATTAATGACATATTTAGAGCATAGAGACTACCTTTTGGTGAATATGGATGGGATCTTTCTCTATTTGTTGAGTTTTTCTTTAATGTCTTTCAATAACATCTTATAGTTTATCCATAAAGGTCTTGCACATTTTTTTGTGCGGTTTGTTCTTAAATACATTTTTGATGTCATTGCAATTGTAAATGGATAGGTAGATAGGAAGAAAGAAAGAGAAAGAAAGACAGAAAGAAAGGAAGGAAGGAAGGAAGGAAGGAAGGAAGAAAGAAAGAAAGAAAGAAAGAAAGAAAGAAAGAAAGAAAGAAAGAAAGAAAGAAAGAAAGAAAGAAAGAAAGAAAGAGAAAGAAAGAAAGAAAGAAAAGAACACAATAATACATTGAACTTTCAGAAGGAGAAAACAATCCTAAGGATACTAGAGATGGCAGGGAGAGGGAAGAGAGGAGGGGTGGGATTGGCTGGGTAAGGGGCATAAAGAATAATTGCAATTTGTAATAATGAATATGCTAATAAAAAAGAAGAAAAAAATTAGAGTCCATTTGCCCTTTGTGGCTGGTATATATAAAGGAATTGATTTTTGTGTATTTATCTTTTGGCTAACCACTTTGCTAAACTCATAATTCCAATAATTTGCTAATAGATTCTTTTGGGTTTTCTATGTATGTATATCAAATGTGAAAAATGACAGTTTTTGTTCCTTCCTTTCCAATCCTTATATCTGTTGTTTCTTTCTCTTGACTTATTGCACTGGCTTAGTATATCTAGCAAAATTTTGAGTAGAAGTGAATGTTTTTGTGTTGTTTCTGATTCTAAAGGGAATATTTTCAGTGTTCCCCATTTCAATTTCAAATGATATTTTACATAAGTTTTGGTAGTTATCCTTTATCAGAGTAAGGAAATTCTCTTCTGCTTCTAATTTAATAGGGTTTTTAAATAAAAAATGAGTGATACATTCATAAAATTTTTATTCTACATTTGTTGAATGATCACATAGTTTTATATATTTTGGAGATAACTGAATATCTCTTTTAATATATTTAGGAGATAACTGAATTTATGGATTTTCTAATATTAAACCACTCTTGCATTCCTGGAATAAACACACAACTTAGTCATGGTGTATTTTATTTTTCTGTACATGCTAGATTCATTTTGCTAATATTTTAATTAAAATTTTTGTATCATGATCCTAAATTAGATTGACGTATAATTTTCTTTTCTTATACCATTTTTTCCTAGTTTTAGTATCAAAGTTAAACTGCTTCATAGAATGCATTCTTGAGTTTTTCCTTTTTACAGTTCTGCTTAAGTATATTTAAGATTAGAATTATTCATTTCATAAGGTCTGGTAAAATTTGCATATAGATAATAGATACTTTTTTTGAGTTGAGTTCAGAATATTATATTTTCCTGAGAATTTGTGCATTTTGTCTTTATTTTCAAATTTAAATCAAGATAAGCTTGTTTATAGTACTCTTTAATATTATAACCATGAATACAATCGAGGTTATGCCTCCCTTTTCAATCCTTGTTTTTGTTATTCATTTGGGCTCTCTTTTCTCTTTCTCTTTTTTCCTCGATTAATCTTAACCAGAGATTGATTTTTTAAAAAATATTTTCAAAGAATCAACCTTGGTTTTCTTGTTCTTCTCTTTGTAACTGTTTTCTAATTTGCTGATTTCTACTCTTATCTTTACTATTTCCTTCCTGCAGGTGTACATTGTTCTAATGTGTCGGTTGAATGCTTATCAAATTAATTTTCAATCTCTGTTCTTCTCTACATCAACCCCTGAAAGTGCCATTTTTACCTCATTCCACAAGTTTTGGTATGTCCAAGTTTTGATATTCCGTATGACTCATTTCTAAGTGTTTTAAAATTTAATTTTGATTTGTATTTGAACAATTGTTTAGTCTAGTTTTAATTTCTAAGTGTATGTGGATTTTATTTATCTCTTTGTGTCATATGATTCTGTGTCATAAATTTTTAGATTGTTGTCTAATTTAGGAAAATCTTGAGACAGATTCTCTATGTATGGACTGTAAGATTTCAGGGCATTTCAAGATTTGTAGTGCAAGACTAATTTTAAATACTTTGAATTGACGACACTCAATGATTAGTTCATCATGTAAAGCTCATGTCTTGTTTAGAAGAACATTATGAATTTTATGCTACCTTGGATGATGGAATTTTGTCAGATCAGAATGGAATTTGTATAATGTATTTTTATGCATCATTCTTTTCATTAATTGCATTACCAAACAATACAAGAACCTATTCATTACTTCTGTTTGAAATAGATCTATTTTTAAAATGAACTATGGCTTTTGGTATGATCTGAAACTTTTGTTACAATTTGCTTTATGTCAAAATAATTTCTATTGATTTTATAATTCATCTATCACTTTCACATTTTAGTAATTTTACAAAGTTTTCTTCTGTTCTTGAATACATAAATTTAAAATTGATATAAGAAAATGCCCTTCATATATGTCCAATCAGGTATTTTTAATGTTCTAAAACATTTGTACAGATTATAGTCAAAATGGCAATAATTAGGCATATCAATTTTTTGAATAAACATTTTATATCTCACTTGGATTTGGATTTGTCTTTCAAATCTTTGAAAATAAATTTTCTTGACATTTACTTACTGGCTGTATAAACTTTAATAAGTTATTAACCTGTCCGTGCCTTGGTTGCCTCATCTATAAGTGCAGATGATAATAGTTTCCACCTCACAGAGTTGTTGCAGGGACTGAATGACATAAAGAGGTTAAAACAGTAAAGGCTCAATATATGTTTGCAATCAGCATTCCCATCATCACTTCTCTCTAAAAAAGACGAAAAAGAAAAAACTAATACTGAAGTATCAAGGAGCTGTTAATAAAATTATTTTAAATTAGATGGTCTCTAAGCCTAGAATACTGTTAACAAATGTTTGTGTTTATTTCTATCTTGCATTATTCCATTATCTCCCACCCAGCCGGATTATAATTCCTGATGTCGCTTTTTATGTACTACCACCACCAAGTACCCCCTACCTGACAACACTGACTATATACAGTATATGGACTAGTGCAGGTGTTTTACTGTTCAATGCTAAACATCGTGTGTACTAAGGTTTGCAAATTCAATAAATATATGTTTCATAAAAAAAAAAAAAAAAAAAAAAAGAAAAATCCAAGTTGATGTATATATTAGTTTGATAGGACTGCCATATCATAATATCACAGACCTGGTGGCTTAAACAACAGAAATTTAATTTCTCAGAGTTCTGGAAGCTGGAAGTACAAGATCAAGGTGTTGACAGTTTGGTTTCTCCTGAGTCCTCTCAGTTATGGTCTCTCCAGAGGCCTCTCCCTTTGGCTTGCAGATGGGCACCTTCCGCATGGACACCTTTCTGTTTCCTCTTGTGGTCCTTCCTCTGTTCATGCACATCCCTGGTGTCTCTTTTTATATGCTAATCTCCTTTCTTATGAGGACACCAGTCAGATCAGATTAGGGCCACCCTCACAGCCTCATTTTAACTTAGTCACCCCTTCAAAGACCTTATTTCCAAATACAGTCACATTCTGAGGCACCAGAATTAGGGCTTCAACGTATGAATTTTGGGGGACACAATTCAGCCCCAAACAGCCTACGTATTTGAAACAGTCCATTTATGGGACAAACCAGAAAGACATAACTTTTGCAAAACACTAAGGAGATTAAAGGAAAGAGCCTTACATGGTACACATATAAGTTTTCTAGTGCTTTACAGCCATGTTTGCACCCCTTTTTCTTACTTTCAAGATAGTGTTGTCCTAAGACTAACAATGACTGCTATTCAATGGCAGGTTAGAATTGTCCAGGACTTCACTTGGTTGGATGAAGTAACAGAAACAGGATGTAATGGTTAATTTTAGGAATCAACTTTACTAGATTAGGGAATACCTAGAAATTGGGTAAAGCAATATTTTGGGTGTATCTGTGAGGGTTGAGTGGACTATGTGGGCCACCATCCAATCTGCTGGGGGCCCGGAGAGAACAAAAACAGAGAAAAAGGCCAATGCGTTTTTAGCTGCTGGAGTTAGGATATACTCTTCTCTCCTGTCTGTGGACATCAGAACTCCAGGCTCCCCAACATCTGGATTCCAGGACTTACACCAGAGGCACCCTCAGATTCTCAGGCCTTTGGCCTCAGACTGAAAATTACACCATTGGCTTCTCTTGTTCTGAGGCTTTTGGACTTTGGCTGAGCCACACTACCAGAAACCCAGGGTCTCCAGCTTACAAACAGCCTGTTGTGAGACTCCTCAGCCTTCGTGATCACGTGAGCCCATTCCCATAATAAATCCCCTCTCGTCTATCTATATACATATCCTACTGATTCTGTCTTTCTGGAGAACTCTGACTAATACAGGTGATTATTGGTTGGCAAAAACACTTAAAAATAACTCCTAGGGTTTTTCATCATAACTGTGTCACACAATTATTACCATCTGATTAGTATTTGACACATCTGGTGTGGAATTTACAAGGATGGAATAGTATTTGTTGTCTGGTTAGTTTATTTAATTTGCTATTTCATTTTGTGCATGTTTTTACACTGTTTTTACATTTAGTGTTTTATTTTGACATGTTTCCATGTGCCCATGGAAAAAGAAAAGGCCAAATTCAGCAACTGGTTTGATGAAGTCCATGGAATTTCTATTGTTTAAAGTATACCATGTTTTATCATGACCTCTGAAAGGCAAACTTTCACTTAAAATTTAATAGCCACAACTACTCTTTTTACTTTAAAACAAAACTCAGTGTTCTTCTTTGTCTGCTCATCTGTCTAGTGCAGATTTATTTGACTTATATGTGATCCAGGTGAACCTGCTTTCTTTTGCTCTGTGGAACCCAAATGACTTTTGGTCGTGGTGGTTGGAGGGCACGGGTGACAGGAGAGTCAGAAAATCTGTCTCATATAAGTACTGTCTATCTTGTTGAAAACAATTTACAAACAAAACAAAATATGTAACTTTTAGTCTTGCAGTAAGCTGGCCAGGATCTCATAGCTGTTCTTCTTCCTGTCAGGGTCAATTACCCCTGCCATGATATTGACAATCCCTAGTCAAAAGGAATTACAAGGAGTGCCCTGGAGGCAGCCAAAGCTTGTATACCCTTGCTGTGTCCCCTGCCAAGAGTGAGACCCCAAGATTGGTCCTCTTTGGGGCTTCCAACCTTGCAGAGCCCAGAGTTGTGGGGATGAGAAAGACAAAATGCCAGGTGGGTCATTCAGAATAATGGCAGATGGGGCCACTATGTTTCCATCCCTTGGTTTCTAGGCCCATGTATTCTTCCTGTAGGGGACACAGTATAGCTCTCTGATTAAATGCATATGCTATATCCTGGAAAATGATACCTAATCCTTCCAGAGTATTGTCTCAGATGTGACACTAAAGTTGTACCTTTAAAATGTTATTTCACTGTTCCATGAGGCTGGCTGCTTCTGTACGATGCATGCAAAGACTACTGGATCCCATTGCCGTGGCTACAGGCCAGGGGTCTCCTCTCACACCTCCTTCACGGTGAAGAGGTTCTTCTCCTGGTTTTATGTTATGTGCTGTGGATTCCATGCCCGTCTGAATTATTGCCCTGCAAGTTGGTTTCCCTCTACTGGGACATTCTCTCAGGTTTTCACCACTAAAATTTTAGCAATTCACCTGCCATGTTGTGCCAGGGTGTCCCACCTATAATTCAGGGTGATGTCCTCTTTGCTTGCTGGGCAGGGTGAGCCAGTCCCAAATCTCTATCTTAACTGCCTGTTTTTTGGACGATTCCCAGTACCACTTGCATTAGTTCTGCTCCACTGAGAAGCAGACGCCAAGATGGGATTAGATATACATGAGATTTATTGGAGGAGTAGTATTGTTCCAGGCTCAGTCTAGACCTTTTCCCTAGGTTTCAAAATCCTTCATAATCCTTCCTCAGCCGATCTGTTCAATTGCATTTTTCATGCTAATTGAAAATGTACCTTTCATGTTGAGTACCCCATTCTGCACTGCTCACACTGTGCCAATTTCCACTTCTGAAACTTGGTTCAACATTCTCGTTCCTAGAATGACAGCACTTTCCCCTTCTAACTCTCATGCTACCTGTCCTACAAAGAACAGTAGATACCCCAGCACCTGATTGTGGCTTTCCCCAAATGTTCTAGTGCACTCCATTATCTCCCTTCTCCAAACTGCACTGACAGTATGAGCTTCTTTCTCCTTACTCATTCTACATATATTTTTCTAGGCGTGTTGGTCTTATCTCACCGACAGCAGGGACCAAATGTTACTCCTTTTCTGCCTCCCTCCCCCACAGCATTTTGTACCTTTCATAAGAGGCTCTCATCAAGTGCTCCGTTGATTACTTTGAAGTGAATTTAATGGAAATGGGCATTGTAAGCTGTACACTTTAGAGCAATGTTTCTCAAACTTTTACGCTCAGAAGACTTAACAAGAATGCTTGTTAAAAACAGATTCCTGGAACCTCAACAGACCTGAAATTCTGCAGGGGAGAGAAGTAGAAATCTCTTGTTTTGTTGTTTTGTTGTTGACTCTCAGGAACACAAAAGCAAGCTAATCATTGGTCTGTGCAAGTTCTCACTCTTATGCAGTTTATTCTCTCATTCTTGTACCTCATTTGTTTTCCTCTCCTGCCCTCATAGGCATCCACTTTAGTGTTTGTGACATGTTACCTTTTTGTTTGTATGTATTTTTGCAGTGTAGGTAGTGTTGTCTTATGTGCATGTATCTTTAAATTTATGTAAATGTTATCATGCTATATGTACCTCTGCTTCTTTTTCCACGAGGACCTTTGTGTTTTAGGTTCATCCATATTGCTATGTGTACATTTAAGTCATTGTTTCTAACTTCTGCATAATATTCCTTGATGTGCATTTGCTAACTAGTGATAGATCCTGAAGTTACCTCCAACTCCTTATTACTACAAATAGTACAGGAACAAATAACCTAATTCTTTTTCTAGGAGCCTAGATCATCCTCTTTTGGTGAGATTATTATTTATTTAGTGAAGGTTTAATAGAGGAAACAAGTACAGGTGAAAGAGGGGCAAATCTCATGCTTTCCAAATAGCTGTTGGATACCATCCCTGAAGGCGAGCTAAAAATTCAATTATCTTCTAATGAAGGGTAATAACACTACAAAAATATTTATTTTCAAGATATTAACTTTAGTACATTTGGTAGTCCCAACAAATCCCAGGTAATTTATAACAAGTCTTGTAAAAAGCTGAAGGTTTTTAGCTTTAAGCTTCCATTTATTTGGAGTCAATTGTGGGAACACCTACTTCCACTCTTGAGACAACCCTGACTCAAAAGGAAGTTTTGCAAACAAGAGCGATCTCCCAAAAGCACTCCTGAGGACAGTCTAGCCTGAATATCAATCAGGCCCAGTTTGGAGTCATCAAATGCACTTTAGCAGGAAGCCAGTTGTCATGTGCTGTAGTGCAGGTATTTTTAAAAGCTGAGCACAGCAGAGGCTCCCCCATCAATTCTGGCTGGCCTCAATTTGTTGCCTGGAGCTATATTGCAGAACCTCTGATGTATTGCCAGAGGGGTCACTGGAGGATTGTGTACTTGCTCAAAGGTACTCTAACCCTCTTGTCTCTGCCCATAAGTCATAGCACCGAAATGCATGTATTGGCAAAAACTACTCCAGCTGCCCTGGGCTTCTTATGACAAGCTCTTCAGATCTCCTGCCATCTATCTAACAATGTGGGGAGAAAACACATATATCTCTTGAGATAATAAGCATAGCACCAAGACTGGAATCTGTAGGTAAGCCAAGAGGTTAAAAAAAAGTCATAGTAATAACTTGAGGCAGTAGAGATCCACATCTATAAGAATATCCCTTATTTACTTCATTCAAAGAATTAGGCTTGGTTATTAGAAAATGTAAGGACCAAAGAGTGAGAATAAACTGTGGGTTCTCATGTAGATTGTGCCACAGGGTGCAAATGGTATCCAAATTCCAGCGTCCCCTCTGTTCAACCCTGCTCTGTAGGAGAAGGGTACATTTTTCTAATCAGTCTGCCTAGGGGAGGCAACTTTTTCCAATTGGTCAGTCAAAAGAGGACACATTTTTGCAAAGCCTACCCAGAGGGATTTGGATGTAATTTCCATTCCTTCTGTTAAGAAGCACGTTATGTTTTAGAAGCAGCCGACAGAGGAACATTGTGCCATTCATATTTTAAGCCTCAGTGGCAGATGCAGTGAATGACACAGTGATGGGCAATTTAAAATACAAGTTTGTTGAACTAAATGTTTGTCCAACTAGGATTTGTGGCTTTTAAATCCTGGCCCCTCTCTCATACTAAAGCTGATAAATCCACCTTACCTGCCTCCCCATCTAGATGGTTAGTTTGCTCCTTAAGGGTGGGAATCGTTCATCTGTTTGCTTTGCGATCCCCAAAGTAGTGTGTATGCCCAAAGCAGGTACTCAATAAATATTGGTGAATGGCTCATCCAAATAAAATAGGAGGTTAATTTTAAAAACCTGCATGGTAAGACTTATGCCACATGAGAACTACTAAAGCTGATTTGCTGAGACTCTGCCTTTTCATGTAACTTTTGACATAGAACTGTGGAATCCCTAAAGGCAAATTTTAATTTATACAGATGTTCAAAAGAGATTACCCTGAAGCTGTACAGGTGTTTCCTGACACAGGTGAGTCAAGCCTGGCTATGGGAACAAAACAGTTTCTGGGTCTCTTAAAGAGACAGTATTTTTCAATACGGCAAAGAGATAGAGTCATTCTTCTCTTTCCTTATTTCCTTGTGCTTAACTAAAACATAAACTTCTTGTGTCTACAGGCAAATTATAGGGTCTAATTGGATCCAATTCCATCCAACCTTTCTCAGAGAGAACAAATCCAAACATTTGCAAACGGAAACTGAAATAACATGCTGACTCTGCTATGCCTTCCCCATTTTCTGAGAGAAATTATCCATAGAAAGGAAAAAAGAAAAATGTTCCCAAAGGTTAACACTAGATCTCTATGGAGGATGAAATACTTACATTTTCTCTTTTTCTACTTTTCTAAAATTTGCACAATTTTTATAAATGACATATACTTTAATGGAAAAAAACCACTTCATTAAAAAATCACACAGTATCCTTCTCTCTTTCAGTACACAGGTGGCATATGAGCTGATTAGATTCCTTCCCTAGTATTTTTCCTTTTGGGGCTGAAAGAGAAGGAGGTGTTATTTGCAGTATTACAGAGCTAGAAGGGTGTGAAAATGGAGCTGCTTAGAAGTATCTTCCCTGTTACATGGAGAAAGCCTGGCTACATAAGGAAGAATAAAAATCAAGCATATACAGAGATAGAGAATCCAGACAGCAGTCAGGCAATATCTGAATGTAATGTCCCTCCGACACTTCGCTACGTTATTTTTATTTTTTATAAAATATTTTGTAAATATTTTAAAAATATTTATTAAGCACCCACTGTGTGCTACAGGCCAGGAACCGTGATAGATGCTAAGCATGCAAGGGTGAATGAGACATAATTGCTGGGGTTTGCATACACATCTTAGGTACCTCTTTATTACTTTGGAATAATAAGTAAATATACACACTTTGGTGAAATATTTTGAAGTTCTGCTGTTACACTGTACCTTTAAAACACAATGAAACAGGATTTCTATTCTTGGGACCAAATTTACTCTCCCACTTGAAACAACCAAAAACCAGACAAAATACAGGAAATGATTTCTCAAGACACTGGAGATGATCCTTGTGAAATAAAACATAAAAAGGTGGGCCTTATGATTGCCTCAATTTACTGACTAGAGTAAAATTCCAGTCTGTAGTGCTAAAAGGGCAAACCCAAGAGGAGCTCATCAGACAGCTTGAGTTGAGGAGATGGAGTTGAGAGTCCGGGTAGACAAGATGGCAAGAGTTCACAGGACAAAGAACTGGAGAAGATAGAACAGCACAGAGTGAGAATTCCAGAGAGTTGCATGAATGCATGTGAGGGAATCATGCATGGCCAGGAAAGAAACCATCTGAAAAGATGAGAAGGAGCAGTTCCTACCAACCAAACTGGAAAAATTCATAATTCTTGGAGTAGAAGGGTCTTACCTACTTAGTGAAGAATAATTAATTATCCCTGGACTAACTACTGCTCTGGACCTACCTGACAAATATTAAAAGGAAGACACTCTCCTCCCCCCACCTCCCACCCCAAATCAAACTGTCTCCAATAAATATAACTGCATCCTAGAAAAAACATCAGGTAGAAATCTTTTTAAATATCCAACCCCCACAAGGTAAAATTCACATTGTCTGGCATCTGATCAAAAATTATCAGGCATGCAAAAAAGCTAGAAAATATGAACCACAATGAGGAGAAAAATTAACCAATCAAAACCAACTCAGAAGTGACACAGATGTTAGGATTAACAGACAAAGATATTAAAACAACTACTATGACTGTGTTCTATATGTTTAAAAAGTGAACTAGAGACAAGGAAGATATTTAAAAAACAAAATTGAACTTCTAGAGATTAAAAACTTGAAAACTACAATGTCTGAAATGAAAAATGTGCTGAATAGAATTAATGGAGACTAAGCATTACAGAAGAAAATATTAGTGAACTTGAAGATATAACAATAGAAACTATCAAAAATGAAACAGAACGAAGGATAAAAATAAAATCAGTAGCACAAGTACCTATGGAACAACTTCAAATGGTTTAATATATGTGTAATCAGAGTTCCTGAAAAGGGAGTGGGCAGAAAAAATGTTTGAAGAAATAATGATTGAAAATGTTCCAAATTTGCTGAAAACTATAAACTCACAGATTGAAGAAACTAAACAAACCTCAAGTACAGATTAAGAAAACTACGCCAATGCACATCAAGAGGAGAGAAGGCAAAAATAAGCAATATTAGTAATGAGAGTGACATCACTTCTGATTCTATAGATATTAAAATGATAATAAGAGTATATTATGAGCAATTTTAGGCCAGTAAATTTGACAACTTAATGGACAAATTCCTTAAAAGATATAAGCTACCAAGTTCATTCAAAAACACGTAGATAATCCAAATAGCCCTATATCTAATAAAGAAATTGAATTTGTATTTAACCCTCTCCCATGCTAAAGAAAACTGGTAATCCCAAATCTGTACAAACTCTTCCAGGAAACTGAAGGGAAGGGAAGACTTCTCAACTCACCCTGTGATGCCAGCTTTACCCTGATTCTAAAATCAGACAAAGACCTTAAAAGAAAAGAAAACCATGGACCAACATGCCTGTGAACCTAAATGCAAAAATTCTAAACAAAATTTTAGCAAATTGAATCCAACAATGTATAAAAAGGATAATACACTATGACAAAATGAGTTTTGTCCCAGTAATGCAAGTTGGTTTAATATTAAAAAATCAGTCAAGGTAACTCACCATATTAACAAATGAAAAATATGATCATCTCAATAGATACAGAAAAAGCATTTGATGAAAGTCAGCATACATTTCTGATTAAGAATGCTTTGCAAACTAGAAATTGAAGAAAATTCTCTTAATTTGATAAAGAGCATCAATGAATTTAGACCCCTAACTCACCATACACAAAAATCGACTCAAAGGGGATTAAAGATCTAAATTTAAGACCTGAAACTGAGAAACTATGACAGGAAAACATAGAGGAAATGTTAGACGAAATGGGAGGGGGCAGCGCTTGTTTGAATGAGACCAGAAAGGCACAGGCAACTAAAGCAAAAATACACAAATGGGACTGCATCAAACTGAAAAGCTTCTGCACAGCAAGGGATGCTATCGACAAAGTGGAGACAACCTACAGAATGGGAGAAAGTGTTTGCAAACTACACTTTAGTCAAGAGGCTAATATCCGGAATACGTAAGAACTAAAACAACTCAACAGCAAAAAACCAAATAATCCAATTACAGAATGGGCAAAGCATCTGAATAGACATTTCTCAAAAGAAGATATACAAATGACCAACAAGCTCATGAAAAAATGCTCAGGATCACTAATCATCAGGGAAAAGCAAATTAAAACCACAGTGAAATATATCTCACCCCAGTTAAAATGGCTATTACCAATAAGACACAAAATAACACGTGCTGGTGAGGATGCAGAGAAAAGGGAACTCTCCTACATTGTAGGCGGGAGTGTAAATTGGTATGGCCGCTGTGGAAAACAGTTTGGAAGTTCTTTAGAGAACTAAAAATAGATCTATCTTATGATTCAGCTATCCCGCTACTGGCTATATACCCAATGGAAATGAAATCAATATATCAAAAAGACACCTGCACTCCCATGTTCATTGCAGCACTATTCAGAATAGCCAAGAGATGGAATCAACCTATTAATGAATGAATGGATAAAAAAATCTGTGGTATACATATACCCAGTGGAATAACTATTCAGCCGTAAAAGGAAATGATATCCTATCATTTGCAGTAACATGGATGGAACTGGAAACCATCATGTTAAGTGAAATAAGTTAGGCACAGAAAGGTGAATACTGCATGGTCTCACTCATATGTGGAATCTTAAAAAAATAAAATAAATAAAAAATAAATAAATAAAGTAGTTCTCATAGAAGTAGAGAGTACAATAATGGTTCTGGCAATGGGGGGGGGGGCGGGAAGGAGTGGACTCACAGGTACCAAACTGCTATTTACCCTTGGTGATTCATTGTGCAGCATATGCATGTATTGAAACAATACACTGTACCCAACAAAAATAAATATGAATAAAATTGAAAAAGAAAAAGATCTTAATGGTAAAGGACTTAATGCTTTCTCTGTAAGATCACAAATAATTCAATACCATCTGTATTAGGCCATTTCTGTTGCTTATAACATAAATACCTGAAATTGGGTAATTTGTAAAGAAACAATATTTATTACTTATAGTTTTGAAGATTGGGAAGTCTAAAGTCCAGGGAACACATTTGGTGAGGGCTTTGTTGGTGGTTGGTGGCAGCAATGCAGGTTGTCACATGGCAGATGGCTGATCAGAAAGAGAGAGAGAGCTTCTCATGTGCTCTCCTTTTAAAGCCATCAGAACCACACCCACGACCAGCATTAAACCATCAATGGATTAATCCATTTACTAGGGTATGGTACTCACAATCTAGTCACCTCTTCAAGGCCCCACCTTTCAATTACCATAAGATATCTTACCCTCTTAACGTTGTCACAGTGGGGATTAAGTCTCAGTGAGATTTGGGGGGACATCCAATCCACAGCATTCTATCCCTGACCCCCATAAGTCACATTCTTTTATTGTACAAATACATTCGTTTCATCCCTAAAGTCTTAACCTGTTTTTGCTCAAAAGTCCAAAGTCTCAAAGTCCCATCTATGAAATTAAAGCAAGTTACCTATTTCCAAGATACAATGGTGGGACACGCATAGAGTACACATTCACCTTTAAAAAGAAGAAATAAGCCAAGAGAAAGGGGTAACATGTGTTAAACAAGTCTGAAACCCAGCAGGGCAGGCATCAAATCTCAAAGCTGGTGATTCAAGTACCTTGACTCCATGTTCGGCATTTTCTGTACACTGGTGGGGGGTTGGGCCTCCAAGTCATTAGGCAGACCTGCCTTCCTGGTCTCAGGCCATGTTTCAGCTCTTGCAGGCTGGCATTGCACACTGGTAGCTCCACAATTCTGGGGTCTCCATGGTGGTGGTCCCCTCCATGGCTCCACTAGGTATGGCACTGGTGGGGGTTTTCTGCTGCAACTCTGACCTAACAATTCTGCTTGACATTGCTGTAGTGAAGGCTGTATGCAGTGACTCTGCCCCTATAACGGGTCTCTTCCTGTGCCCCCAGACTTTTCCATACATCCTTTGAAATTGGGGTGGAACAGCTCTGGCATTCTGCAAACCTGAAGACTTAACACCATGCCACCATGGCTTCCAGCTTGTAGCTTCCAAAGCTGTGGGTCCAGCCACACGCTGGGCCAACTTAGCCATGGCTGGAAGCAACCAAAGCAGCCAGCGCATGGGGACCAGCATCACAAGGTGGCCCTGGGCAGTGAGGGCCTGTTCCCTGAAAACATTCTTTCTTACTAGGCCTCTGGGCCTGTGCTGGGAGGGACAGCCTCGAAGATCTCTGAAATGCCTTCAAAGTCTTCTTTCCATTCTCTTGATAATCCCTTTCTTCTGTACTAATCTCCTTAGCAAACAGTTGCTGGGCTACTTCATTGGTTTCCTCTCCCAAAGACACCTTTTCACTCTTTATGTGGCCAGGCTGAAAGTTTTCCAATTTTTTGGCCTCTGCTTTCTTTTGAATTATAAATTCTGGCTTTACATCATGCCCTTCTGCCATAACTCAGCATGGGCTGTTGCAAGTATCCATGCAGCTTCCTGAATGCTTTGCTGCTTAGAAATTTCTTCCACCAAATACCCTGAGTCAGCACCTTTTTGCTCCATATTCCATAAAACTTTTGGGCATGAACAGAATGCAGCCAACTTCCTTGCAAGTTCATAGTAAGGGTAATCTTTGCACCAGTTTCCAACAATCTCCTCATTTACATCTGAATCTCCTCAGAATGGCTGTTACTGATCATATTTCTATTATTCATTTCATTATTTCTATTATTATTTCATCTTTCCATATTCTGGAAAGCATTTGGGGGAAAAAAAAAGACGTTGGCTCATCAAAAAGTAAACAACAACAACAATAGCAAAAACCCCAAAACAAAACCCAAAAGCTAATATCATTCTTAATGGTAAAAGACTTTAACTTTTCCCTTAAAATCATAAACAAGTCAAGGATATCTGCTGTCACCATCTCTATTCAACATTGTATTGGAAATTCTAGCCAATGCATAAGACCATAAAAAGAAATAAAAGACATTTAGATTGTAAAGGAAGAAGCCAACCTTTCCCTATTTGGAGAAGACATCATTGTTTATGTAGAATTAATGAGTATTTAGCAAGGTTGCAAGGTAGAAGATCAATATACATAAAACAATTTTATTTCTGTATACTAGCAATGAACGGATATTGAAATTAAAAAACAACACTATTTACAATAGCATCAAAAAACATGAAATACATCGGGTTAAATCTGACAAAATATATGCAAGTCCTATACACTGAAAACTACAAAACATTGCTAAAAAAAAAAAGTAAAGAAGACCTAAAAATATGGGAAGACATATTACATTCAGGGATCAAAAGACTCAGTATAGCTAAGATGTCAATTCTCCTGAAATTTACCTACAGATTCAATGCCGTCCCAATCAAAATCACAGCGATTTTGTGCAAATGGACAGACCAATTCTAAAATTCATACGAAAATGTAAAGAGATCCTAGAAAAGCCAAACTAATTTTAAAACGAACAAAATTGGAACACTGACAATATTTGACTTCAAGACTTACTAAAATCTAGATCCGTCTACAGCTATACCATCCTGAACACCCTTGATCTTATCTAAAAAGCTAGAATAACTAAGACAGTGTGGTATTGCCATAAAGATAGAAACATAAGGGTTGGCTAGTTAGTTCAGTTGATTAGAGCATGCTGTTATAACACCAAGGTCAAGGGTTCAGATCTCTGTACCAGCCAGCCACCATAAAATAAAAATTAAAAAGATAGATATGAAGATCAGTGCAAGAGAATACAGATTTCAGAGACAGACCCACGTATATGTGGACAATTAATTTTTGACAAGGTACAAAGGCAATTCAGTGGATCAAAGATAGTCTTTTCAATAAAAGGTGATGCAACAATTAAATATTGTATTAGTCTGTTTTGTGTTGCTATAACAGAATATCTGAAACTGGTTAATTTATAAAGAAAAGAGACTTATTTGGTTCACGATTCTGAGACAGGTGCATCTGGTGCAGGCCTCAGGCTGCTTCTACTCATGGTTAAAAGCAGCAGGCAGCCAGTGGGTACAAGCAGATCACGTGGTGAGAGGAAGCAAGAGAAAGACAGGGGAGGTGCCAGGGTCTTTTAAAAAACCAGCTCTCATGGGAACTAATAGAGGGAGATCTCACTCAGGCCCCACGAACCCCAGGGAGAGCATTAATCCATTCATGAAGGATCTGCTCCCATGACTCAAAAAGCTTCCAACACTGCTACACTGGGGATCAGATTTCCACATGGGTTCTGGGAGGACAATACATCCAAACTCCATCAGATATCCATATGTCAAAATACGTACTTTGATTCATACTTCAAACCTTCTATAAAAATTCGCTCAAAATGTATCATAGACATACAAAACATAAAACTACAAAACATCTATAGCCAAATATAAAAAAATTCTTGGTGACCTTGCCTTAGGTTAAATTTCTTAGATATGACGCCAAAAGCACTATTTAAAAAATGGATAAAATGGACTGCATCAAAATTAAATGCTCCTTCAGTTCTTTTGTTTTGTTTTCTTGCAACTGGCTTGTATGGGGATCTGAACCCTTGACCTTGGTGTTATAACACCATGCTCCAACTAGCTGAGCTAACTGGCCAGCCTAAATGCTCCTTTAATTTTGAAAGAACTATTAAGAGAATAAAAACGCAAGTTACAGATTGGGAAAAATATTTGCAAAGCAGATATTTTGTGTATTAGTTTCCTATTGCTGTTGTAACAAATTACCATAAACTTAGTGTTTTAAAATAACACAGACTTATTCTTTTACATTTCTGGATGTCAAAAGTTCAAAATGAGTCTTTTGAGGCTGAAATCAAGGTGTCAACAGGGCTGGTTCCTTCTGGAGGCTGCAAGGGAGAATATGTTCCAAGCCTCTTCTAGCTTCTAGAGGATGTCAGCATTCCTGTCTCCTGGCCATAGCACTCTGATCTCTGCTTCCATCATCACATCGCTGCCTTCGCCCACACTGACCCTCTTGCCTTTCTCTTATAAGGACTCTTGTGATTACATATAGGGTTCCCCAGATAATCCAGGATAACTCTCTCATCTCAAGATTCTTAACTTAATCACATCTGCAAAGTCCCTTTTGCCATGCAAGGTAACATGTTCACAGGTTCTCTGGGGATTATGTTGTGGACATCTTTG
This sequence comes from Cynocephalus volans, assembly GCF_027409185.1. Classification (NCBI taxonomy): domain Eukaryota; kingdom Metazoa; phylum Chordata; class Mammalia; order Dermoptera; family Cynocephalidae; genus Cynocephalus; species Cynocephalus volans. The sequence continues at coordinate 128,361,128 of NC_084468.1, read as the reverse complement.
TGGGGCTTTTATTCAGCCTACTACATTATTTATCCTATCTGATAAAGGACTTGTATCCACAATATGTAAAGAACTATCAAGACTCAATAAGAAAACGAACAACCAAATTAAAAAGTGGGCAAAAGATTTAAACAGATTTAAAACAGACACGTAACCAAAACATCTATACAAATGGCAAATACTTACATAAGAGATAGTCATCACTGTTAGTCTTATACCTATTAGAAAGGCTAAAACTAAGAAGTTTGAACATATTAACATTTGAGGGGATATGGTATAACTGGAACTCTCATACACTGCTAGTGGGAATGCAAAATTTTACAACCACTTTGGAAAACAGTTTAGAAATTAAACATATGCTTATCAAATAATTCACCTCTTCCACTCCTAAGTACCAAGAGAAATGAGAGCATTCTATTCACTTGTACGGAAATGTTCTTAACAGCTTTATTTGTAATAGTCCCAAATTGAAAAGACCACAATGTCCACCAAAAGGGGAACACATACACGCTACAGTCATGCAATGGAATACCACTCTGATGCAAAAAGGAATAAACTATTGATGTGTGCAACAACGTGAATAACTCCCATCTTCCCCCAAAAGAGTAAAACCATATACATATTACATATGCATAAATTTTCAGCAAATGCAAATGAATCTATAGTGACAGGAAGCAGATCAATGGTTTCTTGGGGAAAGGGACAATGCAGAGAGGGGTAAGAGGGAGGGATATCCTAGAAATATCCTAGAAAGGAAGTAGGAAGAAACTTGATGCTAATTATCTCAATTGTGCTAATAGCTCCACGGATATGTACATATGTCAAAACATCAAAGTTTTATACTTTAAATAGGTTCAGTTTATTGTATGTCAATTATGCTTCAATAAAGCTATTTTTAAAAATTTTAAAAACCAGGGCAATAAAAATTAACTTTATATTTTATACTATTTAATGGGCTATAGTTATTCATGTAGCAAGAGAAACTTGCTCCATGTCTGTTTTATTAACCTGTCAAGTGGTTTGATGGCACGGACTTCCAGAGGGGACTGCTTTAACATGAGGTTACATCTAGTTACTATTCCAATTTGATTATAATGAATGAATCTCTTTTTACTTAACAAGCTAAGTACATTTAATACTGGGCATTCTTCTCTTACACTCAGCTCTTTGCACAGGAAGCAAAAATATGTTTCATCTCTTCTATAGCATTAGAAATGCTAAAGAGCATCAAAAACAAAAGAGTCCAATTGAAAAGAGAAAATCAAAAGACAATTATATAATATAGCTTTGAATAGTTAGGATAATCTGGATAATTAGTTGTCAGTCTGTTTTTGTGCCAAGAACTAGGTCTCCCATATTCCAAGAATGGTGTTTTAAAGATTTTAAGCCTCATAAAAAAGACCAGTGTCTTTTACCTCTTCTGTGATGCCTGTCACACCTAGCATGGTGGGGTATAGTGCAGTGATTAAGCACAATAGATTTGTTTGATTGATGGCTGTGGAACATTGAACAATGTCTGTAAAATGGAGATAATAGTAATTACTTAGGAAGGGTTGTTTGGAGGCTAAAATGAGATGACTTCTTACAGCACTTGTAATACATTTTGAGTTCTAGATGCTTTGGGGAAACCATCTTCATTAATGTTCGTGACAACCTCCCACAATGGGCATTATCATCCCCATTTTACAAATTAAAAAACTAAAATTTAAAAGTTAAATAATTTATCAAGGCCGGCCCGTGGCTCACTCGGTAGAGTGCGGTGCTGATAAATAATTTATCAAGATAATAGACTAGGTGGCAAAGTAGTTTAATCTGACTGAGAAGGCCAATTCTTTTCACTATACTATGTTACTTTTTCTAGCATAGTTAATAAATATTTGCCAATTGGTTGGTATTCAAAATATAACTTCAAAAGATACTAGAATATAAATATCCAAAGTGTGTGTGGGTGTGTGGGGGGAGGGGCCGGGTTCTCTGTAGAACATAATTATTTATGCTGTCTGTGCTCAAATTTTTAAGTAGAAATTTTTTCAGAGTCTGTAGTTCATTATTTTTAATGTGCTTAATGGTGACAAAATTTTAAGAGGGATATGGTTAAGGAAAATAGCCAAACACATTAAATAGGTGAGTATGAGTGACTAATCTAGGTAATTAAATTTGGGGTAAAAGCAAGATGGGAATAGAGAGACCCTGCTTTTCTTGTAGTTTTGAGAGACAATTTCAAAGAAGGAGTGTCCCAAGTTTGTCAAATAGTGGTATTATCTGCTGAAATTAGTACATAGACTTATGGAATTTCCTTCGAAGTGGCAAACAATGTGATTCTTGAAAAACAGCAAATTCGTTATATTACAGGTGTAGCTCAGTTAGCCTTGATCCTACCTCTTTCAAGTAGTAATTCAAGGGTAAAAAATCATTTAAGCTTCTCCTCAGGTAGTTTTGCCTATATAAATATTGCAGTTGAGCATTTAGTTGAATGATTGTTTTTGAATACTAATTTGAAAATCTGTTATATGAGCACTATTTATGCTTGTTTCATGTTATAGATCTTTCACTGATACAACTGTCTAACATCGAAAAAAATAAATGTTTGTTATGTAGTTATTCCATTAATTTAACTGTAGAATCTGGGCTTATAAATTCAAAGTTACTTATAAAAACAACTCATAGATTTATGGCTACTACACAAGAAAGATACTGTCAAGATGTCCAGTTTTAGTTCCAGTTGCAGCTGCTATGTGACTATGGACAAATGGTAATACACCCCAATCTATCTTTCTTTCATTTAAAAAAAAATTAAGTGATGTATTACACGTGTTGTTTATGGCAGAACCTAGTGTTCTTGATAGACTACTAGTTGACACTGTTTTTTTTTTGGTTTTTAACTCATTTTTCACTGGAGCTAGGAAAAGTAATAGAATGTTTTGATAGCAAGGGCTTTTCCTTTCCTCTGTATTTGAAATAAGGGGAAAAAAATACATAAATATTATCCTGGCATTAATTGAGTGTTGCCAAAAAAAATATGTGATTGAAAGATTTTCATAGATAACTATAGCATTGGCAAAGATATTTTATCCTATTGGAAGAAAGAAGCTATATACCTTAAGTATAATATGCAACTTTAACAAATGTAAACTTTTCTTTGTAAAACTAAATTATATACATTATAGCCAATTTGTAATAAAATGAATGCAGAAATCATTCTGTTTACTTACACCTATGACCTAGAGTATATACTGGAATCAAGCTTTCAAAAGTGAAAGACCAATTGGCCAACTTCTCAAGTCATCCAGCCCATTAGTGTAATCATTTAAGGTTCACATAGCTCATAGCTTTATTGTTTATTCCCAAAGCTCACAATACATGCTTTTGGTCTACATGTATGGCCTAGTTTCTGGTAAACACTTCTATTAGAGTTCTTTGGTTTAAACTATTTTTTAAATGCCCCATGCAGGATCCATTTTACTTTTGCCAGTTGATGAGTCTGGGACCAAAAAAGATGACTATCAATAAGCAATGCTTATGTTCGATGTCTTTGCAAGACACCCACAAACACACACACACACACACACACACACACACACACACACACACACACACACACACACACACACACACACACACACGGAAAAATAATTAACTGAACATCTGCTATTTTCTTTGAAATTTGAGCTTGGTTAAAAGGACACAAAGTACACAGCAATGACCGGATGCTGACAAGCAAATTTCAGCAAACATTTTAAGACAGCCAAAATGATTACTACTTCTTCCTTTGCAAAATTTAGTTATGAAATACAGAATTAGAAAATGTATAAGAAAGCCTATTGCTTATGGAATGTAATTATAACTAAGGTGGGTAAAATTCATACAATAACATGAAAATACATGCTACCAGAATCAAGTTTTATCTTTAATGTAAGAATTCACCTCTGGGAATTCAGTCTAATGCCAGTGACCCTGTCTTTTAAAATTTTACATCTGTATTTTAATAGGCCACTGTAGATGGGCTCCTGACCAGCAGACTTTAGCTATAATTTTTGACACCTCAGGTTGTACTTTATCATTTTTATTGTCTCAATTTTCTGGATGTTTAGCTGAAAATGCAGCAATTAACAGGTGTCTATAATCTAAGTGATATTGGTAAATTAGCCAGGGTACTTCTTGTCATCTTTGAGTATAAACTGCAGTCTACAAATATTTGCAGGACTTACTATGTGCCTAGTATGCTTTCTGTTGATACAGCTATACACAAGACAGTTCTTTCCCCAAAGAAATTACCATATAGCAAGCAATACATAAGTACTTTCATCTCAAATAACCAAAAATAGGGCTTTGTGCAAAAGAGGAAGATTTTTACAGCTCCCTCCTCACTTTATTTGGGGATATGCCTAGAAGTGTTGGGCATTTTCTAGATACTAACTGGAGATAGGAAACTATTTGTGGGGTTTAGATAGGGAAACTATGCTAGGCATTTGCAAATGAAGATCTAAACATGTAGCAGCTAACATTAAAACTTCTTCCTGAAGTGCAGACATACTTTTGAGGCATGCAGGAGTACAAATGTAGGAAATTCCAAACACCTTATTGGAATTTAGTGATTGTGGTGGTGTATACAATAAGAAGAAAAATGTTGATGTAAAAAATTTTTATTGTATTTAAGACAGAAATTTAGAATCAAGACGGTCAATTTTTGTTTTCTAATCATATAATCATACTTTCTTTGACTAATTATATCAGTTTTAACCAAATTTGAATTAACTGAGTGATAAGTTTTAATATTTTCCTTGTTAGCTAATTATTGCCCATACCATGAGGACATAAATAACTCTGTTTGACAGTTGTCCCGAAAACTTTGAAAGTTTTAAAGACTTCAGCTGTGAAACGCAATGTGATAATAATAATCAGACTTACTTCCCCACTTTAAACAGATAAAAAACTGGGCAAAATAGAATTATAAAAAATTATTACACAGATTATAGAATTAGTAGAAAAGGACTTTAAATCATCTATAAAAATACTGCACATATTCATGAAGGTAGATGAGCATGAGCAGGATGAGGGGAGAAATGGAAGATACGAAAAAGATCCAAATGGGACGTCAGAGATGAGATATATAACATACAAAGCAGAAAACACAGTGGATAAAATTAACAGAAGATTAGATGTTGTACGAGAAAAAATAATAATAAACTTGAAGAGCTAACAATAGAAATGATCCAAATAAAACACACAGAAAAGACTGATGAAAAGACAAGCATCAATAAGCTGTAGAACAAAGTCACGCAGTCAAACATATTTGTAATTGGAGTCCCAGAAAAGGTATGTTTCAGAGGGAATGGAAAAATTGTTAGAAAGGTGACTGCAAGTTTCTAAACTCAATGAGAACTGTAAACCCACAGATCCATGAAGCTCAACAAGCCCCAAGCAGAAAGCACAAAGGAAACCACACAAAGGCACAGCATAATCAAAATGCTAAAAACCAGCAATAGAGAGTAAATCTTAAAAGCTGACCTGGAAAACAGAAATATTACATATAGAAGAATAAAGATGTATTATTTAGCTCAGGCTGCCATAACGAAATACCATAGACTTGGTGGCTTGAATAACAGAAATTTATTTTCTCAAAGTCCTGGAGGCTGGAAGTACAAGATCACAGTGCCAGAATGGTTGTGTTCTGGTGGGGGGTCTTTTCCTGGCTTGTAGATGGTTGCCTTTTGCTGCACCCTCACATGACCTTTCCTCAGTGTATCCATATGGAGAGAGAGAAAGAGGGAGAGGAAGAGAAAGAGATAAAGAGAGAGAGAGAAATAGATATCTGTTTCTCTTCTTATGAGGCCGCCAGTACTATAAGATTAGGATACCACCCTGTGACCTCATTTAACCTTAATTATCTACTAAAAGCTTTGTCTCCAAATATAGTCACTTTGGGGTTCAGGGTTTCAATGTATAAATTTGGGGAGGGGGGACACAATTTAAGCCATAGCAAAAGATGAGAATAACAGTAGTCTTCTCATTAAAAAACAAAACAAAACAACAACAACAACAAAACAAGCCAGAACATAGTGGGGTGACATCTTCAAAAAGACTTTTCACATATATAAAATCTGACAGGATTAATTACCAGCAGACTGGCACTACAAAAAATTTTTAAAAAGAAGTGCTTTAGGCAGAAGGAAAAAATTTGGTTTCAGATGGAAATTTGGATCTTACAAATAAATGTGGAGCACAAGATAAGGTAAGTGTGTGGATAAATATATTATTTTTATTCTTATTTGTAAGTCTCTTCAAAAGATAATTGACTGTTAATAATAATAATGTATTGTGGGGTTTATAAAATTCATAAAAGTGAAATGTATTATAGCAGTAGCACAAAAGTTGGGATGGTGCATAAACATACGCTGCTGTAAGGTTTTAAAACCACACACGTGTGTGTGTGTGTATATATATATTCATTTGTTTATATATACTTTGAAGGTAAACACTAATAAATGAATGATGTATATTGTAAACTCAAGAGGAACCAATAAACAAAGAAAAACAAGACAAGCAAAAAAAAAAAAAACCACCAGAAATAAAAACAAACAAAAGCCAATAAAATGGAATGCAAAAGAATGCAGGAAAAGAAGAAAATGGTAACAAAGAACAGATGGGACATAAAAGCCAGAAAATAAATAGGAAGATGGTAGATTTAAAACCAATCATATTGATAATTACATAAAGTGTAATAGGCTAAACACCTAACTTAAAAGACAGAGATGGTCAGCATGGATGAAAAGCAAGACCCAACTATATATTGTCTACAAAAAACGCACTCTAAATATAAAGACATGTAAGTTAAAATAGAAGAATAGAAAAATATACCACACTAAAATAAATTTTATAAAAGCTGGAGTGGCCACATTAATATCAGACAAGGTGTATTTCAGAACAAAGAAAATTACCAGGGATCAAAGGTCATTTCATAAAGATAAAGAAATGAATTTATCAAGACTTCCAAATTCCAAATATATATGTGTCTCAGTCTGTTGGGGTTGTTATAACAAAAAATATCATAGACTGGGTAATTCATAAACAACAGAAATTTATTACTCACAGTTCTGGAGGCTGGGAAGTCCAAGATCAAAGTACCAGCAGATTCAGTGTCAGGTGAGGAATCATTCCTCACAGATGGCAACTTCTATGTATTCTCACAGTGAGGAAGGGCACAGACAGCTCTCCGAGGGGCCTCCCTCATGAACTAGTCACCTCCCAAAGTCCCCACCTCTTAATACCATCACCTTGAGGTTGGGTTTTAATATATGCATTTTGGGAGGGCACAAACATTAGACCATAGCAATATATAACAGAGTTTTAATGTACAGGAAACAAAACCTGAAATAATGGAAAGCTCCACAATTATAGTTGGAGATTTCAACATCCTTCTTTCAATAATTAGTAATGATGAATTATTCTCTTTTTGCTTAACCAACAGCTAAGTGCATTTTGTCATGGGCACTCTTTCTTTTCTTCCACTCAACTCTTCACTTGATCTTAGCCAAAAGGCTGAGAAGTGATACTTCCACCCAGATCTTTGTACAAGAAACAAAACAAAATTTCATCTCTTCTGTAGCATGTAGAGATGCTAAAGAGCATCTAGATTTTTTTAAAAGTCCAATTGAAAAGGCAAAATCAAGATACAATTGAATAATATAGCTCTGAATAATTAGGAGGTTGTCACTCTGCTGTTGTGCTATAAACTTGCTCACAATATTTTTAGGAATGGTGTTTTAAAGATTCTAAGCATCATGAGGAAGACCAGTGTCTTCTATTTCTTCTGCGATGCACACAATATCTATCATGCATCAGGTGGGATCTAGTATAATGGTTAATCACCAAAGATTTGGATCAAAAACTTGGGTTTGACTGATGGCTGTGGAACTTTGAACAAATTAATTAATCTTTCTGGCACCCAGTTTCTTTACCTATAAAATGGGGATAATAGTATATTTGTTTCCTAGAGCTACTGAAACAAATTACCACAAGCTTGGTGGCTTAAAAACAACATAAGTTTCTCTCACAAATATGGTGGCTAAAAGTTGGAAATCAAGGTGCCAGCAGGGTTGTGCTACCTGTGAAGGCTCTAAGAAATAACTCTTCCTTGCCTCTGTCAGCTTTCAGTAGCTGAAGGTTTTCCTTGGCCTGTGGCTATGTAACTCCAATCTCTGCCTCTATCTTCACATGAGCTTCTCTCTCTCTCTCCCTCCCTTTCTCTTTCTCTCTCTCCTCTGTGTGTCTCTTATAAAGACACTTGGTTTAGGACATACCTGGGTTATCCAGGGTGATCTCATTTTGAGGTTCTTAACTGAATTATATCTATAAAGACCTTTTTTCCAAATAAGGTAACATTCACTGTTTCCAGGTGTTAGGATGTAGATTTATCTTTGTGGATCACTTCCACATAGGTGGTCTGCCACAGCCACTGCCATAGCCACCACCACAGCTACTGCTGCTGCAAGGACAGCTCACTGTCGCAGGAGCAGCCAATACCACCCTGTAGGCAGCCTGCTATACACTCAACTGCATTGACACCAGTAGAGCCTGCAAATAGAGGAGGAAGTCTACCTCCTCAAAGCCAACTCCAGAGTAACAGAAGAAACAACTGCTCTTCCAGATAACCAGACATCAGTGTAGAGATACTAGACATATGAATAAACAAGAAAACATGACACCACCAAAGGAATACAGTAATTCTCAAGTCCAAGACCTCATAGAGCAGGAAACTCTTGAAATGACTGAAAAAGAATTTTGAACAATGATCTTAAGAAAACTCAAAGAGATAAGAGAAGGCATAATTAGAGAACATGGTAAAACAAGAAAAAATATCCAGGATATATAAGAGAAATCTTATAAAGAGATTAAAACCGTAAAAAAGAATGTAGCAGAACTCCTGCAACTGAAGGGCACATTCAATGAAATAAAAAAACACAACTGAGAGCTTAAACAGCAGGTTAGAGCAATTGAAAGAAAGAATTTCAGATCTTGAAGATGGTCTTTTCAAAATAACACAGGTGGACATAAACAAACAAACAAACAAACAAACAGAAAATAAATAAATAAAGGAAAGAAGAATTTTAAAAAGTGAACATAATCTAAGAGAGCTAGCAGACAACCTTAGAGCACAAACATCTGAATCATGGGTATTCCAGAAGGAGAGGAGAAAGGAAAAGGCATTGAAAACCTATTCAATGAAACAGTAACAAAAATCTTCCAGGGTATAGGGATAGACACAGACCTTCAGATTCAGAAAGCTCAAAGATCCCCAGATTCAATCCAAAAACGTCCTCTACAAGACACATTATAGTCAAACTGGCAAAGCTCAAAGATAAAGAGAGAATTCAAAAAGCAGCAAGAGAAAAGCATCAAGTCACCTGTAAGAGAGCTCCTATCAGATGAACAGAAGACTTCTCAACAGAAACTCTACAGGCCAGAAGAAAATGGGATGATATATTCAAAATGCTAAAAGAAAAAAATTGCCATCCAAGAATACTATACCCAGCAAGGCTAGCTTTCAGAAACGAGGGAGAAATAGTGCATTTCCCAGACATACAAAAACTGTGGGAGTTCACCACTACACAACTAACCCTGCAAAAAATTCTCAAGGGAGTCCTGTATCTGTAATCTGAAAATTGATAATCACTATCATGAACACACAAGAAAGAAAAAAAACCACTGGCAAAACAAAAATGCAAATGAGAAGGAGAAAGAAACTAAATCTTACCACCTCAAAAAACCAACAAACAGTGAAAAAATAATAATAAGAGGGGGAGAAAGGGACAAATGATATTTAAAGCATCTAGACAAAAAGTAATAAAATGCCAGGAGTAAGAAAATACCTTGTCCATAATAACCCTAAATGTAAATGGATTAAACTCCCCATTAAAAACACATAGACTGACTGATTGGATTAAAAAGTTAGATCTAACTATATGCTGTCTTCAAGAGACTCACCTCACTTGCAAAGACACACATAGACTAAAAGAGAAAGGATGGAAAAAGATATACCACACAAATGGAAACCCCAGGCAAGCAGGAGTAGTTATTCTTTTATCAGATAAAATAGACTTTAAACTGAAAACAATAAAAACAAAGAAGGACACTGTATAATGATAAAAGGATCTATGCAGCAAGAAGACATAACAATCATAAATATGTATGCACCCAACAGTGGAGCACACAGATATATGAAACTAAAACTATGAGACCTAAAGAAAGAAATAGACCCCAACATGATAATGGGGGGGACCTGAACACTCCTCTCTCAGCATTGAACAGATCATCTAGGCAACAAATCAGGAGAGAAACACAGGATTTCAACTACACCTTAGATCAATTTGACCTGGCAGATATCTATAGAACATTTCATCCAACAACTACAGAATATACATTTTTCTCATCAGCACATGGAACATTCTCCAGGATAGTCCACATTAGGTAACAAATCAAATCTTAGCAAATTTAAAAAAATTGAAATCATTTCAAGTATCTTTTCAGACCACAATAGATTAAAACTGGAAATCAATAACAAACAAAACTCTGGAAACTAAAAATATGTGGAAATTAAACAACAGGCTTTTCAATGACCTATGGGTCCAAGAAGAAATTAAACAGGAAATCAAAAAATTTCTTGACACTAACGAAAATAAAGACACACCATACCAAAACCTGTGGGATACTGCAAAAATAGTACTATGAGGGAAATTTAATGCAATAAAGTCTTACATCAAAAGAGTAGAAAGACTTCAAATAGATGACCTAATGCTACACCTCAAAGAACTAGAAAAACAAGAACAATCCAATAAAATTATTTCAGAAAGAAATAATTAAGATCAGAGAAGAACTAAATGAAGTAGAGGCCCCCAAAACAATACAAAAGATCATCAGAACAAAATGTTGGTTTTTTGAGATGATAAATAAAATGGACAAACCATTAGTTAGGTTAACAACAACAGCAACAGCAACAACAACAAAGAGAGAAGACCCAAATAACAGAATAGAAATGAAAAAGGAGAGATTACAACCAAAGCCACAGAAATATAAAGAATCATTAGAGACTATTATAAATAACTCTCTGTCAACAAATATGAAAACCTGGAGGAAATACATAAATTTCTGGAAACATGCAAACTACCAAGACTGAACCAAGAAGAAATAGAAAATCTGAACAGACCAATAACAAGCAATGATATTAAAGCAATAATCAACAGTCTCCCAACAAAGAAAAGCCTAGGACTGGATGGCTTCACTGCTGAATTCTACCAAACCTTTAAAGAGGAACTAATACAGATTCTCTTCAAACTATTCCAAAAAATTAAAACAGAGGCCATTCTCCCAAACTCATTCTATGAGGCCAACATCACCCTGGTACCAAAACCAGGTAAAGATACAACAAAAAAAGAAAACTACAGACCAATATTTCTGATGAACACAGATGCAAAAATCCTCAACAAAATATTAGCAAGCAGAATACAGCAACACATCAAAAAAAAATTATACACCATGATCAAGTGGGATTTATAACAAGGAGGCAAGGATGGTTCAACATACACAAGTCAATGAATGTGATACACCACATCAACAAAATCAAGGACAAAAACCATCTGTTCACCTCAATAGACGCAGAAAAAGCATTTGACAAAATTCAACATCCCTTCATGATAAAGGCCCTCAGCAGATTAGGTATGGAAGTAAAGTATCTCAACACAATAAAAGCCATATGTGACTAACAGATAGCCAATATCATTCTGAATGGGAACAAGACAAGGATGCCCACTCTCACCACTCCTATTTAACATAGCATTGGAAGTACTATCCAGAACAATCAGGTGAGAGAAAGAAATAAAGGACATCAGATGGGAAAGGATGAAGTGATGCTGTCCCTCTTTGCAGATGACATGATCCTATATGTAGAAAAACCTAAAGACTACCAAAAAACTCTTAGAACTGATTAACAATTTCAGTAATGTTGCAGGATACAAAATCAACACCCCCTAAAAGTAATGATTTTATACTCCAATAATGAACTAGCAGGAAAAAAAATCAAGAAAGCAAGCCCATTTATAATAGTCACCAAAAAATTAAAATGCCTAGGAATTAATTAAACCAAGGAGGTAAAAAGATATCTACAACGAGAACTACAAAACACTACTGAAAGAAATCAAAGAGAACATAAAAAGGTGGAAAGACATACTATGCTCTTGGATTGGAAGAATTAACATCGCTAAAATGTCCACACTGCCCAAAGCGATCTACAGATTCAATGCAATCCCCATCAAAATACCAATGATATTCTTCACAGAAATAGAAAAAGCAATCCTAACATTCATATGGAAAAACAAAAGACCTTGAATAGTCAAAGCAATCCTGAGCACAAACAGTTGGAGGCTTAACACTACCCAACTTCAAATTATACTACAAAGCTATAGTAACCAAAACAGCATGGTACTGGCATAAAAGCAGACACTCAGACAAATGTGGAAATCAACTCACATACTTACAGCCAACTTATCTTTGACAGAGGCAACAAGAACACTCACTGAGGAAAAGATTGCCTCTTCAATAAATGGTGCTGGGAAAACTGGACATCTATGTGCAGAAGAGTGAAACTAGACCTGTACCTCTTGCCATATATCAAAACCAACTCAAATGGATTAATGATTTAAGTATAAAACCTGAAACCATAAAACTAATAAAAGAAAACATAGGCAAAGCATTCCAGGAAGTAGGACTGGGCAAAGACTTTATGAATAAGACCCCCAAAGCATAAGCAACAGCAAAAATAAGTAAATGGGATTATATCAAACTGAAAAGATTCTGCACAGCAAAGTACACAATCAACAGAGCATAAAGACAACCTACAGAATGGAAGAAAATATTTGCAAACTGCACATCTGACAAGGGATTAATATCCAGAATATATAAGGAACTCAAACAACTTCACAGTAAAAAACCAATAGTCCAATTAAAAATGAGCAAAGGAGCTGAGTAGACATTTTTCAAAGGAAGACATACAAATGGCTAACAAGTACACGAAAAAATGCTCAACATCACTAATCAGGGAATTGCAAATCAAAACCAGATTGAGATATATCACCTCAGTTAGAATGGCCATCATTAAAAAGACTGAATAACAAATGCTGGTGAGGATGTGGAGAAAAGAGAACTCTTCTACACAATTGGTGGGACTGTGAAATAGTATAGCCATCACGGAAAACAGTATGGAGGTTTCTCAAACAACTACAGATAGAACTGTGATATGACCCAGCAATCCCACTTTTGGGTAAATACCCAGAGGAATGGAAATCATCATGTCAAAGGGATACCTGCACTCCCATGTTCACCACAGCTCTATTTATAATAGCCAAGATACGGAACCAACCTAAATGCCCATCAATGGACAACTGGATAAGGAAAATGTGGTATATTTTCATAATCAACCATAAAAAAGAATGAAATTCTGCCATTCACAGAAATATGGATGAGCTTAGAGACAATTATGTTAAGTGAAATAAGCCAGACACAGAAAGAGAAAGACTGCCTGTCCTCATTCATAAGTGGATGCTAAGAAAGAAGAAAAGACCACAATAATTTGTTGAACTTTCAGAAGGAGAGAATAAATCTATGGTTACTAGAGGTGAGAAAGGGGGAAGGAGGGGGGTTTGAAGAAATTGGATAAGTGGCATAAAGAATAATTATGATTTGTAATAATGAATATGCTAATAATAATGATTTGATCATCACATATTATACACAAATAATGATAGTCACACTGTACCCCCAAATCAATTATGCTTCAACTAAAAATAAAAAAGCAACCTCCCTGATAATTAAAAAAAAAAGATATATATATATATATATATATATATACACACATATATACACATATACATATACACACATATACATATACCTTTTGTGAGGACATCATTTACCTTACGACAAGTACCTACCTAAAAGGATTATTTTGAAGTTTAAATGAGATGACTTTTCCAAGGCTTCTGTCATAATAACTTTTGAGTTATAGGTGTTTTTGGGTAAATTAGTTTCATTAATCCTCATGATAACTTTGCAAAATTGACATAACATCCCCATTCTACAAATTAAGAAACAGAAGCTCAAGATTTAAACAATTTAATCCAGATAACAGTGGCTAAAAAAAAATTGAAAATTAAAATTAAAAAAATCAAAGCCATCTATAATAGCTTTAAAATATATTAAATATTTAGGGATAAATTTAGCAAACATTTAAAAGACTGCTACACTAAAAGCCACAAAACACTGATGAGAGAAATTTAAAAAGACTTAATAGAGATACACACAGTGATCATGATCAGTATTGTTCAATTCTTCCCAAATTGACTTATAGATACAATGCAATCTCAGTCAAAAGTCCTAGCAGATTTCTTTGTAAAAAGCCTGACTCTCAAATTTGCCTTTAGCTCAGTTGGTTAGAGCATGGTGCTGATAACGCCAAGGTCAAGGATTTGGATCCCCATACCAGCCACCCACCGAAAAAAAAAAAAAAGAAATTCAATTTGTATAAAAATGCCAAAATAATTTGTTTTCTTTTTTTTGTCTTTTTCGTGACCGGCACTCAGCCAGTGAGTGCACCGGCCATTCCTATATAGGATCCAAACCCGTGGCGGGAGCGTCGCTGCTCTCCCAGCCCCGCACTCTCCTGAGTGCGCTATGGGCTCGGCCCCCAAAATAATTTTAAAAGAATAAAATTGGAGGAGTTATACTATGAGTATTATAGACAGTTGTAGTAATCAGAGCCATATGGTTTGGCATTAAGATAGATGTATTACTCAATGAAAAAGAAAGGAGTCCAGAAATGAACTCACAGACACATGGCCAAAGGTGCCAAGGGACGGGATAATCTTTACAACATCTGGTGCTAGAATAATTGGATAGTATGGAGAAAAAAAGCAAACAGTTTTTCTTATTCTCTACTCACCATACAACACAGAACACTTCTGTGACTAAACGTATGGGGGTTTCCCCCCATACAGCAAGCAAGCAATCAATTCTGCAGCATACACCAGCTGAATGTCCTCTAATTCAATTCAGTTCTGATATTACCTGGAGACAGGTTGAGGGCTCAGTCCCATAAGACTATCTCCCACTTCAGATGCCAGTCGCAAGGCCCAGACTGTTTTACCTGTGTTTCTGACCAACAGGCTATAAATTGGGATTCTCATGACCCTCATCTTGGGTTCGATTAATTTGCTAGAGTAGCTCACTGAACTCACAGAAACACTCATATCTACCAATTTATTGTAAAGCATATTACAAAAGATACAAGGTTATATGGAAAACGGCACAGAACTTCATGCCCCCTCCAGGCACATCACCTTCCTGGAACCTCCATGCGTTTAACTATCTGGAACCTCCCCCAACCCAGTACTTTTGGGTTTTCATGGAGGCTTCATTAAGTAGGATGATTGATTAAAGAACTGACCATTGATGATCAACTCAACCTTTAGCCCTTCTCCCCTCCCCAGGGGGTGAGGGATGGGCCTGCCAGTCCCAACCCTCTAATCATGCCTTGGTCTTCCAGGTGACCAAACCCCATCCTGAAGCTATGTAATTGTAGCCACCAGCCTCCGTCATCTCATTAGCAGACAAAAGACACTGTTATCGCTTCTTGATTCCAATGGTTTTAGGAGCTGTATGTCAGGAAATGGGAGTGAAAACCAAATACGTATTTCACAAAGTCACAGATATACACAAGCAAAAAAATAAAATCAATCCTTACCTCACATTATATTCAAAAATTAAGTCAAAATAGATCATAAACCTATAAATCAAAGCTGAAAGTCTAATGTTTCTAGAAGCAAACACAGAAAAATCTTGGTGACCTTTGAGTAGGTAAAGATTTCTTAAACTGCAGCAACCATAAAAGAAAAAAAGGATAAATTCAACTTCATTGAAATTAAGATATTTTACTCTTCAAAAGACACTTAAGAAAATGAAAAGGCAAGTCACAGACTATAAGAAAAATATTTGCTAAATACCTTTCTGAAAAAAAACACACGTGTAGCACATAAAGAACTCATATAGCTCAGTAAATAGGACAACCTAATTTTTTTAAATGGGCAAAAACATCTTTAACAGAGGCCTCATCAAAGAAGATATACAGCAAGTAAACACATGAAAAGATATTCAACATCATTAGTCATTAGGGAAATGCAAATTGAAACCACAATGAAATGCCACTCTGCAGCTATCAGAGCTGCTAAAAACATTTTGTTTAAACTGACAGTACTAACTACTGGTGAGGATGTGGTGCAACTAGAATTCTAATATGAGGGTACTTCAAAAAGTTCAATAAAGATTTGTATTATCTTTTAATTCTATTTTTCCACAAACTTTTTGAAGTACCCTTGTATGTTGCTGATGGAAATGCAAAATGGTATAGCTGCTTTGGAAAATAATTTAGCACTTTCTTCTAAAGTTAAATGTACTCTTATCATGTGACCCAACCATTTTATTCTCTCTAGGAATAAAATGGTTGGGTCACATGATAAGAGTACATTTATAAGAGAAACTGAAATATATATTCACACAAAGACTTGTATACAAATGCTTTATAGCAACTACATTAGTATTAGGCAAAAACTGGAGACATCCAAAATGTTCATCAACTTGTAATGAGTAAACAAATTGTGGTATATCCTTATAATGGTTCACTGCTCAGTAATAAAAATGAATATTGCTAAGGTGTCTATAATTAACAATAATTTATTGTATATTTTTTAGTGTCTGGAAGAGAGGATCTCAAATGTTCCCAATATAAAGAAATGATAAATGTTTGCAGTGATGGATATGCTAATTACCCCAATTTGAGCATCACAAATTGTATACATGTATCAAAATATTACTCTGTGCCCCATAAATATGTACAATAAAAAAATTTTTTTAAATGAGTTAATTATTGACACATATGTGAGAAACACCCTCTCCCATCCAAGGCCAAAAGATGGACACGGAGACATGAGGTACAGTGAAGAGAATCTTTAATTACAGCTTTGCAAGGTTCAGGTGTCTGACAGGCAGGCACACAGAAAAGGGCTGTAACAAGCAATTTATTTCCTAGTGTGCAAGTCCCTTCCCCAGCCTCCTCATTGGCAGAGAGTACTATGGGGTGCACAATCTTCCTGGTTGATGTCTAAAAGTACCCCAATTTACTACCCCCTTGTAGGAAATTTCTTTGTCTGAGGGCTCAGGACAAGCCCATGGAAAAGGCCAACCCGAAACCCTGTGAAAGGAGAAACATGAAATGAAGAGAACAATAAAGGGCTATTAACTCATTACCATCTCAAGGACAACTTTATCTGTTCAGCCACCCCCCAGGAATGGGCTGGACCAGTCAGACAACTTTTGGGCTGGGCCTGAATTATTTCTGAAAATGAATCACTTAGATTAATTTCTTACAACATAGAACAACATGGATGAATCTTGAAAGAATTTTATTAAATGAAAGTATGATAGATAGAAGGCCCTCCAAAAGACGTACACACTCTAATCCCCAAAACCTGTGAATATGTTACGTTAAATGGCAAAGGGGACTTTGCAGATGTCATTAAGGTTAATGTCATAAATAGATTATCCTGGATTATTCAAGTGGGTCTAATGTAATCACATGAACTCTTAAAAGCACAGAAGTTTCTCCAGCTGGAGTTGTAGATGCAGCATAAGGGGAAGTCAAAAAGATTCCAAGTGAGGAAGATTTGATATGCTGTTGCTGGTTCTTACATATGGGGGTGTCGATTAAAGTTTAGGCTTTCCTACTTTGGTATTGGTTTGTGTGGAGGTTTTTGCTCCAGTAAGGGCCACATAGAACAGCTGGAGAGAGGCCTCTAGGAACTGAGGATGGCCCCCAGTTGAGAGCCAGCAAGGAAATGGGACCTCAGTCCTACAGCTGCATGGAGTTCTGCCAACAACATGAATGAACCTGGAATTGGGTTCTTCCCAAGGCCTCCAGTAGGGAGTACAGGAAAGTCTTATGATTTGGCCTTGTGAAATCTCAGCAGAAGACCCAGGTGAGCCACACTGTACCTGGACTTCAGACCCACAAAACTGTGAGATAGTAAATTTGTGTTTTTTGAAGCCATTGTTTGTGGTAATTTGTTAAGGCAGCAATAGCAAATGAAAACAGGGAGCCACACACAAATGACTACATACTGAATGATGCTGCTTATATGAACTTCTAGAAAAGATAAAACTATAGTGATAGAAATCAGATCAGTGGTTGGTTGCCAGGGGGTAGGGGTTCCGGGTAGAAGACTGACTGCAAAGTGTCACAAGAGAATTTTGGGTGTAATGGAAATATGATTATTGTGGTGGTTCCGTGACTGCACATTTATCAAAATTCATCATATTCTACACTTAAAATTATTACATTTTTTGCATATAAATTATACCCCAACAAAACTGACACACCACACACCATAATATTAAAGTTTTATCTGCCTTTTGACTTATCACAGGTACTTTGATGTAGAATTCTTAAAACTAAAAGCAAGTATTAGCACACCCATCCTGAGGTTGAATACATTTTTAACCATCTCAAAGATGCTGATAGTAATTTATATAACGTTGCAATGTAATGTACTAAGGTTACAACCAATAATTGTGTATTTATTATTATATACATACAGACAGATAATAAAACACACACATGCTTATATACATATGGAGAGATAGAGAGAGAGCAACTATTTCCTCTACCACTCTTAAATCATTTGGTATTGGCAACGAAGTGTCTATATGGACGCATTGATTTGGTCTTTCGGGGCCAACATGAACTCGTTCAGGGTGAGACTGTATTTGGCATTAAAGAGAGAACAAGTGTGTCTGGTAAGTCCATATGGTACATGTTAGGAAAATATAGGAAAATGGTCAGGGCCCCTCAGATATTCAGAATCCTGCAAAGCATTTGATGTAAATATGCACGTTCACCCAGATGTTCCTTGGTTATTGTCTAATGTAATTGAGCATGTGCACCCAGGAGTCCTGCATTATGGACTTAAGTATAAAGGATGGGCAGCTCTGATTCACAGTGCCCCCTGCCCCAAGGATGCCCCTGGGAGGGCCACGGGGAGGCTGCTACTGCTGCTGGAGGCTGTTGCTGCTGCTGCCAGTGCCTCCGGGATGCCCTGAAAGGCTGTCACCGCCACTGCTGTTGCTGTTGCTATTGCTGTAAGCTGCTGCTGCTGTTGCTTAGGACTGAGCTTGTGTCATCTGCCAAAAGCTCCTGGGATCTTTCCCAGTTACCTAGCATGGACCTGCCTATGAGGGGTCTGGTGATCCAGCATGGCATGTGAGGGGTCTGGTGACCCAGTCTGTACAATGGGTCTGATCCCTAGCTCTGACAATATAAATGGAAACTTAGTATAACTAAAATAATGAAACGTTTTGGCTTTAGTTATGATTTGCCTTACTTGACAACTGGTGTAGTCATGTAGCTATTGCTGTAGCTTTATAGCACATCTCATTACTAGGTCAAAACTCCTAGAGTATCATGCATTGGAGAACTTTAGGGACTAATGGAAGGTAAAAACTTTATTGACTATTTGCTCTGTGACAGATCACAATGGATTCTGACTCCATTTTTTGGTGTTTTCCTGCTGACACATTTTAAACTCCACCTCTCCCTTCTGCCCACATCTAGGCAAGATGATAAGAAAGCCTGGTGCTCCCTCCTTTGGCACCAGTGGGAGATTCTGCTATGGATTGAATGTCCCCCCAAAACTTATTAGAGCTTCACCCCTATTGTAATAGTACTAAGAGGGTGGGAAATCCAATTATGTTATTTGAAAGTTGGGGCCTTTAAGAGGTGAAGAGTTGATAAGGATTGCCCTTGAGATTGGATTGATCCATTCAGGAGTAATGGGCATAGTTCTGATGGCTTTTTAAGGAGAGCCAGTGAGGAGGTTAGTTCACTCTTGCATAGCCCATTCTCACCATGTGACATCATGTCACCATCCAGAAAAAGGCCATAACCAGATGTGTTCCCTGGACCTTGGACTTCCCAGCTTCCAAAACTGTAAGAAATGTATTTCATTTTCTTTATAAATTACTCAGTTTTAGGTATTCTGTTATAAGCCACAGAAATGGACCAATACAGATTCAAACCACATAAGGTCCTGCCCACATATGGGACCTTCAGCCCAGCCCCACCCAATAACCACAATAAAAACCCCAAGCCAGTTTCCTTTCCTTGCTCTCAAGCCATTTTTGGACCAGTTTTGGAGGCCTGTGTTCTTCATCCATTTTCCATCACTTATAACTGAATACCTGAGACTGGATAATTTATAAAGAAAATAAATTTATTTCTTACAGTCCTGGAGTCTGGGAAGTCCAAGGTCAAGGGGCACATCTGGTGAGGGCCTTCTTGCTTGTGGGGACTCTCTGCAGTGTCCCGAGGAGGTGCAGGTATATCATATTGCAAGGAGGCTGAGTGTGCTAGCTCAGGTGTTTCTTCCTTTTCTTATAAAGCCATCAGTCCCACTTTTGTGATAACACATTGATCTACTAACCCATTAATTCATTAATCCATCAACCCATGAGTGGATTAATCCATTCCTGAGGGCAGAGCCCTCATGACCCAATCACTTCTTAAAGTCCCTACCTATCAATACTGCCACATTGGGGATTAAGTTTTAACATGAGTTTTGGAGGAGACAAACATTCAAACCATAACACTGGCCCTGCTTTCCCCCAAAAGCTTCATCATAATAAACCTTTCCATATCTTCTCTGTGTGTATAGCATTATCAGTCTCAACAGCCGAATCAAATATTGGGTGGGGGTCCACAACACAGATACTCTTCTAAGCACTTTACATGTGCTTCCCATTTTACAGGTAAGGAAATTGGGAAACAAGGCAAGTGGCTAAAGGTCACACTGTGAGAAGCAGAGCTGGGATTCACACCCAAATCCATGCACTTAATAAGTCAGCATTTTGCTGACCAAGCCATGATGACAATGGTGATCAGCAGCAGTACCATAATGATGATGCATGTCTTTATTATTGAATGTATATTGTGAAAACACTGAAGGAAATTTTAAAGGCTGTTTCAAAATAGCATAGAACAGCCTTACTTTAGTTATCTGGTATGTTAGACAATGAGTGTTACAATTCAGCACTAGAAAACTAAGCTGGTCAGTTTGGCACTAGAAAAAATTGTTTCAGGGATGGCTCCTTTTGACCCTCTCCAGGTATTAGGTGGCCCCAGCGATTGGCACACTGTATCTAGACAAAGAAACAGAGACATTTCAAATGTCTTTCTAAAAGAGGTGGATGATCCACAAGTTAAAGAATGTGTCAGGTAGTTATGAGGTTGATTAGTTGTTATGGAAGTATTGAATGGGTGAAAGATCATCATGAAGACTTCCTAGAATTTTGGCAATGGAAAGAGGTAGATTATATGGGATTCTCCATGAACAGACCCAAAATACTTAAAAATGAGTAAAAAGCAGAGAATTGTCATGGTTGAAATACCCACGGAGGCAATCAGGAGTTCCTTCGGAAGTAACTGTCTACTTTTCCATGGTCTTTTACACTAAAATGATGACATGTAAGACCAAAGTATATATTAGTGTCATGTCTGTAGGAATGCGGTAAAGGCCAGTTAAAAGTACTTAGAAAATAGACACAGAGAAAGCATCTGATAAAACCCAACATCTCTTCACAAAACAACCCCCAACTAATTAAGTATAGAAGGAATGTATCTCAACACAATAAAGGCCGTATATGACAAACCCACAGCCAACATCACACTGGATGGACATGTTCCCCACTCTAACTCAACATAGCACTAGAAGTTCTAGCCAGTTCAATAAGGCAAGAGAAAGCAATAAAGGGCATTCAAATCAGAAAGGAGGAAGTCAGACTATCCCTCTCTGCACATGACATGATACTATAAATAGAAAACCCTAAAGACTCCCCCCCCCAAATTACTAGAACTAATAAATGAATTCAGTAAAGTGGCAGGATACAAAATCAACACACAAAAATCAATAGCATTCCTATATGCCAATAACAAAATAAAGTAAACCCATTCACAATAGCTACCTAAAAAATGAAATATCTGGGGTAAATTTAATGAAGGAGGTGAAAGACCTCTACATGAAAACTATAAAACATTTGCGAAAAAAAATTAAAGAGGACACAAATAAATGGAAAGATATCCCATGTTCGTGGGTTGGAAGAATTAATATCTTCAAAATGTCCTTATTACCCCAAAACAATCTACACATTCAAGGCAATCCCTATCAAAATAGAAAAAAGAAATACAAAAAATTATCTTAAATTTGTATGGAACCACAAAAGACCTTGTATAGTGAAAAGCAGCCTTGAACAAAAAGAATGAAGTTGGAGACATCACACTTCCGAGTCCAGAAAAAAATTATAGCTATAGTAACCAAAACATCATTGTACTGGCATAAAACGGACAAATTGACCAATGGAATAGAATAGAGAGCCCCTAAATTAACCCCACACTTACAGCCAACTGATTTTCAAAGAAGGTGCCAAAAATATACAGTGGCGAAAGGACAGCCTTTTCAACAAACAGTGCCAGGAAAATGGATGTACACAGGCAGAAGATTGAAACTAGACCCCTATCTCTCACCATACACAAAACTCAACTAAAGATGGATTAAAGACATAAATTTAAGATCCAAAATTATAAAAATACTAGAAGAAAACATAGGGGGAATGCTACAGAAAATGGGAGTGGGCAGCAATTTTTTGAGTGAGACTACAAAGGCGCAGGCAACTAAAGCAAAAATACACAAATGGGACTACATCAAATGAAAAAGCTTCTGCACAGCAAGGGACACCGTCAACAAAGTGAAGAGACAGTCCATACATAGAAAGAAAGTGTTTGCAAACTACACATCAAACAAGAGACTAATATCCAGAATATATATGGAATTTAAATGACTCGACAGCAAAAAACCAAATAACCCAATTTTAAAAATGGGCAAAGGTCCTGAACAGACATTTCTCAAAAGAAGACATACAAACAGCCAAGAGGCACATTAAAAATGCTCAACATCACTAAACATCAGGGAAATGCAAATTAAAACCACAATGAGATATCATCTCACCCCGGTTATCGACAAGACAAAAAATAACAAATGCTGTGAGAATGTGGAGAAAAAGGAACCATCCTACATCGCTGATGGGAGTATAAATTGGTACAGCCATTGGGGAAGACAGTATGGAGGTTCCTCAGAGAACTAAAAGTAGATCTACTCTATGACCTAGCTATCTCACTTCTGGGTATATACTCAAAAGAAATGAAACCAATATATCAAGAAAACCATGCCCTCCCATGTTCACAGCAGCACTATTCACAATAGTCAAGAGATGGAATTAACCTAAATGTCCATCAATGATGAATGGATAAAAATAACTGTGGTATATGTACACAATGGAATACTATTCAGCTATTAAAAAAATGATATCCTATCATTTATAGCAACATGGATGGAACTGAAAACCATCATGTTAAGTGAAGTAAGTCAGGCACAAAAAGACAAATACTGCATGGTCTCACTCATATGTTGAATCTGAAAATAAATAAATAGATAGATAGATAGATAGATAGATAAATAAATAAATAAATGAAAGTGGTTTTCAGAGAAGTAGAGAGTAGAGTAATGGCTGCCAGAGGCTGTGGGTAGGGAGGAGGAGGAAAGTGGTGGACTAAAGGGTATGAAACTATGCTGTCTTATGCTGTCTACCCTACGTGAATCATTGTGCCATATATGCATGTATTGAAACAACACACTGTACCCCACAAGTATGTGCAAGTAAATGTTAAAATATTTTGAATAAAGCAATAAAAAGAAAAGGTACATAGGAAAAAGGATTGAAAAAGGCCCAAGCAAGAAAGGGATAGTAAGAATATCAAAACAACCATTTCTGAGATTGTTGAAATCTTACTATTTATCAGGTGTGATAAATGCTTGGGATTCATCATCTCATCTAACCCTTACGATGTTTTTTTTTTTCTTTTTCTTTTTTGGCACTGGTCAGTAGGGGGATCTGAGCACTCGACCTTGGTGTTGTAACAGCCTCTCTAACCAAGTGAGCTAACTGGTCAGCCCTGTGACAGTCTTTAGAAGATGATATTTCCGTTTTACAGATGTGAGACTCAGAGAGATGCAGTGCCTTATCCAAGGTCAAACAGCTGGTAATTTGTGAAGTCCAAATTTGTACCCTGACTCCAAAGACCTCATCCTGCCCTGAAATACTGCCTGTTAAGTGCTGCCTACTAATTACTTTCCAAGAAAAATGCTGTGAAAATCAGAATGCTGTCACTTGAAGATCCAACTTCATTTTCTCCCCGGTCATTTGCATTTAAGATAAATGGATCCATTTATTAGCTTGTAAACATGTCATAACTTTTAATTAGACCAGTGTTATGCTTACTTCCAAATATCTCTAGAACTGTTTTCCCCACTTTAATCATCCATTGCCTTCACGACTTGTAAAAAATCTACTTAATGTTTTTCTTTAAATTGACCATGTTTCTTTTTACTTTAGCTTCTTCCTAAGTCATAATATTCATGAATTCATAAATTTGATGTGCTACAAGCATTTGTCTAATAGATATTCAACATGTGTAATTATTAAAATAAAAATATGCATCTGGTTCTACAGTGGCTCACATTCCACCGTTTGGGAAATAGCGTTGGTGAGTTTGTAAGCAGAGAGAATTGAAATGCCTCCTCTGGAGTTGACCTTCTCATCAAGAACACCATTCATTGCTCCCTAATGTGGATTTTTTGTTAAGCCTCACCCAATCAAACGGTGAGCAGTCTTCCCAGTTTCCAGAGTCTAAACCCTTCTGTCTTCTTTTGGCAGAATTTGCCATCAAATAGGCCAGAGAGAAGCAGGACCCTGCGACTTTCCCCTGTCCCTTGGCTTGCCAGCCTCCTTCCACTTCCCCAGCCCAAGCAGGGTCATCTCCACTCAAGACCAAGATAGCCCCTTTCTCATGTTTGAAATCTCCTTTTCCATTTCTTTCGAGCCATTTCTCTAGGGTCCTGTACAATTTGCTTATCTCATCCATGTCGGGTGTAGAATTAATGAGTTAATGCAACACTTCTCCCAGGTAAAATACAGAACATTAATATGGTCTTTCTGGAGGCCATAACATGGCTCTGGAGGTGGAACTGCAGGTATTTTGATAGTCAGTGGTGAGACAGTCTTTCAGTGTCCTTCTGATCATCACATCAGGTACACAGCCACCAACTCCTTCTATGTGTGATCTGATCCTTTCTCTTCCAGGTGTCTTGAGACCCTTGGATAAAATGGCCAGTCATGGAATTTCACTGCTGTGATATCCCTAAATTGATTTGGATTATTCTTTCCATTACAAAGGCTCTCATTTTTATACCCTACTCTCTCCTATCAACATAGCCAGAAGACATTGCACTATTTGTGATAATTCATCTTTTGTTGACTTTTAAAATATTTTTTATTATCATTGAGAACTTTTAAAGATATTTTCCCAGAATTAGATCACTGTCAATATGTGAAAATATATATGTGTGTATAATAATTATATATTATTTAACAAAATATACTTGGTCTAACTTTGTTTCGGTGATTGAAACATAATACTTTCACTCCTGGGGATCCTGTAGACCCAGGTTTTATGCTTGAAGATTGGAAAAAGGATAAAATTACAGCTAGCCCTCTGTATCTGTAGGTTGTGCATCCATGGACTCAACCAACCAGGGATCAAAAACATTTGGGAAAAATAATTCTGTTGAACATATACAGACTTTTCCCCTTGTTATTATTCCCTAAACAACACAGCATAAGAACTGTTTACATAGCACTCACTACATTTCATTAGGCGTTATAATTAATCTAGAGATGACTTAAAGTATATAGGTGGATGTGCATAGGTAACATCAGGGACTTAAATAGCCTCAGATTTTGGTATCCCCGGGAGATCCTGGAATCAAGCCCCCAGGGATACGGAGGGACGACTGTATTTTCTTCATTAATGTGAAAGACAGAAACTGAGTCCTGCTTTAGAATAGTCATGTGAAGATTAAGACAATTTTACATTTACTGTAAGAAAAAGCAACTAAATGATGTTGAAGAAGATATGAGATATCAAATGCACTTGGGGAAAATATGATACAGTGCTTTCTGTGTTCTTGATCTTTAAATTTGCTTTTATTCATGTATTTATGAAGGTTTTCAGCTGCCTCAACATCTAATGAAGGAACTGCTGCAATGCTCACTCCTCCTTCTTCATGGAGGGCTCATCTCCTACTCCACATGGGGTTTTTTTTGTTTTTGGGCGGTTTTTTTTGCATTGCTGCTAAAAGGATAACCACAAGGGGTGAGAGAAGGCTGACCAAAAGAGTTGGGGTTGGTCCACATTTGACTATTTCTTGGCATCTGAGAAAGGATGGACCTTTTCTTTTTTCTTTTCTTTTTTTTTTTTAAAGATGACCGGTAAGGGGATCTTAACCCTTGACTTGGTGTTGTCAGCACCACGCTCTCCCAAGTGAGCTAACCGGCCATCCCTATATGGGATCCGAACCCTCCGCCTTGGTGTTATCATCACCACACTCTCCCGAGTGAGCCCCGAGCCGGCTCAGGATGGACCTTTTCATTATTAAGAATAGTGATGTTCTCACTGTTCTCTGAACATACACTGCCTTGAGCAGCTGTGTGTCCTGGGAGCCCTTTTGTTACTGAGGGAACGCTCTACATATGTTCTATTAACTTTTCATCAAAGAACTTAGAAATATTCTATCAGACTTTTCCTTCCTAGCTAAAAATGGGATGTGCTGGAAATTGTATAATTTGCTCAGGCAATTCTTTTATTAAATACAGTAAAAAAGTGCGACACATCTGTAAAGTTGATTCTCTTTTCTCAAATACCATCTTGGGGAAATGTTGGCAAAACATATGTCTTTATTCCTAGAGCCTTCTGTACTAAAATTCCACATTTGTGACTTATCTCTGAAGCACTGGCATCATTTAGACCAAAGTGAATTTGTAAGTTTGTGGCCACATTCTTTATGAGTATAGTAGGAATAATGCTTATTTATATATTTTTTTCCTAAGGCAAGTCTCCTCACATTTTAAAGTTTGAATAAATACAGCTTTTCAACATATTTGGATTAATCAGAAATAATTAAACCCCAATTCTTGTAACTTTAGGAAGAACAAAAAGGCCAATTTCTTTCTATTCATTTACGCCCTGAAGTGTGACGTAATTACTGCTCCCATCAACATCTGCTATTGCATCAGAGGCCTTCCCAGATGTTACCTCAGCAGTGATAAAAGCTCTTTTTATTGTCTTTCTTATCTAAACACAAATATATTGGTATTTTTTTGAGCTCGTATTCTATGCCTGGGCCTATGGAGGGCACTGGGGACAGAAAAATAAATAAGACAGTTCATGCCTTCAAAAAGTTTTTATGCCCCTCAGACCTAGAGAACAAGTGTCTAACAAGTCAGATCTTTGCATAAACAAGTGCTATATTGCATCCTGCAGGGATGGTTGGAATGAATGGTGGTGCAGGGACAGGGTGTGGACATTTAATAGAGGCATCTCCATCTCCTCTTAGAAAAAGCCTGTTGTCCTCTGGCTACATTTTAGCAGGCTTGCCATAAAGACAGTACTGGTGGGTGTATTAGTCTGTTTCTGTTGCTTATAACAAAATACTTGGAACTGAGTGATTTGTAAATAAAATGAAATTTATTGCTTACAGTTTTGGAGGGTTTGAAGTCCAAAGTCCGGGGAACATATTTGGTGAAGGCCTTGGTGGCATTGACAGTGACCCAGGGGTTTCACATTGCCAAAACGGTGGAGCAGAGAGAACAAGATTCTCATGTGCTCTCCTTTTAAAGCCCTCAGAACCAGGCCTCTGACCACCATCATTAATCCATTCACTACGGCAGGGTCCTACAATCTAATCACCTCTTCAAGGCTCCACCTTTCGATTACCATAAAAGGACTTCCCACCCTCTTTACACTGTCACAGTGGGAACTAAGTTTTGGGGGGACATTCAACCCAAGGCAGTGGGTAACCATACATAAGCCGTAGCCCTTCCTCAGTTTGTTTTTGTCAGGATTGCCAAAAAGTGAACAAAGCAAGCAGCATGCATTATATAGGCTAAGCACGTGGAACATTTCTGTCAGAAGAAATATTAGACTATCGATCTGGTTTTTACCTGTTGTCTCTCAACTTCAAGCCTACCCTTCTCAGGTAGTTCTCAGAGTCCCTGATATACCTGGAGGGTGGAGTAACTGACAGCTGTTTCTCTGATCCTACTTCAGTTCCTTGGAACATACTCAGCAAAGCTGGGCCTGCGGATGGCTTTCCTATGGTTGGGTATCAAGGGAGTATCTGTATCTTGCCCTAGAACAACGTTTCTCAAAGGATGAGTCAGGTAGGGTGGATATTTGTTAAAAATAAAGATTCCTGGACACACCCAAATTTGCTGACCCCAAATTGGGAACTGGAGCCTGGAATTTGCAATTTTATTAAACTTCAAGGTCACTGGCATACTAAAGTCTGGGGGAAAGTCCACTAAGGAGTAGTCTGAAGGAATTTAGGTCCAAGGAATTCAGTGTAGGTATCCACTATTTAAAGGGGAATTAAGATCTTTTGAAGAATCCCAGATCCTCATAATTTAGGAAAATCCAGGTGAGTGATACAGGTGAAATTCCTCAGTTAGTCATACCACTTGAAAGTCTACAATAACCAAATATTCATTTGATTAAGTAAGCTTAACTCAATTTGTAACACTCTCTGGTGGATTCCATGAGTAGACATCAGTCAATTTCATTTTAGTGTGAATTAATCTTATTAGCTTTATTTCTTTTAACAAGAAAATGAGATTTAAAAGAAAAAATCAAGAGAACCAGAGTTTTGATGGGGGCAAAGGAAAACACAAATGTAAATATATAAATCAGATATTTTCATTTTCTGTCTCCAGTCCAAATATTTCACTGGGTTTATTCATTTTTTCATTCATTTATTATTTAGTCAATAAATTAAATCATTTTTTGTTCATATGTTTACTAGGTAAAAATAAATGTTTGCTTGGGCACCAAATACGAACCAGGCCCCAGCGCCGGGTATCTAGTGGTGAGCAAGGCGGAGGAGGTGTCTGCTTTCAAGGAAAATGAGTTATAAACCAAAGAAAAATATATCAGAGAATTATAAGTGCTGGGAAGGAAACAAAGCAGAATGATGTGGTAGTGACTGGGGTGAGCTTGATGGCAGGCAACTTGCTTTAAATTAGGTCTAGGAAGCCCTTGGTGATTTGGTGACACTTGAGCCAACTCCTGAACCCTTTATATAAAGAGTTGAGGCAAGAGTCTTTTCTGCAGAGGAAACAACTAGTGCAAAGTTCTCCCACAAAGGAAACATCTGGGTGTGCTACAGAAACAGCAAGCCGAGGGAGTGACTTGTCGAATGAGAAGAGATGAGTATGGACAGATAGACAGGAAGGGTCACCTAGGACCCTGTAGGCCATGGTAAAGTGTCTTAGTCTGCTGGGGCTGCCATAACAAAATACCACAGACAGAGAGGCTTAAACAATAGCAATTTATTTTCTCACAATCTGGAGGCTGGAAGTCTGAGATCCAGGTGCCGGCTGGGTTGGTTTTTGCTGTGATCTCTCTCCCTGGCTTGCAGGTGGTCTGCCCACACACTTGCTGCCTCTTCACATGGTCGTCTCTCTGTTCACGTGCACCCCTGGTGTGTCTCTCGGTGTGTCCTAATCTCTTTTTATAAGGACTCCAGCCAGATTGCATTAGGGCCCACCCTCATGGCCTCATGTTAACTTACTTACCTCTTTAAGGGTCCTATCACCAGATACGGTCACATTCTGAGGGACTAGGGGTGAGGGATTCAACATACAAATTTTGAGGAGACACAATCCAGCTTATAACATAGGGGATTAAATTTTATTGGTCAAACATTATTGGAGAGTTTTAAACAGCAGAGTGACACAATCAAATTTGATTTTAAAAGATCTCTCAAGCTGCTCCATGGTGAATGGATTAGAAGAGGACAGAATGAAAGCAGGGAGATCCTGAGGAGACATTTAAGGAGATAAGGCACTGGACTGGACCAAGGGATAGTAGTGGAGGGGAGAGGAATGCAGAACCATAGGGTGTGTTTTGGAGGGAAAGTTGACAGGACTTGCTAATGGATGGACCCACGGTGTGAGAGAGAGAATGGAGCCATGGGGGAGAACAAAACTTAGGGATCATCAGGGTAGCATAAAGGTATCAAGTGTCCTGAAGTGAGGGAAGTCTTGATGAAGTGGCCTCAGGAGCAGTTGAGTGGAGAAAGAAGGTAGGAGGATGCTAAACAAATTTCACCCTACTGCAGGTGCCAGCCCACCGAATGTATGTCACTCATAGCTCAATTTAAAAAAGAAAAAAAACATATGTATATATATTCCTAAGACCATCTGTAATGATTAGTTTTAGTGTCAGTCTGGTGAGGCTAGAACCCAGTTACTTAATCAATCACTCCTAGGTGTTGCTGTGAAAGTATGTTGCAGATGTGGTTAAATCAGCTGACTTTAAGTTAAGGAGATTATCTTTGATCACTTGGGTACCTTATCCAGCCAGTTGAAAGATCTTAAGAGCAAAACCGAGGTTTCTCTGAGAAAGCAGAGATTCTGCTTTAAGATTGCAGCATCAACTCCTGCCAAGGAAATTCCAGCCTGCCAGCCTGCTACACAATTTCAGACTTGCAAGTCCCTTTGCAATCACATAAATCAATTCCTTGGAGTAAATTTATTTCTTTCTCTCTCTCTCACACACACACACAGTATACACGCACAAATATGTAAATACTGTTGACCCTTGAACAACATGGCTTTGAACTTCTCAGGTCCACTTACATGTGAATTTTTTTCAATAAATATATTAGAAAATTTTTTGCACGCATAATATACCTAACCAAATAGTTAAGTAGCCTACCTAAGAGTAGGCTAATAGTAGTTATACAGTTAAGTTTTGGAGGAGTCAAAAGTTATACAAAAATTTCAACTGTGTAGAAGGGTCGGCATTCCTAAACCTTTCATCGTTCAAGGGTCAACTTGTATTCCTTTATATTATATATGATATATATCACATTACGTATTCTTCACATTCCTTCATATTATATATTATATTCCTTTATATTATGTATGATATATGTCATATTTTACACACACACACACACACACACACACACACACACACACACACACACACACACACATCTCCCTCTGGTTCTGTTTCTCCAGAGGCCCCTAACTGATACACCATTTTACAAATTTCTCTCTTCCTGTCTTAGCAAAGTGGAAGGAGTGGGTTGGGGGCACGATGCTCAGGGAGGAGGAGAATGACCCATTCGTGAAACTCATGTTCCTGCCTTTAGAGGAAGAGGACTGGATGCAAGACAAGGTAGAGCAGCAAGGGTTTTTAGGTTGAAGGGCAATCCTTTTATTTCCAACAGACCTCCCAGAGATTCCATCTAACACTCCCTTAAGTGTCACTCCCATGCTCTCCCACATGTCTAAACCCACCTTCCTCTGCATCCTTAATCTGCAGAACTGCATGAGGTGCAGTGGGGCAAGCAGCCACCAAAGGACCATTAGGCTGAACTTAACTGTTTGGAACCTTGAAGCGTGCTGTCATTCTCCTTTATTCTTGTTTAGAATCCTACTTGCCTGTTTGCTCCTAAAATTAATTTTTTCCCCACACAACTGGAGTTTTCCTGGTTGAAAGTTAAAAAAAAAAAAAAATCTATAAAATTCCTTCCTCTTGAGAATCTTCCTTACAGTAACTGAACTAACCTTCAGGTCTCTATTTCATTGGCCCATTATTAATAATCTTGGAATCCAGAAATAATTTGTCATTTGTGGTTTCCCATGCCTGTTCCCTACAACACACCCCATTAAAAACTCATCTAATCGAAATGGAGTTGGACGAAAGATGTTGCCTTTGTTTGCTACACCTGTAAGTTGCCTGAAGGTGCTGACACTACAGAAATATTAGAAAGAAAGAAGTGCCACAGGTCAGCAGTTATTTGCTCAGACAGGGTAATTCATCTTATCAAAAACCAGGTCTGGTGTCCCTTCCACAAATCCTACTGCCTCCCTCAGTAGATGAGGTCATTAAGTTATTTGGCATTTAAGTGTTCAGCAATTGTGAGAGTTGGCAACAATAAAAGGAAATAAAAGCTGGTTTTCAAAGATTATCCTGGGAAGCAGTAGTTCCTTACCTTAAAGAATCTCTCATTGTATCACACCACAGCCTTTAGATTTCATGTTGAGATACGTTTTGGGCATTGCTTTCAGTGCTTAAGAATTTAATGTAAGTTTTCACATAAGAAAACTACTAAAGGACTTGGCATTAACTTCTGGAATCTATCCAGAATGCAGCTTTCATTGTGTTCCACAGCAATTTATCTGTTTAACAGGTACCACAGAGAGCAAGTGGCAGAAACAGGATTCAAACCCCTTTCAGCTCAGGTTCAAAGTCCATACATGTGCTGTTATCTACCCATTTAACATAGCCTTATTAACTACTCACCAGTACCAGTACTAGTACCAGGCACTATGTCACATGAATGGAAAAAAAGATCAAGAAAGAATAGTTGTGTGACTGCCCAAATCTGCCTCACGCTGGCTAGAAGTGAAGGAAAGGGGCTAAGTCAGCTCCCAAAGCTACAACCACCAAGAGAACTCTGTGACAACCTGTTTACAAATAAGAAGTAGCACTCAGATAGTTTTCCCATTCCTCTATTTTTACAATTTCACAGTCCTGGTCCACTTTCACTCCTTGATGTCCTAAAATGAATTCATTTGGAAAAATTCCTACTTTGTGGTGAAACAGGTATCCTGATATACAAGTATCCTCTTTGTATACTTGTATACTCTGTAAATGTTCATATGCACTGAACAAGGCATTTCATTTCTAGAAATCTATAATTTAAAATAATCTAAAATATGGAGAATGTACCATGCATGAAAATATTTCCTACTTTGTTATTTATAATAATTAAAAATTGACACACTGGCCAGCCACAGTGGAGTAACATTTATAAAGCAAATGTATTTCATAGGGCCTAGCTCCCAAGACCCTGTAATTTCAGGTATGACCTAACTTTTTAAAATTACACATAGAAATGTTAAGCTTGCAAAAGACAGGAAAGTTTCCTTAGGCTAAAGTCTCTGATGTAGATAAAGAATTGTAACACAGCAAAATTGCTGGCTCAATGACAGACGCCCTTGGTGCAGATTAACCTACTGATTGATAGTTTGAGAAAGTTACTTCATTGTTGTGTAAATATACTGAGGAAATTGCTGTAGGAAAAGAAAGTGTTTGCTAAGAACAAGCTTTTCTTGGTGGATCGACTTAACTTTTTACAAATTAATGAGTGTTGCCATGACAATTATCTTGCTGTTCTTCTTGTAACCACTTATGTTCCTTTTCTGTAACTTTCTGCCCTGGAAAATAAATTCTGGGAGAAGACTCCAGTCCAGTGTTATTTTTCCAAGGAGGAATGCCTCTCTCTTGAGGGTTCCTGAAAATTAACTCCTTCCGGGCTTCTCCTTGCTCAGAAGAAATTGGCTTTGAGTAATCCTTTGCATCTCCATCACCCAAGGGGAGAGAGGTGACAAGCCACAAAAAAAAAAGAAAAAAGAAAAAAAAGAAAAAGAAAAAGAAATCTAAAAATTAGGAAACCACGGGTAAATTATGGTATGATCACAAAATGATGCCTAGTATTCTTCGGTCATTAAAAAAAATGGTTTTGTAGATTATTAATCACATGAAAATTGCTATGAAATAATATTAAAGGAAAAAAAGCAACCTAAAATACTGTATAGGTATACTATGATTGTAACCAATTTTTTTGGAATGCACCTAAAATGCACCAAAATGTGTCTAAGTAGTTGTCTTAAGATGATAAAATATGTGTTAAAATTGTGTTAAGATGGTGGCTTTTCCCATATTTAATTTTTAAACTTCTTCTTATAGAGAAAATAAAATTAATTTAAATTAAGGAAAGAAAAAAATTATAATTATTATTTTACATCTTGGTGATAGGTGGGACACCCTATTTTAAGTGCACTGATCACAATTATTATCCCAGTTCATGGGGAAAGGATGTGGAGCTGGCGGTAAATTAAAAACAGGTAATGAACAAGGGAAAGTCTTAAAAAGATGTAGTTATTACTCTAGAGGCTATTCCTTCATGGGCATAACAATTTAATTTTAATTGCAATTTAAATTTGTTTTCCTTGAATAAAGTTTTATATTTTATCTTAACACAATGACTAGAGAGACCCTGCTGTGGATTAAATGTATCCCCCAGGGAGGAAATGGTAAAGGGCCATGAAAATCAACTACATTGTATATTAATAAATTAAAAAATAAATTTAAAAAAATGTGTCCATCAAAGTTTGTGTATTGAAATTAATCCCCAGGGCAACAGCACTGAGAGGTGGGACCTTTAAAAGTCCTCATGAATGGATTAATGTGGTTATTGTGGAAGTGGGTTCATTATTGTGAGAGTGGGTTTGTTATAAAAGCAAATTTGGCCCCCTCCTGCTTTCTAGTGCTCTCTTGCCCTTTTGCCTTCTGCCATGGGATGACACCTCAAGAAGGCCCTTGCAAGATGCCAACCCCTCAGCCTTGGACTTCCCAGACTCCAGAACAGTAAGAAATAAATCTCTGCTCTTTATAAATCACCAAGTCTCAGGTATTCTGTTATAGGAACACAAAATGGACTAAGACAAACATCATTTCTTGCCAAAAGCAGCTTCGATCTTCTAAAACACTTCTGCATTTCTGCCCTTATCTGCCTGACAACAGAGAACTGGGCTAAACGGTTTCTTGAATTATCTTTCAGCTTTGGAGTCTAAGCTTTGGTGATTTCACTTCTCTTAAGGTCAATGTACTGTCAGCCTGGTAGCCCTGCTTGGATGTCATACCATCTCAAGGAGATAGTTGACTTATCAGAGCAGAGCCTGGGAATATTGCAAGAGTCCTGGGGGTATTAATGAGAAGCTGGGTACTGCTTAAGCAGGGACTGCTTCCAGGCTGGAAAGCTGGAAGAACAACAGAAGGAGGGCTTTCCCTCTCATGGAGCCCTCAGCTTTTCCCCTTGCCAGGCAGGATGTCAATCCTCTATCACATTTTGGAGAAAGCCAAACAATTGTATAAAAAACTCAGTTTGAGAAGCAATGTCTAGAAGTTCAGATGCCAGTTTTATAAGTCTTTAAGTACTTAGAAGTTGTTTCTTTTCTTTCTCTTTTTCTTTTTCATTTTTTACAACTTAAAAAAAAAAAAGCAAAGTCCTAAAAATATCCATGCCCCTTTATCCAGAACTTCTAGGGCTTAGGAATTTATCTAAAGAGACAATCAGATAAGTTGGAAAGAAGTATATGTACTAAACAATTTATCTGTTTAAAATAGTAATATCAGCAGCATCAGTAACAAAAAGAAATAGAAATAATCCAGATGTCCAACAGTAGAAGATTAGTTAAAATAAATTACGATATATCCATGTAATGTAATACCACATGGTTGTTAAAAAATGATATTGTACCTCTATTCTAATTGATATTGATGAGTTTTCATTATATATTAAGTGATACAAAAATTATAAAGAATAGTGCCTTACAGTCTAATTTTTAAAAATATACGTATTTGCTTGGTAGAAATCTGAACGGATATGCACTAAAACGTTAATAGTGATTTTTTTTCTGGGTGTTTGGGATTTTGGGTTGGTTTTAGGTTAATATATATTTTTATTTTTGCTCATTTGTATTTCTAACATTTTTACATTTCTTGTGTAATTGAAAAGGAAATACACTTTAAAATCAGTCTTTTTTCAAGTGTTTAAAATTTTCAGGAACATTAAAAAACATCCTGGAACATCTAGTGTGTGCCACTTCTTTAAGTATGAACTATTGGCAACCGCAGGGTCTTGAAGGCCATGTTAGGAAGTGTGGAAGGTCAAGTGAGAGATGATGGTGGCTAGACAAGGCTCATGGTAGCGGAGATGGGGAGAAGAGAAAAAAATATTTAGGAGATCTGGAGGTTTCAGAAGAAAAAGTCAAAGTCAGACCTTGAGCTTTGGCTTAACTAGTATAGAAAAGTAAATGCCACAGATTCAGGTTAGCAGGTGGAGTCCAGAATATTTGTGAAGTTTTACAAGATGAAAAAGAGCAGGTAAGTCCGAGAACACCTGTGGGTCTTGGTGAGCAAGTCAAGCCTGAGATGGGGCAATCTGTAAGAAAGTGGGGGGAGCAAGAAAATACTAGGTCCTAGGTCAAGTGTGATGGGGCAAGGCATGGTGCTGGGAGGAATCTACTAATTCAATGAATAGAAAAGTAGCTTTTTCAAAATTTTATAGCTAATGAATAAAGCCAAGATTTGAACCTGAGGCTGTCATACTTCCTTGCCGCTGGTCCTTTTCTGAGTACAAATCAAGGAGCAAAACAATTGGGTAGAAAGCAAGCAAACCCTGAATTAAGGTCTGAGGATACAACTCTGCTCATTAGAACTGATCTTGTTGCCTGGCTCAGTAAATATTTATTGAATGAATAAATGAATTATTGCTAATATTATTATTTCTGCATTTGTCCCTTAACCATGCTTTTGCTGCATCTTGCCACACTTTCTTCTTCAATTGCAGTGCTCCAACCATGCTATCCTTACACCTACTCTCATGTGGGCATTGCAAACCATAAATACTACCTGCGCCAGGTGGGCAGTTAAGTGAAACAGAGCCAATGTGGGCTGTTGTGAACTGGGAAAGGTTATATCAAATCTAAAGGGGGTAGTGGCTACCTGTTCTTCCCACTGTCCTCTGCATTAGACCCTAAGCTCTATGAGAGTAGGATCTCTCTTTTACTCACCATTGTATCCTCAGCACAGTGCCTGGCACACAACACTCAGTAAACACTTGAGGATACATGAATGGATGGATGCCAGGATGTATAGTTGAATCATGGCAGAAGACACGTTTCGAAGTACTGCAGTTCCTAAGATGCTTTCAGATATTCATACCCAGAAAAGCAACATCTGCCTTCATGATTGTATTAGGATGAGTAAAATGCTGTAACTAATAACCCCAAGTCTCAGTGGCTCACTACAGCAAAAGCTTATCTCTAGTTTAGTCAGCAGTTCAACACAGGTGTTCCCTGGCTCTCCTCCAAGCAGTGGTAGTGACCAACCCGCCTGGCTCCTTCTAGGCAGTGGCTATGTCATGCCCTAGAGCAAGGGCTGGCAAATTTTTACTGTTAAGGGCCAGATAGTAAATATTCTAGGTTTTATAAACCATACTGTCTCTGTCACAACTACTCAACTCTGTGGCCTGAAAGCAGCCACAGACAATAAGCCCACAGGCTCTTTTGGAATCCTGCCCTAGGGCGTCAGAGACCTTCCCTGAATCTCTGCTTCTAGCAGACAAAGGAAGAAAGAATGTGGATGATGTATGAGAGATTGCTGTGAACCAGATGTAGAAGTGGTAATTTACACCCACATGTCAGTGGCCAGAACTCAGTTCCCTGGCCCCACCAAACTTTAGGGTAAGCTGAGAAATGCAGTCTATCTGTGTGTCCAGGAGGAAAAAAAAAAAAAAAAATCAAGGTTACGTGAGCCCACAGCATTGTGTTTCCCTCAGTTTGACCCTCTACTCTCCAAGTATGCTCTATATATTCTCCCCATATATAGAACAAACTTAACCTTCTCCCAAAGAAGCAACCCAAAATCTCAACTGGTCCCTGCATCCCGCTTAAGGTCCAGGATCTCCTCGAGTTGTGAGTCCCCTCCATCAGGTCCAGATATAGATCCTCATTGTTGTAAAAAGGCAAATTATTTATCCCTCTTTCTCTCTCCTTCCTAATGAGCAATTATGGAACAGGGACAGTATCTCCACAATGAAAACTTCTGTTTGGAAAGGATAAGAGTAAAGACTCAAAGCAGACACTGGTCCATGCATTAAAAAAATCCCATGGTACTTTTTTTTTTTTTTTAAAGATGACCGGTAAAGGGATCCGAACCCATGGCCTTGTTGTTATCAGCACCGCACTCTCCCGAGTGAGCCATGGGCCAGCCCCAATCCCATGGTACTTTAGAAGGCTCTCTGTCCTGCTTTTTTTGGCCTCTATTTGGGTCTGTTAGAAGCTTCCTTTTCTATTGTCTCCCATGCCAAAGTTCTTGTTTATATAATTTTCAAATTTGCTTTCTTTTTGGGAGGTATGGGGGGAGCAGCTGGCCAGTATGGGGATCTAAACCCTTGACCTTGGTGTTACAAAGTGGCACTCTAACCAACTGAGCTAACCTGCTAGCCCCCAAATTTGCTTTATATCTTTGCTTTCTCACCATAGGCCTCTTTTCTTCAATTTGATTGCCTCTACCCTATGTCTGTCTAAAACAATGAAAGGGAAGCCACATTCCTAATCTGATCTTTGCCCCAGGGCTGAGTCTTTTGTTTAACTGAGGAATACCACTGGCCTTTATTACTCAAAGTCTTATCTCTTACTGCTGTATTTGGGAATAAATGCCATTAACCTTCCCAAAACTTCAGGGACCCAGATTTCTTGACTCTCTTTATCCCCTTTCATTTCAGCTTGCAAGCCAGCCAATTCTTTTCTGAGCTCATGTATTTCCTGTAAAACATTACGGAAGACAGCTAAAGGTAGCCGGGACACACCAGCACTCAAATGATTTCCAACCACTTTCCCTAGAGCTCCAGTTTGGTGAGTTTATTGTCTGCTTTCAAGTTATGGAAGGTGACAGTTTTTGGTATTGTCTTGCCTCTGTATAGCACAGTATCCATCATTCCAGATACTAGCATCAGTTTTCTTACCATTCACCACTTTACCACTTAGCACCCCACTTCAAAGTACCAGCTCCTGAATTGTAACAAAGGCATCAACCTTTTGGTGGTTTAAAACAATGAAAAATTATTATTTGACTCAAAACCATCCAACTTAGGTGTCTGTGGTTGGGTGGATCTCCTGGGTAGCTTTTCTCTTCATGACAACTCAGGAACCTAGGCCTCTTCTAATCTTATGGCTTCCCCATCTCCAGAGTCTTGGGGTTCATCAGGTCTCTATCCATTGTCAGACTCAGTCATATGGTTCTACCTAACTGCAAAGGAGCCTGGGAAGCAGAGCCTGGCTGTATGCCTGGGCCGTATGCCTAGGAGGAAAAAAATGACTTTGGTGAACAAACAGCACTCTCTCGGAACAATGGCTTACCTGGTATAATTTTTCTGATTGTTGGCAGTTTGGGGTCACCAGGACTATAAGAAAGTGTTCTCTCTCTCTCCCCCTCTCTCAGTTTCTATGTTCTGAGAATTGCAGTGGGAAGCAGAAGCTGCAAGAGACAGACACAGTGAGGCAGAGGGCAAACAGGGCAAGCCGTGAATTAAAGGCCTCTCACTTGACAGCTGAAGCTGGGAATAGCTGTACAAAGGCAAACCCTGTGTTAAATGGCTTCGATCTGTGAACATGGTCCAGGGATATTAACACCATGAGTTGAAAAATAGTTGAAACTTTTTTCTTTGGATAAAGAAAGCTGGAGAACTGGATTTAGCTGTGATTTAATAGAGTTCAAAATTAGAAAGATAGTTACTTATAGCTAGACATTTATGTGTCTTTGAATAATAGTCTTTATTTTTATATTTTTGTTCATATTTTGCACATTAGCATTATTTATTTTTGGAAATCATAATTGGATTGTGGACATTTCATGCTCTTTTTACTTGAGAAAATACTGGTCTGGGTGTTGGCCTCAATTATTAATTAATCCATCTATTCATTCAGTAAATATTTATTAGAGTCCTATTTAGTGTCAGACACTGTGCTAGGTAATGGTTAAAAGGCAGATATGGTCTCTGTTCTCAAGAAACTTACAGTCTATGGGGTAAGATAGGCAGTAACCAAATTCTCTGGGACCAGTGATTATTCGTCTTCAGTAGTATATGGTTAGAAATGATGAGGTTGTGATTATAATACCATCTGGTTAGGAAGGGAAGTAGAAAAAGTTTTCAGATCTATCACACAAACATCTGTTCTCAAGGACAGCTTCCTTGCTAAATCATACTTCTTTATTTTTAAGTAAAACACATTATTTATTTGTAAGTTACAAAAGGATATGTAGTGAAAAGTACTTTTGTGTCTTCCACCTCTGTGTCCCAGTGACTTGTAGTTTCTCTACATGGAAGTAACCACTCTGCCCAGTTGATTGTATATCTTTATTTTAAAATAGCATCACAACAAGTGGCATACTAAATATAGTGTTCCATTTCTTGGTTTTTCACTTAATATATATTCCAGAGGTTGTCCCGTGATAGTACATAGAGACTCTTCATTTTTCTAGATTGACTGCATGGTATTCCATTGTATGAATTACTATGATTAATTTAATTAGCCCTAGTATTAGTTATCTATTGCTGCTTTAACAAATTACCACAAATTCAGTGGCTTAAAACAACACAAATTTATTACAGTATGATTCTGGAGGTCAGAAGTCTGACATGGATCTCATAGAGCTAAAGTCAGGATTTTGCAAAGGCTGCTTTCCTTTCTGGAGGATCTAGGGGGAAACTGTTTTCTTGCCTATTTCACCTTCCAGGGGCTGCTGGTATCTTTGGCCCAGGGCCCCCTTCCATCTTCAAAGACAGCAGTGATCAGCAGCTGTCTCTCATGTCTCATCACTCTGACACGGACTCTTTTGCAACTCTCTTTCACTTTTAAGGACCCTGTGATTACACTGGTCCCACTTGGATAACCCAGGATAATCTCTCCATTTCGAGGTCGAGTGATTAACTACCTTAATTTCATTAGCAACCTTAAGTACCCTTTGCTGTGTAGCATGACATATTCACAGATTCTGAGGATTAGGGTATAAATATCATTTTGGTGGATAGGTAGGGGTCATAATTCTGCCAACCAGAGCCTCTATTGATTGACATACGGTTTTCAATCTATTATTTTTACAAAAAATGATGGAATAAGTGTATTCTTATAAATATGTCATATTTATATAGAGAGCATCATTTCACATATTGGAAGCCATTTGTATTTTCTTTCCTGTGATTATCTATTCATGTCCTTTGTACCATTGCCCATTTTAAAAAAATGCATCTTCACAGATGAAAATTGTTTTTCTTTTTGACTG
This sequence comes from Cynocephalus volans, assembly GCF_027409185.1. Lineage (NCBI taxonomy): Eukaryota > Metazoa > Chordata > Mammalia > Dermoptera > Cynocephalidae > Cynocephalus > Cynocephalus volans. Next base: position 128,319,883 of record NC_084468.1, on the reverse strand, counting down.
ACTGGAGTGCCTTAAACTTTAAGGAAATGGTTTCTTTATGTATGATAAGTATTGCATATATGTTCCTTAGAGGTTTATCTTTTGACTTGTTTCATTTTTTGCTATGCAGATTTAAAAAATATATTTATGAAGTTGAGTTTATTGATCTTGTTTTAGGGTTTCTGAATTTTGTCATACTTCCCCACTCTAAGATCATTTGTAAGTTTTCCACATTTTTCTTCTAGAACATTGTAATATTTTATTCATCTGGAATTTATTTTGGCACAAGCAGGGAATGAAATACAACTTAATTTTCAGATGGCTACTGTATTAGTTTCCTGTGACTGCTGTAACAAGTTTCTATACATTTGATGGCTTAAAACAAATTTATTCTCTAACAGTTCTGGAGTCCAGAAATCCAAAATCGGTTTCACTGGGCTGAAATCAAGATGTCAACAGGGCTGCACTCCCTCCAAGGGCTCTAGGGGAGTGTCTGTTTTCTTGCTTTTTTCAGTTTCTAGAGCTATATTTCTTGCATTCCTTGGCTCTTGGCTCCTTCTTCCATCTTCAAAGTGTAGCATCTTGCTTCGGTGGTCCATTGCCAGCTTCTGTGTGAAATCTCTCTATGCCTCCCTCTTGTAAGGACACTTGTTATTACGCTTAAGACCCTACTACATAATCCAGGATAATCTCCCCATCTCAGGATTACATCTGCAACTTCACACTCATTAGGATGGCCATTATTAAAATAAATAAAGCCTCCTAAAGTAACAAGTGTTGGCAAGCATGTAAAGAAATTGAAACATGTGTGCATTGCTGGTGGGAATGTAAAATGGTGTACACACTGTGGGAAACAGTATGGTGGTTCCTCAAAAAATTAAACATGGTCACCATATAATCCACTTCTGGGTATATACACAAAAGAAGTGAAATCAGGGATTTAAGTATGTATTTTTGCAACCACATTCATAGCAGCATTATTCACAATAGCCAAAAGGTGAAGGCAACCTAAGTGTCCATCGACAGATGGATAAACAAAATGTGATAAGTACATACAATAGAATATTAGCCTTACAAAAGAGGGAAATTCTAGCATATGCTACAGTGTGGATAAACCTTTAAGATATTATACTAAGCAAAATCCACCCATCATGGAAGGACAAATATCATATGATTCCACTTATCTGAGGTTTCTAGAGTAGTCAGACTCACAGAGGCAGAAAACAGACTGATGGTTGCCAGAGCCTGGAGAGAGGGGGAAATGGAGAGTTACTTCCTAGTGGGTGCAGAGTCTCTGTTTGGGAAGATGAAAAAGTTCTGGAGATGGATAGTGGTGATGGTTGCATGACAGTGCAAATGTACTTAAAGCCTCTGAACTTTACACTTAAAAATAGTGAAAATGGTAAATTTTATGTTTTGTATATTTTACCACAGTAAAGAAAATTTTAAAAGGATAACACCTGCGAAATTCCTTTTGCTGTCTAAGGCAACATTTATAGGTTCCCTGGATTAGGACCTGGATATCTTTGGGGCCATTATTCAGCCTGCTATCCCTACCCATCTATCTTTCCCCACTGACTTGAAATGGCACCTTTATAATACACTAAATTTCTGTATTTGGGTCATTTCTGGACTTTCTGTTCTTTCCCACCGAATTGACTCTCTATGCATGTACTAGACTATTTTCACATTATATTTCAATATTGGTAGGTCTAATCCCCACTCAATACTCCTGTTTCCCAAGATTTTCTGGGTATTCATACTTATTTTTTATACCAACTTGTCTAATTTCAAAAAAGAGATCCTGTCAGTATGTTTATTGGGATTAAAAAAAATTTACAGATAAACTCAGGAAAAATTTAAATCTTTCCGATGTTGAATCTTTTCAACCAAAATCATGGCATACCTTTTCAGTTATTCAAGTCTTCTTTTGTGTCCTTTACCAGTGTTTTAAAAGTTCTGTTCATGTAGATCTTATCGATCTGTTAAGTTTATTTCTAGCTGTTTAACTTTTCTGCTGCTTTGTAAATGGAGACTTCTCTTCCATTATGTTTTGTTTGTATATGCAAAGACTTTTGCCTTCTGATTATTAAATTTGAATCCCACCACCTTATGGAATGCTCCATTTATTTAATATATTTCAGTTCATTCTCTTAGTTTTGTTCTGTACAACAATTAAATCCTTGGCAAAATTATATTTTACCACTTCCTTTTCTTCCCTTTCTAATTATATTGAATAATACTTACTGAAAAATGTTAATAGCAGTGATATTAAACTTATTTCTTATATCCTGTACATTAATAGGAATGCTTTTAGTGTAGTCCCATAAAATATGACAATATATTTTTGTTCAATATATACATTTATTTTTATCTTAAGGAAGGAGTCATCTGTTGCTTTATTAACCATTTTTATCAAGAAATGTTAGTTGTATCTCATCATGTAATTTTTCGGCATTTATGGTGTTTATCCTGTTTTGTTAAACTGCCTTCAATAACTTCATGGAAAGACTCATATTATCTTTCAATTCTATTTTTCCATGAACTTTTGAAGTAGCCTTGAATATCATGATAAATTGTATTAATGGATTTCCAAGTATTGTGTCATGATGTAGTATCCTTTTAATACACCGCCAGATCCTTTGCTAATATTTTATTTAGAACTTTTATATTTATACTCATAAGTGAGATTGGTCTGTATTTATCTTTATTTTATCTTTTTCAGGTTTTAGAATAATTTTTATGCTAATTTATAAAGACAATTCAAAAACTTTTTTTCTTTTTCTTCCCCAACTATATCCTGGATATGGAGCAGTTTAAAGAGAATTTATTAACAATTGTGGGGCCAGGCTGTCTGGATGTAAATCTATATGATTTGTAGGTAGGAACACACACACAGGATCCTGGGCAGCCCCCACTGCTTGGCAACAGGCAGGAGCATGTCGAAAACACCACTTCCATGTGGGTGGCCCACTACAGCCACCACCACAGCCACGGATGCTGCAAAAGCCGTTCGCCACCACAGAAGTAGCCACAGCCACTATGCAGGTAGCCTGCCAGATACTTGACTACATTGACAGACACAAGGAGAGTCACCAGGGGAGACTGGAAAAAGAAGAGGAAGTCTCTCTTCTCAAAGCCCACTCCGGAGTAATAGATGAAGCAACTGCTGTACCAGATGACCAGTCATCAACATAGAGATACTAGAAATACAAAAATCCAATAAAATATGACAGCACACACACACACACAAAAAATACAGTAATTCTCAATACCAGAACCTATAAAGCAGGAAACCTTAACATGAATGAAAAGTCAGAATTCCAAGCAGCAATCTTAAAGAAACCCACTGAGATACAAAAAGACTCAGTTAGACAGCCTAATGAAATAAGAAAAAAAAAAAAAAAAAAATCCAGGACATGAAGGAGGACATTTACAAAGAGATTAATACCTTAAAAAAGAATGTAGCAGAACTCATGGACTTGAAAGATTCATTCAATGAAATAAAAAACACAACCAACAGCTTAGTTAGCACACTAGAACAAGCACAAGAAAGAATTTCTGTTCTTGAAGGTAATCTTTTTGAAATAACCCAGGCAGACAAAAAAGAGGAAAAAATAATTTTAAAAAATGAAGAAAATCTAAGAGAGCTAGCAGATAACCTGAGTGCACAAACATTTGAATCAATCATGGGTAGTCCAGAAGGGGAGGAGAAAGAAAAAAGCATTGAAAACCTATTCAGTGAAATAATAATGGAAAATCTCCCAGGTATAGAGAGACATGGACCTTCAGATCCAAGAGGCTCAAATATCTCCAGACAGATTCAATCCAAAAACATCCTCTCTGAGACACATTATAGTCAAACTGGCAAAGCTCAAAAACAAAGAGAGAATCCTAAAAGCAACAAGAGAAAAGAATCAAGTCACCTGTAAGGGAGCCCTTATCAGACTAACAGCAGACTTCTCAACAGAAACTCTATAGGCCAGAAGAAAATGGGATGATATAGTAAAAATACTAAAAGAAAAGAACTGCTGGCCAAGAATACTATATCCAGCAAGGCTATCCTTCAGAAATGAGGGAGAAATAGTGTATTTTCCAGACAGTCAAAAACCTGCGGGAATTCACCATCACACAACTAGCCCTGAAAGAAATCCTCAAGGGAGTCCTGCATCTGGAATCTGAAGAATGATAATTACTACCACGAATACACTAGAAAGAACAAAAGCCACTGGTAGAACAAAAAGGCAAACAGGAAAGAGAAAGAAACTAAATCTTTCCACCTCAAAAGAAATTCTGATATCAAATGTATATAAAAAAACTTATTGAAAACCAGCATAGGAGATATGATCAAAAAACATCAGTATAAAACATATGTAAAAGACACTTGTACACCATTCCTAGTGTAGAATTTAGTTTAATTCATTTAAATAAAGCAATTGAAAGTGAATCTTTTCTACATTGGTGAAATTTTGCTTTTAAATGTGGGGGATAACTCATTGAAAGCCAGCAATAAATAAAATGCATCTTTTATCTAAATAAAATAAAATAAAATAAATCTATATGATTTGGTGTACCTTATTTAATTTCTCAGTGCCTCAGTTTTCTTCTTGATAAAATGGGGAATTAACTCACAGAATTCTTGGGAAGAATTAGCAAGTTAATATCTGTAAAGCACTTAGAATGGTACCTGTCACATAGTGAAAGCTCAGTTAATTTTAGTTCATTGCTATTACATAAGACACACCTAAAACAAAATATTTCAGAAAGATTGAAAATAAAAAGATGGTCAGAGGTATGTTGACCAAATGCCAATACAAAGAATGTAGGGGTTTAGATCTTAGTACCAGAAAAAATTAAATTAAGAAGAGGAGCTTGAAGCAAGACAAAGAAGGGTACATTATAATGATAAGTACAACATTAATATTCAGAAAAAAAATACAGGAAATAAAAGGAGAAATTGGCAGAAACCATTGGGGGTCACACAGGTCAAGATAATTTCACTGGAGAATCCCATCAAACTTTAAAAAATAGATAATTCTAGTGCTATTTAAACTGTTCCAGACCTCTTCAAGGGGCTCATAGGATCTTTATTCCTTGAGTTCTTATATATTAAAAAAGTTTGTTGTTGCCTTTACACTTGCAAAACAGTTTGACTGGGAGTAAATCTTTTGGACCACAACTTTGTTCTTAAATATTTTCTAAGCACTGCTCCACTTCCTTTTAGTATTGAATGCTGGTACAGAGAGGTTCAAAGTCATGTGAGGTTTCCCCTTATGAATGACAAATATTTTGACTGAATACTTGAAATATTCACTCTTTTGTCAAATGTTAATTTTTGTCAGCCCTACCCATCTCCACTCCCCAATCCTATAACCCTGAGGCAGCCACTTTCAGTTCTCTTAGATATTTCTTTTGGTATGTATCTCCATCTTAACAAGTGATGCTCTTCCACATTTTTCAGTCATTGATATTATCCACTGATTTTCTACGATGAAGGATTTATATCTTTTACAATCCAACCCCAACTCACATCATCCATCTGCACACACGTACATACAACTACACACTTCCCCTCATTTCCTCTTCCTCACCATCGGGGGTTAAATCAATATTCAGAGGTCATATTATGACTGTGTAACTATTATTCACAGCTGAGCTCTATAGTATCCAATGCTCACATTTCCTTTCTTCTGTAACTTTTTGGCTTTGTTTTGTTTTCTGGAGTTAAAAATTGCCTCCTTTTTGATTGTGGAATTTTGCATGTAGCAGTCCTAAACTCTTAACAGAATTGGAGACTTCCTTAAAATGTGTTCAAACATGTCAAGTATTCTCTACATTTAATTTCTTCTTGAAAATGTGCTTCCTGTGTTCCTTTGTCCTTCCACTCTAGTCTGGGCCATGTGCTTCCAAGGCTTTGCTCAGCTCTCAGGCTAGAATTTCCCTTCATCCTCATCCTGTGGATTCTCTTTCCTGTCTGGAGCTCTTAAAACGTGCACATCTTCATTCTTGGTTACGTTCTCATTTTGTCAAGTCACTTGGGAGGAAAACTCTCGAGACCTTGCATATCTCAAATTATCTTTGTTCCACCGTAGAAAACAATTTATTATTTGGCTAGATATGGAATTATAAATTGGATGTACAGGTAATCCCCACCTCACAATAGCTGAACTTGATGATTTTTTTACTTTACAGTGGGTTCATCAGGATATTAGATGCACTTTGACCTATAATATTTTCAACTTACAATGGGTTTATTGGGATGTAACCCATCGTAAGTTGAAGAGTATCTGAAATTACATCAACATTTTGAGAAACTGCTTCATTGTCTTCTAGTGATAATGATGTAAAATCTTACACCAGTCTGACCCTTGAACATTTATATATTCTCTGTGGACATTTTTAGAAACTCTTCCTTGTCCCCAGTCTAGAAATTCACAACAGTCTACCTCAGGGAAGGTCATTTTTCCATTCAGTGCGCTGGCACTCATTGATCCCTTTCAATCTAGAAGATCATGTATTTCCATAATGAGAAAAATTTTTATTAGTTATTTAATAATTCCCTCCCTTCCATCTTCTTTTTTCTCGTCTGTTGGAGATCTAAATATTTGGATGTAAATTCCTAACAATATATTAATTTTCTATTGGAAATTTTAATTTCTACTTGATGATTAGTGTTCTTTGAATGTTCCATGTATAAATACACATGTATGTTCTTGTTTCACGAATGTAATGTATTCTTTTATCTCTCCAAGTTATTAATTTCCTTAAAGTTTTCTTCTGCTCCTCTCATTTTCTACTTCCACAATTGTTTTACTTCGTTTTCTTCTCTTTTGTGCTAGATATTTTCTTCAAATGCATAATAATCCTTGGCTGTCGATTCATATTTCAGAGTAAGACACTGAAAAGTGGATTGGAATTTGATATGCATTGATGGGGTTTGTAAATTGGGTGAGCCACACTGAGGAGTTATTAGGAGAAATTTGTCCTTTCTTTGCTTTTTTTTTTTTTTCTCTCCTACCCAGTCACCTTTGTCTGAGAGAAATTCTCCAGTGTGAGTTGGGATTGGGCAGAATTAAGCATTGTTGCTACAATTCAGGCACCTGAAAGGGAAAGTTAGGGGAGTGGTTTTTACCTCACAGAAAGTAGACTTGTGTCACGCCCACTCACAAGGTGTTCCTGATGTCTCCAAGTTCAGAGTCAGTCTGTCTGGTTCAGGTTCTCCAGCAAGTAATCCCTAGCTGTCTGCTGAGCCTCAGGACAGGAGGTCTTATAGCTATTTGGGGTAGGAAAGGGATGGAGGGGTTTAACTGTTCTTTTTAAACAGTAATAATCAGTTCTCCTGTTTTCAACCCACCCTGCACTTCTGTCTTCAGAACTACCTGTTACCTTCAATATCTGAGTTATCATGAGGGCCATCATTTCATTTCTTGTGATCTTTATGCATATACTGGCCTAAATTTCAGCTTTCTCTGGTCTGCTGTGTTAATTACCACCTGCTTTCCAGTTCCTAAATGTTGTTGAACTAAGTTGTCCTTTTCTCTCTTTATCTTTGTTTTTGTCTTTTTATTTATTTTTTTTACCATCATTTCAGTAACATTTTGAGTGGGAATGGAGGCAAATACACAATTCCATCTGTGGCAGCCATGAAAACGCACTTCTCAGATGTCCTCCTGCAGGGAGTGTGATTGACGGAAGGCCCCAGCTGCTGTGCTCTGAAATCCAACACTGTGCTTGGGAGCAGGCCACATTTTCCTACTAGACGCTCCTGCTAAATGACAGAGAAGGTAGGCCTGTTCCTGGGAGATGTGGCCAGAGAACTTCCTATTAGCTTGGTCAGAATTTTCTTAGAAGCTCATTACAGTCTAGGACCCGACCTAGTTCCTTCCTTCCTTCCTCCCTCCCTCACTCCCTCTCTCCTTCACAGGGACCACAACTGAATCATGGTCTGAGGGCTCATCCAGTCTCCTCTGACCCCCTTCTCATTTTCTCTCACAGGTGTTACCCTGCCCCCCACCCCAGTCCCTTACACATTGAATCCTCTCCTGGCATCTGCTTCTTGAAGGGTTTGGACTAATATGTCACCCAACACTTTAATCTGGAAATCAAGAATTATTTTTTCTAGATTTGAAGTCCAGAGATTTTACTAAGATATAATGGTTACTGGTCATCTTCAGCAATTTTTCTTATGGCACGATAATGTGCCTTTTCAGTCTTTTAATTTATGTTATTTTATTTCTGGGAACTTTCCTTAAATCATATGTATGTTTCTGTTCAATTACTTGTTTCTTTTCTTTAGGGATATCAATTATGTGTGTTAGTCTTCATTTTTATCTCTGTATTTATCATTTTTCTTTAATCAATTTTGTTTTATTTATTTTCTAAATGCTCTCCTCTATATCCTGTGCTTTCTGTAGTAACGACTTGTCTTTATTCTAACGTGACCCTCATTTCTAACGAGATTTTGCTTTTCTCTTCCATTTGTATTTCATTTTTTTTCTCTTGTCTTAGCACATTTTTCCCAAAACTTGTATATCTACTCTGACCTCTTGTTTTATATTGATAATTCTTTCACATTTTTAATTCATGGCAGTGGTTTTGGTAATACTTTTTTCTGGTTTATAACAAAATTATTCTGGGGTGTATTATTTATCTGCTACTTGTGCTGTTTGTTTTTCTTATTCCTCTAACAGTTTCTTTTCTCTTCTATCTTTCTTTTTTTTTTTTTTTTAAGTATCATTCCATATATTTAGTCTGATTCCTCTGTGGTTATTACTCAACTTTGAATGAAGAAAATTTTTTAAGAACTGGGTTTGTCCAGATTGCTCATGGCACAGAGACAGTGCAGTACAGCTCTGACTTCAAATTACAGCTGCCACATAAGAGCTGCATGACTCTAGTACTGCAGTAAAGAAGTAATAATAACAGCACTGAGTGTATCTCATTGGGTGCTGTAAGGGCTAGTACATGAGTCCAATACATGAAAAGGAAAGTAGACAAAGCATCCACATCAGGCATTGCAAGAACATGATCAATATTACCTTAAAAAAGTGAACTCACAGTATCTTTTTGCACTTCCATTTTATCTTGCCTGTATCTGGCTTCTCTTCCTTACTTCTTGCAGTTCAAAGTTAGATATACCTACTAGATTTGTGCAAGATAAAGTTAATATTTCCATTTTTTCTCTTGTTTTTGAATGATTTATGATAGGAAAAAGGGGACAATTCTGTCTTTACTTCATGATTTCTGAAAATCAGTCAAGACTTGACATTTAAATTAAGACATGAAGGATGAGTGGGAATAAAGCAGATAAAGGTAGGGGGACATTCTAGAGAAGGAAAATGCATATGGCTCCTCTGAGATGGGAAGGAGCTGTGAAGTGTGAAGGACTGAAAAGACTATGTGGCTAAAATATAAGGAGGGAGAGGAAGGGTGGGATAAAATGAGGCTGGTAAGGAGGCAGATTTCGCATCGTATTAATCAATCCTGCTCCCCACAGTGCAGCTAGCCACAGCACTTGGGACAGCTAGTTTTATGCTCCTCAATTTTTGGTTGAATAAGGAAGACCTCATAGGAGAAGAAATGTGACAGACCTTGAGTCTTCTTTGGGGCTGGGTTTCAAGGCCAGACTTTCTAATTTATCAGCTACCTTTTCTTAAAGAAAAGATTGATCACTGCCACTTTATTGGATTATAATATAGATTACCTCTGACAATGTCTATATTGCAAACATTCTTATATCCATTTATGGAGTAAGACAGTTTTCATTTTAAAAATGAAGTTATAAATATACTTTGATTTTTAATTTTTTAGTTTTATTTTTTTGTTTATAAAAAATACTATGCTGCTATTAATAGAATTCTACAGGAAAGAAAGAAAAAACTTCAACCATAAACATGCTCACACCAACGAATCAAACTGTTTCCATTTATCCATGTTCCCTTACGAATATATTTTAGCAATAATTGCAGAACACTAACTATTTTAATAAATAGTAAAACAGTATTTAGATTGAGAGGAGTTACTGTAGAAATAGTCATTTCTGTCCTGCTGATCTAAGCTAGTTATGTGGTTTTATGGAAAATCAAATTGGAATATATTTGTATGCATGATTTGCAGACTTTCACACTAACATTTAATCTACTATCTAGTTTGATTGTGAAATATAATTTTATAATACAAAAACAATACAACTATTGTAAAATTGATCTGATACCAGGTAGTATGTGAGATGCTAGAAGCAGGAAAACAAGTAGGAAGCTATTTCAGATAACCCAGGCATGCGATAAGAAAGGAACTGTTAAGTTAGTTGAAGTAGGAATACAAAGGATACTTGGGCACATGATAGAAATAAAGAAATCCTAAGAAAAGCTAATGTGCAGAAAAAAATAGCAAGTTTGTTTTAAATGTGTCAAATTTGGGACATACAAGTGGATATCTTGTGAAAACAGAGCTATGAAACTAGAGCATAAGTAAGATACTGTGTTAGAAATGTTCCTTTGGTGATCTTTGTAATTAAGAGGTGAAGCTGACGAAGTGGACAAGGTCTCTAAGGCACTACAATGACCCAGCAAGAGGTCAATGATATAAAGACACCAACTGGGATAAAAACTAAGGAGCTCATTGTGATTGGGAGATTATTTGATAATAAGTTGGTAGGTAATAAAAGATGCCATGTAGACAACTTATTTGAAGTATTTGGAAGAAATGTAAGAGACACAGAAAAGCTAGTAAGGTCACATGTATTAATGTTTCCTTTGCTATATCACTGAATATTAATACAGTAAAATTTAAAAGAGTAAAAATCTGAACAAAGGAAGAGTAAAGAGGAGAAAACCCTCCATCAATACAAAATGAATTGATTAAAATCTAGTAGAAAGAACACAAAAGCTACTTTGGCAGTAAACAAATAGAAAGGTAGTGCAATTTTCTGATGCAAACTTGAAAGAATCTGCCAAGAAATGTAAATAGAGATTTGGGAGAGAGTGGTATAACACTAGTGTTAACCCAGCGGATCTCAGTTAGGGCTGATTTTGCCACCCAGGGACATTTGGCAATGTCTGGAGATATATTTTGTTACTACAAATTGCTAATGTTGCTAGTGGTATCTGGTGGGCTAGAGGCTAGGGATGCTGTTAAACATCCTACAATACACAGGACAACATCCAACAATAAAGAAATTACCTGGACCAAAAAGTCCATAGTGTCAAGGTTGAGAAAATTTGACCTAACTCATTCAACACCTCAGAATACATTATAGACAGCCAACAAAATCCTGATAGTCTTCACTAATACTGTAAGAGTTGAAGAGAAGAAGATTGGTTGGGTTTTGTACTTTACCTCTTCTTTTAATTTTTTTTTTTTTTTTTGGTAGAATGCGTGCATGTAGGAAAGTTATATAGGAAGAGGAAGATAAAACAAAGTAATTAAACAACCAAGACAGACTCTCTCAGACATAGGTCTTCACTTAGAGAAACTAACCAATGGTATGCTCCAATATGAATATTTTTATCCAGAGGGTGAATAAAACCACTCACATGCAAGAACTCTCCCCCTACCAAATTTCTGTAATATCAGATTACAGATAAGTGGATTGAAATCAATATCCAGCTCTCAAGTCATTACTAAAATGGGAAGACACACAGGATAATTTGGAGTAGATGTACTTTTCTGTTCCTAACTACAGCTGAAATTCCTAAATGTTATACACAAAACAAGCAAAAGAAAACTGTGAAAGGTGGACAGAAAAGGAACAACTGGATAGGGATCATAAAACCTGAGAAAAGACACATCAGTGAGTTCCTTGGGTTTCTTTTTTGCTTTGTATATCCCAGACTGGGTCAGGGAGAAGCTGTCAACCCAGAAATGCCAATGGGCACAGAAAACAAACAAAAAAGAAAAGCTGGTTTTGTTTAGAGAAAGGACCAGAAAAGAGTTTAGCAAGACAGAAAGCTTACAGACAATAATTCCCCTAAACCAACCAAACACCATGGAAAAACTGAAGCTTCATTGCCACCCACATCAGTAAAAGCTGAGTCAGGATCCGTAGAACTAAAAAATACACTAACCAAAATTTTAAAGCTCATTGGATTGGCTCAATGGCAGAATAAATAAGGTAGAGGAAAAAACCAGTGAACTTTAAGATAAAACAATACAAATTTCTCAACCTGAACAATAGAGAGAAAGTAGACTGAAAAAAATATGAACAGAACTTTAGGGACATATTGAACTATACCAAAAGATCTAATATTTGTATCATCGGAGTCCTAAAGGGTGGGACTAAAACAAGTCTTCAAAGAAATATATAATGGCTGAAATTTTTCCAAATTTGGTGAAAGACACAAATCTACTAATTCAAAAAGCTGAGAGAAACTCAAGCAAGATAAAACCAAAGAAACTCATGCTAAAATGCAACATAGTTAAATTTCTGAAAACTAAAGACAAAAAAACCTTGAAATCGGCAAAAAGAAAGAACACCTTACCTGTAAGAGAAAAACAATTTGCATGACAGCAGATTTCTCATTTGCAACCATGGAGACCAGAAAGAAGTCTGGTCAATTTCTTACAGTTCTGGAAGCTGGGAAATCCAAGATCTAGGGGGTGCATCTGGTGAGGACCCTCTTCTTGGTGGGAATCCATACAAGTTCCCATGGCAATGCAGACAATCATAGGGAGGATGGCATGAGCTAGAGAGTTAACCTTCCCATTTGCTGTACTTGTAAAGCCATCAGAACCACACCCATGACCACCCATTAAACCATCAACCCATTACCCCACGAATGGGTCAATCCATTCATGAGGGCATAGTCCTTGCAATGCAAACACCTCCCAAAGGCTGCACTTTTCAAATACCATAATTGGATTTCTCATCCACTTAACACTGTTACAAGGAGAATCAAATTTCCAACAAATGAATTTTGGGGTGACACATTCACCCATAGTACCAGCAAAAATGCTTCAGGAAAAAAGGGGAATTCAAAATATTTTCAGATGAAAGGAACTAAGATAATTTGTCACAAGCAGACCTACCCTGAAAGAATGGCCGAAGAAAATTCTTGAAACAAACAAATGAACAAGAAAAACAAGAAAATGAAAAAAGGAGGAATCATCGAACATTAGGAAAGAAGAAAGAAAAACAGAGTAAAAATGTGGGTAAATACAATAGACTTTTCTTCTCCTCTTCAGTTTTCTGAGTTGTGCTTTGTGGAAGCAAAAGAGAAGATAGACTTTTCAAATTAAGTACAAAAACGAATAAAGGAGATCTCACCACCAGAATAAATAAGTGATCTGGGAAAATCTTCCCAACTTATGTAAAAACAAGATTAAAAAAACAAACAAAATGAAATGAAAACCACCACAACTGCAAATATTTTACAGGGAAAAAAAGAATATATTATTCAAAATAAAAAAGAACCCAATCTGGATGAAATTATAATCCATGTAAAAGAAGGTAAAATTCCCTATCAGTATTTCATGATGAAAAAGAACTTTATAAGAATATGAATATAGCAGAAGAAAGAAACTAGATAAGCACCTGTCACCATACAGTAAAATCAACTCAAAATGGATTGAAGACTTAAGTATAAGATCAGAAACTGTAACATTACTGAGGGAAAATATAGGTGAAACACTTCAGCAACTAGGTCTGGGCACAGACTTTATGAACTTGAAACCGAAAGCACAAGCAGCAAAAGAAAAAATAAACAAGTGGGACTATATCAAACTAAAAAGCTTCTGCAACAGCAAAGGAAATAATCAACAGAGTGAAATGACAACCTACAGAATGGGAGAAAATTTTTGCTAATTATGCATCTGACAAGGGATTAATATCCAGAATATACAAGGAACTCAAGCAATTATACAGTAAAAAACCAAATAATCCAATTAAAAAATTGGCAAAGGAGCTGAATAGACATTTTTCAAAGGAAGACATACAAATGGCCAACAGGTACATGAAAAAATGTTCAACATCACTAGTCATCAGGGAAATACAAATTAAAACTACATTGAGATACCACAGCACCCCAGTTAGACTGGTTAAAATCAAGAAGACGGTGAATAACGAATGCTGGTGAGAGTGTGGAGAGAAGAGAACACTCCTACAATGTTGGTAGGACTGTAAATTAGTACAACCACTATGGAAAACAGTGTGAAGGTTTTTCAAACAACTGCAGATAAATTTTCCATACGATCCAGCAAGCTCACTTCTGGGTATATACCCAGAGGAATGGAAATCATCATGTCCAAGGGATACCTGCACTTCCATGTTCATTACAGCTCTGTTTACAATAGCCAAGATATGGAACCAACCTAAATGTCCATCGATGTATAACTGGATAAGGAAACTGTAATGTGTGTGTGTGTGTGTGTGTGTGTGTATGTGTGTGTGTGTGTGTGTGTGTGTGTGTGTGTGTGTGTATAATGGAATCCTACTCTGCCATAAAACAGAATAAAATTCTCCCATTTGCAACAATATGGATGAGCGTGGAGAAGTTTATGTTGAATGAAATAAGCAAAGCACAGAGGGATAAATACTGTATGTACTCACTCATATGTGGGAGCTAAGAGAGAAAGAATGAAGGAAAGAAAGACCACAGTAGTGCATTGGATTTGCAGAGGGAGAGAACATTCCTTGGGCTACAAAATGGAATGGGGGGGGAAAGGGGTAGGGAGCCGGAGGTTGGGGGTAATTGGGTGGGGACACAGGATACAAATGCAATTTGCGGTAAAGGGTATGCTGCCAGTATGAATCTGGCACTCACATCATGGGCACAGGGGGTGACAATCAGCTTTGTATCACATGAATATTCATAACCAATAAAAAAAGGAATATGAATATAATAGAACAAGAATGCAAGTTCAGATGATAAGCACAAGACAAAATAAAAGTGGAGATTGAAGAACTAAGGAAAAAAAATAGAAGAAAACACTAACTCCATTTCAAAACCAGTAACCTGGAAACTTCAAGAAATAGCATACATATGGCTAGAATATAGAAAAGATGCTGGTGATAATTACATGAATGCAGTGTGTTATGGACTGAATATGCTCCCCCTCCCATTCATATATTGAAACCCTAACCCCCAGTACCTTGTTACCGAACTTAGGGATAAGGCCTTTAAAAAGTGATTAAGGTTGAATAATTTAATAAAAGTGAGACCCTAATCTAACAGAACTGGTGTTCTTATAAGAAAAGAAGATGATCTCAGAGATTCATGTGCACAAGGAAAAAGCCATGTGAGGACATGGAAAGCAGGTGGTCATCTGCAAGCCAAGGAAAGTGACCAGAGGAGAAAGGAATCCTGCCAGCACCTTGATATTGGACATCCAGCCTCCAGAGCTGTGAGAAATTAAATTTTTATTGTTTAAGCCACCCAGTCTGTAGTATTTTGTTATGGCAGCCCTAGCAAAGTAATACTAAGAGGGAATTTTGATGGCTAAAATCCAAAAGACTCTGAACGATAAATGCTGGCGAGGTTGCGGAGAAAAAGGAACTCTCATACATTGTTGGTGGGACTGCAAAATGGTGCAGCCTGTATGGAAAATGGTATGGAGGTTCCTCAAACAATTGCAGATAGATCTACCATATGACCCAGCTATCCCACTGTTGGGAATATACCCAGAGGAATGGAAATCATCAAGTCAAAGGTATACCTGTTCCCCAATGTTCATCGCAGCACTCTTTACAATAGCCAAGAGTTGGAACCAGCCCAAATGTCCATCATCAGATGAGTGGATACGGAAAATGTGGTATATCTACACAATGGAATACTACTCAGCTATAAAAATGAATGAAATATTGCCATTTGCAACAACATGGATGGACCTTGAGAGAATTATATTAAGTGAAACAAATCAGGCACAGAAAGAGAAATACCACATGTTCTCACTTATTGGTGGGAGCTAAAAGTAAATAAATAAATTCACACACACACACACACACACACACACACAAAACAGCAGGGGGAAGAAGACATAACAACTACAGTTCCTTGAAGTTGATATGACAAGCAAACAGAAAGGATATTGTTGGGTGGGAGGGAGGAGAGGGAGGAGGGAGGGAGGTTTCGGTAATGGGCCACAATAATCAACCACATTGTATATCGACAAAATAAAATTTAAAAATAAAAGAAAGAAAGAAAGAAATTATAGAGAAGATAATAGACATGGAAGACAAACAAAAATGATCCAACATGAGGATGAAATAAAAAGAGAAGATATACAGCAATATAAAATAGAAAATTTTCCCTGAAATGAAAGACATGAACATGCAGATTGAAAGGGTACACCATATTTTAGCCAAAGTTAATACAGATAGGTCAAAATTAAAGCAATTAAAACATAACAAAAAGTTCTTCAGGCATTCTGGCAAAATCTAAATCACCTAACAGTTGCCTTCAGTTTTAATTGGACACCATTTACCAAAGTAATATCCTTTTGACAATTCTAATTGATTGTCTCAAGTGTTAGGTGATCTTTTTACTCTGGCTGGTGGGAAGATGTATTATTCCCAAACCCATGTGATTTCCAAGAACTGTCCTACCTACTCCTTTCTAGTAGTTCTAACTCTGTCATTATAGTTTCCTCAACACATGAAATGATCAGGTAAAGATTCAAGGAGAACCTTCTGTAGAACCTCAGAACTCTTTCTCTCTGAAGATTTCTCCCCTCTGTGACTTTGTCTCATGAATTCTAAGCACCTTGGCCTCCCTAAACTCAGAACATTGACTTCTCATCTCAGAGAGACTACCAGGCTCTGCATGCACCTTCCCTGTTGTGAGGCATAGAAACTACGTCTAGGAAGTTAGCTGAGACAATCATATGTCTTACCTTACTAGTTTTTCTTCTCTCTTAAATTTCCTGCTGCACTGCTTGTTGTTTAATGCCAAAAAACTGTTATTTTATGTATCATTCAGTTTTTTACTTCTTTAAGGCAGGAAGATAAATCTAATTCCTGTTATTCCATATGGGTTAGAAACAGAAGTCTTAAACTTCTTGGCTTCCCCCCCCCCAAACCTTAAGGTTTTTCTTAGAAAATAATATTTATTTTAGAAAGGAAACATTTACCTAAAGTTCACCAATTACTTGTTTCATTTTAATATTGTCTATGGATTTCAAATAAAAATAAATTTAATATTTCAAACTTTAAAACAGTTTGATTTTTGAGGTTTTATTTTTATTTATTGTTCTTTCTTTCCATTTGCAAATATAAAGGAATGTCTAAAATAATAATCATGTATGCTAATGATAGTGATTCTAGGTAGTAAAATTTGGGGTGACTTTTTGCTTTCTTTTTTTTACTTGGATACTTGTATATACTGCTTTTTACAAAACTCTTAAAGACATCTTGTGATTTTTTAAGTTAAATAGAAAGAAGAATAGGGAATATATGGGAGCAATTTTCTCAAGGATACCAGAAACTTCGGGAAAGGTAACTTCAGAGGAGGAGGAATACCTTTTGCTCTGAAGAAAAAGGATTAAAAAAAATTGGAGAAATCAAAAAGTAAATTCATGCTAAGGGATAATTGGAGCATCACATCAGATGGTCAGGTGACTTCCATTGTTTTAGAACAGTAAGAGGTGAAGTCATTTCCAGAGGAACCATTCTTTCATAAGACACACATCACTAAATACATGGACTTCATGTTTTGAGGCAATTAAACTTTCTGATCTGAGCATTAATTAGATATGCCAGTTTTCTGACTTAATCATTTCCTGTCTTGATTATAACGTAGTTGATAAAGTGTAAGAGATGAAAATACAAGTGGGTAAGTTGGACATGGTGAAATGAAGGGGGACAAATAATAATAATAATAATAGTAATAATAATAATAGTGTTGTAGTGGTGGCGGTAGTAGTAGTAGTAGTAGTAGTAATGGTAGCTATTGTTTATTGAATGCATACTGTGCACCAAGCAGAATGATCAATGCTTTCTGTGTATTACCTCATTAGATACTCTTAACAACTGACTTTTAGGGACGTTAAGAAATCTGCCCACGGTCACACAACTAGCCAATGGCAGAATCGGAATCTGAACCTAACCTGTCTGACATACTGACTTCCTCACATACTGACTTACTGACTTCCTTCACATACTGACTTCCTCACATAGGGAGCAACCTTTTAATAGTTTTAACCACCTTATTGAAATTTTTGTCTTCTTAACTACATTAAAAGAACACATTCAAATGCCCTCCAACTGTTCTCTACAGGATGAAAATTGAGTTTCCTCTATCTTGTTTCTTGCCTCTTGTGTTACTTTCGTTTTTGCAAACTCAGTTTCTTCCCAAATCATTGGAACAGCACTTTTTAGCCCAGCCTAGATAAAATATCCATCTTTATCTTCTCCTGTTTGGTAACGTGACACCCAGATGTGGATCCAAGACTTCAATTTCAGCGCTGACACACATTCTCTTTGTGTGCTTGGCCAATTCTTTTGCTTCCATGTTCTTGCATGTATAAAGCTAGCAGTGAGAACTGCCTTGTAGAATACTCAAGGCCCAGTAAAATTTTAAAGTACTAAAATTAGCATTGAAGTGTCAAGTATTAATTAATTAGCATTTTATAGCTTCAAAATAAGGTGAGTTTGCTGATATATTAAAATAGTCCAAATTCCTATGAATAATTCACTAGCCTGTAGAATTCCCACCAATCCACTCCACAGTTTACAGGCACAAAGCAATTATGCTCACTGACACAGCGGGACCCACAGCATGGCTAAAGGCAGAAAAATTCAGCATCTAAAGTGTCCTGGTACTTGTTAAACTCAACTGCTGCCTAAATTCTTGTTTATTTGGCCAGTTTTGTTCATGTGCTAGACTGGAACCTAGGGCTACAATTTCAACTTATCCACAATCAAGCAAATTCAAAAGGCTTTAAAAGATCCAATCTTTCTTTGGATTTATGTTTAAGGAAAAAATAGCAAATAAATATGGTGTTCATATTTATTGGTGTTCATCCTGTGGTCAAGGCTAATACTCAAAAGGCTTTAAAAGATCCAATCTTTCTTTGGATTTATGTTTAAGGAAAAAATAGCAAATAAATATGGTGTTCATATTCATTGGTGTTCATCCTGTGGTCAAGGCTAATCAGTGTGAAACTCTGCGACAGAGCAAGACCAATCCAATTTCTTGGAGACAGAAAACAAAATGTTAGCAACTCTGTGATAATTTAATACTTCTCTTTTGTGAATTCAGAGCACTTCACATATTTTGGTTTCTTGTCTTCATTTTGTTTACTACAATATAATTCTAGTTAGGTGGGTTTTCTTAGATGTGAAAGAGAAAAAATTTTAACTCTTCTAGGCCTGACTATAAGAAATACTGAGCCTACATAAGGACATGTGACAATAGTCTAGTTTCTTCTCTTTCAATTCAGGAGAACATATCTACCTGTTCTCTTCTGTGCAGAGCGGGTACGTTTTCTCCTATCCTCTGACATTCTTTGGGCTTATGGTTGGTGTCTAAAAAACCTTATGTAAAGGTGGGTAAGAGAGCCCACTTGGGGATTGGCGATCTGAGATTCTCTGTCTCCATCCTTTGACTCATGTAGGAGGCAGTTGTGGAGCAGTGGCAAGAACACTGGGTCAGAGTCAGAAGATGTGTCCCCCTTTAATGTGTCACATGCTATCTCTGTGACCTAGAGCCAGTGCACCCCCAGCCTCAGTTTCCATATTCACAAAATGGGAAAATTCTCAAAGATACTGCTCCATCTCTTCTGTCTTTACTCAATTGATATATCTCCCATGAGTATCTTTTCCTTTGAGACTTTCCCAGGCATCTCTACCTAAAGTTTCACCCTATCCCCACCGAACTCTTCTGTGAGGGTTAATTTTAGGTGTCAACTTAACTGGATTAAAGACCCACAGAACTGATAGTGCATTATTTCTGGGCGTTTCTGTGAGGGTGTTTCCAGAAGATATTGTCCTGTGAGTCAGTGGACCGAGTGGGAAAGATCTGCCCTCAGTGTGGGTGGGCACCATCCAATTGGCTGAGGGCCTGGATAGGACAAAAAAAAAAAAAAAAAAAGGATAAACAGAGAAAAGGCTATTTCTTCTTCCTCTCTCTCCTGGAGCTGGGAAACACCTTCTCCTGCCCTTGAACAACAGGACTCCAGGCTCTCTAAACTTTGGACTCCAGGACTTGTACCAGTGGCCCTGGGGTCCTGAGGCCTTTGGCCTTGGATTGAGAATTACATTACTGGCTTCTCTGGTTCTGAGGTTTCTGGACTTGGACTGAGTCATGCTACCAGCATCCCAAGGTCTCCAGCTTGCAGAAGGCCTGTCATGGCACTTCAGAGCTTCCATAATCCCTTGAGCCAATTCCCCTAATAAATCTCCTCTTATCTATTTATCTGTCCATCTCCTATTGGTTTTGTCTCTCTTGAGAACCCTAATACATCTTCCTATACCCTTTATCTTTCTACTATGCATTTTACTTTTTTATCTAGTTTATCATGTCTCTTCCATTAGAATATAAGCTCCTGAGGGCAGGTATTTTTTTCTATTTTGTTCATTGCTGTATTCCCAGTTCTGAGAATAATTTGGCACAGAGCAGACACTCGATTCATTGAGACACTGGAATGAATGCATTGAATACTTTTCATACAGTCAAAATTTACTGAGTGTCTCTTATGTGCCAGGCACAATGTTAGGTACTAGAGATATAGAAACATAAAGAACACATGCAACAAAACACATGTAATAGAAATTTATCAGTGTTATGAATATATATCTACCTAGGGTACAGTAGGAGCCCAAGAATGTAAAGGTCAGTTTGACCTAGAATAGCACAGGCTGGGGGATTGTCTGAAAGACTTTGTAAATACGCTTGAGCTGAGTTAATAAGGTTGAGATGGAAGTTGGGAAAAGGCATCCCAGGTGGAGAATTTAATGAAAACAAAGGCATGAAACCTTGAAAGAAGACTGGCATGTCCTGGTAATTGTGAGTGGTTTGGCATTGTTGAAACACAGGATTCTGGGGATTTAGAAAGATGGGCCAGAGGTAGGTCTCATCATGTTGGGCTTTGTTTGCTAATGTAATTACTCATGGGCCATGCCAGAAAGAGTGCACCAGCAAGGGATAATTGAAGAGTTTAATGAGGGGTATATCTATGAAGGGGTGGGCATGTTAGGGAAACCAAAAAGGTATGGTAAAGTACCCTGAGTCTAGCTATACCAAACAGCCACACCACATCAAGGATCAAAGGGACAAGAGGAAGGAAAAATTACTGCAGGATTTCTCAACAATGGCATTATTGGCACTTTAGACTGGATAATTCTTTGATGTGGGAGGCTGTTCTGTGCATGGGTGGATGTTTAGCAGCATCCCTGGACTCTACCCACTAGGTATTCAGCAGCATACTTCTCTGCCCTTCCCCCACCCCCATTGTGACAATGATAATTGAAAATATTTCCAGACATTGTCAAACATCCTTAGGGGGCTAACTCATCCCCCACTGAAAACCACTGATTTATGGGAATTTAGCATGGAGAGGGGCTGCCTAACAGGAAATACGGATTTAAGTAGAGGAAGACAGCCACTGGAGAATAAATACCCAACATTTCTCTTCTTTTATTATCCTATATCTTATTTATGCCTCCCATTGGCCAATCCCAACTGAATCTGGACAGTAAGGGAGTCCAAGTGAGGTAGACTGTGGACACCAGACTTGCCGGTTGCAGAGCAGGGCACAGAGGTTTGTACTTCCTGCAATAGGCCATGCAGAATCTTGTGGGAAGAATCTTTTTGAGTTTTGCTGAGAAAAAAATTCTTTCACAGGTTTTATAGCAATTAGCCTCTCTCTTTTAAAGGAATGGTATTTCATGCTATTTTATCCCATGCTTTAGTTACCGCCTTTCTAATATCGGTGACATGTTGGGAAATTGAATCATGGGTAAATTTCAATCTTCTGTTCAATAATCACAGTTCTTGGGGAAGTAGGGTATAATTACTCCTGATAATGACTACCTTGTTTAAACATTCTCTGAGGAAATGGGATTATTTCAAAGACAGCTTGGACTGCATGAGTTGGAACCATGAGGAAGTTTTTTTGCTATCCTTGATATCACGTGAATTCTGTGAGTGTCGTGTGAGGACAGTCAACACAGGAAAAGCAGCATAAGCTAATGGAATACCTACCCTAAATTCAGGCAGCAAGAGAGAGCATGATAATGGAAAAGAGCCCTTGGGTTGGGTGTTAGAAATAGTGACCTTGATTCATGGACCAAGGATTATTATTATACTACTAAGTAGTCCTTAAATGGGACTAATTTGTATACTACTTGAACCCCTAGTTTGCACATCTGTAAAATGTGGGTATCAAACTAAGTTCCCTTCCCTTACAATTACAGAAGTTCTGTAAAGGATGGAAGATTTCTGGTTGTTTTGTTTCATTTCTCTCTCAGAATCTGCCATCCTACAAAGCCCAGAGGCAACAGCCTGAAGTAGGATTTACAGATCCACTGGACTTTGTTTCCACCTTCGCACAAAGAAATAGTATATTTTCTTTTATATTTTCTTTTCTTTTATTTTGTCAAAATACAATGTGGTTGATTATTGTGGCCCATTACAGAAACCTCCTTCCCTCCTCCCTCTCCCCCCTCCCTCCCAACAATGTCCTTTCTGTTCACTTGTTGTATCAATTTCAAGGAATTGTAATTGTTGTGTCTTCTCCCCCCCGCCGCCCCGGATTTTTTTGTGTATTTGTTTTTAGCTCCCACAAATAAGTGAGAACATGTGATATTTCTCTTGCTGTGCCTGACTAGTTTCACTTAATATAATTCTCTCTAGGTCCATCCGTGTCATTGCAAATGGCAGTATTTCATTCTTTTTTATAGCAGAGTAGTATTCCATTGTGTAGATATACCACATTTTCCGTAGCCACTCATCTGATGACGGACATTTAGGCTGGTTCCAAATCTTGGCTATTGTAAAGAGTGCTACAATGAACATTGGGGAACAGGTATACCTTCGAATTGATGATTTCCATTCCTCTGGGTATATTCCCAGCAGTGGGATAGCTGGGTCGTATGGTAGATCTATCTGCAATTGTTTGAGGAACCTCCATACCAATTTCCATAGAGGCTGCACCATTTTGCAGTCCCACCAACAATGTATGAGAGTTTCTTTTTCCCTGCAACCTCGCCAGCATTTATTGTTCACAGTCTTTTGGATATTAACATTCCTAACTGGGGTGAGAAGGTATCTCAGTGTGGTTTTGATTTGCATTTCCCGGATGCTGAGTGATGCTGAGCATTTTTTCATATGTCTGTTGGCCATTTGTATATCTTCCTTAGAGAAATGCCTACTTAGCTCTTTTGCCCATGTTTTAATTGGGTTGCTTGTTTTTTCTTGTAAAGTTGTTTGAGTTCCTTATATATTCTGGATATTAATCCTTTGTCAGATGTATATTTTGAAAATAATTTCTCCCACTCTGTTGGTTGTCTTTTAACTCTGTGAGTTGTTTCTTTTGCTGTGCAGAAGCTCTTTAGTTTGATATAATCCCATTTGTTTATTTTTGCTTTTGTTGCCCGTGGTTTTGGGGTCGTATTCATGAAGTCTGTGTCCAGTCCTACTTCCAGAAGTGTTTCTCCTATGTTTTCTTTAAGAAGTTTTATTGTTTCTGGGTGTATATTTAATTCTTTAATCCATTTTGAGTTGACTTTAGTGTATGGTGAAAGGTATGGGTCTAGTTTCATCCTCCTGCATATCGATAGCCAATTTTCCCAGCACCATTTACTGAAGAGGCAGTCTCTTCCCCAGTATATAGGCTTGGTGTCTTTGTCAAAGATCAGATGGCTGTAGGTGTGTGGGTTGATTCTGGATTCTCTATTCTATTCCACTGCTCAGTGTGTCTGTTTTTATGCCAGTACCATACTGTTTTGGTTATTATAGCTTTGTAGTATAGCTTAAAGTCAGGTAGTGTTATGCCTCTAGCTTTATTTTTTTTTGCTCAGCATCGCTTTGGCTATGCGTGGTCTTTTATTGTTCCATATAAATGTCTGGATAGTTCTTTCCATTTCTGAGAAAAATGTCATTGGAATTTTGATGGGGATTGCAGTGAACTTGTATATGATTTTGGGTAGTATGGATATTTTCAAAATGTTGATTCTTCGAATCCAAGAGCATGGGATATCGTTCCATCTTCTTGTATCCTCTCTAATTTCTCTCAGCAGTGGTTTGTAGTTCTCATTATAGAGATTTTTCACATCCTTGGTTAACTCAATTCCTAAGTATTTTATTTTTTTGGTGGCTATTGTAAATGGGCAAGCTTTCTTGATTTCTCTTTTTGCATGCTCACTATTGGAGAATAGAAATGCTACTGATTTTTGTGTGTTGATTTTGTATCCTGCTACTTTGCTGAAATCATTTATCAACTCCAAGAGTTTTTTTGTAGAGGCTTTAGGCTGTTCGATATATAGGATCATGTCATCTGCAAACAGGGACAGTTTGACTTCATCTTTTCAAATCTGGATGCCCTTTATTTCCTTCTCTTCTCTGATTGCTCTGACTAGTACTTCCAAAACTATGTTGAATAGGAGAGGTGAGAGTGGGCATCCTTGTCTAGTTCCTGTTCTTAAAGGAAAAGCTTTCAGCTTTTCCCCATTCAGGATGATATTGGCAGTGGGTTTGGCATATATGGCTTTAATTAGGTTGAGATACTTTCCCTCTATACCTAAATTATAGAGGGTCTTTGTCATGAATGAATGTTGAATTTTATCAAATGCTTTTTCAGCATCTATAGAGATGACCTTATGGTCCTTGTGTTTGAGTTTATTAATATGGTGTATCACATTTATTGATTTGCATATGTTGAACCAACCTTGCATCCCTGGGATGAATCCCACTTGATCGCGGTGAATAATTTTATGTATATGTTGCTGTATTCTGTTTGCTAGTATTTTAGTGAGGATTTTTGCATCTATATTCATCAAGGATATCAGCCTGCAGTTTTCTTTTTTAGTTGTATCTTTACCTGGTTTTGGTAGCAGGATCACGTTTGCTTCATAGAATGAGTTTGGGAGATTTGCATCTGTTTCAATCTTTTGGAATGGTTTGTAAAGAATTGGTATCAATTCCTCTTTGAATGTTTGGTAAAATTGTGCTGTGGATCCATCTCGTCCTGAGTTTTTCTTTGTTGGGAGCCTTCTGATAACAACTTCAATCTCCTTTATTGTTATTGGTCTGTTCAGATTTTCTATGTCTTCATGGCTCAGTTTTGGGAGCTTGTGTGTGTCCAGAAATTTATCCATTTCCTCCAGATTTTCAAATTTGTTGGCGTATACTTGTTTATAGTAGTCTCGAATGATTCTTTGTATTTCAGATGTATCAGTTGTAATATCACCTTTTTCATTTCTAATTTGTGTTATTTGGATCTTCTCTCTTCTTTTTTTAGTTAGCCATGCTAATGGTTTGTCAATTTTATTTATCTTTTCAAGAACCAACTATTTGTTTCATTGATCTTTTGTATTGCTTTTTGTGTTTCAATTTCACTAAGTTCTTCTCTGATCTTAATGATTTCTTTCCGTCTGCTAACTTTGGGTTTGGTTGTTCTTGTTTTTCTAATTCTTTAAGGTGAAGTGTTAGGTTGTTCACTTCCCATCTTTCCATTCTTCTGAAGTAAGCATTTAATGTGATAAATTTCCCCCTTAGTACTGCTTTTGCAGTATCCCACAGGTTTTGGTATGACGTATCACTATTTTCATTAGTTTCAATAAATTTTTTGATTTCCTGCTTGATTTCTTCTTTTACCCATATGTCATTAAGTAGAATGCTTATTAATTTCCCTGTGTTTGTATAGTTTCCCGAATTTCATTTGTTATTGATTTCTAATTTTAATCCATTGTGGTCTGAGAAAATGCATGGGATGATTTCAATTTTTTTGAATTAGTTGAAACTTGATTTGTGACCTAATATGTGATCTATCCTGGAGAACGACCCATGTGCTGATGAGAAGAATTAATATTCTGAGGTTGTTGGGTGGAATGTTCTATAGATATCTGCTAAGTCCAATTGGTCTAGAGTGTTGTTTAGATCTTGTGTTTCTCTGCTGATTCTTTGCCTAGATGATCTGCCCGATATTGACAGTGGGGTGTTCAGGTCCCCTGCTATTATGGTATTAGTGTCTATTTCCTTCTTTAGGTCTAATAGAGTTTGTTTTATATATCTGGCTTCTCCAACATTGGGTGCATACATATTTATGATTGTTATGTCTTCTTGATGGATCAGTCCTTTTATCATTAAGTAGTGTCCCTCATTGTCTCTTTTTATGGTTTTTAGTTTAAAGTCTATTTTATCAGATATAAGAATAGCTATTCCAGCTCGTTTTTCTTTTCTGTTTGCATGGTAAATCTTTTTCCATCCTTTCACTCTTAGTCTATGTGAGTCTTTATGGGTGAGGTGGGTCTCTTGAAGGCAGCATTTAGTTGGGTCCTCCTTCTTAATCCAGTCAGCCAGTCTGTGTCTTTTGATTGGGGAATTTAAGCCTTTTACATTAAGAGTTGTTATTGAAAAATGTTGATTTATTCCTAGCATTTTATTGATTATTGTTTGGATGTCTTAGGTGTCTTTTGTTCCTTTCTTTCTGATGTACTGTCTGTTTTCTGTATTTGTTGGTTCCTTGGGTTGTAGGTAGCCTTTTGGTTTGTTTGTTTTCTCTTCATGAATGCCATTTTTATTACACTAGTGTGTTTTGATTTTTCTTGGGTTTTTATGGCAATGGTAGTTATTTTTCAGGAACCAAACCCAGTACTCCCTTGAGAATTTCTTGTAAGGGTGGTTGTGTGGTGGTGAACTCTTGCAGTTCTTGTTTGTCTGAGAAATATACTATTTGCCCCTCATTTTGGAAGGATAGCCTTGCGGGGTAGAGTATTCTTGGCTGGCAATCTCTGCCTTTTAGTTTTTTGAATATTTCATCCCATTCCTTTCTGGCTTTTAGGGTTTGTGATGAAAAGTCTGATGTTAGCCTGATTGGGGCTCCCTTATAGGTGATTTGACACTTCTCTCTTGCAGCTTTTAAGATTCTCTCTTTGTCTTTGAGTTTTGCCAATTTGACTATAACATGTCCTGGAGAAGACCTTTTTTGGTTGAATACGTTTGAGGATATTTGGGCTTCCTGAATTTGAAGATCTGTGACTTTTCGTATACCTGGGAAGTTTTCTGCCACTATTTTTTTGAATACGTTTTCAATGCAATCTCCTTTTTCCTCCCCTTGTGGAATACCCAGGACTTGGATATTTGAGCTCTTAAGGTTGTCTGATATCTCTCTCGGATTTTCTTTAATGCTTTTGATTCTTTTTTCTTTATTCTTTTTGTCTGCCTGTGTTATTTCAAACAGCCCATCTTCAAGGTCAGAAGTTCTCTCTTCTACTTCTGCAAGCCTGCTGGTTAAACTCTCAGTTGTGTTTTTCATTTCACTGAATGAATTCTGCAGTTCGGCAAGCTCTGCTAACATTCTTTTTCAGGGCATTGATTTCCTTGTACATTTCTTCTTTCAGGTCCTGTATACTTTTCCTCATTTCATTATGTTCTCTAGCTGAGTTTTCTCGTATCTCATTCAGTTTCCTTAGAATTATCACTCAAAATTCCTTGTCAGACATTTCAAGGGTTTCTTCTTCTATAGGATCTAGAGCTTGAGAGTTATTACCCTTTGATGGTGTACTTTCTTGATTTTTCATATTTCTGGTATCTTTCTTTTGATGTTTAGTCATTGTGGCAGGGGGTTTCACAGCCCACAGGTTTGACACTATTGTCTGACTAGGATGTTGCTAGGGTTGCCAATTTGGTATGGCTACCTCAGTGTCTGCTCAGTTGGCCACTAGTGCCTTGCGTGTGTGGTTGCCTCGGGTCTTGGACCTCTCCAGGGAGCCAC
Source organism: Cynocephalus volans (assembly GCF_027409185.1). NCBI lineage: Eukaryota > Metazoa > Chordata > Mammalia > Dermoptera > Cynocephalidae > Cynocephalus > Cynocephalus volans. The sequence continues at coordinate 128,292,037 of NC_084468.1, read as the reverse complement.
CTCTCTGGTCAGCATGCACTTGGCCAGACTGCTGGGTCACTGGATGGTACCGCAGGGTGTGTGGTCTCTGCCGAGCTTCCACCTCCCCTACTGGATGTCTCCTTGCTCCGCACGCACTGGGCCGGGCTGCTGGGATGTGCAGAGGCATCGCAGAGCATGTGGTTTCTGCGGAGCTTCCGCCTCCCCTGCTGGACGTCTCCCTGCTCTGTGTGCACTGGGCCGGGCTGGGGATGGAGCTGGGTGGCAGTGGTGAAGCCTACCTGCTAGATCGCGTGGCAGCAGCCCTGCAGGTCGTGTGGTCTCTGCGGAGCTTCTGCCCCCACTTCTGGACGCCTCCCTGCTCCCTACGCACTTGATGTTATATTTTTATAGTTGTAAATTGGTTGATTTGTGGGAGAGAGTGATGCTAGAGACCATCTATTCTGCCATCTTGACCCTCATATTTACCTCTTCAGAAAAAGTATATTTTCTAACAGCACCAAAGGATTATCCAAAATTGCATTAAACTGACAGCGTGGCAAATAGATACTTAGCAAATAAGACAACATTTGAGTGTATTTGAAGGAGCTTATTCAAATGTAGTGTTCTTTGTTCACTTGGAAGTTGAGTTTAAAGTCCTTTTTATTTTCTTTATTTCTGTGAAAGAACAAAGCCTGTTAACATCTTGGAAAATGTTACAATGGTGGATTTAAAAAATGGATTTTTAACTTTATTAGTTTTAATAGTTAGAAATCTTGAGTTCTGGAATATGAGAATTCCCATATCCCTTTCTCTGCCTACCCTCAAATGTAGAATTTTTCATTTGTGGCAAAGGCTCTAACCACCCCTTACTATTATTAGAGATTGGCTCAGGTGATCTCTCATATTTATTTATTTTTATTTTATTTTTTATTTTTTAAAAAAATTATCAGTATACAATGTAGTTGATTTTTGTGGATCTCTTGTATTTAATGGGGGACACCATGCAGGGCACTGGAGGCACAACTCTTTTCCCTTTAATGATGTTAGTAAACTCCATTATTAAAGAAAGGAGAAAGAATTGACACCAAAAAGACAATGATTCAATGTTTAACTGTTTTTTAAATTAATAGACATATTAATTAAATTAATAGACAGTTTTAAAACAGTTTTAGATTTACAGAAAAATTAAGCATATACTAGAGATTTCTGTACAGACAGTCCTTACTACCAACACATTTTCCCTTGTTATTAACATCTTACATTAGTATGGTACATTGTTACCATTAGTGAACAAATACTGAAATAATCCATTATTATTAATTAAAGCCCATAGTTTATTCAAATTCCTTAGTTTTGACCTAATATCCTCTTCCTGTTTTTGCATCCTGTCTCTTTAGGCTCCTCTTGGCTATGAGTTTCTCAATCTTCACTTCTTTTGGATGACCTTGAAAGCTTTGAGGAAAATTGTAGGATGATCCTCTATTGGAATTTGTCTAATGTTTTTCTCATAATTAGACAGGTTAGGTTTTTGGAATGAAGATCACAAAAGTAAAATGCCTTTTAATCACACCATACTATCTACATGATTTATAACTGTTGATGTTGACCTCAATCACCTAGCTCGATTAGTATTTGTCAGGTTTTTCCACTTTAAAGTTGCTCTTTTTTACCCTCCTTTTTGTGCTATACTCTTTGGAAGTAAGTCAGAATATGCATCCCACATTTCAGGAGTGGGAGTCATGCTCCCTTATTTTAGGGAAGAGTAACTTCCTAATTTACTTGGAACTGTGCACAGATTTGTCTCTTCTCCCTCAACTACTATTTTATTCAATCACTTATTCGTATCACTGTGGACTCATGGATATTTATTTTATACTTTGAGTTATAACCCAATACCACTTTGTTTATTTTATTGCTCTAATTATTCTGCCTTTGGCAATTGGGAGCTCTTCGGTTGGCACTTCTGTTGCTTTGACATATCTCCATCAATAAGGTTTGTTTGTTTCTTTCTTTTTGAGCACTTTATTTTCTGGCACTACAAGATACTCCTGGCTCATCTTGTATATTTCCTGCCCAGGTCCTAGAATCAGCCATTTTTTAAAGAGCCATGGTTTCTTTTACTGGAAAATGATATTAGAAAACAAGATCTGAGTGCTATGTATGCTCATTTCTACTAGGGTGTTGTTTCTTTTAGGCTCTCTCAGCTGATAGAGCAGAGGAACATATGTATGTATACCAACCCATGTATATAAACATATCTATAAATATTTGTGTAACCGTCTGTACCTATATTAAGTTAAACATGAGTTCTTACTGATTTATCCCACTCAAATCTATTACCACATGGATCATTATAATCTCCTCCCTTGCATATCTATAAACCACCATACAACAGTGAGAAACCTGGATCCCGTCATCTGCCATCAGGTTGTTTAATTGTTCAATTCCAGTATACATGTATAGCATTATCAGAACTGTTAACCTGCACCCCCAAGGGAGGCAACTGCATCAACTAACAGTGTTTACATGCAGTTTCTTTTGCCTTTGGTTTAACGGGCTTGATTCATTTCCAAAGTTACTTAGGTCAACACATCCCCCGATACTCTTCCCTGAGGTTGTTTTCACACATTTGTAACATGGTCACAGTGTCTTCTTTTAGGTGATCTCCAACTCCCTAAATGATTTTTTAAAAATATGCCCACATTAATGTTTATGTTGTATGTTAACATAAGGTTAAGCTTTATGTTGTACAGTTCTATAGGTTTTGACAAATGATTGTGATATACCCACCATTACAGTCTCCTACAGAATAATTTTACCACCCTTACCTTACTTATCTCTCCCCTCATCCCTTTGAATCTCTGGCAACCACTGATCTTTTTACTGCATTTGCATTCTTTGCCAGAATGTCGTTAATAGTTGGAATCATACAGCATATGGTCTTTTCAGAGTGGCTCCTTTCAATATGCATTTATGTTTCCTCTATTCCTTTTCCTTGTTTGATACCTCACTTCTTATTACTGAATAATATTCCATTGCATAATTGAATAATATACCACAGTTAATCTATTCACCTACTGCAGAACATCTTGGTAGCTTCTAAATTTTTGGCAATTATGAATAAAGCTGCTATAAACATCTGTGCACAGGTTTTTGCGTGGACATAAGTTTTCAACTCAAATGGAATAGCTAGGAGTGTGATTGCTAGATCATATGGTAAAACTATGTTTAGTATTCTAAGAAACTGCCAAACTGCCTTCCAACGTGGCTGTACCATTTTGTATTACCACCAGCGATGAATAAGAGTTCCAGTACTGTCAGGTTTTTTTATTTTAGCCATCCTAATAGGTCTGTAGTTGTATCCTGTTGTTTTGAATTTGCGATTCCCTAATGACATAAGATATTGAACATCTTTTCATATGTTTATTTGCCTTCTGTCTATTTCTTTTGGCAAGGTGTCTATTAAGATATTTGCCCATTTTTAAATTAGGTTGTTTTGTTTCTTATTGAGTTTTAACAGTTCTTTGTATATTTTGGATAACAGTCCTTTATCAGATATATCTTTTGCAAATATTTTCTCCTAGTCTGTGGCTTGTCTTTTCATTCTCTTATTCTTCATGGAGCAGATGTCTTAAACTTTAATAAAGTCCAACTTGTCAATTTTTTCTTTCACGTATTGTGCTTTCAGTGTCATGTCTGAAAACTTGTCAACCCCAAGTTCAACTTGATTTTCTCCTATGTTATCCTCTAGAAATTTTATAGTTTTGTGATAGTACATTTAGGTCTATGATCCATTTTGAGTTAATTTTTGTGAAAGGTTTAAGTTCTGTGTCTAGATTTTTCTTTTTTCTTTTGCATAGGAATGTCTAGTTGTTTCATCACCATTTGCTAAAAAAAACTATTCTTTCCCCGTTGAATTGCCTTTACTCTTTTGTCAAAGATCAGTTGACTGTTATCTGTACGGGTATATTTCTGGGTTCTCTATTATGTTCCATTGATTGACATGACCATCCTTTTGCCTCTACCATGTTGCCTTGTCTACAGCAGTTTTACAGGAAGTCAAAGTTGAGTAGTGTCAGTTTTTTGACTTTGTTCTTCTTCAATATTCTGTTGGCCATTCTGGGTCTTTTGCCTTTCCATATAAACTTTAGAATTATGTTGTCAATGTCCACAAAACGGTTTGATGACATCTTGATTCAGATTGCATTGAATCTATAGATTAAGTTGGGAAGACATCTTAACAGTATTGAGTCTTCCTATCCATGAACATGAAATATCTATACATATATTTAGATCTTTGATTTCTTTCAGAGTTTTGTAGTTTTCCTCAAATAGATCCTGTACATGTTTTGTTAGACTTGTACCTCAGCATTTCATTTTTTTTGTTGCTAATGTAAATAGTTATGTATTTTTAATTTCAAATTCTAATCATTTGTTGCTGGTATATGGGAAAGCAATTGAGTTTTGAATATTAATCTAGAATCCTGTAAACTTGCTTTAATTGCTTGTTAGCTCCAGGATTTTTTCAGTGTGTGTGTGAGTCAATTTTGGGGATTTTCTACATAGACAATCATGTCATCTGAAAAAAAGTTTTATTTCTCCTTTCTCAATCTATGTATCTTTTATTTCCTTTTGTGGGGGGGGGTTTACTGTACTTTCTAGGAATTATGGTATGGTGTTGAAAAGCAGAGGAAACATCCTTGTCTTGATCCAATCTTAGGGGGATATCACCTGTTCCTTATCATTAACTGTGATGTTAGCTGTAGTTTTTTTGTAGATGTTCTTTATCAAGTGGAGGAAGTCCCCTCTATTCTTAGTTTGCTGAGAGTTTTTATGTTGAATGGGTGTTGGAGTTTGTTGGGTGCTTTTTCTGCATCAATTGACATAATCATACAGTTTTACTTCTTCAGAATGTTGATATGATCAGTTACACTAAATGATTGTCAAATGTTGAACCAGACTGGCATAAATCCCACTTGTCTGTGGTGTATAATTCTTTTAATACATTGTCCGATATAGTTTGCTAATATTTTGTTAAGGATTTTTGCATTTATGTTTATGAGAGATATTGCCTGTAGTTTTCCCTTCTTGTAATGTCCTTGTCTGGTTTGGTATTAGGGTAATGTTGGCTTCATAGAATGAACTATGAAGTGTCCTGTTCAATCCCATTTTCTGGAAGAGATTGCAGAGAATTGGTATTATTTTTTCCTTCAATGTTTGGTAGAATTTACTAGTGAAACTATCTGGGGATGGTGCTTTCTGTTTTTCAGTTTTTAGTTATTGATTCAATTTCTTCTGCAGATAAAGGCTGTGCTGGTTCATCTTATGTGTCAACCTGACTGGGCCATGGGGTGCCCAGAAATTTGGTCAAACATTATTCTGGGTGTTTCTGTGAGAGTGTTTTTGGATGAGATTAACATTAAGTCTGGGAACTTTGAGTAAAGCAGGCTGTCCTCCATAATGTGGAGGGGTCTCATCCAATCAGTTGAAGGCCTGAATAGAACAAAAAGACTGGCCTCCACTAAGCAAGAGAGAATTTGTATTAGTCCATTTCTGTTGCTTATAACAAAATACTTGGAGCTGGGTATTTCATAAAGAAACAATATTTACTGCTTACAGTTTCTGAGGCTGGGAAGTCCAAAGTCCAGGGAACACATCTGGTGAGGATCTTCCCTGGTGGTGGCTTCAGTGACACAGGGTATTGCATTGCAAGAGGGTGGAAGAGAGAAAGACTCTCACATTCTCTCCTTTTAAAGTCCTCAGAACTATGCCTGTGACCACCATTATTAATCCATTCATGAAGGTACAGTCCTTACAATCTAATCAGATCTTCAAGGCCTGACCTTTCAATTACCATTATAGGATTTTTCACTCTCTTAACAGTCACAGTGGGAATCAAGGGAATCATAAAACTTGGGGGACACAATTCAATCCTTATCATTCTGCTCCTGGCCCTCAAAGTTTATGTCCTTCTCACGGGTAAATGCATCCTCAAAGTCTTAACTTGTTTCAACTCAGAAGTTCAAAGTCCCATCCATGAAATCACCACAAGTTATTTACTTCTGAGATACAATGGTGGGACAAGCATAGGGTACATATTCCCATCCAAAAAGGGAGAAGTAGGCCAAAAGAAAGGTGTGACAGGTCCCAAGCAAGTCTGAAACTCAGCAGAGTATTCATTAAATCTCAAAGCTGGCGAATCATGTACCTTGACTTTATGTTCAACACCCTCTTCATGCTGGTGTGGGGGTTGGGTCCCCATGTCCATGGGGAGCTCCACTTCTATGGCTTTCCCAGTCTAAGCCCATGCTTCAGCTCTTGCAGGCTGGTGTTGAACACTGGTAGCTCCACAATTCTAGGGTCTCCCTGGTGGTCCTGCTCCCATGGCTCTACTAGGTATGGCCTTGGTGGGGTTTCTCTGCTGCAACTCCAGCCCCACATTTCCTCTTGTCACTTCTCTAGCAAAGCCTCTATGTGGTAAATCCACCCAGTGACAAATCTCTTCCTAGGCCCCTGGTTTTTTCCATACATCCTTTGAAATCAGGGTGGAGGCTCCCAAGCCTTCACAGCTCTGGCTTTCTGTGAGCCTACAGACTTAACACCATGTAGATGCTGCCAAGGCTTCTGGCTTGTGTTTTCCAAAGCTAAGGGTCCAACCACACCTGTGGACAATTTAGCTACTGCTGGAGCAGACAAAGCAGCTGGGGTGCTGGTGCAGGAAACAACTTCCCAAGATGGCCCTGGGCAGTGAGCCCATGGAGGGCGCTTTATGCCCGTTCCCCAAGACCATTCTGTCTCCCTAGGCCTCTGGGTCTGTGACAGAAAGGTTGGACCAGGAGATTTCTGCAATGCCTTCAGGGCCTTTTTACCCTTCTCTTGATAATCCTTTCTTTTGCACTAATCTCCTTAGCAAATGTTTGCTGGGCTGTACCATTGCATTTTTCTCCTGAAAGTGCTCTCTGCTTCTCTACCACATGGCCAGGCTGCAAATTTTCTAAATCTTTATGCTCTGCTTCCCTTTTAATTATAAATTCTGACTTTATGTCATGCCTCTGCTGCCATAACCCAGTATAGGCTGTTGCAAGTAGCCATGCAGTTTCCTGAATGTTTTGCTGCTTAGAAATTTCTTCCACCAAATACCCTGGGTTCAAACCTTTGTATTCCACTTTCCATAAAACTTTTGGGCATGAACAGAATGCAGCCAAGTTCCTTGCCAGTTCGTAGTAAGAGTGATCTTTGCCCCAGTTTCCAAAAACTCCTTATTTCTGTCTGAGACCTCCTTAGAATAGTCTTTATAGTCCACACTTCTGAGGGCATTCTGGTCACCACCATTTAACCAGTCTCTAAGAAGTTCCAAACTTTCCCTGGTTTTCTTGTCTTCTAAACTCCTATCAGCAGCTAGGCTTTTCCTAGCCTTCTCTTCCAAATTCTTTCAGCCTCTGCTCAACATCCAGTTTCAAAGCCACTTCCAAATTTTCAATATTTGTTGTAAACATCACCCCACTTCTCTGGTACCAATTTTCTGAATTAGTCCATTTTTGTTGCTTGTAACAAAATATTTAGAACTGTATATTTTGTAAAGAAACAATATTTACTGCTTACAGTTTCTGAGGCTGGGAAGTCCAAAGTCCAGGGAACACATCTGGTGAAGGTCTTCCTTGATGGTGGCTTCAGCAACACAGGGTATTGCATTGCAAGATGGCAGAAGCAGAGAGAGAGAGTGAGAGAGACTCGCACATTCTCTCCTTTTAAAGCCCTCTGTACCATACCTATGACCAGCATTAATAATGCATTCATGACGTTACAGTCCTCACAATCTAATTGCTTCTTCAAGGCCCAACCTTTCAATTACCATAATAGGATTTTCCGCCCTCTTATCAGTCACAGTGGGTATCAAACTTCTAATACATAAAACTTGGACAACACAATTCAATCCTTACCAGAATTCTCCTGCAGACTGCTTTCAGACTTCATCTGCAGCACTGGATCTTGCTAGTTTTACAGCTGATGACCTTTGAACTAGAACTGACATCAGCTGTCCTGGGTCTCCAACCTGCTGGTCCCATTGCAGATTCTGGACTTGCCATAACTCCACAACTGTGTGAGCCAATCCCTTATAATAAATCTGTTTTTATCTATATCCATATCTGTAAATAAATAATATATATGTAAATGTATATATATACACACACACACATAGTCATATATACACATGTATACTATTGGTTCTGTTTGTCTGGAGAAGCATAATACATAGATCTATTCAGATTATCTATTTCTCTGTATGTGAGTTTTGGTAGTTGCTGTCTTTCAAGGAATTAGTCCGTTTCATCTAAGTGATCAAATGTGTGGGCATAGAGTTGTTAATATTCCTTAATTATCATTTTAATATCCGTGGAACCAGTAGGGATGACCCCTTTTTTGTTTTTGCTGCTAGTAATTTGTGTCTTTTCTCTGTCTTTCTTGGTTAGCCTGGTAGAAGTTCACTTTTGGTTTCATTGATTTCCCTTTTGTTTTCACAAAATTTCATTGATTCCTACTTTAATTTTTATTGTTTTTTCTTCTGCTTGCCTTAAGCTTAAAATTGATCTTCTTTTCTAGCTTCCTAAGGCAGAAGCTTAGGTTATTGATTTGGGATCTTTCTTCTTTTCTAGACTTTTTTCTTCTGGCAGCTGGCTGGTATAGGGATTTGAACCCTTGACTTTGGTGTTACAAGGCAGCGCTCTAAACAACTGAGCTAACCCCTTTCTTTTCTAATATAGGCACTCAATACTACAAATTTCCCTCTAATTATTGCTTTTGCTGTATCCCATGAATTTTGACAAGCTGTATTTTTTATTTTCATATGGTGCAAAATATTTTAAAATTTCTCTTAAGACTTCTTTGACCCATCTTTTATTTAGAAGTGTATCATTTAATTTCTAAATATTGGGGGAGATTCTAACTATCTTTCTGTTTTTGATTTTAGGTTTAATTTCATTGTGGTCTAAGAACATACTTTGTATGATTTTTATTCATTTAATCTTTTTAGGTATGTTTTATGGCCCAGAATGTGGTCTACATTGGTGAATATTCTCTGTAAGCCACCAATTCAATTTTAATTAAAAAAATTAAAACAAACTGAATTTACAGTTTTAATGAGGTAAATGAAAGTTGAAATAAGACTATGTATGGATTAACAGGATTTAGGATCCTATTACTTTTGTTGATTACAGTGCATAAAATAAATTCCAAAAGTTGACTTACCACACACACTTGGGTACCCAATCATGTAAACAATCTTTTTAAATACTGTTCATTAAAATTTTTCTTAGGTGAGAAATCTGAGTTAGAGATCCTAAGAGCAGGAGAAAGTCACTCTTTTTAACTCTTCAGTTATGTCCTGCTATTGCATTGTCCAGCTGTACCTAATAATGTACACTGCAGTAATTAGGCCCTGGGGGATGAAAGTTAAATGCCATGTTTTGCTCATGAACTCCACATGCACACACCACACACACCAAAAGAAAACCAAAGCAAAACAAACAAAAAATATCAAGGACTGCGGACTTTTCAACATAAGAGCAGTCTATTTTGTTGTTGGTTAATTTTTTGGATGGCAGTATCAGCTTGTAAATGCCTCTACTCATATGTCCAACAACAATTTTGCCACAAGGATAATAAAAATGATGATTAATGTTTAGTAATAGCATAGATTATGGGTGACCTGTCTTCTTCAGGACTTCTTATTCCAGTGGCATTCTAGTCTTTCAGAAAGAGAAATTTCTTACAGAAATCATCCAACCTCTGACTCTATTTATGGCAAGGCCAGTTCCCAGCAAGTTTAGCTGTCTGTCCTGGCTGTACCTTTTATCTCCAAGGTCTCTAAGCAGACTGGCTTGGGTCCTCACCCACTCAGACTCAGTGCTTGGAAAATTGAGTTTAGTCCTTAGCATGGTCGAGTTAGAGATTCCACAAAATGAATTCAGGGTCTGTTTGCAAAGGCTTTTTAAAAATGTGAATCTTGTTCTGTAAGCTTTTTTAGCAGCTCCTGTTGCAGTTGTTTATGAGCAGAAGGGCATCTTCCACATACGATTGTATCTCTCTCCTCTGTGCCAAATGTCCTCCTTTCCTCCCATTGCTTAGTAATTAAAAGCTGCTCCTAGGGTTGTAACATTAAACATGATATGGCTCATACTGCCCTGAGAATGAGAGATCAGTGCAGGTGTGGAGCTATATGTATGTCTCCCCGCCCTGTGGCTGACTGACAGGGCACTGTTCTGGCCATAGTGAAAGGTGATAGGTACCACTTACCCTTGCCCTCTTCCCAATCTCAGCACTGAGAAGACTTAAAATCTTTTCCCAAAGGAAACTTTTTTCCTTAGGAGCCAAGACATTAAGAACATTCTTCAGGATGAGAAATTAAGTGAACTGAGGCAGGTCAACTGGGATGGATGAAAGATGCGATTTATGGAATATAAAAAGATCCAGAAAATAAGGGGACAGTTGTTTCCAAGCGTCCCTACTGAATGTTTGTTCTTCTCGGTTTTCCATCATTAAATTCCCGGTGCTACCACCATGAGAAGAACTTGTATAAGGACAAGTAAGTGAGGTGGTGGCATTACACTGCTTGGGAATGGCGTCACTTTGTTTTACTTTCCTAGGCACCCAGAGAGAGAAGACAAAGTCAGGCAGCAGGCTTTGCTGGAATGGGCAGAGGAGCCCTGGTCCTAGTTCAGCTTCTGCCACTCAGCCTTCTTTGGACCTCAGGTTTCTTTGCCTCTAAAATTGCTCACTTCTAAAACAGGTGAGGTAGAATACAATATTTTATAGAATTTTGATGTTTTCACATATATTCAATTCTTACAACATTTAGGGAAGGTACTGTTATCTTTATATAATAGGAATGAAAACTGAGCAGAAACTATGTATCTTACCTCAAATTATATAACTCATAGGTAAGCTGGGACCCAATTTAGATCTCCAGGTTTTAGTTCAGGCTTTCCCCCCTCCTTTTTGGGGGGAGGGTTTTTAAAAAATTGTGGTAAAATACACATAACAAAATTTACCATTTTAACCATTTTTAAGTGTGCAACTCATTGGCATTTGAATTCACATTGTTGTGCAACCATCACCATCATCCACCTCCAGAACTTTTTCATCATCCCCGACTGAAATTCTGTTACCCATTGAGCACTCACTCACCATTCCCTGCTCTCCTAGTCCCTGGAAAGCACCTTCTACTTTCTGTCTCTATAAATTTGCCTCCTCTAGGTACTTCATATAAATGGACTTATACAATATTTGTCCTTTTTTGACTGGTTCATTTCACTTAGCATAATGTCTTCAAAGTTCATCCATGTTGTAGCATGTGTCAGAATTTTCTTCCTTTTTAAGGCTGAGTAATATTCCATTGTGTGCATATACCACATTTAGTTTTTCCATTCATCTGTCAATGGACACTTGGATTGTTTCCACCTTTCTGCTATTGTGAATGATGCTGCTATAAACACAGGTGTACAAACATCTGTTCAAGTCCCTGCTTTCACTTCTTTTAGGTATATACCCAGAGGTGGAATTGCTGGATCATGTGGTAATTCTATGCTTAATTTTTTTATTCCTCCCCTTTTAATAGGTAAAGTCAGCTGTTCTTTTAAATGAAATAAAATAAGATAAAATAATTTCCCACCTCTTATTATTTACATCTGAAGCCACATCTTACTCCTTATTATTATTTTTTTTAATTGGCCATGGTATTCTTTTGATGCTGTAGACTAGCTGTGTCATTACACTGCTAGGGATAAAAATAACTACTTGCATTTATTTTGTGCTTGCTTCTGTGTGTAAAACATCACATTGACATTATTTCATTTACCTTTTCAAGGTCTGTGAGAAGAGAATCAAGGGCAGGTATCATTAACCCCATTTTACAAATGACAAAAATAAAGTTCAAGAATGTTGAGGTTTTCTTCAGTGAGATTATAGTAGTAATAAAATAAAAATCCAACTTCCTAACTTAATTTACTGCTTATTTGCACAAATTTTCTGTATACTTAAATGGAATATACTGTCAAATAATTCTAGTTTGATTCTCATATGATACTTGTTTTGTAAACTTAGAAAAGTCTCCAACTTTTCATGCATATTTCTTCACCTATAAAATGAAAATAATATTATTAACCTCTATGAGTGTATCAAGAATGGCTGGTAAAAATAGCAAAGTACTTTACAGAATTAGAGAGTTCTAGGAAATCATTAATTATTTGGTTACATAATCATTTAATGATTGTTACTAAAGCAGACCCTTAAAGGGACATACTAAAATTGTTTCTCTGAAATTTCAACGTGATGCTGAAAATTGTCTTGAAAACGTGAATGTTTGGGGAAAAAAAGTTAGTTAAACATGAGTGTGTTCTCATGGTTCTGTTTTTCTTTTCAGGTGGTGGGGCCTAGTCCTTTCTGGGGTGGGCTGCTGGTTTAAGACAGGTGTCATCTGTGCATTTTCATGCTTCAGGACCTTCGCTCATGCTTCCTCTCTGCTTTATATGCCTTTCCATCTCTCATGAATTTAGCTTTCAAGTCCCTTTCAAACTGACAACTTATCCACTACAACTTCTCTGTCCCCTTTTCCTAATCGTTCCTTCCTCTGTCTTCCCAATGCATATACACTATTTTCAGCAACTTATTAGATCATGTTTTTTTTATTTTTTAAAAATTTTATTTATTTATTTATTTTTTTGTCTTTTTCGTGACCTGCACTCAGCCAGTGAGTGCACCGGCCATTCCCATATGGGATCTGAACCCGCGGCGGGAGCGTCGCCGCGCTCCCAGCGCCGCACTCTCCCGAGTGTGCCACGGGCTCGGCCCTAGATCATGTTTTAGTTTGTGGTTTTTCCCTCTCTCTTCTCCTTTAGGCTGTGAGCACCCCGTGGGCAGGCTGTTTCATTCATTGTTTCCGTGGTAGTTGTCACGGTGCCCAGTGTATAACAGATGCTCAGAAATTATTTGCTAAATGAAAAAACTATACAATCATATGAACAAATAAGCCAAGATTGATTTTCAAGGGCATGCAAGTCTCTCAACTGACACAGGAGTCTTCTTCCCTTTGTAAAAACAATGCCCCTGTTCTCTCCCACTTCCTCTTTCTCCTGAAGATTGTTGTTAATATCACTTTGCTTCCCTCCACTCTCCAACATTCCAGAAGGGAACAGGGATTAGAAATGAGGCACATTGATTTAGAAAGGCTGATGTCTGATTTAGAATAGGGGTAGAGTGAAAAGACAGGGAGCAATACAGTACCGGAAACCCTTCTAGCAGTTCCTTAGGCCTAGAGCTGAGGGTGCTAAGAGAGATTTGGTTGTTGGTATAATCAACTGGACTGCATCAGAATAACCTGGATGTTTAAAAACAAAACAATTCTAGGGTCCTCACTGAATCAGAACCTCTAGGGATGGGGCTGGGGCCTCCATGTATTTAACAAGCTCCCTAACTAATTCTAGTGTGCAGCCCAGTTTGGGAACCAGCCGCTAACCTCTGCTGTCTCTCATCCAATTAATAGGCTCGGGGGTGAACAAAGAAGGGGAATGGAGAAGATGGGTCCTGAGAAAATTTGGGGAGTGGCTGAAGTGTGGAAGGGACGGACTTAGTGTTAGTGCTGGGACGGAAAGGAAGTCACAATGGCTCACCATTTAGCTAATGAGGAAACTGAGTCTTAGCCAAGGTCACAGAGCAGGCGAGAGAGCTGGGATTCTAACACAGGCCTATCTCATTCGTGCTTGTTTCCTTTTCCACTGCAAAGTTTGCCTCCCATATGGTGAGCAGATATATGTACTTCAGAGCCTGCCAGTGTTGTTTAACTGTGACTTCTAGAGAGTCTTATGCTAACAGCAATGTCCAGTGACAGGGGGAAAAGCTAGAGGCAAGACTAGACCAAACACACCCAGCAAAGCCCAGGGAGGTCACTTTCCTAAGCTCCTCTGTGGCCTCCGTGGGCTGGTGACTTTGCCTCCTCTAGCCATAAAGTGAAGACAATATTTAAGTACCATCTTCACAGCACTGCAGTGAAACTTAATTAGTTCATATTTATTGTGTCCTTTGAAGATGAAAAGCTCTGTGTAAGAGCCAAGTACCATCTTTATTCCACATTCCTTGAATCTATTCCACAGATCTGGAATTATAAATTCTGTGAGGTCCTTCTTTTTTTTTTTTTTATTTTCTGTTATTTCTAACCTGGTCAAAACCAGGATCTAGTGGAATTTCTTCAGCTTTCCTGACTGTAAACGGTTTGAAGGATCTGGTTGCTGGCTGGGATCGAGGGAGGAAGGGAAGAAGCATGTCTGAACAGAAACTCCAGACATTCCGAAATCTGCCCCTTAACCTGGAACTCTGTGCCCATCTCAGCGTCGGCTCTGACCTCAGGTTGTGGTACTGTGTATTTACGGTTCTCTCTCACCCCTGCCCTTCCCTGCCTCCTCCACTTCCACCCACAGGCACACAATCCCAATGAATTGGAGATGTTGGAGGAGGATGAAAATTTATTTTTTATGCAGCATTTGGCAGTTTCAATGCTGCATTACAGAAGTACGAAATATAGTGAAATCTCTGCTCCTTAAAATGCCGATCCTTACTCTTTGTTAAAGACAGTGATATACCATGAAAGAGAGTAGTTGCTGGTTCTAGAGAAGTAGTAAAATTAAATAAAGTACCGCTTTCAAGATAGTAGTAAGAACATCAGTTGTCCTTAAACAAACAAATATATTTAAAACAACATAATTTGGTAAGGCAACCCCTCTTTCGAGAAACAACAACAAATACCTTTAACTTGAAGGCATGTTTGTTACTATTCTGGCCAGTCTTCTACCTCAGTTCCTTTAAGTTGAATAAATCCTCAGTGTGCGTGCTGTCCCTTGGCTGAGATGGGAAGCTGGGACAGTCATCTTTGGTATCCAAGGGTCCGATTGTATATTATTCCACCGAGCTCCTTCTGTCATTCCATTCCCGTTAGGCACAAATAGGAGTCATCCCAGATATTTTCTGTTTGTTCCTTCTCCAATGTGCATGGACGGAGGGGGCAGGGGAGCAAGAGTGATGCCCTAAGGTCTGAGAGTGGCCACCAGGCAACGCCACAGACAGGTCAAGGCTGGACCATGGTACGTGCATTGCACTGTAGTCCTAGGTCTGCCAGGGAAAAGGGGTGCTCCTCCTTTAGTTCGCAGAGTTTTATATACACGTGTATGTGTTTATATACAAGAATATATTCAATATACAGGCAGTCCCCTTAACTGAATGCTGGTTTGACTTATGATTTTTCCACTTTTTCGACTTTATCAATGATCCAAAAGTGATACACATTCAGTACAGTATTCAATAAATTACATGAAATATTTAACACTTTATTACGAAATAGGCTTTTTGTTAGATGATTCCATCCAACTGCGGGCTGATGGAGACGGTCGGAGCCCATTTAAGGTCGGCTAGGCTAAGCCATCACGTTCAGTAGATAAGTTGCATTAAATGCATGTTCCGCTTAAGTTTTTTTCAATTTATGATGGGTTTATCTGGTTGTAACCCAGGAGCATCTGTATTCAGAAGGCTTAACTGAGTGCCCTGTGTGTGATCTGCGTGCACAGCCCAGGGTGGAGCCAGAGCTCAGGGGACTGCTGAAGTGACTGATGCCGTCCCTGACTAGGTGGGCGCGGGGCAGCCCCCCGGGTGAACCCGCAAGCCCCGCATTCCTCAGCTTTCAACACAACAAGAAACGTGGTTCTGTCACAGTTTCCTCTTGACTGGGGCAAGAGAAAAATAGGAGAAAGGGCAGATGACAGGGGCAGTGGTGGTCGCAGCGCTATGCTCAGCAACCTGGAGCCGCCCTGCTGTGTCCCCGAGCTCCCTGGCACGGGAAATTCCTCTCTGGGAACTTTCTGGAACGTGGCCCGAGAAGCCCCTCCCGAACGCTTTCCGGAGAATGCACGGGCCTGTCTGCAGAACCTTCTTCGGAAGCGAGCGTGCTCCGGAGGCCTGGGACGCGTCCTGCCTCCCGCCGGACTCGGCCGCGGCTCCCGCAGCCCAGCGTGGGTGGCGGCTCCGCAGCTCGGGCGGTGGGTGCCGAAGGTCTCGGTCGCCACGAAAGCCCTTCTGGTGAGATGTGCAGTTGACGCGGGAGGCCACTCGGGGACCCCCGGCAGCCGAGCCCACGTCCCGCTCCCGCCCGCTCGGGGTCTCCCAGCCTCCCGGGCTCTCCCCCCGTTTTCTCTCACACAGACGACTGTCCCTAAAGCAAATCCTTGCACGTCTGATACCGTCCCCATGTCAGTTTCTGGGACAGTATTTAAGAGGATGGGCGATAAGCAACGCTCGGTTCAAGCTCTGGCTCTCGGCTGATTACAGGAAAGGTAGTTCGCACTCTGTCCCACTTTGCTCATCTGTAATTGGGATAATTCTAGTGTGTTTCTCATAAAATCGTGACTGTTAAATGAGAGCATGCCTACAAATCAGTTAACACCGTTCTTGACACTTGTTAAATACTCACTGTTTTTACTTTTGCAGTTCGTACTATTTTCAGTGTTTTTTATCCCAATATACTCGTACCTCAAGGTATTCTATATAAAATACGGTAGAAGCGCTGATAACATTGGTGTCAGAAGATAAACCGTTCAAGGTAAAATTGGGGATGTTGCTTCCTGTCAGTGGTACCTGGGGATGTGATTCTACCTACCGGATCAGCAGATCCGCGGCATCCTCACATGTTCTCCAATGTGGTTTTAAGGACGTGGCTGCACTTCGATACTGTGGTATTATGATGTTGTCAAAGCCGGTACGTCATGATCCATGCTGGTGTCCTCAGAGGTGAGGGTACACCTCACACTTGGTTTCTGCTCTGCTTTCTAGACTCCAGTGTTGTTTGTGGTGGGCAGATTCTGCTCATCTTGACACCCATCGTTAGAGGTGACTTCTGATCTGCTGATGGTTCATTTCAGTGTTACCTGTGGTTTGTTTTCTAAATTTCTCAGTGTCCAGTTAGATCTCCAGTCTCGAAGGCATTCTGTCCTGGGTATGTTCTCCAGTTTCACTGACATGTGGAAAGCACAGAATAGCTTAAGCCCACAGAGGAGGCTGGGGAGAGGACAGAGCAGTCAGTCGTAGAGAAGCCGTGTGAGTGCAGACCGCAGGCAGCACCTGCGCCACCCTCTAAAATCTCCGCTGCTTCGTACTTCAGAACACAGGACTCCTTTCAAAAATTTGTACTGAGTATTAACTAGCTCTGCGGGATGCACAGAAGCATGTGACGTGGTCTTAGCATTCAAAGAACGTACAATGAATTCATTTTTTAAGTGAAGTCTCATAATTTGAGTGAATGGAATAATTTCCACTGCTCCTATCAAGAGTCATCAGACAAGTAAGTCATAGTCTTGTCCTTGTCCTGAGGACAAGCCTCTCTCACCTGTCCTTTAATTTAACAAATGTGCCATTCTGAGAAATCTTAAGAGGGCCTCGTAGCAGCAAGCCATCCACAATCTCATGGGTGGGTTATCAGTACTCGGAGGCCTTCGGTGCCTAGCATTCTGGGGCTGCTGCTCTTGGAAGTAGCTGGAGAACTTGCCTCAAAGTTGAGATAAGGTGGCTGCAAGAGGGAATAACAAAGTAAGAAGCTAGGAATGGTGACCGATGAAGACTTTTCTGTCATGAAGAATAAACCTTGCCTTGTGTCTAGAAAATTAATAAAACGAGGAAAGAAAAAAATGTAAAGCCTCTGTTTGACAATGTAAGAGTAATATAATTATACATAAATGAATAAATAAATATGTGTGTATAATATATATATTTCATATATTTGGCCTTTTATGCCTAAGACCAAACAGCAGAATGACAATTATGCCCTGTCTTATATATATGAGATTAAGTTTTGTTGAAAGCTGAACATGATATACTGGATAAAAGGTACTGAGGTAAGTAGGGCTTTAGTGTGAAGTTTTATATTTATCAATCTAGGAGTTAGATTGTGTTTACTGTTTGCTGTGTCTGTAGATCAGAGGCTAAAATTTTCTCTGGTGCTCTTGTTTTTGTCTCCTTTCTTGTTTTTGGGTTTCCTGAGAGACTTCTTCTTAAATAGGGACTGAGACGTGGTTATTTCAGTTATAATCCCCTGTTATTATACAGAACCCTGTTGATGTGGTGGCAAGGTATAGGAAAAGGAGAAGTGTTTTACAATCCCACGATTAGGTCTCAGTCTTTTAGATGTCCTGCGCCCCTGGGCTATGAATGTCACATATGCCTCTCAGTTGTTCATCCCCTTTAGGTAAAAATGGGAAGGCTAGAAGGGACTGGAGTTGGATATTTCCCTTCCTCTTGGTTGGTTAGGCTCTGGTAAAATAGTTTCCCTCGAAGGCAAGCCTGGTTAAGAAGAACAGAATGCTCTGGGCATATTTAAAAGTGGCTATTTTCGCCCTCCCTCTGTCAGAAGCATGAAGAAATTTTTCTTTCATCTTCACTGTGAGAATCTGGTAGAGCTCCTGAAGGTAACACTCATGAAGGTATGGGCCACCCTTGCCCCTGGAGTTTTTAACTCTCAAGCTTGTTCACACTTAGCATCCAGCAATTTGTCAATTAAAGGTTAGGTTTTCCTATCCCAGCACTGGTTCCTGCTCCTGGGCTTCTGTGCCTATAAATTGTGATTCTTTGACCTGCAAGCCTGTCTCTCCAATTTTGGTGGCAGCAATTTATCCTGTGACCTCAATTCTCTGATAGATCTAAGAGTTGCTGATTTTCAGTTTGTTCAGCATTTTTCTTGTTTGGAGGGTGGAAGTGACAACTTCCA
Source organism: Cynocephalus volans (assembly GCF_027409185.1). NCBI lineage: Eukaryota > Metazoa > Chordata > Mammalia > Dermoptera > Cynocephalidae > Cynocephalus > Cynocephalus volans. The sequence continues at coordinate 128,273,283 of NC_084468.1, read as the reverse complement.
AACTGCTTATATGCCAGACTGGAAACCAGGAGTCGGGATTAAATTTTTTACAGTGTTTATTGATTACTTTTCACCTATGTTAATACATAATCTTCAAAGCTTGTTCCCGCAGCATAAGCATCTTCTCGTTTGACCATAACTATAAATTAAAGTTAGTCTGATCTATCTGAAATTATTAGCAAAATCTAGATACAGCTACAACAAATTCATAGTTTAGTATAGAGAGGGTATTTTAATGACATATGTCTAGATCACTTTATATTTGCAATTCTACCCTCCCATTTTACAGGTGACAAAATTAAGACTCAGGTTAAAATTCCGGATGGAGTTTGGATGTGTTGTCCCCTCCAAAACTCATGTGGAAATTTGATTTCCAATGTGGCAGTGTTGGAAACTGATTGAGTCATGGTGGCAGATCCCTCATGAATGGATTAATGCTCTCCCTGGGGGGGGGGATTAATGAGTGAGTTCTTGCTCTATTAGTTCCTGTGAGAGCTCGTTGCTTAAAAAGACCCTGGCATCTTCTCTTTCTCTCTTGCTTCCTCTCTCTCTTGCCATGTGATCTGCTTGTACCTGCAGGCTCCTTGCCACTTTCTGCCATGAGTAGAAGCAGCCTGAGGCCCGTGCCAGGTGCTGTCCCAGAATCATAAGCCAAATAAACCTCTTTCCTTTATAAATTACCCAGTCTCAGGTATTTCTGTTATAGCAACACAAAACAGACTAAAACAGAAAATTGGTACTGAGGAGTGGGGTGTTGCTAAACAGATACCTGAAAATGTGGATGCAGCTTTGGAACTGGGTAATGGGCAAAGGTTGGAGGAGTTTGGAGGACTTAGAAGAAGAGAAAAAGACGAGGGAAAGTTTGGAATGTCTTAGAGACTTATGTGGTGGTTAGCAGAATGCTGATAGAAATGTGGACAGTAAAGGCCATGTGGATGATGAGGTCTCAGATAGAAATGAGGAACTTATTGGGAATTGGACAGATCACCATTGCTACACCATAGCAAAGACCCTGGCTGCATTGTGTCCATGCTCTTAGACTTTGTGGAAGTTGGAACTTAAGAGTTGTGAACCAGAGCATTTGGCCAAAGAAATTTCTAAGCAGCAAAGCATTAAGAATGCTGCATGGCTACTTCTAACAGCCTACTCTGAGTTATGGTAGCAAAGGCATGATGTAAAGCCAGAATTTAAAACGGAAGCAGAGCGTAAAGATTTGGAAACTTTGCAGCCTGGCCATGTGGTAAAGAAGCAGAGAGCCAGAGAACAATACAAGGGTGAAGCAGATAAACTGGTTGCTAAAGACTTATCTTGGTGGTGAGGCAGCCAGATGCTAATAACCAGGACAATGGAAAAAATGCTCTAAAGGCATTTGAGAAGTCTGGAAGGGCGCCCCTCCCATCACAGACCCTGAGGCCTAGAAGGACTGAGTTATCCTGGAGGACAGACCCGGGGCACAGCTACCGTCAGGATCCTGCTCCCTGCATCCCAGCTGCTCTGGCTGGAGTGGCCCCAAGTGTGTTTCATACAGCAGCCCTGGAGAGTAGAGGCCCGAAACCTTGGTGGCATCCACGTTGTGTTAAGCCTGCAGGCCGGCAGGATGTGAGGGCAGTGGAGGTGTGGCATCCTCCACCCAGATTCCAGAGATGTATGGAAAAGCCTGGGGACCCAAGCAGAGACCTGCCACAGGGGTGGAACCACTGCAGAGGACATCTACTAGAGCAATGCTGAGCAGGAAGGTGGGGTTGGAGCCCCCACAGAGAGCCCCTACGAGGGAAATGTCTAGTAGAGCCAAGGCACCGGGGCTGCCGCCAGGACCCCAGAACTACAGGGCCACTGGTAATGTGCAATATAGGCATGGAAAAGCCACAGGCACTAGCACGGCCCACTGTGCTGTGCCTGGCAGAGCTATGGGAACAAGGCTGCCTGATGCTTTGGGGGCCCAAATGCCCCAGTGTGCCCAGGATGCAGGACTTGGAGTCAAAGAACATTATTTTGGATCTTTAAGACATAATGTATGCCCTGCTGGGTTTCAGACTTGTTTGGGGCCTGTTTTTCCTTTCTTTTGGCCTATTCCTCCCTTTTGGAATGGGAATGTATACCCAATGTCTGTTCCACCATTTTATCTTGGCTGTAGATAAATTTGGTTTTGTTTTCAGGTTCACAGCTGGAAGGACTTTTGCTTTTGGTCTCAGATGAGACTTTGGACTTTTAAGTTGGTGCTGTAGCAAGAATGATTGTATTTTGTATGTGAGAGTGACATGAGTTTTGGGGGGCCAGGGGAGGAATGATGGAGTTTGGATGTGTTGTCCCCTCCAAAACTCATGTGGAAATTTGATCTCCAATGTGGCAGTGTTGGAAACTGATTGAGTCATGAGGGCAGGTCCCTCATGAATGGATTAATGCTCTCCCTGAGGGAGGGGGGATTAATGAGTGAGTTCTCGCTCTATTAGTTCCCATGAGAACTCGTTGCTTAAAAAGACCCTGGCACCTTCTCTCTCTCTCTCTCTCTCTCTTGCTTCCTCTCGCCATGTGATCTGCTTGTACCCACCGGCTGCCTGCCACTTTCCGCCATGAGTAGAAGCAGCCTGAGGCCCATGCCAGATGCAGCTGTCCCAGAATAAGCCAAATAAACCTCTTTTCCTTATAAATTACCCAGTCTCAGGTATTTCTGTTATAGCAACACAAAACGGACTAAAACAATTCCAAATAAATTTGTTTGCATATTATAATGCTAATGTGTTCCAGTCACTTTGAATTTTAATGTTGTATGAATATTAATTATATATAAACAGAATAAATAATTGAAAATGAGGTAATATAATTTTTATGCTCTTTTTTTTTCATTTTCACATATATATAACAATGCTTACTCTCAAATTGCCATTCAGTTCATCTCCTTACAAGTATTAGAACTTTAGTAAGGACATTATTGGGTATATATGCATACTTATATTTACGTATTAGCTTCCGCATTAATGTAGAAACTCATTATCTTGGAAAAAATTAGAAGCTAGTTGTCTCTGTGTACTGTCTGTGCCCACTAACAAGGTAAAGAAGTTTATATACATATATGAAGCACTCAAAACAGTCCAGGTAGACAGTAAAGGCTAGTGAGTTTATGCTTCATCACATTATCATCATCAGCAGCAGCATAGTAGTGATTTATTATTACCTCAATATTCATTACATTGTTTTTGGTACAGGTTTTTTAAATAACTCAATAATCCATTCCAAATTCTTTCATCATATTGCTGTTAACTATACATTACATAATGTCAAAAATGAGAATTTTAAAAATGTTTGTGATCACTTTGGTCAAATAGATTTAAAAATATTCAGTGTAAATTGGAGTATTTTTGCGTGTAAATTAGCCACACCTAACTTGGATTTCTCTAATATTTTCAGAAGATAGAACCAATTATAATCTTATGAAGTCTGAATAAACACAGTAAGATATTATAGCCAAATATGATATTAAAAGTTAATCTGACATATACACAGGTAGGCACGATTGGATGTAAATGACAGATATAAATGTATACTATCAGAATTGGGGGCTGGCTGATTAGTTCAGTTGGTTAGAGTGCAGCTTTATAACCTCAAGGTAATGGGTTCGGATCCCCATACTAGCTAGCCACAACGGGAAAAAAAAGTATAAATAAAATTGGGTGATATGTTTACATCTACAATGTGTTTTGAAAATTAAATTTGCATGCACCAGGTCCCTCCTCAAATAAGACAGACATATGGGTAGTTAAATCAAAGTAGATAATAAGACTTCCAAGGTCAATTAATTTACTCCCAGCAGGTAGCCTGTACATTGGGGAACTCTGGTTCTGTGTTTTGGATTACAGACCTCCTTTGAAAGGCAGTCACCTTTGTAGGGTCCATGTTCCTCCTCCTCTCTCTTTGTACTTGGCTCCAACTGATCAGGATTTGTGAGAATCTGGCTGTATCACTCAAAATGCCATTTCCTCACTTGGTATGCTCTAGTGCATCCTCCATTTTTTGGCTTTGGAAAGGGGTGCCTCTTTCCCATGCACAGATCTTCTCCTCATTACAGTCTTATCACCCATATTTCAATTCCTTGCTCTCTCTTCCAGAACCTTCCTTGCCCACCATGTTCCTTTCTTCTCATTGTCTGTACCACTCATTTTGAAACTTATTCATAAACTACCAGTATTATAATTAAATTGTTTTGTACATGTATATAAGAAACAAACCTTACATTTAGAAACAGTTCTGAACATGTATGTAGAAAGTTATGCAGTGAGTATAAATGAGAAATGTTTTAGAAGTAATTTTTGATGTTTACTTGACATGTTGAACTAAAAGTATAATGAATTTTATTCTAAACCAGTTTGTGTTCTACAGATCTTTAATTACTCACTTCCTCCTCTTCTTTGTTCTTGGGAGGTGAGAGGGTCTCCAGGCCAAGGGAGAAGAACTCACTGTCACCCCTTTCTAGGGGCAGATTTTAGATTTCTCCCAAAACACGCATTCTTTGTAAGTGGCCACACTTCTTGGTGGTGTGTGAAGTATATCTGGCAGAAGGAAAAAGTACAAATTTTTCTCATATGAGTAGGAAAATGGTTTTATTTTTGTGAGCCTACGAGTAAGGAGCTAGCTAATTCTTATTAATATTATTGTTATTGCCATATCATGATGATTATCATTAGCCATTTCATCCTTATTTAACATTTACTGAGCACTTACTATGTTCCAGACACGGTATTGAATACAAGTGCCAAATGCTTGACATATATTATCTTACTTAATCCTCTCAACGACCTTATGAGTAGGTATTACCATTACCATTTTCAAATGTGGAGACTGAGACTCAGAGAGGTTGAATAATTTGCTCAGTGTCACACAACTGGGTCTGCCTGGCTCTAGAGCTTTTAAATATTAGATTACCAGACTAAAACAAACTAATAGATTGTAGGTGCTTTGAGGAGAGAAATGCTGTATTATTGTATTGCTGATCCTAATATTTTCAGTACAAAATGCATGCTGGCACATAGTTTATTGGATGAATGAAATCCCCAATGAAATGAACAGTTATTAAAATAAGCATATTTTTCTCCATCATTATAACTAGGAAAATATACTCTCTAAAGACAGTGTTTCACAAACTAGTCTGTTAGATTTCTTTCAACATGATTACCTGGAGCCATTTGTTGAGAATGCAGATTCCTGGGAACCACTTGCACAAAGAATATGTTTCAGTTGTCTGAGACACGGGGCACAGGGATTTGTATTCTGATACACACTAAGGTCTGAGAATCACTGCTCCGAGTTAAGGAGCCACAGCTGTTGTCTTTGAAAATAATGGTTGTTTTGAATTCAGATTTAGAGTCTGGTTAGATGTGGATTTCCATTCACACCATTCAAAACAGAGGTAGAGGACCAATCAGAACCATGATTAGGCACTAGTAGACATTAGTAGTGATGGGAAACCCATTCCTCCAGGGATCAGAGAAGTGGCCACTGGAAAAGGCCCGTACAGCAGCTGGGTCATTTCATTTGTTGTGTCTGTTTGTACATTAATTAAACCAAAGTTGTGGGACAAGAATATTCACTCTGTTCTTAACTGTGAGCTAAAGGACATCCCTCCAGCCAGAAGTAATATCATCAATAAACAAGGCTGGGTATGGGAGACAGTGAGGCCCAAAGACTCGTTCACCACAGAAACCATTTGGGACAAGTTGAATTTATGAAGATAAATAATGAAAGCAGTGTCCTGATACAGTGTTCTGAAGAAACATCCAAAAAGGTATGTGCTCTTACCACCATGGTTTCTAAAGGCTGATCAAGAGCCTGACTGAGGTATAAAAGCTGAAACAAAGGGCATGTTACTTGTTCAGACATCGCTTCATTGTTGGGGTCATTGATGAAGAGTAAAACTGCTAATAAAGGTAGGAATGAAACAAGGGGGCACAGAGAATATTTTAAAAGGAGTTTTTAAAAAGTATAAAGTGAGAAAAACAAAGAAGGATAAAGATTAGGAAAATGAAGGAGAGAACAAAGAAGAAAATCTTGTTGCTTTGAGATTTTTTTAGATGCATCATGTCCAGAAGTTGTCCAGAAAGAACTGTGATCTCATATTTTAATTGAACAATTTTTCATCCATTTTTTTCTTTGCATATAAGAAAACAGAATCTCAAGACATCTGATTGAACTATAAGCATCTTCCTGCATCCTATATATATATCTGATAGTTTAAGCTGAAAATCTGGGTCACAAAGTAAAAATTTTAGAAAAGCCTCCTCAGACTAAACATTTCTTTTGAGATAGTCCCCTTTCTCAGCCTTCTGAAAAGAAGTGACTGCAAACATGGAATTTGAGGTTCTGGCTACAACCCTGAAGGTAAATATACATAACTCTAGGGAGCAGCGCAGCATTTGGCAGAGGCCTATTGGGGAACTGGCAATTTTCTAGGGTGCAAGAAGTGCCGGCAGAGGCTACTGTTCCTGGAAATAGCCTTGTGTTCTAATAGTGCACATTTGGAACTTTCTTGAAAATTCCTTGACAAAAATCACTGTGGTACCAAATGCTTTTACTGTTATTTTGTACCCTGAGGAGCAGTAGTTGGAAACACAGCTTACAGGGGCCGGGCTGAAAACACACTGGAGTAAAGCAGGCCATGACTAAAGGTATTAGGAAATACTCTTAGGAAATACTGTGGAAAATGGGAGAACATGAGCTGAGACTGTAAGCCTGGCAAATCTACATTCATGAGTCATTTCAGCTTCCTTCATCTTCCCTTTCTGATACCTGCGGGTATAATAGAGAAATAACATGATTGTGATAGGAATCCTAAGGCATCCAAATCCCACTGCACCCAGACCTTTACTTTGTAAATTCTATGATACGCCGAATCAAGATTACATGCACTCCTAGGTTTTCCTCTTACGCAGTTCTTTCTATCCCTACATTTTCACTTATCTTTTAAATCAGCATGTCAAGACCTAGTTATAAACATTCACCATATGCAAGTAGGCACCATATGGAGTCTCTGACCTCAAGAAAGTTTAGAATGTACTAGAGAATGCAAGAAATAAACAAGAGGAAAGCAATGTGGAATATATAACAAAGAGATGTCTCCAGGTGGTTAACAAATGTGTTCTATGACTCCAGAGGAATTACAGATCAAAGTGAAGTGAACTGCAGTGCTCTCAAATTTCTTGAGCAAGATGGGACTTGAGAACAACCTTGAACAGGATGTAAGATTTAGCTAGTTAGAGGAGACAGGACAAGAGAGGACAGGTGATAGGTACAGAATGAGCAGAGGACTATAAGTAGGTCAAGCCTGTATCCTCCCTTTCCTTCCTTCCTTTTACCCCAAACTCAAAGTTTCCAAAGATGAATGGGAAATAATTGGAAAATATTGGGGAGTGTGTGTGTAGGGGGCGGTGGGCGGGTAGGTGTGGTTTTGACTGAATGGGGAAAAGCATTTTTTTGTCCTTGTATTCTAAAACGTCCTATGAGTCTGTTATTCACTCTAGTTTCTGAATTACTAAATGCTGTGCAGCTCTGGTCTGGGACCATGCCAAGGAAAGCTACTAACTCCATAATTTGGAGCAGGGATTAAATTTTATACAGAATATCATACAGCGTGGCCTTCAACTGAAAGTAACAGAAAACACAACTCAAAATGACTTAAAAAATAAAGAACATATATTATCTCATGTAATAAGAAGTGCAGGGGTCGGGAATATTCTCCAGGTTGGTTGCTGCAGAGACTTGACAATCCTGTCAAGACCTAGGTTCTCTCCTCTTTGCCATGCTCTGAGTGTGCTCCCTTTGTCCCCAGACGGGCTGTCCTGCTGCTTGCAAGATGGCTGCAACAGTTCCAGATGTCCCATCAGGACATGAAAAGCTTCCGCAATGGAAGATACCATCTCCTCCTACTGCCTCTTTTTAAGGGTGAGAAAACCTTTCTCATAAAGCCTCCAGCGGACCTCTCTTGATATATTCTTTCCTAGATTGGGTCAAATGTCCTTTTTATAAACCAATCACTGTTGGGAGGAATGTAATTGTGATGATTGGTTCGAACTAATCAGGATTTATCTCTGAGTCACATTGCAGCGGGGAAGGCCACCAGACAAAAGGAAGACTGCAGAAAGAAAGAGAAAAGAAGAAAATGTCTACGAGGTAGATGTGGTTTTAGAATCTGCACACTAATTCTTTGGTACTCCTCCCCCTTCCGGAAGTTGAGCCTAAAGCCCGCCCTGCCTCGGCCGTGCCACTCAAACAGCCAATGGAAAGGCCCACCTGGGGAAGAATGGCAGGCACGTGAGGGGGCCATCTTGAAAGTGGTTCCTCCAGCCGGGTCAGCTGCCTGCAACCCCCACCAACAGCCTGACTGCAGGCACATGAGAGCCCCTGGGGCAGGACAACCCAGCAAGGCCACTTCTGAATTCCTACCCACAGAACTGTGAGGCAATAAATGTTTATTCTTTTAAACCACTATGAGTAATAGATTATAGTAACTAATAGTAACAATAGTAACTAATTGTGACTGTGCTGTTTCTTCAGGGAACTTTAGTATTTATTTGGTATACCGGAATCATACACAAGTCTTAAAAGTGACCAAAGTGAGAAGAGACTGTCTTAAGTCAGGTGGATGAGGTGGAAGAATTTGGATTTGGAAATCAACAGAATTCTGGCCTTGGCTCTGTCACTAAAAAAAACCCTCCTAAGAAGTTTTACTTCTCTTGATCATATGATCATTATCTGTAACATAAAAGAACAGAGCTAAATGCTATCTGATGCCCCGTTCAGCTCTCAGATTCCACAGATAAGTGGAATGCTTACATTCCATTTTGTTTCAGGTGCTGTAGTACAGCATTGAGAACACCTGCTCTAGAATTAGACACCCTGGGTTCAAATTGCAGTTCAGTCACTTATTAAAAAATTGTACTTGGGTGAGTGATGTTACTATTTTAAGCCTCAGTTTCCTTATAGGTTAGTTGGGAGGATCAAATAAGATAATGGAGGTAAAGCTCTTAGCATGTAGTGGCACTTAGTATGTGTTCAATAAATGCAGGCAATTGTGTTGTCTATATAATAGCAGCACATTCTGTAAATTAAAACAAAATTTTTAAAGGACGGACCTGTATTTTTATGTGCTTTATAGTTTATAGCTTATTTGGCTTCTAAATAATCAACGTGTAAAGGGTATTTTATAGGGACTTAAGCACACTTTTATTATTTTAAAATTATAGAAATTTATATATGGAGTTTGCCTTGTAATTTATTGCTGGTCATACCCTGGATCAGGAAGCCTATCCTAAATTACAATTTCATTCCTACAGGAAGGTACTGCATTATACTGCTGTATAATGATTTATTTTTTACATGTGTTTCTAGGAATGCTTCTCAGTGGAAAGTTAAGTGGCCTGTACTTTCTTGATTCTTCCACAGAGCACAGCCCATAGTAGGCACTCCACTTTATTTGCATAAGCTGCTTTTTCACTAGTATAAAGACTAATAGAGATTGAAGTCAGTTTCTGCTTATGCCTTAGGGTCTGTTAATTAATAATTGAATTCATTGCCCAAAACTGGTTCTGCCAGTTTGTAAGTCTCTCCCTTCAGGTCTTCCTAAATCAAGCTGTTGGCTGGACAGTCAGCAGTCCTCTGACATGCTGCCTTCCTTATTCACATCTATAATGCTAAGTTCCCTTTGGCCCAGGTCAGTTTTCTGGAATAAATTTCTAAAATCAATATCTGATGTCTCTATTTGCTCTCGCACCTACCGGTTGACTTAGGTGGTCCTCAAATATGGCAATGGAGTTAGAATATTCTTAGCTTTCCATTTTCCTGTTGTACAGCCAGGATCACCTCAGGCTCCAGACTAACTCCAGCTGGAAGCACAGAATATTCTGGGAAGAATTCTTTGCCAATGGGCACGTGCTAGGCCTGGTAATTGAGAGTCAAAGAGTCTAATTCCCTATGCTCTTAGGTTTCAAAGTTTTAAATAAAGCTTTGTTTTGTGTGCTAAATTAAAAATACGAAATAAGTTTTGTTGTCTTTTTTTTTTCTATGATACTTTGCTGCCATCAATTCCTTTAAACACAAAGCAGTTATTCAGAAGCCCCATGTTCTCCTGTCAGTCTTAACGGGACTCTAAACATTCCTGATTTACCTTATTGCGACCTGTAAGTATGAATTACTTGAACAAATTTATGTCTTGAATCAATTTATACCGCTGCTGTTCTCTTGTCCTCATTCTTCATGATTTTGTGTAAGTTGATTGGGATCCCCTCTTCTTGTCTTGGGTTTCTAGACTAGAATCCTGACTTTTCTATAACGGTATGGTTTGTTCTGCATTCCCTTCATTATTTTAAGTGCCACCTGCCTCAGGACCTGCACTTGCCTGTTTGTCTTGTCTTTTACATACCACTTCTCTTTATCAAGCAACATCATGCTCCTTATGGGGGAAAATAAACCAGACTTTACATATGTTGAAAATTTCCCAACCCTGACATCTATTCTGTTACATTGGTTGTTCCATAGTTTTTAGGAAATTCAGGGACAGACTTGTTTGTATGAGGGATGAATCTATTTTCTATAATATTCAGGACATTAAAAATCCTAGACCTTGCGATTACCATATTGTAATTGCTTTCATTTATTATTTGACACAATCAACAGAGTAAAAAGGCAACCTATGGGATGAGAGAAAATACTTGCAAGTCATATGTCTGATAAAGGGTTAATACCAGGAGTATATAAAGAATTCCTAAATTCAACAAAAACTAAAACAACAGTTAACCCAATTTAAAAAATGGGCAAAAGACTTAAATAGACATTTCTCCAAAGAAGATGTTTAAGTGGCCAACAGGCATAGGAAAAGATGCGCCACTAATCATTAGGGAAATGCAGATCAAAACTACGATGAGGTCTGACCTCACACCATCAGGGTGGCTGCTATAAAAAAACAAACCCAGAAGATACCAAGTGCTGGCAAGGATGTAGAGAAATTGGAACTGTTGCGCATCACTGTTGAGAATATAAAATGGTGCAGCTACTATAGAAACCAGTATAGCAGTACCTCATAAAATTAAAAATAGAATTACCACAGGATCCAGCAGTTCTGCTTCTAAGTATATACCCAAAACAATTGAAAGCAGCATCTGGAAGAGATATTTGTACACCCATGTTCATTGCAGCATTATTCACAATAGCCAAGAGGTAGAAGCGACCCAAGTGTCCACCGACAGATAAATGGATAAACAAAATGTATATACATACAATTATATACATGAAATATTATTCAGCCTTAAAAAGGAAGGAAATTCTGACACATGCTACAACATGGATGAGGACATTATGCTAAGTGAAGTAAGCCAGTAACAAAACGATAAATACTATATTATTCCACTATATGAGGTATCTGGAATAGTCAAATTCATAGAAATGGAAAGTAGAATAGTGGTTACCAGGGGCTGTGGAAGGGAGGAAATAGAGGTTGTTTAATGGGTGTGGAGTTTCAGTTTTGCAAGATGAAGAAGTTCTGGAGATTAGTTGCATGACAATGTAAATATACTTAACACTACTGAACTGTGTGCTTAGAAATGATTAAGGTGATACATTTTACATTATGTTTTCTACCACAACAAAAAAGGTAGCATTTATATTTCACATATTTGTGGTACGTAACGTGTTAATTTTTTCTTAGGAATGTATAGCAGGGGTCATACTTTTACTCATTCAGCTTTAGAGCTGAATGAACTTGGCCCACCACTTTTAACCAGCTTCCATGACTCAGCCAGCACAGGCATAACGTAAGATACCAACACCCAGGAGTCGCTAAGTTAATTATTGATGGTGACCTTGTGATACTAAATACATATTTTTATTGAATACCTCTTTAAGCTTGGACTGTGCTCAGTGGGGAATTACAAGAGTATTTCCCCTCTTTTCCTTTGAGCAGGGGAAACAGGCTTAGCTAAGCAAGACTAACATTCTGGAGAGGTGGAGGGATTGAGTGTCTTTGTGCTTCTGTGATGTGTAGTTTTCACAGCAGGTTTTCATAAGTGTAGAAGACAGCAGTGGCAATGCACTTGTGCCACACTTGTCAGCCTATGCAAGGACTGGGTGGCCACCCTCCTGGGAAAGGGGAGAAAGGCTGTTTCATGCCAGCAGAGGACTTGGAAGTACAGGAAAAGAGGTTCACTAGGTGCACAGGGCTGGAAAGGTATTCTTACCAGAGGGAAACCACAGGAGCAGAACGTGGAAGTGTGAAACACTAGGTGGTATTTAGCAAACAGTGGAGGACCAGACATGCATTTCAAGGGATGAATGATAGGAATGAATGCATCTCAGTCTTCTTTGTATCTCCAGATCTGGACAATAAACTATGTTGAACTGAACTAGTTTCAAGAACTTGAAAAACATTTAGATGTATATGGCTTGTGTTGAAGAGGAAAATGTTGGGAGGGTTTATGAAAAAAACATATGTGTTCATCTATAGTCTCATATATATACACATACCTATGCACATACATATACACACACAAGAAAGAAAGATTATTATCTTCAGAAAATCTAAACACTGTAGTCTACCAAGCTGACTGACCAATCTGACAAGATGTCTGTCAGTAATTATTTTCCTCAGTCACATTCATGGTCACTTTATTCATTTCTTCTAAGACACTTTATTAGTTTGTTTTCTGTTGCTCATAACAGAGTACCAGAAACTGGGTAATTTACAAGGGAACAAAATTTATTTCTTACAGTTTTGGAGGCTGGAAAGTCCACAGGGGGCACGTCTGGTGAGAGCCATCTTCTTGGTGATGAGTCTCCACAGCAATACAGGGTGTCACATGGCAGGAGCTCTTTCATGTGCTCTCTTTATAAAGCCACCAGTCCACACCTATGACAACCCATTAAACCATCAACCCATTACTCCATGAATGGATCAATCCATTCATGAGGGCATAGTCGTCACAATCCAATCACCTCTTAAAGGCTCCACTTTCAACACTGCCATAGTATGGTTTTTCACGCTCTTCACGCTGTTACAATGGGGATCAAGCTTCATGGGTTTTGGGCGACATTCAATCCACAACAGACACCAATACCCATTTTTTAAAAATAGGAATTTCTGGTAATGTGAAAGCCAACCAGTAAGTATTTAAATTAAACAAAAGATACTACAACAATGCCCCAAAGCTCCTACCACATTAAGCTACAGCAGAAATATCAAGAGCAAATGTTAGGGGTTACGATGGGAAAGGAGTTTTCTTTCCAGAAGAGCTGAGAGAAATAATCATCTCCATGCCCTGACCACTTGGGCCCAATAGAACACATGCCAGGAAAAGGTAAAGAGGGCTGAAGGTGACAGTCAAATTGAAAGGCTTGAAGGAGATAGCTGTCTTCCTCACAAGCAGCAGTTGCAACACCTGCCACCTCCCCTCCTAACTCCCCTCAATGGCTGCTTAAGCTGAAGCCTGCCTGCTCTTGCCTCACACGGGCTCTGCAACCAGGAGGAGCATGTCCAAGGTGGGGGCTCCTGATGAATTTTAGGATAGACCTTAAAGAGCTCTTTTCGTGTGTGTGTGTGTGTGTGTGTGTGTGTGTGTGTGCGCGCGCGCGCGCGCCAGAGCTTCCAGACTCTGCTATCCTGACTCATGCCTCATGTGATCTTTGAAGCTGGCTGTTTCTAAAATTGCCAATAAATGCTTGGAAGCAGCTGTAGCTCCCAATTTCACACTTTAGGAGGAACTATTGGTACAAAATAAGGGGGATAGACATCTCTACCATCCTTGCAGAAGCCACCACCTGAGAACCCTAATGGGAATCTGTTTCTACCTGTTTAGCTATGTTCCTTTATGACAGAGTAATTTCTGAGGTTTTTAAAATTTTTGTTATTTTATTTGGCAAGAGCACAACATGAAATCTACCCTCTTAACAGATTTTTAAGCATACAAAACAATTTTGTTAACTATGGACACAATGCCGTACAGCAGATCTCTGGAATTTATTCATCGTGCATAACTGAAATTTTATGACCATTGATTTTCAATTCCCCATTCTTCCTTCCTCCATTCTCCTGGCAACCACTATTCTGCCCTTGGCTTCTATGAATTTGACTATTTTAGATACTTCATACAAAACGAATCATGCAGTTATGTGTTCTTCTGTGACTGGCTTATTTCACTTAGCATGGTGTCCTCCTGGTTCATGTCATCACATACAGCAGGAGTTCCTTCCTTTTGAAGGCTGAATAATATTCCATCATATGTACATACCACATTTTCTTTATCCATTCACTTCTCAATGGACATTTAGGTTGTTTCCATATCTTGGCTATGGTGAATCGAGCTGCAGTGAACATGGGACTACTAATATCTCTTCCAGGTGCTGCTTTAAATTCTTCTGAATATAAGCCTAGAAGCAAGATTGCTGGGTCATATGGTAGTTCTATATTTAATTTGGGGGGGAACCTCCATATTGTTTTCCATAGTGGCTGCACCATTTTACATTCCCACCAACAGTGTACAAGTGTTAAAATTTCTCCATATCCTCACCAATTCTTGTCTTTTGTGTTTTTATGATAATAGTCATCCTAGTGTTGTGGTTTTGATTTGCATTTCCCTGATTATTAGTAACATTAAATACCTTTCTATATACCTGTTGGCCATCTGCTTTTGTTCTGAGACTTTTAAAAAATAAAATCAACCCCACTTTTTACCCCTCTTACTGCTGGCTTTCCCTACCACTGGCTCTTTCAGTTGATAATCTGATAAGAATTCAGCAGAAGACCCAGCTTGTTCCAGCATAGCTGTCCAGATCTCTTTTTCACATCAGGTATTTTAAAGTTCATCGTAAACTGGGAAAACTCAGATGGAGATTATGTACTGGGATTCTTCCTTGCAATGCCTCATTCTGGCTTCTTTGATGTTATTGTGAGCCTCGCAGCTTTAACTGCAGCTCAGCTGCTGCAAGATTTTAGACTTTCAAGGGCGTTGCACAGGGCAGTTTGAATTTGATTAGGGAAACCTAAAATGGTGTGCATGGGCATGCTTCCAGTTTTTCTTTGTTCAAAGAACTAGCAGCATATGTGTGCATGTCAAGTGAGAAAGCAAAGACAGAATCATTTATAGTGTTCTTATTGATTTCAATCACGTAATAAATGTGGCAAAACACAGGATGTTGACAAGACATTATTGTCTTCCTATTGGTCCATAAGTTCCTTAAAGGCAATGTCTGTGTCTGATTCATTTTTGGCATCTTTCAAGGTTAGTTCTATTCCTTACAAATATTAAATTCGCAAAAAAAGAATTATAAAGTAAGAATATTAATAAGAAAAAATAACTGCAGGGTTTTCCAGGATTGTCAGCTTTTAGCCAACAGTGTGAGCGGCAGTGGTTGCTATCCCCACAGAGGTATGATTTTCCTATGCTTGCCTATCTGCTTCTCCACATTAGAAGAAAAGGATCTCAAATCAGAAGTTTCGTCCTTATCTCAAAAAAGTTAAAGATTTTTTTCGTTTATTCTGAATTGACTTCTATACTCAGCAAGCTGTTTTGAAAAGCAAGTTGTATTTCAAAATCTGGAAAGAAAATTGAGCATTATGTGCTAGTCTTTGGGAGTGAAGATCTACTGATCTCTTGACCCAACAGCAGTGGGTCGGGAATTTTGAACTGCTTTTCTAGAAGCAGTAAGAAGCAGTAATGGGTTTGCATGGATCCATCTACTTCTCACCCTCACATATGTGCCCCATCACTATTGCACTAAACAATTAATTCAAGCATTTTTGAGGAAATGACTGGTACGCTCTGGGTAGCTAGACAAGACCAACATAATTAGCCTATCTGAGGACTGAACCTGCAGTTGTGACCTTATTAACATCATGTTCTAGCAAGTAAAGTTTTTTATGTAAATATATACAGAATAGTGCTTATGTCAGAATAGTGATGACACCGGAATAGTGCTTACGTCAGGATAGCATTGATTTCAAAATAATGGTGATGTGAGAATAGCGGACTTTTGTGAATTGTGCTGATATAAGTATAGTGCTGATGTCTTTGCATAACCTATGTTATGCAAAAATTTAAGTGTGTGTGAGCACACATGTATAATAGCAGTTTCTGCGGCTATTTCTACAGTCTGGTAATCTGATTAGTTCTAAAGCCCCCTGTGTTTTTATCCACATGTCTATCAGTGTTTCTCTCAAAGATAGACTTGGACCTTTCAAGGAGGCCAAAACAACAATTCTCTCATCCAATAGTGCTTTTCTGAGGCTATCAGCTTCCTGTCCTGAACTCCACTTCCCTCCCTCCCTCCCTCCCTCCCTTCCTTCCTTCCTTCCTTCCTTCCTTCCACAAATAGTGTTGAATCAGACACTTCTATTCACTGGGAATACCGTGTCAAACAAGAGACCAAAAATCCACACCTTCCTGGAATTTACATTGTCTTATGGAAAGAGCATCAGTGAAGAAGGTAAATAACTTACATTTGTGGCATATCAGATCATGATGTGTGCTGTGGAGAAAATAAAGCAGAGAAGGGGGGTAAGGATTGCTGAGAGAGAAGGTGGGAACTCACATAGTGTGTTCCAGGAGGGCCTCACTGAGTAGACAACATTTGATCAAAGACCTGAAAAAGGTAAAGGAGCAAGCTCCAAAGCAGAGTCCTTGCATCCAAAGCCAAAAGTGAATGGCCCTTGGGAATAAATGGCAGACCCTCATTACTTGGCTCTGTGATGACCAGTGTGTCAATTACGCATCAAGAAATATCCAACGACTTACCTTTGGCAGAAAGTTAAAAAATGGAAATTGAATCCCTCCCATCCCCAGACTTAATCCCCAAAGACAACGATGAAGACTGTACTCTCTGACTCTTCACAGAAACAGAATCTCTTAGATAGTGAGATGAGAAGACCCTGTGGACATGCATCCAAAGCCTAAATGGTCCTCTCCTCACACAGCGCTCAGACAACGCTCGAGGGTGAAGTCAAACCCCACACAGGAAATTATCTTATTTGGTCCCAACACTAGTTTCTAATCAAGTTCTCAAAATTTTAACCAACAAAATAAAAAGGTAGTGAGGGAGAAAGAGAGAAAACTTGAACAGAAACTGCAGAACAGGATGCAGGTATTATCTGAGCAAGTCCAGATATGCCCAAGGAGACCAAGGAAAACTTTCAGGATAATCCTGCAGATGAGGTCTGTGTTTGCCTTCATGGGCTGGATGTACGGTTATTAGCAAGTGAGCCCCTCTAAGAGAAGGAAGCCATCCTTATCACTGCTGCTATAAATATTTCAATATTTAACAACATTGGTGAAGGCCTGCTATATTCTAGATCCTGTGATAAATGCTAGAGACTCAAACATAAGTAAAACACAGTTTTTGACAGGCTTGAGCTCACCAACCATGAACTTACATGATTCCCACCCAAACTGCACTAACTACTTTTCTTGGGTTTAGTCCTCTTAGATCTATATAATCATAAATTAGGATATAGTGGGACATTTAATGTCTATGTCAATTATATGAAAAAAAAAGTAGTACCCAAATATAACTTGAATGGAAGATGAAATCCTGAAAAAGAAAAAGTGGAGTCTTATGCCCCAAAGATCTGGTTATTTTATGCATAACAGAGTGCAAGAGAACCTTTCTTATAAATTTCCTTAGCACAAACATGAATTATGCTGGACATTTTAAGTGAATATATGAATGTTCTGCCCAGTTATCTACCTTGAATCTGGAAGAGAGCTGGTAACCATGTGCCCTGGGAAGAATATCCTTCTGGATCTAACAACTATCAATAATTTATTGAAGCCACTTTTACTCGGAGCATTTATTTCGCAACAAATGTCAGACTCAAGTCATATAACCAAAACAGCCAAAGAAGGAGGTCAAAAGCTTTTTTCTGCTTTTGCACACATGCCAGATGGCATCCATATCCATAACATATTCCTACAGTTATCACCCTGTGGCCAACCAAGTGTTTGTCCTGCCTCAACGAAGAATTCAATCCAATTGTAGATATTTACAGTGTTCTTTTTCAATATTTGAAAACAACACAAAACAAAAATGCCATCTGTCCTATCTTTCCAGCATACCAATGAGTTACAAAGCACAGTGCACATTCAACTAGTTAGAATCAAGTATTGACTATTGCATTAAATAGAGTAGATCTAAGGGTAATCTTAAATGGCATGTTGGAAACTATTTATATTTGACTTCAAAATACATTTCTGGAATGATCCTTGGCAATAGAATTAGCTGATATACTGAAAATTTGTTTCAAAGGTAGTAGTGAATATTTACTAGAAAGTCTTGATTCCAAAACTTCTTAGTTTCCCACCCTCCCTTGATCAACACCCCACCCCCAGTTACCGTTCCACGTACTTTCATCAATGGCTGTCATTGCTCACTGAATGTTGAGTTTGCTTTCCCTGAAAGGGAGTCAGGGTATCAGAGAGTTTCTTTGCTTACAAAATAAGTGGAAGGAAATCAGATACTGATCAGGAGAACGGCTACTGTCATGTGAGAACCAATATAGAGTAGCCGTGAATAATTTTGATAGATTAACAGAAAAAGAAGAAGAGAAATCTTTAAAGAAAATTTATTCTGGTCTAGCAGAAAGTGCTACTTGCATAAAATCAAAAAATCCTGGTCTTGCCTTCTATTAGCTGTCTGACTTTGAAAAAGTTACTTAAGGTTCTCTGACCTTCAGTTTTTTCCTTCTATAAAGTGGGAATAATAATCCCCACTTTTTAGTATTGTTGGGAGAATTAGATTTATCAGTAAAGTACCTTGTTTAATGACAGTCAGTGGTAGCTCCTAGAATAGTGCTCAGTACATAATAAATATTCAGTAAATATTTATTGAATGAATGGCATCTATAACAATATATAAAATTTATAAAAAGAAAATACTATATTAAATGGAATTATTATTAGTATCTTTACATTTTTTATGCAATTCAAAAATAACCTAGATCACTGCTGTTTGGAGCAGGGGACACTAAAAGACAAAGCTTCATTTAACCCTGAGAGGATTAATTCCATCCTCTGGAGGGGAAATCTATTATCCAGAACTGTGGAGTTTAATAGTTACTCCTAAAAGAATTGGGCTTTTTAAAGAATTCCAGGAAACCAGAGGCTTCAAGGTAATATATAAATCACAGGGAAAAGAATTGCCATTTTCTGGCTAGAGGTTGATTCTTTAACGTTAAAACAAGGTCAGCAGATCATAGACGTTCTGTTACCTTAACTTAAACTCACTTCTTCTAGTGACAAAGCCACACATGACTCAAGGAAACCTGAGTTTCAGTGAGAATGTCTCTTTCTGCTGTTGGCATAGATCTCTTGTATGTGTTGGAACTTCTGGCTGTCTTAGTCTGCTCTGGGTCTCCTTCCTGAAAGAAATTTTTCTTTGGCCTTTTGTTTATTCCAGTCTTAATTTCATTTGGGAATTTGCTGCTTACTTTCTTAAGGTTTATGTAACCAGAAGTAGTATACACACATATAGTAGTATGTATGCGTGTGCATATGTGTGAACCTCAGCATGTTTTATTCTCTTGCTCTTTCCATATGACATCATAGACCCATGACCTGTCCCTGCATGTTACTTCTGTTCATTATGTGAAGTTGGGATAACCCTCAGCCCAGAACAGGGTACATTGAACTTGTCCTGGTTCATTCTCTAAGTGTAATGCTTGAGCTTCCTTATGACAGCAATTGCAAATCTCGAGATACAACTTTCCTCTTTTAATAAACCTCTTCATTAGGCATTCAGAGGTCCTACAGTGCACAGGAGTGACTCAAGGAGGAAAGTCAAGTTGGAGAGATGCCAGTCACTGAGGCACAGGGGTCTTGGATGCTGAGCAGAAGCTCACCCTGGAGAGTTACAGCCTGTCTTAGTGCATTCTATGTTGCTATAACAAAATGCTTGAGGCTGGATAATTTATAAAAAACAGAAATTTATTTCTCACAGTACTGGAGGCTAGGAAGTCCAAGATCAAGGCACCTACATCTGATGTCTGGTGAGGGCCTTCTCACTGTGTCCTCTCCTGGCAAAAGGGACAAACTCTCTCAGTAACCCTTTTATAAAGGCACCTAATCCTGTCCATGAGGGCAGAGACTTCATGACTCAGTCACCTCCCACTACTGTTGCACTGGCTTTAAGTTTCAACATGAATCTGGAGGGGACAAAAACATTCAAACCATAGCACAGCCAAAAAGCAGAGCTGGGGGCAGTCCCTGATTCTTGTACTGGCTGTAGAGCCAGGAGGCCTCAGCCGTATGGATGTGCACTGCTCCTCTTCAGCATTACTCACAAAGGAGGGGCTTCCAGGCACACTGGCTGGGCCCCTTTGCTTAAAGCTCTTTAACTTATCTATTGCTTCAGAGGGCTGAAGCTTCACAAATTCTGCTCCAGAGAAGTAGTACGCTGAGCGCTGAGAGATCTGGGGTCAAAGGTGTCTCAGAACATTTGTCTTGAGTCCTCTGAAGAAACACCAAGAGAATGACGAGCTGCCCACACACTGGAGGCCATCTCCAGAGGGCAATGCTGGAGCTCGCCGGTGGAGGCCCTTGCCTCTAATCCTGCTGCTGCATCTAGTGCCAGAGTCAAGCCCTTTCATAGCAGTTCACCATGAAAAGGCCATCCCCCAGCATCTTGTCCCCTATAGGACCCTTCTGACCTGAGATTCCTGATCCCAAGAATCTCTTCGTGATTAAGCTCTTTCAGTTCATGTACAGGGTCACTTCTCAGAAGGCAGGATGGCCCCAGGAGCATTTGGCCAGGGAAATTCCTACTTTTTCCTGCAGTGGTGGCCTCTCAACTTTTTAAGGACACTTAAAACATCAAAGTTCTGGTTATACTCCTCTCCCAGAGTAACGCCCGACTCACCCTGCACTTACGTGACTAAGCAAGGCCACTTAACATGACCCTTCCCAGAACAAGGAAAATCTTTTCAAAGTGATACTGTCCACTAGGACAATGCAGTCTATTCACACTATACTCATGTAAGTGAAGAGACCACTGAAGTGATTCTTCCCCAAACAATAATGATCTGCTTCACTGCATTTTCCCACCCACACTCATTATACATTGAAACAGCTGCCGACTTCTGTCTTTGAAAATGGGAGGGAAAAATTTAAATGCTCAAATTGAATTGCAAGCCGAGCATCAGTGTGGTAGGCTGTCTACATTAGAAGCTGTGATGCTGTGTTGGTTTCCATGTCACTTGCATTCTCTGTGTTAGCATTTCAAATTCTGTATGTTAGGTGCAAAGCTAAGTCCACTTATTCCTTTGCATTCAATCAGTAAAAATAGTAACATGTTAAAATATGCAAACATATAATTGCGTATGTATGTACACACACATGAACATATATATGTGATGTTTATATATATTCCAC
Organism: Cynocephalus volans; assembly: GCF_027409185.1. Taxonomy (NCBI): domain Eukaryota; kingdom Metazoa; phylum Chordata; class Mammalia; order Dermoptera; family Cynocephalidae; genus Cynocephalus; species Cynocephalus volans. The sequence goes on along the minus strand of NC_084468.1, from coordinate 128,251,894 downwards.
TGCCAAAATCTGGAATGTAGTTTGCTTTCACTTACAAAGCTGCCTGAAAACCATGATCTTAACCTTACCTGATAGAATATATTTCAGGAGTAGTGAAAAGATATTTGAGCTGAAGCATCAATACCATGAGACATGAATCTAAGCTCCACAATGCTGAGGAAACATCAATCACATTGTGATAGAAAGTAGGGGGCTGTGGTAGAATCCCACCAAAATATGACAAGTGGGGTCCAAAAATACTTACTATAGACTACGTAACGTGAGGTTGCATTAGTGCAAGGTTGATAAAGTTATCTTGCCTGACAGCTGGGAGTTATCCTAGGGAATTCCTAGTGTGAACCAAATCCATCTAGGGCCCTGCTGCATTTTGGAGCCACCTGGTGGGATTCCTCCCTGGGCTCCCCCCCCATAACCCGCCACCAGCCTAATTATCAGTGGATGTAATTCTGGGTCTCATGGTTGGCTGGGACTTTCAGGATGGTGAAAGTGACTCTGGGAGTCTCCTGTTCTTTTGAAAGCTGTTCTGTTAACCCAGCCTGAAAAGCTGGACCAATGGAATACTGCAGAACTACGCTCTGTCTCCTAGTTGGTATTGTCCGCTGGATCCCCATCAACCTGCATGCTCCCTCTATTGTCACAGCCCACTTCCCAGAACATAAGAACATTAATGCACTTGCATTTGAGAATGGGGACTGGACTGAAGATAGGAGCTGGTTGGGTTACACCCAAATTTGCATTATCCTGGGGTACGTTTTCAAGGGATTTTAGTCTACTATAGCCCTGTGTGCTTGTCTTCCCCCACCTCTTTCTTAAACTCCCACCTATGAGCAGAGGCAAATAATTATTTTTAATTCATTATAGAACTTCTTTTATATTCTAGAGTAATTAATAGGTATGATCCTACAATAAGCCCATAATAGCAATGCCAAGAATATATAAGCCAAGTGTGTTGGTCCCAGGAATAATAAGTCATATCTTCTGATGGCTGGTACAAACACTTAGCTTGAAAGAGGAATGAGTGGCCCCTCTTCAAAATCTCCTGAAATCACACAATATTAAATAGATGTTTTCCTTGAAGCCAAACACAACTATCAGAAAAACCTTTCGAAAAGGAAATTTTTTAGCTGTGGCTGGCAGTAAAGGGTTTTGTCTGGAGAGAGATTGTATTACATTATCACAGTAATAATTAGGCACAAAAATGTCATATCTGTGCCAGTAGTGAGACTAAAATGTCTGGATGTCAATATAAATAGACATCAGGATACAACACAAGGGGTTGAAAATATCATTGAGATCGTGGGTGTTTTGTTGGCAAAATAAAGACATTGGGCAAGCACATATGTTATTCCAGTAAGCCACAGACTAGAGGAAATCAAAGCTTGCGTACAGAAGTGCGTGTTTTCTTGAGTGAGGGGGCAAAACACAAGAGTACTTTCTAAGCTGACAAGTCAAGCATTCGTTAGTTGGGAACACCTGATACATATCAGTACAGGTGCAGTCACAAATTTTTCTCCAGGGATGGGGGTGTGGGAAGGAAAATATGTGTTCCAAGGTGAGGAGGAGGCAAATGGAATTGATGCTTATCACAGCCAGCATGTTTAGTTAAAGATATATTACCATCCAACCTAAGAGTAAGGTTTTTCAACCTAAAGTGAGTTAGGAAATGAGAGATGATTGCTAATAGCTTATGACTCTGAATTTTTTAAAAGGAGTTTTAAATGAAGATCGTTTTTAAAAGAGTATCTAAATGAGCTTATTCTTTTCTATTACTCTGGCATTCATGGTAGGGCTTGAGGGCCAGATATGAGAACTAGGGAGCTTCATTGCTATGTCAGAGCTGAGAGGATTCTATGTGTAACTTCTATGGATCAGCTGATGATTGTGGTGGGAGGTCTGGGACGCCTCTTCCTTAGCTGTTTCACCTAGCACTGTTGAGAAAAAGGCGTGTGTAGTAGTCAACAGCGCAGCTGCACCACCATTAATTTTATGGCCTCCACTTCTGGATGCCAAAGCAACTCGGGGGAAGGCAGTGAAGTAGGGATGGTTTGGACTGTCTCTTAGGAGTGTGTAGCTACCTCCCCATCAAAAAAAAAAACGTAAAAGCCTACTTTTTAATAAATAATTAAACATATTACCCACAAATATTTAAGCACTTCCCACTAATACACAATTTAAACTATCACTTTAAAGTAATTGTTGTCAAGGGCCGGCCAGTTGGTTAGATTATGGTATTGATAACACCAGGTTGGGGTTCGGATCCCCTTATCAGACAACCGCCAAAAAAAAAAAAAAAAAGTAAAAGTTGATAGAGTCTGTCAATGAATGGTCTCCTGTGACCTCCCCAAAAGAAACAAAACTTTATCAAGTTCCCATCAGGGGCCTGAATCCAACCAAGAGCTTTCTTCAGAGTGCTCCAAGAGAACTAGAAAATAAAAATGTAACTATTAGTTACAATAATCAAATCTTAACACCCAAACTGCCTGTGAATAAGTAACCCAATTGACATAGCCATATTTCAATTTACAAACTCTTCAAACTGTCCTATTCAATTCAGCAAACTTTGAGTGGCTCCTCTAGGCCAGGTACAATGCTTGGTAAACAAATCAGTATTAAGGTGGTCTGTAATTTACTTTAAAATATCCTTAGTTTAAGCTACAGCATCTTAATCATGGATCAGTTCAGGAATGTTCAGCCCAAATTCTAGAGGGGGCAATTACAGTTCACTCTGTTTTCTGTACCTTGAGACCGACAACCTACATCCTGCTAGTAAGCACACTGAATGTCAGAAGCCAGTCTCTGAAATTTAACAGTGTTGATTGCCATGATGAATACTGAATGTTTAGTACTGAACATCACTGGTGAAATTAAAAGTAGTATTCATGATGCATGGCATAGTTGCAAATATGCTAGAGACTCTCTCCAAGCTTGCATTAATAGGGTATAAGAAGTAAACAAAGACTTAGCCTTTACCCTAAAAGTGGAGCCTAAACAATCTTATGTCGAGCTGTTGGTTATAAAGACTTCTGGTGGCCTGACGAATATTACAGGGGTAAAGATTCTGACTGTGGAGTACTGTGTCAGCCTCTAAGCAGGTATGGTAGTTTTCAGAGCACCTAAGATGTCAAAGCTGGCCTTTATTAAACTTATATAAATGCATAAACAGTTTTGGACCTACTTACTAATCAATGTTTGGCTAGTAAATATCTGTATATGTGGCAGAATTTGGTTTGAATCTTGCTTTCCTTATGACCTTATAGCAAGGTTGAGTGGTAACTAACCTCAACCATCTCAACTTCTTCAGTGGTCACTGTTATCTCCTAGAAAGAACCTTAGAATTGTGTATGACCAAATTGTCTTAGGTCAGTTGCTACATGTAGGCCCTACTTTCAAGGAGTTCAGAGAGGATTTTCAAGCCTTGGGAGTACAGAGGCTACTAGAGTTCCCAGAGACTGATCAACCAACGGCCATGGCTCAGACAAAGGGTATAAACACACTTATTTAAGGTTAGTCCACTAAGTTTCCTTTAGTGACCAACCTTATGAAGATCAATTACTCAGCTTTTCTTCTGCGTCAGGAATGTACATCTTGGAAAAATTCTCATCTTTCCACATTCCCTAAGAAATAACTAACTCTTCTTTTAAAAGTTCCTAGGAGAACAATCTCACATTTTGTAGTGGGTCCAATGTTCAAAGTACCAAAAAGGATTTTTTTCGTGGCTACCCTAAATTTTGTATTGACAGGTAAATAATTCTGAATGGCAAAGGTAAAAGTCAAATGTCTTGTATCTCAGTGTTTAATACTGGGTTTCTCTCTCCTCAGAAGCTCTTGGTCTTAAATAGTACTTTTTGTTTGTTTGTTTGTCAGTTTTCCCCAACTTGAGAGTTGGATCACTGTATTCCCATGTGGGGGCTATCCTGGCAGTTGCTCTTTGGAATAAATTTCTTGTTGGTATAACTGTTAATAAGGAAATACAAACCAAAATGTAAACGTTTTTATTATACCAAAAACGTAACCTTAATTATATAAGTGTGAGTAACCGGCCTTTGGCTGACTCGTCCTCTGGCTGAGATTGGTGAGGCTTCACGGTCCTGCCACAAGCTGTAATTTACAGAACTGCAAACTTCACTTCCCTCCGTTTCCTCCTCCTTTACCCATCCCAGCAACCACCACAATTTTTAAATATAGAACTGTCCTTTTTGGTCATAGTTCATGGCTAGTTATAGCAGTACTCTCTTGATACTCAGCCAGACTTTGATGATTTTTTTAAAGGTACCAGTTAAGGATACCAGAAGTTAAGAATAAATTTCTCCACAAGTTCAAAGTAAAATTTCCCTGTTCCCTTTCCCACAAGTACTAAAATAAAGTTAAGAAGTCCCTTTTTCCCATTCCCACAAACTTATATTTTGCTTTAAATTGCTCTTCTTTTTTTTTTCCTCATGTTTGAAATCAGTAGCCAATATTCATTTATCATGCATTTTTCCGAATATTTATTCTATGGTGGGTATTGCACTGAAGTAAACTAAAACAGATTGGGACATAAATGTATATACCTCAAGGAGCTCACAAGTCTAGTAGAGGAAGAGAACTTGTATGCAAATCATGCCCACCCAAAGATACAATGTGTCGAGTGGTTGTGATTAATGCAGTGAAACTCCCCAAGTCCTGGGGCATCTGCATTCCTCCCTGGAATGCAGCATAGTATGATTATTAAGACCATTGGCTTTGGAGACAGACCATCTGCCTTCAAATCCACCTCCTTCATGTATTAGCCATGTTGTTTTGGGCATGTTACGTAATCTCTCTGAGCTTTAGTCTACTCATTTGTAAAATGGAGCTAATAATAGTCCCTTTTCATAGTGGGTATAAAGCACTTATCACAGTGACTGGCACATTGTAAACTCCCAATAAACATTAGCTGTTGTTTATTATTCATCTTTTAAGGTCCAATTCAAATGTGAAGGCTTTTATAGTCCAGCCACACCTAACTCTCCAACTTTATTTTATATAAATTAAAAAATTAAATAGATAGAGTGAATATGCCTGTAGGATACTGTATTAGTCTGTTTTGTGTTGCTATAACAGAATATCTGAGACTGGGTAATATATAAAGAACAGAGGTTTATTTGGCTTATGATTCTGGGACAGCTGCATCTGGCACAGGCCTCAGGCTGCTTCTACTCATGGCAGAAAAACAGCAAGCAGCCGGCGGGTACAAGCAGATCACATGTTGAGAGGAAGCAAGAGAGAAAGAGAGGAAGTGTCAGGGTCTTTAAAACAACCAGCTCTCGTGGGAACTAATAGAGTGAGAACTCACTCATTACTCCCCCCTCCCCCAGGGAGAGCATTCATCCATTCATGAGGGATCCACCCCCATGACTCAGTCAGTTGCCAACACTGCCACACTGGGGATCAGATTTCCATAGGAGTTTTGGGGGGACAACACATCCAAACTCCATCAGATATAACAGTATTATATTATTTCTTAATAATTTAAAATTATTTCTTAATGACAAATACCCCAGCCTTCTACATAGTATGGGTTCAATACAAATTGGTGACACTGAGAAGTAAGTGTTCTACATGAAAAAAAGGGCTAGATGCTTAATTCAAAGTGGTGGATTGGGAGTTTATTTTCTCTCTCAAGTCTCTGCTAAAATGATAAGTGGATTATAAAGTTACAGAAATTTAATAACAAACACAAACAAAACAGATCTCAAGGGCAGATATTACAGATAAGAGAGTTAAACAAATTTTTGAAAGACATAAAATAGATTAAAGAGTGGTAACTAACTTAACTACAGTCTAAAATGCTTACAAAATGGGCACCTGATTCAAAGCAAGCCAAAATGTTAAGAAGCTCAAAAGAACTGTGAGGTATTTGGTATCACAGAGGATGAGGAACGGGAACAAGGCTGAAAAACAGGGGTATGGGCTCGAATGTTTAAAAATGGGGCAGTTGAACGCCTATACAGACAGGCCACCACCTCTTGGCACTCCCATCTGCTGAAAGGAAAACAAAGTCAAGGACCAAATGTGGAGTTACCCCAAGTGTCAAGTGTGTCAATCTCAATTATACAATTGCGGACTAGAGAAATTACCACCCATGGGTCTATGAACTCTGGAGGTCCACTGTAGGCCAGACTTTGTCCAGAACTCCATTCACTACCTGAATCCCCTCCCCACAACTACCACCCTCTCTTTGACAGGGGATCATGACAATGCTTTGGGTCTCTGGGTTTCTGGATACCAGTGTCAACTTGGACCCTATGTCCAACAAGGCTTCACAATGTCTAGCTATTCCCTTTTCCACAATACAAATGGTGGTAGGTCTCTTTGGGGAAAGACTGGGATAAACAATACAGTGTACACTCACCGTGGTGGTTTGTGTGTGGGTGTGTGTGTAAAAGAGTTAGGTAGTAACTCCAGAAAAAACAATAGATTATGAAAGGAAATATATAATCATACTACATTACTTGGCTCTATAGAAAATAATATTGACAGTCATAACAAGTAAGACAAAAAGTTATTATCTTAGCCAAAGAAAGTGATGTAATTGTAATGATAGGGTACGGTGAGGGAGGAGAAGTAGGGCCCACGTATTGCCTATGAGCTGGCACTTCAGCTGCCCCTTTGGCAATCCATTGCTACATCAGTCCATACTATCATGTGCTGGCTGGCAGGGAGGAGAGGAAGTCACTTGTGCAAATTCATTAGGTTCAGAATAGCCTGGGGAGTAAAAGCTGTAAAGGCATCCATCCAGATGGCTTCATCTCCTGTGTCAGAAGCTCAGGTTTTCCCAACTAGAGTCATGATTACCTTGGTTGAGCTTTCAACCATCTCTTTGAAGTTCAGCCAGCCAGAACATCAAATCCTGGTCTTAATCAGTTTTTTTCTGTCAGCCCATTGCATAAGATGAGGGCTTCTTTGAAAGCTACCAAAGAGACCCTCTGGCTTTTACACTTAGTTTTCAATTTGTTAATGGCCCTCGGCTTTGCAGTTTAGAAACAACCACCCAATCCTACTGTCGTGGTATTTCTCCTCTCCCCACTGTTTCAAATGCCTGAATCATCTCATTGGCCAGTGCATTTCCCTCTACTGGCACATTCTACCTCACTACCTATGAAAGTTGTATCGAGTGGATTGCCACCTTGCTTCAGGGGCTGTCTATACACCAACTACCACCAGAACTGGTTCATCATTTTCAGCCAGGGAGTGAGTGAACCGGCGCTTACACCCCACCTCACTGCTTTCTTGGACTACTTTTGGCACCGATGGTCGCAGGTTGGACTCTCCAGAAAACAGATGTGAGCTTGACTGGGGAGTGAAAAAGTTTATGAGGGGGGAACACTTGTGAAAGAAAAGGGATAGGAGCAGGATTGGGCAGAGTAGGCATCAGACCACAATGCAAATCTGCCAGTCCCTTGGGAACTGTGGAGCAAAGATTACCTGTAAGAGGAGTCCTGCATTTGAGGGGGGGGGGGGGGAATGGCCAGGCCCTTTTACCACCTCCATGTGTGGACGTAAGCTAGGGACTACCCGATAAGAGTATGAGCTTAGTCATTGACTGGACTATCCTGAGTTTATATTCTGGTGAGCGAAACAGATCCATGAGCATATGATTTCTGTTCAATGTGGAATGCACAAGGCACAGGGTCAATTCAGCATAGCTAAGGGGAGGAGTGAATGGGCAGGACAGAGTGGATTAAAGATACTCTTCCAAAGTTCTCTCACTTGCACTGAATACCAGTCCCTAGGGTCATGATCTTCTCATACCCCTTAGTTAGCATTTCAATTTGAAAGATTGAAAGAAGACAGTACTGTGTATAATATGTGTATTCACAAAGGGTCAATTTATCTTTTGATTCCTAAATGAAAATAACTAAAACAATGCTTGGCATCTTCCAACCACAAATGGTGAAGTATTTAGCCAAAGTGGAAACTAATTTGATTTTTTACGGGGTATAAAAGAAAGCCAAGAAAATGTCTTAGTGCAGAATGTTTTATGCTTACTCAATTTTAAGGGTTTAGGAGATTTTCTAACAATCATCAAAAATTATTTATCAAATAATTCTGCTTAGTATGGTCCTTGCAACAGAAAATCACTTTGCTGTGGAATGTCTTTTGAGTTTGAGATAGTCAATAAATCATTCTAATTTCTAAATAAACCATCACCTAGAAAAATTCTTGATCTATTCCTTTAAAATCCAACTGCTAGAGTTATTATAAATTTACTTGATCTTTTTTTCATCATTGGAATTTTTAGGTTACAGAAGTAGAACATACTTTAGTTAAAGAAAAAAGAAAAAAGAGAGAATAATACAGAAATAGTAACATATCTCTCCCTTAGAGAAAGAACATCAGTTTTGTGATTTCCCAGATGCTTTTCTAGATATCTTTATTTCTGTCTGGGCAAATTGCTTCACCTTATATGTGAGGAAGTCACCAGGCTTAAGAATTCAAATCTATTTACTCAATAGATCTCAGTTCCCTAAAATAACTTGTTTTATCATTGAGTAATTTCAATATGGCATACCAAGAAAGAGGTAAATTAACTCCACTATTTGCCCAATTTTAATTAGCCACTGTCAAGATCCTTTTGAATTGACCTCTTAAATCACCTTGAAGGATTTCCCCTAGAATATATTATGAAGAAATCATTCTCATTTTGGTTCCTTAGGTTTATTTTCCCCTCTGATTTATTGTGCAGAACACACACACACACACACACTATTAAAAAATCTGTGACCTTAAGTACAAATTCCTTAGAGATTATAAGCAGTTCCATCAAGTTATAATGGGTGGATGATCAATTTCAGGCTCTGAAAAGGTCTCAAATGTTTGACACTTGCATAAAATCCCTGAGAAATTTGCCCACAAATGAAAAATTTAGGACTTTCTATGTCATTAATATTATCTCTAAGTAGGTTAGTAGCCAGGGTACCATGCCTAGTTTCTTCCTAGGACCTCTGAAACAGGGTACTCAGAGAAAATGCCCCTAAGAGTCCTTAGCCAGTATAATGGAAACCATCAATTATTTTCTTAATCATATATTCAACAATAGGAATTCCTTGCCTTGCACATTCTGCTTGACTTTAATGACGTGGCCTATGTCAAATGGTGTGCAAAAAAACTACTGAGATTCTACAGGGCCACATGTCCATCTGGGTTTGATTTAGTTAATCTATCAAGTACTTGTGTGCAATTTTTCAGACACATGGTTTTGCTTCTCTACTTTTTAAGTAAATTCTGTTTACTTAGACACATGTTGCAAATTAGCTCTTAAAATATTGCAAATGAAGTAAAGAAATCCTTTATAGTAGATCTAACTCTAATGTGAATTTCATACTGACTCAGAGACCAGTCCCAGATCTCAGAAAAGTTTTTTTTTTTAAGACTGAAAGACATTTTTTTCCCCCTCTGCTTTCTTGTTCCTTGCTATGTGTGTTGTTGCTGCACCTTATGGGTGTCCAAGAAATCTGGACAATTTTGAGCTCAGATTCATTCTTGACCATAGAAAATACAAACCTTTAACCTTTTCCCAGTTTCTTCACTTGCTTCATTTAAACCAAAGAAGTACTAGTAAAGCATCCACTTAAACTTCTAGTTGTAAGAATTTCATGAATTAGGCACGTGGGTCAGTTCATTGAATTCACCATAAGGCAACATTAATTGTTAGCACTTAAAACTATCCAGTTAAGACATTTTAAAATACTGCTTTGAGAATATAAATTATAAAAAAATTTTAATCATTATGCAAAAAGGAATGAATGTCCTAGAAAGAGAAAGAAAGAAAGGGCACTTGTACCGAAAAGGAGAAAGTCAAATTGTCCCTCTTTGCAGATGACATGATCTTATATATATAAAACCCTACCAGCTCCACCAAAAAATCTGTTAATACTGATAAACTAGTTCATTAAAGTTGCAGGATAGAAAGTCAACATACAAAAATTAGTAGTATTTCAATACACCAATAATGAGGTAAATGAAAAAAAAAATCAAGAGCATTCCCATTTGCAATAGCTACAAAGCATACAAACAAACAAAAATACCTAGGAATAAATTTAACCAAAGAGGTTGTAAAAAACCTATGCAAGAAAAACTATAAAACACTGATGAAAGAAATTGAAGAAGACACAAAGAAATGGAAATACATCCCATGATTATGGATTGGAAGAATTAATTTTGTGAAAATGACCATACTATGAAAAGTGATCTACAGATTCAATGCAATCCCTATCTAAATACCAATGACATTTTTCACAGAAATAGAAAATCAATTCTAAAATTTGTATAGAACTACAGCAGATCCTGAATAGCCAAAGCAATCCTTAGCAAAAGAAACAAAGCTGGAGGCATCACACTACCTGACTTAAAAGCATACTACAAAGCTATAGTAACCAAAACAGCATGATACTAGCATAAAAATAGACACATAGACCAATGGAACAGAGCAGAGAACCAAGAAATGAATCCACATATTTACAGCCAACTGATTTTTGACAAAGATGTCAAGAATATTCATTGGGGAAATGACAGTATCCTCAATAAATGGTGCTGGGGAAATTGGATATTCATATGCAGAAGAATAAAACTAGACCCCTATTTCTCACCATGTACAAAAATCAACTCAAAATGTTTTAAAGGCTTAAGTGAAAGACCCAAAACTATGAAACTACTAGAAGAAAACATACGGGGAAATGCTTCAGAACATTATTCTGGGCAAAGACTTTATGGAGAAGACCTCAAAAGCACAGGCAATAAAAGCTTTTGAGATTATATCAAACTAAAATTCTTTTGCACTTCAAGGGAAACAAACAATAGAGTGAGGAGACAACCTGTAGAATGGAGGAAAATTTTGCAAACTATTCATCTGACAAGGGATTAATTTCCAGAACATAAAAGAATCTCACACGACTCAACAGAAAAAAAATTTTTTAAATGGGTAAATGACCTGAATAGACATATTTCAAAAGAAGACATACAAATAGACAACAGGTACATGAAAAATCCTGAACACGATTAATCATCAGGGACATGTAAATCAAAGCCACAATGAGATATCATCTCACTCCAGTTAAAATGGCTTTTATTAAAAAGACAGAAAACAGCAAATTCTGGTGAGGAAGTGGAGAAAGAGGAACTCATACACTGTCAGTGGGAATGTAAATTAATACAGCTGTTATAGAAAACAGTATGGAGGTTCCTCAAAAACTAAAAATAGAGCTACCATATTGTAGTAGATTGAATTATGCCCCCTCAAAATTCCCTGAACCTTGAACTGTGTCCTCCCAAGTTTTATGTATTAGAAACTTGGCCCCTACTGTGATTGTTAAGAAGGTGGGAAATCCTATTATGGTAATTGAAAGGTGGAGCCTTGAAGAGGTGACTAGATTGTAGGACGCTGCTGTAGTGAATGGATTAAAAATGGTGGTCAGGGTCATAGTTCTGATGGCTTTAAAAGAGAAGCATGAAGAGTTTGTCTCTCTGCTCTCTCTGCTTCCACCATCTTGGAATGTGAGACCCCTGGGTCACTGTCACCACCACCAGATGGACTTGGACTTCCCAGCCTCAGAAACTGTAAACAATAAATTTTGTTTTCTTTATAGATCACCCAGTTCCATGTATTTTGTTATAAGCAACAGAAACAGACTAATAATACACATATGATCCTGCAATTCCACTACTGTGTATACATCCAAAGGAAAGGAAATCAGTATATTGAACAGATATTTGTACCCCCATGCTTATTACAGCACTATTCACAATTGCCAAGATATGGAATCAACCTAAGTGTTTACCAACAGATGAATGGATAAAGAAAATGTGATATATATATATACAGAATAAAATTACTATTCAGCCATAAGAAATAATGAAATCCTTTCATTCATGGCAACATAGATGAGCTTGGAGGACATTATGTTAAGTGAAACCAAGAGCAGAAAGATAAATACAGCATGTTCTCACTCATATGTAGAAGCTAAGAAAGTTGGTCTTATAGAAGTAGAGTGTAGAACTGTGGTTACTAGAGGCTGGTAAGGGTGGGGATAGGGAAGATGGTGAGAGGTTGATTAATAGACACAAAATTATAGCTAGATAGGAGAAAAAGATCTTGCTTTCTATAGCACTGTAGGATGACTGTCATTACCAGAATTTATTGTATCGCTTCAGTTAGCTAGAAGAAAGGATTTTGAATGTTCCCAACACAAAGAAATGGTAAATGTTAGAGGTGATGGATATGCAAATTAACCTGATTTGATCATTGCACATTGTACACATATATTGAAATATCACACAGTATGCCATAAATATGTAAAATTATTACGTATCAATTGAAAATTTTAAAATTAAATAAAATTAAAAAATATATATATAAATATAGATAAATAAATAGTACTGAAACCTTCTGTACTGAGGTAGAAAGATCTCCAAAACACTGTTAAATGAAAACATTAAGGTGTGAAATAATATTTTAAAAAGGAATGAAATATGAAAATAAAAAAAGGAATAAATTGTATCTCAGTAATCTAATCCATCGACATGTCTTCAACCATCTATTCTTTGCTGCTGACTCTAATACTATGTCTTCAACAGTCATTTCTCCAAAATAGTCCAGCCCCATATTTTCAACTCTCTGCACTATGTCTGCCTGGATATGACTAGAACCCGTAATAATTACTCCCAAAGGAATCAGTTATACCATGTCTGGGGAGACAGAATACTTAGACCCTTGCTACTCAGTGTGGTCTGAGCATTACCTAGGAGTTTGTTAGAAATGCTGAATCTCAGGCACCACTCTAAACCTATTGAATCATGATCTACATTTTAACACGATTGTTACGTAATTTGAATAGACATTAAAGTTTGAGAAGCACTGAATTAGATGAAAGCACATAGATGTTAGGGTCTGACAATTTTGAGTTTATTTTCTAGTTTTGTGATTTATTGGCTATAAGACTAAGCAAACTACTGAGCTTCTCTGGATCTCAATTTCCTCATCTGCAAAATAAGGATAATGATATTTACTTTAAAAGGCTGTTGCAAACATATCCAAGATGATTGTTATTTTGTGTGTGAGAGAGAAATAAGTTGGTTATATAAACTGTTAGATTGAACCATATGAAATTGCTGCCTCAGTAGGTGAAAAAAAAAAAGTCAAATATCAACAATTTTCTATGGTTCAACCTTACCTAGAAGATTAAGCTTTTAATAAACTACTGGTAATAAGTATTGGTATTAATTTTCCACTGCTGCTATGAGAAACTACCACAAACTTTGTGACTTAAAATAATAGTAAATGATTTGCTCACAGTTCTGATGGCCAGAAGTCCAAAATTAAGGTGTTGGCAGGGTTGGTTCTTTTTAGAGGTTCTGAGAATTTGTTCCATTCCTCTTTCCTAGCCTCTCATGGTTGCCAGAAGCCTTGGCATTCCTTGGATTGTAGATGCATTACTCCAACCTCTGCCTCTATCTTCTCATGGCATTCTCTGTGTCTTTCTGTTTCTTCCCCTCTTTGTATAAAGACAGCTGTCATTGGATTTAGAGCCCATTGTAAATCAAGTATGACTTCATCTTGAGATCCTATTTCCAAATAAGGTCACATTCTGAGATTCTGGGTCAACATAAATTTTAGAGGAATATTGTTCTACCTGTAGTAGATTGAATTATGTCCCCCCCAAAACTCCCTGAAGCTTGAACTGTGTCCTCCCAAGTTTTACGTATTAGAAACTTGGCCCCCATTATGATTGTTAAGAGGGTGGGAAATCCTGTTGTGGTAATTGAAAGGTGGAGCCCTGAAGAGGTGATTGGATTGTAGGACCATGCCACTGTGAATAGATTAATAGTGGCGGTCAGGAGTGTGGTTGTGAGGGCTTAAAAAGAAGAGGAGAGTCTGTCTCTCTCTCTGCCCTCTTTCTGCTCCACCATTTTCACAATGATACCCTGCCATCACTGTAACTGCCACCAAGACCTTCACCAGCTGTGTTCCCTGGACTTTGGGTTTCCTAGCCTCTGAAACTGTAAGCAATAAATTTCATTTTCTTTATAAATCACCCAGTTCCAGGTATTTTGTTATAAGCAACAGAAACAGACTAATACAGTACCCTTCCTCCTTCCCTTTCAGTGATACTGGTAACACCAGTTTTAAAAACTCAGAGATATTCTTGACCTTATATCCAGTATGCCCAGCTCTAGCGGTTTCCTTCTTCACAATGTTTCTCAGCTTTTAGTAATATGTGGCAAGGCTTGTGCTTTAAAGTTAAGCAAAAAACAGTGCAGGTCATAGTAAAATCAAGGCTGAAGAAGGCTTCACCTTCTGGTGAAAACAGCCCTGGGGGCACAGGGCTTGGTAAGCTACTAGCATCTTTGCTAAGAAAAGGCACCCCTTCTTCCGCGCTAGTGCAGCTCTGCTTTCCATGCGCGCTCACTTTCTCAGCAGGGTGCTTTTGTAAAGTGAATGAACTCTACAAGGTATGTAGCATCCCTGAGTTATAAAATGGGTTATATTGGATAATAGCATTTGTACAAAAATATATGTAGAAAATGCATCAAAATGGTAATAGTGGTTGTCTTTGGGGAGAAAAGATTAGGGGAAGACTCTAGGTCTACCCTTCCCAACCCTATTTCTTAGAATGGGCATGTATTAATTTATAATAGAAAAACAAAACCTAAGCCTTTTTCAACCTCTCAGAGAAAAAAAAATACAGATAATTGAGTCGATAGATAAATTATCTATAAAATGGAGTTGAGTCAATTGGCTGAATGAAAAATATATTTAAGCTAAAAATCTAGATGCTACTTTAAAAAATTAGAAGAAAATATAGGAAAAGAGTTCATTTTCTCTGGTATCTGGATTTTCTCTGTATCAAAGCAATAGAAATGTTTCAGTTATCTATTACTATTTTACAAATCACCTCAATATTTAGTGCCTTAAAACAATCACAACCACTTATTATCTTTTGTGTCTCTGCGTTGTTTTGGATCAGTTTGGTAGTTCTGTTCCACATGGTGTTGAATAGAGCTGCAGAAATCTGGAGGCTTGATAGTGCCAGGACATTCAAGATGTGTTTTTCATAAGCCTTGCAGTTGGTGATGGTGGTCACCAGGGAAGTCACCTGAGGCTATCAGCTGGAGTGCCTTGGTTCCCCTCTGTGGAATTCTCCATGTAGCTTGGGCTTTTCTATAATGTGGCAGTTGGGTTCCAGGGAGCAAATGAAGGTGAGAATTGCAGATCTCTTAAGGTCCAACTTTGAAAGTTACACAATATCATTTCCTATATTCTATATGTTATATGCCAAAATAAGTCACAAGGCCAGCCCAGATTCAAGAGGAGAGGAGAGAGAAATAGACAAGAACTCTCAGTGGGAATAGTTGCATCTTTAGTACACCACTAGCATAAATAAGAAAGGAAAGGATCAATTCTTACAACGACGGAAACAATTCAGAATGTCAAATGTTATATGAAACAGTAGTAACCCACCAGGGATACTATGCTACATAATTCCAGGAAATGCTCTATATGCAGCAACCGTGTTTTGGTACATAATATCTATATCTTAAGATATGTGAGCAATCTCTTAATATGTGTAGTGTTGTTTCCTGCATTGTTTTAAATATACACAAATGATGTTGTTCTTTAAATCTCACGCCTTAGGACTTCTGGTTTTCAGTTTATCATGTAAGAGGCTTAGAAGTTGCCATTCTAACCTAATAAGAAGAAAAAAGCTGAACAAACTTAAAAATCATTAAGTCTTCTTAGATCCATAAGAGAAGTGAGGTCACATGGCAAGCCACTACCCCCAAAATTGGAGAGACCAACAGGTGAATATAGAGAATCACAATTTATCAGAGAAGAAAACTCATGAGCAGCAACCTTCAGGGGAACCAGTGCCAGGGTAGGGAAACCTGAACTATAATTGATGAATTGCTGGAGGCACAGTCTGGATAAGTCTGAGAGATAAAAACTTATGGAGCTCTACCACATTCTCACAGTCAGTATCAGAGAAAAATACCCTCATACTTCCAGCAGAAAGAAATGGAAAGGAGCCATTTTGAAATGTGCCAGAGCATTCTGTTCTTCTGCCCTCAGGAGAAACTATTTAACCAGAGCCTAACTTGCTGGAGTTTTATCAGAGCCTAACTGGCCTGGACGAAGGGAAATACCCAACTGCAGTCCCCTCTAGCCATCCTGTCCCACCTAACGGGTGCAGGGAGGGGACAAACTGAGAAGCATGTGTAAAGTTCACAATCTAGTGGCACAAGGTCACCAAAAGACTGAAACCTAAACATAAGACTATTGAATGCTTCCTCTTTTCCCACACCTCACCACCACATTACTAAGATTTCCAGACATACTAAAAGGCAAAAAACAGTTTGAAGACAAAGCATCAAAACCAGACTCTAGTATGTCGAGGATGTTGGAGTTATCAGCCTGGGAATTTAAAACAACTACGAGATTAATGAGGACTCTAGTGGATAAAGTAGACAGTATGCAAGAACAGATGGGTAGTGTAAGCAGAGTGATGAAAATCCTGAGAAAGAATCAAAAAGAAATGCTCGAGATTGAAAACACTGCAACAGAAGTGAAGAATGCCTTTGATGGGTTTATTAGTAGACTAAATATGGCTGAGGAAAGAATCTCGGAGCTTGAGGTTATCTCAATAGAAACCTCCCAAACTGAAAAGCAGAGTGAAAAAAGACTAAACAAACAAGCAGACAAACAAAAAACCCAGAATATCCAAGAATGGTGGGACAACTACAGAAGGTGTAACATACATATAATGGGATTACTAGAAGGAGGAGAATGAGAGAGAGGAACAGACAGTATTTGAAACAACAATGACCGAGAATTTTCCCAAATTAATGTCAGACACCAAAGCACAATTCCAGAAAACTCAAAGAACACCAAGCAGGATAAATTCCAGAAAAACTACACTTAGGCATATCATTTCCAAACTACAGGAAATCAAAAATGAAGAAAATCCTGAAAGAAGACAGAGGAACAATACACCTTCCCCAGAGAGGAGCAAAGATAGGAATTACATCTGATTGCTCCTCAGAAACCATGGAAACAAGAAGACAGCGGGTGGAGTGAAATATTAGAAGTGTTTGGAGAAAAACCACCAGCCTAGAATTCTGTATCCTGTGAAATCATCTTTTAAAAGTGAAGGAGAAATAAAGACTTCCCAGACAAATAAAAATCGAGAGAGTTTGTTTCCAGTAGACCTGACTGCAAGAAATGTTAAAAGTAGTTTGTTTAGAAAGAAGAAGATACAAGTCAGCAACTCGGATCTACATAAAGAAAGGAGAGTGTCTGAGAAGAAATAGTAAAGGTAAAATTTTTATTCTTAATTAACAGTTTGTTCAAAATAGTAATAGCAACAATGTATTCAATTATGTATTTTACATATATATATGCTTATGTATAAGTGAAATGAATGACAATAATGATACAAGGGTTGGGAGGGAGGAATTAAGATTATTTTATCATAAGGTACTCACACTACTGCTGAAGTGCTGTAGTGTTCTTTGAAGAGGACTTGGATTAGTGGTAAATGTGTATTGCAAACTCTAGGGCAACCACTAGAAGTAGTGAAAAAAGAAGTACAATCGATATGTTAAGACAGGAGAGAAAATAGAATTAAAAAATGCTCAGTTAAAACCATAATAGGCAGACAGAGTGGAAGACAAAAATAGAAACAAAGAACAAGGGCAACAAATAGAAAACAGTAACAAATATGGTAAATATTAATTCAACTATATTAATAATCACTTTGAACATCAATGATCTAAAATGTGCCAATTAAAAGACAGAGATTGTCAGAGTGGATCAGAAAACAAGACCCAACTCTACGTTATCTATAAGAAACCAATTTAAATATAAAGACATGTACAGATTAAAAGTGAATAGTTGGAATTGGATAATCTCTTAAATGTTTAAAAACAAATTTAAAAACACTGAGTCATTCATCACTAATTATAACAATTTATCAAATGTCTGCTATAAGTTCTGATAAAGGACAAAGTTTTTAAAAAAGTAAATGGATGGAGCAAGATATACTATGCTAACACTAATCAAAAGAAAGAAGGAATAGCTATATTAATTTTAGGCAGAACAGACTTCAGAGCAAGGAAAGTTATTAGAAATAAAGAGAGGCATTACATAATGATAAAAAGGTGAATTCTCCAAAGGATATAATAATCCTTAACATGTATGCACCTAACAACAGAGTATCAACAGGCAAAAACTGATAGAACTTCAAGGAGAAAGAGATGAATCCACTATTGTAGTTAGAGACTAAATCTTATGCCATTTCCTAATTTTTTCTCTCAGTGCTGTTTCTGAGATTTATCCATGTTGGTTGCTTACTTAAATATCATTGTTTGCTTCTCGTGACTGTGTAGTATTCCATACTATGCATCCACAACAATTTATTATTCTCCTAGCAATGGACACCTAGTTTGGCTGCAATTTTCTGCTTCCACAAATAACACTAGGATGTAAGCCTTTTATTTATTATCCCCCCAACTCTAGTTAATTCTTCTGAAGATTGGGTTCTGCAACCTGCATTTCCCAGACTCCCTTGCCAGCTCATTTCTAGTTATGTTCTTCTAATAGAAGGCATTGGCGAGAGATCACAAGGCACAAGGAGAACAAGGGAGACTTTCTTTCTGCTAAAATCTTCTATTGACATTCTTCCCTCAGCATCAGGCAGCTAGGACTCCAGTCCAGAGCTTCATTTAGAGCACTCAGCAGCAGCAACATCACACCTCCTTAGAGGTAGTAACAGAAGATGAGCTGTGCCCCCTCAGCAGTCTGAGCACCAGCTGTGTAGCCCTTCAGTGGTCCATGCACCAGCCTTATGGCACCTTCTTCTCAGAGCTCTGGGCACCAACCCCAAAAGATCCCTCCTCAAAGCCTCATGTTGTGGTCACACCACCTCTTTCCTTTTATTCCCCCAGTTCTAGAGGTGGTAGCTGCTACTCACAGTTATTAATCTCTGAGTTACCTCAGTGTTTACTTTGACCTCTTTTATTCTTCTAACACCTGTTTAATCAGCCCCCTGATTATATATATGCATATATGTATTATATATGTATATATATGTGTGTGTGTATGTGTATATTTAATATACCACCATTTGAAATACCTAGCATGATTTTTATTCTCTTGTCTAGACCCTAGAAATATGCATATGCAATTTTTCAAAGTACTGCTTATATTAGTCCATTTCTGTCGATAATAACAAAATGCCTGAAACCAGGGGATTTATAAAGAAAAATGAAATTTATTGCTTACAGTTTCTGAGGTTGGGAAGTCCAAAGCCCATCTGGTGGTGGTGACAGTGACCCAGGGGTCTCACACTGCAAGATGGTGGAAGCAGAGAGAGCAAGAGGACAACTTCCTCATTCACTGTCTTTTTTAAAGCCCTCAGAACCACACCCCAACCACCATTATTAATCCATTCACTACCGTAAGGTCCTACAATCCAACCATCTCATCCAGGCTCCACCTTTCAATTACCATAAAAGGATTTCCCACCCTCTTTACAGTCACAGTGGGGGCTAAGTTTCTAACATATAAAACTTTGGGGACACAGTTCAAGTTTCAGTGAGTTTTGGGGGGACATAATTCAATCCACTACACTGCTAGTCCTTGCCAGCATGACTGTCACACTTAGATTCCATCATCAGTTAATGAGAGACCCCGTTCTCTCACAGTCTCATCAATATTTGATATTATCCACCTTCCTAATTTTTGACATTTGGGCATAAATGGCATTTCATTTTGGTTCTAATTTGCTTTTTCCCTTGATTATTACGGAGTTTTCAGTTTTTCTTCATAAAGTTGTTATTCATTCAGGCTTCACATTCTTGACAGTACTTCTGCTTTGCTCATATTTTATTGTTTCCTGTCATTTTACTGCTGATTTATTGAAGTTTGCTGTGGAATCTAGATATTAAACCCTTGTCAATTTTAGATTTCACAGCTATTTTCTCCCAGTCTATTATCTGTTAACTTTGTCATGTGTAGTTCTTTGAACAGAAATCCTTAATTTTATATAGTCAAACTCAATAGCTTTTTGCTGCATTATTTTTGCTTTTTATATCAGATTCATATGGATCTAATTTTTATGTCCCTTAACAGAGTTCAATTTTTTTTATAAAGTTCTTGTGCATTCTTTGTCAGGCTAATTCTCAGTTTCTTTATATTTTTTATTGCTTTTTTGAATATTTTATTTTACTTTGTATTTTCTGGTTAGTTGTCACTGGTAGAGAGAAATATATTTTGGACTTCCGGTCAAGATGGTGGAATAGATGGTCCCTAGCATCACTCTCTCCCACAAATCAACTGATTTAAACTATAAAAGCATAATATCAAGTGCATATGGAATGGGGAGATGTCCTGCAGGGGAGGCAGAAGCTCCGCGGAGACCACATGCCCTGCAGGGCCGCCATTGCACGATCTGGCAGATAGGCTTCACCACCGCCACCCGGCTCCATTCCCAGCCCAGCCCAGTGCACACAGAGTGGAGAGATGTCCGGCAAGGGAGGCGGAGGCTCCGCAGAAACCACACACACCCTGTGGGGCTGCCACTGTGTGATCCAGCAGGTAGGCTTCATCACAGGCACCCAGCTACATTCCCAGCCCGGCCTAGTGCGCTCGGAGAAGGGAGACATCTGGCAGGGGAGGCGGGAACTCCACAGGGACCACACTGCTGCCGTGCGATCCAGCAGCCCAGCCCAATGCGTATGGGGCACAGAGACGTCCAGCAAGGGAGTTAGAAGCTCTGTAGAGTCCACACACCCTGTGGGGGGCCACTGCCGCACGATCCAGCAGCAGGGAGGCTTCACTGCCGCCACCCGGCTCCATCCCAAGCCCGGCCTAGCGCCCACAGAGCAGGGAGACATCCTGCAGGGGAAGGGGAAGCTCTGCAAAGACCACACGCTCTGCAGTGCCTTGGCGCATCTCAGCAGCCTGGGCCAGAGTGCACGGAACAGGGAGAAGTCCAGCACAGGAGGTGGAAGCTCAGCAGAGACCACACACCCTGCCGTACCACCCCGTAATCTAGCAGCCCGGCAGAGTCTAACCTGACCAGAGAGTTGGCTCCCCAGAGAGGCCCCAGACCCGAGGCAACCACACATGCAAGGCACTAGTGGCCAACTGAGCAGTCACTGAGGTAGCCATACCAAATTGGCAACCAGAGCAACATCTCAGTCAGTCCATAGTGTCAAACCTGTGGACTGTGAAACCCCCTGCCACAATGAATAAACATCAAAGAAAAGATACCAGAAATACGAAAAATCAAGAAAGTACACCACCAAAGGATAATAACTCTCAAGCTCTAGATCCTATAGAACAAGAAGCCCTTGAAATGACTGACAAGGAATTTCGAGTGATAATTCTAAGGAAACGGAATGAGATACAAGAAAACTCAGCTAGACATCATGATGAAATGAGGAAAAGTATACAGGACCTGAAAGAGGAAATGTACAAGGAAATCAATGCCCTGAAAAAAAGAGTAGCAGAACTTGCTGAACTGAAGAAGTTATTCAGCGAAATAAAAAACACAATGGAGAGTTTAACCAGCAGGCTTGTCGAAGTTGAAGAGAGAACCTCTGAACTTGAAGATGGGCTGTTTGAAATAACACAAGCAGACAAAAAAAAAGAAAAGAAAAAAAAAGAAAAAAGAATCAAGGACATTGAAGAAAATCTGAGAGAGATATCAGACAACCTTAAGTGCTCAAATATCCAAGTCATGGGTATTCCAGAAGGGGAGGAAAAAGGAGATTGCATTGAAAACATATTCAACAAAATAGTGGCAGAAAACATCCCAGGTATAGGAAAAATCACAGATCTTCAGATCCAGGAAGCTCAACCATCTCCAAACATATTCAACCCAAAAATGTCTTCTCTAATACATGTTATAGTCAAATTGGCAAAACTCAGAGACAGAGAGAGAATCTTAAAAGCTGCAAGAGAGAAGTGTCAAATCACCTATAAGGGAGCCCCAATCAGGCTAACATCAGACTTTTCATCACAAACCCTAAAAGCCAGAAAGGAATGGGATTATATATTCAAAAAACTAAAAGACAGAGATTGTCAGCCAAGAATACTCTACCCCGCAAGGCTATCCTTCTGAAATGAAGGGCAAATAGTATATTTCTCAGACAAACAAAAACTGCGGGAGTTCACTACCACACGACCACCCTTACAAGAAATCCTCAAGGGAGTACTGGGTTTGGTTCCTGAAAAATAACTACCACTCCCATAAAGACCCAAGAAAAATAAAAACCCACTAGTAGAATAAAAATGGCATTGATGAAGACAAAACAAACAAACCAAAAGGCTATCTACGGACTAAGGAACCAACAAACACAGAAACCAAACAGTAAATCAGAAAGCAAGGAACAAAAGAAACCTAAGACAACCAAACAATAATCAGTAAAATGCTAGGAATAAGTCAACACTTTTCAATAACAACTCTTAATGTAAAAGGCTTAAATTCCCCAATCAAAAGACACAGACTGGCTGACTGGATTAAAAAAGAGGACCCAACTATATGCTGCCTTCAAGACACCCACCTCACCCATAAAGACTCACAAAGACTAAGAGTGAAACGATGGAAAAAGATTTACCATGCAAACAGAAAAGAAAAACGAGCTGGAGTAGCTATTCTTATATCTGACAAAATAGACTATAAACTAAAAACCATAAAAAGAGACAATGAGGGACACTACTTAATGATAAAAGGACTGATCCATCAAGAAGACATAACAATCATAAATATGTACGCACCCAATGTTGGAGAAGCCAGATATATAAAACGAACTCTATTAGACCTAAAGAAGGAAATAGACACTAATACAATACTAGCAGGGGACCTGAACACCCCACTGTCAATATTGGACAGTTCATCTAGGCAAAGAATCACTAGAGAAAAACAAGATCTAAACAATACTCTAGACCAATTGGACTTGGCAGATATCTGCAGAACATTCCATCCAACAACCTCAGAATATTCATTCTTCTCAGCAGCACATGGATCATTCTCCAGGATAGATCACATGTTAGGTCACAAATCAAGTCTCAACAAATACAAAAAAATTGAAATTATCCCATGTACTTTTTCAGATCACAATGGAATAAAATTAGAAATCAATAACAAACTAAATTCTGGAAACTATACAAACACATGGAAATTAAACAGCATTCTCCTTAATGACATATGGGTCCAAGAAGAAATCTAGCAGGAAATCAAAAAATTGATTGAAACTAATGAAAATTATGAAACATCATACCAAAACCTGTGGGATACTGAAAAAGCAGTATTAAGGGGGAAATTTATTGCATTAAATGCTCACCTCAGAAGAATGGAAAGATGGCAAGTGAACAACCTAAAACTTCACCTTAAAGAACTAGAAAAACAAGAACAATGCAAACCTAAAGTTAGCAGACGGAAAGAAATTATTAAGATCAGAGCAGAACTGAATGAAATTGAAACCAAAAAAACAATACAAATGATCAATGAATCAAAAAGTTGGTTTTTTGAAAAGATAAATAAAATCGACAAACTATTAGCATGGCTAACTAAAAAAGGAAGAGAGAAGGTTCAAATAACAAAAATGAAAAATGAAAAAGGTGATATTACAACTGATTCATCTGAAATACAAGGAATCATTCAAGACTAGTATAAATATCTATACACCAACAAATTTGAAAATCTGGAGGAAATGGATAAATTTCTTTTTTTTTATTAAGTTTTATTATGTCGATATACATTGTGGCTGATTATTGTTCCCCATCACCAAAACCTCCCTCCCTTCTCCCTCCCCCCTCCCCCTCCCCCCAACAATGTCCTTTCTGTTTGCTTGTTGTATCAACTTCAAGTAGTTGTGGTTGTTATATCTTCTTCCCCCCCCCCACCAGTTTTTTTTTTTGTGTGTGTGAGTGTGTGTGTGTGTGTGGGTGTGTGAATTTATATATTAATTTTTAGCTCCCACCAATAAGTGAGAACATGTGGTATTTCTCTTTCTGTGCCTGACTTGTTTCACTTAATATAATTCTCTCAAGGTCCATCCATGTTGTTGTAAATGGCAGTATTTCATTCGTTTTTATAGCTGAGTAGTATTCCGTTGTGTAGATGTACCACATTTTCCGTATCCACTCATCTGATGATGGACATTTGGGCTGGTTCCAACTCTTGGCTATTGTAAAGAGTGCTGCGATGAACATTGGGGAACAGGTATACCTTTGACTTGATGATTTCCATTCCTCTGGGTATATTCCCAACAGTGGGATAGCTGGGTCGTATGGTAGATCTATCTGCAATTGTTTGAGGAACCTCCATACCATTTTCCATAGAGGCTGCATCATTTTGCAGTCCCACCAACAATGGATGAAAGTTCCTTTTTCTCTGCAACCTTGCCAGCATTTATCGTTCAGAGTCTTTTGGATTTTAGCCATCCTAACTGGGATTAGATGGTATCTCAATGTGGTTTTGATTTGCATTTCCCGGATGCTGAGTGATGTTGAGCATTTTTTCATATGTCTGTTGGCCATTTGTATATCTTCCTTAGAGAAATGCCTACTTAGCTCTTTTGCCCATTTTTTAATTGGGTTGCTTGTTTTCTTCTTGTAAAGTTGTTTGAGTTCCTTATATATTCTGGATATTAATCCTTTGTCAGATGTATATTTTGAAAATATTTTCTCCCACTCTGTTGGTTGTCTTTTAACTCTGTTAATTGTTTCTTTTGCTGTGCAGAAGCTTTTTAGTTTGATATAATCCCATTTGTTTATTTTTCCTTTGGTTGCCTGTGCTTTTGGGGTCTTATTCATGAAGTCTGTGCCCAGTCCTATTTCCTGAAGTGTTTCTCCTATGTTTTCTTTAAGAAGTTTTATTGTTTCAGGGTGTATATTTAAATCCTTAATCCATTTTGAGTTGTTTTTAGTATACGGTGAGAGGTATGGATCTAGTTTCATTCTCCTGCATATGGATATCCAGTTCTCCCAGCACCATTTGCTGAAGAGGCAGTCCCTTCCCCAGTGAATAGGCTTGGTGCCTTTGTCAAAGATCAGATGGCAGTAAGTGTGTGGGTTGATTTCTGGATTCTCTATTCTATTCCATTTGTCAGTGTGTCTGTTTTTATGCCAGTACCATACTGTTTTGGTTATTATAGCTTTGTAGTATAGCTTAAAGTCAGGTAGTGTTATGCCTCCAGCTTTATTTTTTTTGCTCAGCATTGCTTTGGCTATGCGTGGTCTTTTATTGTTCCATATAAATGTGTGGAGAGTTTTCTCCATTTCTGAGAAAAATGTCTTTGGAATTTTGATAGGGATTGCATTGAATTTGTATATCACTTTGGGTAGTATGGACATTTTGACTATGTTGATTCTTGCAATCCAAGAGCATGGGATATCTTTCCCTCTTCTTGTATCCTCTCTAATTTCTCTCAGCAGTGGTTTGTAGTTCTCATTATAGAGATTTTTCACCTCCTTGGTTAAGTCAATTCCTAAGTATTTTATTTTTTTGGTGGCTATTGTAAATGGGCAGGCTTTCTTGATTTCTCGTTCTGCATGTTCACTATTGGAGAATAGAAATGCTACTGATTTTTGTGTGTTGGTTTTGTATCCTGCTACTGTGCTGAAATCATTTATCAATTCCATGAGTTTTTTGTAGATGTTTTAGGCTGTTCGATATATAGGATCATGTCATCTGCAAACAGGGACAGTTTGACTTCATCTTTTCAAATCTGGATACCCTTTATTTCCTTCTCTTCTCTGATTGCTCTGGCTAGTACTTCCAACACTATGTTGAATAGGAGTGGTGAGAGTGGGCATGCTTGTCTAGTTCCTGTTCTTAAAGGAAAAGCTTTCAGCTTTTCCCCATTCAGGATGATATTGGCAGTGGATTTGTCATATGTGGCTTTAATTATGTTGAGATACTTTCCATCTATACCTAACTTATAGAGGGTCTTTTTCATGAATGAGTGCTGAATTTTATCAAATGCTTTTTCAGCATCTATAGAGATGATCATATGGTCCTTGTGTTTGAGTTCATTAATATGGTGTATCACATTTATTGATTTGCGTATGTTGAACCAGCCTTGCATCCCTGGGATGAATCCCACTTGATCGTGATGAATTATTTTACGTATGTGTTGCTGTATTCTGTTTGCTAGTATTTTAGTGAGGCTTTTTGCATCTATATTCATCAAGGATATCGGCCTGTAGTTTTCTTTTTTGGTTATATCTTTACCTGGTTTTGGTATCAGGAAGATGTTTGCTTCATAAAATGAGTTTGGGAGATTTGCATCCGTTTCAATCTTTTGGAATAGTTTGTAAAAATCAGTGTCAATTCCTCTTTGAATGTTTGGTAAAATTCTGCTGTGAATCCATCTGGTCCTGGGCTTTTCTTTGTTGGGAGCCTTCTGATAACAGCTTCAATCTCCTTTATTGTTATTGGTCTGTTCAAATTTTCTACGTCTTCACGGTTCAGTTTTGGGAGCTTGTGTGTGTCCAGAAATTTATCCATTTCCTCCAGATTTTCAAATTTGTTGGCGTATAGTTGTTTATAGTAGTCTCGAATGATTCCTTGTATTTCAGATGAATCAGTTGTAATATCGCCTTTTTCATTTCTAATTTAGGTTATTTGACTCTTCTCTCTTCTTTTTTTGTTAGCCATGCTAATGGCTTGTCAATTTTATTTATCTTTTCAAAAAACCAACTTTTTGATTCATTGATCTTTTGAATTGTTTTTTGGTTTTCAATTTCATTCAGTTCTGCTCTGATCTTAATGATTTCTTTCCATCTGCTAACTTTAGGTTTGGATTGTTCTTGTTTTTCTAGTTCTTTAAGGTGAAGTGTTAGGTTGTTCACTTGCCATCTTTCCATTCTTCTGAAGTGAGCATTTAGTGCGATAAATTTTCCCCTCAATACTTCTTTTGCAGTATCCCACAGGTTTTGGTATGATGTATCATTGTTTTCATTAGTTTCAATCAATTTTTTGATTTCCTGCTAGATTTCTTCTTGGACCCATGTGTCATTAAGTAGAATGCTGTTTAATTTCCATGTGTTTGTATAGTTTCCAGAGTTTCGTTTGCTATTAATTTCTAGTTTTAATCCATTGTGGTCTGAGAAGATACATGGGATAATTCCAATTTTTTTGAATTTATTGAGACTTGATTTGTGACCTAATATGTGATCTATCCTGGAGAATGATCCATGTGCTGATGAGAAGAATGAATATTTTGAGGTTGTTAGGTGGAATGTTCTGTAGATATCTGCCAAGTCCAATTGGTCTAGAGTCTTGTTTAGATCTTGTTTTTCTCTACTGATTCTTTGCCTAGTGATCTGTCTAATATTGACAGTGGGGTGTTCAGGTCCCCTGCTATTATGGTATTAGTGTCTATTTCCTTCTTTTGGTCTAATAGTGTTTGTTTTATAAATCTGGCTGCTCCAACATTGGGTGCGTACATATTTATGTTTGTTATTTCTTCTTGATGGATCAGTCCTTTTATCATTAAGTAGTGTCCCTCATTGTCTCTTTTTATGGTTTTTAGTTTAAAGTCGATTTTGTCAGATATAAGAATAGCTACTCCAGCTCGTTTTTCTTTTCTGTTTGCATGGTAAATCTTTTCCATCCTTTCACTCTTAGTCTGTGTGAATCTTTGTGGGTGAGGTGGGTCTCTTGTTGGCAGCATATTGTTGGGTCCTCCTTTTTGATCCAGTCAGCCAGTCTGTGTGTTTTGATTGGGGAATTTAAGCCTTTTACATTAAGAGTTGTTATTGAAAGGTGTTGATTCATTCCTAGCATTTTATTGGTTGTTTGGTTGTCTTAGGTGTCTTTTCTTCCTTGCTTTCTGATTTACTGTTTGTTTTCTGTGTTTGTTGGTTCCTTAGGTTGTAGATAGTGTTTTTGTTTGCTTGTTTTCTCTTCATGGATGCCATTTTTATTATACTAGTGGGTATTGATTTTTCTTGGGTTTTTATGGCAGTGGTAGTTATTTTTCAGGAACCAAACCCAGTACTCCCTTGAGGATTTCTTGTAAGGGTGGTCGTGTGGTAGTGAACTCCCGCAGTTTTTGTTTGTCTGAGAAATATACTATTTGCCCTTCATTTCGGAAGGATAGCCTTGCAGGTTAGAGTATTCTTGGCTGGCAATCTTTGTCTTTTAGTATTTTGAAAATATCATCCCATTCCTTTCTAGCTTTTAGGGTTTGTGATGAAAAGTCTGATGTTATCCTGACTGGGGCTCCCTTATAGGTGATTTGACACTTCTCTCTTGCAGCTTTTAAGATTCTCTCTCTGTCTCTGAGTTTTGCCAATTTGACTATGACATGTCTTGGGGAAGGCCTTTTTGTGTTGAATACGTTTGGAGATGGTTGAGCTTCCTGGATCTGAAGATCTGTGATTTTTCCTATACCTGGGAGTTTTCTGCCACTATTTTGTTGAATATGTTTTCAATGGAATCTCCATTTTCCTCCCCTTCTGGAATACCCATGACTCGGATATTTGAGCGCTTGAGGTTGTCTGTTATCTCTCTCAGATTTTCTTCAATGTCCTTGATTCTTTTTTCTTTCTTTTTGTCTGCTTGTGTTATTTCAAACAGCCCATCTTCGAGTTCAGAGGTTCTCTCTTCAACTTCGACAAGCCTGCTGATTAAACTCTCTGTTGTGTTTTTTATTTTGCTGAATAACTTCTTCAGTTCAGCAAGTTCTGCTACATTTTTTTTCAGGACATTGATTTCCTTGTACATTTCCTCTTTCAGATCCTGTATACTTTTCCTCGTTTCATCATGATGTCTAGCTGAGTTTTCTTGTATCTCATTCCGTTTCCTTAGAATTATCACTCGAAATTCCTTGTCAGTTATTTCAGTGGCTTCTTGTTCTATAGGATCTAGAGTTTGAAATTTATTAACTTTTGGTGGTGTACTTTCTTGATTTTTTGTATTTCTGGTATCTTTTTTTTGGTGTTTATTCATTGTGGCAGGGGGTTTCACAGACCACCGGTTTGAGACTAATGACTAACTAGGATGTTGCTGTGGTTGCCAATTTCGTATGGCTCCCTCCATGACTGCTCAGTTGGCCTCTAGTGCCTTGTGTGTGTGGTTGCCTCGGGTCTTGGGCTTTTCCGGGGAGCCACCTTTCTGGTCAGCTTGGACTCTGCTGGGCTGGTGGATCACGTACCCCAGGGTGTGTGATCTCTGTTGAGCTTTCATTTCCTGTGCAGGACTTCTCCCTGTTCCGTGTGCTCTGGCCCAGGCTGTTGGATCCTGCAGTGGCGTCCCCACCGGGTGTGTGGTTTCTGTCGAGTTTCCGCCTCCCACGTCGCACGTCTCCCCACTCTGTGCGCACTGTGCTGGGCTGGGGCGTGTCTTCTGCGCCCCTCTTCTATCAGCTGGGCCTTCAAGACCCTGCTTGGCACCCTCTCGCCCAGGAAGTCTACCAGGTTTCTGCTAGGCACAGGCGACCCGTCTCTCTGGGTGCCTTTGTAGCACTGTGTAGATCTTTCTCGGGTCTTGTTCACCTTTGTATCCCCGCAGCATAGATCGAATCTAGTGCCCACCTGCAGCCTGCTCTCTGGCAGGTTCAACTGGACCTGGGAACTCTCCTACCACACTATTCCCAACCAGGAATTGATTAGGCTTTTTTCCGAACTGGTGGCTGCAGCGATGGTATCTGCCTCCCAATAACAGGAAGTTTACTGGGGGCCGGAGTCCAGGGTGTGTGGGAGTGACAGTCGGCCCGTCCGTACTTCCTTGCCCTCCCGACACTGGCCGGGGACGCCCCCGCCACCAGCCCCACCAGAGAACCGCGGAGGGAGTGGGAGGGTAGGCCGCCTGCACGCTCCGGAAAGCCCCGCGCCGGGCCAAGGAAGTGGGAAGGCTCAGTGAGGGCCGAGCCAGGTGGAGCTGCCCGCACCTGGGAAAATGGATGCAGTCCTGGGGCGGTGAGTGGCCTGGTGATGCAGGCCGGGGCCGGGTTGGCGTAATCCCCCCGAACAGAACTGGGCCAGGGGTCACTCTCAGGGTTGTGCCAGGTCGGGCACTCACTCTCTGTCTATGGTTTGTCGCCTTCCCTGTTCTCGACCGCTGCCGCCTCAGGCTGTTCAGTTGCGGCGCGGCTTGGGCACTCCCAGGAATCTTCTTTAATGCCGGCCTGAAACCTCGAATCCTGAATAGGACAGCTGGCCGCCTTCAGCGCGGCCCTGGCCTCCAGGATCCTGTCAGCATCCACAGCAGCCCTGGCACCGTGTTCCCTGTTTCAGGACTCGCTTTTGCAGCTAAGAAACAGTTCTTTTCCTGCTCCACACTTCAAAGCTGTTGCCTGTAAATGAGGCAGCCTCTCCTGCCGGGGGCAAAGTGGTGGTCTGCCCCCACGACCAGCCAGCAGCAGCGGTCCTCCCTTAAGAGATGGCAAGAGGACGGTCCACAAGTTTCCCGGCTGCCTGAGGCCCAGTGGCCGCCTTTTCCACCTCAGCTACTCCGCGCCAACCGCCGCAGCCACCACCATCTTGAAAACTCGGAAATGGATAAATTTCTGAACGCACACAAGCTCCCAAAACTGAGCCATGGAGACATAGAAAATCTGAACAGACCAATAACAATAAAGGAGATTGAAGCTGTTATCAGAAGGCTCCCAACAAAGAAAAGCCCAGGACCAGATGGATTCACAGCTGAATTTTACCAATCATTCAAAGAGGATTGACACCGATTCTTTACAAACCATTCCAAAAGATTGAAACAGACGCAAATCTTCCAGACTCATTCTATGAAGCAAACATCATCCTGATACCAAAACCAGGTAAAGATATAACCAAAAAAGAAAACTACAGGCCGATATCCTTGATGAATATAGATGCAAAAATCTTCACTAAAATACTAGCAAACAGAATAGAGCAACACATACATAAAATTATTCACCGCGATCAAGTGGGATTCATCCCAGGGATGCAAGGTTGGTTCAACATACACAAATCAATAAATGTGATACACCATATTAATAAACTCAAACACAAGGACCATATGATCATCTCTATAGATGCTGAAAAAGCATTTGATAAAATTCAGCACTCATTCATGAAAAAGACCCTCTATAAGTTAGGTATAGATGGAAAGTATCTCAACATAATTAAAGCCACATATGACAAATCCACTGCCAATATCATCCTGAATGGGGAAAAGCTGAAAGCTTTTCCTTTAAGAACAGGAACTAGACAAGGATGCCCACTCTCACCACTCCTTTTCAACATAGTGTTGGAAGTACTAGCCAGAGCAATCAGAGAAGAGAAGGAAATAAAGGGTATCCAGATTTGAAAAGATGAAGTCAAACTGTCCCTGTTTGCAGATGACATGATCCTATATATTGAACAGCCTAAAGCCTCTACAAAATAACTGTTGCAATTGATAAATGATTTCAGCACAGTAGCAGGATACAAAACCAACACACAAAAATCAGTAGCATTTCTATTCTCCAATAGTGAACATGCAGAACGAGAAATCAAGAAAGCCTGCCCATTTACAATAGCCACCAAAAAAATAAAATACTTAGGAATTGAGTTAACCAAGGAGGTGAAAAATCTCTATAATGAGAACTACAAACCACTGCTGAGAGAAATTAGAGAGGATACAAGAAGAGGGAAAGATATCCCATGCTCTTGGGTTGAAAGAATCAGCATAGTGAAAATGTCCATACTATCCAAAGTCATATACAAATTCAATGCAATCCCCATCAAAATTCCAAAGACATTTTTCTCAGAAATGGAAAGAACTATCCAGACATTTATATGGAATAACAAAAGACCATGCATAGCCAAAGCAACGCTGAGCAAAAAAAAATAAAGCTGGAGGCATAACACTACCTGACTTTAAACTATACTACAAAGGTATAATAAACAAAACAATATGGTACTGGCATAAAAACAGACACACTGATGAATGGAATAGAATAGAGAATCCAGAAATCAACCCACATACTTACTGCCATCTAATCTTTGACAAAGGCACCAAGCCTATTCACTGGGGAAGGGACTGCCTCTTCAACAAATGGTGCTGGGATAACTGGATATCCATATGCAGGAGAATGAAACTAGACCCATACCTTTCACCATACACTAAAGTCAACTCAAAATGGATTAGAGAATTAAATATACATCCTGAAACAATAAAACTTCTTAAAGAAAACATAGGAGAAACACTTCAGGAAATAGGACTGGACACAGACTTCATGAATACGACCCCAAAACCATGGGCAACCAAAGGATATAAACAAATGGGATTATATCAAACTAAAAAGCTTCTGCACAGCAAAAGAAACAATTAACAGAGTTAAAAGACAACCAACAGAGTGGGAGAAAATATTTGCAAAATATACATCTGACAAAGGATTAATATCCAGAATATACAAGGAACTCAAACAACTTTACAAGAAAAAAACAAGCAACCCAATTAAAAAATGGGCAAAAGAGCTAAGTAGGCATTTCTCTAAGGAAGATATACAAATGGCCAACAGACATATGAAAAAATGCTCAACATCACTCAGCATCCGGGAAATGCAAATCAAAACCACACTGAGATACCATCTCACCCTAGTTAGGATGGCTAAAATCCAAAAGACTCTGAACGATAAATGCTGGCGAGGTTGCAGAGAAAAAGGAACTCTCATACATTGTTGGTGGGACTGCAAAATGGTGCAGCCTCTATGGAAAATGGTATGGAGGTTCCTCAAACAATTGCAGATAGATCTCCCATGTGACCCAGTTATCCTACTGCTGGGAATATACCCAGAGGAATGGAAATCATCAAGTCAAAGGTATACCTGTTCCCCAATGTTCATCGCAGCACTCTTTACAATAACCAAGAGTTGGAACCAGCCCAAATGTCCCTCATTGGATGAGTGGATACAGAAAATGTGGTACATCTACACAATGGAATACTACTCAGCTATAAAAATAAATGAAATACTGCCATTTGCAACAACATGGATGGACCTTGAGAGAATTATATTAAGTGAAACAAGTCAGGCACAGAAAGAGAAATACCACATGTTCTCAGTTATTGGTGGGAGCTAAAAATAAATAAATTCACACACACACTAACACCCACCCCCCCACCCCCCACCCCACCCCCCCACAAAAAAAAACAAAACCGGGGGTGGGGGAGAAGACATAACAACTACAGTTCCTTGAAGTTGATATGACAAGCAAACAGAAAGGACATTGTTGGGTGGGAGAGAGGAGGGAGGGAGGTTTTGGTAATTGGCCACAATAATCATCCACATTGTATACTGACAAAAAAAAAAAAAAAAAAGAAATATATTTGATATTTGTCAGTTTGATCTTTGCTCTGTTTACTATCACTGCAAAACAAGCACCCCAAAACTCAGTGGCATAAGACAGCCATTTTATTTTGCTCATGGATTGTGTGGGTCGGGAATTTAGATAGGGGACAGTGGGAATGGTTTTTATCTGCTTCATGATGCTGGGGCCTCAGCTGGTCTTTCACTCAGAGCACCTACACATGGCCTCTTGATTTGGTCTCTCCTGTATGTTATATCTCCTTCTACAAAGAATAAAGTATAACACTTAGTAGGCTTCTCAGGGTTCCAGTAGCACCATATTATTCCACACCTAGGAATAATACTTCATTGTATGGAACGAGGTGACACAGAATGCTGCCAGAGTTGACTGGGATGGAGAGTGACAAAGGGCTCTGTAACAGGTCTAGAATGTAGTGCTCTACCACTTGGGTCAAAGGGATCTGGCAGACATCATGGTGATGGAGATATTGGTGATAAAACAAGAGATGTAGGGTGGAGTTTATGACAAACCCCAGTGGGAGAATCTTAGTGTGAACTCTAGGGTTCTGAAGCAAGACCATTCCATCTACTGCAGAGAATTAAACACCTTTTGAAAAACTGCACTTGGAGTGCTCCCGAGCCATGGTAGAGCCATGGAATGTTTGAGCATGGGACACCAAAGTGATCATGCATCCCAGACTGTTTAACATGAGTTGGATTCTACTGAACATGCCAAATTGTGAAGTCATGAGGGCCTAGCAGCAATCCATAAGAGGATGGAAGTGGTACATCCAAGCTTGAACATCAGCAGGACCAGAGAGCTCTGAAAGCTGTATGAGCAGGAAACCCAGACTCCATGCCATCCATCACACTTCACCAGCATCCTGACCCACGCGCAAACCTACAGTTGTATGAGGAGAGGGAAAGGGAGTCCTGTGTGATCACATAAAAGAGGAAGAAAATGCTCAAGCCTAGTTTATAGATGGGTTGGTTTAACATGTGCAAGCCAAAAATCATATGGCAGCTGCATTACATTCCCACTCAAGGGTGACCTTGAAAGACAATTGCAAAGGGAACATCTTCTCATTCGGTAGAGTATTAGGTGGGGCACCTGGTCATATTAACTTTGTGTGAAAGAAGAAGGAGTCTGAGATGGAATATATATGGACTCATAGGTGGTAGAAAATGCTTGGCTGGCTAGGTTAGGGACTTTGAAGGAAAAAAAACTGAAAGCTTGGAACTCCGTCTTCAAAGCAGGGAATTCTGGGGTAGAGGAGTGAAATACAGAATTGCATGTGAAGTAAGCAACTAGCCAGGTAGACAAACTGTGTCAGCCAGTTCATGTTAGCCAGGCTTTATCAGTGTCTACTGCAGTGCTGGCAGAATGCACACACACAGAGCCATGGCAGTTGAGACAGAAATTATGCATGAGCCCAACAGCATAGACTGCTACTGACTGAGGCCAATCTAGCTATTTCTAGTGTCTGACCTGCCAACTACAGAGTCTATTGCTAAGCCCTTGACATGGTGGTATTCCTCAAGAAGACCAACTGGCCACTTGGTAGCAAGCTGACTTCACTGGGATTCTTGCATCTTGGAAATACCAGCAATTTCTTCTCATAGGAATAGACACTTATTCCTGTGTACATTTTCCTTTCCTGCCCACAGGGAAGTACTACTATCTGGGAATTTATGGAATGCCTAATTTACAGACACGGAATTCCAAACAACATAACATCCAACCAGGGAACTCACTTCACTGCAGTAGGAAAGCAAAAAAAGTCATCCCATGACCATGGGATTTACTAGTCATATCACATACTATTTCACTCACATCACCCAGAAGCTGTCAGCCTATTAATGTATTGAATGACCCGCTGAAAGCACTAGCTCAAAAGCTATGCCCTATGAGATGCAGCACCATCCTCCAGGAGGAAGTACTCTTGTGGAATCAGAGACCTCTCTAATGCACTGTGTTCCCATCAGAAGAACAAATGGGTCTGGAACTAAGGGATAGAAGTAGAATTATCTTCACTTACTATCATTCCCAGTGCTCTACTGGGGTACTTTGTAGATTCCTATCTGAGCTCTACAGGTTGAGAAGCCCTTGCTTCCAGAGAAGGCATTCTCTCACCCAGGGACACGGCAAAGTTTCCATTGAAGTACAGGCTACAGTTGCCCCCTGAACACTTGGGATCTTTATGTTCAGGGACCAGGAAGCAAACTCTTTATGTCAAGAGTCACCATCTTGTTAGAAGTAACTGATCCAGAAAACACAAGGAAGAAGGTTTCCGTGTACACAGTAGAGACAAGGAGGAATATGTTTGGCACTCAGGTAACCCAACGTGAGTGCCTTTTGGTACTCTTTGCCCACATGAATGGAAACATGCAGTAAGCTTGGCCAGAGACGTTTATGTTCAATGGGGAGTAAGAGCCCAGAAAAACTGCCAAGGCCAACATAAGTTGTGCTGAGGGTGAGAGGGATTTAGAATGGATAGTGAAGGAGAGAGAAACAGTACCAGTTGTGGCCTTGCGACCAATTGCAGAGACGGAGGCTCTATTTTGTCACACTAACCTCCCTCTATCTGAGTATCCCTCAGGAAATGGGGTCCACCAGAGCCCCTGAGGAGATTTTCAAATAACACGGAGAAAGGACTTACTGACCAGGAAGAGGAGGGTGGTTACCTGGCTACCTCCAGCTGTTAGCATCTTCAGAATTCACCTCAGTGTTCAAGCACATTCAAGCTCTTCTCAGAGAAGGCCCTGGTTAATGACTGAGCAAGGCAGTGGTAGCAGAGGTCAGGCTCTTCTTGGGGCAGCCCCCAGCCAACAACTGAGCATGGCAGTGGTATAAAGGCATAGCCTTCATGCGCAATGCAGGCCCCCTCCAACGAGAGGTCTTTACTCTGGAACTTCCTGTTGGGCTAGCAGAGACATTGTCAGGTCTTCATCGTGTTCTGGTGACTTCCTCTCCTCACAGAAAGAGCAGCTTCCTCTGCTTCTCCTTCACAGTGGTTACTCCCCAAGAAAAGTTTTGCAGTCTTAACTCCATCTCAGTTTCTGCTCTCCAGAGGACTTAACCTGCAACACATGTTTTATTCATTTTTGTAACCAGACTACTCAGCACAGTGCCTGGAACGTAATAGGTGCTCAATAAATATTTGATGACTAGAGCTGAATTATCTACTGCATTCTACAGTAAACCATGTACTCAGTCATGGTCAAATAAAATGGCAGATGCAAACAAGCTTTCTTTTTTCCTTTTTTTTTTCCTTTTATCCTGTAATTCAAAAAACTTTTAAGGATTTGAATGCAGCAAGGATGATGATTTTTTGTTGACTTCTTATTCATTAAAATGATATACAATCTACTTCTTTCAAATCCTTTGTAGTTTTCTGAGGCAGAAAATTTTCCATGCTGGGAAAAGAAGACAAATTTATATTTACATCACAAGAAATTTTCATCTAATATTTTTCTCGAATGACTAATGATGTGTTCACCACAGCCAGTCAAATTTGAGATGCTACCCATAAGGATGAGGCAGTTGAAATAGCCCATCAGCCAAAAAAACCACATAAAAGCCTTCAGTGCAACTCTGAAGCCACCCACTCAGCTGTCTGAGCAATCAGTCAGGGCACAGAGGCAGGAACTCAACTCATGTGGTAGCTAAAAGACTATTTGAAGAGCTTGGCAAAAGCCTGTGGGTTTTATAAAGGGGCCTTTAAAATGAGAAACAAAAAATAATTTAGATCAGCTGCCCTCCCTGTGAATCAAATTTCCTGTGTCACTTTGTAGATGGCTTTGCAGCTATATATAATGCTTTGCTCCAGAGACCTGAGATAAATAGCACTATCCAAATGTACCCCATAGTGAGAGCAATTCTGATAGTGCCTCTACACGGATGAGAATTGTCTCTCTCCAGGTCAAAGTATTTAAAATGTAAAAACTTAGACCAATTGTTTTCATCTCAGGGATGAGAAAAAATGTCCTAGCAAATTTTCTTTGAGCATACCAGTGACAAAGTGAGTGAAAAACCTGACACATTGTCCACAACAATGGTTCCCAGGCACCTCAACCTTGTGTATCTTGTAAAGCAGAATCAAAACTTGACAAACCTTAAAGAATTACTGTATATTCCCACTCTACCATCTTTATTCCTACCAAAAGTCATACAGTAATTTTTGAGTATGAATTTTGGAGTGATTTGTAGAAATCATCTGAGTCAAGCACCATGCAAAAACCCACGCAGTTTGCTAATGCATGTACCTGGCTCTTAGCTTAACCAGCTTGAACTTCCTCTTGGACAAAGGTTGCCCATTATCATAAATTGCGCTGAAGCCTGTACCAGTTTTGTGATTGAAAATAAATGCAGTTGAAGATCAGAGATATCAACATTTTTTTTTTACTAGAGACAGAAAGTAAAAGCCGAGTATGTGTATTAGTAACCCCTTCCGTATACTCTCTTAAGAGAGATGAAATAATTTGGTATTCTTCTACCACACAATTTATATTCAAATTAAAATATGATAATTTTCTTTGTGTGAAATTTCCTCACCTCTTTGTTTTGTTAATGTGTACAAAACGCATTTAATAAAAACGACTCAAATGTGTAAAGCACAAGTGACTTCCATTCTAAAGAGAATTTTTTCACATGTTCATGTGTATGTTTGTAATTTGTTTATATTAAATACAAACAAACACCCTAGTTTGTTGGCACATTAAACAACTGTTATCATATGTCTGACATAATTCTGTTTATAGAGAGTGAATTTTAAAAGTAAATTCAATTTCATGTGCTAAATACATCTTTTTAAAAACGAAAATGAATTGACTTCAATGGAAGCTTCTAACATAAGCCCTCTTAAGGTAAATTGCCAGAGGAACCTTGCAAATCCCTTACCTATAATATATTGTACCTCTAATTTCTCTTTAACTGCTAGCCACAAAAACAGTTGCTTTTTAAAGGTCACATTGCAAATGGTTAAAATACATGTGGGCAATAGACTATGGTTTTAACAGACATAAAGTTTTCAAAGGTATAAATGTCATATAGCAGTAAAAAAGAAAAAAAAAACAAAACCAAAAATAGGAGGGATGGAGAGAAATAACATTTATTGAGAATTTAATATGTACCAAACAATTGCAAAGCACATGTTTCTGATAGACATACAAAGAGTAGCAAGTCTAGTTATTAGTTATATTTATGAAAATATATTTTATTGTATTTCTTGTGAGTCAACAGGAATATTTTTAACATTCTGCTGCAAAAGACACTGGCCCAACTGTTGGTGCTAACAAGAAGTCTACTTTTACCTAATGTCAATTAATGAAAATCTCTATCAGTAGAGGCACACAAAGTCTTTTAAATAATTTACTGAACCTAATTCTCATGCCATGCCAAGACAAAAACGTGCATAAAACTGTGTTTTTGGCACCGTGTACTTCGAGTAAATGGCACTAATAGTTTGAACAGATGATTATTGAGTGACAAGAAATTAATCACTATATACTGGGCTTGGAAGCATAATACAACTTAAAGAAAAAATTCTAACTCTGAAGACTGGAGGTATTATTAGATGCCATGAAGAGAACACCTAAGAAGTTGGAAGACATAACCTGAAGCTACCTATATGTGAAAGATGATGTTCCAGTTACTTATTGATGCATAACAAACTACCCCAAACATTAGTGGCTTAAAACAACAATTATTATTATGTCTCACTATTCTATGGGTTGGAATTGGGACAGGATGCAGTGAGGACTGCTTGTCTTTGCTCCACAGTGTCTGGGGTGACTCAGATAGCTGGGGGCTGGAAGAGATGGGAAGAGGTGCCTGGCCATCTCTCTCTCTCTCTCTCTCTCTCTCTCTCTCTCGCTCACTCAGTATTGTTCTTTCTTCACAGCCTCTCTATGTGGATGCTTTGGGTCCTCTCATCGTATGGCAGCCTCAGGGCTATCAAACTTCTTACATGATAACTGAGAGTCCAAGTGGACCAGACAGAAGCTGCCAGTCCTCTGATGTCTACGTCAGGACTAGCACAGCATCTCTCTTCTGCCATACTCTATTGATCTGAGCAGTCACTGGTCAGCTCAGGGTCAAGAGAAGGGCAACCAGATCACACCTCACATCTCTTAAGGGGTAGATTATCAAGGAATTTGTTGCCCTTTTCAGTCAACCACATATGGATAATAGAGACATTTAAAAATATCAGGCATTAAAAAAAAAAGAAACTATGATTTCTTTTAAAAAATATTTCAGATTAAAAAAAAACATTTACCTGAGTTGTTCAGACAATTACCCCTATTCCAAACTAGGCATATTTCACAAATATCATTTTGGATCCCATTACTTTTATTCTATATCTTTGTCACTACTGTTTTGGTTTTCTATGCCCTTGATGTTTAACAGCAATGACATTTAAAATATGACATTTTAATCCACAACAGTAACATTATTTACTCCTTTAATATAAAACAACCAACCAAGAAAGGCAATCTATTAAGAATACCTACTGTGGCTTCAAAGAATCCTTCTGAAGGATTCATATTCATATCAGCCTTTAAGAAAGTGAATTTTTAAGAAATACAACATAGTAATTTAACAACAGGCTTACACATCTGAGTTTGAAAGAATGCTGAACCACCTATTTAAATATAAAATAAATGTGTACCTACCAATGGTCCTAGAAATATATCTTAAAGACCATATACTATCTACCTAAATAGAAGTGAAATCAAATAACCATGAAGAACCTTGGTGTTCTGCCAGTACCAAGACTCCTGACAATGTGAAATTGAGACAGTTGGTTCAGTGTCATGGGTGGATCAGGGAGCACCAGCCCACTCAAGCTCTCCCATAAACGAGATGGCTTAGACAACAGAAATTTATTGCCTCACAGTTCTGGAGGCTGGATGTTGGGGATCAAAGTTCGGCAAGGTTGGTTACTTCTGATGGCTGTGAAGAAGACTCTGTTCCATGCCTCTCACCTAGCTTCTGGTGGTTTGCTGGCAATCTCTGGCATTCCTTGGTCTGTAGATCTCTGTCTTTTTCTTCACATGGCATTCTCTGTGTGCCTGTCTGTGTCATAATTTCCTCTTTTTATAAGGACACCAGATATATAGAATTAGGAGCCCACCCTATGACCTCATCTTAACTAATTACATCTGCAGCAACAGTATTTCCAAACGAAGTCACATTCTAGGGTGCTAAGGGTTAGGACTCCAACGTACAGATTTTAAGGAGACGCCATTCAGCCCATAACAGGTCCTTAGTACTCATATTTCCAGAACAATGACCCACCTTGCCCAATAAATAAATGAACTTTACCTCTATCTCAGGAATGAGAATGAGCAAGAACAGAGTGATGACAAGAGTTAGCCAGCTCTCAAGTACTATGAACTGTGTTCAGTATGTGTTCTAGGCAGGGATAATTTAGGAGAAATGTTTTATGCAAAAACAAGTAGGAAGGTTTTCTTAAGTGTCTAAAATTTATTCATTTAACACGTTTATTGGACATTGTTCTGAGCACTGAGGATACAGCAGTGAGTGAAATGGACAAAAATATCTCCCCTCATTCTATTGAAGGGAGACAGCAAATAAACAAAATAAATAAGTCAATCACGTAGTACTTTAGCAGGCATCAAATGCTATGAAGAAAAACAAGCCAAGGTGAGGTGGACAGAAAATACAGTGGCAGGGGTGGTCGGGGAGACCTCACCTAGAAAGTGACATTTAAACAAGAAGTTGAAGAAGGTGAGGGGGCAAGCCATGAAGACGGCTAGTAAAGGAGGGCTGCAGACAGAGGAAACAGCTAGTGGGATGGGAATAAGGCTGGTAAGTTTAAGGAAAATGAGAACAGTGTGGCTGGAGAACGAGACAGGAAGATAGTGGTTGGTGGGTAAGATCAAAGAGACGTAGGAACAGATCACGAGGGACTTATAGTCCATGATAAAGATTTCAGCTTTTCTCTAAGTAAAGTAGGCAGCCACTGGAAGGTTCTGACAGAGGCGTGATGTGATCTGACTTGGGATTTTATTGGGATCACTCTGGTTCTAAAGGGGGCACAGAGGGAAGCAGGGAAAATAGGAAGCTATTGCTATAGCCCAGGTGAGAGGTGGTGGCTGGCACCAGGAAGGTAGAAGTGGTGAGGGAGGTGGTGAAAAGTGTTTGCATTCTGCATATATTTTGAAAGAAAGGCCAACAGGATATGGGATGGGCAAGGAAGGAAGGAAGAAAGGAAAGAAGGGAGAAAGGAAAATAGGAAGGAAGGAGCAATAACTCCAAAATTTTGATATTTAGCCTGTGTCAAATAGCAAATTCTCTTCATTTTTTATTGATACCAATTAATTTTTTTCTTCTAGGTGAGATAAAAAATATTGAGTCATTAACTACAGAAAGTGAAAATGTCAGGTAATAAATTGCATTAAATTTGAAATTTTAAAAAAATTCTAACTTAAAGCAATTTATGCAATCAGCTAAATCCACAGTGTGATGGAACCAGCTAAATCCAGAATGGGAGAAATTCTACAGGATGAAAAATCCAGGTTCTTCAGCAGATAAATTACAAGGAAAAAAAAGCCAGGGAAGGTGACCCTGACAGATCAAAAGACTTTTAGGAGATAAATCAGTAAAATGCAATTTGTACATCCTGTATGGCTCCTGATTTGAGCAAACCAACTGTAAAAAAAAATTAAGACAATTAGAAAAATGTAGACATTGATTGGCTCATTTCATAATATTAAGTAATTATTGTTAATTTAGGGAATATGATAGTGGTATTACAGTTGGCTATCTTTTTAAAAAGTACTTATTTTTGATGATGCACACTTCATTATTTATAGATAAAACATGATGTCTGAGATTTGCTTCATCATGCTCCAGTGGCAGAATGAAAGAGGACCATAAATTTATGATTGTTGTTCATTTTACTATTCTCTCCACTTTTATGCAACTTAAAATTTTACATAAATACATGCATATGTCAATACAATGTTATGACAGTACACTAAAAATTGACATTAGTTGCCTTAAGAAAGGAGTGGCTGGGAACAAAAATAATGAGATTCTTCCTACCTCCCCTCTTTTATCTTTTAAATGCCAAACCATTGAAATGTATTGTCTATTAATTAATACAGTCAGAAATTGAAAACTTCCCTGGCAGATGTGTGGAAGGATCAGCTTGTACAGAAGATTAGTCTCAGGATGAGCTGCCCATTACTTTCTCTTTGAGTCTCCCTATTCTGATTCCTCCTAGCTGTCTCCTGACTCCTCATCCTGAGGCAATGCTTAATTTGACAGTATATAAACCGGAATTAGAATAACTCAGAGAATAGTACCACTAGGCCTTGAAATATATATCATTATGTAGCAAATTTTTCCATGCAAATTTTAATGGATCAGGTTTATATCCTGGTACTCTTGATGAGTGGATTGGATTTCCTTTAACGACTGCTGTGTATATTGTGGGAGTAACTCTTGTTAATGAAATGAACACACCATAACCTACCTGAATGAGAAATATATTTTATTTTATTTTATATTATATAAAACTTCATGACATTCAGCCTAGCTAACTTTGCAGTGCACTTTTTAAATGTAAACCATAAAATCATCTGAACTTTGTACACTAAGAGACCAACTTCAAGGACATATATCAATCCAAAATGTCTTCCATGATGCTTTCCAAACTTGGAGACTTTAAAAAATAGCTTTTAGGGAAGGTGTGAGTAAATTACTTTTCTCTTTTGGGGGTCTAAAATCAGCATAATTTTAACTTTTCAAATTTCTTGGTCTAGTAATCTAATAATGGAATAAGCAAAGTAGAGTAGACTGATTCACAGGGTGACTATCAATTTTTTTTTCCCTATATAGGTTATTTAGGTTGCTGTGCCTATGCTTTGGGAATGAAAACCTTTCATTTTCTGCTTCAAGATTAGAAGCAAAACATGCGAAACAAAGTGAGTAGATGCCACATTTAGCTATTTGGGTCAGTGGTTTTTGTGTCTAGTAGAACATGAACACTTAGTTTGGTAAAGAAGTTTTTAGGATATTACTTCTAAAGATGAAGTGCACAACTGAAGAAAGTATGATGGAAAAAACTTATATATGAGTGTCAAAGGCTCTGCTACCAGCTAGTTTTGTAAACTCTGACTGCACTGCTTATGCATCTAGGAGAATTATTTTTTATGTATAAAATGAGAGTGTTT
Organism: Cynocephalus volans; assembly: GCF_027409185.1. NCBI lineage: Eukaryota > Metazoa > Chordata > Mammalia > Dermoptera > Cynocephalidae > Cynocephalus > Cynocephalus volans. The sequence goes on along the minus strand of NC_084468.1, from coordinate 128,208,391 downwards.
GATTAGATAGCCTTTAACTCCCCTTTAGATTTTAGATACTATAATTTTTAATTTTTTAGAAAGAAGCATGAGATTCTGTTAATTTAGAATCTCTTCATTTTACCCTATCATAAAATTATTTATGAACCACTAAGTAAAAGGGTTTCTGTGGCAAACCATATTAATGCCCATTTCCTATGCTTTAAATGTTTGTGTCCCCCCAAAATTTATATGTTGAAACTTAGTCAATCAATGTGATGGTATTGGGAGGATGGCATCACCTTTGGGAGGTGACGAGGTCATGAGGGTGGAAGCTTCATGATTGGAATTAGTGCCTTTATAAAAGAGACACCAGAGAGCTAGCTTGCCCCTTCCGCCATTTGAGGACACGGCTAGAAAACACACCTGTGAACCAGCAAGTGGGCCCTTATCAGACACTGAATCTATCAGTGTCTTGATCTTGGACTTCCTGGCCTCCAGAACTGTGAGAAATAAATTTCTGTTGTTTGTAAGCTACCCAGCCTTTGATACTATGTTACAGCAGCCTGAACAGAAGAAGACACCATTCAATATCTATTTCCGCCTTCTTCCTTCCTAAGAGAACCCTAATTCAATGTATGCCAACAGTTTGCTCAGCTAAAATAATGGACTTTCAGACACCTTTGCTGATGGGTTGATCATAAGATGGAAGCAGAAGTTGCTAGATGAGGCCTTTAGTAAACCTTTTTAAAAGAAAGTAGATTCCCAAGAAAATGAGATGACAAGCTATAGACAAGGAGAAAGTATTTACAAAAGACATATCTGATAAAGGACTATTGTCCAGAATATACAAAGAACTCTTAAAACTCAACAATAAGAAAATGAACAACCTGATTTAAAAATGGGCAAAAGACTGAACAGGCACCTCACCAAAGAAGATATACAGATGGCAAAAGAGCATATAAAAAGATGCCCAACATCATAGGTCATTAGGAAATTACAAATTACAACAATGAGATACCACTATATATCTACTGGAATGGCCAAAATCCAAAACACTGATAACACCAAACGCTGACAAGGATGTGAAGCAACAAGAACTCTCTTTCATTTTTGGTGGTAATGTAAAATGGTACAGCCACTTTGAAAGACAGTTTGGCACTTTCTTACAAAACTAAACATATTCTTACCACATGATCCGGCAATCATACTACTTGGTGTTTACCCAAATAATTTGAAAACATCTACACAAAAACCTGCATATGGATGTTTATAGCAGCTTTATTCATAAATGCCAAAACTTGGAAACAATCAAGATGTTGTTCAGTAGGTAAATTGGTAAACCAACTATGGTACATTTATACAGTGGAATAATATTCAATGCTGAAGAGAAATGAGCTACCAAGCCATGAAAAGACATGATGGAAGCTTAAATGCGTATTATTAAGTGACGGATACCAATCTGAAAAGGCTACATACTGTATGATTCCAACTATATGACATTCTGGAAAAGGCAAAACTATGGAGGCAGTAAAAAGATCATGGTTGCCAGTGGTGGGGTGGAGCTGGGAGGGATGATATAGGTGGAACACAAAGGATTTTTAAGGCAGTGAAACTATTTGTATGATACTATAATGGAGGATACATATCATTACACATTTGCCCAAACCCATAGAATGTATAGTACAAGAGCCCTAATGTAAAGTACGGAACTTTGAGTGACAATGATGTGTCAGTGTAGATTCATCAGTTGTAACAAATGTACCACTCTAGGGGGGATGTTGATAGTGGGAGAAGCTGTGCATGTGGGGTTAAGACGTGTATGGGAAATCTCTGTACTTTCTGCTCAATTTCCCTGTGAACCTAAAACTGATCTAAAAAATTAAGTCTATTTGAAAAAGAGAAAAAGAAAAAAAGATACATAGGCATATTAAGGTAAATTATTTTTTATTTTTTTAAAATAAAATGCCAGAATTGGGGGATGGGGGGAAAAGGGCAGATACCTTTTGTCCATTGACCTTTCTCTCCTTCCTACCTGGAACTTTGACAAGATGCTTGAGGTGGATGGAGCAGCCATCATATGATGCCAAGGCAAAGAGCTTGGCTGAGCAGGAAAGTGTAAGAAGCCTGCATCCCTGTATTGGTTTCCTAGGGCTACTGTAACAAAATTCCAAGAATTGGGTGGCTTAAAACTACAGACATTAATTCTCTCACAGTTCAGGAGGCTAGAAGTCCAAAATCAAGGTGTGGGCAGGATCATGCTCCCTATGCAGCCTCTGGGGGAGGATCCCTCCTTGCCCCTTAGAAAGTAGCTCTAGGTGTTCTTTGGTTTGTTACAGCGTAATTCTAGTCTATGCTCTCATCTTCAGATTGCCATCTTCCTGTGTGTGTCTGTCTAAATTTTGTCTTCCTATAAGGACACCAGTCATATTGAAATAGGACCCATCCTAATGACCTCATCCTAATTTAGCAACATCTGTGAAGAGCCCATTTTTCAAAAAAGGTACCAAGGATTTGGACTTAACATATCTTTCTGGTGGGAGCTGGGGGGTGGCAGGGGGACAGTTCAACTCAAAACAGTCCCTGATGGCATTCTGGAGCTGCCTTACCAAATATGGAATTTTCTGCCTCTGAACTTATTACATGAGAAACATAAAGTCCCCAATTTATTTAAGTCTCTATTCAGGAGTTTATGTATTCCCAGCAGAACGGAATTCTTTACTGACACAGTAACGTCTAAGTGAGGGCTCTAGAAACTTAGAAATTATCTGCCATGTGGAGCCTGCCTATTTAGAGGATAGTTTTCAACTTTGTAAAGACAGCGATCATTATTCTCTTATTTGGGAACGGGAGGGGGTTGGGCATGGAATCTCTGCTCAGCTATTTTTCTAGTTGGAATTTAAAGATCAAACCTGTTTTCAAAACAAAGTTTGCTGAAAAGGTCAGTGGACATGTATTCAGCAGCCAAATTTAGGTCCTAACCCTGCCCTGGGCTCACACCCGTCTCAGATATGTCTTCATTAGTCACCACTACATACCTCAGTGAATGAGAATATAAATGCAGCTTTTGTGGTTATATTACCAGAAGCCCAGTTTACTTGTCCAACACAATCATGTTCAATTTTATTACTATCTTTCTGCCAGGTGTGGATCTGGGAAATGTATGTGCCAGAAAACACTTTTAGCAGCCAACACTGAAATTTGTCTTAATTTTGAGAGAGTTGCTAGGAGTTCTCCAACCATTTTCGTGGCGTCCATACCAGGAACATAACCATGATTCATTCAACTTATTTATGGTCTCCATCAGTGAGGACAAGCAATTACTTCCATCATCTCTGTTAGTCAGAGAGACCTGAATTGTTCACTTCAGTGCTAGGCAGGCTCAATAAAGGCTGACATCAGAGTAAATAGATATTGCCATCACTTCTTCTTAAGAACGATGAGGCTAAGACAATAAGTCAGGACTTTCTATCCTTCCTTCCTTTTTCCAAAAAATATTTATTGAGTGCCTATCTCATGCCAGACACATGGCAGGCAGTGGAGATTAAACAAATAAGACACTATCCCTAATTTTAAGGGGCCGACAGTTTCGCTACAGAGATGGACAACAGAAAATCATAAAACACTGTAATAAATGCTGAAATAGGTTTAAGAACAGAGGAGTAGGTGAGCACACAGGGCATTTAACTTCTTTTTGGGCAGCTAGGTTGAAGTTCATGTTTTTACTGGTGTTGAAAGTGAGACCTGAGGGTACACTAGGAGATAGCCAGGTGAGAGGAGATAGCATATGCAAAGGCCCAGATGTAAGAGAGCACATGTCCTGTTTGGAGACCTGCATAGAGTTTGACATGGTGGGCTAATGAGGTGGGAAATGTCAATAAAACCAAACAAAACGTAATCCATGCTGTGAAAGCCATGGAGGTCCACTGAAAGGCTGTGAGTCAGCTGCATGATCAGGTTTGTGTTTTAGAAAATATCTTTGTGGCAGCAGTGCACAGAATGGATTAGAACAGAACATGGGGAAAACAGTAGGAGTCAGCTGTGGTACTCTAAGGGAGGGGACAATAGAGAGAAGGGAAAGAAGAGACATTTAAGGAGTAAAATTGACAGCAGTTGGTGAGTTATCAGATCTAGGGCACATGTGGGAATAGCAGGCACGCAAGGATGACACAGGTTTATGGCTTAGTTAATTGGTATATGTGTATGGGGGGAGTTATTCTTATAGATTAGAAATTAGGATACAAGGGGCTGGCTGGTTAGCTCAGTTGGTTAGAGTGTAGGGTTATAACACCAAGGTCAAGGGTTCAGATCCCCATACCTGCCAGCCACCAAAAAAAAAAAAAAAAAGAAAGTAGGATAGATGGTAAAAATGGTTAATTCTCTAATATTGATATTTAAATCCATATTCATATATTTAATAAAGTAACTGAATTCTGACCCTAATGAAATTTCTGATATAATAACTTATTGAATTTTGTTAAATATGAAAAGCAAGTTTATTTTAGAAATTGGATATTGATGGGGATGAATGATGAAATAAAAATACGTAGAATATAAAAGTTATAATTCATGAATCAATAGTTCTCAATTATTTTCATCTGACCATTTCCTTGAGAGTCCTACCCCCGCCCATACCTCAATTCCAGTCAATAGTCTATATAACCCTGTTTTCTTTTTTAGTAAAAAATAAAAAAAGTGATATTTGGGAGCCAAATGGAGCTTTAGAAATAATGAAAAATAGATTCTTTAAGTTGGAACTACTTTACTTACTTAGTTGGAACTAAAATAATAAACACTCAGAATACCATTATGCTGAAAGACAGTAGATGCAACGAAACGATCATATGTTTCATAACTATTACAAGCAAGAGGGTCTTGGACATGGAGTTGTGTGGATTAAATGAGGAAGTATTTGCAAATCACCAAGCACAGTTCTCAGTGATTGATAACTACAGCAGCAGGTCTATCAGCCAAAATGCATTCTCTGTTTCATTCTGGGCACAAAGCAGTCCAGCTAGACTGCATTTCCCAGACTTCTTTACAGTTAGGTGTAGCCATGTGCCAATATTTACCAAAGGAAGATGAGCAGAAACAACGAGTGCTGCTTGCTAGCTTGGATCCTACGGTACTCAATGAACTCCTTCATACTGTCTTTGTTCTTTGAGCTGAACACAGGCATGACTGCAACCCAGCAAATGAGGGCAATGCCCTACAAAATGGCATGGGAACAAGACAGAAGGAGCCTGCATCCCTGGGTGTCCAAATGGAGCAGAGTTGCCTGCCTCCCTGCCCTGTGTCATGAAGGAAAATAAAATTTGTGTCCTTTAAGCCACTGTATTCCTAGGTGTCTTTGTTACAGCAGGTTCGTCTTTGCCCAAAATAATAAAGCTTTCTTCTTTTTCCTGCTGTTCTCCAACACAATTATATTTTGCAATATTATCTTCCATGGGTATAAATATTTTAAATAGCTGCAATCACAGAGTACAAGTTTTGTACTCTATTATTTTCTGTTCTCATATCACAACCGTGTTCCAAGATTCAAAATTATCTTCCATTATTTATTTTAAAACAAAAAATGAAATCACTCAGAGAAAGTTGGCACAATGAAAAAAAGTGTGAGTTTATTTTGAGATCCTCCCTTTATATAATGACTTGCATCCGCAGGCATATTTTGTGATCAGAGAAGACTGGAGTAGCAGATTGTTCGTCAAGCAGAAAAATTTTAAGTATTGATTTCTCAATAGCTGACCCTTCTAGTTGGACGACTAGAAAACCTGATTCTCCCTCACCCAATAATTATTTTGTTCCTAAAACAGCCTAAAGCCTGAAGAACTTTCCTGAAGAGCAAATGCCCCATTGTGGTTCTTCTCTTTATGGGAGAACAAATATGTAGTCTTGATTTTCTGACACCTGAAATGTTTGTGATTGTGCTTCCTTGAAAAGATCAGAGAGAAATTAGTTCAATTTAGTATCATTTCAAAATGGTAAAAGTATTAAAATATTCCAAGTAATATAGCAATTTAAGGGAGAAAATGGAGGGCAGACAGGATTAGACTAGATCTTAGTTGGCTCTTGCAAAAAAGGAAATCACCTAAGTAAGCCATTTTCAAATCAATTTAAAAGCATTTATTAAGCACCTACAGTATGGTATCTCAGGTACCAACCCTCCCCTGTGTGCAGGTCATAGTAACTGTCTTTGCAGTCTAGTGGGGATAACAGACATATAACTAACTAATAAAAATTTGTGGTAGAATAAAATGAGCTCTACAATAATTATATAAGCAAGGTACATTTTAGTCATCCTGGAAGGAAAAATTAATGTAATAAATTTTGAGGAAGTGAGAGAGGAAAAAAGGAGGAGAGAAAGACTAATTGCAGAAAATAAAATCAGCATTTACTTTGCCTCCATTCCCATTTCTCAACCCCTGAAAGTCACCTTCCTGGAGGATATCTGAGAAAAAGAATGTTTGCCTCACATTTGGTCCTGAGTCACCCTCTTTGCAACTGCTTATGTGAGTCACTGACCCTCTCTGTTGCCTTCACCTATGCCCTGATTATCCATCCTGGTGTCACCTGGATGACCTGGGATTCCTTTTTTTATGATATGATGATGGTCTCTGTGGAAGAATAAAAGAGCATACCTTTTCTGTTGCTCTTCCCTTTAATTCTCCACGACACCAACATATCTATTTGACTTAATTAAAGGGTTGGTGAAAACTAGGGAAAAGAAAACTTAAAATTGGATGACAAATATTACAATACTCACAGCCCAAGGGGGGAAAAATTCTAAGTCCTTTACGGGTTTATTTGTTTACTTATTTAATTTTTTTTATTTATCATTATACAATGCAGTTGATTTTTGTGACCCTTTACCAATTCCTCCCTTCCCCCCTCCCCCTTTCCCACCCCCATCAACATCATGTCTGTTCTCTTCTCTTAACAAGTTCAAGGAATTATTGTGATTGTTGTGTTTTTTCTTTCTATTTATTTGTTTGTTTATTTTTATTAGCTCCCACGTATAAGTGAGAACATGCAGTATTTCTTTCTGTGCCTGGATTATCTCACTTAACCTAATTTTCTCTAAGTTCATTCATGTTGCTGTGAATAGTAGTATTTCATTCTTTTTTATTCTATTATATAGATATACCACATTTTCCTTATCCACTCATCCAATGATGGGCATTTAGGCTGGTTTCAACTCTTGGCTATTATAAATAGAGCTGCAGTAAACATGGGAGCCCAGGCATCCCTTTGACATAATGCTTTCCATTCCTTTGGGTATGCACCCAGCAGTGGGATAGCTGGGTCATATGGCAGCTCTATCTGTAGCTGTTTGAGGAAACTCCATACCATTTTTTATAATGGCTGCACCATTTTGCAGTCCCAATAACAGTGTAGGAGGGTTCCCCTTTCTCCACATCTTCACCAGCATTTGTTATTCTCAGTCTTTTGGGTATTAGCCAGTCTAACTGGGAGTGAGATGATATCTCAGTGTGGTTTTGATTTGCATTTCCCAGATGCTGAGTGATGTCGAGCATTTTTCTTGTGTCTGTTGGCCCTTTACAGATTTAGAAATATTCCAGTCTAACCTTGCTTCCTTGCTTTAAGTCCAGCTTCCTCTTGCCCCTTTCAAAATACTTAGTTCTTCAGTTCTCCAAATGCAAATCCTTACTCCTCTTACGTAAACCCCACCACAGGCCCTGGGCCCCCACCTGGCCAATTCAAGGATACAAAGCCACAGCAGTGCATTCTTTTTTTTTTATGAGGAGACTCACAGGACAGCCAAGGTGGACTTTGCACTGCAAGTCCAATATATCTTTTGAAATCTCCCTGCCAGTCCGAAGAGACCCTATCCATCCTCATTATTCTTACAGTCTTCTCAGTGGGTAGCTATTGGACTAAACACATCCCACATACCTTTTCTAGTAGGAAAAATACTTTTCAAAGATAATACACTCTAAGTTGGGGGGGGGAAGGAGGAATTGGTAAAGGGCCACAAAAATCACTCTTCTTGTATATTGATAAATTTTTTTTAAAAAGATAGTACATTCTAAATATATATTTATTTAATATATATTTAAAAAGATAAACTTTTTATAAATGTGAAGTTATCCGCCTAAATTCCCTTGCCTGCAATGAAAATAGCACTTTACAAGATTGTGCCAAAAAGTTTTGGCTCTTTTTCCTACTTCTAGGCAATTTCCAGAGGCCTACCTGTGCTAGAAGTAAAGCCCACCACAGCGTGTTGCCAAGCAAAGGAACCATCTACCCTGATGGCCAACATTGCTTACATAAAGACAAGGAAGAAGCTTTCTTTCTTTGGTCCAGGTTAAATCCATTGGCAGACCTCCCCCTCAGTGGTCTCCATTAAGGTGAGGGAAAGGATACTACCACACAAACTGGCGTGGCTGCCTGGTGCACGTGATCTCATACTCCTCCTTATGGCAATAGAATCCACCCCTTACACTCAGAAGTGGACCCGTGACCAATCTGAGCTAATCATAGAACTTCATATTCTTACCCATAGGAATTCATCATAGTGTTGGAAATATGATTTAAGTCCAGCCAATCGGAGGCCTGCTCCAGGGTTTTTTTTAGCCTAAAATTTCATGAGAGAAGCCTCTTTTCATCAAGGGATGAAGGAATCCCAGGACTGAGAAAACCCTGCTTCCATCTTGAGGAAAGAGCCTCTCATAGGAAAATAGAATAAAACTAACATGCATAGGAAAGCAGAAATGAGATTCAGAAGAGTATGCCATTGAGTGTTTGAGTGCCTGGTTCCAGTCATGGAGGTCTTCAAAAAACTGCCGTAGTTCCTGAGAACTACCCTTCAGTTCTCTGAGCTATTTCAGTATTCTTTCAATTAAGCTCAAATTTTACTTAAACTGGATTGAGTTGAGTTTCTCTTCTTGCAAAGAAAATGGTACTGTGATTGATTATACCCTATCCAGACCAAATCCCTTTCTCTGAGGATGGGTATGAAAATAGGAAAGGTTACCCTTCCAGGAAATGTAAGTAAATCCTATATATGCAATTAGAGCATCCTTCTCTGACACATAACATTATTCTATACATAGCCAAATGTGACCCTTAGGAAAACAGTTTTCTAACATGCTAGCATGATGTCAGAGATCCTATACATCCTAGTCAACCAGTTGTTAAATAGCCCTCTGAGGAAGGCCTTGGACAGTCCTGCTGCACCCAGCCCCTGCTGAGTATTGAACCAATTGCATATGCCACAGGCTTGTCTTCAGAATATAATTGCAGTACATCTGTGCGTGTGATGTCAAGTAATTATTGGGTAACCTGTGGTCGATGAAGCAAAATGGTCATGTGGCACACCAAGACATTGTTCTTGGAATCAGGTCTTATACAAGTGATAAGATTTGCTAAAGGCTTTTTTTTTCCCCCTTCTTCCAACCTTAGGAAAATTATGGTAGAGCTTTAGAGTAGTGTGGTTGATGAGAAGTTTCATGCGCGTCTAATTGGGGCTTCTGCTGAGAGAACTAACCCTGGTCATGCTGATTGCCATTTCCGCTAACCCAGGCCTATCTCCCATGAAGAAGTGGGGAGACTCAAAGAACCACTTTCAACAAACATCCCCCAGCCTGATAGTTCCTGCAAATGTTTTCCTGCAAATGTTTTCTTTGGGAACACCCCAATAGACTAACTTCTATAACATCTGTGTATTGATTTACAACTTCTCACCCAGTTCTATGAAGAACTACTTCAGGGCTGTAGAACTCAAGAAATACTGGGAAATTCAGAATCTGGTGAAGGTCTTTACCAATGTCTAGACCAGAGGGAGCTGAGTAACTTCTAGACATTCAGCCCAAGGCCCTAGTTGTTACTAAGAGGTGAGAAACCTATCTACATTTTTGTACCTTAACTACAATCATATGTTTCAAAAGCAATATGAGAAATACTAGAGGACTCACTCAATTTCCAATTTTTTAAACATAAAACCCAGATATCAGAAGAGTCCTTGCCTCTTAAAGTGGTTCCAACTCCCATTCCATATTTCCCCCAGTGAAAGTCTAGTACCCAACCTCAGAAGTCTGGAAATTCTCAGGAGACTTATTCTCATTGTTATTTCTGGCTCTGAAGGCTGCCTCCACTGATTAGTTTAATTGATGGATTATCTTGCCATGTGGCACATGCTGTCCCTATTCTATACCACATTCACCCACACATGGAACTGAGCCTCTCAATTTCCACAGGACATGTGCTTACACAAGCACAGCATTCACACAAGACATTTATGAATAAAGCAGAATTCACTAAGGATTTGGGATGCTGGAGGTGGTGTTTTATGTCACAGAAATTAAAATGTCATAAAACTGAGCATTGCATATTGTATATCTTAAAAGATATTACTCCACCTCTGGTTCTCCCACACTCCCCCTCCTCTCAGTTTCTCCCACCTCCATATGTTTTTTGTAGAGCAGTTTAGCTATGACTGTTCTTTGTCCCCAGCTATCCCATCCCCTCAGGATGTATCTTCCACCCCTAGTAGCTTATGGAATATTTCCCTAGAACAAATTATGGTCCTAGCTGTTAAGAATTCTCCCCCTTCCTACTCGTACACATAGAATGAATTTAATTCTGAAACTGGAAGATTCTAAAGCAAACTAGCTTTTTCTTGCACTAAGTTTCATGGGTTCTTACACTGGAACAACAAAAGCTCTCAACATACTTCACATCATTTTTCTCTGAAGAACATTGTGTTTCCCAGTTCATTTGCTGCAGGTAACTCACACCCAGCAATGATGTTGGTACTATACTCTTGGGAATTGGTCTGTAAGAACATTTAGGTTCTTAATAGTATATAATAAATTAATTTAACCCAAAATTAAATTTGAAAAGACATATTTGTAAGAATGGAAAGGAAGCTAGATTTCTTCCTGTAGCAGAACATGTGGGATTTAAAAATTTAAATGACTTCAGGAAACAGCTGGTTTCTGGATAGATGTGTTTGTCCTCTAAAGTGATTAATAACTGCATCATTTTGGACTTTGAAATGGAATGTTTTTCCAATTCTGCAAGATAATTTCAGTTGAATAAATCGTTTAGTTTTTATTTTGCTATTTTATTTTCCAGTGATCTAGGCAGCAGGCATTGCTCCTCCTCTGGAGAGGGTGAGTAATGAATATGGCCCAATGATCCATGGATTGGAATTCTTCCCTTAGAGTTCAGAAATACACTTGCATGAGCTTTTCCTGGGCATGGAGGGCTACAGTTTCAATGCTCTGGCCTTTGCTCCAGCTACCTAAAGCCAATTTAAAAACAGGAGAATCAGGGGACAGGTGGTTAGCCATCTTTCCTCCTCACCACCACAGCACTGATGTCAACTCCACCAGTGTTGCTGGTGAGTTGGCAGCTCGGTGCTTACCTGTGTCTCATATCTAATTCCCCTGACCCCCAGAGTATGCTCAGACTAAGTCATAGGCTTAGTGCAAGTCTCAGTGCCTCCAGACCCAAGGACCTCTGTTCAGTTCCCCAAACACACAAGGTGTGCCCTGGTGTTAGAGCCTCGTACTGCCACTCCTCTGCCTGGAGAATTTGGTTCCCATTTGTCCCCATGGCAGTTCCACTCATTGCATCCACTCAGAAAGGCTGCCTCTGACCACTCCATCTGAAACAGAATCCTCTCATCCTTTATCTCTCTTCCCTGCTTCATCTTTTTCCACAGAGCTTAATGCTACCTGGTACTGTATTACAAGCTTATTGTCTGTCTCCCCACTAAAAAGTCCCTGAGGTCAAGGACTTTGTTTAGATCACCACTGAATCCCCTGTGCCCAGAACAGTGACTCTCACATAGTGTACAGAATTAGTGAATGAATAAGCAATAGCCCTAGAGGAAAGTGTATAGGTTGGTGGTTTAGAGATAGCAGATCCAGGTCCAACCTCTGGCTCTACAAAGTGTCTGAACTTTACCAAGTCATTTAACATATCTTACAGGATTATTGTATGGATTAAATGAGGTAATATATCAAAGTCATTTATCAGGATAAACATCATTGTTTTCTCATTGTTCCATCCCTCTTAATTTATAGATTAGGAACCAGAGTTAGATTGAGGGAGAGGGACCCAGGTAGCATCTCTAATCTTGAGGATACCATTTGCAGGAAATGAAACGAATCTCTGATTCCCTGATAAAGACATCCTCAACTGGTATAAAAACCCTTAAAAACATACATTCACTTTGATTCAGCAAATTTTACCTCTGCAAATTTATCCTAAGGAAATAATCACCTATATATGCAAAGATTTAGATACATAGATCTTTATCACAGACTTGTTTATAATAGTAAGAAATTAGAAGTCTACTAAATGTCCAATAAGGAATCAATTTGATAAATTATGGTATAGCCATATGATGTAATATTACATGACTATTTAAATGAAATTGTAGAAGAATTGTTAATAACATGAAAAAATGCTTAAATATACTCAAATACAAAAGACTCACATATGCAAAAAGGTCTGTGTGGTTAGAATCAGGGTGAATTGTATTTTCTTCTTTGTGCTTTCTCTAAATTTCCTGTATTTTCTTCAATAAATAGTCATTATTTTCATTGTTGGTCTTTTAAAGAAAAATAATAATACCTTGTTAGTATCTTTACAGTGAAGCATTATTACATTTTATAGTGAGAACAATAAAGGGAACCTAAACGTGAGGGAGTGTCCTTAGTCCGGACGGAATGAAATTCTTATTTCCTTTTCTAAATGTCATGATTTTAAGTGAGCAATCCTGTGAAAGGCTTTGGCACACAGCAGATTCCAGAGTATTCTGGCTTCACGATCATTAGGACTGACTGCGCATGTGTCTGAACATCTACATTACTCTGTATTAGCACATTTAACTGATGACCTTAGCTATGTTGCATTTTTGAAAAACCAAATTGACTTATAGCATTACTCATTAGATTTAAGTACTTAGGATGATTCATCATTTACAGTAAATCTATTAGATAGATTACACTGCAAAATTCACCATTGTCAGTGTGGCAGGCCTGCCTGGAAATTAAGAATGGGAAGGGAAATTGAAGGAGAGAGATTCCTATCCGTGATTTGAAATTTAAACTTAGATAGCTATGGCAGGCATCCATGCCTTAACCAAAGAGGATCAAGGCATCTGTCACATGTCTAAGATATTCCAGTCTAATAATAGCCTAAGATCTCTTTTGGAATAGGTTAATACCTTGCTTCATAAGGAAAAATCTTGTATGTTAGAATAGTTTAAGGAGTATTTTCTTATTCCTGTAAAAAAGATATTCACAATATAACTGGGCTGCATATGTGATATATGTAAGCATCACTGAGTCTCTGCTGGTTAAATGTACCCACAAACCAATAGCGTGTTCATTTGGGGGCCCTAGCTCACCAGATGTTATTCCACTAATAGAGAGTGAGCTCATCCTTGGTGTGGAAGGTTATTCATTTGGGAGAGAATAATGAAAGTGAGACAATCATTACATCACCTTTTCCTGTACATTATTCTCCCCTGCAGCTAACAAGGAAAATATGCTGCCGTGTTAGTTGTAAGCTAATTCGTGTTTTTGCTTTCAGAGATGTATGTCAAGTGAACCACGGGTTAATTCTAGCCCAGATTAATTTTTAATATATTATCTGATAATTTACATTTGGAGAGTTAGACTTTGGGATGGTCTCTGTCTCAGATTCAAGCATCATGACTTTTTGAGGTGTGATTATCAGCGCTTTACTCCCAGAGGCACTATCCTCTCTTCACTCCCTTGCAGGGCTTATCTCATTGTCCTCAGTTGGCCATCTGGGAGGCAGAGACTGCCTGCTGTTTCTAGGAACATGAAGACTTCTGAATAATGGAGTAAACTTTTTAAATACTGCTCATGAGATCATGTCTCTTTTTTGTTTGAATGACTCATTCGGGCTACCTATCAAACCACAAGTTCAAGTTCAGAGTAAAATTAATTTATGGATAATACAGAAAAAAGAGGCAATTTATATTATACTGTATTACATTACATAATATTATCACACACACATGTACACGTATATATTTTTTTTGAAAAGCAATCTTTATGTGAAAACTTTTTTTAGAAAGCACACACTTATCAGTTAAGAATCTTAACTCATGGGGCCGGCCCGTGGCTCACTTTGGAGAGTGTGGTGCTGTTAACACCAAGGCCATGGGTTCAGATCCCTATATAGGGATGGCCAGTTAGCTCACTTGGGAGTGTAGTGCTGACAACACCAAGTCAAGAGTTAGGATCCCCTTACCGGTCATCTTTAAAAAAAAAAAAAAATCTTATCTCATTACTGAGTTTTATTGCAGCCTTCTAAATACAGCAACAACTCAACAATAAGCAATTTTACTAAATGTCTTTACAAGGCTTTAACTTTCTGCCAAGGGCTTAAACTGACTTTGTTTTTCTCGTGTCTTATCCATCTTTATAGAACATGATCACAAAAGAAAGTGAAATATCTAATACCCAACTTGATGAGCCTGCCTACAGTCAGTCACTCAGGACTGTCTCCTCATCGTCCCTTATGTCTTTCTGAGCTGCCTGAAAGTATTCATTTCAGCACCTGGGTGTCATCTCAAGAAGAAAGTTTGGAGGCTGGGGAAATCTTTGGCTAGTTATAAAGCCTTCCATATTTTAAATTTCTATTCTGTTCTTTCCCATAGTGGTGTCTACCCCGTATCTGCTGCCTCCCATGGCACATTTTGTACAAAGAGCACTGAAATGAAAATCAGGACTCGTGGCAGCAGTCCCCAACTCCACCATGTTCTCTCTCCTCAGGTTTCAGAGTTCCTTCCAGGTTTCAGAGTTCTCATTTGTAAAATTGGAATAATAATATCACAGGTGGCAAAAAGTCCTAAAATGCATGGCACATACATGCTCAATAAATCTGAATAGGTTGGGACATGCCACTGCATCCAGGAACACATTGTGACTGTTTTGGGCCCTAGGAACTTTTGCCTTCATGGACCCCTTCTTCTATAAAAAGATATTAAAAATTATATTTTATGGCTGTATTGGTAACAATGAATATATTAATATTATATAGTAAAACTCTTTGACCTAAAATTTCATTTATTATTCTTCTGATGTTGAAGGAATTAAAACAATTTCATGAGACCCTAAAAGTATCGTGGGTCCTCAGCACTGAGCCCACTGGTGTTTCCTACTTTGCTCTTTCCTCTCCATCCTGGGTGGCTTTGCTGTTGTTTTTGTTCCCTTCCTCTCTTTTCTCTTCCTTTCTTGCTGATTTTTTTGATGAGTATAATATACCCCTTCCCCTTCTCTCCATCCTCTCCTGTGTTCTCCATCTCTGGGGAGTCAAGACACACTTACAGATGGACACAAAGTTCAAAGAATTAAAAGCATTGAAAGCTGTTCCAAGAGAGTTCAATTCAGTTCAGGCTGCTATCCTTTACCATTTCTGGAGACCCTTCTCAGTGGATGAGAACTACTTCTAAGTAGAGAGGTATACATGCAGAGAGGTTTCTGGAATCATGTGCACCAAAGTTTTAAGAATGGCTTGGGTGATTTTTCTCTTTCTTCTTGGTAATTTCTATATTTCTTACATTTTAAAAATGAGCATGATTTTTAATAGAAATTACATAAATTTTAAAATTGAATTTTAATAAGGATCAACGACTATATTTTTCCAGAATAGATGCTATTTACTCCGAATTTACCCCTTCTGGAACAGTTCCCTTTGTGAAGAAATCATACCCCGTTGTATCCATGCCCTTAGAAAGTTCCCTCCCAGACTAACTATGGGCTTGGAATATGACTTAATTTGGCCAACCGGATAATGGCAAATATGCTGCAAGTAGAGGGTTAAATAACTGTTTTCTTGAGACTGTGCTCTGGGTTGGAGATTAAGACACATCTTCCAGAAGACTTTCACGTTTTTCTTAGTCAACACAACCACTAAAAGAGAGGGAAGGGGAGAGAGAGAGAGAAGTTGTATTTTTAACACCTCTTGATTTGCTATTATTTGAAAGTGCAAAAGAACTTCTCCAAGTGTCTCATTAATTAAAAGGGAGAAATTAATACACTGAGACACATTAAATTGAATATTTTTTGTAGTGGGTGGCCTTGCAAACACACACACACACACACACACACACACACACACACACACACAGAGTGGCTCTGACATAGCTCACCATATGGTCCTCATTTTCTGTATCTATTTCTATTTATGTTAACTCAAGAATTCTGCCACTGTAAGATGACTGACTAACCTTTTGCCCCTGTTTCCTTCTTGTATTAAACAAAGGACTTAGTTTAAAACATTTCTTGGATGCAGTTTTTTTTCGTATGGGAGAAAGAGTTCAAAGCTAAATTGCTTAGTAAAATATTATATTTATATTTATATTTTCTTTTAAGATGTTTCCCTATCTCTCCATTGTCTAAATTATTTTCCTTTTGTATTTCATTTATTTAAGGCCATAGTCTTAGCATTTCCTTTTCCATCAAGGAAGAAAGCAAAGAATCCTGAAGGGTTTTAGCACATGAAGAATCAGAATCAGTTAAACAAAGAAGCAACCAGTGAAAAGGCCACCATTAGCCTTGCATTCTACTGGACATTAAAGGAAGTTCTAAGTGGTTCCTGCTGAAACCGAGAAGTCCACTGCCTGGGTGTTCACAGGCTCTCCAATCTCAGGGAGGGGTGGGGACCAAGGAGAACTGGATAGCACCAGCTCCAGCTAAAAAGGCAGCTGCTACTCAGCTCCAGCCAACTGTTGCCATGTGGGAACAGTTGTCTTGCCAGGTCAACTAATTTTTCCAAAAAAGCTAGAAATCAAGATTTTTGCATGAAATTTCTGCATTGAAAAAGTTGTCAACTAATTCAAATTTTTAAAAAACACTGTGTGGGCCAACAAATGTGCAGGCCAAATCAAAGAAGTCTGCAGGCCCAATTTGGCCTGTCAGTTTGTATTGTCTGCTTTACATTATAAAATCCCTTAGCATTTAAAAATGCTTAACCATTCAAAATAAATTGGTAACATTTACAACGATCTATGTATATTTTATGGGGAAAAAACTTGAATAAGCCTGCTTGTACATAAATTCTAAGCAACAAAACTAACTACTCCAGTCATTCAGCAACACAGAACAAAGTAACTTCTTGTAAGAAGTTTTTATTTCTGGATAATTGCTTTGATATCAGGTAGATTCAGCCTAAATTATGTATCAAGTCTTATAATACTTTCTAGGATTGAATCTTTATGAACATTTCCCCTCAGCACCTCCACATGATACTATCCCATGACAAAAATGACCCCTGCAGAAAATTATTTTTGGCTCCTGCAGGATTATTGTTGCTGGAAATATCATTTTCAGTTTTGGCAATCGTCATTAGTAAAATGCATAGATCTTTTGTCTCTGAATCCTAATAAATTTATGCTAGCCATATATAGGTATCACCTGATTTTATAGCATATTTTTGAAGCATAACATACATGTTGAAATGTGCATAAATCATAAAGGTACAACTGGATGAGTTTCACAAAGTAAGCACACGTAAGTAATCAGTGCCCAACTCAATAAAAAGAAGACTACCTGCAAATAGTAAATCAGCAAGTTTGGTGTATTATTATTATTAAACTTGTAATAGCTAGAAGTGGGACTCCTTATAGCATATTGTGACTTTTTATGAAGTGGAAACCATCCTCTACAGGATGATTAGGTTAACTACATTCTTTTTTCTTTCTTTAATTTTCCAACTTTATTAAACTAATCATTTTATTTATTTATTTTTATTGAAACATAATTGATTATATATATTTGTGCAGTAAGGAGTTCAATATTGATACCTGTGTACAATATTTGATGATCAAATTAGAATAATTAGTAATACTCTTTACAAAATGTAATCATTCTTTGTGACCCTTAACCAATTTCTCAATAACCCTCCTTCCCCCCTTGACCCTTTACCATTTCTAATAACCACAGTTCTGTTCTCTCCTTTTGAAAGTTCAACATATCATCGTGATTATTGTTTCTTTCCTTCCTTCCCTCTCTTTCTCTTTTTCTTTCTTATTTATTTATTTATTTTGGCTCCCACGTATGAGTGAGGACATGTGGTATTTCTCTTTCTGTGCCTGGCTTATTTCATTTAATATAATTTTCTCCAAGCTCATCCATGTTGCTGAGAATGGCAGAATTAGCAGAGTAGTATTCCATTGAGTATATATATCACATTATCCAGTCATCCATCAATGGACATTTAGGTTGGTTCCATATCTTGGCTATTGTAAATAGAGCTGTGGTAAACATGAGAGTGCAGGTATCCCTTTGACATGATGATTTCCATTCCTTTGGGTATATACCCAGTAGTGGGATTACTGGATCATATGGCAGTTCTATGTGTAGTTGTTTGAGAAACTTCCATACTGTTTTCCATAATGGCTGCATAATTTAAAGTCCCACCAAAGGTGTAGAAGTGTTCCCCTTTCTCTGCATCTTAGCCAGTATTTGTTATTCTCTGTCTTTTTGATAATAGCCAGTCTAACTGGGTTGAGATGATATCCCAATGTGGTTTTGATTTGCGTTTCCCTTATGCTTAGTGACGTTGAACATTTTTTTCATGTATCTGTTGGCCATTTCTATGTCTTCCTTTGAAAAATGCCTCTTTAGCTCCTTTGACCATTTTTTAATCGGGTTATTTGTTGTTTTGAGTTGTTTGAGTTCCTTGTATATTTTGGATATTAATCCCATGTCAGATGTATAGTTTGCAAATATTTTATTCCATTCTGTAGGTTGTCTTTTCATTCTGTTGATTGTTTCCTTTGCTGCAAGAAGCTTTTCATGTTCATATAATCCCATTGCTTATTTTTTCTTTTGTTGCCTGTGCTTTGGTGGTCTTATTCATAATGTCTTTGCCCAGTCATTCCCTATGTTTTCTTCTAGGAATTTTATATTTTCAGGTCTTATATTTAAGTATTTAATGCATTTTGAGTCTATTTTCATATATGGCAAGATGTATGGGTCTAGTTTCATTCTTCTACACATGGTTATCCAGTTTTCCTAGCACTGTTTATTGAAGAGGCTGTCCTTTCCCCAGCGTATGTTCTTGGTGACTTTGTTGAAGATCAGTTGGCTGTAAGTATGTGGATTGATTTCTGGGTTACATATTCTGTTCCACTGATTGGTGTATCTGTTTTTGTGATATTACTGTGCTATTTTGGTTACTATAGCTTCGTAGTACAATTTGAAGTCAGGGAGTGTAATGCCTCTGGCTTTATTTTTTTTGCTCAGGATTGCTTTGGCTATTCAGGGTCTTTTGTTTTTCCATATAAATGTTAGAATTGCTTTTTCTTTTTTTTTTTCTTTTTTTTTAAAAAAGATGACCGGTAAGGGGATCTTAACCCTTGACTTGGTGCTGTCAGCACCACGCTCACCCAGTGAGCCAACCGGCCATCCCTGTATGGGAACCGAACCCGTGGCCTTGGCGTTGTCAGAACCACACTCACCCGAATGAGCCACGGGCCGGCCCAGAATTGCTTTTTCTATTTCTGTAAAGAATGTCAATGGTATTTTGATTGAGATTGGATTGAATCTATGGATTGCTTTGGGAAGTATGGACATTTTCACAATGTTAATTCTTCTAATCTATGAGCATGAGATGTCTTTCCATCTCTTGGTGTCATCTTTAATTTATTTCAGCAGTGTGGTCATTTTTTTTTTTTAAGAAGGACACTATTCTAACTAGGAAGTTCATCTCCCAGCAATGTTGTAATCATCAGTGTTCTTCAAGTGAAAAATAAAGACAAACATGTAGGCATATAGCATTGGCTTTGTAATTCACTAATACTGAATTATTCTTTTTCTCTATTGCCCAAAGTTGAAATTAGGCAGCAAAAAGCAAACTTAAAGCCTATTTTGAAAAACTAGCTTTTTCAAAGAATGATTAAAATATTTCTTTCTCCTAACTTAAAAACAAAGTATTGATTTCTTAATTTATACAGTTAACTTTGGAAAATGAGGAAAATACTCATGCTAGAGCCTCTTTGGATCATAATGACAGATATATGTATATACGACTATTATCCCTATAATATTTAGATATGGTTTATTAACCAAATCATGTCAAAAGTAGTAAAGTTACTTTTGACTTAGAAAGTGAAACTTTCAATAGAAAACATCTATCACATTTGTAGAAGATAGAAGTTATAACATAAATGGTATGCTCAGACATTGAAATGAGTTAGTCATCTAATATAGAAATAAATTTATTTTGAGTTCACTGAAAAACAAGTTAAAAAGGGAACAGTGTTAGATTACTGGGGTTCCTTGTCTAATAAAAGAAAGAATAAAAGTATTTTAGTACACTATGACCAAGTGGGATTTATTCCTAGAATGCAAGGGTGGAACAATATATGAAAACCAATCACTGTCATGTGCCACACTAACAGAATAAGGAAAAAAGCCACACAATTTTCTCAATTGATGCAGAAAAATTATTTGACAAAATTCAACACCTTTTCATGATAAAAACACTCAACAAACTGGAAATAGGAGGAAACTACCTCAACATAATAAAGAACATAAATGAAAAGCCCACAGCTAACATCATACCCAATGGTGAAAGACTGAAAGCTTTTCCTCTAAGATCAGGAACAAGACAAGGATGCCCACTTTTGCTACTTCTATTCAACACAGTACTGGAAGTCCTAGTGAGAGCAATCAGGCAAGAAAAAGGAATAAAAGGCAGTTAGAAAGTAAAAAGAAATCTCTGTTCACAGACGACATGATCTTATATGTAGAAAACCCTAAAGATTCCACTGAAACAAAAACTGTAAGAATTAGTAAATAAATTTAGCAAAGTTGAAGGATACAAAATCAACACACAGAAATAAGTGTGTTTTTATGCACTTAACAATGAACAATCTGAAAGGAAATTTTTTAAAAATTCCATTTATGAGAGCCTTACCCAAGGAGGCAAAAGACTTGTACTCTTAAAACTACAAAATGTTGCAAAAGAAGACATAAAAAAACGGAAAAGCATCCTGTGCTCATGAATTAAAAGACTTAATACTGTTGAGATGTCCACATTACCCAAAATGATCTGCAGAGTTAATGTAATCCCTATCAAAAATAGAAAAATCCATCCTAAAATTCATATGAAATCTCAAAGGACCCAGAATAGCCAAAACAATCTTGAATAAAGACAAAGTTAGAGGTCTCACACCTCCTGACTTCAAAACTTATTACAAAGCTACAATAATCAAACAGTGTGGTACTGGCATAAAGATAGACATATGGACCAATGGAATACAATTGAGAGCCCAGAAATAAATACTTGCACATATTATTGAATGATTTTTGGCATGCGCCAAGACTATTCAATAGGGAAAAGACAGTCTTTTTAACCAATGGTGTTGGGAAAACAAGATATCCACATGCAAAATAATGAAGTTGGGCACTTATTGTATTAGGCTGCTTGGGCTACCATAACAAAATACCACAGACTGGGTGGCTTAAACAACAGAGATTTATTTTTCTCACAGTTCTGGATGCTGCAGGTCCCAGATCAAGATGCCAGCCAGCAGAGTTGGTTTCTGGAGAGGCCTCTCTTTCTGGCCTGAAGATGACCACCTTCTCGCTGTGTCTTTGCCTGGCCTTATCTCTGTATACACATAGAGAGAGAGGAATCTCTAGTGTCTCTTCTTCTTATAAGGAAACCAGTCCTAACAGATTGAAGCTCCATTCTTATGATCTCATTTAACCTTAATTATCTCCTTAAAGGCCCTTCCCTGACTGCAAGTAGGGAAAGCACAGCCTTGGGGCACCAGCATTAGAAGTAAAAGACCCTAATCCAAATACAATTACATTGGGGGTTAGGGCTTTAATATGAGTTGGGGGGAGGGACATAGTTCAGTCCATAAACTTACTTATGCCATATACAAAAATTAACTCAAAATAGGTCAAAGACCTAAACATAAAACCTAAAACTGTAAAACTCTTAGAAGAAAACATAGGAGAATAGCTTCATGAAATTAGATTTGTCTATGATTTCTTCGATAGGATACCAAAAGCATAGGCAACAAAATAAAAAAATAAATTGAAATATGTCAAAATTTTTGCGTCAAAGGACACAATCAACAGGATAAAAAGGCAACCTACAAAATTGGGGAACATATTTGCAAATCATATATCTGACAAGGAGTTAATATCCAGAATACAATCGTGCGTTGCTTAACAAAATGTTCTGAGAAATGCATCATTAGACAATTTTGTTGTGCAAACGTCATAGAGTGTATTTACATAAACCTTGATGTTATAGCCTGCTATAACCTAAGCTGTATGGTATAGCCTATTGCTCCTAGGCTACAAACCTGTACAGTATGTCACTGTAAAGAATATTGTAGGCAATCGTAACACAATGGTAAGTTCTTGTATATCTAAACATAGAAAAGGTACAATAAAAATGTAAAATAAAAAATGGTACGCCTGTTTGTGGCATGTATTATGAATGGAACTTGCAGGATTGGAAGTTGCTCTGTGTGAGTCAATGAGTGAGTAGTGAGTGAATGTGAAGTTCTAGGACATTATTGTACACTACTGTGGACTATATAAACACTGTACACTTAAGCTCCACTATAAAAAAAGTAATTGCACTACAACGTTATGACAGCTATGTCACTAGGTGATAGGAATTTTTCAGCTTTATTATAATCTTATGGGCCACCCCTTCGTATATATGGTCTGTTGCTGAGCAAAACATTGTTATGTGGTGCATGGCTATACATAAAGAACTCCTAAAACTCAACAATGACAAAACCCAAACCACTAGAAAAAAAATGGGCAAAGGACTTGACTAGACATCTCTCCAAAGATGGTATACAATGGCCAACAAGCACATAAAAAAATGCTCAACATCACTAATCATTAGGGAAATATAAATCAAAACCACAATGATATATCGCTTCACATTCATCAGGATGGTTACAATAAATAGATAAATAAATGAATGAATGAATGAATAAAGAAAGAAAGAAAGAAAGTGTTGACAAAGATGTAGAGAAATTGGAACCCTTGTATACTGTTGGTGGGAATGTAAAGTGGTGCAGCTGCTATGCAAAACAGTATGGCAGTTCCTCACAAAATTAAAAATACAATTACCGTATGACCCAGCAATTCCACTTCTAGAAATATATCTAAAGAAAATCGAAAGCAGGGTCTTGAAGAGATATTTGTACACCCATGTGCATAGCAGCCTTATTCACAATAGCCAAAAAGTGAAAGCAACCCAACTGTCCATTAACAGATGAACAAATAAAAAAAATGGGATAATGTACGTACAATGGTGTATTACCCAGCCTTAAGAAGGAAGGAAATTCCGACAGAAGCTACAACATAGATAAACCTTGAGGACATTATGTTAAGTGAAATAAGCCAGTAACAGAAAGATAAGTACTGTATGATTTCACTTATATAAGGTATCTAGAGTAGTCAAACTCACCGAAACAAAAAATAGAATGGTGGCTGCCAGGGGCTGAGGGTGGGGAGAGGGAAAATGGAGAGTTGTTTAATGAGTATATAAATAAGGGTTCTCTAGAGAATAGAACCAACCCCTTGTGTATATGTACACATAGAGAGAGAAAGAGAGAAAGAGGTTTATTTTAAAGAATGGGTTTACATGATTATGGAGGCTGGCAAGTACAAAATTTGCAGGGTAGGCTGGCAAGTTGGAGACCCCAAAAAGAACCAGTGTTGCAATTCAAGTCTAAAGGCTATCAGACTAGAGACCAGAGAAGAGCCAATGTTGCAGTTCAAGTCTGAAGGCTGTCTGCCAACAGAATTCTCTATTGCTCAGAGAAGGTTGGTCTTTTGTTCTATGTAGGCCTTCAACTGACTGGATAAGGCCCATCCACTTTATGCAAGGCAATCTGCTTTATTCAAAGTCCACCGATTTAAATGTAAATCTCATCCAAAAATACCTTCACAGAAACATCAAGGATAATGTTTGACCAAATATCTGGGAACTGTGGCTCAGCCAAATGTACATATAGAACTAATCATCACAAAGGGCATAGAGTTTCAGTTTTATAAGATGAAAAGTTGTGGAGACTGGTTTCACAACAATGTGAACATAACTAACACTACTGAACTGTATACATAAAAATGGTTAAGATGGTAAATTTTGTGTTGTGTGTATTTTACCATAATTTTAAAAAATGTATATTAGATCTTACACTTGGGCTTATGGCACCAGCAGAATGGGCAAGTGTTGCAATCTTTGTACTGCTAGGAAGCTCTGTAGCCACCAGCAGGACCAGAAGTGGCATGATAAACAGTACAAGAAAGCCCATTTGGGTACAGCCTTGAAGGCCACCCCGTATGGAGGCACTTCACATGCAAAGTGGATTGTGCTGGAAAAAGGAAGGGTTGAAGCCGAACAACCAAGTCCTTTCTCTCTCCTCTCTCTCTCTTTCTCTCTCTCTCTCTCTCTCTCTCTCTCTCTCTCTCTCCTTTTTTGGCAGCTGGCCTTTATGGAATCCAAACCCTTGACCTTGGTGTTATCAGCACCATGCTTTACAAACTGAGCTAAATGGCCACCCCCAAATATCACCCCAGCTGATCAAGAAAGGCAAGAAAATCACAGCTTTCAGACCCAGTGATGGTTGACTAAACTTTATTTAGAAAAACGATGAAGTTCTGGTTGCTGGCTTTGGTTGCAAAAGTCACGCTGTTGGTGACATTCCTGGAGTTTGCTTTAAGGTTGTCAAAGTAGCAAATGCCTCTCTCTTGGTCTGATGAAAAGCAAGAAGGAAAGACCAAGGTCATAAATTTTGATGCTG
Organism: Cynocephalus volans; assembly: GCF_027409185.1. NCBI lineage: Eukaryota > Metazoa > Chordata > Mammalia > Dermoptera > Cynocephalidae > Cynocephalus > Cynocephalus volans. The sequence goes on along the minus strand of NC_084468.1, from coordinate 128,183,625 downwards.
CAAAAATGGTAGTAGTTAATTTTCATATGCTAAAAAGAAGTAGATTAGGGAGAGAAATTTCCTTTCACTGAATACCAAAAGAAATCTTTCCCTAAGGGACATTAGGATACAAACTGGATTTTATCTTCATCTTGGGGTTTTGCAAATGACTCAAAAGATGTTCCTCAAACAACAAATGCCTATAAATGTTGAGAGGGCAAATTATTAGGTTATATCTCAAAGAAATGATTTCTGTGAGGAGTTAAGTTTACAAAATTCATATATATGGCTTCCTGGAAATATAATTTTTCTCAGTGATAGAGCATAAAGACTAGGAGAAATAGTAGCTAATTTGTTCTCTTGATCATTACTGTCAAATAACAAACTTTTCAAGCGAAGTGTTGTTTATAGATAGATAGCAGTCAATTTGTGGCTAATCATATGACAGATGACAGCAATTTCAGTATTTTGGTAAACATTGCTGTGTACACAGGAGGTAGAATTCAACCCATAAGATAACCTAATCTATGCTTCCAAAGCATTTTGAGTAGATTTTCTGGAATTATATGCTCATACTTGGGGATTCTTTACCAGGTAAGGGAAGTATCATTAAGTGACAGTTATGGTGATTTTAATTCAGGAACTATCAAAACGTTCATTCAAGTTTCTATTCTGGAGAAAGTCTTCTGAACACAAGTTTCTAAAACTCAGACTTAGGTGTGAAAAGAAGCATACCTTCTTCAGTCCCACTACATGGAGCCATTAGTTTATCTTATTAACAAGATTATATGAGTAATAATAGTTCTGACTCTAATGCTGATGGTTCAGGTGTGATCATAGTGGTAAAATAATGACCAATTATAACCAAAAAAGCAGTATAAATTCTAGTTACTCTGAATTCCACAGGAAAGATCAGTTTAACTTTTTGTATTTTATTAACAATTTCTGTAGTGTTTTTTTTCACCCATGAAATTCAAAAGCTAAAAGAGATCATTATTACTGAGGCAAGAAGTGAGTTTCTCTTCTCAGCAAGAAGTTAATCCCTTGATGTCATCCAATCTCCAGTAAAAGCTCTAACTCTTTGAGGAGCTCATTTAGGAATAAGTAGAGCAAGTCCAAAAGGGCAACAACAGAGATGCTAGCCAACATATTGAGCTCAGCCCACTGCAATTTCTGATTTGTAAGTCTCCCTGTTTTGAAATGGAATTTATTCTTTTCTTTCATTTTTATTTTGTTTTTTTAAAAATCCTCAACTACTAATGCAAACCAGTGAATCGTAAATATGAAGGGAGTCTCTAAAGGCCATCTAGCACATTTCCTGCTTCTGAGTAAAACCAAACTTCAAAATTTAAGTCTAACTTTTAAAATGTTTCTCCAGAGAAGGCTTTTCCCTAAATCCCCAAATTAGGTTAGATTCCTCTAACATACACTTTAACACGTCAAAACGCTTATCCCAAATAGACTCATACCAATAGACCAGAAAAGTATGGAATCTCTAGAAGATTTAATCCAGGTAGGAGAAAAATCTACAGAGGTAAGAAACCAGAAATCTCATATAAGTGAAAGAAGGGACTTCTAAACAAGTAAATTTTCCTACTAAAGAACAGGAATAAACTGTGATCAGAAGTAGCTGGAGGTAGCAGGAAACTGATTCTGGGAGGCAACCAACACATAATCAAGAATCTGGGGAATAACTGCATTGGCTTGCAACTCTCAGAGCTGCTGACTTGACCTCAGCCCTGGGGTAAAGCCATGAATACATTTTTAAGTAGCCAAATAAAATTAGAATTCTGATGAATAAGACTCCTGGTGTGAGCAATGTGACTAGAGAGATAGGCAATAGCCCCTGTAATTGACAATCAGCTTGAGGGACAGGGAACCCCACATGCAGAAAACCAGGTACCCAGACACCCTAAAGAAAAGAACCCATTTGGCCACACTCAGCTCTTCCAAACCCTCCCCTCTGCTCCAGTCACCATAGTTGGCTCCTGTAATAGGAATCTGTATCCACTACCAGGAGATCAAGTGTCTTCACATACACATCAGCCAATCCAAACTTCTTTAAGAAATATAAACAGACAACAAAAAATTGCCAAACATTGGGAAAAAATGGAATTATTTCATTCTGTGGCCTTATTTCATTTCATTGGATTAATCTCTGAGAAATAGGGTTAATACAGGAAATAAAAGACAATTTTAAAAGTATATAATTATCCTAAGAGAATATTGCACACATTAAAACAGAGTAGGTTGCTGTGAAAAAGATCTGATTACAGTTTTTGGAAAGAAAATACTGTGATTGTCTAAATTTAAAATATTTCAGTATTTTTTATATTAAAAATAAAATTTCCCCTGATTACTAGAGATGTCAAGCATCTTTCCATGTTTTTTGACCTTTTATACTTCCATTTCTGTGAACTGCCTATTTGTATTTTTTGTTCATTTTTTCCTTAGGTCATTTGCAATTTTTCTTATTAATTTGCAAGTGCTTTTTTTATATTCTGTATATTGATATATTACTTGATATATGCAAGGCAGATGTTTTCTCTCAGCCTGTCACCTTCTTTTTAACTGCCTTTAGATGTCTTTCAACATACAAGAACTTAAAATTTTTATAGAGAATAGTCTTAACTATTTTTCTAAACACTTACAAGCTTTACTTTTGCACACGAATGTCTTCTCCAACCCCAATACAATAATAAAACTTCTTCTGATTTAATTATAAATATTAAAACCATCTAACCTCTCTAAATTTTGGTGTCCTCACCTATAAAATGAGCAAATATCTTCTTTTTGAAGTTGTTGTCAGAATGAATGAAATAATGCACATAAAATGCCTGGCACACAGTAGGCACTTGAGAGACTTAAGCAATATAGCCCTATTGTGGAAATAAAAAAATTGAGAGCAATGAATAAAAAGGACACACAGAAATATAACCTCCTAAGTCACTGATTCAGAGCAGGAAGACTAAATGGGCTCTCTTTAGCCTTTGTTATGGCCTGCAGAGCTAGCTTTCCTTTTCCATGACTTTACGTTAAACAAGTACATAGACACCTGGAAAATAGCTTACCCATCCCCCACATTCAGTAGGGAAGATTGTCGTATGTGCCGAAATTTGATTTGTCATTCTCTTCCTTTCCACCTCCTGCTTGACTGGTCATAGCCTGTCTATGGCGTTGTCTTTCTCTCCCTTCACTTCTTACTCCCTGCCCTTGCTTTGAATCTGTCAATCCACATGCTATGTCCTAAAGCCTGGGACACTGATGGATATGTCACCAGTGAAGGTGCCAGGACCGCCAAACTCCACGGGGAGGAAAGAACACTTGATTTTCCCTGTCCCCTGCCAACCCCCGACATGTACCAAGTCCTGCTGTTCTAATTCCCAAGGTTCTCATCTCATTATATCTTCTGTAAATTGCTTCAGCAGCCTCCTGGCCTCCCAGCCTTGCTTGTTACCTCAGCTTCCCTCCACAAACATGTACTCCATTCTGCCACCTTAATGATACTTCTAAAGCAAAATGTTGCTTTTTACTTAAAACCCTTCAGGGCTGTGCCACTACTAGCTGGCACTAGGAAAATATTTACCTGTGTTGCATCAATTTCTCCATTTGAAGAATAGGCACAATAATGGTATGCCATTGCTTTAAATACAGAATTTAAATACCTCAGCCTGGTCTGTATATCTCTGTACGATTTCCAGCTTTATGCCTGGCCACTCCCCATCTTGCATTTATTGATTCGGCCATTATAATCCCTTTTCCATTTCTAGAATACAGCACACTCTTAACTCTTTAATTTTGCACATAATATTCCCTCTGTTTGGAAGAATGCTCTTCTTCCTACTCCCAGGGCACTTCTAGCCACCTTCGTTGACTAATTCTTGATTATACGTCAATGTTCAGATTCCTCCTAAACTACGTTTCTGTGGTTTGGCTTCTTCCTGAACTGTGTTTCTGACACATAGTAGGCTCTGAACAAATATTTAGTGACTGAATAACAAACATTGAGTATCTACTCTGTATTCATCATTTTAGGTACATTATCTCATTTAATGTTTACAAAATTCCTGTGAAATAGACATCGTTATTCTCAACATTGTGGATGTTGAAACCAAGGCTTAGAAAAATTGAGTAACACCTCCAGGTTTGTATAGTACAAATGGCAGAACTGGCATCCAAATCCAGGCCTGTCTGACTCTAAAGGCTGAGTCTAAAGTGAAATGGAAGATCAAGCAGAACTTGAAAGAAGAGGCCATAATAAAATCAAATTTAAAACATAAAGCTTTCTAGAATAAGGTTATCTCATGCAGAGTCTGCATAGGTTTTCAGAGCAGCACAAAATCCTTAAAGCCTAGCTCTTTCACCATCTCTTAAAGAAAGACTCCAACTCCTGGAGAAAGACCCACACAGCCGTAGGTTCTCTTGGCCAGCAAAAAGATGTAGCAACCATTCCAGACAACCCTTCTCTGAGGACTGACTGCTTTTGTCCCATGGCATCTCTAGCATAAAAAATTAGGAATTAGAGGATTCTTTTCAGACCATTAGGTCTCCTTCTTTCTACGCTTTAAAGTGTAGTGCATTTCCTAAAAAGAAATGTCTCTTTTTAAAAAGGGCTTCCATCCTGGTATACAAGTTTATAAGGAAATTCATATTAGTAGAATAGAAATAATTTAAATATAAAGGATAAGCCACTTAAACATTCATTTCTAGGACTTGGGACAGTCTAATTTGTAGTCATAGCAGATTAAAACACATTATTTTACTGTGCCGTACATGGTCATAGATTACAAATACAGAAATAAAAATGTGATACAAACATAGACCTGTATCTTTTAAAAAGATCTGAGCTCCTTTGTTCTCTGCTTATCATAAGAAAATGATTTACAAATAGTCACATGCTTGCGGTACTGTTAAGTTTGCTGACAGTTTATTCAAGTGGTCTGTTGATAGCATATATCTACTGATTCTTTAATGGCTTGTCCTCAGACAATGCTAACTTCAAATAAGGAAGAAGGTAACTTCCTCTGAAGATGGATTTAATGGTTAATAGAAGGCTAAAGAGAAAGTTAAAAGCAACGATAAGGTGTGTAATAATGAAGGTATGGTCGGAACACAAGACTGGAAGTGAGGCATAGTAGATAGATATATTGTTAAGTAAAAACATAGTAGCTAGATATATTGCTAAGTAAAAAAGCAGAAGGCAGAGCAATGGACAGAATGGATTACAATTTGTGGTGTGTGTGTGATATAAATGTCATTGGAAAAACTCACAAGAAACTGGTAAGAATGATTGCCTCTGCGAAATGTGATTGAAGTGCTAGGTTGAGCGGGGAGGTCAAGGATGAAGAGTAGACCTTTTTGCTCTGTGCTTTTTTCTGTATACGTGTGTGTGCATGTGTTTTGCTGTTGTGTTGTTTTGTTTTTTATCATGTGCATGTATTTTCATTTCAAAACAAAACAGGAATGCATTAAGTTGCCCAGAAATGCAAGGCTCAGGTGTCTGGGGCATGCACAAGCTTAGCCAAGTTACATTGGGTGCAATCTCTCAGAAACAGGCCTGGAATATATAGACACAACTCTCAGAAAATTAAGGCTTAAACTACTTCATTGTGCCCTGCCTAGAAAAAGCCTGATGGCCAATCTGGGTGCCAAGGAAAGAGTGATGGGAAATCTGAGAGATGAGCATTACGGAGCTTAGGAAAGTAGGAGCTGAAAAATCAAGAATTTATCCCCATTCTGGTGCCAGGAACCAATGTCAGTGTAATGTTCAGTTTCCGTTAGTCTTTCCCAAACAATAGTAGAAGGCATTTCAGATCATCGTAGTGGGGTGACATCTACTTGCCTCTATTTGCTTTGATAGCAGGTTTCCAATTATTATTTGGCTTCCTGTGTATCTTGTCCACAGAGAAAATATGCCCCAATCAGCCAAGGGAGGGTGAAGGATGATTCCAGTCTACCTTAAAGTCGTATTTATTACTAATTTAAATAAATTAAAAATAAAGTAATTTGTACACATACAAGACAACATTTTTGAAAAAGTTATTTGTTTCCTAGCATTTTCTTCTCTCTATTAAGACAACTAAACCATTACGTATTCATTGGTTCAGGGAAAATATGTGATAACAGAAAATAGGGGAAAAATGGAAACTCTTTTTTAGCTTTGTGTTTTAAAGGCTAGTTTTCTAGGGTAAAAAAAGGGATCGTGGCAAGATTTGAGAGCAGTAAGAGCAGGCCTTCCCTGTCTACCTTCCCTACCAACTAGAAAAGGATTCTCCATATCTGGTGAAAGAAAATAATCACAGGGGAAGTGGTAAGAGTATGACACCAGTGTTACCCTGAGAAAGAACCTGTACCTTGCTCTCCAGGTTGAGCACTGGAAAGTGAGCCAGAGCCAAAAACCCCAGATGAGGTTATGGAATCCAATAGCAGAAGAGACCTGAGCCTCAGCAGCTAAGTAGAATCCTGGGTAGATAGCATAATACCAGAGAAGAAATATCTCTGTGATCTGTCCAGGCAGATGGCCTCAGTGTCTAACCTTCAAGCCAGCATGGTGGGACAGCAACAGAATCATTCTCATGGATCCAAGGGAGGCACAGAAATAGTTGACAGAGACTAGATAGATTCAAGGGTTGTGTAGATGGGAACAAAAGATATCTCCATGACAACTTGCATAGATCAGTGAAGGAGGAACTGATTTTCTCTTGGCTCCCTCAATGAAAACCAGATTTCCTCCAGTCCTGTTCCACCACCACCAATGTTTTAGAACCATATAAACCATATAACCATATAAATGTATATAAATCCTGCAAAGTCAGAACTCAGTTATAACCCCATATAAGAGAAGGGACCGGAGTCCAAATTGGGAGAGATTAAATTTCTGCCATCCTAATGGAATAGTGACTCAGAATATAAATTTAGCTGAGTTACGTAAGAATAAAGCTGATGCATTTCTAATGCACATAAATCTGTGACCCTAGATTCATACCCATGATATATACACCAGCTTCCTGTGGGTTTGAGAGGTTGATCCAGAGCTACTTACATGTCGTGTGCCACTGGAGTCTCAATTTCCCCATCAGTCAAAGAAGGACTTTAATACCCAATGCATGGGGTTAATGTGAGGACTTGATGTGATCATGTATATTAGCTGCCAAGCCAAATGTCGATACTATGTGAATACTGTTTCCCTCATCCCAATATCATCACTTCAGTTGACATCCATGGAATGTTACAGTTTCCAAGTTTATAACTGGTTGGACATTAATTATACTTTAGGTTAGCTGCTTCATGATGGCATTTTAGCATCTTAATCTCATCAGTAAAATGTCCTCAAATCACATGGATTACTTCTGGGAAGGATTTCTGTGGCCAGTTAGTCCCACCCACAGTGTGTGGTTTCCAGTAAGCTTCAATCAAAGAGAGTGTCCCCTCCCTGACCTGAGCATGCTGTCATTTCCCAGCCTTTTTGCCACAATAATTCTGGAGTCCATCTTTTGGCATTCTACCCCTCTTTTCTTACACATGCGCTAAGGCATGGCCTGTTTGTTCCAGGTGCAGGAGGTATGTGCTGCACCATTGCAGGAAATCTCCCTCTGTTACCAGTTAGTTAGCAAATGGGAGGGCTACTTTACATTATCTCCTTTGCAGGAGGCCCTTTACATTATTTCCTTCAATCTTTGCAATGGTCACTATTTTAATAACCAAAAATCTAAGACTCAGAGAAGCTGTGTGATTTCCCCAGTAACCAAGAACTAGTAAGCGACAGAGCAAAGCTTGAAGCTAAATCCAGAGGGCTCCAAAGCTCATGCTCTTTCCAACACATAACCACCTGTGGAGGAAAGGATATGAAGAGCCAGTTTGTACTAAAGTGGTGGTTGATTGGAGGACATGGCCAGTAGTAAGTAGAGGCATTTGCAGTTGTCATCAAAACACATATATGTATTTAGATAGTAGCATATAAACCTAGAAAGGGAGAGAGAGAAGAGAGTTCATTAAAACATCTTTCATTGGGTTACAAATCAGAACTTGGGTTGACATTTAGTTCTATAGTGATAACAATAATGATAATAATACTTCATGTATGTCTAGTACTCAGCTTTTTTAGGTATTTTCATATCCATTATATTATTTAATTCTTACACATGGAAAAATTCCTGGCAAGATATGCAGAAAGAACATCATTATTCCCATTCTTTTGAAGAGGAAAAAAGACATAGACTTGTTCCATGTCCCCTAGCAATCTCAGAAACAGAATTGAAGCCTCAAATGGTGTTGGGAGTCTGCCTGGGTACCCTGAGTGATGGCTGGAGATGTGGAAAAATGTGGCCACCTTTTTCTTGGTGAAGTAGAGAATGAGGTGTACTAGTCAGGGCCTCAGCAGATGACAGATGACATGGTCAAATTGAATACTCTGAGGAGATGTTAATAAAGGAACCATTCACGAAAGAGTGCTCAGGGGGTAGGAAAACTGCAAGGCCTAGTGCTGTTCTCTAGTTGGCATTAGTGAGGAACAATTACCATGCATGTGACTGAAAGGGCAAGAGGAGGATGTGGTTATTAGTACAGGGAAAGAAAGGTCTGTGCAGAGAGACCACCTGAGGGGAGGTCTGGCCTTTGGCCAAGGGACAAGGCAGCCTGATGTGACCTCACAAGGAGGGGTCCAGGGAAAGAAATACCTTGATCTTACTGCCCTCCCTTCTTCCTTCTGATCACCTGCTGGTGCCTCCCTTTTGTCAAACCCAACTGGAATTCAGAGGCAAAGATGCTTATTGATGTGGCCAATGCAGTTTAGCCTCATGAAGCACAGAACAGAGAGCCAAGGAGTAGAGTAGATCTGGAGAAACAAATGGAGGTTGTCCAGGAGGTTTTCTACTTAGAGCCAGAGGCCACACTAGAACAGTGTATCAGTAAGATTTCAGCATACTTGACATGATTAAACAATAAAAAAGGAGGTACTGGACAGGCTTCAGGTGCAGTCAAATTAGGAGGCTGGCTCTCTGAAATCTGTTCTCCTTAGCGTGCTGACTATGTATGCAGGCTGCCTTAACACATTGTAGAAAATGACTACAATGGTTCCTGACATTGCACCTGCACACCACACAGACTTAGAGAAAGAGAAGGACCATGTTTCAGAATTCCCAGTAAAAGTCCTGAGACACACTCTGATTGAACCATCTTGGGCCATATACTTGATTGTGAACAGTATGGCTGGAATATAGAACACACCAATTGGCTTAACCTAGGTAAAGTGCTTCACCCCTGGATATGGGAATGGAAATCCATAAATCACGTAGATTTTGGAACAGAAGTTCGAGTTTTGTGGGATAGCTGGAGAGGCCCACGAGGTGCCCAGTCAAGTAGAATTGCATGCCTGCCACTGCAGGAAAAGGAGCAAACTGGGGCTAAAGGAATGTTTTGCTCCAAAGTGTAATCAAATAACAGAAGCCTAACATGGAGTGAATGAACAGGAGTTTACTGATTTTACCCAATGAAGGGATAGTGGATAGGCAATAAAGGGCTGGTATGGTGGTTTGCTCATTCCCTTAGGAATCCAGATTCCCTTCTAAGGATTGTCACTTTACATCAAAAGATGGTTGCTGCGCTTCTAGGTGTCCCATCCAAGTTCAAGGTAAGAAAAAGAAAAAGGGCCAGTCTAAAGGGAAAAAGTGTTCTCTTAGAGAGCTATTGCCTTTCTATTTGCCAAGGGAAATCCTTTGCTTCCTTAGCCAGAACTAGGTTATGTGGCCATCTCTTAGTGTCAAAGGATGCTGAGAAGTAAAGAATTTTAGTTTTCCAGTCCAAGCTACAGATGAGGATAAGGGAGAAGAGAGTTGTGAATTGTTTTGGATAGCTCATCCTTAGTCTCTGCCACAGGAATGATTGCCTAACAGCACTGAAGACGCAGCTGAGGCAGGAAATCATAAATTTGTGGTGCAGCCAATCAGCAGACAATCACCCACTTGACAATAAAATTGGTTAACTTGAAAAAAGGACAGCTTTATACTAAATTTCACTGATTCTGCTAACTTGGGAGAACTATGGGCCAAATTTTCCTAGCAAAGAGAGCAGCAAAGCCGACCACATAGACAATTCATGAAAATTGTTGGAACAATGCTGCTTTCTCATTTACAAAAAATTAAGAAACTTTCTGAATAAATTTATAAACTAAAGCCCGTAATCTGTAACATATACCACATTAATACTGGTTATTTTTCCAAAGAAACTCATCCATTTAGGAAGATCCTTCCATCTAGTTTTAAAGACTATTAACAAAGTTTTAGTACTTGTCTTTATAATTTTTTTTTAAAAAAATCTCTTTTAAGGCTCTTTTAAGGCAAGTTTTCAAAAGGAATCCCTTAGTAAGCAGGTTGTCTCAACTTTATTGCATTGTCATCAGAAACACAATTTTTTTTTTTTTTTGCATAGGAATCTAGAACATGGTCATACACAAATGTGTATTTAATTAAATATAGCTGAATTAAATGAATTTTGTATGTACAATTGTATAACCCAAGCATAGCATTGCTCTGATCTTAGGACCTACAGTGACACATCCAAAAAATTTACAAATTCAACTTGAAAAGCCTTCAAGAATAATGTAGATCTTCACTGATTTTCTCAAAGACAACTAAAAGAATTTACCCCCACATAACACACCCCAAAGTTTCTCCTCAGGCCCACATCACATAGCAGCTGCTGTTCCCACAATATTCTTCCTGTCTCTCTTGCCTGTTCCAGAAGAGCCATCTCTTGTCCTTATTTATATGAAACCATCCACCCCCTTTTCTAGGCTCCCACAGGCCCACAGCTTTGCATATTTTTCCACCAGTACATCAAAGGCCCCTGACCATTTTCCCAAGCAGGAAAGGACCTTCAATTTTAAACGAAAATGTAGAGAGAAAGACTGACAAAGGTCAAATCATAGCAACAGCAAACTCTAGGCAAGTGCTTAATATAATTTCATAGGAAGTGCCAGCAACTTCCTACTTTTAACAAATAATAAAACTATTGGAACAAAAACATATTAATAATTTATTTTCACATGGCACTGTATGGCAAAAATAATAAATGTCACAGATTTCACCAATCCTCAGCGTGAAACAGAAGAGGGAAAGAGGAAGATAATGACTAAAAAGATACAAAGCAAGAGCAATAGTTACATTTTCTAATTTTAGCAGACCATGTGTAACAAGAAGGAGATCGATGAAAATACGAATTTTAAACTACTGAATAAAAGTAGTACATGTCCTCTTAAAATATGAAATAGCTCCCACTGTAAATGTTTAAGAAAAAGTATGCTTCAGACAGCACATGAACTAATGAAGTTACTGTGTGATTTGTGGATATCCTTAGCTATACTACTAACAGGCAAGTAAAATAAGATGATTTCTATATCAAAACAAAGAAATGATTAGGGCAATTATTAAGCTAACCAACAATTCCGTTAATGATTGTGCTCAATCTCCATGATGCTTATTAACAACGGTGAGTAATAAAAACCTATATTCTAGTTTGAATTCTTCAGTTTACAAGCCATGTGATTTTGGTCAAGTCACTTAGCTTCTCTCTAAGCCTATGCTTCTTCACCTATTAAACCAAGAAGATGACATCACCCTTCTCTTGGAGCGGTAGGATAAATTTAGGTAATGCTATGCCACAATTTTGAGAATTATAAAGTACTGTCAAACCCTAAGAACTATTATTATTAATAGTGCTAGATATTTACTTACTATCCACAGAGTGTCTGGCAAAATGATACTAGGTGCAGTGGATACATAATAAAATGTATGCATAATGTCTGCTCTAAAATATTTAATTCTGGTATCACTGTCTAGAACAGTATAATATGCTCCTTGAAATTTTAATTAGTACATAATAACAGCAGCTACCATTTAGTGAGCACTTGCAAGACATTAGTCTTAAGACTTTCTATACCTTATATCGTTTAATGCTAACAAGAATCTGATGAGAGAGGGTATTTTTACCATCACCTCTATTTTACAGAAGAGGAAACTGGGACTCAAAGAGTTTAAGTTACTCCCTCAATAGCAGTTCACAATGGTATTAAGTAGTGAAACTTGGAATTGAATCCAGGTGATAGAATTGACCTGCCATAACATTTCCTTGTAGTTAAACCAGTAATATGTGCAGGGATACAGGCAAAACAAATAAACAGACAAAAAAACAAACAAAAAAAAGTGTTGATTGACTGAATGGACCTGTATTGATGCCTCTGTTTCAAGTAGTCAGAATATTAGTAGATTCCTATGGCTTATATTATTATTTTCTAAGTAAGGAAAGGAAAAAGACATTCCCCTCTAATAACTGTCATCAAGAAATGAGCTTTTAGGAGCAGACTTTTCCAGATTGACACTTAACTCTTAAAAGATTAGATTATAAACTTTAGATTTATCTTGATAAAAATTTTCTAAAATATACTAAAAGGAATGTCAGTGGAGTGGGGGTGGCCATTTGATCCCCTCCGAAAACTAAGCTGATCTGTCTCCTAAATTGTCCTTTCCACTTTCTGAGTATCTGTGTACTCACTGCATCTACTTCTAATATATGCTACTGTGGCATATCTCCACTGTTTTCTTCTTTTTCTCTTTCTTTGTTTTTCTTTTCTCATAGTTAACTTATTTCCTCTTTTCTCTATATTTTCATTTGAAAATCTGGCTTTTCATAGATAGAACCCACCTTTTTATTCAATTATCAAAGTAAATAATCACAATGAATTGAATGTGTTTCTGATACTTCTCTTCCCACTCAGTTCCCTTCTTGCTCTTGTCCAAGACTTGTCCCATTGGTAACAAAGACTTTTCCAGAGTGTCTAAATCCTAGTTAGACAAAGTGGGCCACCAGCACTTGCTGGCAATTCTTCCACATCTCCTTAATCAATTCACTTTCCCGCTCTCTAAAAGGACACCTTATTCTTTCTTTTCAAACATGTGACACCTCCTCTTCCATCTCAGCTGATGATCTCACTTTTAATTTTACTGAGAAAATAGAAGTGATATAAGAAGAACTGCCTAATCTCCCACCGCCAAATGCACCCAAATGCCTGTGTCCACACCCATGTGTACTCTCTATTTGCTCTCTATGTCGTGTTCTGGGCTCTTCCTTTTCATGATCTTGCAAATCACTAATTTTTTCTTCAGCTATACCAGAATTCAAATCTTCCAATCCATTTGTACTCCAATGACTGTATTTTTCATATACAAATTAAAAGTACCCCTTTTGTGTTTCATTTTTACTTATTTTTATTTCACAACTTCTTGTTCTTTTTAGTAGAAGTTATGTTTTCATCTGTTTGAACCTCTCAATTGTACTTATGTTAAAATCTTCTTAAACTTCTTCCGAGATAAAACTAATTTTACCTACAGTCAATTCACATTCTAATTATTAATTTTTTTGGCTTCCTTTCTAAGCATTAGAACTACGCATATGTTTTGGAATTTGGGTTTGCAGGCTCATATTGAAGCATTTGGAAGCTTTTAACATTTTTTTCTCTCTCTTCCTCCGCCTTCAACCATGAGCTCATCCTTCTCTGTCAGCAGATCTTCAATCAAAAGCCAAGTCTTAGAGTAGTAGCATGGAATTCCTGCTCCTAGGTGATATTGAGGGTTCTGTAGGTCCAGTCACAGAACAATTACGAAGTTTGGCTCAGTTTTTGATTGTGAGATTGTATCTATGTACCCCCCATCTCCCTAGGTCCACAGGTTCCTAAAAGCCAATCTCCAAGAAGTCATCTGGAATTTTAATATTTTTTTCAACCTCACTCCTGAGAAGGAGAAGTTTCCAAACTGTAAGAATGGATCCATTTTTCTTTTCTTTTCTGTTTGGCTGAGCTGAATCCATTTTTCATGGAGCAATTTTAGTGTCTTCTGCCTTTCAGGAGCTGAAATCCTGGCCAGCACTTGATGCTTTCTGGATTTTCCATAAACTTCGTGACTTCAGCCTACTCACTTTAACATTCTTGTTCTATTTCCATCTAGGAGATGTTTGTCTTATTTTTGAAACTAGATTTATTTTAATTGTTTTATCCATTTAGATTTGATCTATCATTTTCACGTGTCTGGAGGAGAGTGGATTATCAAAGCTTGAGTTCAGCGAGCCAGTTGTGCCCACACACCTTGCCTTTTCTCTTGTCTGTCAAAAGCTGTTCTCATTCGTGCACTGCATTTCATTCTCCCTTGTCTTCTTGAGGACTTTACCCTGCAATTAATCCCCCTCTTTCCTGCATGAGTTTCATCTTTTCTCCTGGACCATCCCCATTATTACACAGGCAGCCTGAAATATCACCGATTTTAGAAAACAAAACAAAATCCTCCTTAGACGTCACTTTCTTCTCCAGCTACTTCCCATTTTCTGGCTCCCCTGCTCCTCTTTGTACCAAAGCTCCTTGAAAGAGTTCTCAGTATTCACTGTCTTCACTTCTCACTCTTTATGCTTCCCTCAGTTCATTCCAATCAGTCAGTTTGTTTAAGATGAGAAAAACAATAGCATATTTGATGCTTCTGGGAATGATCTAATTTAATGATGCAGAAATGAGAAGGTAGAATTTTTGGTGTAATATCCTTGTTTAAACCAGGTTGCTCCCTGAGCTTAACTCTAATAATCACTTTAATTACCACTTTATTATGTTTTCATAACTAGCTATCATGTAACTAACTTTTCCTGGTTATATTGTATTTATTATGATAAAAAAAATAAATGCAATAGATTAAAAATGGCATAAGCCAGAAAAGAGGGTCTTGAATGTTATAACCACAAAGAAAGGGTAAATGTTTAGGTGATAAATGTGCTGATTCTTCTGACTGGATTATTATACAATATATTCACGTATTGAAACAACAAACTGTACCCCATAAACATGTACAATGAAACAAACAAATGGCATAATTACAGAAAAGAATTTTAAAGAGAATTCCTGATTTAAAAAATAATAATTAAAATATATTCTAATTCAATCTCATGTAAATTGCATCATTTAGATTCGAAGTGCTTCCAATACATACATATAACAGCTCCAATTTAGTAGGAAAAAGTATAAGTTGAAGACAAAAAAAGAAAAGTTCAGTGATTTTACATTTGTGTATTTCTGTATCTAAGAATAGGAATTTTGATTTACAACGTATGAGGAATAATTCGGGGGTTGTCTTTCCTCTAAGAATTACAGCAAAAGTAAATAAACAAATACAATTTTAAAATAAAATTACTTGCTTCGAAAGAGCTTAAAGTGTTACCCAATATTAGCTAAAGATGGGCATCACTACAGTGTGAATGTTGAGCCTTAAGTATTTATAATGTTCCATGGAAACTGGAACTATATCAAGACCAGAAGGTGGATTCTTTAATGTGATAATGGGTATTCAAACTATATGGCTCTCTGGGAAGGAACTATGGGGACCCCTGCTGGGAGATGAAGTGCAGGGCTTTCCATATAGGGCCAGGCTTATGGGGAGGTGGCAAATACAAAAACTTAAGAGGATGAACATTTAGAATGAGGAAAGAAAAAAAGGACAAGTTGAAGTGATTGTGCATGGACAGAGTGAAGTAGTTGGTCTTCTGGAAAGATAAAAGCAAGGGGAGGAAAAAAGTCATAGCAAGAGAAGAACCATATGTATTAGTCCATTTTGTGTTGCTATAACAGAAATACCTGAGACTGGGTAATTTATAAGGAAAAGAGATTTATTTGGCTTACGATTTTGGGACAGCTACATCTGGCACAGACCTCAGGCTGCTTCTACTCATGGCAGAAAGTAGCAGGCCACCAGCAGGTACAAGCAGATCACACAGCCAGAGGAAGCAAGAGAGGGGAAGCAAGAGGTACCAGGGTCCTATAAACAATCAGCTCTTGTGGGAACTAGTAGAGCGAGAACTCACTCATTACTCCCCCCCACCTAGGGAGAGCATTAATCCATTCATGAGGGATCTGCCCCCATGACTCAATCAGTTTCCAACACTGTCACATTGAGGATCAGGTTTCCACATGAGTTTTGGAGGGGACAACACATCCAAACTCCATCACCATACTATGTGAAACTCAAGATGGGTATATTAAAATGATTTTCGTTCCAGACCCCTTTTAAAGGACACCTATGAATCCCCTAAGAGTTCACAGATCCTACATAGGTCAAGACTCCCTGCTGAGAGCAGATAATGTTCTCTCAGATGTGCAAATGGTCAGTCTCAATACATAAGAAACTCTTGAGAGAGTCATCATAATTTCAGAGAGACACTAGGGTTAAAAAAAAAAAGGCTGAAGAGGGGGAGGAGACAGCAAATGGACTGATAACTGCAAAGGTAGGGAAGTGATGAGTTTTTTCAGTGGGCCATCAGTGTCCCCTTGCACCACAGTTCATAAATCACTACTCCAAGTTATGTTAATTATTTTCTGTCTCACTTCAGACAGTTATACTTAATAGATAAAGTAAAGGTGAAATTGGAGAAAGAGAGATTAGTACCATAAGATTCAAGACTTGACAGGTGAGGTTGCTGTCCTGGGGTTTATGAGCCAAAGCACCCATGGATGGCTTCCAGAGGACCCACAAACCTGGGGGGAAATACATTTTTCTTTTATATTTTCCTCTATATTTAAAATTATAGTTGGGGGGAAAATTTTTTTGCATAACATTTTTATTAAAGCATTATTTCATACTAAACAAGTAAAAAGCAGCATACCAAAGCAATGCACAGTTTGATGATCTATAACTGTCATATTGGCCTGTTATCCTATCTACTAGATCATTCCTTGATATGAATTGAAATGTAACAGGTCATTATGATTATGAACATCTGCTTATCTATACCTTAATACCAGCTTAGGCTAGGAAATATAACAAAAAAGAATCTGTCTCTTTTTTCTTCTCTCTGTCTCTATCTAGATATCAATATCAATATCTAGATGGACATCAACATTTAGATATAGATATAGATATATCTCCTCAGGTTTTACTTGTATCTTTGAACATATTACCTATGAAAGTGGGAAGCCAAAGCTGAAGTGGTCTCTTACATCCTGGAAATCCACTGTGAGGTCTGCCTCTTTTGCTTGAGTAAAAGGCTCAATTGCAACACATTAAAAACCTTACCAAAATTGTATTTGCTCCAACACAAAGATGTATAGTCTGGAGTCATCCTGCGAGATTGCTTGCTACAGTACAGATGAAAGACCTTGGTGAAACGATATGCCCTGGAAATCGTTAAGTGGATTTGTGATTTGGAAGAAAATTTGAAAACTAAAATAATACTTCTGTCAATGTTCCCATCCATTCTGGAATCACTGAAATCTATTCCAATATTTTGAAATAGATCACAGAGGAATTGCCATTTTCCTTCATTGTGAAAGTATTGACTTCCCTTAGCAGAGCCAAGTCCTGGTTCCCAAGTTACTTACACTAGGACAGCAGCGGATGAGGATTCCTATTTTGGGAGCCCTTCTGGAAAGTTCAAAGGCCTCCTGTGGTTTTGAAATTGTAAGAACTTCATTTGCCAAACAAAACTTTAACTCAAAGAAACATTGTTGCTGTGTATGGTTGGAGAACCAGCAATGCCTGGCAGCACATCTAGGTTTTCTGCTTTGGTGAAGAAAGTAACTCCACGTGTCATAGAGATTCATTGCATTCTAGATTGTCTTGCATTACTGTCAAAGACAAATCCCGAATAAAATTTTGTTTACTACCACAAAAGTCATCAACCTATTCAGTGTCAGGGCCTTGAATTTATGTCTTTTTTGAGTTTCGTTCGAAAAGCGGATTATGAAGTTGTCCTCTGCTATACAGAAATCCACCAGCTGTCCAGAAGTTAAGTCTAGTAGCACTTAATTGAACATGTGGTAAATAATACCTAGATAACTCCTACTTAGTCTTTTTTTTTTTTTTCTTTTTCTTTTTGTAGCTAGCCAGTACAGCCTGCTTAGTCTTAAGACCTCAGATTAAACAACAGTTTTCAAGACCAGTATCCCTCTGTTATTAGTTTTCACTGGACCATGTTTGTGATTTTTTATTTGAAATCTGTCTTCCCCATTAGACTGTGGGCTCAATGAGGCTGAGCACTAATTCTATTTTTGTTGATCATTGCATCTCTAGGACACAGCACAGTGCCTGGCACACAGTGGGTGCTCAATAAATATTCAGAAATATGTGAATGAAACAACAGAAGATGAATGTCAGGGAAGAGGTTCTTCACAGCCTTCCAGATATATGTGGCCATTTGGATAATAACAAAATATGGCTGCCCCTATTACAACACTTTATCTGAATTAAGCTAATTCTCATAACAATCTTATCAAATATATATTATTCTATTCACTGATGGGGAAATCAAGGTATGTAGAGGCAAGTCACTTGCTGAAGTTGTCATGGTTAGTAAGGGAGTGGAGTGAAGCTTTGAACCCAGGCAGTCTAAATTTGGAGCCACACTTCTAACTCAAAGTCCCTTACTCACCATTATGGGAGAGAGTTGCTGGAAAACTACCTATTCTTTGGATGAAGCTACCCCTCTAGAAGTGAAGATTGAAGGTAAGCAGGTATGGAAGCTTTCTAGATCTGGGAGAAGTTATTCTGGCAAATAGGGTCCAGGGTGGCCATCCTGCTTCAGGAAGAAACCGTGTAACTTGGAAACACTGCAGAACTCTTTGCAGGTTATTTCTGCTCAAAACACCATATAGACAGTGTCAATAACAAAGATGTCCTCAATGACCTAGGGATAAAATGTTACAAATGGGATTTAACTCAAAAGCGTTTGAGAATTTTAGTGGGTTTTTTTGTTTGTTGTTGTTTTTTTGATACAAGCCAACCCTCACTTAGAAAAGCAAGCAATGGGAATTTTGATTCCATTTGCAGCAATCTACTCTTGTAAGTCAGGGATTTCATAACTTTATGTCATCAGCATTAGAGTTGACATCCGTGGAATGTCAAAGTTGACAAGTGTTACCATGCCAGTGACCAGTCCAAAAGCTAAAGTTCTTATTGAAGTTTAAAAAAAAAAAAAAAAAAATCCATGTACTTTTGAAATTTCCTTATAAGCAGAAATTCTCTATTGAATTTCTTTTTTTTTATTAAAAATCACAATTTGGATTTATTTTTTAAAAATTTTGGATACTGGTCACTATTTTTTGCAAGAATATGTTTGGAAAAAGTCTTATTTATTGTTTAATGTTCTCTGTGTCTGAGGAGGCAAAATATTGTGTGTAAATTTGTGTGGGTGCTTACATGCACATTTGAATCTCTGGAGACTGAGCTGTGCGGAATATCTCATGGCTCCCCTGCCTCTGGCTTCTAGTTGGTTCCAGAAATCACCAGGCAGGAGCAGAAACCTGGCTGTTTCCTGCCAGGGCCACAGTACGGCAGCGGTTGTGTGCCTCTACCTAAGGCCACATGCCTGTCCCGCAGCTCCTCTCCTTCGGTTTTGGTCCTTGCCAGTTTCTAGTAGCCGATCCCTCCTGTCGCTCCTTTAGTCCCAGTGCTGGCAATGGTTTCCCACTACGTCACCCAACTTTTATTTCCCTTAACCTTGACCACACCTCAGTAAACAGTCTCCTTATACTCTTTTCAATGACCACTTGAGTGTGTCTCTTATTAGGACCCGGACTGACACAGACTGTCTCTTTTCTTTTTTTTTTAAAAAAAGATGACCGGTAAGGGGATCTCAACCCTTGGCTTGGTGTTGTCAGCACCACGCTCAGCCAGTGAGCAAACCGGCCATCCCCATATAGGATCCGAACCCGTGGCCTTGGTGCTATCAACACTGCACTCTACCGAGTGAGCCACGGGCCGGCCTCAGACTGTCTCTTTTCATTCACTTTTCCTAAAAAAGGTGACTTGAGACTAAATTTTACACTTGCTCTATATTTTTCTCTTCTTTTACTATTTCTCCATCTAATACTTTTATGAAACTGGGATACCATAAGGCTTCCTTAGGTCACTCTTGCTCTCTCTCCACACCAACCAAAAGATCCCCAGAAAATACAAATTTAGCTCCAAAAAGCATTAATGAATAACAATAATTTTAAAGATGTTTTCCTGGGCAGATGAAAAAAGAGAGTGATATCACCCTTTCACAGAACAATTTTGCCTAAATGTCCCTCCTTTGACATCTTAGTCCATCTGTGCTGCTATAACAAAATCCACAGACTGGGTAATTTATAAACAATAAAAATTTATTTCTCACAGTTCTGGAGGCTGAGAAGTCCAAGATCAAGACACCCACAGGGTTGGTGTCTGGTGAGGGCTGCTCTCTGCTTCAGGATGGTGCCTTCAATGCTCTGTCCTCACATGGTGGAAGAGGCAGAACAGCAAAAAAAGGAGCCTAGCTAGTTCCCTCCAGCCCTTTTATACGTGCCTTAATCCCATTCATGAGGGTTACTCCCTCATGACTTAATCACCTCCTAAAGGCCCCTCCTCTTAATGCTGTTGCATCAGGGATTAAGTTTCAACGTGAATTTTGGAGGAGACACAAACATCCAAAGCATAGTAACATCTCTTTCCAAAGTTCCTTCCCAAGGGCAACCAACTTGTCTTCTCATCCCTTTCCAAAACTTGCCTGTCTTTCCAGATGCTTGGTTCAGCCTCTTCTGATGCCCTCTCACCCCAACCTCCAGCATATTTGCACAGCAAAACAAAAACCAATCAAAACCCTGCTCTGACACTACCTCTCCTTCCTCCAGATGTCCCCAGATTTTCTGTTCTTAGGAAGCATCCTTGTAATGCTGTCTGAGAGGAGGTAGCAGTAGCTGTACATAATTCAAATTTTCATTATTCTAAAAGGATTATCTGAACCCTCTTCACCAAATCACCAGCTCTATACAGAATGTCTTGAATGCAGGTTTTGCAAAAGAAAGACAAATCTCTTTTTCTGATAAGTAATACATGCTCATTGCCAAAGACAAAATTCAAACATTTCAAAAATACATAACTTATAACTTTAAATTCCCCTTTGATCCTGCTGCCCCCCTAGATAACCACTTTGGAAAATATTTCTCTAAATCTTTTTCTTTGCATATACTAACCAATATTATTTAATTCCTTTTTATTTTTATAAAGTTAGGGACCACATTCTTTTTCAGGGAGCAAAATATTTGAAAATATATGAATTGCAAATAAGCATATGCAAAGATGCTCAACAGCACTCATCATTTGGGAAATGGAAATTATAGTTTTAATTTCTACTACATATCCTATTACATACTATTACATATTCTATTAGAATGGTTAAAATGAAGAAGACTGACCATGCCAAGAGTTAGTCAGGATTGAAGTACAGGAACCGTCCTGTACTGCTAGTGGTAATGTAAAATGGTGCAGTCTACTTTGGAAAACAAATTGACAGTGTCTTAAAAATTTAAACATACACCTACAGTATGATCCAGCCATTCCACTCACAAGTATTTACCCGAAAGAAGGGGAAGCATATGTCAACAGCTGCTTCATTATAGTGAATTAAACTTAATTTTTAATAGAGAATTATTTATCTTTTTTTTTTACATAAGTCTTATTCTGGTGTTTCTGAACAATTTACCTAATGCTAGTTTTCAATGAGTTTCCATACACGCATTTAAAAGAAAATTTTCAATCAAGTAAATAAAAGATGCACTTTCAGTTGCTTCATTTATTGAGTAAAACTTAAGTCTGAATTAGGAATGATGTCTTTTATTTAAGTTTAAAGTGATGTTTCTGAACCTTTTATCCAATGCTGGTTTTCAACGAGTTTTCATATATGCATTTAAAATCAGAATTTCAGAAAGGTAGATAAAAGATACACTTTTGGCTGCTTCACCCCAGTAAATTAAACTTAATTCTGAAATAGGAAAAAAATAATAAATAAATAAATATTGAAAAATTTTTTTAAAAAGAAAGTATACGTCCATACAAAGGCATAGATGTTCAAGCAGCCTTTTTTTGAAATAACTGGAAACTGGAAGCAATCCAAATGTCCATCAGCAGGTGAATGGATAAACAAATTGTAGTATATTCATACAATGAGATACTACTTAACAACGAAAAGAATGAATTATTGATTCATGCAACAACATAAATGAATAATTATGCTGAGTGAAAGAAGCCAGACAAAAAGAGTATAAAAAGAATGTTCCTGTTTACATAAAATTGTAGAAAATGATGCATAATGGATATGACAAAAGGCAGATCAGTGACTGCGTGGGTAGGAGAGGCAAGAATTATCAATGGGAGCACAAAAAACTTTTGATGGCTATTTTCACTATCTTGATTGTGGTGATGATTTCATGGATGTACACATATGTCAAAACTTATCCAAGTGTGCACTTTAAAAATATGCAGTTTATTACATTATTGTATGTCAATTATACCTCAATAAAGAAGTTTAAAAACGGACATAGCACAAGTCACACAACTTCGTAATTTAATTGTTTTCAATTAACATATGTGTGTGGTTTTTTAGGTAAAGAAGGTGGAGAGTATAATTAAGGTCAGTTGTATTAAAAAATGCTCATCAATAAAAATAAACCACAAATGAATGTGTTGCAAGATCATTCTTAATTAAACCATCTCTGATTGGTTTAATTCAGTTTCTATCTTAGAATTATTTGGAAAAGAAAGTGATTATTGATATGTTTTTAAAATGCTAATAATTTCAACATTCATATTTCAAAGTCAAACGGATCTGAATATGTGTCATCACTTTGATCATAGGTAGAGTTTCCTAGCTTTATTGTACTCATTAATAAAAAAAGAAAAAAATGATTCCTACTTTTTAGAGTTTTCATGAAGTGTAAATGTGATAATTCATATAATGTACCTATCATATAATAGGTGCTCAACGAATGTTCTCTCCCCCTCATTCTTCCTAAGCAGATTCTTCTATTCCAGTAAATAATCTGCTGTGTAGTTAATAAGGTGACAAATGGGATGTTTCTAGCAAACTTGGAGTGTCAGATGAGGCCTCAAAGTTGAGGTTGGTGGGATAAGTTCCCACGCATTCAAGGAGAGGAACTAGACACATCGCCTTGGGGGTAGCCAAGCTGGTCCAGCAACCAGTGCCCACCAAGAGCCTAGAGATTCATTTAAGAAAAAATATCCTTCATGGAATTCTTGGGAGTAGAAACACTGCAGTTATAAGACCCAGGGCTACACCAAGATTACACTGCAGTGTATAGTGACTAAGAATTCTTAGGGAGACTTGCCAAGGGTCCCCTGGAGTTTGGGAGCACAGAGGCTAGTATCTGGACAAGTCTGAGCATAGGAGCCTTCCTGGACCTGCCAACAATGTCAGGGCCAGGAGGCAAGACAGCAGAGGGCCTGCCTGCAGTCTGCTCACACACCAGTTTTAAATATTTTGAGTTCCAATGAAACTAATAACTTTTTTTTTTTTGGTCTGTTTTTGTGACTGGTAAGGGGATCGCAACCCTTGGCTTGGTGTTGCCTGCACCACGCTCAGCCAGTGAGCGCACTGGCCATCCCTATATAGGATCTGAACCCACGGTGGGAGCACCGCTGCACTCCCAGCACCGCACTCTCCCAAGTGAGCCACGGGGTCGGCCCGAAACTAATAACTTCTAACCCAAAATTAGAATTGCCTTCATAAATTAAAGACAAATAGTTATGCATCTACAAGATGAAAGGGGATTTTAGGGTTTCACTGGACTTTTCTTCAATGCTTATATAGTTCAAACATATACTGAAAAGAAGCAATTAAATATGAATCCTTAGGTGGTTCTAGTTGGAGACAGAAGTATTTAGATAAGTTATTCAATTCTTCGGAATAAGATTATATTTGAAGGTAGAGGTGCTTACTGCCCTTTACCATAAATAACGTTTGTTCTGTATACAGATATAGGTAAATAAAACCATAGAGGATAATATTGAACTTATGAACTATCCTTTTAGTCAAATAAGATACTTCTTATGATCAAAAGTTATTCTGTGTTCCCAGAACAATTAAATACTTCTGGTGCCTTGGGACAGACTGTTATATAAATGAACCAAAGATGGCCTCTGTATATTGGCTCCTAGGTTGTTTATTTCTTTACTGCAGGCTGAGACCCATTAGCTCAAAAGCCCGCTGGCACCAAACTTAAAATTTTACACATCCAGTTATTTTAAAAATAGCCTGACCAATAAAATTTTTAGCTGCTTAGATCCTGCCTGCTTTGCATACCCAGCAAAACCTCACCCAACAGCTGTTACCTATTGGTAAGAGAGGGCCTTGCAGTTATAAGGGCCCCAGCCAGTGCTGCTCTTTGCAGCTCTCTGCCCCAGAGACTCCAAGTAAGCCCCCTCTCTGATCCCTTTCTCCCCTGGTAGTTCCCTTCCCCTCCTCCCTTACCAGGAAACCTCTGGATGGTCCCAGACTGTGAGGAACTTACCCTCTCTAGCATCCCTGGCCAAATGCCACCCGATAAACTTGTTTGTCACTGCCTCTTATGGTCAACCTTTTCCTCGATCAGCCCCAAATTCCTTGAACCCCTACATAGGCTAATTACAAATTCACTGGAAAAATTATAAAATGCTGATTATGATTAAAATATAACTATAGAAAAGAAAAATTGTGAACTACATCTAAAATTCAATTCTTGTAGTCAAAGATTATCGAGGAGAGAAAAGTTTAGGGGATTTTAGATTCAAAAGATTCAAAAGATGTCAATTTGGGTTAGGCAACCAAATATGTTTCAAACTTAAGTAAAATTTTCCTATTTCCACCATGTATTCAATGGGAATTGACCATGATCTTGGTTCTCTCATTTACTAGTTGTGGGAACTTGGACAAGTTTTTCTTTTCTTTCAATCTCTCTGAATTTCTGTACCACTAAAATGAAGATGTTCATGATTATTGCAAAGTTATTGTGGGTTATTATAAATATTATTTGAAATAACAAATGTTAAGGTACCTGGCACATAACAGGGTTTCAAAATCTGTTAGCTCTTTACCCTGGATATGATGGAAGCATATTTTTCTTTAAAAAAGGTTCAAAGTACTATATAACATATAGTACTTTGTAGTACAAATCTACATGATATATATCATTGATCTTTACAAACAAGCACAGTATTTCTAGCAATAAATTCACTAAAGAAAAAGCTAATGGTTCAAAAGGTAGAGATGGTCTCAGTCACTTGCCTATGGAAAAAAAGCTATTATTATTGTTCCCCTGTCCTTGCCTCAGAAGAAATCTTTACGAAAGCAGTCAAGTGAGTTGAAGAGTTTCCTTCCTGCTTTCAGCAATACTTTGATTTCATTTGGAAAACAATGCAGTCTAGTGGCTAGACAGAACAAAAATCTTGGAGCCAGATGATTCCAACGCAGCGTAGAGAAGGCTAGCCACAAAGTCACCAATGCTGGGACCCTGGGCAAATCCCTTGACCTCCCAAGTCTCACTCAAACCCGGGATAACAAAGTAAAATGTGCTAAAGTCAGATTCTGTTTTCCTGAAAGTAAAGCATCCCTTAAAAGGGCCAAAGCAGCTTGAGAATTTTTTTTTTAAGTGACTTCCAGCAACATGAACTCTGAATGTAGCAGCAAAAAATGAGAATTACAAATGTCACGGATTCACATCAAAATGCAAATAGCAGAATCACGGAGATGGCAATTTCTCCACATCCTTCATTGCTAGATATTTGGTTTAAGCTTCCATTATGCCAAGCAGAACCGTAAATTCTGATGTCTGGAGTACTGATTCAGAAAAATGAGTGTAAGGGATTTCTCACATACATGAAAGAATCCCCTTTTGATCCAAATTTTTTACCATGTATGGGACCAAGGATTGTCTCCATTTCACTTAGGCCCTCACACTGAACTTCAAAACATTTTTAAGATTTTTGTTCTAAAACTATCTAATCCAAGGCAAAGATCTGAATAATATTTGCTGTTAGAAAAAGCAAGAGGACAGAATTTGGTCAGAGTATAGCCTGCATACTGAAAGAGGCCTCAGGATATCCAGTTTCTATACTTATCTATTCTTCATTCTAGACCCCAAACAACATTTGGATCAGATTTTAAATCCATGAGGCTGTGAAAACATAACACACACATCCAGGATCCAAGAATCTCTGTAACAGATGCCCAAGGATCTAATGCCATCTAAAGGCAACTCTGGCAAATTGCAAAAAAAAAAAAAAAAAAAAAAAAGACAAAATATCAAAACTTTACTCTGGATACAAACATAAACAAT